>NC_092875.1:210072135-211417135 GCF_028372415.1 Notamacropus eugenii
CAGAAAGATAATAATTGCCTGGTTGATAATTCCAAGAAACTAAGGCATGGTGAACTGATCACCTTGATTATACTATTCAATGTCCAGTAGGTTACATAATCTAGATCTCCCCAGTTGTCTTTAGTGTCACTACTGGGGCTAAGGGATGTGAACTATGGGATTTCATGATGACATCATTGACTAAAAGCTCCTTTGGAGAATTCCATCTCAAAAAGGGAAGATTTTGCAAACTTCTGTCATAGATTCTGATTATAATATAGATAATTTGCCCATGTTGTTCCTAAGCACACCCTAGGTTCTACTAATGTAGTGATAATGTTCCATCTTTTGGCCAACTTTGTCCCTCAGAAAATCCTTCTATTCCTTTATTTCTGTGAATTTACTTAAGTTAAACCTTCCTAGAGGAGTACACTCGTAAGTTGGAGGGCTCAGAGCTTTTTAAAAGGTTTCTGTTACTACTGGTCTCTGATGTGTGCCTTCAATGCTTCTATCTAGTGACATCACATGGTTTTTTAGTGAGATCCTGTTTTTCCCACAAGTACATGGGAGTTGGACAGCCTTTAGTTTATATCACATAAGTCAGTTTGGGAAAGAATACTCTATACTTGGGCTTTTAGGATGTTATAAGGTAAGCTTCAATCAATCGATCAATTAATCAGTCAACAAGCATGTATCATCTACCATGTGGTAAGCATCCAGTCATTTCATTATTGAGGTCTTCATGTTTTAAATCTGTTTTAAAACAGTTTCTTGCTGCTACTGGGTAGTTGGGTGACTCAGACTAACTCTTAGATTAATTTCTTAATATAAACATTATTTCATAAGTTTGGATAAATTCTGGTATGGAAGCTCCCTCAACCAGTGCAGACTGGCATCTCATTTACAACTTACATAGTCATTGAGAGGTTTTTTTCATCAGTTACCGTGCATCTCTTTTCCTCTAAATGTTGCCATGTTGCTCCTTTGTATCTCCCATTTCCTGAAATTTGCCTTGGACTTTCGACTACCTGCTATTGTCAAATTTCTAATGTTTTTGGGTTCTATCTATAGTTTGTCTCTGACCTTCTATCGTAATGGCTATGACTATGGTACATGATCCTCACATTTCTACTTTACCTCATTAGGTTCTAGGCTCCAGGCTCCAGGTTTGCCCTTGAATATAGGCTTGGAGTCTATTCTCAATCCCTACTTCTTACTTTTTACCCAACCTCTCAGAGTCTTACTACCTGAAGCTATAATATCTGCCACCTACCTGCCTGGTGTTCAGAGTGGACAGTGCAATTTTATCTTCACAACACGTTCAATTACAATCAGATATTCATGTTAGGTGGTAGGGATGAAATTATTCCTTTACAACATTTAAAATACAGATGATAAACATTTTAAGCTATCAGTTGAAATGAAATAAAAAGGAGCAAGTCCATGTTAAGTGCTTAGAATATAAAACACTAATTTCAAAGACATGATAATATTGTTAATAAATGTTTCATGCTATTTTATTATTCATAAATATCCCTGCAAAGGAACATTTTGTAAGTTGATGCCTGATACAGATTAAACTATTAGAAATGTGAAAATAATGGAAACCATTGGAGAAATTCTCTGAAATGGTGCATATATTTTTGCAACCGTAGTTTTTAAGGAAGTCACAGAATGTTTTTAAATATGCATAGCGTACATCTTCATTATGGATTTACTGGAGAATTATGGCAAGACAACCAATCTCCTACCTACTTTGTGCCTCTAATTGTGCCTTTGTACGTGCAATCTTTGTTAATGAAGATGAAATGAATGTAGAGCATATTAAGCACACTCTAAAGCAGCAATAGAGCATTGAGGTTGGAAAATAGTTTTTTTAAAAGGATATTCAATCAAAACAAGAAGTTCTTTGAACATATGTTGATTTTTCCCTAAGCAATATTATTATTAGTGACTAGATTTAGATACTTTTCACAAAATATGTAGTGTTGGAAATATTTTGAATTCATTCTATCTAAAAATATTAAGCATTTTTAAAGTAAATCAGAAGCTAAAAAGTCAGATGAATAAATAATACTGAATCTGATTATTATCATTCTGAAAAAGCTGAGGGCAGGAACTAAGGGGTGAGGCACATGTTTGTTTCTATTACAGGGCTACACAAGGTACCTTGAACATGATAGGTACTCAAAATATGTTTTGGTTGATTGGGGGTAAAAATAGGTTGTAGGAATGAAAAATTCCCTGATCTCCAATCTTTTCCTACCATATCTTTGTTTCTTGTTGTTGTTTTTTTTTTACTCTAGGCTCAGTGCTCAGTTACTTGTGAGTCTGAGCATCTATGTTTAAGGGACTGGAGACATAAGGGAGGGGATAGTGAATAAGGTTTAAGGGGAAGTATAGTAGGGGGAACATTTCATCCTATTATCACCATAAACAAATATAAATCCTTTTGACACATTATTTTCTTTTTAAAGCTTTTAGTAAACACATAAGTGAATTTACACTTAAAGAATTCTTGCAATTATAATTAATACTTGCCTACTATGTGCAGGGCTTGGAGAAACAAAGACAAAAAAGAATACAGTAAAAGTATTGATTTTCTTTTCTAAGTACAGTAATAGATTAGAGGCAATAAGATAGCCAGACAATTTCTTAAAAGGGAAATGGATAGCTTGCTAACGGCATGAGGTCTTTTGCGATGAGGACGAAGACTATAACAAGTTATTCATTTTACTCTTCCTATAAGCTCCAGGAAAATTGTTAAACCTATGACTTTATGAGGATGAGCTGATCTACATAGTTTTTTCACTGGGAGAAGGGGCAGTCAGGTAGATAGGAGGAGAATCTAGTGAGGAAATATCACAAAAGTCTCTTCTAGAGAGAAGAGAGTCAAAATGTCCAAAGATTCAGAAAAGGTCAAGAAGACCTAATCAATCACCAAGTATTTATTAATTAACTTCTATGTTCTAGGTACTGGCTAGACACTGGGAATATAAAAACAAAAATGGAACAATCCCCTCCGTCTAGTAGCTCACAATCAGCATTTCAAGTATGTAGTACATACTTGAATTTTATATGTCAAGCATATACAAGTTAAAAATGGGATAATTTTTGTGGGGGAAGTACATTAAAAAACTATGAAGATTAGGGAAAGTTTCATGTTCAAAATGGAACTCTTTATTTCTCTTCCAGACTTCAGGTTCTTTCTGAATTTCCCTATGCATCTCTAGAGTACTGCCATTTTCCCAGTCACCAAAGTTCTTATTCATGGCTACATCCTTGACTCCTTATTCTTCCTCACTCTCCTTATTTAATCAATCAGTTATTAATCCATTTCGAGCAGAGATGCAGAAGAGATAATTGGTAAAATGGCTCCTCCAATTTTTCTGTATTGTCTGATTTCCAAGACTTTCAAGGCAAATGATGTTAAAATGATTCTACTGGATTGTAATGTCTGCCACATTTGACTGGCAGATTCCCATCAGTCTTTTTGAAGGGATATAACCTTTCCTACTATAATGTTGCTTCCTGAGTGACTACTCTTCCAATGTAAGAGTTGCTAGAGTATATAACCAAGCTACAGTCTTCTAGAAAGAGAAAACTAAGTATGGGCAGTGTCATGTACACTCAAGGAGACATCAATGTAACACTGAGGAGGGGCTAGAAATTCTAGCGAAGATTACTTGATATTGGCAATAGGTGACCCTAAGTGAGATTGGGCTCTTGCTGATAAGCAGAAAAACCTAAATTAAAGAAATAGACATTTGTTATCAATAATGTGGGGCAGCCACGTGGTGCAGTGGATAGAATGCCTGGTCTTGAGTCAGGAAGACCTGAGTTCAAATCTAGTCTCAAACACTTACTAGTTATGTGACTATGGGCAAATTGCTTAATCCTGTTGCCTTAGTTCCTCATCTGTAAAATGAGCTGGAAAAGGTAATGACAAACCATTCCAACATCTTTGCCTAGAAAACTCCAAGCAGAGCCACAATGATTCAAAAACAATTGAATAGGAATAGCAATAGATCAATAATTTATATATTGTTGCCCAAACCTGGATTTTCCGGTGAGAAAATTTCTTTACCACTTTACCTCAGCACTTTTTTCCAAGTTCATCTTAGAGAGCTGCTTGAGGCACTAAAGGGGTAAGTGATTTGCCCAGGAACACAAGGCCAGTATATGTCCAAGGTGGGACTTGAACTCAGGCATTCTTGACTCAAAGGCCAGATTTCCTCATCACAGGTTTAGGGGCAAGGCCTACACTTATAATTTTATTGATATAGACACATCTTAGATGAGGAAACTTCGATTACCAACGAATTCTGGTATCTTCTCTACAATGTTTAGTATTAGAGAATTGACCAGAGCTCTGAAATACTAGGTGACTTGCTCAGGGTCATACAGTCAGTATATGTCAGAGGTGGGACTTAAACCCAAGTTCAAGTTATGAACATTATACTAAATGAATGATGACAATAATAATAGCTGCTTATGAAGCATTTGTGGTTTACACAGTACTTTAGACATATTCTCTCATTTGAACCTCAAAATATCCCCCTGGGATAGGTAGCACAAGGGACGACCCAAGAGTAACTGTCCAAGATGTAGCATCTTAGCCAGCAGTGTAGTGGAGTAGAAAAAACAAAAGCAAGGAAACAAAATGACTAGTGTCAGAAGACTGGACTTCAGCTCTGTTATTGTGATCCTAGGGATGTTACTTTTCCTCTGTGGACTTCAAAGCCCTTATCTATAAAATGAAGATGTTGGACTGTTGTGTCTCACTCTTCATGACCCCTTTTGGGGTTTTCTTAATAAAGATACTATTGCTTGTTATTTCCTTCTCTATCTCATTTTATATATGGGGAAACTGAAGCAAACAGGGTTAAGTGACTTGTCCAGGGTCACATAGCTAGTAAGTCTCTGAGGCTAGATTTGAACTCCGAAAGAAGAATCTTCCTGACTCCAGGTCCAGCACTCTATCCATGGTACCACCTAGCTACCCCATGAACTAGATAGTTTCTAATATTCCTTTTCCCTTTAAAAGCCTATCCTTATAATGGTAGATATTGAGGCTTTTAGTTTACTTTAGAAATAAGGTTTCTATAGCCCAATCTCTTTTGATGGTACAAATTTCATTCTAATATTTACCAACTAAAAGATATGGAAGTGGAGGAGAACCAGAACACAGAGTAAATCTAATGGCAGGGTCATGCCTTATCCTGGCTGTGAAAAAGTGAAAGGCAGAAAACAGTGTAGAAGGTCACCCTCAACTTAAAGAAGGGAATTATCAGAATTTCCTTATGCAGTTGTGTTTCATTTGAGCCCAATGGGCTGAGTCAGGTAGCCAGACCTCCCTTTTGGGCCAAGTTCAAGCATTTGCTGGCTTGTTCCCCTGCTTCTTGGCCAAGCAACCTTTATAGCTGAGTTCCATTATCCATCACAAATGCCAAATGACCTTGTGTACTAACTTGGGCCACATGTTTGGGTGTCTTCTTACCTTGAAATGACACTGTCACTTAGCAGTTGCCCTGCCAAGTGGTAAGGAACTGCTCCCTCATCAACAGAAGAATTTCAAATCTGACCAGCACAAGAGAAATATCAGTGAGTGGCAATAGATGAGAGTTTCACAAAATATGATAGTGTTAAGGCAGCAGCCTCCACAGGAACTCTATGGAGGTGGTCAGGTTGGGAGTAGGGTAGAAAACAAAGATAGCTGGGGTATTATTCTTGACCTTCTATCCATATGGATACCAGGCACAATCTCTCTGTGACTCTTCTTAGACATTTGCAAGGCTAAGATACTAGTGTTAATAAAACTCAATCACATTTTTAATAACTATGGAGATTTCTTTTTACCTCTTATCTTCTCTCTAGCACTTCATTCTCTCTCCTACCATAATAGTTTTCCCCTGTTCCTTGACTCTAGACCCCTAAATACCAAATGAATGTGTGATTTCTGAAAATTAATGACATCATAGAATTTTAGAGTTGGAAGGAATCTTAGATATTTTCTTCTCTAACCAATTTATTTTCCAGATTGTGTAACTGAGGCCCAGAAAACTGAAATGATTTTTCCAATATTGTGCATATCTCTTCCACATTGCGGCAGTCAAGGGCATGGATATCCCCTTGAGCTGGAAAATCCACATAAAATTTTTTGGCTCTCCCTCCATACCAGAGAAAAAGTCTAAATTATGGTATAAAAAGATATGTTGACATTATGCAATACTAGACATATATTTTATGCATTTCTGAGTTTTTACACTTTTTCTGTGTCATTTATTGGGCTTAATGTGTCATCTGTGGCTTCCACAAAATTCCCCAAATTCCCATTTGATTTTTTATGATGGCCTGTGATATATCAAAACCATGATGGGGAAAGTTATAACTGTACAAAACACATTATTAACAAAGCCTAGAATACCTGTTTCTGGAGTTCCAGGTTAATGTGTTTCCAATATACAATATTGCCCTCTTCTACTTCTTTTGTATTCCCCTCAGAGTGCCTAATATAGGGTTGTTAACTTGACAGGCTTTCAATAAAAAGGTTTTAACCAAATTATGTGCACAAAACATTAAATAATTAAAAGCTTTACTAAAACAGAAAATTAGAATTCCAAAACAAAAATATAATATTTTTTCTCATTTCTTTGAGTGGTACAACCCATTAAAGGAGTCAATTATAATTTGAGTCTAAAAGAAGCATATCCCTCTTTGCAGTCTAGGGTTTCCAAAGTTTTCTACCCTGTTTCACCTAAAGAAAATGATTTAATCTAAACAAACTTGAAAGTGCTGATTCTGAGTTCATATTTGTATAGTATACTGTTTTTCTGTTGTCAGTTTTAGATTAAATCTTTAAATTTACCTTTAAATCTAATTCTCACAACAATAATATTAAAGCAGAAGTATTATACCCATTTTATAAATGAGGAAACTGAGGCTCAGAGAGATCATGTGGCTTTCCTAATGTCACATGGTAAGCAGGTGGCTTCTGATGGTATACTTGAAGCTAGTCTTTCTAACTACAGGTTTTTCAATGGTACCATACTGCCTCTGAATATACTCCTATCTCATCAATGTGGATATTTTTACCACCAATGACACAAAAGGAAACCCATCCCTGCCTGTCCTGCCAGTGAGACTTTTGTCCCACATGCATGTGTCATTTTCTCTCTAAGTTTCCCTTAGAGGGCCTCAACAACCATACTCAGTATTGATCTTATTTTCCTCTGATGTCTGCAGTGGAGCACATGGGCTGTCCACTGATTGTCCCTCACTCATACAACTCAACTAGCCCCTGTTCTTCTTAACTAAATTTGTTTTTGTGTGTGTCAGCTTTTAATCTGTTTCTCCTCTATAGTTACTTGTTCATAAAGGGTTCTAGCTTACTCTAACCACTGTGTGCCTCTGGATAGGCTTTGGAGAAGTCTTTGCTGTGGAAGATACTGTTTGGTTTAAGCTTTCCCTCACATAAGGTCAGTTGGTACAGAAAATACATTTTCAGTCTATTAAAACTCTCCTAACTATGGATTATATATTAATCATCCTCAGGGAGTTTGTGAGACATTATCTAAATGAGAAAAGAGCCAGCAGGCATTTAAAAAAACAGTACTATCCTCAAGCACCTGATGTTTTACCGCAGTCAATATTTGGCCTTCTATTTTTAATTAGTTACTGCTAAGTTTACTGGTGTCTTGAGGAGGAGAAAGTAACCTCTGAGCCAATGCTTCCTGAACCTATCTAGGAGAACTTCAGAAAAGGCAGCATGAAGAGCAGCAGGGATCTGGATTCTGAAACCCTACTAGCTCAAAAGGTTATGTGTACACAATATAGAACTTTGGATGAAAACTGAAAGTAATTCAGTCAAAAATCTGTAGGTTTACTTAATTATTCATGTCCTATATAAAGGAGCTACAATGTCATTAGATCTCTATGGAGATAACAGTGTTGTTGACCAAGGAGCCATGAACTTTTAAAAAAAAATTGATAACTATATTTCAATAGAATTGGTTTACTCTGTAATATTATACATTTTATTTTATGTATTTAAGATCATCATTCTTAGAAGTCCATAACTTTACCAGACAGCCAAAGAGGTCAATGACATGAACAATGTTTCAAAATCCTTGTTGTAGACCTTCAGTTCATTGTGTCGATCTGGAAGTTTGGTAAAGGAGGTAAACAGGATTGGTAATCTATATTATTTATTCCCTCAAAGCTAGAAGATACATGATCATGGAGCCAAAAGGAAGCTTCTGACTGACTAATACAAGAATGAGAAGGTTTAAATACACTTTACCATGAGAAAGGAATTTTCTTAGTTGTATAAGTTGTAAACATAGTGAGACAAGACAATTGACAAGGTAGAGTCAGTTGCAAATTAAGATCTCAGGACGTCTGTTTTTCTCTGCCTCTGCATATCAAGATAAGAAGAATCCCACCACTCTGGTGGCGGGCATCCTGTCATAAACAGGTCTTTGAAGTTGCTGACACAGGAAAGGGCATTTTTAGGGCAAAACAAAGCAGTCTGATTGATTAGTTCAGGCTTTGGCCCTTATTAAAGTCCAAAAATGATATTAAATGATTATCAATTGTCACCAAGATCTAGATAATGGTTCAGACATCGCCAAAAGGAAACTTTGGTTCTCAGGAACAGTAGCAGAGATAGCAGCAAAATCAGAAATAAAAGAAATCTAGTAGCCTGCAGAATTGAGAGGCTTGCAGTGGAAAATTTCCAGAGAGATGAATGCTTCAACAGGAAAAGTAAACAAGTAGAAATAGCTGCCAGGGAGTCATATCATTAGCAATATGTAAGAAGAGAACAATTCTTCAGAATCATTTGAGTAGCTTCCCTAGAGGATAATGTTGCTGCTGACCAGGAATCAATCACGAATGGGAGACTGATGGTTACCCTTTATTCCTATGGGAGCTTTAAACTGACTGGAATTTTCCATGCTTTGTGTGTCTCCTAAGGAAGCACTGGGTGATACTCTCTTAATCAAGGCAAAATGCCTAGATAAAAGTCAGTTTCTTTTGTGCTAAACAGGCTGAACTAAATAAAAGAAAGATATGATGGTAAAAGTAGAAAGAAAGCAATCATCATTCTTGAATTCTCTATCAGTTTTGTATTCTCATTTCTGTGACTTTTTTGCATTCTTTCCTCTTCTCAATTTATCTATCGATAAAATGGAATCTGGGAATGTTCATTCAATGCATATAGCAACCACTAAAAGAATGTGTTAGCAATGGGCACTGTATTGATTTTTTCTAACACCCCACACACAAAAGTGATGGAAGAATATTCATAAGGAACTTTGTAGGTGTTTTCAAATATGAGTAACAGAATGTAATCTTAAGTCTTATCCTAAATCAAAGGCTATACATATCTTGTGATATCTTGTGATAGCTGACAGATTTTTACAAGTTCAACATTTAAATGCCCATTATATTCAAGGCACTATTTCCTAGGTGTTGAGGTTACAAAGACAAAAAGAAAAACAGTTCATTGTTTGAGTAAGAATTTATATTCTGTAGTAGTGGGGGTAAGACATACGTAAAATTTCCTAGAAACTTTACACAAATAAAACTTTAGATTAGGTCTGAATCCCAAATTCTATTTTTGCATGTTATGTATTTTAACTCTAAAGAAGTGCAAGTCTAGTTAGAAGTAGTTTTAGTTATGCATTATATTTTATTCCGTATTGATATTATCTTTTCTTTAGGAATAGTTGTCAAAAGCTGAATCTTAAGCTCATCACTTGCTGGTCTCACCTTACCATGCTGCTTACATTTACCCCTCACAACTGTGCTTCCTCGGTCTCTCCTCCCTCTGTATGGTAGGTGCTTTGCCTTGTCTTGATGAGAACTAGGGCTCCAAACAGTTCCTGGTCACCTCCACAATCATGCCACTATCACTCATTTCTGAAGTTCCCTTAGTTTGTTGTGTCCTTCTATTAGAATATAAGAACCAGTAATCTGTGTACACATGACTCAGGGAGGCTGTCCTCATGTCTCCCAGTGTAGCTGTCCTTACTTTTGCTCACTGTTACCCAAATCAGGCCATGGATAAATACCAGTGGAAGATGGATTTTATGAAAGTCCTTCCTTTCTTATCAAGGAAGAATCAACATCTGAGAAAGTCTTCAGCTTCCTCAAAAAACTTCCTTGAAAGTTAAGCATGAGAAATGAGCTCCCAACTGGGAGAAATGTTCACCTTAAACAGAGAACAATACTTGTTGTGAAATCAGGAAAGCTTTTATTAATTTTTACGTTCATTCCCCTTGGAATGAACAGGTAGCTCCTAAGGGCCTGCTACAATTATTCAGACCAATGGAAGCCTTCTTATACTGTTCCAAACTGGAAGCTCTTGCCTCACCATCTATTGACTAGATGAAGCCTCCTGAACACCTCAGTTCATGTTCTCCTTTCTGATAGGCTTCCCCTCAAACAGTTAGTCAAGCCTGTGCATAAGTTTCTGACATTTTACTTGATCACACTAGGGCACAACTGTGATTAGCTGCTATCACTTAAAGCTGGGAGGAGTTTTAACCCTGTGGAAACAGAATTCCTTCTTTTGTTTCCCACATTATGGAAAAAATAGAATAGTAGAATGAGTTTTTTGTTGGCCAGTTAAATTATTTAGGAGAGACAGAATGTTTTGGTGGAAAGAGGAATAGACTTGATGTCAGCAAACCAACCAAGGTTCTAGTCCTGGCTTTGCCATTAACAAGTAACTTTGTGCCAGACCCAAACACTTTGAACCTCATTTTCCACTTTAGCAAAAGAAGATGACTGAACCAGATAGTCTCTAAGGTGTCTTCTAGTGCTTACATTCTTTGATCCAAACAGGTTCATTTCAGGCACCATTAACCCCACTATTGAGCTATGCTAAGGCAGCACAACTGTTTTGAATATTTTATAGATTAATATGTGTTGAAAAGTCAAATAAAATCTCTGGGCTCCACTATAGACTCATTACCAATTTATCCTGGGACTAAGGCTGCTTAAGAAACATATCATTCAGTCCCAACCCTTGAGAGTTTCTGTCCATTTTTTTCTCAGGATTTCTAAAGAATTTCTCACCTTTGCCACCTTGTCTAATTGGGAATTCTCAATATTATTTTAGAATTTTTGTACATTAAAAAGTAAATTTATTCTCCAATTGATAAATGGTCAAAGGATATGAAGAGGCAGTTTTCAGAAGAAGAAATTAAAGATATCCATACTCATATGAAAAAATACTCTAAATCACTATTGATTTGAGAGATGCAAATCAAAACAACTCTGAGGTACCACATCACACCTATCAGATTGGCAAACATGACAGAACAGGAAGATTATAAATGTTGGAGAGGATGTGGGAGAGTTGGAACACTAATTCATTGTTGGTGGGGCTGTGAACTGATCCAACCATTCTGGAAAGCAATTTGGAAATATGCCCAAAGGGCTACAAAAATATGCATACCCTTTGACCCAGCAAAATAGCTTCTAGGACTGTATCCCCAAGAGATCATAAAAATGGGAAAGGGTTCCACATGTACACTCTTTATGGTGGCCAAAAACTGGAAATCAAGGGGATACCCATTAATTGGGGAATGGCTGAAGAAATTATGGTATATAAATGTAATGGAATACTATTGTGATATGTGAAATGATGAACAGGAAGACTTCAGAGAGGCCTGGAAAGACTTATATGATCTGATGCTGAGTGAAAGGAGCAGAACCACGAGAACATTGTACACAGCAACAACCACAGTGTGCAAGAGGTTTTTCTGGTAGACTTGGAACTTCATTGCAATGCAAGGACTTAAAAAAATTCCCAATGGTCTTTTAAGGCAAAATGACTTCCACATCCAGAGAAAGAACTATGGAATTCAATCGTAGAATGTAGCAGACCATTTTTTTGGTGTGTGTATTATGTTTGGGTTTGTTATATGATTTCTCCCATTCATTTTAATTCTTCTGCACAGCATGACTATGGTGAAAATGTATTTAATAGGAATGTATGTGTAGAACCTATATAAAATTGCATGCCATCTTGGGGAGGGAGGGAGGAGGGAGGGGGAAAAATCTAAGTCATATAGTAGTGATTGTAGAACACTAAAAATAAATAAAATTAACAAAAATTTTTAAAAAAGTAAATTTACACAGTTATTTTTGGATTTCATATAGCTATGTCTTGGGTTTTATATTGATGCTACTCATAGGACAGATTGCTAAGAGTCCAAAGTTATTATAGTCCAAAGTCCAAATCAGCCAATCTCATATGTAGAAGGCTCTATTTAAAAAAAAATGACTCATTTAATCTTGTAGTTATTTGGCTGTCCTAAGTACTCAGTACCGCCCCCCCCCCCCCAAAAAAAACAACTCCAACAAACCAAAAACCAAAAAAAAACCCACCTCAAAATATTTGTTTTTTAGGTTTGATGTTGACTGAACCTCATTAGATGAGAAATGCAGCACAGGAGGAACTTAGATTATTTTTCTTAAGGGGCAACAATAGAATCATGCAAGAGCTCTAAAAGCAGAGATAGCATTTTGCATTTCTGTTGGGAGCTCTGCATTTAGAACTGTTTGTTAAGGAATTAAATATTAGCGATCATTCTAGTCTAACAGTGCAATTTTAGAGATGAGAAAACATGTCCAAAGAGGTTAACTGACTTGCTTGAGGTCACATAAACATAAGTGGCAGAGCATGAATTTTAATGTGGGACCTCTGAATTGAAATCCCTTATCATTGGAACCAAGGAACAACCCTTTACGAACACTCCTTGTTTTATGAACTAGATGTATTCCCCAAAATAGAATTCTGCAAATATGCATTTTTTATTAGAAATATATCCTTTAAAAAGGAAAATTGTCATTTTCTGAGTTCTATAAAAATCAGTCTTTTATTGATAATGGTCACCTATTACTTGATCTGTTCTGTACCAGACAGAATGTCTGATTCTTCTTTACTGCTTCTTTTTTTTCATTTTCGTTGGTCAAATCTATACAGTGTTTAGCAGAAAGCAAAGACTGGTTAATATCACTGACTAGCTCCCTTCCCATCCCAATTAGTAGAAATGACTTTATGAGTAGCATAAAGGTCACAGTTTATTTTCTTTGATAAAGAATTGTACAGAACTGGTTAAATTTCCAATTAATTTGTCATTTTTCTGAAGCTTTCATGAAAGATTAATGTTTAAATAGGAATCTCTGAATATGTTAGATTGAAACTATTACTTTAACCCTGTGCCTGTCAAAGCTGTTGTATTTTGCATGCTACGATTTATCAGCTCGAAGATGAATAGCAAAGAGGGAGGACTCAGGAGGGGAAGGAATTTTTTTTTCTGAGTCTGACATGGTAGCCAGAGAGTGACAAGAAGATTTTAAGACAATATTCAGGTTCAGGTAGACAACGGGAGGGGAGGGCTTGGGATACTTAGAAAGGCATGAAGGTGACTTGATGATCCAGATATGGGAATTAGTTTTTGTTAAGAACCATTCTTTCTGTTTCACTCTCCTATTCTTTGTTCCTCATTCTCATATATTCTTATTAGTGGCAAGTGTGTCAGTTTTGAACATATTCTCAAAGGTTTAATAAAACACGTGATGATTTTTAAGGTACATACATAATAATAAAATAAAAAGTCACATTCAATCAAAAATATTCAGTGAGACTATAGCTGAGGCAATGTGGCTGGAAAGACAAAGAAGATTGCCCTTATCCTCAAGGAGTTAACATTCTACTTGGAAGGGGGTGAAAATGTAAGACTACATTCAGACAAATAAATAGGATGTACTTTGAGGACAAAGTGCACCCCAACAATTAGAGGGAATCAGAAAAAAAGCTTCTCATAGGAGATAGCATGTACCAATCCTTGAGGGAAGCTAATTAAGGATTAGTAAGAGTAGTTACCCTCATTCTGGGTTAGTCAGTCTGTGGAGATGGCTTAGCAGGGTGTGTCTGCACCACATACCACAGCTTCCTGGAGTTGCAGGTAAAAGTCGAGTGCCAGATAGACACCAGACATGGATGAGTGGCCCTGAAAATGTGTTGACAATCCCTCACACCAGAGATGGTACTCCTCCTTGAATACTCCATGTACCAGAGTTACATCTAATGTGGATAGTAGATGAAGGTTAATAATGAGAAATGAGAGCTAGAAAGGTAACCTGAAATTAGACTATGAAGGGCTATAAATGACAAACTGATGAGCTTACTTTTTATCCTAGAGGCAAACAGAACAATAGTGAAGTCTTTTGAGAATGGAAACAACATGGTCAGAAATGTAAGAAAATTATTTTTGAAGTTATGTGATGCTGTTTCACAGAGACTAGGTACATAGAAACAAAGGGTCTAATTAGAAGTCTACAATTCAGGTGAGAACTGATGAAAGCTCAAATTATGGTCTGTGAATGGCCATGAGAGTGGAGAAAAGGGGCCAGAGAGGTGGAAAGATGTGGTAGAGACATAATTGATAAGACTGAACAATTGATAAGGGAAATGAGAAAGAAGAAAGATTTAAGGATGCCTCTGAATTGGTTAACCTGGACTATGGGAACAGTTGCTGCACTATTATCAGAAACAGGGAAGTTTGGAAGAATGATGGGCTTAGAGAGGAAGATAATGAATTTTGTTTTACATACATTTAGTTTGGAGTGCCAACTGGATGTCCAGATGGAGACTTAGGTAACTGATGATGGAGGCCAAGAACTCAAGAGAGAGATTGGTCTTCCCTGTTACACATAACTGCTATGTGACCATGGGCAAGTCATTTTAACCTCTTCTGTCCCTGACTCCTGCTTGTTGCTGATGCTGAGGCATGATAGGCAATTTGGGAGATAATTTGGGTTATTCAGAAAATGAAAAAAGATTCCATTCAAGATAATAATTTCAGTCACTCCTTTATTTTAGAGCTCTAGGTAGGATGACAGGTAAGGTGTAGATGTAGAGAGATGTGGTAGAGGCAGGAAATAGCTTGGCCTTATTCTCCCACCCCATTATTGTGGTTTAGTATAGTTTGGGCAGATAATTATATGCTGCATTATATCCAAGATACAGCATGAACCAATTCAGTCATTTTCTCATTTTTACTGAGTTATTCCATAAACTTTTGAATCTGCTAAAATTTTGATGTTGGTCTACCATCAAACACAATTTTCCCAAATGATAAAAAAAGGACTCAACTCTCCTATTAGAACTACTGTTATAAATCTAGTCAGTTTGCGTGTGATAAAGTGAATAACTAGCTCACAATACCTGCCTAGATCTCCAGTGATTGCCATAGTTTGCAAGGTAAGCTTATTTCTCATAACCACTGAGTAGCTATCCCTATATATCACCACGTGTAGCCATCAATCCTTTCGAAGGTTAGAAAGGATATTTTTCAAAACCTGGAATGGTTGCCTTTCAGGTCATTTATGAAAAAGGCAGCATTTCATTATGTAGCTGGATTACTGAGTTTAAGGCTTTTACAGGGAGAGACAATAGTCATTTTAAGGGTCATGCATACTACCTGTTAACCTTTCCCCTCCTTTTAAAAACAACAACATATCCTGTGTAAATACAGGATCCATTTTTGTCTACTTCATTTTAATTTCCTGAATTTCCATAAATGAAAGTCCGTAATTGATCCAGTTCTACCACAAGTTTTAGAATTTTCTTTTCCTTTCCCTCTTCTGAGAGTTAATTCCCTATGTGGAATGGAAATGAGAAGTCTTTGTTTAGCTGCCTCATGGTTATTTCTGGCCATATTAACATCACCAAATACTGGCAAGTTATCTCTATGTCAAGAAAAAGTTATAATGACAACCAGGAGAAATGCTTCTTTGCATTGTCTTTCCCAAAGATGGCTTCCTAATGAGGAATTGAAGGGTCCCAGACTCCCCTTACTAAAGAGTTATGTTTTGAATGCAAGAGAACATTCAGTTAAGAAAATACTTAGGATGACTGCGAGCCTTGCTGGCATTCTAAATAGATGCTTTCCTGTGGGTTAAGATTTGAGTCAGGCCAAGAAGTCAGGTCCCATTAGAACATCTTCCCTGCTGTGATGAACTTTATTAATAATAGCTAACAATTATATGTTGTTTTGAGTGGAAATATAGCACAACAGACAGATAACTGTCTTTAGAGACAGGAGCATCTTGGTTCCAATTCAGCCTCTAAGATATTAGTGGTTCTGGGACTGCAGGGGGTAATATACTTAATCTACTAATCTCAGAAAATTCTTTAAAATGATTAGAGTTGCAGAATGATATCTGATCTCTATTGGTAGAGAGTTTCCTCACAGGAAGCCCCCTATTACAATGGGATTATAGAGTAAGACCACATATTTAAATCTCTATCTATACACACATACATATATATGTATACATTCACATATAGGTATCTATGCCTATATTTATTATGTTTATCACTTTGCAGCCCACATTTGTTTTATAGTTTTAGTCTAAGTCACTGAAATGTGCCTCTAAACACCTTGGTTTTCTTTGGACTTACCTACTGACAAAGGGAGTATTTGAATGGAGCATCCAGTCTATGTTTCTTGAACTAATTTATTGCCTTGTCTAGAGACAAACAGGGTTTTGGCTGATTGTTGTGGGAGGAAGTTACCCATTACATGCTGTGGTTGTTTAGTGAATTTAATTTTAGTCCTTTACTTAACATTATAAGTATGTAACTATGCTGTTACTCAACACTTTTGTCATTGGCTTCGTTGAAGTGAAGCATAACACGTTTCCTAGTGAGGGAAGCATAATGCTTTTCCTAGTGAGTGAGGATAACCTGAACTATAGAATCTGGAGAAATCTACCAATGATACATCCTTAGGCTTCATGAGATAAGTGCTACTTTCTATAAATGTGGTAGAGCTAGGGAATAGAAGCTGCCAGCTTTCTGAACTCCTTGGAGAACACAGTTTTACACCTAGAGCTCAGTCTGGAGTTGGTTGTAGAGAGTAAGTGTCAGAATCTGTGTGGGACCGATAGTAATGAACTCTCCTCTTCGAATATGGTAAATCAGCTATGTAAACATTACTATATGGTCTGGGGTTGGGGGAGTCTAGCTGAACCACAAAGCCAAGGGAACAGGTAAAGCTGTTTCTTGAATAATCATCTTACCATCTTCCATGTTCAGATAGCATAAGGTGTTTAAAGCAAAGGGAGAGTGCTTTCTATTACTAAGGTATAGGTAAGACTAATCTTACTGCTTTGGAGAAGATTTAGTGGAACAGCGAGGGAGGAGTTGATGTAGGTAAACCTTTGGCATGTGGAGAGAGAGGCATAATTGTAGCTGTGTGAAGCCTTTCTTTCCTCCTTTTCTAGTTTGCTGAGTGTCCTGACCTGCTAGCGACCTGCTGGGAAGGCAGCTGGATTACATTGTGGTGGTGTGTGAATGTATTGTCTTCATTTTTCCCCAAGTGCTTAGAGCTCAGCTGTGGTTAGTATCAGCCCCACATGATGAGGGAGAGGTCAGCTCAGGGGAAACCTAAGTATATGATGACAGAGTAATTCAAACTCAGCCTTGGCTGCATAGCTGAGAAAGGACACTGAAACTTGTCCCTAACCCTCTAGGGGTCTGTTTGAGATTGTTCCATATGTCACAACAAGATGTTGCCTTTTATACCTTTTGTATGAGATCTTTCCTTTAGGGCAGATTTTTATTGGAAGACAGCAGAGAGAAGCTGAGGTTATTTGATTTCTAAGGGCAGGGATGTGTTGGTAAGTGTCTAACAATTGGCTTGGTGAAAAACATATACATAGGACATACTTTTAAATTTAATTTGCATTAGAAACATTTTCTCAATCATTTCCTTAAGTCCAGACAATCAACAAAACAATGAATCAAACTGATTTCTGAGGTGTAAATTCTCACCCTGAAAATTTAAAAGTTTTCTCTCTAGAGTCTGTTTGAGATCGCTCTAGCTCATCCCTGGATATGGATATTATGGTAGCAAGGGCTTAGGCAGAATGGCTCTTAATGGATAGGAGTGACAAAATTGAGAGGGTAAAGGTGACAAAAAACTGAATATTTTCAAATTTTGCCTGGGGATGCATAGCTCTGCATGCAAAAATAAATGACCTATTTCTTCTGTAGTTCATTTATTACTTGTCTAAAACCTATTTCTTTTGTAACCAAGGGACATACAGGATGTCTTACTCTGAAAAAAGAAAACAATCCTTGACACTTCTATTAAAGGTCATGGTCAGGTTTGCTGTAGCAAACCTGCCAGTTCTTTGATTAGCCAATGAAAGAAGGGGGCATCTTTTAGACAAGTGATGTAAAGTGTGACTGACAGGCAGCCTGTCCCTCAGTGAGCTAACAAGCCAGCAGAGGCTAGATGTGCCAGTAGGAAAAACATAACACAAAAGCACATGTTTGGGTGAGAATTCTTTCCTGTTCACTTCTATTCAATCCATTTTCATTCTTACTTAACATGGCAACTATATTCTAGTAGCAGAAAGTCTTACCAGATAATTTGGTTTCATTTTGGTTTTCCTTACAGCTTTTGGTTAGAATTTGCATCCAATTTTTACCTTGAGTGTCAGGCATCTGTAAATGAATCTTACTATTTGACACAGGAATCTAGTTTAAGAGCTATTGAAGTATTATACTTGGAAACAGAATAGATACTGAATGCCTCAACCCAAGTTTATATTCCAATACCAAGTGATTTATTATTTATCCTAGTCTAATGCCTGGTTTCCTTCAACTAGAAAATTATGGTTAATATATTTAACTTCTATTTATTTTAAATCTTAAAAAATTAAGCTCAATACATTTGCATATATATATATTTCTTTCATAGTCTATTTTTATGAGTGGCTAGCAGGGATTTATTTTGTATAAGGAATTTTCAGGGACTATCCCAAAATCAATATAGGTTTAGCCCAGTCTCCTAATCCTTCCATATCTGTAGTGTCCTACAATGGAAAATAATATCTACGATCGTGATCTTGACACATTATAAGATTCTGAAATGCCTTCTCAATTAGTTAAGATAAAAAAGTGTTCATTATAGAATATTTATAGTTTATTGTTTAAAAAATTATTTTGGAATCAGTTAACCTAATGATAAATATGCAAATCTTTGGTACTGGAAACTATTGAATTAACCAGAGCACTTCAGCATATTTGATTAACATTGGGATAAGTAAGAGCGCCTGTTCATTCCCTAGTATACAACATTGCTGTTACAGCCAACAAGCAAGCTAAGCCAGTGTTTAAAATGTTAGCAGAGCTAAACGGTCAGTCAGTCTCATAGGGGTTGAATTTTCCTTCAAGCCTTTGCAGATGTATTGACCTATGTGACAGCACAAGATAACACAGTAAGGCACAGCAAAGCCGCAGGGAAGAGGAACAAATAAGAAATTATAGTCCTAAAGCTGAAGGGGAAAATGTGGGAAGCATCTAGCAAACAAACTTCTAAAGCTGTAGTTGAGCAATAGTTATAAATGACAACACCTCCTACTAGCTAGAAGAGCATTTTAGGGTAGGAATTGTGGCCTGCTCAAAGTTGGAGATCTTCCTTCCTCCTATTCTCTAGCATTTAATACTATCTACCATACAGAGTCGGCACTCAATGATTTTCCATTAAAGGAATTTTTATAAATTTATGTGACCTTTGATCTATACTTTGACCGTAGAGGGAAAAAAAGTTCTCATTTCAAATGTACTATATATCCCATGTAAGAATCCATACACATCTATTAGACATTTGATGCAAAGATTGGATCATAATATTTGAGATAGTTGGTTTAGAATCACAGAATCTTAGAGTTGTTAGGTATCCTTGAGGAGACCCAGTCCAACCTGTATATGATTGAGGATTCCATGTACTCACATCCCTAATAACTGTTCATTCAGTTGTGGCTTGCTTAACAGTGACTGCTCTTAGCCCTTAATTCTTGAGGGAAAGGTATGTGTTACATTTCACCCCTCTCCTAGGGTTCTCAAGTACATTTAGGGGGTTGTGAAGGTCTCTCCATTGCCACTGGCTCAAGCATATCAGTTCCAATTTAACCTTTTAACAATTGGTTTTTCCAAAAGAATTAATTTTTACAAACGATTCTTTACTTCAAAGATATGTCAATGATAAACATATAAACATTCACCTTCCCAACACTTGGGGACCTAATACCACTGATGCTACCTCAGTCTCCAGGGAGGGGAGGATATTAGGTTCACAGCAGTTTCTAACACATTTATCCCAACAAGTTCCAAGTTCCAAGCCAGGTGGTTTATTACAATGTCCTTCCAGGGCTGGTTGTCGCTTCCATTCTAGGATCTTGGCTCCAAGGTCCTCATGGCTTGAGCTCCTAGGTCTGGAACTTCCTTCCTTGCATATATAACTGAAAAAGCAAATTAAAACCCCAAGATCATTTCATAGGGCCAATGGGGTCTAAAGGGAAAGAGAAGGTGGCCCTTCACCCAATAAGGTTATATTTTGAGGGAAGAAGGCCTTCACCCTTGGATGACACAGGAAAGATAGCTTGCATTCTGGTAGTTTTAATGATTGGTTCAATTTAAGTAGCCAGTGCAAAAAGAGATCATTCCCATTTAGGTGGTTTTCATGCATTTATTCTGTCTCTCAGTTCTCCCATCCTTTCTTTTGGTATGGGTACCAGTTAAACACAGAATTTCCTCTCTCAGGACCAAGTTCCTAGAATCTTCCACATGGATGCATTCATCTTAGGTGATCTGGGAATGTGATAAAGTCCCATTACGCTCCCATCACCTTCAGTGAAGACATTCTATGACACTTTGGAATGGCTATGCTGGTTTAGCAAATTTTCCTTTTCATTAAGCCAAAATTTGCCTCTCTCCAGTTTTTTTTTTCTCTTTTTGCCATGGTCTGATAGTCCTGAGTGGTTTGGGAGGAAGTGGTGAGCATGACTTAGACTGGTATTTGTTTACCAATCCTTACATGCAACTTCCTTTGGGAAGGAGGAATCTGCTTCAGCAAGAGGCAAGATTAGCTCTGGTCACTACTCTGGTTTGGCCTGAGCAGGGCACTAATATAACACACCCTGTAAGAGGAGCTCAGGGCGGACTAAGTCCATTAGCTCTCCCTTGGGATGGAAGCATGGGTGGAAGTATGGTAAGTATGGGTTCAGTCTGTTTCCTGCTGGGCTATCCTCTGGCTGAGTTTGGTTTATGCACTAAGTCAATATGGATGAGTGCAATGCTGCATAAGTACTTCATTTAAGGTACATGATTTGAATTGTGTGGGCACTCCCACAAACTGCAGTTTGTGATTCCACCAAATAAATGGACTTCAAGAGTTGCTGTGAAAACCTGGTTCTTAGTTTGGTTAAGGCTAAATAATGTTTCCAAAAGTCAAGAAATTTAATAATAAATTATGGATTCATTTGAATTTAGAGCTGCAAGAGACTCAAGAGATCATTTAATTCAGTCTCCTCATTTTGATAACTACATAGTTTAAGTGATTCTCCATGAGGATAGAAATAATTTCTTTTTTTCCTCTGTATCCCTTAACATCATTCTCTCTCTCTCTCTCTCTCTCTCTCTCTCTCTCTCTCTCTCTCTCTCTCTCTCTCTCTCTCTCTCCCTCTCTATCTCTCCACACACAAAAACACACACACACACATCAGCTTTAATAAATACTTCTTTTTTAAAGTTCTATTTAAGTTCTGGATTCTCTACCTTAGACCTTTCCCACTCCCCCATTCCCTGAAAAAAGCAAAAAAACCTCACCCTAAAACCAAAATCAAAAACCCAAAACAAAATCCTAAACCTGTTAATATCTGTGTAGTCAAAACAAAATCTTGCTTAACATTTCTTGATTGATTGTCCAAGGCCACATGGGGAATAAATGGCAGAGCTAAGATTTGAACCTACCATTCTCTAACCTGAAATCCAGTTTCTAAAATCTTAGAGTGTGAAAGGACATTAGAGATTATCTAATCTATACCTTTTCCATTCTTCATCACTACCATTTTACATATGTGAACACTGAGATAATGTGGAATGAAATTTTCCTGAGAAACATTGTGAAATTCTGAAAATGTGTTTTTCAATTTACACATTTATTCTACCTTTCAATTCTCCCATCTTTTCTTTTGGTATGGGTACCAACTCCCATATCCAAGTTACCAGAATCCTCATGCTAAGCATGAGTGCTCCAGTGTGACTTTTTACCTGAGCCAACTTTCCTGGACGGTATGCTATGCACTTCTGTCTTCCAGACTTTGAAACTTACCTGGTTCTCTGTCCTATTCCTCCAGGGTTCTGTTCTTTGCTATTTAATCTATTAGAACAATTTGGGCTAAGGTGTTAATGGATTGATCTTCCCAGACAACACATTTTAATTTTGATGAAATTGAAGTCCCTTAATTTAGAAAATTCTTTCTGTGGATAGGTCAGTTATCACATAGACCATGCAAAATTTCAACCACTAGCTTTTTTGGCACCTCTCAAATCCTAGTTTCATTGGTTATAACTGTTCTTTATTACCAGTTAGTAGCACCTATTTTCCACGTGTGGGGAGAACAACAACTTTTTTCAAGATTCCTAAATTTCATTTGTCCCATAAACTGTCATGGTTAGAAGAAAAAGAAATACCTGATGTTTTCTGACTTGTTTCAGAAACATGGAAAGTGGTAGCATGGCTAATAGGCTGTAAGGAAGAAACAATGGATAATACAAGTCCAGGAGAACTGTGTTCCAAGTGTTGACTTTGACATATACTAGTTTCAGGCTCATGGGCAAGTTGTCCCAAGGCAACTCTCCAAGACTACAAATTACAGACCAGTGCCTATTCATCAATGATGTAGTTTCTTCTCCAAGAGCTCCTGATAAAGTAACAGATATGACTCTTTATTGAGCCCCTGTCTATACCTCAAAAAACAAAGCCAAATGTGAGAGCTAGCAGAGACATTAGAGGCTATATCTCCAATGCCTAGTATATAGTAGGTACATAATCAATGCTTCTTTATGTAACCTATGTCTCCAGCTTGGAGCATTTACAGAAGACTCTCCTAATTGGTAGAGAGATTGATTACTCAGTGTTGCATTCCCCATAAAGGACAGAATTAATGCAAACTGTTTTCAGAAACACAGTCAGTTCCCAACCCTCTTGGAGACTAACACTAGGGAAGAGAAAGAGAAAGATTCTCTTCCTGATGTGTAAAGGAAAGCCAATTCTTCAGTATTTCCCCAGTTTCCTGCTCACCTCCCTAGAGAATTCTGAGAATTTCCTTTTGGGTAAGATGGGGACCACTCTCTTGATTAAGTAACTTGCCAAAGGTATCAGAAAAAGTAACTGTCAGGCATGGGATTTGAACACACATCTTAATTATTACAAGTCTAGCATTCTTGTGTTAGACATTAAAAAATTTAAATTGAAAAAAAAAAAGGCAACTCTACCAAATCACTTAACTGGGTTCATCTTTAAAAACAACAGCTAGAAGTAATTTTCTAGAATTTTAGAAATGGAGCCTTTTTCCTATAAAGTAATGAAAGCTACTTAAATGTTTGTGAAATTGAATGTTATTTAGTGTACCATAATTTTCACCACCATGTTCAGGGAATGACAAAAGATGTTTCTAATCAATTGCCAAATTTTAGATAGTTTGCTTTCATAGAAACCATGTGTAAATTTGGTTCTCAAATTTGGATTCCTTTTATCTAGTAACTGATCATGTTTATAAATAATATTTTGTTCAATTTTTATTAAACTTTGAAGCTAGATCTCTACAAGTAGTCAAAAGTATATTTTTTCTGATGAGTGAATATGACAGGGGGCTCTTGAGAAAAACAAGATAAGGTAAATATAACCAAATTACAACAGAACTTTCTGATATTTCCCAAAGAACAGAAGTATCTCCATCAAGTGGGAAGTGAATACAAGGAAAGCATATAAGATAAATGTCAAAAGCAAGTATTTTCATTCTTTGTTGGTGAAGGCTCCTTGTCTATTGAATATCTCCCTGTGAAATGAATAACTTCATAAATACCTTAAATGACAAACACAAGCCATGACTTAAAAGATAACTATAGCAATTCAAATGCAGTTAACTTTCCTACAGAGGCCACACTCTACTCTGCTGTTTAACTCTACTAAATACCTGTTTGGCTGCCATCTCAAATAAGATCTCTCACACACACATATGTTTGCATGCATACATACATACTTAAATAGGAAGTATTTTAAGCTGTAAATTGTTATATCAATATGAGCTATTATTATTATTGATAAAAATCATATGGATAATAGTGTAATGTGACTGTAGTTTCTGGCTTACTTACTTCCTGCTTGTATTACTACTTATAGTTTCTTTCAGCAAGGTTATGCTTAAGATTATACAGGCTAGGCTTCAGCAATATGTGAACCAAGAATTACCAGTTCGGGTTGGTTTTGGAAGAGGCAGAGGAACTAGAGACAAAATTGATAAACTTCATTGGATTAGGGAGAAAGTAAGGGAGTTCCAGAAAAAAAAATCATTGATTTCTGCTTCATTAAACTTTTGACTGTGTGGATCACAACAAAATGTGTCAAGTCCTCAAAGAGATGGAAGTCGTAGATCATCTTACTTTTCTCCCGAGGAACCTGTAAACAGACCATGAAGTAACAGTTAGAACCAAACATGGAACAATAGATTGGTTTAAGACTGGGAAAGAATTACAACAAATAAGTTTGTCATCTTATTTATTTAACTTATTTGCAGAGTACATCATGCAAAATGTCAGGCTGAATGAATAAAAATCCAGAATTAAGATTGTTGGGAGAAATGTCAACAATCTCAGATATGCAGATGATACCACCCTGATGGCAGAAAGTGAAGAGGAATTAAGAAGCCTCTTGATAAGGGTGAAAGAGGAGAGTGTAAAAGGTGGCTTAAAAGTCTGACATCAAAAAAACTAAGATCTTAGAAACTAGTCCCATCACTTCCTGGTAAATAGAGGGAAAAGAACTGCAACCTGTGTCAAACTGTTTTCTTGGGTTCAAGGATCACTACAGAGAGCAACTGCAGCCATGAAATTAAGAGATATTTGCTCCTTGCAAATCTGGACAGCTTACTAAAAAGCAGCAGTATCTTTTTGACAACAAAGTTTTGTGTAGTCAAAGCTATGGGTTTTTTTTTCAGTAGCAAAATATGGTTATGATTGTTGTACTATAAGGAAAGCAGAGACACTGGAGAAAACTTTTGAGAGTCTCTTGTACAGTAAGGAGATCAACTCATTCAATAAAGAAATTAATTTAGGATAGTTACTGTTAAATTAAAAACCTCTGTGAACTCTTAAAATGGAAGAAACCCTAGGTCCAAAAAGGGGGACCTGGAATGATCCAGAGTTTAATCACAATATTCAAAGATTATAAATGCATTTATTGTCTGAGGAGCTTGCAAGCTGGAACGGTGAGACAGTGACAACATGTATTTGAAGGGGAGTGGGAAGGGATGAGGTATTTTATACTTTTCAAACAAAGGAAGACAGGGAATTGGGCAGGTCCTAGAAAGGAATGAGGCAGAGAACCCCATTTCCAAGGGGAGGGATAGATCCAAGAGTAAGAAATTCCAGGTATCAGAGCTGTGGTCCTTTGATAGACAAATCAGAAGGTATTCTTGAAGATAAGTAGTCCTGACAGTTCAAGGCTTGAGCACATTAAGGTTAGGAGATGTCTCCAAAAACCATAAAGCAGGTTGTGTTTAGAGCCCCATAATCAACAGTTAGGGGAGTCTCTGAAGATAAGGATGTCTCTTAAAGCTCCATAAATGACCAAATGGCTCACAGTCTTCTTCAGAGCTGGTTGGTGAGCTTAATTGGCTTCCTTATTGCTGTTTTTCTGCATGCCCAGCTGGGTTTACCTCAGTCACCAAAAAGGATTATTGGTACTTCAAGCAGTTTTGTATCTTAGCTAATACAGCCAGTCCTCATACAACTCTTCTTGGGTACCTGGAAAATTGTGGAGCTCGGGAATCAAGGTAGTTAGAAAGCCATTTTCACAATTGGAAGGTAAAATACTGAAACTGAAGCTTAAATATTGTGGCCACGTTATGAGAAGGCTGGACTCTGTGGAAAAGACTTTGATGTTCAGAAAGATTGAAGGTAAAAGGAAAAGGGGATGACAGAGGATAAAATGGATAGTCAATGTCATAGAAACAATGAAAGTGACCTTGAAAAGATTTTGAGATATACTGGAGGATAGAGGAACCTCATGTGCTATGGTCCATGGGGACATAAAGAGTTGGAGAGGATTCAAAAACTCAACCATAGCAATGCTTTCCAAAATGAACAGGCCCTATCTATTGATAGAATAGGTAGTTGCCTACGTGGCAAGACTTGAATTAAAGCAACTCCCTTCTCTCTAATACTTCCCCTACCAGTTCTAGACAATAAAATTAAAAATCATTTACTGCCTATTTGGGTAAAGTTATTGAAAGTTTCCTATTAAAAAGCAAATATGTTACTAGGGAGGGGTAAAATCTTGAACTATTGTCACCATAATGCCTTATTGTAAATGGGTTGATCCAGAGGGAGGGAAGGATTTTGAGGAATGCAGAAATGCAAAGGCTGTATATGATGACTCTATGTCAGAATAGTTCCTAGGTGAAGAAGTATATATTTGGGAAATGCAAAACAAAACAAAATCAAGCAAAGCAAAGCGCAAAGAGAGGAAAGACAGAAGACTCCTGAAATCAAGATGTACTTATTTTACAATTTTGTCTAGGGGCAGTCCTTGGTATAAACTTTAAATAATCCTTGGAATGTGTTCAAGAATTCCCCAGTTATGGGCAAAATCTATTTTTTAAAATTAGAGAGTAACCTATATGGTCTGTCCACAATACAACCTCAGTTAACTAAATTGATTATTTTTTTTTCTTTTTCCCCTTGGAAATATTTCCTTTACCTGGAGAATTAAGGTCCTTGGGCAAGAGCTGGATTTTTGTTACTACAAATAAGAGTTCATTTAAAAAACGAAATGAAACCACAAGGTTTGAAGAATGGAGGCAGGGCAAACATTTCTTAGTTCTCTCCAACAAATGTTCTAAGTTGACTAGACACTCCTATTTGAAACAGGAGGGGATCCATAAGCATCCTATATTTATCCTATCCACCTGGAGAGCTGATGAGTTTTGAGATGTGAATGTTTCCTGGATACCAGAAACTAGAACAATAATGCCATCTGTTTATAATCAGGTCATCATGCCAGCAGATGATAAAGCTGGTTAAAGTTACTACTTGATTTGAGAGTCTTTTAATTGAGAATGAGGTGATTTATCATGTGCTTTTTTTAAAAGAAGGACTTAAAAGCACAAAAATAAAGAGTTAAGGTTTAAAAGAGTTTTCTTATCTTGGTCTAAATCACAAGATCTATTATGTGTGTTGACACACAGAGGAGGTACTACAACATGTTCATAGGACAGTGTGGGTAGCCATTGAAAGAAGTCTTTTTTGGGATTTTTTTGCCTCTTGACAGTACTGTAACAGTACACTCTGTAATCTTATTTTGGGGCATTAAACTGGATAAAATGCAAAAGAATAGACAGAAATCAAGGACCTTCTAAATTTCATCGACTTTTTCTTTTAACCAAAATTCTTTCTTTGCATCTTATTTTTAAAAAGAGAAAAAAAACTCAGTAAAGGTCTGCATCAGTAATGCTGATACACTCATTAGATTAAAAATCACCACCTATCTACTTTCCCTTATATTTCATTATTGCAAAATGTCCATAACAGTGTTAAATTAGGACACTCACTTCAAAGATGCAGAGATTGACTCATCTATGTCTACATCTTGTGTAATTTTTGACCTCTCTCTCCCCCTGTAAGTCGTACATAGAGGATCTATCTTTAGTTAGAGTCTAACACATACTAGACTCCATTTTCTAAGCTGGAGTTCTTAAATATTTTTCTGTTAGGGACCCCTTTGACAGTCTGATGAAACATATATTTTTTTCTTAGAATAATGTTTTTAAGTACATAATGAAAAATACATAGAATTATTCGGAAAACCTAATAATTATGCTAAAATGTAATTATCAAAATATGTATATTTTAAGTTAACAAAGTCCAAGTTAAGAATCACTATTCTGTTGTATGTCTTTTAAAACATTTGTAGGCACTAGTTTTGGAGTTTCTAGCATTTTTTTGGAGCCTTCAGCCTCCACAGATTATCTTCTACTTTTGCTATACAACCAAGCCATCTTTTCCAGTCCCACATTACCTGTGAGGGTTTTATGTCATGTCTTATTCATGAGTTATCAATAGTAATATACCAGTCCCTATTTGTGCCCCCCTCCCAATCCCTCCATTGCCCTTTGAGTAACTTTAAATTTTTATTCTTTGGACCTAATGCTATCTCATGATTGGTAGCCATGCAGCATCACCATAGAAATATTGATGTTAAAAAGATAATTTTTAGAAATTGAGAGAGGCTTACGATAAACCATTAAAAACATTAAAAATTTCAAAATACAACCCAGTCCATTTTCTTCCTCTTAATTCCTCTTCTTGCTTATTATCTATCAACAGTTCCTGTCTAAAACTGACTAATATGGGGGCACAGCCAAGATGGCGGAGTGAGAACAAGTACTCACCTAAGCTCTAAGACAAACTCTTGGAGGTACCTCTAAAAAGAGAATCTGAACAAATTTTAGAGTGGCAGAATACAATAGAAGACAGAGTGTGGCAGATTTCCAACACAGGACAGATTGGAAGGTTGATAGGAAGGATCTGTTGCATGGGACTGGAGGAGCACACAGCACACAGGCTGTGTCAGTGTGGACCCCACCATAGCACAGCCCAGCAGGAAGCCCTGGGAGGTCTGAAGCAGCAGCACACTGCAGATTCTCAAACATATCAGCTCAGGTTGGGAGTCCAATGGAAGTGAGCGAGAGAGAACTGTAGAACCCCAGGTAACTGAGCAGCCACTCCTGAAATTATCAGCTCTCAGATTAAATGTCTGGAAGTCACCTACTGAACTTCTGGGAGCCAAGATGGTGGAATAATTGGTAAATGCTATTCCCTTCCCCTTGTTGACCTTGAAAAACTCAAAGAATATTTCACCTGGAAAAATTCTGGAACATTGGGAGCAGCCAAAGGGGTAAACAGTCTTTTAGCCCATAAGGATAGGAAAATCACAAAGGGGGTTCCTCTTGCTGTGGCTGAAGGGAAACAGTGAAGGACCAGAGCTGTCTTAGGCAGCCCCACCTCAGCAAATCAGGAGGAGATCCTGAGCCCCAGGGGCTTGGAACCTATAATCTCAAACACCAGGACCCCAGGTATGCCTCAGCATAGCCAGGGGAATCAGGAAGGCACTAGTGCATGCAGGGTTCACCAACCACTGAACTTGCCTATGTTCTAGCTCAGGAAACTAGACCTTGTGACACCACATCACCTCTCCCTCACACTTAATGTAGCTAATGTAGCTTCAGAGTAACTCTGAGGAAACTCAGAAAGATTTCACCTGGCCTGTGATTTGGCATACCAGTCAGCTCAGCTTCAGGTAAGCTGCAGCATTTTAGCTTCCATATGAAAGAACCAGAGGTCACAATATACAAAGCCTCAAGTTCTAAGCACAAGAACCATGGGACAGAGCCCCCTGTGCCCCAGAAGCAGAGATCCACTTAATAAGCTAGGAAAAGGGTGATCATCATAAGCAACAAGCAAAGAAAAGACCATAGATTGTTTCTATGGGAACAAGAACCAAAACATGAGTACCAAAGAGGTCAGCATTGAGACTGTACTCTCATCTGAAATATCAGAAGGGAATATGAACTGATTTCAAGCCCAAAGAGCATTCTTGGAAGAGCTCAAGAAGCATTTTAAAAGCCAAATTAGGGAAATAGAAGAAAAACTGGCCAATGATTTTAAAAATATAGAAAAAGAAATCACAGAAGAATTTAAAAGGAAAATTGACAAAATGGAAAAAGAAGTATAAAAACTAAGTGGAGAAAATAACTCCTTAAAAGGAACAGTTGGATAGATGGAAAAGGAGATGCAAAAGTTAACTGAAGAAAATAGTTTGTTAAAAATTAGAATTGGTCAAGGAGAAGCTAATGACTCTATGAGACATCAACAATCAGTCAAACAGAATCTGAAGAATGATAAAAAAAGAAGAAAATGTATTTCCAATGTACCTCGTTGGAAAAGCAACTGGTCTGGAAAATAGATCCAGGAGAGAATATAGGTCTACCAGAAAGTCATGATTAAAAAAAGAGCCTGGACAATATCTTCCAAACTGCCCAGAGGTCCTAGATCCAGAGGGCAAAATAGTCATCAAAAGAATCCACTGTTCACCTCCTAAAAGGGATCTCAAACTGAAAACACCAAGGAATATAATTACCAAATTCCAGAACTATCAAGTGAAGGAGAAAATACTGCAGGCATCCAGAAAGAAACAATTCAAATATTGAGGAGCTACAGTGAGGGTCTCATAGGATCTTGCAGATTCTACATTAAAAGATTGAAGGGATTGGAATATAATATTCTGTAAGGGAAAGGAGGTGGGACTACAACCAAGGATCAATTAACCAGCAAAACTGAGCATGATATTTCAGGCAAGAAGATAGACATTCAATGAAATAAAGGATTTCCAGACTTTACTGATGAAAAGGCCAGAGCTCAATAGAAAATTTGATCTTCAAACACAAGTCTCAAGAGAGGCACAGAAAGATATATGGGGGAAAAAATTACTTGTTATTCAATATGGGCCAACTGTTTACTTTCCTTTAAGGGAGGAAGATTCTTGTTAATCTTGAGAATTGTATATTTATTATGATATATAAAAGGGATATACATAGATAGATGGAGCAGTATAAAGTAAATGATGTCATGATAAAAATGTGATTTAAAGGTGCAAAGGGATTGCAACAGAAGATGTGAAAAGAAGGAGGCAGAAAAAGGTAAATTACATCACAGGAAGAGGCAGAAAAACATATTATAGTAGAGATAAAGAGGGCAGGGAGATGAGCATTGTTTGAGATTTACTCTCATCTGATTTGATTCAAGGAGGGAACAATAAACTTAGTTCAGTATAGAAATCTAACTAGTTCTATAGGCAGTCAGAAGGGAAAGTTGAAAGAAAAGGAAGGGAAGGCTAAAAGAGAAGGAAGAAGTAGTAAGGGTAAAGGGGAGTAAAAGGAAGGGGGGCTAAAAGAAGAGAGGGAAGACTGAGGGACTCAGTGGTCAAAAATTAAAACTCTATTGTGGAGGGGAAGGAAGAAGAAAGAACTAAAAGCATAAACGGGGGGAAAGAGGATGGCATGAAAGACACAGATAGTAATCATAACTGAATGTGAATGGGATGAATTCTCCAGTAAAACAGAGGTGACTAGCAGAATGGATTAAAAACCATAATCCAACAATGTGTTGTTTACAAGAAACACATTTGAAATAGGGGGATACATACAGGGTAAAGGTAAAAGTTTGGAGCATAATATATTGTGCTTCAGCTGGAGTAAAAAAAGCAGGGTTAGCAATCCTAATCTCAGACAAAGCAAAAGCAGACATAGATCTGGTCAAAAAAGATAAGGAAGTGACTATATTCTTCTAAAAGGCACCATAGACAATGAAGCAATATCATTACTAAACATATATGCTCCAAATGGTATAGCATCCAAATTCTTAGAGGAAAAGTTAAGGAAGAACAAAAGGTCCAGAATATCAAGGAACTAATGGAAAGAAATGCTAGGGATGGTGGCCTAGCCCTACTGGATCTCAAATTGCATTATAATAGCAGCAATCAAAACTACTTGTTATTGGCTAAGAAATAGAGGGGTAGACCAGTACAATAGGTTAGGTGCTCAAGACAAGGTAGTCAGTGAATACAGCAATCCACTGTTTGATAAATCCAAGGACCCTAGCTTCTGGGATAAAAACTCACTGTTTGACAAAAATTACTGGGAAAACTAGATAATAGTGTGGCAGAAACTGGACATAGACCAATAGCTGACATCGTACACAAGAATAGAGTCCAAATGGACATATGATCTAGGTGTAAAGAGTAATACTATAAACAAATTAAGGGAGCGAAGAATAATGTACTTGTCAGATTTATGGAGAACGAAGAAATTTTTGACTAAGCAAGATAGAGAGAACATTATGAAGTACAAAAGGGATAATTCTGGTTACATTAAATTGAAAAGTTTTTGCACAAACAAACTCAGTACAACCAAGACTAGGAGGGAAGCAGAAAACTGGGAAAGAATTTTTAAAAATAGTGTCTGTGATAAAGGCCTTATTTCTAAAATATATAGAGAACTGAGTCAAATATACAATAATATGTCATTCTCCAATTGATAAATGGTCAAAGGATATGAATAGGGAGTTTTCAGAGGAAGAAATTAAAGCTATCTATAGTCATATGAAAAAAATGTTCTAAATCACTATTGATTAGAGAAATGCAAATCAAAACAACAACATATCACACTTATCAGATTGGCTAACATGACAAAACAGGAAGATGATGAATGTTGGAGAAGAGGTGGAAGACTTGGAACACTAATTCATTGTTGGTGGAGCTGTGAGCTGATTCAGCCATTCTGGAGAGCAATTTGGAACTATGACCAAAGGGCTACAAAAATGTTCATACCTTTTGACCCAGCAATACTGCTTCTAGGACTGAATCCCCAAAAGATCATAAAAAGGGAAAGGGTCCCACATGTACAAAAATATTTATAGCAGCTCTCTTTGTGGTGGCCAAAAACTGGAAATCAAGGGGATGTCCATCAATTGGGGCATGACTGAACAAGTTGTGGTTTATGAATGTAATGGAATACTATTGTGCTATAAATGATGAACAGGCAGATTTCAGAGAGCCCTGGAAAGACTTAGATGAACTGATGCTGAAAGGACCAGAACCGGGAGAACTTTGTACACAGCCACAGCCACAGTGGGTGAGCAATTTTTCTGGTAGACTTAGTCCTTCACAGCAATGCAAGGACCTAAAAAATTCTCAATGGACTCTTGAGGCAAAATGCCTTCCACATCCACAGAAAGAACTATGGAATTGATCACAGAATAAACGAGACCATTTTCTTTTGTGTTATGTTTTGTTTTCATGGTTTCTCCCATTCATTTTAATTCTTCTATGAAACCTAAGATGAAAGTATATTTAATAAGAATGCATGTGTAGAACCTATATAAGATTGCACACTGTCCTGAGGAGGGAGAGGGGAAGGAGGGGAAAAGGTAGAGGAGGGAGGAGTAAAAATCTAAGATATATGGAAGTGATTGTAGAAAACTGAAAACAAATTAATTAATAAAAAAAACAAAAACAAAAATCTAAACTGACTAATATAAGGACACTTTCCCTTCTTTCATTTAAACAAAACATAGTCTTAGAGTTCAATCTGGGGACGTGGAGAAAGGGGAATACTTCATTAGAACTAACAATTGCTATTATAGCCAATCCATGCACTTATGCCTTCTGATTGTAAACTGTGTGTTTGTCCTTCATTGCCAAAGAAGACCGTGCCATCAGAGAACTAATGACATGACTTGCACTTGACTTTGTTTTGAGTGAGGGAGGGCTGTGCAGGTCACCAGCCTCACTTCTCCTCCAGAGCCATCTGAATCCAGTGATGGATTGACTAGAGATGATCCAGGATAAGGCAATTGAGGTTAAGTGACTTGCCCAAGGTCCCACAGCTAGTGAGTGTCAAGTGTTTGAGGTGAGACTTGAACTCAGGTCCTCCTGACTCCTGAACTCATGCTCTATCTGCTGCATCACCTATGCAGTGTGTACAGTTGGTACTCAATGTTTGTTGAATTTCAGTTAATTGTTGCAACAAGATGATCTCACCTTCTTCATGCTTATAAAGTGTCCACTTCATAATATTTTTAGATGGTAGGGGCATACTTAGTCCCTAATATTGAATAAAATATTATTTCTAGTAAACAATAGATACTCACATATTTTGACCTTTAAGGGATCATAACATTACTGAGTTCAAGTATCTCATTTTTATAGATCATAGGATGATAGCTGCAGATATGCAAGGGACATTAAATGCAACTAGTTTGACCCCTGGAGGTCCAGAAAGGGTAAGGGGCTTGCCTGGGGACAGATAAATAAGTATCTCAATTAGAATTTGAATCCAGGTATTCTGGACTTGAAATCTAGTGCTATATCTATATCTATATAATTATATAGATATATCTATATCTATATCTATCTCTATATATCTATATAGTACTGCCTGAAAATATAGATGCTAAATAACATCTAAATTTTTACCAGGTACTGACAAAAACTAGAATTGTTCTGATATCTGCTATTACCTCAGTAGGGACTGAAATATTGAATTATCTGCAACTAATCTGAAGCAAGACCAACTAAGTCAGTCAAGGTTAATGACACATTCTCAACTTTGTTAGCCTTTCATTCATATAGTAAATCACCATTTTCCTGACTTGAAGCCAGGTACAGAAGTATTTATTTTCTAAAGTGCTTTTATAATCCAGATCAAATTGATTCAGTACAATTCCCAGTATAATGGAATAATTGATCTAGCTTGGAAGGGAACTTGGAAGTTTTCTAGTCCATTCTCCTCATTTGATAGGTGATGAAATTCAAGTCTATAGAAATTGTGATCTGTCCATTTTCACCTTGGTAGTACATTGCACAAATTGGAAATCAAATTTAGACCCTGTGATTTTGTGTGTTATGTTGTATCAACTCACTAAGATTCAAAAAAGCATTGAGTGCCCACTCTGTAACTGGCATACCTAGTCAGAAGGCCCATGTTGAATGGATTGGCTATCACAGCAATTATTAGTTCTAATTAAATACTCTTCTTCCCCCCAGAGCTGGAATCTTTTAATGTATAACTTGATGGAAATATGTCTTCTGTGCCCACTGTCCTGGCTTTAATTGTTTTTCTTTTTGCCTAATGCTCTGATATCTTTATTAAAACAATTCATGCTATATTTCCATTCAGAACAATCTACACACTCCGCTCAGTTGGCAAGGATCATATGTGTGCTCCCTAGAAAGCTTCTCTGATGAACGATTTGCATTGCTCTGGGCCAAGAACAGTTTTATGTCTTCATTACTAACTACCCATTTATTAGCATACTTAATATGGAAAGTCAGTAACAAAGGTAGATTTCCCTTTTTCATAGATAATACTTGCCCGAATGCTTTCCTATATACTCGTATTATTGCAGCATGAAAGACTATGATACCTATAGGTCCAGCAATAAAATGCTGGCAACTATTTTGTTCATTTCTCTGAAATAATGTATTTTGAAGATAATGCTGTAATTCTCCCAAATTATTGACTCTTCCACGTTGATTTTGACGACTAGTACAATTCTCAAAGTTTAGGAGCAAACAATATTATTTATACATGATATTTTAACATCATTATATAATATTATTTTATAGTGTATTTTTGATTATGATTATTTTAAATGTAGAATAAATAGAGAATGAAGAAGTCCACAGCTTCTGACCCTTAGGTTAAATCTGATGAAGAAGAGTCAGGTTTTTGATTTAAAAGCCTTTTCTCCCCCCAAAACTCACCATTTTAGACTGGTCATTATTTCTTAGTAGAGAATAACACTACTGGTGTTATTAATTTAAGGATAACATTCAAATATGTGTATGTGTGTGTGTGTGTGTGTATTAGTGTAGTGTGATCAAATGTGTAAGGTAAAGTGGATAAAGTGCTGTTTGTGGAAGGGCCTGAAAGACCTAGATTTTCTAATAGCTACTTGTTTGTGATCCTGGGCAATTTATCTAACCTTTTCAAGTCTCAGGGAACTCTAGCACTTAGTTGCAAAATCAAAGGAGGATTCTGAATGCATTGGTAGACAAAGTTCTCATACTAGGAGTTCCCATATTGATAGAACTCCCAAGTTCAGATCCTGCCTCAGACTCATATAAATTCTGTGCCCCTGGGCAATTCACTTAACCTTTTCCAGCTCCAATTTTCTCATTTGCAAAGTAAGGAAAAATAACAGCATATACACCTTACAGGATTGTTGTGAGGATTAAATGAGATTGCCTATGTAAAGTGCACTGCAAGCCTTGAGGTACTGTGTGAATATTAGCTATTTTTATTAAGAAAATAATTAAAATTATTATATGAATCTTCAGAGGTAACCTGAATGCATGTGTATATGCTTATGTGTGTGCCCTTCAACCATGGAGAACACAGCCTACTCATGCCTATTTATCCTAAATAATTCTTTTCCATATCCTCCCATAAATTTACCACAGTAAAGTCAAGGAGCATTCATTAAGCACTTACTATATGTCAGGCACCGTGCTAGGTACTGGGGATACAAAGAAAGGCAAAAGTCAGTCACTATCCTCAAGGACTCAGGAAGACAATAGCAAAATATTTATGTACAAGCAAGATATAGAAAGGATAAACTGGAAATAACCTCAGAGAAAAAGCACTAGCATGAAGGAAGACTGGGAAAAGCTTCTTATAGATGGTGTACAAGAGAGAGAAGCACCAATATTGGGTTTTCAAATTAGAGGTGGGGGGAGGAGTGTATGTGTTTTTTCCTGAAGGAATTAATAGATTGATAAAGTGCTGTTAGTAATCATTTATTGATGGGTAATTTAGAGTACACATATAGCTTTATAGGAATACAATAAGCAGGTGGTTAAATCAGATATTATAAAACTCTCTGTAAAGGTTAAGTTCCTTTTCCCAGTCTTAGTGGATAATTTCCCCTTTTTCTTTAACTAAAGGTTAAGTTTCTCTTTCCCAGAGGCTGACAAACTATTCTAATCTATGGACCCCTTTAAAAGTAACATTTCTAATTGCAAAATGCTACAGCTGTAAAGATTTCTAAGGCAATCTCACTGACATTGATAGACACAGGCTCTAATCCAATAGAATATCAGATTTAATAGTTGTCCCACCCTAGAAACTCTACATTTGATGACACCAGGTTGCATTCAATATTCATCAGGATATACCTAGCTTAACCACAGGTCAGATGAACTACCTCGTCCAAATGAATTATGTTCAAAGTAAGTTTCCTAAGATTGTTGTAGTTTTTAATTCTTTTTTTGTTATAAAAATAAGCTCCATAAATCACTCCTTTCTCTGACCTCTGAGGAGTCAAGTGACCTGGTGTGATTGGCAATAACCTACCTTTTTAATTAAATCATTATGATCAGAAGTATTGTGCCTCAAACTTTTCTTTTTCAGATATTAACTTCACACTTCCCTCCCCCTACTTTTGGTGTCTTCCCCTCTTTCAACACTATGAATCGTTCCATCAATGCCATTACAATGTCACATATTGAATGGGATGTCCTCTGTCTATACTTGGCATGTTTCATCTGCTTCTTCTTCTCTTTGTCCAAATTTGTACCATTTCTACCCAATGAATCAACAAGCATTTATTAAATATCCATTATGTGATAGGTGCTGTACAAGGTTCTGGGCATAAATATGCAAGAACTCCTGCTCATAAGGAGCCCACACTAATGGAGAAGACAATAACTATGTACACATATACATATGCATAAGTCTTGAATTCAAAGACAGCCTCAGACATTTACCAACTGTGTGACCTTGGCAAGTCATTTAACCTCTGTTTAACCTAATCCATTGGACAAATCACTGCAGCGTCTTCATCAAGAAAACCCCATGTTCCCCAAGCTTATGAAGAGTTGGACACCACGATGATACCAACGAAGGAATAATAATAGCACAGCCTCACAGGGTTGTTGTGAGGATCAAGTAGGTTAACACGCATCAAGAGTTACACATACTAGCTATTCCTTATATATACATACAGAATACATACTATATACAGAATAGATAGGAAGAGAATAAATGCAAATACATAGGGAGCAGCTAAATATAGTTTGGGAGGGAACACTAGCAATTAAGGGATCAGAAAAAACTTCATATAACAGGAGGTGCTTGAGCTAGATTTTGAAGGAAGAGAAGGCATCTGTGACATAGAAGTGAGGAATGAGTACTCTTCAGGTATGGGAGATGGGCAATGCAAAGATACTGAGATGGAGGATAGAGTGTTGTGTGTGAGGAGCAAAGAGATGGCCAGTTTGGCTGGACCACAAAGTGTGTGTGTGTGTGTGTGTGTGTGTGTGTGTGTGTGTGTGTGTGCGTGCGCGCATGTGTTGTTTAAGGAAGCTGAAAGATACTTTGAGACAAGTTTGTAAATGGCTTTTAAAGATAAATAGAGGAGTTTATTTTTATCCTAGAGGTAACAGAGAGTTGCTGGAGTTGATTGAATGGAAAGTGACATGGCCAAATCCATGCTTAAGGGAAATTACTTTGATAGCAGTGTTACATGGCCTGGAGTGGGGAAAGATTTGATTCAGGGAGATCTAATTAGGAGGCTATTGCAATAATCCAAGCAAGAGGTGATAAAGATGTCAGCTTTGAGTAGAAAGGGTTAGATATATGAGATATATTTTGGATGTAGAAAAAAGACAAGATTTGACAAGTGATTGGATATTTGGTGTGAAGGATACTAAGAAGTCAAGGATGATGGAAAGGTGAAAATCTAGGAGTTTTAGAAGTATAGTGGTACCTTCAACAGAAATAATGAAGTTTGGATCAGAAAAGTTTTGACGATAATGAGTTAAAGTTTGGTCATCTTGAATTTGAGATGTCTTTGAGGTATCTAGTTTGAAATTTCAAATAGGTATTTGGTGATATGAAAATAAAGTTCAAGTGAGAGATTAGATCTAGATATAGAAATTTTTGATCCATCTGCACAGAGATGATAGTTAAATTCAAAGGAGTTGATAAAGACATCAAGGAAGAATGTAGAGAAAGAAGGTCTGATACAGCCTTAACACCACAGTTAGGGGGCATTATATGGATTATAATTCATAAATAAAGATACAAAGGTACCCATCAGACAGATAGGTGGTGAACTAGGAGGAGGCAGTGTCACAAAACCTTAAAGAGGAGATAGTATTTATAAGACAAGGGTAATCAACAGTGTTAAATGCAGGATATAAAGGAAGAAGTTTGAAGGCTGAGAAAAGACCATCAGGTTTGTCAATGATGTTGTGGAGAGAGTAAGTTCAGTTGAATAATGAGATCAGAAGCCAGATTTGCAAAAGGTTGAGGAATGAGTTAAAGGAGAAAAAGCAGAAACATCAGTATCAACAAAATTTTCAAGAAACCTTGCTGAGAAATGCAGGAGAAATATAGGACAACTTCTTGAGAGCATGATAGGGTCTTACTTATTTTTTTACTTTTGCTTTATGAGATGAAGCAAGCAGAAGTGGAGCCAAGATGGCAGAGTAGATAGACACACATACGCTAGCTCCAAACCCACCGCCCATAACATATCTGTAAAAAAGAACTTCCAACAAATTCTGGAGCAGCAGAAGCCACAGAACAACAGAGCGCACGAGATTTCTGTTCCAGAGAGCCTGAAAACCTCTCTCAAAAGGTCCTCACGCTGCGGACCTGGAGCCCAGCCCTGTCTTGGCTGTGTGGCACCAAGAGGAGTGGATCCGAGCAGGCTTCAGGGACGGGATCTCCAGTGGCTGCGCGGGTCCCTCCACCCACAGGTGACAAGGGTCGGTGAGAGAGTCCCTTTGGTGGGTTGAGAAGGGAGTGGGGGTGCCCCCGTAACTCAGGCCCCCTTGGGAGGCAGCAGAGGAGGTGGGAGCAGACTGGGGCTCCCCAAGCAGGCAGGAGCCCAGATCCATTGTTGAAGGTCTCTGCATAAACCCCCTGAGGGAACTGAGCCTGAGAGGTGGCCCTGCCCCCACCAGAGCAGTTGAACTTAATCTCACACTGAATAGCAGCCCTGCCCCCGCCCAAAGCCCTGAGGCTGGGAAGCAGCATTTGAATCTCAGACCCCAAGTGCTGGCTGGGAGGATCTGGAGGTGAGGGGGGTGTGGACAGGACACTCAGATTTCAAGTCACTGGCTGGGAAAATGCCCAGAAAAGGGAAAAAAAATAAGACTATAGAAGGCTACTTTCTTGGTGAACAGGTATTTCCTCTCTTCTTTTGTGATGAGGAAGAACAATGCTTACCATCAGGGAAAGACACAGAAGTCAAGGCTTCTGTATCCCAGCCCACTCAATGGGCTCAGGCCATGGAAGAGCTCAAAAAGGATTTTGAAAATCAAGTTAGAGAGGTGGAGGAAAAACTGGGAAGACAAATGAGAGACATGCAAGCAAAGCATGAAAAACAATTAAACACCCTGCTAAAGGAGACCCAAAAAATGCTGAAGAAAATAACACCTTGAAAAATAGGCTAACTCAATTGGCAAAAGAGGTTCAAAAAGCCAATGAGGAGAAGAATGCTTTCAAAAGAGATGAAGCAAGTATTCCCATAACATAGAATAAAAAAAGATGGTTGCACATGAAACTACAAATCTATTATGAAAAACTTTCTATTCCTTTTAGATATATAAGAAAGTTTTCACATAACTTTTTTTTCATTTTTAAATTCCCCCAAAGATGGCTACCATTAGACACAAATATGTGTTCGTGTGGACACACACATATACACACATACTTATACACATATTATATATATATATATATATATATATATACATATATGTACACATATAAACACCCGTGCATATACATGCAAAATCATTCCATACACACTGCTATTTATCAGTTCTCTGGAGGCACATAGTGTTTTCCCTCATATATCTCTTATAGTTAATTTGAGTATTTATAACATTCAAAATAACCTAGCCACTTAAGGTTGTTCTTAAAACAGTATTTCTCTTTCTGTACACAATATTCTATTGGTTCTGCTCATTTCAGTCTTCATTATTTCATGCAAATCTATGCATGTTTTTCTAAAATCAATGAGTTCCTCATTTCTTATAGTTCAGTACTATTCCATCATAATCACATATTATGACTTGTTCAGCCATTCCCCTATTGATGAGCCTTGCCACAATTTCCGGTTTTTTACTACCATAAAGGGAGCTGCTGTAAATATTTTAAAACATATAAATTCTTTTCCTTTTTCCCTAATCATCTTTGGAAATAGACATAGGAGTGTTATTGCAGGGCCAATGGGTATAGGCAATTTTACAACTCCTGGCATAATTCCAGATTGCTCTCCAAAATGATTGGATCAGTTCACAGTTCCACCAACAGTGGAATTAGTGTCCCAATTTTTCCACAACCCCTCCAACATTTGTCACTGCCCTCTTTAATTATTTTAGTAAATTTGATAGGTATAAAAAGATATCTCAAGGTTGTTTTAATTTACATTTCTCTAATCAATAATGAATTGAAATCTTTTTTCATAAGACTACAAATTGTTTTGATATCTTCATCAGAAAACTGCCTGTACGTAGTCTTTGACCATTTATCAATTGGAGAATGACTCCTATTCTTATAGATTTTGCAAAGTTCTTTATATATTTTTGATATGCGACCTTTATCTGAGAAATTGTCTATAACATTTTTTGCCTGTTTTTGTGCTTTCCTTCTGATCTTGACTACACTTGTTTTATTTGGACAAAACCTTTTAAATTTGACATAATCGAAATTACCCATTTTACACTTCACACTGCTCTCTATTTCTTATTTATTCATAAATTGTTCTTCTGCCCATCAGTTTGATAGGTAATATGTTCCATGTTCTTCAAATTTTCTTGTATTTTCTCGCTCTTTATATCTAGGTTACATATTAACTTCAATCCCATCTTGATAAATAGTGTAGGATATTGGTCTATGCCCAATCTGCCAGAGTGCTCTCTAGACTAAGTTTAAAACTTTTTTCTCTATTAAAAATTCCCAACTTCACAAACACCTTATAAAATGGGCATTTTATATGTATTGTAGGAAAGACAGAATTGTAAATGAAGATGTGAATTTCTATTACATCGAATTTGGTTTTCTTTCTTACATAGTATGTAATAAATTCTACAAGTAACCTTCAAAGTTTCTCACTTTTCTGTGATTCCTTTTGGCCTTCATTCATTTCATGTTTTGGTGGGAGTGGGACCCTATTCCTAACCTCTTCTTCCTTCCAATCTCCCTCTCCTCTCACATTGAAAACAAATAAAAGCAACATCAATATTTTAAGGTAGGGAGAGTTGGTCATGTTGAAGGGAAGGAAACAGTAAATATGTTCAGGCTGAAGTTTCGAATGAGAGAGAATATAATTGAGGGTGAAGAATTGTCTTTGGCAAGGAGAAGGGTCACTTCATTGTCAGAGACTATAGGGAAAGAGGAGACAGTGGATGATATCAAGGTAGTCTGAGATGAAACAAAGTCCTCAACTGATATGAAAATGGAGAAGGGAAATGTGGGAAACTTGGGGAAGGAAGAGAAGGATTGTAATATTTATATAGGGAGTGGCATACCATCTCTATTTCTGGGACTGTTTATACCTGGTATAAAATAAGCAATTAGTGAATGTTTTCTCTCGTTTATTTATCTACATACATACATATATACATACTTACACATACACACATCTCCACCACTCAGGGCAAATTTATTTATTTATTTTTCACATTCTAGGAAGTAATAAATGAAGAATGTAGATACTCTATGGGTGCAGATGGATTCAATTATTGTGCCACTACCCTCTGCTAATTCTAAGGACTTCTGATTTATTGAGTCTGTCCCAGGATGCCCACATGTAATAGAAGTGACAGTCTCACTCCACAAGTTCAGTTCATCACTCATATTCAATGCCCTAAAAACAAATTCACAAAGCAAATATATATTGTCCTTTCATTTAATTTCTAGTTTTGCTGTGTTTGAAGGTTGTATCAAAATCTTTGTGTCTGTTCTTTTATAGATTCATCAAGGGCTTTGATTTTTCTCTTTGATTACAAAATTTCTGTTCAGAAGGTATTGAATCTATTTCACTCTCTTGGCTCAGTATTCCGTATAGCTCCATGTGCCGATGGAAGCTTAGTGAATACTATCAGATAATGATGATGATTGTCACTTAAAAGCTTAGGATGGAACTGGGAGCTTTGTGCTTTTTCTTGGATATTCTTCTCCAGACATTTTATGTGCTACAGTCCAAGTTAAAAATAATTAGAGATTAAAAAAAAAAAACAGCCTTCTTGGATTAAAATTGAGTCTGCAGCTCCAGGGTCCCAATTTCAGAATGCACTATATGTTCAGAAGTACATTTGTCTTTTGTTTTATATCACAAAATGGGCTGATAGGGTGCATGTATCTAAATCTGTACCAAAAGTAGAATAGATGCTGTTTGCCAAATAATACCACTTTGATGACCAAAAGCAGACCATCACTCTAAATTCTGTTTTCCATTAAATTCAATTGAAAATGTCCATACAAGTATTTCTAGTCTAAAACAGCCTAGGCATGAGTACACAGTTGAAGCAATTTAGAAGAAAGCAATGGAAACTTGTATGGATTTATGAGTTTTCCCACAATAAACTGTATTTGCAATGGTTGGAGCTTTGGGCTGAATTGATGAGGTGTATAGGGGAATCTAGACAAGTGACAATGAAAGAGTCTGAAAGCATACATTTTCACTGAAAAAAGGACTAAAGGCCATGGCTAATGTGAAGGACACAATGACTGTTGTATTAAAGTTTATGTATACTTATGTCAGAGCATTGAATAGGAAAAATAATATTTTCCCAATTCTGGCTGCCTTCCTTGATTTTGACAGAATCATCTATTCTATACTTTCCCTCAGAAGTCATTATGACTGGTAGCACAATATGTACCTGCCATGAGAAAGGATCTCATAGCATGGTTTTCTATTTGGATTTAATGAGGCAAAGTACTTGGGTGCCATAAAGCGGTACCTGCCATGATGTTAAGTATTATTTATTGAGCTCAGGATCAAAGTGCTATGAGTGACCACATCAAAGCAGTTTACTTCAGTGATAGGTATGGAGGGTACTTTTGGAGCAAGGCAGCTTAGAAAACTGCATGACTTTCAGAGTCAGAAAGGATTATCTATTTCATTTGGTGCACTCTTTTTATAGATGAGAAAACTGAGGTTCAAGGTAGTTAAATGCTTTGCCCAAGTCTGATTTGAGGAAATTATTAGCAGATTTGGGAGTAGAATCTAATTCTCTTTAGTCTTGATCTTTGATTTCTATTATGCCAACTTTATTCGAATGATAGTGAATTAACACTGTTGATAATTATTTTGTTTTTTGACTTTATTTATGCACTTGATTTCTGGAATATTTTTAAGGTTTTATTTTCCTTCTTAATGGCATTAGAAAGGTGAAGTGCATTGAAGTAAATCATGAAAACAAACTCATTTCTTATTTCCAAAGAGTTTGGAAATACAAAAATAGAAAAGCATTGTATTTTATTAATTCCTCAATATTGAAATAGTGTGCATTCTCTCTTTGTACATATTTGTATGCCATTTTTTTTACAGTGCTATGTTCTCCATAAATTTGCCCTTTCTACATTATTTCTCAGTTAATTATGTCCTAGTAGATGATTAGTTTTTGTAAAGATATCACATGATGCTGAAAAAGAAGTATATTGGAAAATTTTAAAGCATCTCATGCCTTCTTCCTCCAAATCTTTTCTAGGCCATTATCCCTAGCTCCTTCAAATGATCCTCATATGTCATAGACTCAATACCCTTCACTATGCTGTATGCCATCCTCAGGGAATTCTATCACTGATTTATGTCCTGTCTAAATTGTGATTTCCACACCCAAACATTACACTTTAGATATGATTGATCCAGTGCAGAGAACAATGGGAATATCTCTTCACTATTCCAGGAAGCTATCCCTCCTTAATTGAGTCCAAGATTATATTAGTTTTTTGGCTGCCATATTACATTCATGACTCATATTGTGTTTTCAACTCTTTAAAAATCTGTTTTATACAAACTGCTATGTAGACATGTCTCCCTCATTTTGAGTCTGTGAATTTGATTTTTTGAACGCAAGATGATGCATTTATCTCTAATAAATTTCATATTATTAGGGACAATCAAATGTTTTAGCCTGTCAAATTCCCTTTGGTTCTTGATTCTTTCATCAAATATATTAACTATCCTTCCTTATTTTGTGTCATCTTACCAATTTGATAAGGATGTCATCATGCCTTTGTCCAAATCATTTCTAAAACTATTAAATAACATAGGGTCAAGAATGGGATCCATTAGAGATACTGCCAAGTTGATATCAAAACTTTAATAACTACCCTTTCACTTCAACCATTTAGCCAGCCCCAAATCTATCTAATTGTACTGTCAATCATCATATTTTTCCATCTTTTCCACAAGATAGTATGAGACTTTACCAAATGTTTTGTTATTTTTCTTTGTACAAAATGTATGTACAGCATTTTTCTGACCTATCAATTGAAATACTTGGTCTAAAAACATAATAGGTTTAGTCTGTATTGATTCATTCTTGACAAAGTGAGGGTGGCTTTTTATGAGCACCACTTCTTTTTCTTGGTACTCTCTAAAATCCACTTCAATAATCCATTCTAGAGTTTTTCCAGGAATTGAAGCCAAACTCATTGCCCTAGAATTTACTGGCTCTATTCTTTTCCTGTTTTTGAAGACAAGGGCACTAATTTTCCTTCAAGCTAGTGTTCTTTCATCTGTTTTCTAAGGTCTTTCAGCTATCACTGACAGTGGCTCAGCTATCTCATCTGTAAGGTTTTTTTCTTCTTTTCAGTGCCTGAGGATGTAGTTTTTCTAGTTCAGGTGACTGATTTCATCAGGGCATGTAGATATTATCTTAAAATTTCCTTATTTATCTAAGGTATCAGCTCATGATTAGCTATTTATTTTTCTTTTCCCCTCCCTCCTTTCCTTCCTTCCTTCCTTTGTTCCTATATCTCTTCCTCCTTCCCTTCCTCCTTCCCTCCCTCCTTCCCTCCCTCTTTTCATTCTTCCTTCCTTTCTTTTGTTCTTTCTTTTGTTCCTTCTTTCATTCTTTCTTTCATTCTTCCTTTCTCATTTTCTTTAACAGAGAAAATGGAAGCAAATTAAAAATTGAGCAGCTATATGTTTTCTCGGTTTTCAGCAATCATAGTCATACTGATTCCAGGCAGTAGTTCCTTGATTTCTTTGAGCCATCTTCTTTCTTCCAATACAGCTACACACACACACACACACACACACACACACACACACACACACGCACATGCACATACACACACACACACACACACACACACGCACTTTTCATTGTCCATAACTTTCCTTGCCAGCCAAAGCCCACTCTGATCTTTCAGTATTCCTGAACCTCTTAATATACGACCTTGTCACACTTTTTAATTTATCTTGTGTTTCCTCGTCTTCCTTCCATTTTCTGTATATATCTTTTAAACTGTGTTGGTAAATTCTCAATGTATCTACACTGATCTATTGAAAAAGCTCTTAGCTTTTTCCCTTTATATCAAAATAGTTTCCTTTTGTTAATTCAGATTTCAATTCTTGACATTGCCCTATTTCTCCTGGACTTATTTCCCCTATAGAATTGTGGTTGATGGAATAATTCAACAAACATTAAATATTTGCCAGACATCATGCAAGGTGTTGTGGTTACAAATACAAAAACGAGTCAATCCCTGCTTCAAAATGCTTGCTTACATTTTAATGGAACACATAGCATTAGATCTACAGGTAAATTTAAGAGGGTCCATGTGAGCAAAGCATGGAACAGTGAAGTTAGGAAGACCTCAATTCCAATTCAAACTCAGACACTTACTTGCTACGTGACTCTGAGTGAGTCATTAACTCCAACTTCTTCTATTGCCTCATCTGTTAAATGTGGATGATAATAACACTAATTTACCAGGGTTGTTGTAAAGATAAAGTGAGAATATATTTGCAAAATGTTTTGCAAACCTTAAAGTACCATATAAATGCTATTATTATTATTAACTTATAACTAAAATTTGGTATTTCACTATTTGAGAAATTTCAGTAATTGCTCAGTTGAGAATTTACTTCAATTATGGATGAAAACAAAATATTTCCAACCTTATTTGTTGTTATTCAGTCATTTTGTAGTCATGTATGACTCTTCATAATTCTGTTTGGAGTTTTCTTGGCAAAGGTACTGGAGTAGTTTGCCATTTCCTTCTCCAGTTCATTTTACAAATGAGAAACCTGAAGTAAACAGAGTTAAGTGACTTTCTCAGGGTTACACAATAAGTGTCTGAGGCTAGATTTGAACTCATGAAGATGAGTCTTCCTGACTCCAATCCTGGTACTCTATGCACCACATCACTTAGCTGCTCCTCACCTGCTAAAAGGGTCCATTAAATGCAAAAGTTTAACAAACTTTGTAGTAGGTGTTAGTGGAAATCATTTTGTGTTTGGGTCCAGTCTGTTTAAGAACACAGACGTGGAAAATGGAGTATTGTGTGTGATTAACAGCAAATAGACTAGTATGGCTGGATACTAGAGACAGTAGAGAGAACAGATAGGTTGTAAGGAGCAAATCATTTGTCCATTTGGGGTCTCATTTTCTTCCTGCCAATAAAAAATCCTCCCCATTCTTCCAATAAATCCTTTGATATCTGTTCTCCCCAAATCTAGCTTGTATATCACCTTATACCTGGATTACTTTTATTTCTCTATCACAAACTCTAAGATACGGTGTGTCCTCCCTTTCCTAAAAAAAGGTTCCCTTCATTCTCATCTCAGATAACATTACCACCCTGTCAGTAAGAAACAGATCCAAAATATAATTTCCTCGTATTGGTTCATTCACCTTTTGAAGGATGAAATTATCATTAAGGTGAATTAAGAAGTTATTAGCTGCTCTGCTTTGGCAGAGAGTGAGAGAGAGCTCTAGCAGATGTCTGTACACTTGAAGCCCCCTGACACAGCTACAACATTACTCTGCGCCAGACTCATAATCTGTTTCCTCAACTACTCGTCTATTTCCTCTTTCTGTCCAAGTGGTCTTACTACATTCTGTGCTCAAGGTCAATAGCTTTGGTGCAGGGAGGTCATCTTCTGCTTTTATTTTCTATTTCTTTGTTTTAACATTTTATTCATTATTACATTCTTTCACTTGATCTTTGGCTTTCTTTTTTCGCCATCAACTGATTTATTAAAACACTCCACTTTCTATTCCAAACCATTGATTCTCTTTTTTGAACTATTTAGCAGGCCTATTTTACTCCCTTTGTTTATATTTTATTCTTTTTAGTCACCCTGTTTTTTGGCAATTATTCTACTCACAATGCCTTTTCTTGGTGATTTCTCCTTACATTCCTTTATTTCATAATACTTCATTGTATTATTAAGATTTATGGCTGGTTTACTCATTTGGGCAGTCTCTTCTGGTTTTCCTGTGGTATTTTCCTTGATAGGATTTCTTTTTTTCCTTTTTTTTTGGTTCCTTCCTTATGGATGTGTGTGTATTGCTATTTTGAGGTGATGAAGGGGAGCTGAGCTAAGTCATGACTGCTCATTCAGTTTGTATTTTCATCATGCCATGGATTGTTGGACCTGGAGTCAGGAGGATGACATCAAATCTAGCTGCAGATTCTTACTAGCCATGTGTCTCTGAGCAAATAATTTAATCTGCCTGTTTCAGTTCCCTTGACTGTGAAATGGGGATAATAATAACACCTACCTTCTAGAATTATTGTGAGGGTAAAATGAGGAAATATTTTAAGTGATTCACAAATTGTAAAGTACAATATAAGTATTATTTTCACTGTTGTTTTTGTTGCTGTTTTGTAGATAAGAAAACTGAAGCTCAGAATCTGGATCTTGTGAAACCAAATGCAGTGTGTTTTCCTACTTTACAACAAAGTCTCCAGATTAAACATTAAAAAAAAAAAACTTGAGAGGAGGAGCCAAGATAACAGAGCAAAAGCAAGGACTTTCCTGAGCTCTCCCTCCAAACCCCTCCAAAGACCAGTAAAAATGACTCTAAACAAATTCTAGAGCTCCAGAACCCACAAAATAACAGAGTGAAACAAATCTATGACCCCAGATAGCCTGGAGGGTTGACAGTAGGTGTCTATTGTACTGGACTGGGAGTGAAGTGCAGTCTGTAGTGGCTCATGCTAGCATGAATAGGATCGAACAGGTCTCAGGGGACTGAACTGCTGGCAGCTGTGGAGATTTCCAGACTTCCAACCCACAAAGACCAAAGACAGCATAGAAGGTCAGTGGAAGAACCCTATGGGACCTGTTCTGGCTGGGGTTTAGCCCCAGCCCTGGGGCAGAGGAGGAAGGGGGTGTAGCTGTGGTTTCAGTAGCTACTTACAGAGATCTGGGCCCATAGCTGGGGGGGAGGGGAGGTGTGCAATTGAGCAGCTGATACAAAACCCCTGATACCTGGGACAACACACCCACGCTCACCCCTACCCCTACTGGAAGCAGAGTCCTACCTGGACAAAGAGTTAGAAAGTCAAGTATTTGGCTGAGATCATGAGCAAACAGCATAAAAACCCTCAGATTATAAAATCACGCTTTGGTGACCAAAAAGATCAAAACATACAACCAGAAGAAAACAGTCAAAGGTCCTATATCAAAAGCCTCCAAGAAAAATATGAATTGGTCTCAGGCCATGGAAGAGCTCAAAAAAGATTTTGAAAATCAAGTAAGAAGAGAGGAAAAATTGGGAAGAGAAATCAGAATAATGCAAGAAAAACATTCAAAACAAGTCAACAGCTTGGTAAAGGAGGCACAAAAAAATACTGAAGAAAATAACATTAAAAGAATAGACTAACCCAAATGGCAAAAGAGGTCCAAAAACCTAACGAGGAGAAAAATGCCTTAAAAAGCAGGATTAACCAAGTTGAAAAGGAGGTCCAAAAGCTCACTGAAGAAAACAATTCCTTCAAAATTAGAATGCAGCAAATGGAAGCTAAGAAATCAAGAAATTATAAAACAGAAACAAAAGAATGAAAAAATAGAAGACAATGTGAAATATCTCATTGGAAAAACCACCGACCTAGAAAATAGATCCAGGAGAGAGAATTTAAAAATTATTTGACTACTTGAAAGCCATGATCACAAAAAGATCTTAGACATCATCTTTCAGGAGATTATCAAGGAAAACTGCTCCTATATTCTAGAACCAGAGGGTAAAATAAATATAGAAAGAATCCACTGATTGCCTCTTGAAAGAGATCCCAAAAGGAAAACTTCTAGGAATATTGTAGCCAAATTTCAGAGTTCCCAAGTCAAGGAAAAACTATTGCAAGCAACCAGAAAGAAACAATTTGAGTACTATGGAAATACAATCAGTATAAGACAATATCTAGCAGCTTCTACATTAAAGGACTGAAAATCTTGGAATATGATTTTCCAGAGGTCAGAGGAGCTAGGATTAAAACCAAGAATCATCTACCTTGAAAAACTGAGTATAATACTTCAGGAAAAGATGGCATTTCAATGAAATGAGAAATTTAAATGAAATAGAGGACTTTTAAGCCTTCTTTCTGAAAAGACTACAGATGAATAGAAAATTTGACTTTCAGGTACAAGAATCAAGAGAAGCATGAAAACATAAATAGGAAAGAGAAATTGTGAAGGACTTACTAAAGTTGAAATGTTTACATTCTTACGTGGAAAGATGATATTTGTATCTCATGAGATCTTTCTCAATATTAGGGAAGTTGGAAGAGATAGATAGACAATAGATAGATAGATAGATGGATAGATAGATAGATAGATAGATAGATAGATAGATAGATGGCACAGGGTGAGTTGAATATGAAGGAGTGATATCTAAAAATGAAATAAGGGGTGATAGTGGAATATATTGGAAGAAGGAGAAAGGGAAAGATAGAATAGGGTAACATAGCTCACATAAAAGGGCCAAAAAAAGGTTTCACAATGGAGAGGAAGAGGGAGGAGGTGATAGAGAATGAGTGAATCTTACCCTCATTGGATTTGACTTAAGGAGGGAATAACATATACACAAAATTGGGTGTCTTACCTATAGGAAAATAAGGAAGAAGGAGATAAAAGGGGGGCATGATAGAAGGGAAGGAAGATTAGGAGAAGGGGTAGTCAGTAGAAAATACTTTTGAAAAGGGACAGGGTCAAAGTTGAAAATAGAACAAGTGGTGAGAAAGATATGATGGAGGAAAATATAGTTAGTTTTTTACAACATAACTGTTATGGAAGTGTTTTGCATGGTTGCACATGTATGACTTGTATTGAATTGCTTGCCTTCTCAATGAGGGTGGGTGGGGAAGGAAGAAGAAAGAGAATCTTGAACTCAAAGTTTCAGAAATGAATGTTAAAAATTGTTTTCACGTGCAACTGGGAAATAAGATATACAGGCAATGGGATATAGAAATCTATTTTGGCATACAAGAAAGTAATGGGGAAGGGAATAAAAAGATGGGGTGATAAAAGGGAGGGCAGACTGGGGAAAAGATAATCAAAATGCATGTCATAATGGGGTGTGGGGAGGGGAGAGATGGGGAAAAATCTGGAACTCAAAACCTTGTGGAAATGAATGTTGAAAACTAAAAATAAAGAGATAAAATCAAAAGAAAAAAACTTGAAAAGGATGGGGATCAGCTGAAGGAATCAGAAAAGAATTTCTAGAAGAGGGGACCCTTGAACTGGGACATGAAGGAAGAGAAAGATTTCAAAAACTGAGGATGTGGATATAAGGAGTGCGTGTTGATCAAGGGAGATGGCTATGGGATGAGGATGAGGATGTGGTGGCACTTTTTCCAAACTTTTTCAATGAGAGTAGGACCTCAAAGTTCTAATGCAGGGAATATTCATTTAATGCTCCCTCTTGTAGTTCAGACTCCAGCCTATTGTTTTCATCGTATTCTTACAGTTATTGCTTTTTTCAGTGGAACTAATTTTTTAAAAATACATAAAATCTAATAAAACCAAGTCCCTTTCCTATTTGAAGGTGAAACATTTTGAAAGACTCCATCACATAGTAGACCATAGAACCTAGAGTCATGAAGACCGAGTTCCCATCTTGCCTGTAACTCCTAGTGGTGGGACCCTGGACAAGTCACTTCAACTCTGTCTGGTTCAGTTTCCTCAATTGTGAAATAAGCGATACTAACAGCATCTATTTCTCTCTCAGGGTTGTTGTGATGATCAAATGAGATAATATTTGTAAAGCTTTTAGAGCAGTACCTGTAAATGTTCCTTCCCTCCTTTTCCCTTCCTCCCTTTCCCCTTTCCTTCTTTCTATCCCTCCCCTTCTCTTTCTCAATTTCTCTGCCACTTGCTTCCTTCTTTCATTTCTTTCTTCCTTCTTTCTTTCCTTCCTTCCAAATACATAGCAAACTTTGTCTGACAAAGAACCTTGGTGCTATATCTCTCTATTCTCTCAAATGGAAATAGAAAGGGTGACATTCTAAATGGCATTAAAAGCAAAAAATAATGTCAAGTAGCCTCAAGCACTATCTAGGGGAGAGGGTATTCTGATGAGCTGACAGCACTATTCTAGTTCATTCAAAGTGAATACAATATATAATATGTACATATGTATATATAATTCACAATATGTTAATACCTGTATCATCTATATGTATCAAATTTATCAATCCCTATAACAGCAGGGCACCTCAAGCTATCAGGACTTGATTATTATGTTCTTTAAGATCATGCCCTTTATCTGAACTATTTCAACACTAATGATTCCATGATCTTCTCAATGATACAGATTACAACCCATATACATCTTCTCAATCTGTAAAATTCTTGTTCCTATCCTCCCATAAATTCTTTATAGAAAATTTGCCCAATATGCTGGCAGCTTTTCTCCAGGTCATTTAATATTCTGTGGGTACTAGTGCAGCACTTATTTTTTCTTACCCTCTCTAAATGAGTGAAATACAATTCTCCCAATTAAGTTCTCTATACAATTTCTTTTGCAAAGTTTATGGGACTGATTATAGATCTGAAATAGACAATGGAGTTCATGTACTCTAACTCCCCCCTCTCTCTCTCTCTCTTTTTTTTTTTTACAGAAGTGATTTGTCAAAGGTCTCAGAGGTAGAAGGAGAAAAGGCTCTTTGTCAAAGGATCCTAACATGTTCATGAATTTGGTTTTTAAAAATATTTTGATAAGTGTATTTCAATACAAATGGCTTCCTTTGTAATCCTACTTTTTTTAAAATACATTTAGAATCATTATTCTGAGAGGGGACACACAGACTTCACTCAGATTCTCAAATGGGTCCATGACACACACAAAAGATTAAGAACCCCTATTCTAGGTATTGGAACTGTATTCAGTAAAGGGAAAGAGCTACCAATGTAAAGTTACTGATATCTAGACAAAGATTACTCTTCATGGAAAGAGGTAACCCTCTATGTGGAAGCCTAATTAGAAAAAAACATGTTCAAGGAAGGATAAAAATTAAGAACAGAACCCACTCAAAATATATCTAAAGTTTTCCAATTTAAAATTGATAGAGAGTTGACCTCAGAGACAGGAAAATCTAGGTTCAAGTTTTGCTTTTGACACATCCTGACTCTGAAACCCTTGGCAAGTCACTTATCCTCTCAGTGTCTAGGCAATTTTTAAAATTATAACTTGCAAGATACTTGACTCTTTGAGTTGTTAAAGATGTGAGTTCATTTTATTTACATTTTCAGCTACTGTCCTTGTTGTTCCCATATATACATTTCATAACCTATTTATGAACCTTTGCATAAGCCATCTCTCTGTTAGAATGTTCTGACTCCTCATTTTTCTTTCATAGAACCCCTAGTTTCCTCTACTGCTCATTTCATGTGCCATCTTATACATGATTTCTGTCCTAATTGCCCAGAAATTAATTACATATTATAAAAATATGTACACATGTACATATATGTGTACACACATACATACATTTATTTGAGCACATATTGCTTCTCTACAAAAGCCTGTGAAGTCCTTAAAGGCAGAGAACAATTTGATTTTACCTTTGAATCTCCTTTGCTCTACCCAGTAGTTGGCACAGCATAAGCACTTAATAAAAATTTATTGAAGAAATGCATAGATCGATAGGTAAATGGATAGACAGATGAATTAATATATCTGAATATAATCTTTTTTTGAAGAGATTTCTTTACTTCTAATTTATTCATTCTGATTTTTGTCTTCAGATTTTTAATTCTGTTTTTTCCCTCTTCCATCTCTTTTATGATTGCTTCAGTTAACTATTGACCCACTTTTATCGGGCTCTTAAAAATTGTCCTTTGTTTTGTTAACATTTTTAAAAATTTGGTTTTTTGTGTCACTTTTAATTTTCAAAATATCCTTTTTTGTGCATTTTTTTATTTGTCAATTTGGGGGTTTGAGCATATTTTACCATTAGTCCTCTTGATTTCATTACCATTAGTGTTGTAAACTTGCCTCTGAGGCATGATTTAGATACATACAAAAACATATTGGATGAATTATCATTGCTATTATGTTTAATATAATTTCTCATGTACAACATTATGTCATTTTATAGACTCCATTTAGCTCTGTATATTTGCTCATATTTCTTTTAATTGCCAGTTTTATCACTCTATGTTATATAAAGTATGTGTTGGTTTCTGACTTTCTGCATTGTATATCAATAATGTTCTATAGTAGCCAATAAACATAACATGATCTTAGATTATATTTAGGAGACAGTATCCAATATGAGAGATGTGCTGCCCCTGTACTTTCTTTTGGTCAGACCATCTGTAACACCAATGTGATACCCACAGCAGCCGCTGTGGATATGCATGTGTATTTCCAGGGTAAATTCATAAAATAGAAACTCTCTTCCCCAAAGATGAAACCAAGACATTTATTCTAATACCAGAAAGCCAAATCCATTATAGTAACAAAGAAATCTATACACATTAACAATGCAGGGAGCATAGCCATCCCCAAGCCTTCCCCCTCTGTCATGCCTCCCCACAAACAAGCTCCTTTAGGCAAAATTCCTCCCTCTCTCACTCATGCTAGCTTCTCTGCCTTAAGCTCTGTCTCCCTCTTATTTCCTGCTCCTTCCAATGGGCAAGCTCCTCCCACCCATGGGCTTCATGTGAAGCCCATGTGAAGTTGTGGGCTGGGCCAAAGCTCAAAGCAGGTCACATAGGTCCATAAAGGGGAAGGGAAGATCTTCAAATTCCCTTACCATTATATCATCTGGGGAATGTGTTCAGTTCTATGCTCTACATTTGAAGAAGAACATGGACAAATTGTAGGAAAACTGACCAGTATGTAGAGATGTTTGGAAATTATGTCATTGATATAAGATGTAGGGATGTTTGCCCTAGAAAAGAGAACGCTTAGGGGACTCTTTGTGTACATGCCAGGGCTCTCTTCCCTTTGTTCTCTATACTATCTCTCTACAGGGCCCTCATCCTCTCTCATCTATCTAAAAAGTCAGCCTTTCCTGAGCTCTAGCCCCACATTACTCTTCTTGGACATTTTGAATCAGAAAACCTAGAGCACAGGTATCAAACACACATTGGCCATGTCAGAGTCCACAGCACTCCCTAGTGTGACAGATTAAAGTGTAATATGGAAATATCTGAAAAAAGTAAACAACAAAAAATAGAACATAGATAATAATAATATGTTGTTTTATAAATCAACATATATAAATATAAAACAGGGATCTTTACATATGGCTTAGTGGCCTTGTTTCTATTTCAATTTGACACCACTTTTCTTGTGGGATCTCAGACTCACAGGTCAACATGAGACAGTTAGGTGACACAATGAATAGAAAACTGGATCTAGAATCAGGAAGACCTGAGTTCAGATTCAGCCTCAGACAAATTACTTGATGTGTAAACCTGAGAAAGTCACTTGACCTCTCCTAGCTTTAGTTTTCTCACCTATGAAATGGGTAAAACAATACCACCTAATTCCCACAGTTATTGAGAAGATAAGATGAGATCATATTTATAAAGTGATTTGTAAACCGTAGAGTACTATGTAAATGCTAGCTATTATGATTATGGTTATTTCTAAGACAGAACTAATTATGTTTATCCCCAAATGTAGACCTTTTCCTCACTTCCTTATTTCTCTCTAAGGTGCTATCATCTTTTTAATAATCCATTTCTGTAACCTCAGTATCATTCTTTCTTTCTCAGTCTCACTGGACATATACGTGTACCAGTTACCAAGCCTTGTTAATTCACTCTCCATATCTCTAATCCAGCCTCATTTCTCCATTCACATTATTTCAGGACCTTACCATGTCTCCTCTGAACTATTGCGATAGCCTTCTAATTGGTCTGACAAACATGGCTTTGATAAAATTCTTTCTTTATGAGGGAAGTGTACAGTAAAGAAAGAGAACTGTGTATACAGTAATATCACTAATATTGACACAAAAATATTTTTAAATATATTGGCAGAGTACAGCAATATTTTCACAAATCATTTATTCTGACTAATTTGGATTTATGCCAGAAATAACAAAGATGATTTAACATTTAGTAAAAATAATAAATAATGTTTAAGTCAACCACAAACATTTATTAAACATTACTACATGTAAAGCACTCTGCTAAACAGTGGTTATAGTGTTTAAAAATGAAACCTGCCTCCAGCAAGCTTCCATTATACTCAGGGAATACAACATTTTCACAGATAAATGCAGCACATTGGTGGGGATTGGCACTATGAGAAGAGGGGCCATGCCTTTCATCCCTTCTTCACTACTTTCCCTCTGAAAGTTGAAGACTAGGTAGGAAAAAGGAGATGGAGGTTGAAAACGCACAGCAAGAGAAAGAATTTCCATTCCCCACCAACTTTGCTCTTCCTCTTTCCTCCAAGAACAAGTTGACAAAGAAGGGTTTGTGTTGGGATTGGAAGCTCAAATCCGTGTGGATAGTCTCGGGCGGGTAAAAGTGGGACTTCTAAATCTTAGAGTCTTACGAGGCCCTCCATGAACAGCGGGGATTCGAGAAGGTCAGACTGAGCTAGCTCGGCTAGCTCGGGTATTTCCGCCTCTCCCCGGGAGATACGTGATGGGTGGAGTCTCCCTGCCCTCGAGGTCGCCCCGGATCTGGGCACACTATTGTTATCTAACAGCACGGTATTGAGATGCAAACTATGCTGCTGGAGAGTTAAGTAGAATTGAGGAAGCCTGAAAGCTCTCTTAGCATGTGAGGAGCCAAGAGGACAGTAGGCTCCGCTTTCTTCTTTCCTCTCTCCCCTCCCCCTCTCTCCCCGCTTGTACTTCTACTTCCAATCCCTTAAGATCCTAGCCTCCTTAGGAAATCTCCCCCTCTTCCTCCTAAGGAAGACCCCCCTGCACTTGTAACTAGACCCTGAAATAAAGCTCAACCCTTGTTCGACTCTGGAACGTCCTTTCTCTCATATGTGCATCTGGCGTGGCGAGCCAAAGACCTCGGAGGTGAGGTAAGAAAGACTCGGGTAGCCCACACAGGCCTCTAGGCCTGGCAGTTGGCGCCCCAACAGGGATTGGGAGCGCAGATAATCCTGGGTGTTTTTGGGGAACACCCGGAAGGGGCTGTGAAAGAAGCGAGTCCCGAATCCTAGATTCGGAAGGAGAGAAAGAGTGAGAGAAGCTTCCCACATCCCTGGGAAAAGGGCAGAGATCGATTGCCAGTAATAAAGCCAGAGGAACAGGAGGTCTGGGCTGAGAAACTTCACAGGGAATGCAGGGAGGCGGGGGTCACAATAGAGTTAAACGACCTCCGAGAATTTTGTAAGGAAGGGCCAGAGAGGCCAGGGCGGGATTGGAAAGAGAGTGGAAGCTGAGAGAGGGGAGGGGAGGATCCAGGCAAGCAGAAAGTTAAGCGGAAAGTTAAGGAGCGTAAAGAAAAAATAGGTTCGGAGCTCCATCTAGCGGATGGGAAAGGCGAGGCAGGGGAGAATGTACCGTGTCTTCCCTCTGAGCCTCCTTATAGCACGCTCCATACTGGAGCAGATAGGACCTGCCTTAGCGGTCGCTCAGTACCCCGGCACTGGAAGCTCAAAGAAAGCCAAAGACCAGTGTGGGGAATAGGAGGGTGCCAAAATACCTTAGAGACAATGCACCCAGTAAAGTGGGAGGCAGAGGATCGCCAAGGGACCATATGGCCGTTGGTGATTCCAGGACTTACTTTTAACATCTGGGGCAGAGACATTATGAGCCGCCTCGGGATGAGGTTATCAAATTTTCAGTAAGGGCCATTGCTGTTGCTCTGGAGTCCCCACCCTTGAATTGGAAGTCAGACACCCCGATTTGGGTGGAGCAATGGCCCCTGACTCCAGAAAAACTCCAGGCACTACAGATACTGGTTAAGGAGCAATTAGCACCCTGGAATGCTCCTGTGTTTGTTAAAAAGAAAAAATCCGTAAAGTTCAGGTTCCTTACAGATGTTAATCAAGCATTTGTAAGTACCTGGCAGCAGCTATACCAATATAAACAGCCGCTATGCATTCTTATCAATTTGACCTTAAAGGCGATCCTCGCTAAACAAAGAAGGGGGAAAAGGTCGCCTAACACAATCAGAGCTTGATACAGCTGTGTATACACACAATTTTTTGCATATCTCAAGAAACTCACATACTACTCCAGCTATGAGACATTTTAAGATACTAATATGGGGTCGAGGGTATGTTTGTGTCTCCACAGGAAAAGGTGATGCATGGATTCCCATTAGAAGGATCCGTAGGTGGGAACCAATGTCGGAGACGGCGGAGACGCAGGAGGCGGAGACCCCGGAGAGCCCGGAGACCCCGGAGAAGGATCATACACCACCTGAGCCTGCTGCTGACAGCTTTAACCTTGCTGCCCAGAGAGGAGGCAGCACTCATCACAACCGCAGACACTGCTGCTGACAGCTTCCCATCTAGGCATCTCTTTCCACCGGCTGAAGGAGGACTTTGATATCACAGACTCAGACACTTGGGGGGGGAGGAGGTGACCAATTTTCCACCTGTATAGATCCATTTGCAAGATTAAGGGGGGTTGTGATGTGTAAGGCGCCTACACCAGCTGCTCCTCTTAAAAAATGCTTTGGGATTAGTTGATTGCACTTCCCCTGTTGTAACTCAGCCATTTAGTTTCATCTTTGTTTTATTTGATGCCTCCCTTTGTCAGTTGTGCTAGCTGCAGATTTCTGTGTGAATGAAGTCTTGTTGTAGGGTACTCATATGCTAAAGGCCTTCCTTAATCCACTCAGCCTCCAGCCACTGTTTGCTCTAGAGCCAGGTGCACTCCGCGCATAACAAAGAAGGGGAGATGTTGGGATTGGAAGCTCAAATCCGTGTGGATGGTCTCGGGTGGGTAAAAGTGGGACTTCTAAATCTTAGAGTCTTACGAGGCCCTCCATGAACAGCGGGGATTCGAGAAGGTCAGACTGAGCTAGCTCGGCTAGCTCGGGTATTTCCGCCTCTCCCCGGGAGATACGTGATGGGTGGAGTCTCCCTGCCCTCGAGGTTGTCCCGGATCTGGGCACACTATTGTTATCTAACAGCACGGTATTGAGATGCAAACTGTGTGGCTGAAGGTTAAGTAGGATTGAGGAAGCCTGAAAGCTCTCTTAGCACGTGAGGAGCCAAGAGGACAGTAGGCTCCGCTTTCTTCTTTCCTCTCTCCCCTCCCCCTCTCTCCCCGCTTGTACTTCTACTTCCAATCCCTTAAGATCCTAGCCTCCTTAGGAAATCTCCCCCTCTTCCTCCTAAGGAAGACCCCCCTGCACTTGTAACTAGACCCTGAAATAAAGCTCAACCCTTGTTCGACTCTGGAACGTCCTTTCTCTCATATGTGCATCTGGAGTGGCGAGCCGAAGACCTCGGAGGTGAGGTAAGAAAGACTCGGGTAGCCCACACAGGCCTCTAGGCCTGGCAGGTTTGCCAGTTGACCTTCTGACTGTGTTCCTCCCATCTCATGTTGGACTTGTCTCCAGCATAATCTCTAGCTTCCTTCAGGAAGAATGGTACTCTCCACCCAGAAATGAATATTCTTACATCTGGTTATACCCTTTATATCCTAGAGATTCTGAATTCCTGTTGATCATCTTCCAACCACTATTCCCCACTTGGATCTTTATTCCCATACTCCTCAACCCTTTTACTCAAAGGTTTTAACCAAACACCACCCAGCTCATCCATTGTGCCCTCTGGAACATCTGTTCCAGTTTCATCCTTCATCTTTTCCATTTTCCACTTCTTCTGTTCACTACTTATTACTGAAACCTGGATTCCCCCAAGATGACACAGCCTCCATGACCACACCTTCCATTACTGGCTACATCTTCACTCATTTTCCTCAGCTCAGTAGCTGAAGGAGGTCTGCGGTGGTCCTTGCTCCCCATTGCCACTTCCAGGTTTTCTTCCTACCTACATCACTCATTAATTTCTGTTCCTTTGAGGTTCATGCTATTATTCATAATGACTACCCAATCAAAACCCTGGCAGTTGTTTTCTACAGACCCCCAATTATTCCCCTTCTTTCCTCAATGAACTTAGTAACTGGCTCACAATTTTCCTTTCTTCCCCAACTCCTGCCCTCATACTAAGATACCACAACATATATATTGCTTCTCCCTCAATCTACCTAACCACCCAGTTCTTCAACCTACTTGCTTCCCATGACATGTCTCTCTACCTTATCTCAGCTACAAATATGATCATACTCTTGATATTATCATCATCCATAAATTACCATCTCCATATTCAAGAATTCTAAAATCTCCTTATCTGACTATAACCTATTGACTTTTTACCATTTCCTCTGCTTTCTCTTACAAAACTCTACTCTATAATTTCCAATTCCATGACCCTTCAATTCTCTCCCAGGCCATTTCTTTTGTACTAGCCATTCTCTCTTCTTTTTCTCACTTTGACCCTCCAATTCCACACAGTCTTGCTCTTTTGAATTCCTAGCCCTTTAATCATATTATCAGTTATAACCTGTCAGGCCTTAACCTTAAATCATTCCCACCTTTAGCTATTTTTGCTGCTGAATGAAGATAGAGAAAATTAAGCAATCATCCTTATGGGATTAGCTACAAATCTGTTGAACAACTTCAATTGGGATGTCACTGCTGCTAGGTAATCCTACTATACCTACCAATTCACTCTATCACTCTCCATAGTAGCTCTTTCTGATCTTTTCAAATCGCCCATGAACCCTTTCAGCTCAGGAACTTGCTTCATGTTTTATAGAAAAAATGAGGGCATTCACCTTAAGCTCTCTCTTCTTCATCTCTTAGCATTGATATGCCTTCTAACTCTATCTCTTCCTTCACTTCTGTTTCACATGAAGAAGTGACGTACCTCCTTATTAAGGATCACCACTCTATCTGTTCATGCAATCCCATTCCATCCTGTCTGTTCCAACAGATTGCTCCCTCTGTCATCCCCGCTCTTTCATTTGTTTTCTTTTCCTGTTTAATGGATCATTTCATGCTACTTACAAATATGCCTATGCTGAAAAAAATCCTCACTTGATCCTTGCAATGTTAATTATATTAATGAGAGTTAATGATCTTCCCCAGCCATTAATGGGGAAGCTTGATTAGGGGATATTTGTTTTGTAGGAAGGCCCACATCTTCTGTTAATTTCTAATGTGGCACTGATTATCAAGGGTTGTGATGTCCTCTGGCTCTGAGAAGTATATATATATATACTCTGAGGTGAGGTTTTGTTTTGGGACTTACTCACTAGAAGTGTTTGTTTGGCCAGACCAGACTCTGGGTACCTGCTAAGGTCTTCCCACCTCCTTTGAAAACCCAGATGTTGGTGCTTCTCTCTCTGGTAACTATGTATGTATGTAATAGTCAGATAGCTGGACCTCTCTGTTGATCTATGATATATGTATTGCTTATGGTCAGACAGTTGGAAGCCCTGATTGTTGGTCTTTATTTCTCTATTTATTTTCTCTGAAGTTCAGTTTCCCCTGAACTAAGTGAATCATATATGTGTTTGATTAAAGTGATTGTTGACCCCAGAAAAGTTGCTTTCCTTTTAGAGAAACAGATCTAAAAACTGTACAACAGGCCCTCTTGCATATGCCAGGGTCCTTGCTGTTACAATCCTCTAATCTCCAATAACTGTCTTTACGAATCCCCTCTGCTTTTTTTAGCTAACCATGAAAAGGCCGTCTATAATAGGTACCTCTACTTTTTCTCATCTCATTCTCTTCTTAGCCCTTTAAAATCCAATTTCCAACCTTACCATTACACTGAAACTTCTCTCTCCGAAGTTACTAACATTCTCTTAATTGCCAAATCCAATGACCTCTTTTTTTTTTTTTTTACATCCTTTAACATTGCTGATCACCTTCTGCTCCTTGATCCTCTCTCTTTCTTTTAGGTTTTCTGAATACTACTCCCTCCTGGTACTCTTCCTCCCTACCTGTCCATTCTTTCCTATTCTTCTTTGCTCCAGGTCACCACCTCTAACCATAGGTGTACCTCAGGGTTCTGCCCTGTCTCTTCTTTTCTCCCTCTGTACTACTTCACTGAGTGATCTTATCAGCTGCCATGTATTTAATTAACATCTCTGTGCTGATGTTTCTAAAATCTACCTATTTTGTCTCTGCTAACCTCCAATCTCACCTTTCAGACACCTCAAACTGGATGTCCAGTAGACATCTTAAACTCAATGTCCAAAATGGAATTCATTATCTTTCACCCTAAAGCCAACCCCTTCAATCCTTCCCAGAAGAACAGAAAAAAGTAAAAATATGAATACCATAATGTAAAAGAAGGTAAGTCACAGAATTTCTGGATATTACTACTTTCAACACACCATTTTTCTTTCTTTAAATCATTGGTAAAGTACAAAAATGCACAATAATATTTATAATCATGATTTAATCATGGTTTTCTTAACCATTATTGGAGGTATGCCTTTTTTCTTGTTTGTCCTAATATTTGTTTTATTATAATTAAATTTATCAGCTAAAAAGGGAGAAAAGAACAAGGGGTCATGAAACTGCCTTCCAATAGAACTGCAGAGCATTTGATGACAGTATAAATAATTGAAACTACTTGCTTCAGCTGTATGGAGCTATAGAAGGCTAAGTAGGGATGACTGACTGATAATGTCTGCTAGGATCCAGGAAGAGTTGCAGAATGAATGACAGGTGCCATGAATTGAGAACCTCTGGGGGCTGTAGTAAGTGTCACACACAGAGGAGTTATGAGAAGCATAGTTCCTGGGAAACTCACCCAGTACAAAACATATCTGATGGGTTTTCAGAAAAGAACCACTTTTTGGTGAATGCTGAAATTTTCCAGTTCTGATAAGAGCTCTGTTTTCTTTGAGAAGTAAATAGATATATAGACAAGTAGAATTATGCTTAAAGTGTGTTTACAACTGAAGTAGGAAGAATAATAACAATATTAATACGGAGATTGAAAGTTTTGAAAAGTGCTTTAACATATATTATTTCATTTGATCCTCATAACAGCTGCATGAAATAGGTGTTATTATTTTCCCCATTTTACAGATGAGAAAACTGAAGTGGAGGTGAAGTCTCTTGTCCATGATCACCCAACTGGTTTCTGAGGCAAGATTTCAACTCAGACCTTGCAAATTTCAAGTTCAGTGCTTTATCCACTGTACCTCAATTCATTTAATGGTTTATTATTGTGAAGTTTCTAGATTTTCTGTGTAAAGACGATAAGCCAAGGAGGTAAGAATACAAAAAGTTTGCATTAGTAGGTCAGTAAAACTAGGAAATTACATCAGATACGTGAAACTTAGAGATAGCTAGATGGTTCAATGGATAGAGCATAGGGTCTTGATCAGGAAGACTTGAGTTCAAAAGAGACCTCAGACCCTGATCAAACCACTAAACTTCCGTTTGTCTTAGTCCCCTGGAAAAGGAAATGGCAAACCACTCCAGTATCTTTGCCAAGAAAACCCCGTGGAAAGTATTGTTTTTCAATAGTCCATGGTGTTAGGAAGAGTTGGACACTGCTGAACAACAACTTGAGGCTCATTCTTGAAAAACTTATGTTAGCATTGAGCAATAATTATTACTTTTCTAAATCTTTACATATATGTTTAATTATACACTTTAGAATTTTGTCACTCATAGAAGCCAAATTCAAAGGCCTGTAGTTTGACAATGTTAATTGTTAATAGACAAAGCATAATTCCCTAGCCCTTACAGTGTTTTTCTTCTGTTTGTCTCTACCATGGGAAGTAGCTTTTGGAATGATAGGGACAGAACAAAATTTGCTAAAAGGACACTGAAACCCAAGGTTAATAAGTGGATACTAAAAGAATATGATCCCTTTATTTCTATCCATCTATCTCAGTTCTTTCTAGAATTTCTCATCTCCTTCATCAAGCATTTCCTAGCTAAATTGCCTTTCTTTGAAATTCTACAGTATCTATTTTCTATGCCACACAACTTGGCACTTGATAATATGCCCTTTTCTTGATGAGAAATTCCATCTCCCTTATCATATTATAAGCTACGTAAGAGCAAAATCTGTGTTTTTTACTTCCCTCATATGTCCCATAGCACCCACCTAGCCCAATCCTGGAATATTCTAAGTGTTCAGTAAATACTTGTTTGATTGATTGATTTATGCACTGCATTCACATACACAAAATATGCTGCTTGTTGTATATGACATTCACCTTGAGTTGTTTTGGCCAATAATGGTGACAAATGTGACATAAATATTCACATGTTCTTGACCTGTCCTGACACAACCAATGGTTGGCTAGAGTGTACTTTATGGCCTTGGAAGGGAGTTTGGTTTATGGTGCTGGCTCTCAAATCTTTTGCCAGTGCATAATTCTTGCAGTAAAAAAACTCTTGAAATAATTTAAACTATCTCAATAAATAAGATGCTTACAATTGATCAATTTAGAATTTCTTACTATGATTTTATACTTACAATCCTATTTGGTTGTAAATTATAAAATAATCATACAAGCATCCAAATGGCAAAAAAGCCCAAAGAAATGGGTATAAGTGGACTGGAACCTATATTAGCAATGATGTGTATAATAAAAGATATAATTGAAGATGAATATGACCATGCATAGAAAAGAAAGTGGGTTGGTCATATAAGGATTAGAGATGAAGGAACAGATAACCCAAAGGTCATACTGATACCTCCTAGATATTAAAGAAAAATGAAAAGTAGGTATTTCTCATGTTGGGTAGATCTTATGTAAAGAGTTGTGGAAAGAACCTCATAGGATAAGAAAGTGAAAAAGTATCTGGGGCAATCCCTCTAAAAAGCAAAGTAGTAAGACTACTACTAATGGTAACAGAAGACGTAAAAACAACCATTATCTTGCAATTCAGATTGATTTTATTTTGAATTTAATTCTGTAGAAATAAATGATTTGATGAGTAGCTGGTAATTGCTTATCAATGAGCATTTTATATGTAGCACATGGTCCAGAATCCCCAAACTCTGGCCTTGTATGGACTGAATCCATCATTTACTTTTTTGTCTCATTTTGTCACCACTGAATTTATTCTGGGAAAATCCCTGACAACAATTCATTTTTAGGTTGCCAAAGATGTGAGTAATAGGATTTCTAGTTCATTTATAGGTCTCCATTGATGTAAATTGGGTTCCACTCAAGGTAAGTGTGATGTCAGATACGGTAGCTCTCCTTTCACTCAACATATCAGCCCTCCCTCACTTAAATCCAGTTCACTTGCATGTCATGGCATCAGCTCCCTGATGCCATGGTCCTCTTCAAGAATAGGGCACAAACAACAACAACAAAAGCATAAAATACATAGAATGAAAAGTACTTGCATGTCCCCGTAAAAATGTGGAAAACACCCAAGGGATTCATGCAAAGTAGCCCATAAGCAGTCAACCCAATTCTTCTCTCTCCAGTGCATTCTCCCTTCCACAGAATCTTCCATACCCACCATCCCTCCCCAAACTCATAATATCTCCCTGTGCTTTTGCCTTCACCTAAAAGTGGGACACATTTTGGGGCTTCTGGATAGGAAACTTCCTAGCTATTGGACCTGTACTATCCAGATAAATAATGGTAACCATTTCCTCATATTATATCTTTAATCTTGTAATAGATTTTTTTTAGCTATGCCAGACATATAGGAAATGTGCTTCTCTTCAAGAAGCACTGTGCTTAGGAAATTCTCATTCTATAGATGGAAGATACACTCTCAACTACTGAGGGAAGCTCCAAATCTAATATTATCCACAAAGTCTCCTGTCTTTGACCAGAATAGATTTAAGTATTATGCTGTGCTGTTTCCCTCCCAGCCTGATGTCTTTCTTTTCCTTGGCTTCATTAAAGAGGCCATGCCCCTGCTATTTCTTAAACAGGTCTATTCAATGAATGGGCATTGCCTCACCCTAAGTGAGTACCTGCAAAGACCTTGGCCTAAAGGGCCCAAGGTCTCCGATTGCATTCTGGGCCATCTCTAGTCATCCTGATGAATATCTGGTCACTGGATTCAGATAACTCTGGAGGAGATGTGAGGCTGGTGACCTGCACAGCCCTCCCTCACTCAAAACAAAGTCAAGTGCAAGTCATGTCATCATTTCTCTGATGGCATGGTCTTCTTTGACAATGAAGGACAAATACAATACATATGTGTGTGTGTATGTGTGTGTGTCTGTCTGTCTGTGTAGGGTTCTATTTATGATGCCAAATGGAACTATTGGCAGACCTTGTTATGGACTCTAGTGCCTGGATTTCTGGTGGCTTTTTTGAACTTCGGTTGTTCTTTTGAATGTAATCTTTTCCTTTTATTATATTCATTTATCTAAGATCAGGTAAGAATATACCCAACAGAGAGATAAATTGATGTGTGAATGTTGAATGGGAAGAGAGGGCATCTGTTGGAGGATAGCAAGCCACTGACACTTCTACTACTATTAATTTTTCCCCCTTTCAACCTCCCATCAGGAGGTTTATAATATTTTTTCTTTCTCTTCATTTAAAAGCCTCTAGGGAAAGGATAGAGATTTTGTCTGTTAGTACCTTTTGATGAATATTCATTTCTAACTTAGAAGCCAGTTAAAAGGCTATTTCATCACCACACAGTAAGATAACAGGAAGTAATTACAGGATTGTATATCATTTGAACTGGGGAGGGAATACATGTATGTGATCAAATTTATCAGGCTCACCTCTACATGGATTGATAATAACAGGCACAATCTGTCCCTCTTCTACATAGCCAGTCTTATTTTTTTCTACCTCTACATACTCAATAATCTAGGACATGGGTCTTCTTGTTATTCCTTACAGATGACACTCCATCTCCAACTTCATGCCTTTTCAATGTCTATTTCCTGTGCTCGAAATGAACTTCTTATTCAACTCTGCCTTCTGACTTCTCTGTTTTCCTTCAATCTTTAGCAGTTGAAATCCTCTCTGCTAAAATTTTTCTCAGTCTTCTCCAGCACTCTTAGCTCCTTTTCATTATAGTTATTCCCCTCTGGTCCTGAAAAGTCTTTGTCTCTGGATCAACAAATGCATATGTGCTTTGTGAATTTCATTAGGTTCCTATCAGTGTTATGTCATAGAGAGTATTCTAATTGAAGTACAGGTTTGACTAGAAGACTTCTGAGGTCACTTCTAACACTGAGCTACTATGAGTAAAACATCTGCTAAACTAATGTGAATGTATATGTCAGAGATAAATGTATTATTAACAATAACAGTGGATATTTGTTTAACACTTTAAGCTGGCAAATCACCACATATGTTGTCTTATCTGATCCTCACATCAGCCCTGGGAATATAAAAATACATGCTATTATTTTAATTTTGTATATGAAGACACTAAGGAGGAGAAATTCAATGACTTGCCTAGAGTCACGTACTTATTAAATATTTGAGGTAGGATTCTAGCTAAGGTCCTGATTCTAGTTCCAGCTTTTCCATCTATCTATCTATCTATCTACCTATCTATCTATCTATCTATCTATCTATCTATCTATCTATCTATCTATCATCTACCTATCTACCTACCTATCTATCTGTCTGTCTGTCTGTCTCTCTCTATCTATCTGTGGATAGATAGATATAGATATCTATCTATATATACATATGCATGTATGTGTATACATATATAATATACAATTTTCTCCAATTACATGTTAAAGACAATTTCTTTACAATTTCTTTAAAGTTTTGAGTTCCAAATTCTATCCCTTCCTCTTGCAACTATTCCAATCTTGTCTTTTTTTTGTATTAGAGATTTTGTGCATGACTTCTTGGCATAGTAAGCCCTAGTCTCTAGATAGATTATATACCTTTACTCAAAGACAGACCTTTCAAAATTTATTACCTATAAAATGCTTATTTAATACTGTGGCTGCCAAGATTAGTGATGTGAACCAACACAGCGGTGGCAGGGACAGGAATTTTAAGGGACTGCTGTGTGGGCCCATTACCTGACTTAGACAGTACTGCTGGCTTTATCTCATTGCCAAGAATCAGAGAAAATTGATGACTCAGAAGGAAATGGCACAAAATGTAGCAGAAGTAAAGAGAAATGAGCAAGGAAATAGTATGGTATATCTTTTCCTCATTCCTTTAACACCAACTCTTTTGAATTTAGTTAATGAGCATTTATTAAGTGTCCTCTACGTACAAGGAATTGTACTAAATATTGGGAATAAAAAATAGTCTCTGCCTTGGCGAAACTAATGAGGGAGACAACATGTAAATACCTAGGCATGATCAAAATAACCCAGAGTTAAGGCACTGGGGGGGAGGGGAGAGAAGAGGATGGGAGCAGATGAGGAGAGCCCTCCTGAAGAAGGTAGCATTAGAACTGAGATAAGGAAGCTCAAGTAGTCAGGAGGTAGAAAATAGGAGAGGAAGCATTCTAGGCAAGGAAAACAGAGAGTGAAAAGGCAAATGGTCAGAAGATGAGTTGATGTAGCCAAAAAACAGCAAGAAAGGTCAGTGTTGACTGATTAAAGAGCAGATAGAAGGGAGTAAGATATAAGAAAACTGTAAAGGTAAGAAAGACCTAAGTTGTTGAGGGTATTTAAATGCCTAATGGAAAATTTGAAACTTGGTCCTGGAGATAGTAGAGAGCCAGAAAAGTTTATTGAGTGGGGAGAGAGGTGATACGGTCAGACTTGTGCTTTAGGAAGATCATAACAGCAGCTGGGTGGAGCAACTTTTTTAAATTTTGCAAGACTTTCAGGAAATCTTCTTTATCCTCAGTCTTCCCACTCTCTTTCTCTGGAAGCAAAGTCTTTTTTTTTTCTTGTCCCCATGACCTATCCATCTTCTCAAAAGGGTTATATTAGTAGGAGGGAAACTAGAAATCTAGTCACAAAGTGAAAGTGCCCAGAGAATGTGTTTTTGAAGTTATAAGGGTAATTTCTTGGACCTCACTTGAATTCTCATTTCCCCCACATATTAGGAAGTATTTGACATGGTAGAACCCCTTTCCCATGTAGAATTTTACCATTTTACTACTTTATACTATTTTTACTAGAGTTCTTGATGCGTTGGTCATCATTTTTATATGATTCAAACTAATTGTACATCTATCTCAGAGTTTTAATTTTCCATTTAGTGCCCTATAATATTTTAGGTAACTTAGGCAATTTAATCATTATTAACAAACTGAGAATTCCCCCTGGGCTCACAGTATTAAGAGGCCCTACATAACATGCTGTAGATTAGTGTGATCAAGTTGTGTGAAAGGTTTCCCCATTCAGTTAGAGCTCACTCAGCAGTTGTGGAATACTAATTATTGACCAATCAATCAAGAAGCAGTTATTAAGTGCTTACTATGAGATATGCACTAGGAATTCAAATACAAAGTTGATGTAATTCCTACCATTGAATTAATGACATTCTCCTAGGGGATATAATATGTTCCTAGATGAGTACATAGTAATAATAATAATTGTTGTTATGGCTAATAATGATTTTACGCAGAAAAGCACTAACAGTGAGTAAAGTGAGGAGTATAATGTGTAGTCAAAATTTGTCAGATTTGTAGATTTGAGTCTACAAATGCCTTTTGAAAGATGTTGGTGTTTGCTCTTTGAAGGGAACTCCTAAGAGGCAGAGTTGAGGTGCAAGAGTTTTCTAGGCATGAGGCTTGGGCGTGTAGCTCAATGATAGGGCATCATGTATAAGCTGGAATGTAATGCTCATAAAGAGGACTGATGTGCAATTAACCTGAAAAGACAAATCTGCGTTGGGTTTTGGATGGCTATGCATGCCAAACAGTATAATTCACATTTTACCTCAGAGGCAGTAGGGAGCTACTGAAGTTTTTTGAGTAGTGAAAAGACATGGTTAGAAATTCGCTTTAGGAATGTATGTTTGGCAGCTTTGTGGAGGATGGATTGGAGAAGAGAGATGGTGGATGCAGGGAGACCAATTAGGAGACTTATGATAGTACAGATTAGTGGTGATGAGGGCCTGAATTAGAGTAGTAGTCATGTGAATGTAAAAAAGGGATGACTATGAGAGATAAAGACTTGGCAACTGATTGGAGATGGAGGTCTGAGTGAGATTGAAGAGTTGCAGATGACTCCTAACTTGCATATCTGGGTCTCTAGAAAAATAGTGGTAGCCTCCAAAGAAAAAGAGAAGTTAGCAGGAGGGTGAGTTTAGGAAGAAGGATGATTTTTGTTTCAGATCTGTTGATTTTGAGAGGATGTTGAGATATTCAGGTAGGTATGTCCATAAGACTTGTGGAAAAAAATGGGTTGGAGATCAGGAGAGAGATGAGGTCAAGATATATAGATTCTGGAATCATCTGCATAGAGATAAAAGTGAATGAACTCACCAAGAGAGGAGAGAAAAGAGAAAGGGAAGAAGTCTCCAACCAGAGTACTGGCATACAGTCACACATAGCGGTAGTGCATGAATGATGATCCTGCAAAGAGAATTTAAAAAGGTCAGTCAGGAAGACAGAAGTAGAAGTATAACAGGGTAATGTCACAAAATCAGGAAGGAGAGAAAGTCTTGAAGGAACCTGTGATAAACTCTGTCAAATGAAGTAGAAAGAAGGTTAAAAAAAGGTCACTAGATTTAGCCAGACACACACACACACACACACACACACACACACAGACAGAGAAGGAGGGAGGGAGACAGAGAGACAGAGAGATTGTTGGTAACATTGATTCTGTATGATTCTATATAGATGTACAGATCTTGTATTTATAGTATTGTCTTCCCCTTTAGAATGTGAGTTCTCACTTGGTGCTTAACATGGTGCTTAATAAATGCTTTTTGACTGACTGACTGATGTTTGACTGACTAGTTGACATTGGAGAGAGCAGTTTCATTTGAGTGTGTGGAACAGAAGGCAGATGGGAATGGGTTAAGGAGTGAGTGGGAAGCAAGAAAGGTAAAGAAATTAATTTAGGCAGTTTTTTTTCTGGAGTTTGACTGTGGGAGTGAAGATAGATAAACGATGGTAGGTTAAAGCCAGTGAATTTTTTTTAATGATGGGGTATGTCTGGGCATATTTGTAGGCGAGAGTAAAGGAGCCAGTGTATAAGCAGAGGTTAAACATTAGAGAAAGAGCCTGGAGATTGAGCCCAGATCTGTTGAGCTCAGGATTTCTGATCTGCAGTACACAAGTCCTATTGGGTATCCTCCCCAAGTCTGGAATCAGTATGATGAGCCCTTTGAGTAGAAGAGCACTGAGGTACCAAAGGTGGTGCACAATGGGGCAGGTCATAGTTTTTTGAAAATTAGTAGTGAGATTGGCTCATGAGCGGCCAGTGCATTTTCATCCTGAATGAGATAGGGAGATCCAACATTTTTAAAAAAACAGGGATAGAGGGGATGATCAAAGGTATGATTCAAAAGAACATTGGCTGGGGAGCCGGCAGAAGAGGTCAAAGGTACAATTACCAGGTTGGCCTTGTTAAAGAGGAAGGCCAGCTCTTCCTTTGAGACTGAAGAGAAAGGTGAAAGAGTCAGGGATGTCCTTGAGGTGATTTGGAGAATGAGAATGGAGAAGATAAGTAGCTCTTGATTGATGATTTAAATTTATTTCAGTGAAATATGAGATGAGGTTCTTTGTTGAGAGCAAGAGAGGAGAGGGCTGTACAGGTTTCTTGAGTAGAGAAGAGGTTCAACAGATCCGTTGTTGGGGTGAGAGTCAATCAGGAAAGATTAAAATAATTAGCTAACAGCAGTTAGGACCCTGATGAATTTGGATAACATGATTTTTTAGAGGACATAGTTAGCAAGCCTGTTTAACTTTTTCCACTGGTGTGCTGTAACTCTTGAGCTAGGAATGTAGAAGGTAGAGAGTGGAAATAATCCAAGGCTGAAGTTTATAAACTTTATTGGACAAGTGGATAAATGATTATAGGAAAGAGAACAAAGTTCACCTGGGTAACTTAAGGTTTTTAAAAATGAAATTAGAAACCACTCACATTTATATAGCACTTTAAAATTTAAAATTACATATATATACATATACACGTATGTTGTCTCATTTAATCCCTCAGACAAACTCTGCTGAATAGCCTGAGCTTTATTATTATTCCCCATTTATAGATATGAGGCAGTTAGGTGGCTTGGAGGATAGAGCAGTGGACGTGGAGTCAGGAAGACCTGAGTTCAAATTTGGTCTCAGTTTCCTCATCTATAAAATGAATCAGAGAAGGAAGTGACAAACTACTCCAGTATCTTTGCCAAGAAAATGTCAAATGGGGTCACAAAGTGTTGGATGACTTAAATGATTAAACAACAACAAATTATAGATGTGGAAACAGGCTCAGAGAGGTCAAGTGATTGGCCCAATATCAAATAGCTAGTGAGTATCAAAGCCAGAATTTCAAAATAGGTCTTCCGACCTCCCATTACTCTGCAGCCTTTTTCCCCCTCAAGTCATTTAAAAAAAAATTTTTATTCTGAAGTGGAAAGCATCAAATAGAATGGTTATTTGCATAAACAGTAGAACAAAAAGAGAATTTTTCATGAAACCGCAGGCTTCTATTATGCATAGCTTTAATTTCTTTTACAAGATATAACAAGATCAACCTATAGCTTTCAAAACTGTGCTGCTTCTTTGGGTTACCTTTGTTTTTTTGTTTTTTTCTCCATTGAGGAAAATTGCCTCAATGGTATTCTGTTTAAAGACTTGAGATTTTGAAAGGAGAAAGGTGAGACTAGATCAGGAAAAGTAGACTGAGAAAGTAGGGAATTGAATGACTACAGATTGTAGTGAGGGCAGAGGATAGTTCTAGCAAGGCTGAGACTCAGAGAGGGACAGGAGGGAAGGTGGTTATGGTATGATAGAGCAATTTCAACAATGTGGACTATGGTAGTAGAGTATATGTGGGTGATGATGAGGTCACTCAAAGATAAAATAATTCCTGTGCATATGTCTTGGTTGACACAGTAGGCAGTGTACTCCTCCACTTGGTTAATGGGATGACCCAATAGGATTATGATATGCCAACCTCCCTGTTGGGAAAAATCTGAGTTTTTGCTTCTCTTTGGCTTTCATGATAAGGAAAGGGATTGGAAGAGTTCTAATTACCTTATTAAAGCTCTGCTTTAATGAGAGATGCAGCAATTTCAGAATGTTGGTTTTAAAAAGAGGCATATATTAAATGGATTTAAGTGCCATTTTCTTTTGAGGAGGTGGGGCATTAGTAGGGTTCTAGATCTGAGAACTTCTTGGTATAAAGAACTCTTGGTGAAGACACTCCTTCAATCTTCCAGCAATCATAGGGTGTTGTCTGGAGCACTGAGAGGTTAAGTGACTTGCTGAGGATTACAGTCAGTATACATCTGAGGCAAGAACTCTAACCAGGTCTTCCATACCTCCAGGTCTGGTCTCTATCCATCACTTTATGCTACTTCCCCAAGTTAATAATGCTGACATTTATATAATGTTTGTTAAGTTTGCAAAACATGCAGTATACATTTTCTCCCTTGATCTATAAAATGACCTTGTGAGGAAAACACCATATGTGTTATCCCCATTTTGCAGAAAAGTATACAAAGGACAAGAGAAATTATATGATTTGCTTAAGGTTGGACAGTAACAAGAGAAGAATTATACCCAGGTCTCTAAATTCACTAACATCTCTTCTAAATTCAGTGATTTTACAACTATGAAAGGTTACCTATTAATATTTTTTTGCCTTCCCCTAAATGACATAGAGATATTTAGTGCTACTTTATTTTTCTTCTCATCTTTACCTCTTGAAGTAGGTAGAAAAGTTAAAATATGAGGCCTGCTCTGCATATGACTTCTTGTTTTTCTTCTTTTTAAACTTTGGCTATAATACCCATCTCTGGGCCTTTGTACTCACTGTTCTCCATGCCTAGAATATTATCTTTCCTTACCTCTGGCTCTAGGATGACGTAGTTTCCTATAAGACTAAGCTAAAGTACCACCAAGGTGTCGCTTCCCCAACAAGTTACCTTTTAACTGTTCTATATGTGTTTCATATTTACCTGTATGTATATATGTTGTTTCTCCTGTAAGCTGCTTGGAGAGTTTTTGGGTTTTTCTTTGCTTTCTTTGTAACTGCAGAGCCTGGAAAATAGGAGGTACTTAATAAATGCACATTGATTGATTCACTGACTCTCCCGTTGGAGCCAATCTCTCTTTCACACAATAAGTGGTATTAGTTTACACCATTCTCATCAGCACTTAGATTCTAGGACCAGGGTCTTTAGAGTTCTACTATGATTCGCTTCATTTAAACTACATCTGAAGTATTTTGTTCAGTTTTTGGAATTATACCTTGGGAAAGATTTTGCTAAGCTTCAGAGCACTCTCTGACTTTTCAAAGCTCTCGTTGGCTGAGCCTCCAGATGGTCTCCTTCACTTAAATCAAAGGACAAACACTGAGGCAAAGAACTGAGGTCCATTTTTCTAGTGTCACCTAGCCTCGAGGCCTTGCCCCTTTGTAGCATTATTTCTCACTAGATACCATCAGAGACATAGTCAAACAAAGAGTTCAGATTCTTCAAGAGAGAACCACTGAGGAGAATGACAAAGGCTCTGGTCAGCTAGTCCTTTTGAAGGCACATCTGAGTTCTGGCTACCAAGCTAATTGAAATGGTTTCTTTTAACCATATGACTGATAGAACTCTACTAGTTACAGAATACCTACAGGTGCTCTAAAGTCTGTCCAAGCTACTCATATTACATACACATCATGATTCTCCTGGAAGTAGACTCCCCAGCATTTCCATGTGGGAACTTACATCATCAGCACTCTGCACATGCTTCAGTTCTCAATTATGAAAATCGAGTTTATTTCCACAGATACTGATTCTCAAGAATATGCCATGAACAGCATATTAGATTGGTATTTGGAAGTGGAATTCTCTTTCTAACCTGATTTACCTTTGTGCACCTGTTTTTTTCAGGGGGAGTAATATACCTTTCTGTGTATGTAAGAAATAGGTCCCCACTAAATAAAGGTAAACACTTGGGCTTCTAAAGCTGAGGTCAGGCATTAAAAGAGTTTTTGGGACTTGGGCTTTTAATGTGGTACCTTTCTAAATGCAACTGATAGGCTAATGGAAGCTGGGTCAACACACAAGTAATCCAAGATGGTTGTTGGCAGTCATCCAGTAAACTAAAGTACTACAGGCATTCTGACTAATTAAAGTTGCACATTCTACTTTCCATATTTATTTGATATAATTTATTTGGATAATTTACACAATATCCCATTTGATATAGTGCCGTCTAGGGCCATAATCCTTCTTGGGATAAACTTCTGAATTAGATACACTAGAGGGTTTAGGACACTGAGGGGGATAAGGGTGTTTGTTTTGTATTGTGTTTGTGTTGTATATGCATGTGTGTATGTGTGTGCACGTGCGTGTGCATGTGTGTGTGTGTGTGTGTGTGTGTGTGTGTGTGGTAAAGACATAAGACAGCTCTATCTTGACCTAATTTTTTAGACAGAGGTTTTTAGGCATTTGTGGATCTGATTGAGAATAAAGAAGTCTTACAGCAACAATAAAAATCACTCCTGGGCATTTGCAGCTGATAATAAAAAGTACTGATTTGGCTAGCAATATGAAGACGTAGAAGAGTTCATTTATTTTTCAGCAAGGCTTGAGGAACTGCTTAGATAAAAACAATAACCAGAGCTTAGTAACATGAAAAGTTCATTATTAGGATATCTGGGATTTGAACAAACAGTACATTTTGGTGATTATCTTTCTTTCCCTTTAAGCTCTTTAATAGTTCATAATCCCTGCCACAGAGTGACCTTTGCTTAGCAAATTCAATGAGTGCCCTTGCTAGAGCCTTGGAACCAAAGCAAGCCTGGAGCTGAAGCAAGCTCAGACATTGGTTACATGTCTGTCAAGCTAACAACAACAAAACCAACAGCTATTATTGCTACTTATCCATCACCGTGATATCATGATGTTTGAATGAATTGGATTTAAGTGAGACAGGGTTGCACAAAATCATCAGTCTCTCTCTTCCAAAGTCCCATGGCAAGACATAGGTCAAGATGACTGGGATGGTCCCAGATGCAGTGGATGACCTTGGGACCTTCCATGTCTGGGCAGGCTCTCCACACTCCACAGTGCCTGCTTCAACTTTCTTTACTGCCCTTGGAACAAATTATTCTCATCTGACCAAATCCTTCAGAGGAAGTCTTCATGTGCTAGATAATCCCCTAACTCATGTATGGGTTTGAAGCCTGTTGGTTACTCTCAACCTGGTTTAGCCTGTCTGCTGAGAGGATTTTATAGGGTATGGCCACTATATATGCTACAGCTTCTTGGAGCCACAGAGGAGAGTTGGATGACTGGTGGACACCAAAGGCGGATGAGCAGCCCTGAAAAGGACTGAGTAAGCTCTCCCACCAGAGATGCTAATCCTCCTTGAACTCCCCTTATATCCCAGCAACACCAGCAACAAGAAATCTGGAAATGACCACTTTCCCTAACATTTTTTTATGAGAGCAAATCAGAATAAATATTTAAAGCCACCAAAAGATGCTTCTATTAAAAACCCTTTTCAGATTAATTTTGATTTAAAAAAATTGTTGATATTACAAGCAATTCAATTGTATAGACTAGAAGTACTATATAGTACTAGAAGGTAAATTTTGAGAAGGCAGGAGCCAATTTCACAGCAGGATTGTGTAATCTGAGAACTGAAAAGGAACTCAGACTACTTAATTCCACCCATATTGGAAAGCAGTCCTTGTTATAACATTCCTATTAAGTAGTTCTCCAGTCTTGTCATGAATACCTCCAGTGAGAGGGTCTCTTACTTCCTGAGCAGCCCATTACAGTTTAGAATAGCTCTAATTACTAGGAAGTCTTTCCTGATGTGGGGGCAGAGATAAATGGACCTTGTCTTTTCCCTGTCATGACTTGAGGGACTCCATTTTTAAACCAGCATTCATTCCCCCTGTATTTAGGTTTACTCACAGCCTAATCTGCTGGAAAGATTTAAGATTACCACGATAAGATTTTAATGCTTATATTTGGTCTTGCAGTAGAAGGTTAATATATAAGAACATAATGGTAAAAGGTAGCTTTGCAAACAGATTCGGAAAGGGATAAACTCAAACACTGGAATGTTTAACATAACTTGCTCATTTTACACTGAAGTGGATCCTAGTTTAAACATGGAGTTACTTGTGCAAAGAGAAGAAAAACACAGGATCCTCTCCTCTCTAGTTCCACACTAGCATAAAAACTAGATTTGTCTCTTTGCAGTTACCAGTCATTATTCCTGGTTTTGCAGTCTGGAGGCAAACAATAATTCTAGTCCCCTCTCCCACACAATAACCCTTCAAATTCTTGAAGATGATAATCATATACCTATGAGTATTCTCTCCTTTAGGCTGAGCATCCACATTTCTTTCCATTCATTTTCACATAACACAGATTTAAGATGACAGCGTCCTGGTTGCCTTCTTCTGGTTAGTTTCTGTACATTCTAAACTGAGGTTCTTAGGGCTGAACATTTTTCCTTGGAGCTCTATCAATGCAGCCAAAGATCGAATTACCTTTCTTTAACTATCACATCACATTGCTAAATCATATTTAGTATGTGACATGTTAAAACCTCTAAAACTTTTTCAGCAAAACTGCAACTTAGTCATACCTACCTCCTTTTGTACTATGAAGTTGATTTTCTCTTGGATAATTAAAGACTTTACTTTTATTCTGTTAAATATAACCATTATAACTATATTAAAAATAAATAGAAATCTATAAAATTTACATGACTATAAAAATACAAAATACTCATATATTAACTATAATACAAAATATAAATATATAGAAATTAAAAATATATCTATGTTAAGTATAAAAATAAAAATAAATATAAAAATATGTTAAAAATAAATCTATAATTAAGCAAATATATAAATATGTATTTAAGTACAAAAGTGAATATATGATCCCATCCATTAGGAACTTTCTCTGAAAATGCATATTCAAATTCATCCAGCTTGCCTATTCTATGAAACTCTTATCCATGTTTTCCTGAAAGTTTGCCACAGGGGTTGGAGGCCTCCTTATTGTGTGAAAAGGAGTCAGACCATCCCTTCCGGCCATGTGCCTACTCTTCTCTCCAGCATGATCTCCAGCCTCCATTGAGAGGAGTGGCACCTTCTACTCAGTGATGAATACTCTCACATCTGGCTATATCTTACATATTCCAGTGATACTGACTCCCTGCAGGTTGTCATTTAAACACCACTTTCCATTCCCTACCACTTGATTTCTTATTTCGGTTTCCCTCAATCCTCCCACCCCAAAGTTCCAACTAAAATCTACCCACACCTTCCACCATGCCCTCTGGAATACCTGTTCCATAGGCAACAGGCTTCCTTTTATCCCAGATTGCCCCTTTTCCACTCCTTCCATTGTCTGGATATTACTGAAATCTGGCTACCCCTGATGACACAGCCTCCCTGGTCACCCTTTCCAGTACTGGCTGTACCTTTTCTTATTCCCCTTGCCTCTCTTGTCAGGGGAGCTGGAATTTTCTTTGCTGATTGTTGCCTCTTCTCCTATCTATCACTCAATGACCTTTCATGCAGATCACATCTACCAACCAATCAAAATCGTGAGAGCTGTTATATATAGACCTCAGGTTATTTCTCTTCCTAACTCAATGAGTTTGGCACTGACCAATGTACCACCTCCAGGTTCAAGAATTTTTAAATCCCCTTATCTAACCATAATTTATTGGCTTTAAACTACTTCCTCTGCTTTCCCATACCAATATTACTCGTTGTCCACACCATTATTCCCAGTCTCTTGATCTCTTTCCCAGGCTTTCTCTTCTGTACTAACCACTATTTCCTTTTCTACTCTTCTTGACCCTTCAGTGAACCAATTCATCTCTATCTCATCTTCCTCTCATAAACTGTCAGGTCCTTTATAAGTTCACGGATTGTGCCCTGCCAGGCCTCAGCCTTGTATCACTCCCGCCATTACCTACCTTTACTCTTACAGATGTACAACTAAATGAAGATGGACAAAATCACACAACCATCCTGATTAGAGCTCCACTAAAAAATTTATGCTACACAATCTCAACTGGGTCTCACAGCTACTAGGCAATCCAACCATACTTTCTTAATCTACTACTATCCCATTGTTCATAGCAAGTCTTCCCAACTTTTTCATCCCTCCTCACATCTTCCATTGCTCCCACTTCCCCTACCTTCTCAGATGAGAACCTTGCCACATATTTTGCAGAGAAAGCATGGAGGCTATTTGTTGGGAGCTCTCTCTTCTCCCTTCTTCCATATCTCATAGCGCTTATATACCTTTTGTCACTATTTCTCCCTTCATCTCTTGTCTCATATGATGAGGTAGCCTTACTCCTTATCAAGGCTAACCACCCTATCTGAAAAACAATCTCATTTCATCTTATTTGTTGCAAAAGATTGTCCTTTCTGTCATCCTCACTATATCACTCATTTTCAAACTCTCTTTGTCTCATGACTCATTCTCTCTTGCTTATAAACTCGCCCATGTCTACACATTGGGGAAAAAACAGAACAAAATACCCTAACTTGATCTTTACGTTGCCATTATTATTTTATGTCTATTTTTCTTTGTGGTTAAACTCCTCAAAAAAGATGTCTACAACAGGTATTAATGATATGAAAACACACAGAGGAGTTCAAATTGCCAGACCAAGATTAGCTATCCTCAAGGACATTCAAAAACAGCAATGGCAATAATTAATCAACATGATTAAATCATTCCCTTCCATGAACATGTTATTTATTTTTCTACTGAAACACATTCATTGAATATCCATTGCTTAATGAATAATGTAAAACTTTGACTCTTGCCTTCAGGGATATCTACATTTTGCTTCAAATCTACCCATCTGGAATGATTTTGTACTCATTCTTTTCATCAGTTTTCAAGTATTCTTGATTCTTCCTCTGCTATCAGTTTATTATCTTTTGCTTTTAATGCAATAACTCTAATTCAGGTCTTCATTTCTTTCTGCCTAAACTAATAAGCCGTACTTTGCTCTTTGCTTTCGTGCTTTCCATGGTCTAATTTATCTATCACATGGTTGCTAGAATAATCTTAATGTACAAGTATTCTTTAAAAAACCAAAAATATAAGACAAAACAACAACAAACTATATGTTTATGATAAACTTTTCTCAAATTATCCGTCACCCTATAAAAACACCCTGTGCAATTTATGGACTTGTCTATTCTGACACTGCCTCTTCTACCAAAAGACTTTACATATTAAGAAAGATGAATTTTTAATCATTAACTGTCTTGTCTAATAATTGCTCATGTATTATGTGCACCTCACAATCAATCAAGAATTAAATTCATTTTTGATGATATTTTTGGGATCTCATAGCTTTCTGACCCTTCCCTCAGCTTCCTATGCTGGGAAAATGTTTCTTTAATAAAGGACCAGAGACATCGTACCAAGTAGGTTAGATTCCACTTGGTAGTCCATTGAAAGGCTTGACCTTTCTGTCTTTCTGTCTTCTGAAGGCAGCAGGGAGTTTTCATTGTTATGTACCAGTGTCCTATGCGGCTTTCTGAAGAGTCCTGACATTCAAATAGTGATACCTAGACCTCTAACTACTCACTTATTTGCCAGGTCAAAACAATTGTTAGGTGAAGCTCTGATCAGATCTCAGTAGGCATTGACTAATTTACTTCTGGAAGTCAGCAGCCTGAGCGTGAAGCAACTTCAAAGAAAGGAAGTCGGTATGATACAAGTTCTTTTGTCTAGCAACATTAAAAAGATAAATTTCAAGAAAGAACTCATTTTTGTAGGAAATTACACTTTTAATAATTGGACAGGCAGTCAAATTCCAGAAGTGAAAAATAATGGTGACCAAAAGAGACCAGTTCAACGCTGTTTTAGAAAGATGAAGCAGTGTTTTGAAGGGTTATTTTGAGGAAGGATACAATGCAAATGTGACTGTCTTTTTGCTCTATGAGTTTGTTTGAATAAAGAAGAAATATATTTACAACAATGTGGTTTTGATCTTCCAGTTTTAATATAGCTACAGAGAAAAAAGTTTATCCAAGTGTAACTACTAAAAAATATTACCTTCTCAAGCACACATGATGTCCTAAATTCAGCAGACTTCATCTTTTCCTTAAGAATATCATGGTGGGTGAGAACAATAGAAAAGAATCTGAACTAAGAGGATGACACAAAGTCCCCAGTACAAGTGAAGGTAACAGAGAGGGTTCGTGGGAATGACATTTCATTGAAGTAAAGTCTTTAGCTGTTGATTCCAAAAGATTTTTTAAACTCCTTGATTTTTTAAACTCCTTAGTTCTCCCTCATGCTACTCTTTTTAGCATCTTCCATTGCTAATCATGGCTTTTGATTCTACATTAAAAAAATCAATTAAAAAATTGAGATGGAAATCCACACAATTTTTTCTTTTCCATTTCTTTTCTTCCATATTCAGGACCAGTCACTTGGCCACTCTTTGAGCACTCAGCTTAATCCTTTTTCTTTTCCACATTTAAGATGTTACTATATTCAGTGACTGTTTCATTTCTGTTCTTTAAACATTTGCTTCCTTTGCTGTTTCTTCTGCAAAAGTTCCTCAAATGATATAACATGTGAAAGGCTTTGCAAACCTTAAAGTGCTATATAAATGCTAGCTATTATTGTTATTATTATTGCTGTCCACATAGGCTACTTATTCATTTCCATCTTTCTATTGTTTTTCTCCCTTTTTCCTCCAATCTTTCTGTGCATTGAAAATGCAAAGTTCTTTATCTCAAATGTACCACTGCTCTTGCTAGATTTACCCTACTTTCACCTTCATAGAAAGAATTCAACCAAATGAAATTCTATTTTTTAATCAAACATCCTCATTTTATTCAAAATGTACTCCTGCTATTGGAATACAAAAGTAGAACTAGTAATTTTTGCTCTCCAAGATTTTACAATAAATTTGTGAGGTGGGAAATTTATCTGTGAAACCACCAAGGAATGTTGTATGATAAAACACTAGTGAGCCAGGGTAGTTATAAGACTTCATGAGCCAGGTAGGTCTTGATGTTGGCCCAGGGTGGGGAACCTGTGGGCTCAAGGTCACATGTGGAGGTCTAGGTCCTCAAGTGTGAACCTTTGACTGAATTCAAACTTCACAGAACAAATTTGTAATTTGAAACTTGGATTCAGTCAAAGGGCCACACTTGAGGATCTACAGGACCACATGTTGCCTCAAAGCTGCAAGTTCCCCACTCCTGAACTGTAGGTTTTGAAGTAGAGAGAGGATATGGATTAATGCAGAGGAATGTAGAGGGCATTTTAAGGAGGAAGATCTCATCGACAAAACCATAGAGATGGGAATTAACATGATGTATGTGTGTGTGTATGTATGTATGTGTGTGGTGTTCATACATGAGAGAGGAGAGAAAGAAAGAGAGAGAGAGAACAGAGGAGGTATGGTAAGAAGATAGGAGAGGAAATCATCTAGTTCAGTGACCTTACTTTCCATTTGAAGATACCAGTATGCCAAGTTCCAAAGAGGTTGTAATTTTCTCATCATTATGTTGGTATTAAATGACAGTCAGAATTTGAACTTCTTATTTGCTTTCTGAGATGGAGAATTGTTCAGGGACCAGTATGTTTTTGGATAGGCATATGAGCAAAGATAAGATAAGATTTCTTCTGTGTCGTGAAGAAGAATGACATAACTGCTTACATATTTGCCTTTTTTCTCCAGTCTTTGGACCATGCAAGCCATGGTGGTTCATAAAAGACATGAATAGTGAATGGTAGAACTATGATAATGGCAAACCAGCACATCATCAGGTCTGTTTCAATAATCTCTAATTATGCACATTAGGCTTCCCCTAGGAAGTCAACTCACAATGCTCCCAGACTCTGCATTGAGGAGGATTAGAGGGGGATTATGGTAGGTGCTGTTCATAGCACACTGAGCCTTGTCTTGGAATAAGAACTGGAACCTTGGAGGCTTTGTCAGGTTATTTGGTGTTAACTTGCTGGTGGAAGGTGTGATTATTTATAACTATATATCCATATGTACACATACACACACATGGACACACACATACACACACATACACACACATACATATATATTTTCCCAGTCTTGGTTTTGGGCTCTGCAATCTGTTGCTCTGTTTATCTGCCAGCTGCTTGGCTCAGTGCTCCATTAATTTCTCAGCTGCTGTGACTCTGGTGTCTTATATATCGGGTGAAGCAGGTAAGCAGGAGCAAAGAAATTGGTGCCCTGTGCCATTTCTGGCCATAGAAGGAAGTTAATGGAAATTGACACGAAATCCATGAAGCTTAGTTGCTCTGTCCATAATTAGACTGAGGTGATTTAAAAATAATTATAATCATAGCTTCGTTTCAATAACACTTTCTGGCTAAAGAGTGCTCTCCACATATTTTCTCAGTTGGTCCTACAATAGCTGACACTTCCATAGAGCTCTGCATACTTTATCCTTACAATGCTGGGAGGTAAATAATTTAAGTGTGTGTAGAATTGTAGAGGTTCATAAATGGGAGGACTCTCAGAAGTGATGTAGTAATCTCTGGCAGCTTCTTTGCTCTATCCTCATCCTTCTTGACCATTTCAGCTTTTGACATGGTTACCTTCTTCTCCCAAATACTCTCCTCTCAGTGTTCTGACGACATTAATCTCTCACCCTTCAATATCCTTTATTGAATCATCATCGTGTCATAGCCCTGGACTGAAGGTATATCCTACAACATTTTTCTGGGGCCTTCTTTTCTTCTGTCTGAACTCTCTTATTTGGTGACCTTATCAGCTCCCATGGATTTAATTATCTCTATGCAGATGGGTTCCAGATCTAGATATCTGATCTTAGTTTCTCCCAAATGCCAAGTACACATCAACAACTGCCAGCAGGACATTCCTTTTTGTTTTATTTGTTTAATATTTCATTTTCCCCAGTTAAATGTAAAAAATAACATTTGCTTTTAAAACTTTGAGTTCCAAATGTTCTCTCCCCCTCAACTCTCTTGAGAAGGCAAACAATTCTATATAGGTTATACATGTGTAGTTATGCAAAACATTTCCATAACAGTCATGTGGTGAAAGAAAACAGATAAAAAAATAACCAACCCAAGAAGCTCCGCCTACCTGCCTGGAGGTTTACAGGAGTGTATGCCTTCTCACTAGAATGCAGCCAAGTAGGAAGAAAAGAACATAGATGAGTCTTTGAGATCTTGTGTATACACACTCACTTCTGGATCTGAAACTATTCAGGAAATGTTACTATGTGATAAGCAAATTGAAAAAATAGCTACAGAACACACACACACACACACACACACACACACACACACTCCAAATCCCATATAGTATATTGTATATGGGTAAAAATGCTGCTTGTGTTTCTAGGACTGGACTGTCACTGGCCAGTTCTCTGTTACATGTATATGTATATATATGCATGTGTATATGTATATGTATATATATATATATTTATATATATTCATCTCTCCTAATAAAATGTAAACTGCTTAAGGGAAGAGATCATTTGACTTTTGTCTTTGTATCTATAATGACTAAAACAGCACATGGCGCATGGTAGTTGCTTAATAGTTTTTGTTCCTATATTCCTTTAAGAAATTCTTCCAAAACGGTCATCCATCCTGTCTACTTGAAGACCTCCAGCGACTAATTCCCAAGATAATTCATTCCACTTTTGGACAGACTAATGTTTAGGAAATGTTTCTTTTGCATGGAACTGAACTCTACTTTTTTGCAATTTCTATCTGATCCTAATTTTGTCCTCAGCCAATTCTACATGGAAATACTTCAAATAATTGAAGATAAATAGCACACACCCTTAATTCTTCTTCATTTTAGGATTCTATTCCATGATCTCCAGTATTTTTGACTTTCTTCTGTTCCTTTAGTCATGGTTCAGTATCAATGCTCTTCCCCCCAAAAATGCCTAGAACTGAATGTATTGTTTCAGATAAGGTCTCATTAGAGCAGCATATAGAGGAAATCAAAGCTTAGAATGCTGAAATGATTTTTCCAAGGCTACAATACTTTTCAGTAGCATAAACATAGGGTTAGAATCCAAGAACCTTACTTCTAATCCTGGGTTCTTTCTACTATGATATATTGCCTTATCCTTTCTTCTTACTATCTCAAATTTATTTCTTAGAATAAAAAATACTTATTTCTAATAAAACAGAATATGGGTGCAATAAGTATTGTGTTATCAACCAGGAATAGCAGGTTGGAAGTAGACAAGACGTTATTGAGTCATGATTGCTTATTAGAAAGCAGGAGAAGTAGTGTCTGATGTAATTGTACCAATTATATGATATTACTTAGAAACATTCGCAGGTTATCAGGTAGTTTTTGACCTAGGGTGATTCTGTCAGTGTCTCTGCATGCATAGAATGGTGGCAATCTGGACTTTGACCTAAAGTGTTAATTTTTGAAGGTGTTGAAGGAACCATTCTGGAGTAGACTTCTTCCTTGCTGTCCCCCAATTAATATACCCTTCACGATATCCTCCATGCTTCTCCTCACTTCTGGTGAATAAGCATCATCTGAAGATATGCTTCATTTCTATGGTGGCCAAACCCTGGTCACAGGTCCACCAGATCCCCTGAGCCATAGATAATCTTCCTGCAGGAAGAAAGTTCATGATGTTCTAAGATGACATTTCATTTTACATCTGTTCTTTTCCATACAAATTAGTTCCTAATTATAGCTAAGACTGTGCTATGATGGGAATATAGCCCTTTATTAAGGGGCTTCATCTTAAAATTGCACATAGGCCATCCCTATGGGTAACTTTTGGAGATTTTTATTTGCTCACAAATGCCCTAGACCAAGGATGAGAAACTTGTGGGCTTGAGGACACATTTGGCCCTCTAGGTTCTCATGTGGGGCCCTTTGATTGAATCCAAATTTCACAGAACAAATCCCCTTAATAAAAAGATTTGTTACGTAAAAGTTGGATTCAGTCAAAAGACTATAAGATCTAGAAGGAGATACTCTGAGTTTTTGAGTTCTCCTGGACTAGAAGTTAACTTTGTCTTTAAACTTCTTGTTTTTGTTCAGTTTAATTCATGATTAAATTAAATCCAAGTCAAGTCAATGAATATTTATCAAATGACTACCATTTGCCAGGGACTATGTTAGGTGCTAGAGTTGAAAAGACGAAAATATCTAAATAGTCCCCACTCTCTGGGAAGTTACTGGAGGAAAGGAGTGGAATGCCATAGGTGCGTAGAAAAGTTAAATACTAAAATATAGCATAGACAGTGAGGGAGAGAAGGGAGAAGTCAAACAAAATACTTTGGAAAAGTTGAGAATAGTTCTTGCCTAGATTAGCTTTCCTTTGACTTTTCTGGCATAAATTCTTAAAGTTAACGTGGCCCTGTGAACCTAGTAATGTTATACGTTCTTGGTAATTCAGAAGTGGAATCAAGACGGGGAACCTATGCCACTGAAATGGGTGATGCACACATTTGGCTTGAGGCACCAAAATAATAGTTCAGTTCTCTCCCTCCCCGCCCCCCTTTCTCTCTGTGAAGCAAATGTTATAGTGAAAAATGATGGGATGTTTTAGGACCCCTGAAGGATGTTGTTTTCTTGGGTTTTACGACTGGGAATAAGATGAGTGGGATTCTATTTTTAGTACCTTTCACACTCCTTGTACACCATGGGAATTTGTACATTTTAGGTACTCAAGGGAATCACCATACCAGTAACCGGATGTGCCAGGCCCCTTCAAAGATTAAGATGTTTATGTTAGCCTGCATGCTGCTGCCCTGAACAATGTTTAAGGAAACAGGGTATTTTAAATATCCCTTTTTGTAGATGTTAATGGTACACAGTGATGTCTTCCAGCAAAATAAAAATGAAGCTTCTAATCTCTGCTTTACAAACTTGTGGTATGACTATGTCCTCCTATAGGCAAAATGGCAAAGAATGAAGTATAGCCACAAAATTATACGGATGTCTCACTTAATAGAGTTTCAAAAGACTGCTTTTAAAACACACAGGGGTTTGTGAGAGAGATCAAGTAGGAAACACTTTCTTTAATGGCAAAGATATATTTTTATTTTTCAGTAGAAAGATTCATGTAGCAAAAGATTTATGAATTTATTAAATTTATGAATAATTATATGAATTATTTATGAATACTTCCATTTACTTCCATATATTTTAACCACTATAAATAGTTACACACTTACTGATCAGTTAAAAGTAGAAGAAACTTTTAAAACCAGTCAATTAATTTTTTTTCCAATGTGTATGAAAGATACTGGAATAAATATCCCAAAGACTTATATGCTGCATAATGAGGAAGGCTAAATTGTTATCCATCCTATAATGCCATGTCCCACTCTTTAGAGACTATTAGAGGACTGTCTGACTCTTTTCAAGTCTTGTTTACTTAAACTCTCTGTAGAAATGTCATAGTGGTTGTCTTGATAAGGCATGTGCACGTACCTTAGGACCCAGAAGTCAATTAACTTCTAACTCATTCATTAGGTTTAAGGAAAGGTTTCAGGTCAATGAGAAAGAAAATTCCAACTCCATCAATCCTTTAACTGCTTGGAAAGTTCTGTTTCCTTTTTTCAAAAAAATACTTTTAGTTTTCAACAATCACTTCTACAAGATTTTGAGTTCTAAATTTTCTCCCCATCTCTCCGCTTCCCCCAACCCAAGACAATGTACATTCTGATTATCCCTTCTCCCAATGTGCCATCACCTCTATCAACTCCACCCTTCTCTTATCCCCTTCCCTTCCATTTTCCTGTAGGGCAAGATAGATTTCTATACTGAATTGCCTGTATATCTTATTTCCCAGTTGCATGTTAAAAACAATTTTTAACATTAGTTTCTAAAACTTTGAGTTCCACATTTTCTCCCTTCCTCCTTCCCCAACTACCCTCTTTGAGAAGGCAAGCAATTTAATAGGGCTATGTATGTATAGTCACACAAAAACTTCCATAAATAGTCATGTTGTGAAAGACTAACTATATTTCCCTTCATCCTGTCCTGTCCTTTATTTATTCTATTCTCTCCTTTGACCCTGTCCCTTCTCCAAAGTGCTTGCTTCTGATTACTCCTCCCCACAATTTGCTATCTTTTCTATTCCCCTTTATCCCCTTCCCCCCTACTTTCCTGTAGGGTAAGATAGATTTCCATATCCAATTAAATGAGTATAGTATTCCTTCCTTCAGTCAAATCTAATGGGAGTAAGGTTCATTTATTCCCTCTCACCTCCCACCTCTTCCCCTCCACTGTAAAAAACTTTTTCTTGACTCTTTTATGCATGATAATTTACTCCATTCTACCTCTCCATTTCTCTTTCTCCTACTACATTCCTCTCTCACTCCTTAATATTATATTTTGGATATCAACCCTACATAATAAGCTCACCCTGTTCCTTCTGTCTGTCTGTCTGTCTGTCTGTCTATCTATCTATCTATCTATCTATCTATCTATCTATCTATCTATCTATCTATCTATTCCCTCCAAATATCTTAATACTGAGCAAGGTCTCATGAGTTACAAATAAAATATTTTCATGTAGGAATGCAAACAGTTCAACTTTAATAAGTCCCTTATGGTTTCTCTTTCCTGTTTATTTTTTCATGCTTCTCTTGACTCGTATTTAAAAGTCAAATTTTCTCTTCAGCTCTGTTCTTTTCATCAAGAATGCTTGAAAATCCTCTATTTCATTGAAGATCCATATTTTTCTCTTGAAGTATTATACTTAGTTTTTCAGAGTAGGTGATTCTTTTTTTCTGTCCTAGCTCTTTGACCTCTGGAATATTATATTCCAAGTCCTCTGATCCCTTAATGTAGAAGCTTCTGGATCTTGTGTTATTCTGATTGTGTTTCCATAACACTCACATTGTTTCTTTCGGTTGCTTGTAATATTTTCTCCTTGATCTGGGAACTTTGAAATTTGGTTACAATATTCCTAGGAGTTTTCCTTTTGGGATCTCTTTCAGGAGGTGATTGGTGGATTCTTTCAATATCTATTTTACCCTCTGGTTCTAAAATATCAGGGCAGTTTTCCTTGATAATTTCTTGAAAGATGATGTCTAAGCTCTTTTTTTTTTGATCAAGGCTTTCAGGTAGTCCAATAATTTTTAAATGATCTATCCTGGATCGATTTATTTTCCACAGTTGTTTTTCCAACGAGACATTTCACCTTGTCTTCTATGCTTTCATTTTTTTTGCTTTTGTTTTATAATTCTTTGATTTTTCATAAAGCCATTAGCTTCCAATTGCTCCATTCTAATTACCAAGGAATTATTTTCTTCAGTGAGATTTCGGACCTCCTTTTCCATTTGGCCAATTCTGCCAGAGAAGAAGATATTCTTCTCCACATTGACTTTTTGGACTTCTTTTGCCATTTGGGTTAGTCTATTTTTAAAGGTGTTATTTTCTTGAGCATTTTTGGTTTCCCCTTTAGCAAGCAATTGACTTGTCTTTCATGATTTTCTTGCATCACTCTGATTTCTCTTTCTAATTTTTCCTCTACTTCTCTTACTTGATTTTCAAAATTCTTTTTGAACTCTAACATAGTCTGAGACCAATTCATGTTTTTCTTGGAGGCTTTGGTTGTAGGAGCTTTGACTTTGTTGTATTCTTCTGTTTGTATATTTTAATCTTTCTTGTCACCAAAGTAGTATTCTATAGTCTGATTGTTTTCCTGCTGATTGCTCATTTTCTCAGCCATTTATTTGACTTTTGAGCTCTTTGTCAAGGTAAGTCTCTGCTTTCAGTGTAGGTGGGGGTAATGTACTGTCCCAAGCTTAAGGAGTTTTGTACATCAGTTTTCAAAAATACCTCTAGGGACCTGCAAATTTTCAGATTTTCCAAGGCTGTACAATCAAAGGAGAGGTTTCCACTACTCTGCAGTCTGTGCTCTGGTCTGTGAGTGACCCCAGGCACTCCTCTCTGACCTGGAACCACAAGGAGTGGTTCCTCTCCAATGCTGCCACAAGCTTCACCATGCCAGCACTCATCCTCACTCTAGGACCTCCCCCCAGGAGTGTGACCCAGATCCATGCAGAGCAAATTAAAAGAATCCCACCTAAGCATTGGCAAAGGGATCCCTGGTATTCCCCTCCAATTACCGGCTCAATACCCCCTCCCAATCTGTGGGCCTAGAACTCCAGAAAGAGCTACTGCTGCTGCCACCACTGCTGCCACTGTGACCATTGTGGGCTCTGCCACCCCTTCTCCTACCCCAGGGCTGGGACTAGACCACATGAGTCTGTCACACAAGTCTCATAGGCTTTTTCCACTGACCTACCAAATTGTCCTTGGTGTTTTGAGGTTGAGAAGTTTGGAAACCACCATGGTTGCCAGTGATTTAGTCCTTTGAGGCCTGTTCAGTGTGTCTGTGTGGGCATGGCCCACATTGGACTCCACTCTGCTTCCAGTCTAGTGTGATGGATACTCCCTGTCGACCTTCCAAGCTGTCTTGAGCTGGAGATTTGAGTCACTATCGTTCTTTGAGTTCTACAGCTCCAGAACTTGTTTAGAGTTAATTTTTGCAGGTATTTGGAGGGATTTGGATTAGAGCTCAAGGAAGTCCCTGGTCTTACTCTGCCATCTTGGCTCTACCACCTCTGGTAGTTTCTTGAAAGGTGATATCTAGGCTCTTTTTTTGATCAGGGCTTTCAGGTTGTCCAATAATTTTTGCATTATCTCTCCTGTATGGATTTATTTTCCAGGTCAGTTGGAACCCTTTGTTAAGGAAGAACTCTGCTTCTAGAGTAGAGAATGCACTGTTCCAAGCTTTAGGGGTCTTGCATAGATGTTTTCAGAGATATTTCTAGGGATCAATAAATTTTTAGTTCCTCCAAAGTTGTATGATCAAAGGAGAGGTGTTTATTCCTCTCCTGGCTTGTCCTCTGGTCTGTGAGTGACCACAAACACTCTTTTCTGCCTTGGAACTGTGTAGTGGATTCCTCTCCACCACTACCACATAGTCCACCATACCAGTGCTCCTCCTTGCCCCAGGATGGCCACCCAAGACTCTGACCCAGATCCAGCAGGTCAAAGCAAGATAATCCTGCCTTAGCACCAGCAAAGAGATTTCTGCAATTGCTCCCTGATCAGCAGCTCGATCACTCCACCATCTGCTATTTGAGAGCTCCAGAAGCAGCTGCTGTCACTGCTGCCACTCTGGGGCTGGGACTAGATTCTCTTCTAGTGCTCTTCTCTACCCCAGGTCCAGCAGAGCCCTCTCACTGACCTTCAAACTTATCTTTGATGTTTGTAGGTTGAGAAGTATGGAAACAACAACAGTTACCAGTGATTCCTTCCCCTGAGTTCTGCTGTGGCCAGTCTGGGCTAGCAAGGCCCATGCTTGATTGTGCTCTGCTCCCACGCTGGTGTAATAAACCCTTCCTGATGATTTTCCAGGCTGTCTTGGGCTGGAGACTTGTTTTACTTCATTATTTTGTGGGTTTTGCAGCTCCATAATTTGTTTAGAGTCATTTTTACAGGTATCTTGAGGGGTTTGGGGAAGAGCTCAAGCAAGTCCCTGCTTTCACTCTGCCATCTTGGCTCTACCCTTCCCCCCAAAAAACTTGTTTACTTTTTAAAAATAGAGTGAGATCTTCCAAAGGAAGAGTAATGGCTACATTTTATGAAAAGAATTTGCACACTCCTTGAACCAACAGAAAAATTAGAGAATACATCTGCAACTTTCTCATGTAATGCAAGATTTATAACCTGAATCCAAGAAGCTAAGAAGAAAAAATAAATTTAAAGCACTCGTTGAAAATATCCTAGCAAGGATGGCAGCAATATCAATACCATTAGACCTTCTACTAATGAGTTACTCTTAATCTACTTCGTTAGAACTCCATTCCATTCAGATGGGGTCTACTGTGGTTCTTTCTCTAGTCTAATGCAAATTCCATTAGAGGATAAATAGTAGAGATCCTGTTGAACAGTCAGGAGAAATGTTGGCACTCCATGGGGGCTTCCGAGATGGGAAGAGAAAACCACACTGGGAATTTCTTCCTTGCAGACTGGGTATGGAGAAAGGATGGTTCTGAGTTGATGGGTATCATAAAGGCTCCATATCTTTGTATAGCAGTTCTGCCCCACTGCTATTAGAAGTTCTTCTTCCTCATGTATATGCAGGGGCAGGTGACATATTCATTATTGTTTCATACACTTATTTGCCCTCAAGTCCTATAGCTTGATCTTCCCAAACATTATCTGCTGCCACCAAATGCTGCTGATCTTGTAGGACCTGAACAGATGTCATAGCTGAATCATGGAAGAATTAGGCAGCTTTCAGCCCTGGCCTTTATGACTTTGGTGATGCAGATTGATAGTGAAGATCTTGCCAGAGCAGCAGTAACTGAATAGTATAGAGGCCGGGTGGCAAAATGTTGTGCCAATTCATCACTGTTGGTTCCAAGCATCTCCTGATGACCAGTCACTGCTCTGATTACAAGGACCCTTTTAGCCACACCTGTACAGAAGCAATTATTAGCCTGGGGCTTTAGGCACTGTGCACAGGACCTGGCAGCAAAGATCTTAAATCTGCGAAGCAGGGCAGGCTGGTCTCCTGCCCTGATGTTGCTGAACAAGAAGGCAGGAAGTAAACTGGCACAGTCCGGAGTCTCTGCAATGCCCATGAGACAGAGCAAAACATGGGAATCTGGATAAGTCAGAGAGGCCCAGCATACAGAATTTCCCTTGTGATTGGTAAGGTAGAGGTTGTCATACATCTCTACAGTGAGAGCCTTGGTTCCTAAACCACTAAGGTTGAAGATACCATACTTGCAGCCTCCATGTTTCTCATCATTAACTGTGAATACCCTCTCCTGAGCAGTGTCAGTCGCTATGAGTTTAAAGTGATCAGTTCCAACAACAGAGGACAAGTTCTGACTTTCCACCTTCTTTCTCTGCATGTGGTTTACACATAACTCATGGACTAGTAGGCAATAATTGGTAAAGTAGGGCAAATGCAACTGCCTCTCATTCAGCAAAGGTAATGGATTCAATCCAATTTTGGTTGTTTCTTTCCCTCCCTCCCTCCCTCCCTTCCTTCCTTCCTTCCTTCCTTCCTTCCTTCCTTCCTTCCTTCCTTCCTTCCTTCCTTCCTTCCTTCCTTCCTTCCTTTCTTTATCCCTCTCTCTATACGCACACACACACACACACACACACACACACACACACACACACACACACACACACACACACACACACACATATATATATTCTCTTCCTCTAAAAGCTTCAGTCTTCTGCTCTCCCTCTCTTTGTGCTGGATGAGCTTCCTTATGAGGGGTTTGCAATTGTTATCATCAGAAGGAACCAAGCAGAAATAGGTTCTTTTAATGATCAAAATAAAATCCTGGCAGTTCTGGCACTGAAGAACCTGTGATTGAGCTGGAAGCTGATGAAAAGGCTCTGGCATTGCTGTCAGCACTTTGAGGACTATGAGATGTGTCTGCTCCATAAACTTCATTAGAACGATGCCTTCTGTTTCAGCAACAGCTGTTAACTGCTTTTCCCATATTTCTTCCTGCTCTATGAGCATCTCTTCTTCATGTTTGTTGTGTTATCCTGGTCAAGTCACTTAAATCTGATGCTTACTTTGTTGATCTGTAAAATAAGTTGAAACTTCAACAAAGTTGTTCCAAGGATCAAATGATTCAGCCTGCTTCACTACTCCTGAAGTGAGCTCCCCTTCCATGTGCTCACTCCTGCCAATCCCAAGCTGGAATCTCTCCCATGTGTCCCACCCCCTCTTCCCTAGGATTGGACTTTCCGGGCTTTCTTCTCCTCCCCAACATCCCCTCCCTTTCTTCTCCTTCAGTCCCAGGCCTGAGAGGGAGTGGTGGGAAACAGAGGTCAGTCCCGAGAGAACAGGAGTGAGCTTGATGACCGGGGCTTACTGGCTCCCACAAACCCACCTGGGTTTTAGACCTAGCACTTCCTGCAAATCCCTAGAACTTGTAGCAATAATTTTTAGTAGAAATGGACATCTTGGAGGGTTACTAACTAAAAACTATACCAGTAATTTCTGATTCAAGAATTAGTTTATTAAGGCCACAGGAGACAATTCGCTAGATTAGGAACTGGACCTCTCTGCCTGAGTGAGTGATAAAACCCCTTAGCTTGTTAGACTAAGAGTAAATCAATTCTCTGAGAGCCAAAGAGTTTAGGATTATACTGCGATGTTCTCTGGTGTTGAGTGGAGTACATAAACACTGAGGCGATTGTTGGAACTAGCAGCACTGTGTTATCATCACTGAATAAATTTAGAAGCTTGATTAGCAGCACCTTTCAGTGACTAAATGATTATATGACTAAATCACTGAGATAACTCCATCAGCCTTTGGTATATTTGTCCTTCGTTGCCAAAGAAGACCATGCCATCAGAGAAATAATGACATGACTTGCACTTGACGTTTTTTTTTTTTTTGAGGGAGGGAGGGCTGTGCAGGTCACTAGACTCACTTCCCCAGAGTTATCTGAATCCAGTGACCACATATTTATCAGGATGACTCAAGATGACCCAGGATGAGGCAGTTGGGGTTAAGTGACTTGCCCAAGGTCACACAGCTAGTGAGTGTAAAGTGTCTGAGGTGATATTTGAACTCAGGTCCTCCTGACTCCTGCACTGGTGATCTATCCACTGCATCACCTAGCTGCCTTTACCAGTCTTTGGTATCCAATATGGCACTGACCAAAAGAGATGTATCCATGAAAGATACTTTGGAGAGGGGAAACAACATTCTCCATCCAAATGAAAATGGTTAATTCTGAGTGAATCGTAGGGTAAATCTTGGACATGTGCCAGATAGGGTAACAATATTAGGCTAACGTACTTGGAGGGAGATGGGAAGAGGTTTACTCATTAGTCACTTTTACTATCAGTCCCATTCTCTTTCTCATATCTAACAATTATCATGCTTTGGGAATTCTTCTACTCATCTAACTACTTAATTTTCCTTCATTGTTTACAGGGATATATCAGAATAACTAATTTCAGACGCATTTTAATCATTTCTAAAAGGTTCCCCTCCCCAGCATTTAATTGTCTTTAAACCTTTCCCGTTGACTCTCTCTAAGTTCAACAAATCACCTCAGCAAATGTTAAGCACTCCATATTTACCAACATTATGATAAGTATTATGGAGAACACAAAAGAATTAGGTACTATGGTCAGCGATGTTAAGGAATATACATCAAGTTGAGGGCTCAAGTCTTCAAATACACTAAATTTCAGTGGAGAAATGATATATAATAAAGTATAGTCAAGAGTAGAAGTGATTCAAGGATGAAAGGAAACAATGCATGTTGGAGTTTTCAAGGTCAGGCATCATAAAGAAGATAAGATTTCAGTTTGCAATAGAGGATGTGTAGGTTTTGGATTCATTGCAAATGCCAGAAAACTGTGGCTAGTCATTAGGTGAGCTATAGGAGTGTGATCTTATAATGTATTTCTGTTTGTGCATCTCACTATGAGACTTGTTCTTTCTTACCAGGGCTAGGTCACTGAAAGCATGCATGCTCTATGTGTCACCCAATACATCCAGACTGACTAGCACATGCACCTTTTGCTTCCACAGTAGGTTTTCTTCTCTCAGTGAATCACTCTGCCCTTCTAATTTCCTAACTTTATGCTGTTTGACTACTTCTCCATCACACAAAAACCTTTGGGGATTCTAGTTCTATTTTTCAGATACTTATAATCACGCTATGGTTCAACTGAACTCTGAAAATTTAATAAACTTGGCAAGAAGCCACAAAGTGTATTGGAAAGAGCACTGGACTTTACCTCAGGAGAACAACATTTGGTACTCTAACTCTTAAAACAGAATTAGCAGCTACACCGACTAAGTGGATAGTGTGCTGGGACTGGAATCAGGAAAACCTGAGTTTCATCTGTCCTTAGACATTTACTAGTAAGATGGCCTGGCCAAATGTGGTCAGATTTATTTTGTGTACACTGGACATAAGTTCAAATCTAGTTTCAGTCACTTTTTAGACTGTGTGACATCAGGCAAGTCGCTAAACCTCTGTTTGCCTCCGTTTCCTCAGCTGCAAAATGAAGATAGTAATAGTACCTACCTCCCAGGGTTGTTATGAGGATCAAGGGAGATAGTAAATGCTTAATTTCCTTTTTTTCTTCCTTCCTGAGTAAGCTTGGAGAAATCAATTAATCTCTCTGAGCCTCAGTTTTTTCAACCGTAAAACAGAGATTACTGAGTACTATGCACCGGATTACAGAATCCCAGAATTCCAAAGTTGGAAAGGATATCAATGACTGTTTAATCCTAGCCATAACTGAAAAAGAATACAAGGATCAAAGAATTTGGGTCTTGAAAGATACTGCAGTGGCCATCTGATCCAATCCCCACACTGAAGGAGTTTGCACTACACCATGCTCTAAAGCAGTCATTTGGACTCTGCAGAATGATCTCTGAGAAGGGAGAACTCAGTACCTCTCAAAGCAAGTCACTCTATTTTTGTTCTCCTCTAATTATTAGCATTTATACATCAGACCAAAATGATCCTTCATCCAAACTTTGTCCACTTCTCCTTGTTCTGTCAGCTCATCATGTATTTGAATATAGCTATGATCATCCCTCTCCACCTATAGGAGTTTTCTCTTTTTTATTTTTAGCTTTTGCATGAGTCCTTTACAGTCTCTTACATATTCCTGCTTGCCTGTCTCAGGATACTCAGGATATATTATCATTGCTCTCCCTAAGGCATAGTGCCACATCTCCTCATAGTCCACTAGGTGTGTTCTGACGAGGGCAGAGTGCAATGGGATTATTATGTAGTCCTTCCTGGAAGGGTAGCCCTTTATAGAAATATCACATTAGCTTTCTTGGCTAACAAATCATACAAGAGTCATATATATGTGTGTGCATACATACATACATAACATATATATGTATATTATACATATACACATGTATATATACCTATATATCTATATGTAGCTCTATATACTTATAGATCTATAGATGGATATAAATATATCTATATAATGCATGTATATATGTATATATGTTTATATATATGAATACACAAAAAATTTTTTTGTAGCAGACCTGTGATTCCATCAGTACAGAGAACTCTCAGAGAGGAAACTGCCCCTATCAAGCAAATTGACGCTTGCTCTGACACTTGTAGTCTTGGAGAATTGTTTGGGGTCCTACATGTTTCAGTAAGTTGGCCAAGACCACATGACTAGGATGTCGTAGAGGCAGGGTTTGAACCCAAGCTTTCCTTACTATGAGGTCAGCTCTTTTTCCACTATGCCTTGTTTCTTTGTATTGCGTTCACAATTCCTTAAAATACTCAATTCTTTTAGGGACAAGTTGTTGTCTAGCCATGCCTCCCCCAATTTGTGCATTTTTAAAAAAGTTAAGTATAAGACGTACAATTTATCCCTATGAAATCATATCTTATTAAATTCTACCCAGTGTTCCAGCTGGTCAAAATATTTGGATCCCAACTCTGTCATCAAGTGTGTTAGCAATTCTTCCCCATCTTATGTTATCTGATAATTTGACAACTATGCTATCTTTGACTTTACCAAAGTCATTAACAATAATCTTACAAAGCACCAAGCACAGATTCCTGGGGCACTCTACTGGAGACATCTTTCAAAGTTGACATAGAAACATTAATGACTAACCACTGCATTATGAGGAAAGTGCTTTGTCAAACTTGAAGTTTTTTAATCAATTAAAGCAATTATTATCATATTGTGATGTCCTCATTAATGAGGAATATAGGAAACACTAATGAATTTCATGGCTGACAGCAACATTCATTGAATTTCAAGAATGACAGTTATAGACCACAAGTAGATTTCCAGATTTGGCTGATTTATAGCTTACTTATTTTAACAAAAATATTTTGACTTCTTACAATGCCCATGAGACTATTAGGTGCTATGGGGCACAAAGATCAATAAGGATGTCATCACCATCCTCAGGTTACTTACATATTAGCAAGGAAGAAATACATCTACAAAAAGAACAAAAAATACAAGGCAAAAATGTGGAAGTTTAATAAGAGAAGTGTATGCAAGGTTCTGTATTAGTTTGCAGGGGATATTACTTGCATTTGGGAAATCAGGGAAGATTTCATGGATTAAACAACAGTTCAACTAATTTCTGAAGGAGTAGGAATTAGACAAATGCATGTTAATAGTAGCTCTTCAACTCTTGTACCCTGCACAGTTGTATATCCACTTAATAGGAGAATGATAACTTGATAATCATTCTTTTTCTTCATAAACACATTTTTACATCATATTGAATATAATTGAAAAGAACTGCTATGATCAATCCATATAACATCCATCCCTTCCCCTGCATCTATGAGATCAGCTTTTCTGTCATCGGATGATATTAGTTTTGTGTATAGACAGGCCTTGTTTTTTAGAAGGCATGAAAGAAGTCGTATGTGTCAGGATCTTTGTCTGATTCCCTATACCCCATCGCTCTTTCCTACTGTAGAGTAAATTTCTCTATTCTCTTTGATGCCAGTTTTCCTCTGAATGCTCAAAACACCTTTTTTTGGGCTAGTATGCCATGATAAGAAGTAAAGATTCAGGTCTCAGTTTCACAAGTTTCAATAACATTTTGTCTATTTTCAGAAGAGTTGTGGGAAACACTAACAAGTGAAGTGGGCTTTACTCTTTCATGGGCTCTTGAAAGGATGCTCATCCCACGCTTACCTTGGTCTCTGTCAGGGAGTTGTAGGGACTCTAAAGCATTTTTACCTTATGAACTACTTGAAAGTGGGGGTTGTCTTTTGTCTCTTTTCCCCCCTGAACTTAGCACAGTGCTTGGCACATAGGTACTTAATACATGTTCATTGATCAATTGATTGATGGCATGGCCCAAAGAGGTATACTTATTGTAACAGTTTGGAAAATTTCTCAAATTTATCCCTCCATGGAAGTTCATTAGTTGACTGAAGGTCATACATTTAGGGAGAGAAGCTTTCTTTTTATGCTTCTTCTGTCTTTAGCCTCCATCTCAAGCTCTAAGCAGGCAGCATATGAAAATGGAAAGAGAGCAGGCTTAGGAGTCGGAGCTTTTACACTTCCTATCTCTGTGACTTCAGGCAATCTTCCATTTATTAAGTGCCCATAATAAGTCTTGTGTTGTGCTAGTCACTGGGAGATAAAGAATTAAGCAATTCCTGCCCTCCAGGAGCTAACTTTCTTTCAAAGGAGAATGTATTGTCATACATAAATATAATGAATTAATACAAAGTAGTTAAGCACAAAGTAATTATAGAAGGATGGCATTGGCTGGGCAGAGATTAAGAAAGCCTTCATGTAAAAGGTGATGCTTCAGTTGAGTCCTGAAAGAAAGGATTACATGAGGCAGAGGTGAGGCAGAGGTGCATTTCAGGTACAAAGGAAAATAGGTCACTTAACCTCTTTGGATCTAAATGTTTTAAACTAGAAAGTGAGTGGATTGGATTAGATGGTCTTGGATGTCCCTTCCAATTCTAGATCTATGATCTAATATCAGTGAAGACTTGGTTGTGCATACAGAGAGGATGTAAATATGCCTATTGAACAGAATCATCCCCTTCCCCATATTGAATATTATCCTCCTCCCCTGGCCGCATAAAAGTTTCTATTTGTCACTACACATTCTGTCTTCTATGACTCATTTACCAGGAAATTGGGGATGTATGGAGCATCCAGGGAGGACTAGCACCTCTGGTGTGAAGCCTTGCTGAGCTTTTTTTAGGGCTGCTCATCTACCTTTAGTTTCCACCTCTCATCCAACTCTCATCTGTGTCTCCAAGAAACTAGTATGCACAGACATCAGGCCATACTGTTAAAAACCATCTGGCAGAAGGACTAAATTAAGTTGATAGTAAGGACAGGCATTAAACCCATAGTTGAGGTAGGGGGATATATTTCTCCCCTCCCCACCCCCAAGCATGTGAAGACTTGCTCCAGCAGAATGGCAACTATGAGGGCAACTAAAGCAGGCACTGTGGAGCACTTAGAGCTTGGTCAGACATCGAAGATGCTAACGTAATATACTGCATCCTGGTTCCTCACCAGGCATCTTGACTTTTGTCCTCCTGCTGGACTTCAGTGACTCTGGGGAAAAGGATAATCTCAATGACTTTCTGCAACTTTGCCTTGTTTAAATCCAATTCACATGCAAGTCAAGTTGAAAAAAGTATTAACAACAACCAGGAAACTGATAACTGTTCTCTCACAAATATCTCTGTTTCTTCCTAAGCTCTACACCAGTGGTATCAAACTCCGATAGAAATGTGTCCCTAAGGCTGCATATAGACTTAGAAAGCCACAAATTAACATGAACTATATTTGATTGTATTTTTATTTTTGTTAAATATTTTCTAATGGCAGCACCCAAGAGCTTTGCTGAAGACAGGCAAGTTTGACACTTATACCTTACACAGTCAACTGATTAACAGAAGATTTCTCTGAAAATAAAACTCTAAATCAGTTTGTAGCTTATGAGAAAATTTAAAACTAGATTCTATAAAGCTTGTGTGACATTAATGGACAGGATGGATAGGTTGAATTATTAAATGCTAAGCAGAATGAGATATTCTGTAGTGCCAAATGACTTTAAATTCTACAGAATTTTTCTAATATTTCTATAATCCTTAATGTTAGTTGACTTTTATCTCTTCCCCCCCCCCCCTTTCCCCTAGCAATGGAGTAACAGACCAGCCTTTTCTTTGTAGGAAAAATAAATGGAACTATGTGTTTTCCTCATAGAAATTTATTGAAAGGATTATTGCCCAAATCCAAATTTAACCCATGGGTTTATTGTTCTATATGGTTGTTTTATTTTATTTTATGTTTTTTGTTTTTATTCTTTGCTTTGGTCTTTTGCTTTTACAAAAAAACCCCCAATAATCAAAAACGTACAGAGATTATAATCAAACTCTCAGTTCTTACTCCTCTCAGTTTGCCCTACCACTCTCAAGTAGGGTAGTGGGGAGAATGAAACAGCAGTTGCCCAGGGTCACGTATCTAAAAAATCTTCCTGACCTCAGGCTTGGCACTCTACCTACTAGATGGCCTTGTTGCCCAAACTGCTCCTACATCTTAGTTTCATTTAATCACTAATTGTTGGATTAAGTTTTACCTCTGGCATTACTTAGGATTTTTTTTTAACTTTAAACTAGAATGTTTCTTTGTGACTTTGAATATGTGAGTTGTAGTTCTTTAGGGTCAAGAAGAACAAAATTAAATCCTACTCCACGTGATAGGCTCTCCAACACTGCAAGAGCAGCAAACAAGCAGCATCGTAGAGAAGGAGAAAAAAAAATTGAATTCGTAGTTAGAAGTTCTGAGTTTGAGTTTTGGCTTTGCTGTTTATTAGCCATGGCTTTGGCAAACTGCCATCATTTTCCTGTTCCTCAGTTTCCTCATGTATAAAATTATGGGTCTGGATTAGATGATTTCTAAGCTTCCCAACTATAAATAAATACACATTTATTAAGTATCTATTATGTTCCAAGCATTATGTTAAGCTGGAGATACTAATAAGAAAAAGAAAGATTGTTTCTGTCCTGGAGGTTTGCAATCTAGTGAAGGAAAGACAATACACAAACGGAAGCTGAGAAGGGAAGGGAGAGTGCCAGAGAATACCAGGTGATGGTAGAGTGGAAACCAACAGAGCAGCTGGTGACAAATGAAGAGATGGCTGGGATTTTGAACCCTCTACCAAGGGATGTTATGGGAGGAGTTGTTTGCTTTCCTTGCTCTTCAACCATGCAGAGAGGCAGACGCAACCAAGGGTGCCATTGATTTATGAATGGCAAAGCTGAATCACATCTCTATGATGATGATTTTTCTGCTGATGAGTTTATCCTGGGCAGAGAAGGAGGAAAATGATGATGGAGTGAAACCACAGAAATCAGTTGATGGCAAAAACAAAACAAAACAACCCCTCTACTTTATATTTTGTGAATACTTTTAATAAATTATGGCATTTAGAAATGAACACAAAAGCCCAGATGAAATTAACCAGCATACAAGAAAGCCAAGTGTTCACACCCCTTATTCTGGACTTTATGGCCCTCTCAATGCTACATAATATTGCATTAGCTTTTCTGGCTACTCTTGATTCATACCAACAGTTCAGTCCACTAAAATCTGCAGATCTTTCCCATATGACTAGTTTTCTCACTATACTTCCCATATCCTGCAGCTGTTCAGTTGATTTTTGAGCCCAAATAAAGGAGTTAACACTTTTTTCTATTCAGTTTCAACTTTTTTTATTAATTAATTTGCTTTCAGTTTTCTACAATCACTTTCATATATCTTAGATTTTTCCCCTTCCTTTCCCTTCATTCTCTCTCCCTGAGAAGGTGTGGAATCTTATACATTTTCCCCTTAATCATGTTGCATAGAAGAATTAAAATGAATGGGAGAAACCATGACAAACAAAACAAAACAGAACAAAACATAACACAAGAGAAAATAATCTGCTTCATTCAATGATCCAATTCCATAGCTTTTTCTCTGGATGTTGAAGACATTTTGCCTCTAGTCCATTGGGAATTTTTTTAGGTCCTTGCATTGCTGTGAAGGTCTAAGTCTATCAGAAAAATTTCTCACACACTGTGGTTGTTGCTGTATAATAGGTCTCCTGGTTCTGCTCCTTTAACTCAGCACCAGTTCAGATAAGTCGTTCTAGGAGTCTCTGAAGTCTTCCTGTTCATCATTTCTTATAGCACAATAGTATTTCACTACATTCATATACCATATCAGTTTCATCTTATTAAGCCTGCCCTATTACTATAGCTGGGAATTAGGTTGTGCAGTAGAAAGAGGCTGGGCCTGCAGTCAGGAGGACTCATCTTCCTGAGTTCAAATCTGACCTTAGACACTTACTAGTTGTGTGACCCTGTGAAAGTAACTTAACTCTAATTGCTTCAGTTTTTCATCTTTAAAATGAGTCAGAGAAGGAAATGGCAAATTACTTCAGTATTTTTGCCAAGCAAACCCCAAATGGAGTCCCAAAGAGTCAGAAATAACTAAAAAATGACTCATCACCATAGTCTGCTCATGTTTGTTGAGAGATCTAATCTATTATCAAAATGTTACTTATACTTCCCAGGGTTGTACCATCTTCAAAACTGATAAATAATCAGTCTTTGCCTTCATTTAAGACATTCCTAAACATATTGACCCGTAGAGACCAAAGAGAAATCATTATAAAAACATGAGGTCAGATCACATCTTCAGCATTATGTTGAATACTGGATATCATGTTTTGATGCAGAATAGATGAAAGTCTCTGAGAATTTTCTGCTAATGATCTATAGATAATAAGGAAGAAATACAGAACAACAGAATGAAGTACAATTTAATTCATTATGATTCCACCAGGATTTTGTTGTTTTTGTCTTTCCATCTCCCTTCTATTTCCATGAAAAATTCATAGTATCTTGTTGGGGCTGAACAAAGTCAGGCATCCTCAGTCACAGAAAGTCACAGGCAGCTTTTTCAAAGGTCATAGATATGGAACTTTATGAGATGTTAGAGGTCATTGAGCATACTCCCTTCATTTTACTTATATAAAAACTGAGGTACAGACAGTTCAAGGCTTTGCCGAGTGTCCTGTTAATTATCTAAGGCAGAATTTAAACTCATTTCTTCCTGATTCTACATCCAGTGGTATGTTGGTGATCAGGAATTGATAGAAATTAGAGGGAACTTTCTATCTTTAAAACATATAGGAAGTTGGAGCTAAGATGATAGAATGGAGGCAGCAACCCAGATGAGCCCTCCTAATATTCCCTTCCAGACTACTTTAAATTAATGCCTCAAATAGAATTTTGGAATGGCAGAGCCAATAAAAGGTGACAGTGAAACGTTTTCCTAGCCTAAGACATTTTAGGAGGTCAGCAGGAGAGGTCTATGATATTGGGGTGGGAGTCATTCTGGAGGACATGCAGAACCATCATCTGCAGTGGAATGTGGAAGTAACTGCAGCAGTGGTGGCAGTAGTTTTGGGTACTCTCAGCCCAGAGATGGTAAATAGGTTTAACAACTGGTGAGAAAAAGACTACAGCAGATCCTTTGCTACAACTGGATTAAGGTCCTGGTATTGTTTGGTCACTCTGTTGCCCATATAGCAATTCTAGGTTGCAGTTCCAGCTGCTTATGGTCAGTCCCAAGGGAATAGGAACAGTTCCCAGGTAGAAAGGAGCACTAGCACTTGTATTTGCGGGAGAGCAAAGGACCTAGTCACAGTTCCAGAACTGAGACAGTGCTACTATTTCTAGCTGCCAGAGGACAGGGGATCTCCCTTGGTATAGACCAGATTACAGACCAGGAAAACAGTTACTGTACCTGTCCTTGAACCACACCACCTTGGAAGCACCCAAAATTTCCCAACTCCCAGAACTACCTTTGAACACAGCAGCTTGAAAAAACTCAAAACTTGGGAAAGTGCCTTCTCCCTCTCAGGTGAGTAGAACCCAACTTCCATATAAAGTTCAAAGTCAAGAAGCAGGATGGAAAAATGAGCCAACAACAACAACAACAAAAGAACTTGATCATTAAAAACATACTACAGTGAGAATAAGGACCAAGACCCAAACTCAGGAAAGGACAATGATGCCAAAACAGTTGTAAGCAAAGCCTCAGAGAAAATACTAATTGGACACAAACTCCTGGCAAAATTAGAAGAAAAATTGGGAAAAGAAATGAGAGTGATAAAAAAAATATATGAAGAGAATTAAGGGAGACTTATGGGACAGAAGCCCACATAACAAAGTAGAGGAAGCGCTCAGGTTATCTCCCCTAATATTCCCTACCAAACAACTTAAAAAAAATGTCACTTCAATTTCTGGAGTGGCAAATTGTGACAAAAAGTAAGGGTGAAGCATTTCCCTAGCCAAAGATAACTTAGGAGTATTGAAGGAGATTTGGGACACAGGGGTAGAGGCTGGCTAGAGCCCACATTTGGAAGGACTTATGGTGAAAATTGTTATCCGCATTCAGAGTGAGAGAACTAATAGACTCTCACTGCAATTTGAAGTACAATTTTCTTGCTTTAATTTTTTTTCCTGTTTTTATTGGAACATGTCTAAACCATAAATAGATTTTTTCTTAATTTTGCATATATGTGTATCATATTGCTTGCCTTCTCAGTGGGTGAAAGAGAGGCTACAGGGATGAAGAGTATATGGTACATCAAATTCAAAATAAAAGAAATAAATTTTAAAAGGCATATAGGGACATGGTATGGAAATATTGCTCCTGGTGAGCAGAATGAAGGAGGCTTGAAGGCAGATTACATCCCTGAAAGCTTCAATTAGCTAAATTCTGTGCCCCACAAAAGCTTTCTAGAGGCTAACGAAATATTGTATAGGGCTAAGATTCTGGGAATTGATAGAGTCCTTGCCTTATGGAAAGAGAAGAGATGAGAGATTTTCTTTGGGCTAATATTTAATCAATATTTATTTTTCATAAATATTTGTACAGGAGTTGTTGCTCCATAATTGCCATTTTATCTCTCTACATACTTGTATTGGGATACTATTTGTCATTAATAAAAATATTGGTTAGTAGAAAAATAAAAAATATTTCATTTTTGAAAAATGCCTAAGTTTCCAGTTAAATGTCCTTTGAAAATTTGGTAGCATTCACTTGTGAATCCATCTGGGCTTTGTTTTTTTTTTTTTTACTTGTCCTTTGAGAATAAATGAGCTGGTTATGGCTCATTCAATATCTATTTTGTTTTTTTGGATATCAGATTATTTAAATTCCTTAGTTCCTATTCTGATAAAGTAAGAACTTTTGTAAACATTTATTGAGTATATTTCTCATGATATTTTAGACATATCAAGGGGGGAAATAATTGTTAATACTTTCCTTTATTTCCTTTTAATCTATTTTGAATTCTCCTTTTTCACATTTTATTTATATAGTTTTCCTTTTTTTCTTTAATTGAATTAGTTGGAGGGTGAAGTCATGATAGTAGAGGAAATCAAGAACCTCCTGCACTATCTGCAATTCTCCTCCAAGCAACTATAAAATAACACCTCACAATTAATTCTGGAGTAGCAGAACCAATAACAGGATGGGGTGAAACAATCTCCTAATCCAAGACAAATTAGATCTACAGGAAGGTTCTGTCTCACTCAGGTAAAGGTAGAGTGCAGTCCAGTGCAGGTGGAAACTGGGCAAGTCAGCAATAGGCTGTGTCTCAGGAAGTCAATGACCCCACTACAACAAGCTAAACCCTGCACCCTTTGGCACAGCAGGTCAGGGACAAAGCCCCATGCCCCAGCTCCAGAAGCTTGGGAGAGTGCCCTTCAGTCCCAGTGTCCAACTTTAACATAAAATTAAAAGTCACAAAATAGGCTAGAAAAATAAGCAACAAAACAAAACAAAACAAAACAAAACAACAACAACAACAACAAAAAACCTGGGCATAAAAAGTTACTATGATGACAGGGAAGACCAAAATATGAACTAAAAAGAGCACAACAATGTCAAACAGTTACATGGAAAGCCTCAAAGAAAAATGAATTTGCATTGTCCTCTTCACCCCACACTCCCCCCAAAACTGAAAGAGCTGAAAAAGAATGTTTAAATATTAGACAGGTAAAAAAAATGGGAAAAAGAAATGAGAGTAATGCAAGAGAATCATGAAAAAAGTTGACAACTTGGTAAAGATGGAACAAAAAATGGATAATGATGTACAAAAATTCACTGAAACAAACCAACTCCTTAAAAAGTAGAATTGGTCAAATAAAAGAAGAGGTATAAAAGTACATTGAAGAAAACAACTCTTTAATTAGAATTAGGAAAGTAGAAGCTAATGATTTCATGAGACATCAAGAATCAAACAAAATAAATAGAATGAAAAAAAGAAAATGTGAAATTTCTCATTGGAAAAATAACTAACCTTGACAATAAATCTAAGAAAGATCACTTAAGAATTATTGGACTACAAGAAATCCTGTGTGTGTATATACACATACATATACATATACTTATGTGTATCTATACACACACATGTGTATGGTGTGTATGAGTGTGTGTGTGTATGTGTGTGTGTGTGTGTGTGTGTTTGTTTGTATAAAGAACCTGGACATAATACTTCAAGAAATTATAATGGAAAACTGCCTTGATATACTAGGACCAGAGGGTAGAATAGAAATAGAAAGAATCTACAGATCACCTCCTGAATCCCAAAATGAAAACTTCCAGGAATATTATAGCTAAATTCCAGAGCTTTCAGGTCAAGGGGAAAATACTATAATCAGCCAGAAAGAACCAATTCAAATATCATACAGTCACAATCAGGATGATACAGGATTTAGCAACTTCTACATTTTAGGATTAGAAGGCTTAGAATATGATATTTTGAAAGACAAAAGAAGTAGGATTATCACCTAGTAAAACTGAGTAAAATTCTTCTGAATATGTAGAGAGGTAAGAAAACTGGGGGAGAGAGCTGGGGAAAGATTTTTAGAGCAGTCTGTTGGTTGGAATTTGGGAGGATAGGGGGAGAAATGGGGGAGGGATTTTGGAGGGGTGTTTGGATTGGAATTGGAGTAGTAGAGGGAGAGGTTGGGGGATTCTTGGAGGGGTGAGTGAGATGGAGACTGGGAGGATTAGAGGAGAAGATAAGGTAGCAGGGATGGAGAAAAAAAGGCTGAGAAAGAAAACAGTGAGTAAAAATAAGATGGAGGGAAATTTACGGATAGTAGTTAAAACTTTGAATGTGAATGGAATATTTATAGCAGCTATCTTTGTGGTGGCAAAGAATTGGAAATTTCAGGGATCTCCATCAATTTTGGAATGACAGTACAAGTTGTGGTGTGTGGTTGTGATAGAATATGACAGCGCTATTGTGTTCATCCTTCATTGCCAAAGAAGACCATGACATCAGAGAAATGTCAGAGACATGACTTGCACGTGACTTTGTTTTGAGTAAGGGAGGGCTGCGCAAGTCTTCAGCCTCACTTCTCCTCCAGAGCCCACTACAGTGCTAAAAGAATCGATGGAAAGACTTGGACAAAATGTGGATTGAAGTGAGCAGAACCAAGAGAACACTGTGGACAGTACCAGCAACATTGTTTAAGAATGACTTTGAGCACCTAAGTCATTATTACTATTATAAGAACACAAGTGAAAAATAATGTATGTATGAATAAAGACACTATCTACATCCAAAGAAAGAACTGATAATAGAAGTATATAGACTAATTTAGAAGCATATAGCCTAATTTTACGTGTGTGTGTGTGTGTTTGTGTGTGTGCGAGAATTTGTGTCTAATAGTAGTCACGTGGAAGGAAAGAAAAAAGAAAAAAAATTAAATTGTATGATAACTTTATCATATATTTTAAAAGGAATAGCCAAGTTATACATAATAGATCTGCAGTTTCATGTCATGGAAATGCTTGTTGTATTCCACAAATTAAAAAAAGAGAAGCATAAAAAGGTAAACAGGAAAGAGGAAACATAAGGGATTCAGTTTACATCCCTTCATAGGAAGATGATATGTTTTATCTTAAGAACTTGACTAGTATTAGAGCAGTTAGAAGGAGTATACACAGACAGAGGGCATGAGTAGAAATTGACTTTGATGGGATGATTTCCAAAAATACCCCCAAAAACAAAATTATAATGTTATCACCCTATAGGGTGATAAAGAGGCTTTTATTGGGAAAAGAAAAGAAGGAGAGGTAGAATGCGTTAAATGATATCACATGAAGAGGTGGAAAAGACCTATTACATTAGAGGGAAAGATGGTGGTTGAGGTGGGCATTCTTTGACCTTTACTCTCATCAGAGCAGACTCAAAAATAGCATAAACACTCAGTTGGGTATGGAACTCTATCTTACTTTATAAGGAAGAAGTAGAAGAGGGAGAAAAAAGAAGGTGGGGTACTAATAGAAGGGAGGGCGTATTAAGGGAAGCAGTGGTAAGAAGCAAAAGACTGTTGAGGAGGGACATACAGCAAAAGGAGAAAGAGAAATAAGGATAAACAAAGGATAATAGAATGGAGTGAAATACACACTTAACAATCATAATTGTGAATGTGAATGGGATGAACTCCTCCATAAAATGAAAGCAGTTAGCAGAGTGGCTTAAAAGTCAATATATTGTTTACAAAAAACACATCTGAAGCAGAGAGACATACAGAATAAATATGAGGCTGGAATAGAAACTTTTATGCATCAGCTGAAATAAGAACAGCAGGATTAGTCATCATGATCTCAGACAAAGCAAGCAAAAATAGACCTGACTAAAAGAGAGAAAGAAGAAAACTACACTTTACCACAGGCAATGAAGTACTATCAATACTAAACATATATATACTAAACGGTATAGCATCCAAATTTAAAGGAAAAGTTAAATGAGTTACAGAAAAAATAGAGAATAAAAATATACTAGTGGGGGACTTCAACTTTTCTCTCTCAGAGCTAGATAAATCCAACTTCAAAATAAACAAGAAAGAAGTTAAGGATATGAATAGAATGTTAGACAAATTAGATCTCTGGAGACATCTGAATGGAAATAGAAAGGAATATATCTTTTTCTCAACAGTACATGGGACTATACAAAAATTGATTATGAATGATTAAGACATCAAAAACCGCACAATCAAATGTAGAAAAGCATGCAACTAGAAAAAAAAATCTAGAAAAAAGAACAAATTAAAAGCCCCCAATTAAACATCAAATTGGAAATTCTGGAAGTCAGAGGAAACATTAATAAACTGACAGTAAGAAGACCTTTGAATTAATAAATAAAACTTAGAGCTGGTTTTGTGAAAAAAAAACAATAAAAAAACTGTTGGTTAATTTGATTTAAAAAAGAAGAAAACCAAATTAGCAGTATCAAAAACACAAAGGGCAAAATAATTACCAATGAAGAAAAAATTAAATCAGTTATTAGTAGCTGTTTTGCCCAATTATATGCCAATAAGTCTGGCAATCTAAGTGAAATGAATGAATATTTACAAAAATATAATTTGCCCAGATTAACAGGAGAGAAAATAGTTTGCTAAAATAACCCTATCTTAGAAAAGTAAATTGAAGAAGCCATCAATTAATTCCCTATGAAGAAATCTTTAAGACTAAATAAATTTACAAGTGAGTTCTATCAATCATTTAAAGAACAATTAATTTCAATACTATATAAACTATTTGGAAAAGTAGACAAAGAAGAAGTCCTACTAAATTTTTATTTTTTAATAACACAAATATAGTGATGATACCCAAAGCAGGAGGACCAAAACCAGAAAGAAAACTATAGAAAGAAAACAAATTTTGCAAATGAATATCAATGCAAAAATTTAAAATAAAATACTAGCAAGGAGATTACCAGCAATACATCACAAGGATCCTACATGATCAGGTGGGATTTATACCAGGGATGTAGGGCTGGTTCAATTTTAGGAAAGCTATCAGTATAACTGACCATATCAATAACAGAAACTCGGAGAAATCATATGATTATCTCAAAAGATTTAGAAAAAGCTTTTGAAAAAATACAACATCCATTCTTATTAAAAACACTGGGGAGTATAGGAATGAATGAAGCTAAATATGATATAACAAAATGATAAATCTAAAACTGTCATCAAGTATGATCTGAATGGGGATAAGCTAGAAGCCTTTCAAATAAGATCAGGTATGAAGCAAGGTTGCCCATTATCATCAAACATTATTCAGTATTGTACTTGAAATGTTAGCTATAGCAACGAAAAAAGAAAAAGAAATTGGAAGGATTAGAATATGCAATGAGGAAACAAAACTATGACTCTTTGCAGATGATATGATGGTACACTTTGACAATCAACTAACAAGCTATTTGAAATAATTAACAACTTTGGCAAAGTTTCAGAATATGAAAGAAACCCATATCATTCATCATTATTTCTGTATATTGTCATATATATGGCAAGAAATAGAGAATTCCATTTAAAATAACTGTGGACAATATAAAATTTTGGGAGGTCTACAGGTCAAGACAAACCCAGGAACAATGTAAACACAATTATAAAACACTTTTAACAGAAATAAAATCAGATTTAAGCAATTAGAAAAACATCAATTGCTTATGAATTGACCAAGCCAATATAAAACAAATAACAATTCTACCTAAATTAATTTACCTATTCAGTGTTATACCAATCAAACTATCAAAAATATTTTATAAAGCAAGAAAAAGTAATAACAAAATTCATCTTGTAGAACAAAAGGTCAAGAGTATCAAGAGAACTACCAAAGGACTTACGATGAAAAATTCCGTCCACATTCAGAGGAAGAACTGAGGGAGTCTGATTACAGATTGGACCATACTATTTTCACTTTATTTTTTTGGCTTGTTTTTAATTTTGGTCTGTTTCTTTTTTCACAGCACTATTAAAATAAAATCATGTTTTATGTGATTTCACATATATAATTTGCATTGAATGCCTACCATCTTAAGGAGGGAAGATGAAGGAGGGAAGAAGAAAATTTGCAATTCTATATTTTTAAAAATGAATGTTAAAAATTGACTTCATATATAATTATGAAAAAGAAAATATTATTAAAAAAGAAAATCTAGGGAATTATTGGAAAAATGCGTAGGTGTGAGGCCAAACAAAGTAGATTCTTTTGCTGTTTTTGTTTATACTAAAAAGTATAATGTCTCTGTATGTGATTAAGGAGGATCTTTCCCAGCCATTGTTAGGCCCTGGAAGATTTGTAGGAAGGTCCACACCTTTTTATAATGAGTCACTGGTTCTCAAGGGATGTGATGTTCTCTGGCTCCAAAAAGTGTATAAAGACTTGAGGTGCAGTTTTACTTTGGGGAATAGTTTTTGGAAAAATATTTATGTGCCAGATGAGAGTCTGGGAAGCAGCTAAGCAGCTTCCCAGCTTTGAATGCCCAGATGTTGTTGCTTCCCTCTCTGGTAACTATGGTCAGACAGTTGGACCTGTCTGTTGATTTGTGATATATGTATTGATTATGGGCAGACAGAGGAGGCTATGTCTGTTGATCTTTGCTTTCTCTGTATTTTCTTTGAAGTTCAGGGTGCTGACTCCCCTGAACTAGGTGAATGTTATATGTACTTGATTAAAGTGATTGTTAACCCCTCAAAAGTTACCTTTCCTTTTATGAATGCAGATCGAAGAATCTGTGATAGCAGGCTTCTCTGTGTATGTTGGAGTGCTTACTGATACAGTCAGAAGGTGACCTCATCATACCAGATCCCAAATTCATTATAATTATCAAAACAATTATATTGTAATCATCAAAACAAACTGATGTTGACTAAGAAATAGAGTGTGGAACAATGAAGTCAGTTAGGTGCACAGTGTATAGTAAATGACCATCGAGTTCTAGTGTTTGATAAACCCAAAGATCCAAGCTTTTGGGACAAGAACTCACTGTTTGACAAAAAAAAAAACACTATTGGGAGAACTGGAAAATAATGTGGCAGAAACTAGGTATGGACCAACTTCTTATATTTGCTTGTTGTCCTTCATTCTTGAAGAGGACCAAAATGACATCACTATGATAAACTCAAGTTTCAGTGTGTCTTACTGTGACTGATCAGAACAAAACGAGCTTTGAATTCTCTACCACAGATTGAGCAGAGATAGTCTGCATGAACATTTGAGGTGGATACTCCAAATTTGCACATCCTACATTTACTTTGTGCTGTCTCAATTCTGCTTTTCTCGTACAGCACAGCACCTTTTCTGATGTGGACACACCATGCTGAGTGGTCCTGTGCCAGTGTCTTCCATGTCACTCAATCAAATCCAAAGTTCCTGAGAGAGACCTAGAGGGTGTCCCTGTATTGCTTCTTGTGACCACCATGTGATCGTCTGCCCTATGTGAGTTCTCCATAAAATAGTCTTTTTGGCATGTGCACATTTTGCATTTGAATAATGTGGCCAGCTAATTAGAGTTGCACTCTCTGAAGCACAGTTTGAATGCTTGGCAGTTTAGTTTGAGTAAGGACATCAGTGTCTGGTTCCTTATCCTCCCAGGTGATCTTCAGAATCTTCCCAAAATAGTTCAATGGAAGTGATTCAGTTTCCTGGCACGATGCTGGCAGACTATCTGCCAGGCATACAACAATGAGGCTCAGCATAACAGCTTTGTAGACCTTCAGTTTGGTAGTCAGTGTAATACCTCCTCTCTACCATTCCTTCATAGCCTCCCAAACACTGAGTAGCTTTGGCAATGTGTGTGTCATCCTTATTATCAATGTGTACATCCCTGGAAAGTACACTACCGAGGTAAGTGAACTTATCCACAGCATTCAAAACCTCTCCATTTGTTGTAACTGATGGCTCCAAATACAGATGGTGTAGTGGTGGCTAATGGAGCACCTATGTCTTCTTGGTTTTAATTATTAAGCCAAAATTAGCACAGGCAGACAGCAGAGAATTGATCCATACTTTGTTGCATCTCAGCTTCAGAGGCTGCATTGAGAGCACAATTATCTGCAAACAGAAGATCATGTACCAACACTCCCTCCATTTTGGTCTTGGCTTGTAGCCTTTTCAAATTGAAGAACTTACCATCAGTACAGTAGCTGACCTTGATGTCTTGTTCATCCTTGTTGAAAGCATTTGACAACATGGCTGAAAACATCCTGCTAAAAAGCATGGGAGCCAGCACACAGCCCTGTTTCACATCACTGGTGACTGGGAAGGCACGAGAGCATTGTCCACTATTCAGAACCTGGGCAAACATGCCATCATGAAATTGACATACAATACTGATGAACTTCTCTGGACAACAAAATTTTGACATAATTTTCCATAAGCCTTCATGACTAACAGTGTCAAAGGCCATGGTCAGATCTACAAATGTTGTGTATAGACAACTGTTCTGATCCTGGCATTTCTCATGGAGTTGTTGGGGAGCAAACACCATATTGACTGTTCCTCAATCCTTCTGAAGGCATACTGGCTCTCAGGTAGATGACCCTCTTCCAGGTAAAGGATCAGCCTATTAAGGACGACTTTAGCAAGAATCTTGTTAGCAATGACTAGCAAGTGATTATCATAGGACAAATCTATTTCCTTTATCTTCATAGAGATGGACAATGGAGGCATCCTTGAACTCCTAGGGGATAACCTCCTCTTGCCATATCGTTTGGAAAATTTCAGTCAGCTTTTGTATGAGCAATGGTCCTCCTACCTTGTAAATCTCAGCTGGAATAGAATCAGCACCAGGTGCTTTGCCACATGAAAGGAACTTAATGGCACTTATAACCTCTTCTTCAGTTAGAAGTTTTTCCAAGGAGGGATTGACTTCAACCTGAGGTGAATGGTCATGCAGTCCTATATACCAAATCCCTGAAAGCTGCCCACTCCTTTTCTGCTCCACTCTTGCCAACTCTGCATTGGCACAACTTTCCCTCCAATTTAGCAACAAACCGTTCATATACAGAGAAAAGCTGTAATTTGTTGACCTTAATTCTTTTGGTAATCATTTTGCCTTGGGGGGGCACTTTTGATGATGATTTGGAAATAATAGGTGATACAATAAACAAATTAAGAAAGGAGGGAATTGTTTACCTGTCAGATCTGTAGATAGGGAAATATTTATGACCAAACAAGAGATAGAGTATTACAAGATGTAAAATGGATAATTTTAATTATATTAAATTCAAAAGGTCTTGCACAAACAAAACCAATACAACCAAGATTAGAAGGAAAACAGAAAGTCAGGAAAAATTATGTCTTACAGCAGCTGTCACTGATAAATGTTCTAAATCACTATTGATCAGAGAAATGCAAATTAAAAGAAATCTGAGGTCCCACCTCACATCTATCAGATTGGCTATTATGACAAAATTAAAATGATAAATGTTGGAGGGAATGTGTGGAAATTGGGACATTAATGCTCTATTGGTGGAGCTGTAAACTTATTCAATCATTCTGGAGAGTATTTTGGAAGTGTGCTCAAAACTTTGCATACCCTTTGATCCAGCAATACACTACTATGTCTGTATCCCAAGGAGATTTAAAAGAGAAGGTAAAGGACTTACTTGTACACAAATATTTATAGCAGCTCTAGAAATTGAGGGAATTCATTGGTGAATGACTGAAAAACTGTTGTATATGATTGCAATGAAATATTGTTGTTTTAAGAAATGATGAGCAAAATGAATTCAGAAAAAACCTGGGAAGATTTACATGAACTGATGCAAAGTAGTTTGAGCAGTACCAGAACATTGTACACACTAATGGCAATATTTCATGATGATCAACTGTGAATGACTTAGCTATTCTCATCAATAAAATGGTCGAAGACAGTTCAACAGGATTCATAGTGAAAAATACTATCTACCTCCAGAAAAACCAATGGAGTCTGAATACAGATCAAAGTTTGCTATTTTTCAATTCCTGCTTTGTCTTTGGTGAGGGGAGTTCTCTTTCCCCCCCACAATATGACTAATATGGAAATACGTTTTGTATGATTTCATATGCATAACCTATATCAAATTCTTACTGTCTAAGGGAAGGGACAGAATTGGAGGAGCAAAAATTTTTTTAAAAGGAGTGTCAAAATAGTTTTTTACATGTCAGTGGGAAAAAATGAAATATTCAAACAATTATTTCAAAAAGATCAAATTAGCTTATTATTTATGAGCATTAATTAAAACTATTTTATAGATTAATCCAACTATTAATCCAACTGTTTTCAGTTTCAATGATCTCTTATTTGATTTTCAGAATTTCTATTTTTATTTGTTTGAGATTATCTGGTTTATTGCTTCATTCATTTTTCAATTGTATGGTATTTAATTGCTCTTTTCTTTTTTATTTTATTGATAAAAGGATTTAGAGTTATCAAATTTTCCCTAAAGACTGCTTTTCCTTCATCCCTCAAATTTCGATATACTGTTGTATTTTTTATAATTATCCATAAAAATGTTGTTTCTATCACTTGTCTTTTGACCTTTCTTTGGGATTGTATTTTTAGTCACCATATAAGTTTGAATTTTTTCTTCAAATGCCCTTTATGGATTGCAGTTTTAATATATTATTCATAAAGTGTAGCTTTAATATTTCTTCTAAAAATTTTTAATGAAGTTTTCATGTCTTCAAGTTTGGCTAATTTTGGTTGGTATATGGGTCAGATAAAGCTGAAAAATGTTTGTTTCTTTCTACCTTCATTTAATGATTACCAGATGGCAATGATATTTAATTTTTCTAGGTTCACATTCTGGTTTTAAATTTTCTTATTTTTCTTTTAATTAGATTTGTCTAAGGCTGAAAGAGATGCATTAAAGCATCTATAATTATAATTTTGGTTTCAATTTCTCCCTTTAACTCAATTAGCCTTTTCATTAAAATTTCAGGTGCTATGTTATTAGCCACAAGTGTTGATATTATTTCATTATCTATGATGTTTTTAAGCAAAATGTAGTTTCAATGATTATCTTTTTGAACATATTTATTTTTATGGTTGTCTTGTTCTACATCATAATTGCCTAATTCACTTTGTATGTATATGAAGTATAATTAATTTGAGTTTAGTTCCTCATTTTAAGTCTCTGTGATTTTCTTGTTTTTATATCTATGTATATATAGTTATGTTTCATATACACTATATTTCATATTTACATATTTATCTGAAATAACTTTTGTGTTTCACATATACAGTTACATATATACACATATATGTATGTATGTAATATACATGTTTCTACTATCTAATATACCCTCCTACCTCTCTCTATTTATGGCTGAATTCAATGCACTTAAATTCATGGTTATGATTATAATTTTGTTTTACCTCCATCATATCCTCTTATAAATATTCCTTTCTTTGCCCTGAACCCCTCTCTTTTCAAACAAAAAATAAAGTGCATAAAATATAGAAATGGGATCAACACTATCATTCACCCAACCCACAAAAAGATCACTAACTCTTAGATTTTTTACTCTTCATTTAATCTCCTTTTTATTTTCATCTCTTCACAATTTCAGCTTTTTAAAATAACTTTTCCATCTTTGACTTTTTTCTTAAACCTTTTCCTGACTTACTGCTGAATTTACTGCATTTCTTTTAAAAATTCTTTGCTTCTGTGTGTTCATAAAATCCCAGTTCTGATAAAAGTTAGATTCCTGAGATTCTTGTTCTCCCATTCCTAACTCCATGTTCCTATATTCATTTTTATGGGATCCTCCAAATCTTAAATGTAGCGAGAGTAGTAAATTCATTTTCTCCTTCTTCTGCTTCTCTGCCTCATCCTTTTCGTCATCCTCATCATCATTATTTCTCCTCCTCCTCTTATTTCTCTTCCTCCTCTTTTACTTCTTCCTCTTTTCTCCCTTTTCCTCCTTCAGCTCTTCCTGTTCGTCCTCCTTCTTGTTCTTCTTCACCTTTTTTTTCTTCTGTCCAGCGCCCCTCTCATTTTGTTTTCCTTTATTACTTCTGGGACTCAAATTGTTTTATCTCCCCTATATTAGAATATGAATATTTGGTCATCATCTACATCTTTATGATTCACTTTGAATAGTTTTAGTAGTTTGAATAGATTTACTTTTCTAGGTGTCTCGTAATTCCTGTGTTTATATCCCAAGGATTCTATCTAGTTCTGTTTGCCCTCTATTTTATTAAATACTCAATCTAGTCACTCTTCCTTTTTCATAGGATAATATACACATGGTTATAAGACTTTTTTTTTAACCTTTTGGTTTATTGTATCCCAGGATTTGTCTTCCTTTTTGGTAGTTGCAACATACTTTTTTAAAATAATCACTTTTTGTGATTATTAGTGTGATTTTTGAGGCAGCACAGAGGATAGAGTTCTGGGCCTGTAGTCAGGAAGACCTAAGTTCAAATCTGACCTTAGACCCTAATGTGACCCTGGGCAAGTCACTTAACCTTGTTTGACTCATTTTCCTCTTCTGCAAAGTGTGTTGGAAAAGGAAGTTGCAAACCACAAAAATATCTTTGCCAAGAAAACCCCAAACAGAGTCAGAAAGTGTCAGATATGACTGACACAGTTGAACAGCCCAGTAACAACAATCTTGATTCATTAGGATTTGAACTCTCAATTGCTTGCAATATTTTTTCCTTAATGTGGAAACTGGATGTTGACTATGGCATTCTTCGGTATTTTCTATTTGAATATTCTTTTAGAATGTGACAGATTCCTTCTGTCGTTATTTCACTCTCTGGCTCTAAAAGCTCAGCAAAGTTTTTTATTTTTATTTTGCAATTACATAAAACATTTCCATATTAAACATTTTGTACAAGAAGATGCAAATAAAATAAAAAAAAGAAAGTGAAAAAAATAACATATTTCAGTTTGTATTTAATCAATATTGGTTCTTTCTCTGGATAGTATGCTTCATCATTAGTGCTTTGGGACTGTCTTGGATCATTGTATTGTTGGGAATAGCTAAACCATTCACAGTTCTTCATTGAAGAGTATTCCAGCAAAGTTTCTTAAAAATATATTTTCTTGGAATATAGCATACAGGTGTTGGTTACTTATTTTATTCCCTGAAAAGAATGATTTTTAAATTTTCACTGCTTGGTTCATTAACTAAAGTAAGGCAACATTTCATTTTAATCTGTAACTTCCAGGCATCTTCTCACCAACTACCTTGATACTAAGGCCAGAGGTATGCTTTGGGATGTCTATTCCACCTGCCCCATTGTTTTAGGAAAATTCTAGTCATTCTTCTTTTCACTTTTTACTGAGTGATTATCTTCTTGCCAATTTCATTCACCTTTGCATATCCTCAGCCCCTCCTCTCTTGAATGTACTTCAGGTTCTGAAACATAATCCACTTAACTGCCATTGACTCTGGAAGGGATGTGTCAGTAGATTCGTCAACTGGCCTCCTTCTTGTTCTTGTTCTTCTTGTTTTTCCCCTTTCTCTCCTCTCCTCTCCTCTCCTCTCCTCTCCTCTCCTCTCCTCTCCTCTCCTCTCCTCTCTTTCTCCAAGAACTTTCTGGACCAAAGTGTCCCTCCTTGGCTATTAATCTCCTACGTATATTATTTCATTTTCCTAGAATATAAGCTCTTTGAGGACAGTGACTGTCTTTAATTTTTTTATTTGTGTCTTCCAAATTTAGCTCATATTAAGTAAATTTTTTTATTTAGTTATTCAGAGGATATTCTTAGAACATTTGAGTATTTAATTGTAAGGAGATCAATGAATAAAAAAAGTACAATAGATCTGTCAAAAGTTTGATAAAATATTTTCCCCAACAATGACAAGATCTCTTCCAGCTCTAAATCAATTGATTTTATAGGATAGTGGAGTGATCATATTTGGATTCTATGTTCCAAACCCCAAGAGAAATGGCATTACGTAAAACAAAAATGAGAAGAGCCTCTAGACTAGATTAAATATGCACAAATACAGTCCATGTTAAAGCTGATATAATTTGAGGAGTGTTGAGATATTGAGAAACACGATATTTCAAAAAAAGGGGAAGACACTAAAGGATTAGCTTCAGCTAGGTGGCACAGTAGAGAAACTCTGAGCAAGTCACTGAACATTGTTGTCTCAGCTTCCTAATTTGCAAAATGAACCAGAGAAGGAAATTTGTCAAAAAACCAAAACAAAACAAAACTCAAATGTGGTTGCAAAGAGTTAGACTTGACTGAAATAACTGAACCACTATAACTGAAAGAGTGGGAAAGATTGTGGACTTAGAAATAAAAGAGGGAGATTGAGTAGTTACTTTGAATGGCTAGGAAGTCCCACATCTTCTTCTATCCCAGTAGTAAGTCTATTTCATTTAGCGCTAATCCTTAGAAAGCACCCCACCTCCACCTTTACATCCCACCTAATATAACTTTGCAACTTCAACTTACTCTTCCTGATATAACTTATCTGGAATGATTTCAAAACAACTTCCATCCCTCTCCAAAAAACAAACAAAAAAAACAGAATTATACGTGATAGGAAATGAAGACACAATGAAAATAAAAGTTCAGTGGAGTCATAACTCGTGTCTTTTTAAAACTGAAAGACAAATGAACTCAGTTCTGCTGACTCAGTTGGCCCTTGCTAGTGCTATGCTTAAGAGTGAGGGTGGAAAGACAGGCTTTAATGGGAGTGAGACTGATTTTTTCAAGTAGAGTCACTAGAAGCTGTAAATTAAGTGCTGGTTGCTTTGATTCCTCTCTTACTGTGCTTTGAATAACTCTTCTCAATGTGTTATTCTCTAGTCTTAATATAGGAGAGTATGGAAACCAAGCAGCGACAGGCCAAAGAAAACCCATCTTCCAGGGCATAAGAAATTCATTCAGACATAGTCCCTGCAGTGTGGTTTTCTTGGGCTCAATGTACTTTAAAGACAAGACTATCCTTATCAGTTGGAAACTAGACCACACAGAGAAGGTTTGTGTCAAAAACTACTCAGAGATTTCAGGCTCCCTTGTAGATCTTGACAATTGATTTTTGTTACCATGTCTTGCCAAGTCCCTTATTTAATGGGAATCATTTTATAATAGTAAGAAAGAAGTTACAAGTCATACGATCTGCCTCTTTAGCATGTGTGTCATGTGAGAACCGAAATAACCAAAGGATTTGGAAGTTTCAGGTCTATCTTTCCTTAAGACATTTCATGGTGTTCAAAGGATGTGAGAAGATATCTAATCCAGTTGTCTCATTTTATAGGTGAGGAAACTGATACCCAAAGAGTTTAAGAAAACTTGCCCAAGGTCACACGGGTAGTATCAGAAGTGCAATTTGAACCTAAGCCCTCTGAATCTAAATTAACTGTTTTTTTTTTTCCTACTGCGTGTTGATCATTGAATATTACACAGTAACAGAAACTAGGTGCAGAGACACAGTGGTGGAATAGTGGCTAGATAGTGGTTTAAAGAGAAGTGGGATTAAGTCTTGTCTCTGACATACACTCTTTACGTGTCTTGACTATGTCAAGCACTCAATGAACTGGGAAACTTTCTATGACTCTAAGCTACATGATAGTTGCTGACTTACACTGGGAAAACTCCTGTACCAGGAAATTCCTACATCATTGAAATCTCCACTCTAGGCCAAAAAGTGGAGGTGGAGGGTGGGGAAGAAGAAGGAAGTAGGCAGGCCTGGAAGTACTGGATTTTATTCTCCACTTTGCGATGGATTCTTAGGAGTTACTCTGAACAATTTTCACAACTTCTCTGTCTCCAATTTACTCACTAAATTAATGGCCATGATATTGTTTTCTTCTGTAGAAGCAGCAGATGGACACGAGGAGTGACATGGACCTTGAATTCCACACGTGTGAATTTTAAATCACATGGATCAAATTCTTTCCATGTCTTCTACATTTCATAAAAGTGGAGTACCATATGCTGTGTAGCTACAGAATATGAGATCCTGTTTATAGTAACAAGAAAACGTAAGGTATTTAATTTTTTATTTGTAGACACAATGTCTAGGAAGACACTTGCTTTCATTTTTTTTTTTTTTTGCAGTACAACATCTTGGTAGCCTTTTCCTCACTTAACATACTTTTATAGCACAATTATAGGGAATATTTATTGCAGACTCATGCTCTATTAGTATTGTATGAAGAATAAAATATAGCAAAAATCTCATTTTTGGGAAAAGATTTTTCTAATGTTAGTAATGTCACATTGACAGTGACCTTATTTACTTGTTAATGCTGAAACATAGTAATCTCTGTGTGTGTGTGTGTGTGAGTGTGCATGTATGTGTTGTCATTCTCTTCCTCACTTTTCATTTTAGAATACTAGAGATACCACTGCTGCTCTTAAAGGGGTGACTATGACATACAACCACAAAAGAGATCTCTAGATACCTTGTCCATGGAAACTAGTGGCAGATGCTCTTATCCACACTATATTCACTCTTGACTCTCATTTGAACTGAGACATCTGGCACTGGGTAAATGTTACCATTGGCTTAATTGCTCCCTGAACTTCCCTTTCTTTTATACCATTGGATTTAGTCTTGGATGAAAAGAAACTTACTTAAATACTAAAGTTACATTTCATTTAAAGTTGCCCACCTGATTTGTCTATTAGTTAGCAGCCCTAAATAGCAGAAATCATGGGATGACTATCACAGAGGACTAAAATAATAAAAATATGAATCATGTATCTCTATCCCACCCAAACTGGGTCAAGTCTTGTACACTTATCAGAAGGTTTTGAAAGAATAACCAAATGTCGAATGATTTGTTTGAAATAATTGATTTAAAGAAGCTTTCCCTTTTTTGAAATTTCTTTGCTGAATTATACATTTGACTTGATATTCCTGAAATATAGGGCATAGATATATCGAATTTACATTAAAAAGACCAGCTAAGCTTTCAGGCTACATACCACAGGATCAAAATTCAGACCTAGAAGATACTTTAGAGGGCAATGGATCCAATGTCCCCTGTTTGCTGATAAGAAATTGAAACATAGAAAGGTTAAGTGACTTTTCACGAAGATAGTAACTCTCTGAAGTGGAATTTGAACACAGGTCTTCCTAATTTCAAGGCTAGGCCTCTATTCATAACACCATGCTGCCACCATGGTGTGGCAAATAAAGATCACCAAAAATGCCTTGGGGATATGATTGAAACAGTTTGTTTAAAAATGTATAATAAAACCACTAAACTTTGGAGTGTCACTTGGGAGAACAGTGACATATAGAAAACCAGATGGAAGACCATACCTAGAATTTTTGTGTTGTGTGCATTGAAGTTCTTTTCCCTATTTAGGGGGTTGTTTGGTGTCATCCTCAAGGACTGAGTGCAAAACTGATTCTCATTGTCTTTAAGATCAACAAAAGATCTTTTGGATTTTTGACTCATCTATGAAAGGAGTATTATGTAATGTTCGCCACCACCTCCTCCTTGCCTGAGAATTCTGAAATAGCAACACGCAAGAACGGGTGGTAAAATTGTCTAATATTTAACAGTGAGGCAAGGCTGCTTTACATTCTTTTCGGTGGTGGCAAATTATTTTGGGAGAGGAGTTATAATTGACATCTCCACAATAAGCCTATCTTCTAGCTGAATTTAACTCCCTCTCCTCGTGCCAAACAAATTTTGTGTTTTCATGGAATGATTCTGACTCCCCAGGGTGAGGACATTCATGCAGATAAGCAATCTGTCCTCTGGCAGACCTCTGTTTTTGTGGAGTGGACGGAAGCACTTGCCAAACCTCCTTGTTCAGATGTTTCCCTATCACATTAGTCACTTGCTTATGTCAGATGCTCTGAGTAAATACCTGGAATTCCCCCAAATAGGTAAAAGTGTCCCATTCTTGACTTTCTCCTTATTAATATAACTTATTTATGTGGTGGGAATCAGGTTAATGCAAGAAGAACAGAATCATTCTTTTCTTTTTCATTGGGAAGAAGAGATATTAATGATGATAATAGTAGCTATAATAACTAGCATTTATAGTGTTTCAATTTTTGCAAAGTGTTTGCACATTTATTATCCAATCTGATCTTCACAGTAACCCTGTGTGGTAGGTACAATTACTAATTCAATGTTTTGGATGAGGAAACTGAAGCTGAGATATGTGACTTGCCCCTGAGTGACATAGTAAGGAAGTCTTTGAAATGGGATTTGGAATCAGGTCTTTTTGACTCCAAATTCAATATTCCAATATCGACTGCATTGTTCACCAGACTCTGTGAATATTTGATATATGAACACCAAATATAAACTCTAAAAGTTGTATAATTAGTGGGATGAAAAATCCATTTGAGTAATATTTCATATTAGAAAATTTATGGATTGATTTGGTATAACTTGAGCTCTATACCTTCTTACTAAAAGAAGGGAAGGCAAACTTTAATGACTGAAATGCTCTAACTAATTAGTTAGATGCTCATCTAATTAGTTAGATGACTAATAAAATGACTAACAAAAAAAAATGTACTTTACACAATGGAAAATTACCTTAAATATTTTGTTAACTCCAAAATCAAAATGTTAAAAGGTTAAAAAAATAGAATATTTGACATAACTGGCTAAGAATAACATTTGCTAGATGATTAATTTAAAATTAATTTAAATTAATTTTTAAAAATTATCAGAGAAAGATTTAAAGAAATGTGAAAACTCAAGTATGCATTTACCATAAATTAGATTCATTCTAGTTATATTTTCAAAGATGAAAAGAGCCAAGGTTAAAAGATGTATTCAGGAAGGGAGAAACAAAACAAAGCAACAAAAAATTCCTTCTCCTAACTAAGGAAACAATAGAACACAGGCTTCATAAAATTAGAAAGGACAAAATCTGGTATATAACTAACAAACATTTAATTGTTTAAGTTAATCTGCTCATTTACAATCAATTGCTACTACTGATGGAAGCAACTCTACTTTTCATCAGACTCTTAAGAGTCTGGCTTACCCTGAACATGTCTTGACAAATCTTGAGATTATTCATATTTGTCTGTAGTTGCAAGTCTCCTAGGCATCTTTACCAGGTATTAACAATAATGATGCTGGTGATAGCAACAGATGCTATTCATATATCACTTTATAATTTATAAAGTCCTTTATATCTATTGCTTAATTTTATCCTCGTGAGAATTCTATAGGGTAAGTAATTTAGTGTAGTGGAGCAAAAGAACCTCATATTTAGAGTCAAAGGTCAAAGTTTGAATCTTGGCTCCATGTGACCTTGCATCCCAGTTTCTTTATAATATAAAGCTTTCATTAAATGGTCTCTTTGGTTTCCTATAACCCTAAAATCTATAAGACATTGTCCTCATTTTATAAATTAAGAGACTGAATCAGAGGAGTCTGAGAACTTCTGCAGACTCTGTTATGACACAAAACTCATGCACTAATCGTCTGATGTCAACAAATAACTCATCTTACCGACAAGGAAAACAGAACTTGTTTCCTTCAGTGTGCTCTGGGAAAAAAAAAAAAAAAAAGATCACATATGATCACGTTAAATTGCTGCTTTTTCAGAATCATTCCTTGCTCTAACTTCTTGACAGTGGTAAACAGTGCTTTAAAGAAACATTCGTAACTACCAAAAAGGATATTTTGTTTTTTAGTTATTTTTCACTCATTTATGAATCTTTGTGACCTCACTTGGAGTTTCCTTGGCAAAGATACTGGAGTGGCTTGCCATTTCCCTCTCCAGCTCATCTTACATATGAGGAAAGAGGCAAACAGGGGTAAGTATCAGGCAAAACTTAAACTCAAGAAGACTTATCTTCCTGACTCGAGGCCTGGTGCTGTATCCACTGTGCCACCTAATATCTTGAAGTCAATAACCTGTGGTTTGTGTTTACCTATAATCACTTAAAAAACAAAAAATCAATTAAATTCCATTGAATCCTTGCTGTGGTGAAGAGTGATTTACATGATTCTATACCATGTGAGAAAGCACATTACTCTGAAGGTGTTTTAAAGAGTACTCTTCTATTGTTTCTCATAGGATGTGGCAAAGTTTATTTAGAGTTAGAAGGAATTTTAGAATTTATCCACTCTTCAGTCCTCATTTAACAAAGGAAGAAATTGATATGCAACAATTAAGCAATTTACCAAAAGCCTCATAGTTAGCACTCCACATGTTAATGAACTATGTTAGGATAATGTTATAATCAATGATATTTCCATCAAATTGTTGCAGAATATTAATCTGAACAAATTCTACAAACATTAATGTGTTTCTTAAAGAAATACAAGTGAATGTTTCTGGAATTTTTTATTTAAAGAATCTTCAGGACCATGAGGTTTTTTTTTTATCTGACATGATTTTGTGAAGATGGTATTACTCCAGAGAATATTTTTCATGAGTTAACATAACTTACAGCAGGGAGGAGATACCAACACAGTACTGTCTACATGTCACCTGTCAGCACACAGAGATTGAGAAATGGGTTATGCTTACTAAAAAATATGTGTTGGCTTGGATTTTTAAATGTTGTGGGCATCACAACTACTAGGTTCTCTGACAACATCCTCAGTCAAATTGTACATCTTATGTGATGATACTCATTCATCCTCTGACAAGAGTATAAAAGATTCCCTCCAGGTCCAAGAAGCAAGAGGGATTTAAAAAAATGACTTCCTCATAGTGGTTGACTTCCACAATTCTAGCTCATGATACTGACTAGGAAGAAGAAGAAAGAAGTGACAAAAACCTAGCCCAAAGGTTAACAGGCCAGATGACTGATTATGAAAGAATTCTCTTGTCATAAAGAAGTTCCCTAATTTGTCAGATTTTGGGGCCTGATTGTAAGCAGAAAAAAAAACACAACTTCTTTTCCCTAGACTTACTGTATCACAGAACAGCTACAAATCATAACTGTTGTCTCTTTTATTATGTTGCCAATTCTATATCCGTGTTCTCCAATGAGATTGTTTGTTAGCCTTTTGTATACATGCGCTTCTTTTACAAATGTTCCAAAAGTGTCATGAATTTAGTCAAGTTTGGTAATAATACATCTTGTCAGATTGCAACCCCAAATTCACATTTTCTTAAATATTCCTTTGAAAAGAATAATTGTTAAGAATACAGAATGAAAATATGCCTTGTTTAATTACCTAAGAGAATTTTAACTCAGTGAAAAATATGCATCTACTTCGTTATCATCTTGGGGATTAGTTTAATTACATGTAATAAGTGTTAAGTTATTTTCTTCTTGCAGAAAAAGATGTGGATATCTCCCCTCATTCCCAGAGTCAGTACTTGCCATTATTCAATAGTTTATCTTTATCCATGTATACCTGTATCTATAGCTGTACCAATATTTATGCCCTTCATATAGATATATCTATATTATATATAATATATTGAATTGCAAAATATATTTTCCTTCACTGAAAATATATTTGATATGATCCCAGTTCTATCACATATCAACTCCAGGTTGTTTTTTTACAAACATCTGTTCCTTTTCTTTCAAAAGTCAATTTGATAACAGCACAGAAGATCATAACAGTGCAGTCATGTATCTTTATGAAGGACAAGAGATCTGACTGTAGAAGGGACATGTTGTGAGGACATTTTTTGTACTATGTTCTTGTTCATCATGAAGGACAGGCAAATATGCTGTCATTTTGCTCAGTCTAAATTCTATTAATCTTTTTTGATGCCAGATAAGTTTAGCTTTAGAAGGAGCAGCTTATGCTGTTGGTAGACACATTAATTAAGTCATCAGATAGTGGACATTCTTCCTAAGGGGGAAGAGGTTGAAACGGTCCCCAGAGAAGTATTGTCACCACCTTTGTGAGGACTTGGCTCTAATTCTTCTCATGATGACTGGATATCTACCTGGACCAATTCAGTCCAATTTCTGAGGATCACTATCAATGACTATAAAATATTTCAGTATGTAACATGACCTCAACACCAATACTGAATCCCATAGCAGTTACTACTTAACATTAAATTCTTGCATGTATCAAAGAGACAGTTATGCATAATAACAGATAAGGTTTATGTAGACTTTAAAATTGGGAAAACAAATTATACACATTTATCTCATCTGATTCTTTGCTAACCAGGTGCTATTATTATTGCCCCATGTTATAGATAAGGAAAATGAGGTTCAGAGAGTCAATTAGATGGATAATGTTATATGGACAGTAAATATCTGAGGTGGGATTTAAACTTGAGTATTCCTCAATTCACATTCAGCATTGTAGCTGCTATGCCAGGAAGCCTCTCTTAGAATGCAGATTGCAATTATATTCTATAACTGTAGAATTATAGGATCATAGATTTAGAGTTGGAAGGAACCATAGAGTCCATTCAGAGCAACTGTGGTCCTTTACAGATGAGGAAAATGAGACCTATAGGAGCTATGTGACTTGCCAAGGGTCACACAGCTAGAAAATGTATAAGTCCAGACTTTAATCCATGTCTTTTTGACTCAAAGAGTTCAATGCCCTCTCTGTTAGCATTCACAAGTTCAAGAATAGTCTCAATTTTCAGCCATATTTGTACTTTTAAAAGATAACCCTGATAAATATAGTCATCCTTGAATACAAAGCACCAAGAAATCTGTCTATGCATAAGCCTAAAATGATGAGAATACAGTTTCTGAAGTGACACATCTGTCTGTCAGTCAACTTGCACTGATTATCATTTATTATGTACCAGAAACCATACTAAGCAGTGGTGATATTTTAAAGATGAGCAAAAATGCCATCTCTAACCTCTAGAAGCACTGGAGGAGAGAACATGAAAACTGCTAATGTATATACAAAACATATGGGAGGTAATCGGACAGGAAAGGCATCAACTTTGGGGTGTGGGAGAGGGATTTCTTGTAGAAAATGCTATTTGACCTGAGTCTTGAAACCAGGAGGAAACAAAGAAATTTAAGGGTCTTATGTTCAATTTTTGTTAAACCCGAGTCAATAAGAATTTATAAAGTACTTATTATGTACCAGGCACTAAGCAATAAGTCAGACTAATCTCTGACAAGTGGAATCATATCATATATTAAATGCATTAACTCCCAAATAATGATGCTTTGCTTGTGGTTTTGTCAGATATAAGGTCCTTAGAGCAGGTACACTTTAGCTTCAGTCAGTGGCTAGCTCAGTGACTGAATCAAAATAGGTATTTAACAAATGATTGTTTAATCAATTCTTCGGAGCTAAACTTAAAAAAAAATGAGAGAATGGAGTTCTTTGACCTTGTCATCATACTCAGAGAAAGCTGTGTTTTTGGCTTTTTGTTCATGCCTATTTTCAAAGATGTAGGAAGCAATATGTAGAGATTAAGTGACCTGCCTAAAGCCACATAAAATGATCAATTGAAAAGCCTCATTCAGAACAGAATGAACTTTGAATCCTGTACTCACATCAATGAGCTCTCATGCCCTGAAATTATGAGTGATGACTTTGGCTACATATAGTTCAGAGGACGGAACAATTGAAAAAAAATGGTGGCTCAGGATTTGTCAATTGTCACTAACTGAAGATCCAAGCAACTTATTGCTACAATAGATTAAGGAGTGAGAAATCCAGATAGTTCCCTATAAAGAACCAATCAGCCAATCAATCAACAACCATTTATTGAAGAGGCTATGTGTCACATAGTGTGCTGAGTGCTAGGGTCACAAAGGAAAAAAATTAGAAATAGTCTTTGAAATTAATGTCAGTCAATGAGAAGCAATGATAATGCTAATGCTAATGACAATAACAAGAATATAATTAGTATTTTTATTGAACTTTAAGGTCTGTAAAGTACTTTACAAATATAATTTCATTTTATCCTCACAACAACTTTGGGTGGTAGATGCTATTGTTATCCCCATTTTATAGATGAGGAAACTGAAGCAGATGACTATTAAGTGACTTGCTCAGTCACAGTGTCTGAGGCTGGATTTGAACGCAGGTCTTCTGGGCTTCAGTTCTAGTATTCTTTTCTTCTGTACTCCCTTAGCTACCTACTATGTGCCAAGCACAGTACTAAGCACTGAATACAAGTGAGGGAGCTTATATTTCATTGGAGGAGACAATATGTATGTTCCACAGGACATGTAAAAGATTTAGAAGATAATTGTATGGGGGGTGCAATAACAGCTGGGAGAGTTAGAAAAGGCCTCACGTAGAAATTGAAGCTTGAACTGACCTTTATTTTTGGTAGAAGAATTGAACAATAAATGTCTCCCATATGAAATAGTACATTCAAAAAGGTAAAAAAGACCATTTTGAATCATAGTAGCAATACCCCTGCAGTCATGGAATATCAGAGCTGAAAGAGACCTTAGAGATTCTCTAATTATTCTGTTTTATTTTAGAGATGAGGAAACTGAGGTCTAGGCTCAGTTAACTAGCTTGCTAAAAGCAATACAGTAAACCAGGTGGAGCCAGGCCTCATAACTCCCACGCCAGTACTCATAAAGCTGTGCCTAGCCCTGAAGCTCATGAGCTTTGTGAATTTTTGTTTGAAACACTGAGCTGGAAGCAGCATTTCCAAAGTTCTCCTTGCTGCACTATAAATAAATTGGTGGCTCATTTAAGCCCTGGGAACTTTAGGTAAATTTAAATGATAAAGAGTATGATTGCACAAACTGTGCTAATCCAACTTTATTAGAAGATTGGAGAGAATGTATTTTACATCCTTCCCTCTCACACCATGCAGGATGCTTGGAAGGGCAATGACTCATCAAGTCATGGTACAGCAAACTTGATATCTTGCCTCAACTTTTATGCAGGTCAAGGTCATCACTGGCTGTTTGATTCCCCCATGTGTGATCAGCCATAATCTTTGCCACTTACTATCCCCCATCTGCTGTGCCAGCAAGTACCAAAAAAAGGAAGGCCAGAGACTTGTACTGTAGATGCGTATGAGATGAAGTACCATCAATTACTTTGGAGAAGTGAACAGTTTCTTAGGAACTGTCTTTCTATTTAGGCCATGTTTCCAGCATTTGATGCTGAAAATGCAGCATACTTTCAGGTAGATCTTCAATGTGTTTGTAAAAATACATACATACATACATACAACACATACATGCATGCATGCATACAGTGGTAAAAAGAGATCTGGATTTGGCTTGAGTGCTTTGTAAGCTATAAAATGCTATATAAAATGAGAGCTGTCATTATAGATATGTAGATAACAGCAAGTCATGATTCAATATACTATTCCTTTATACTTTCAAAAACTGGCTCATCTCTCAGTTGACAGTGACAGGCAGGACTGATCTTTACCAGAGTGTGAAGTGAGCAAAGTTTGTAATCAGTCCTCCAGTCAGTCCTGGGGTTGGGCAGGACTGATCTGACTCTGGGGGACTGAGACCTGGAAACAAAAAGAGATCTGTTGGGCCAGGTAGATAAAGGGTCTGGGAAAGTCCCAATAATGATGGAAAGAAGTCTTGACATGCTTATAAAATATCAGAGGTATCTCTCTGCAAGCAACAGAGGAGGCTCATGCTTAAAGTTAGGCCATCAGCATCAAAGATACAAAGCCCTGGCATAATGTCAGGGTGATTTGGCTGCAGACACTAGGAAAAGTTTGAGAGTGTCAGACTGCATCAAAGGAGGAACAATCAGGAGGGAGGACCTACCTGCAGTGAGAAGACGGCATGATTCCTGTCCTTAAGGACTTCATATTCTGGGCAGGGTGCCAAATCAAGGAGGAGAGGGGCAGGGAACAAATATTTATTTTTATTGATTAATTAAGCTTGTTTTATCTGTATTATAAACATGCATTATCAATGAATTAAACTTAATAAGCATTTGTTTATTTTAGTTATTAATAGCTTCCATCAAGTGCTAAGTATTTTGCTAAGCACTGTACAAATATTATCTTAGACACCAGGAAAATATAGAGACTCAGTTACTCAAGGTCAATGGCCAATTGTTAGATGAGTCTATGTCTTTGGCAGTGACATCTATCAGAAATATACTTAAGAAGAGACAGGAGACAGTCAGTCAATGAACATTGATGACATGCCTACTATGGACCAGGTATTGTGTCAAGTTCTGAGAAAAAGAAAGGCAAAAGGAGTCCCTGCTCAGAAGTATTTCACAATCTTATTGGGTGAGACAACATGAAAAACAATTATGTACCAACAAGTTAATCAGGCATTGGAATTAAAGGGGGATTGGAAAAAGCTCCTTACAGAAGGTACAATTTTAGCTAGTACTTAAAGGAAGTCAGGGTCATCAGGTGGGAGAGATGAGGAGGGAGAGTATTCCAGGAACAGAGACTAGCCAATAAAAATGCCCAGAGACTAGAAATAGAGTTACTATTTGGAGAAATAGCAAGGAGACTAGTATCACTGGATTGCAGAATATGTGAGGAGGTATAAAGTATGAGAATCCTGGAAAGGTGGGAGAGGCCAGGTTTAAAGTGTTTTGAGTGCCAAACAGAGAATTTTATATTTAATTCTGGAAATGATAAGGAACCATTGGAACATTTTAAGTGGAGGTGGTGAGCAGGTAACATAGTCAGATCTGTACTTTATGCAGATTAATTTGATATCTGAGAGGAAAGACCGGAGTAAAGAGAGGTCTGAGACTGGTAGATTAACTAGAAGGTTATTGCAATATTCCAAGTATGAGGTGATGAGAATTTGAATCAGGAAGGTGGTCATTTCAGAGGAGAGAAGAGAGGTATAAAACAGAGAGAGAAAGAAGGTAAAATTGACAGGATATGGCAACAGATTGAATATGAGGAGTGGATTATGTCAACTGGGTTGCTAGCCAGTTTGATAAGGAGGATGGTGGCATCTTTGACAGTAATAAGCAAGTTATTGAAAAGGGAGGGTTTGGGGGGCAAGAGATAAAAATACTCAATTTTGGAAATAGTTAAATATATCTACAGAATATCTAATTTAAGATACCTGACAGGCAGTTGGAGATGAGAGAGTCTGGAGGTTAGGAGAGAGGGTAGGGATGGAGAGGTAGATCTGAGAATCATTAGCATAGAGATGAAAATTGAATCCATGGATGGTGATGGGATCATTAAATGAAACAGTATAAAAGAATAAAATAGCGGGTGCAAGGCAAAACTCTGGGGGATGGAGACTGAAAAAGAGTTTTGAGATGGGTAGGAGAAGTAGAAAAGGGCGAATGACAGTGCCAAAGGATCCAGTGAGGTTAAGAAGAACAAGGATTAAAATAAAAAGAAAAGGCCATTAGATTTGGCAAGTAAGAGATCATTGTCACATTGGAGAGAGCAGTTTTAATTGAATGATAAGTTTAGAAGCCAGAGGGGAGAGAGTAAAAAGAAAATGAGAAGAGAGGACATAAACTAAAGATGAATATTTTAACCATAAAAGGGAGAAGAGATATGGGAGGGCTATAAGGAATGGATGAATGGACGGGTGGGTGGATGGATGGGTGGATGGGTGGATGGATAGATGTATCAAGTAAAGGCTTTTAGCAAGGTGATTGAGATATAAACATATTAGGACACAGGAAGGAAGCCACCAAGAGACAAAGAGAGATAAGTGAGATGGTAAGGATGATGGAATAGGATCACTTTGTGCAAGCAGAGAGATTTGCTTTGTCAGTAGAAGGGTCACTGCTTCATGTAAGCCAGTATCTGAAGGAAGAGATAGTGGCAGAAGGCATCTTGGTGAAGTGAGATGAAGAGGAAAGGAGAAGAGAATGGCTTCATTTTTTTCAGTAAAATATGAGGTTTTCAGTTGAGAGAGTGGGAAAGAGGGGAGCATGAAGGATCTGAGGAAGGAACAGAAGGTTTGGAACACCTCCTGCAGTGAGTGGTATGGTAATTAATTATGAAGGTATAAAAGGATTGCCTTGCCATAATGAGGGTTCAGTAGGGATTAAGTAACACAAGTTTGAAGTGGATATAGTCAGCACTATTTCATTACTTTCTCAAGTTTTAATCAACAGCAGGTGAATAGGAGCAAAGGACATTGATGGTGGGAGTAATCCAAGGCTGAGACTTGGCAGGGCAAGATCAGTGATACAATAAAAAGGCAAGGGACTCAAGATAAGAGGACAGCATAGATTTTACTTGTTTCATCAATGAGTCAAGATGGGGAAGGGAAGTGAGTGTAATTAGTGCAGTGATGGTAGTCTAGGAAAGAACTGAGTGGTAGAGATATTGGAGTTCTATAGATTGTGAAGAGGAGGAGCAAGATTTGGGACTGCAAGGCAAAGGGAGAGGTGGAACTACAATAACTTATGATTATATAGGGGGATTTCAGAATTCATGTTAGTTGAAGTGTATTTGTGGATAATATCAAGGTGAAGGGTAGAACCATCTCTGCGTACAATTGAGATAGGATAGAGGAGTAATTTATGTGAAATGAGTAAGTCTAGGAACTATGAGGTTAGGATGAATGAGAGAGCATGAAGTCCTCTAGAATAAGGTCAGGAGTTGGGGAGGAGAGACTGCGAACCAGGCACTGAACTCATTCCATGGTGCAGTATGCTAGAAGTCAGTGGACAACAGTTTGCTGAATTTTTATTGGGTAGTAGGTATGGATTGACTGAATTTCAAAGGTGTAGAAGTTACTGAGTGATAGTGGTAGAGGGAGAGCATGAAAAGGGCAATGAAGAGCAAGGAACAACCCAAATCTTCCACCTCAAACATTAAATTAGGAGGAATGAGAGAAAGCACAACCAATTCTGAAAAAGTGGTGGAGGGAGATGCTGCATCATCAGAAGGGAGCCAGGAATCAGTGAAAGCCAGAAGATGGAAATAGTGGGAAAGGAAAAGATTGAAAATGAAATCAATTTTGTTACCTCTGGAACAGGCAGAAGACATAATAGGAGTAGATAATTTTAGAGTGAGACATTGAGTGTTGGGGGTTGTGCTGAAAAGAAAGGGAATAAGGGATTAGATAGTGGGGAAAGGAGAGTAGGGTTTGAATAATAACAGCCAGGGGTCCAGGATCAATGGAATATCGTGTGTGTGAGTAGATGGATTTTGTTAATCATGGACAAATGAGTTCAGAAAGGTTATCAACACCTTGAAGGATTTGGTCTTATAGTATTGTATTCTCAGGACTTTAGGCAATTCAAGGGAGGGGAAAAATGAAGGGAGCTGAAGGGATGATATTATTCCCCTTTGCTGAAGGCAGGACACCAGGTAGGGGATGTGGTGAAATGGTATTTCTGCTCTTGGAAAGGAGGAGATTGGTACTTAGAGGAATAACATTTTGTTATTTACTCCATAGCCAGATGGGTATAGAATGGAATGACACTTCTCCTCTTCTCCTATAAGGCAGGAGACCAGACAGGAGACCTGTCCCAATGTAGAGAAACTGGGAATCAGTGTATGAACTGAAAATATGTATATGTAAAAGGTTAAGTGCATCTTGAGGGTCTGGAATATATGGAAAGCATCATATAGGGCTCAGGCAGTTGGCAAATTAAGCCATTGCTGATGCATAGCTCGATTATAGCAATATTTGAACAAGTACAATAGGGGACAAGTATCAAAGAATCTGTCTACATACTGTAATGCATGGCTACATTGAAATGATTTGTTTGTTGAATGAAATTTAAAAAATTAAAAGCAAATGGATAAGATGATTTTTGCACATATTCTACTGAATAAATTTAGCTTAATACCTACATGAAGTGTAAAGGAAACATAGGTCTGAAGAAGCTCTCTGCAGGGATTGGAGCCCCTTTTTTTCTGTGAAGTTTCAATCCTTCCTGATTTGACTGGCTGCATCCATGAAGCAAACCCAGTGAGGGTATCCTACTGAGTTGGCAATGTGTCAACTCCTTTCATCCATCTTCCTTCATTAACTAGCTGACTGATACAGTTGACCAAAAGTTCCCATTATATTCTACTGACCAAGCTAGGAATCTTGAGGGGTTTGTTCTGGCTCTTTTCCCATTCCCTTTTCTTTTTGATCAATAATTGTTCACTGCCTAGAGTAAATACCAACTACTTCCTCTGATTACAGCTTGGCTAAAACTTTGTTCCATCTTATTTGGCAACTTTTAATAGAAGTTTGCATTTTTAGAATCTAACAGCCTAGAAGAGGGTGAGATATTTGGTTTTATATGCTTTCATTTGAATATCATTAAATTTGGCAGTCAAAACCGTTTGTGACCTGTCCCCCCTATTACCTTTCTAGATTTCTTACATTTTCTTCTCTCATATGTGCTCTGTGACTCCTTGCCTCCTGTCTGTTCTTAAAAGAAGATATTCATTCCACCCAACTTTTCTGTGTACTTTCACCAGCTATTCTCCATGTTTTCAATTCTCCTTCCTCATCTTCATCTCTTTGTCCTCCCTGTCTTACTTCCTTCACAACCTAACTAAAATACAACCTTCTACACGAAATCTTTTCCAATTCCCCTCAATATTAGTGCCATCCCTGTGTTGATTACCTTCAATTTATGCTATCAATTTATTCAATTTAAAGTATACATCTTTGGGTAAGTAGTTGTTTGCCTCCATAGTTGTCTTCTCTATTAGACAGTGAGCTTCTTGAGAGCAGGGGATATCTTTTGCCTTTCTTTTGCATTCCTAGTGCTTAATACATGGTGGGAACTTAATAAATATTTTTTGACTGATTGACATGTAAGAAGCAGTCATTTTAGTAACTCTGTACACAGTAGTGAGGTCTAGGTTTTTAATCTTAGAAAGCTTTCTCTGTGAATGAATATGTGTCACTTGGTTATAAATATATGTTAAGGACTTAACCAGAAGCAAGAATAAGTAAGTAGAGGTGGTAAGAAAACACAAAAGAACTATAGAAGCAAGATCTTAACATCTCTGATAACTACAGTGGTGTGACCCAGAGCTAGACATCCTGGAGGATGAAGTCAGGTGGGCCTTAGGAAGTATTGCTAAAAATAAAGCCAGTGGAGGCAATGGAATTCTAGCTGAACTATATTAAAATCCTAAAAGATGGTACTGTTAAAATACTGTACTCAATATGCTAGAAAACTTGAAAAACTCAATAGTGGCTACTGGATTGAAAAATATCAATTTAAATTCCAATTATAAAAAAGGAGTAATGCCAAGGAATGTTCAAGTAACCAAACAATTGCATCCATTTCACATGCCGGCAAGGTTATACTTAAGATTCTGCAAGCTAGACTTCAGTAGCATGTGAATCAAGATTTACCAGAAGAGCGGGCTGGTTTTTGAAGAGGCAGGGGAATTAGAGACCAAATTGCCAACATTTGCTGGATTATGGAGAAAGCAAGGGAGTTCCAGAAAAATCATCTAATTCTTCTTTATTGACTACACTAAAGTCTTTGTTTGGATTACAGCAAAATGTGGTAATTCCTCAAAGAGACTGAAATACCAGATCGTTTTACTTATCCTCTGAGGAACCTATATGTAGACCAAGAAGTAAGTTAGAACCAAGTATGGAAAAAATGATTTGTTTAAGATGGGAAAAGGAGTATGACAAGGCTGTATATTTTCACTTTATTTATTTAACTCATGTGCAGAGTACATCAGACAAAATGTTAGGTTGGATGAATCAAATGATGGAATTAAAACTGCCAGGAAAAATATCAACAGTCTCAGATGTGCAAACAATACCACTCTGATGGCAGAAATTGAAGAAGAATTAAGAAGCTTCTTAGTGAGGATGAAAGAGGAAAGTGTAAAAGCTGGCTTGAAGTTTAACATAAAGAAAAAAAAACAACCCAACAACCTAAGATCTTGACCACTGATCCTATAATTTCCTGGAAAATAGAGGGAGTTGAAATGGAAGAAATGTCGGATTTTATATTCTTGGACTCAAACATCATTGCAGATGGCAATGCAGCCATGAAATTTAAAGGATACTTGCTTCTTGGAACAAAAGCTATGGCAAATCTGGACAGTTTGCTAAAAAACCGAGGTGTCACCTTGCCAACAAACATATGTATAGTTGAAACTATGGTTTTTCAGTAGCAATTTATGGCTGTGGGAGTTGTACTATAAGGAAAAATGAACTACATAAATGATGTTTGTGAATTGTGGTGCTGGAGAAGATACTTGACCTTCTTGAGGCTAAGACTGTCTTGGATACCAAGAAGATCAAATCAGTCAATATTTAAGAAATTAATTCTGACTATTCACTGGAATGTCAAATACTGAAGCTGAAATAATGAGAAGGCAGAATTCTTTGGAAAAGAGCCTGAGGTTGGGAAAGATTAAAGGCAACAGGAAAAGTGCATGGCAGAGTATAAGATGGATAGATAGTGTGATGGAAACTAAATGTGAACTTGAACAGACTTCAAGAGACAGTGGAAGATAGAAGGGCCTGGAGTGCCATGGTCTATGAGGTTTGGAAGGGTCCAATGTGACTGAATCATTGAGGAACAAAAACAACAATGTATACACGTACATATATACATATTCGCATACATATATGCATATACATACATACATATACACATGTAGAAAAATGAGTTAATTTTTCAAATATAGACAGAGATGGTTATGTCTTAATCAAAGACATCTTTAAGCAAAAGATTGAAAACTGAGGAATATTATATTTTTATTCATAGAGTAAAAGAATTTGAGAGCTGGTACAACCTTTAGCAGCCCCTTGGATCTGCACATATATAAAAGAAAGAAATCTTCTCTTCACGTGCTTGACAAGTGGTTATCTAATTTCTGCTTGAAAAACTCTAGGGAGAGGAGACCAACCACTTCTGCAGGCAACCTATCCTATTTTTGTGCCATTAAACTATTAAATAGTTTTTCCTTATATCAAGTCTAAATTTGTCTTGTTGATATCTTTTCCCATTGCTCCAATTCTACCCTTTGGGCCCATATAGAATAGGGACTCATACAGAACTCCATACTATGTGGCTTCCATTAATATTCTCTTCTCCGGGCTAATCATGTCTTGATGCCTTCAAATGATTCTCATATGAAGTATTTCACCATCCTGGTTACCCTCCCAAGACAGTCTCCAACATATCAATGGCATCAAACCATCATTCCCAGAACTTAACTCATTATCACAGATATGGTGTGATGAGGGCAGAGTATAGTAATTTTATTACTTACCTATTCTTAGAAGTTATTCCTCTCTATACAACTGTATTGATAATGCATTTGTGCTTATTGTTAATGTCATTTTGCTTCTTAATGGGAAGATCTTTCTCATCCATTAATACACCCATGTGACCTGCTTGGAAGCCTGAATCACATGAGTCTAAGTCACATGGAACAGGAAGGGGTGTAACAAGAAGGGTGGAATAGGGAGAAGTAGAGCTAGAGTATAGTTGAGAGGAAACTGGAGTGTTTGTTTGTTTGTGGGAAGGTCCTTGCATGGGGAAGGCTTGGAGATAGTGTTCTCTGCATTGTTATTGTATATAGATCTTTGTTGCTATGATGGATTTGGCTTTCTGGTGTCTGAATAAATGTTTTGGTTCTGTCTTCCATGTGGAGAGTCTGTTGCATTTCATGATTCAGAATTGGGCTGGAATATTTATGGCCACTGTAGGTACTGTGAATATCATGTTGGTACTAAAACAATCCAAGATAACTTTTTCTACTGCGCTATCACATTGATAACTCATATTGAGTTTGTAGTCCACTAATATTCCCAGATTTTTTTCAACTGCTATGTCCCCTCCACCTTATACTTGTAAATTTGTGCTCAACCCTAGTGAATTTCATTTAATTAGATTTAATCCGGTGCTCTAGCTTCCTAAAATCTTTTTGGTTCCCATGTCTTCTATTCACTATGTAGGCTATCCCACCCAAATTTGTGACATTTGTCTATTTAATGAATGTATAATCCAAGTCTTTTGTCCCATTTTGGACAAAAATGATAAACAACACAGGATCTATTACAGATCCTTGGGGTACAATACCAGAGACCTCTTCTGCCTGGATCAATGACACTGATCAGTAACAAGTGCTTATTCAATCTGATCATCTAACTAGTTCTCAATAGATCTCATTATATTTTTATCTAACCCATACCTCTCTGTCTTCTCCCCAGTAATTGCATTGATATTTTTTATTAAAAATCTTTGCTAAAATCTAGGTAAACTATATTGAGATTCTTTACCTTATCTGCTAGTTTTGTAATCCTGCCAAAAAATGGAAGGCATTTATTCTACTTTGACCTTTTCTTAGACTTGCTCTCAGGAATTAGTTTCCTTTTCTAGATGTTCAGAAGCTTTAATACTTTTTTTCTAGACTTTTCCCAGGAATAAAATACAAGCTTTTTGGTCTATAGTTTATGGACCCTGCTCTCATTCTTTTTCTTTTTGAAAATCAGAACAACATGTGCCTTGTTCCAATTTCTTGGTACCTTTCCGATTTCCCATGGTCTTTCAAATATCAAATTGATCTTTCAGAAGTCACATCATCCAGTTCTTTCAGGACCTGAGGTTGTTCTTCATTTGGGATTCATAAAGTACATTGAGAAGCTCTCTTACTAGGACCTTATTTATCAACTCCCCTTTTTATTGTGTCATTGAAGGGTAAAGGTAATTTTCTTTGCCAAGAAAATAGACACAATATGAGACTTTGGGAGACTTGCCTTCTCTCTGATTTTAGTTCTTGTGTCCTGACCTTCCCAAGCAAGGTTCTTATCACTTCTTTCTTCTTTTTTTCTTCCTAGTATATCTTTTAAAAGAACCTTATTATTGTCTTTAGCTTCTTTGGTCAGCCTCAGCTCATTCTGATCTTCTTATTTTTATACTGTTTTTGTAGGACTGTGTCAAACTCTCATATTCATTCTTTCTTACCTTTCATTCTTTTGTGCATAAATAAAACAAAACAAACCAAAAAAACTCCAAAGAAAACAAGAGAACTAAGTTGGTTGGTAAGTTCCCTATGTACTCGAATTGGTCTCTTTAGACAGATTCCATTTATCCCCATTCTTGTAATAGTTCTCCTTTGTATCATTAGAATCCTATTCTTGAGCATCCCTTGTCTTTCCTGAACTGACTTTCTTTGAAGCATTTTAGTCCATAGGAGTCTATCCATCTGTCCTCTGAATCCCATGAAATCAAATTTCTCCAAATTTACATTGTTTGTCAGATTAAACTTGTATTTGATGTTCTTTTATATCACAAACTTTTAATCTAGGATTGATTAGTTCAACTGTCCTCCTCTTACAGGGTTCCTATCATTTCTATCCAAGCAGCTAGCTCCTCTCTATTGGTGAGATTGTGATTCCAGATAGAATTTCTCTTTGTTTTCTCTCCACCTGAAATTATGACTAAGACATATCAAGAAGTTATTAGCTACTGGTGTGTGTATATGTGTGTGTGTATGTGTGTGTGTGTATGTGTGAGAGAGAGAGAGAGAGAGAGAGAGAGAGAGAGAGAGAGAGAGAGAGAGAGAGGTCACAGCAGGTGTCTGGATGATCGAAGTCCCTCATTGCTTAATATTATTCTTGTAATATTTGCCAAACTCTTTGTCTATTTCTTCTATCAGTTCACATTACTAGTATTGTTTGACTTTTACCCAAATGCTTTTAATCACATTTAATTCCTTTGACTGCTGAATTTACTCACAACTACAAATTCTTAATATAGGATGTTATAATGTCACTTTTTTTACTTATTCTGTCTCTTTTGAAAAAGGTATATATACATATATACATATACATACATACACATACATATGTGTGTGTATGTATGTATGCATTTGTATATATGTATGTATATGTGAGTATATATGTATATATATACATATATATGTATACCCATATATGTGTTCTATGTTCCAAAATAGATTTCACCTCAGCAATTCATAGTGATACCTTTAAGTTCTAATTTCTCTTGATTCATTAAGATATCTAGTTTCTCTAGTTTATTGCCTAAACTTTGGATATTTCTGTTAGAAGACATGGGTTTTATTATGAATTTTAGCTTCTATGAATGTCTGGGCCTCTCAGTTACTGTATTTCTTTCTCTGGCTCCATTCTCTATAATATTTTACATGGGATATACACATACTTTTCTTCTAACTTTTTTTAAACTTTAAAGCCATCTTGGTTATGTTTGTAGAGACACTTCATGCTTTACTATCAGTGAAAATTTTGAAACTTAAGTCAACTAGCTCATTTTTTGAGTTTCTTAATTTCTGTAAGAGGCAGAAAGCAGATCATAAACATTATGTTGAGTTATCTGGTCCCTTATTTGCAACAAACTGTAGCATCAACAGACCTTTGATCTGATCTAGAGAGCTAACCCTCACAGATAAAGCATTTGACTAATAATATCCAGTAACTCATGTGATCAATAAGCTTTTCTTATTTTAGGCAAAATTTTCAGTTCCCAGTTTGGATCACAATCATATGAAGCCACAAATTTAGCACAAGTGAGGAATTTAGAAGCCTTTTAGTTGAACCCCTTCATTTTACAGATGAGGAAACTTAAAGCCCAGAGTGTTTAGTGAAATGACTTGTACAAAGTCACAAAGATAGTAAATGCTACAACAAATATTTGAGCCTAGATCCAAATCCAGTGTTTTTCCTCTATACAGTCTATTCTTCAAAAGAGATTATTCTGGATTAGAATCAGAGTAATGAAAATCAAACTTTATATCATAAATATCATAATCCCATCTACAATATCCTTAATAAATAGTCTTGTAGTCCCTGCTTAGAGACCTCTACTGAGGAGCAAACACTATTCTCAGCACAATGTAAGCTCCTTAAAGTCAGAGGCTGTCTCTCATTTGCATTTGTAAGATTTCTTGTAGAACATAAATTCCTTGAGTATAGGCACTGTTTCACTTTAGCATTTATATCCCTAGCACATATCAAAATGTCTCATTCATAGTAGATGATTAATACATTATTGCAGATTAATTGCTATTTTTAAACAGCCCATCTTATTTTGGCATATCTTTGATTATTAAAAAAAGTTTGTTTATGTAAAAGTGAAGCATGTTTCTCTAAAAAATTCCCCTTATCACTCCCAAGTCTTGTTCTTTTAGGTCAAGAGGAATAAACCCATTTCTCCCATAGTGCAAGCCTTTTGACCACCACCTCCCTCAATCTTCCCTCTCTTCTATCAGCCCCCCTCCCTTTTTCCCCTTTTCCCTTACTACTTCTTAATTTATTTGTTTTCAGTTTTCAACAATCACTTCCATAAGTCTTAAATTTTTCTCCTCTTCCCTCATCTCTCCCTCCCTGAGATGGCTTGCAATCTTATATGGGTTTTTCACATGCATTCTTATTAAATATATTTTCACATTACTCATTTTGCATAGAAGAATTCAAACAAATAGAGAAACCATGAGAAAAAACAAACCCAAAACAAAACATAACACAACAGAAAATAATCTGCTTCATTCTCCATTTTGATTCCATAGTTCTTTCTCAAGCTGTGGATGACATTTTGCCTCAAGAGTCTTTTGGGAATGTTTTATGTCTTTGCATTGCTGTGAAAGGCTTAGTATATCAGAAACAGTCCTTGCATACTGTGGCTGTTACTGTATATAATGTTCTCCTGGTTTTGTTCATTTCACTTATCATCAATTCATGTCTTTCCAGATGTTTCTGAAGTCTAACTATTCATCATTTCTTATGGTACAATAGTATTCCATTACATTCATATACCACAACTTGTTTAGCCATTCCCAAATTGATGGATATTCCCTCGATTTCCAGTTCTTGGCCACCACAAAAAGAGTTGCTATACATATTTTTGTATATGTGGGACCTTTGCTCATTTTTATGATCTCTTTGGGATACAGCCCTAGAAGTGATATTGCTGGGTCAAAGGGTATGCACATTTTCGTCTCCCTATTGGCCCTGTGATCTTTTAATGTAGAAGCTGCAAGGTCCTATGGAATCTTGACTGTAGTTGCTTGATATTTGAAATGTTTCTTTCTGGCTCCTTGCAGTATTTTCTCCTTTACCTGATAATTCTGGAATTTGGTTACCATATTCCTTGGCATTTTCAATTTAGGATCTCTTTCAAGAGATGATGAGAGGATTCTTTCAATGATTATTTTGCCCTCTGGTTGTAGGACTTCAGGGCAGTTTTCTTTTGATGATTTCTTGAAAGATACTGTCCAGGCTCTCTTTTTTCATCATGGCTTTTTGTTAGACCAATAATTCTTATATCATCTCTCCTGGATCTATTTTCCAGGTCAGTTGTTTTTCCAATGAGATATTTTATGTTTTCTTCTTTTGATTTCCATTGACTAATTTTTGATGCCTAATAGAGTCAATAGCTTCTACTTGTCCAATTCTAATTTTTAATGAATTGTTCTCTTCAGTTAGCTTTTGTACCTCCTTTTCCATTTGGTCAATTTTACTTTTTAAGGAGTTATTTTCTCCAGCTAGCTTTTGTGTCTCCTTATCCATTTGGCCAATTGTACTTTTTAGAGTTGTTTTCTTCAGTGAATTTATTTTTTCCATTTTGGTCAATTGTATTTTTTAAAGAATTGATCAACTTTTCTTCTACCTAGCTAACTTGACTTTTAAAATCCTTTTTAACCCTTTCCAAGAATGCTTTTTAGACTTGACACCAGTTCAAATTCCCTTTTGAGATTTCAGATGTGGGTATAGTGTTAATGCTTTCCTCTTCTGAATTCATATTTTGATTTTCCCTGTCCCCCTAGTAAGAATCTATGGTCTTTGCTTTTCTAATATACTTCTTGCTCATTGTGATTGACTTTTTTCTGACTTTTAAAGTGGATATATTCTTCTGGGACACAGGGAACTCTGTCCCAAGCTTGTTGTGCTGGGAGCTAGGGACCTGGTTACTTACTTTGTGTACTGTGATGTCTGGTTCTGGCAGTTGAAAGCTATACAATGCTGTAGCTTACCTGGTCCTGAGCTGGAGCTGTCTGATGTATGCTGAGGCCAGGTGCAGTCTTTCTGAGTTTCCCTGGGGTTACACTGAAGCTTGCAGCATGAGATGTGGGGCAGGGGTGGTCTGATGGCAGGATGTCTCCTCTTCCCTTAGAGCTGTGCACCCTAGTGTCTTCCCAATTCCCCTGGCTGTGTGAAGGCATGCTTGGGGTTGTGGTGTTTGTGATTGCTGGCTCAACCACCATGGGAATCAGGATCTCTTACTCGTCCACTGAGGTGAGTCTTGTGTTGGCTTGCTGGGACACCTCCCATCCTGTACTGATCTCTTTCAGTCACAGCAAGAGGGACCTTTCCTGTTAATCCCCCTAGCCTCCTAAGCTAAAAGACTGCCATACCCTTTCTGTTGTCTCCACTATTCCAGGATTTTGCCTGGGGCAATATTCTTTGGGATTTTCAAGGTCAATGGGGTATGTGTGGGGGTGGGGGTGATGAGAGCACTTACAGTTTGCTTTTTGGTTCCCAGAAGTTTAAATAGGAGACTTTCAAATATTTCATCTATGGGCTGATTGCCCAAGGAGTAGCTACTGCTGCTGCCACAGGCTGTGTGCCATGGCTACACTTCTTCGTCACCCAGTTCTTATAGATCCCCCTCATGCACTGAGAAGTTTGGGAATAGCCACTGCCACCAGTGATTCAATCAGCTGGGGTATGCTTCTGCTTTGCTATGGTTGAGTCTACTCCAGTGCAATCTTTCAACCTTTTATATCTCCCTCAGATTTTCTTACCTCAAGTTTTCATATGTTCTTTTTGGATAAAGGCAAAGTCCACAGTAAAATATAAACTCCTTGAAGATATGGATTATTTCATTCTCATTTTTGTATCTACAGTATACTACCCAGTGCCTTGTACATAAAATCCAATGAATAAATTTTCCTTCAATTGAATTGGTATATATCTTCTTTTCATTTAACTCATATGGCTTGATTTATGTTGTCCTTACAATTTTGTGTAGTCTCTTCTGGATGGTAACCTCAGCTTGTCCTTATTAAAATATCCCTAGAATAGGCACAGTACTCGAGATATAGTCTGACAAGGACAGAGTACAACAAAACTGCCCTCCTTTACTATTTGATACTTAAAGAAACCTAATTACACATTTTGGTTACTATATTATGCTGCTGATTTACTAAAACCTAGAGGTCTTTTAAATATATATTCCAATAGCTCTCCTTTTTTTGTACCTGTGCAATTGAGTTTTTAAACTCAAGGACAAGACTTTATCCCAATTAAATGTAATTTTGTGAACTTAAGTCCTCCTTTTGACCTAATAAAATATGTTTGGGTTTTAATGTACAAAGGTCTGAAAATGCTGACTCTCCTATAGAGGATTTTTGAAATTACATGGACATGAGTTTGACAGTATGGGAAAGTGTGTGATCAGTCTCACTGGAGAGAATATTCAAATTGATTGGCTCAAGGATCCATTAAAACAACCCATTCTCTAGGTGTCATCTGAGGTACCCAACACCCTTTTAGAGAATTCATGAGCTCAAAACCCTTTTCATAATAATATTGACATTTTAATGCAGGAAATATTACTTCTTCCCATATAAAACAAAACCTTTTTTGGGGAGAATGTCTTCAACAAATTTTGATAGTACAAAACTGTCTTGGAAGAAAAACTATTTGAGATATACTGCAGAAAACATTAAAGTTCTTTGTGTCATTTGAAAATTTGACATACATGTCATTAACAACTTCACCATGAAAACAGTGATGGTCAGAATAGAATCAAGGGAAGAACCCAGGGTCATCCAACTAGCCTGTCCTCAGAATTGACCTTGACTCATTAATCATTTTTTAAGTTTTATGGGTCAACAAAGCCTGGATTCTATTAACTGTGCAGTCTTCCATTCTGCATCACTCCATATTTTGCCATAATAATCTCATGAGAAGCATTAAAATTCAGATTTAGAGGTAACTAGGTGGCAGAGTGGATAGAGCACTGGCTCTTGAATCAGTAGAATCTGAGTTCAAATCCGGCCTTAGACATTTACTAGCTTTCATTTAATCACATATCACTTAATTCCAATTACCTCCCCTCCTCCCTGAAAATCCAGTTATATTATGATCACGGAATTCCCTTCCCGTTCTAATTTACCCAATAAAAAAGGAAATGAGGTTAGTCTGGCATGACTTGTTCTTAATAAAAACACATTGGCTTTTAATGCTCTCCTCCCCTCTTAAATGCTCACAGACATCCCCTTAAATAATGTACTTTATAGTATGGTCATAAATCAATGCCAAATTTGTAATCACAGACTTTTGGAATTGGAAGTTGCTTCATACATCATCTATTCCAACTTATAGCTGAATAGGAACCTTGTATATAACAGGTCCAACAAGTGTTCATTCAATCTCCTTTTGATGACATGCAGTAATTGGTAGCCCACTACATCTTAAGGCAAAAATAAATTATAATTTTTAACTGCCTTAATGGTAATGGCAATTTTCCTTTCTGATTTAAATCTATTTCTGTGCAATATTCATTGATTATTCTTAGTTCTATCCTCCAGGTTTAATGGAACAAGTCCAAAACTTCCTCTGCATAGTGCTTTTTCAAATACTTAAGGATAGCTTTTATATCCCTCTTTAAGTTTTCCTGCCTATAAATTAACTATCTCAACTTAAAACTTTAAACCTTAAATAGTATGGCTTCTAGTCATCTTAGGATTATGGGTAGCCTCTTGGAAAGTTCTCCAGTGGATCACTGTCACTTTCACAATATGGTACCTAGATCTGAAAATAACATAGCAGATGCTGTTTGACAAGTCAGAATGTAGCAGGGCCATTGCCTCCCCTCATCATGAACATAAACGATTTCTACAGAATCTCCAATCTGCTGAGAAAATGTTGGCTTTTTCTACCTCACTCTTCCCTGACTCTCCTTGCTTTTTGATTCCACTTTCACATGTGAAGCACCAAAGATTGAAAGAGGTTAAATCACTCACCCAAGTGCATATAGCCACTAAGTGCTGGAGTCTATACTAAGAAGATGGTGCCATGCTTTTGAAGCTAATATTCTTTCCACTATAGAACCTTGCCTCTATTCATTAAACACCATTCCTTACTGCTCATTAGACTAGCGGGTCTCTCAACTATTCCTCTTTACCATTTTTCTCTGGGTACACCAGAATGTCTTTGAAATATTTCTTTGGCAAATTATGCTCACCTCATTCCATCTCATTGCTTGGATGAACTCTATATGGATGCTATGATGAGTAACAATACCATAGCACTAGATTAAATACATGGCTGGTTAATGGATGAAAATCCAACTGTACATGAACTTATATTACTGTTTAATGCTTTGTATTGATAATACTGAATGAAATTGCCTGATGGATCTACATCCACTACAGATTCAATTCTCAAAATAACTCAGGAAGTCGAAAGTGATGACTACAACATGCACCTTCAATTTGGTCTACAGTTTGATACCACCTTCTTTTTCCTTTTTTTGATTTCCAAACATTTTCATGCCTTTGATACTCCCTGTATGATTGAGAACAAATCATTTAACTCCTTTGAGTCTTACTTATAAGATGATTGAATTGGATTAGATGACCTCTGAAGTTCTTTCTAGTGCTAGATATATGATCCTATCACTATAGCATAGGATGTCAAGGTAACTGAATTGAGTGACATTTTTCATCCCGTCATCATGTAGGCTTCAAGTAAGAGAGTATTGCAGCTTTTGAAAAACCAAAGTTGAGGATGACCTAGTGGAGAGTGGAGAGGCATATGATGGGCAGGAATGGGCTGGAGACCTTCATTAATAAAGAGTTACAAAGGAGAAGCTGAATGAAGAATATCATCAAAGAAATCTACACACACGCACACAAGATTGGCTACTTATGCCTTTAGAATGTAGGATAATAAGGGGAAGAGGGAGAATAAGCATTTATATAGTGCTTGCTATATAAAGTTAAACTTTTATTTTTTACAATTACTATTGCATCTGATCCTTACAGCAGTCCTGTGAGGTAGGGGCTATTATGATCCTTATTTTAGAGTTCAGAAGACTGATGCAAACAGAGATTAAGTGACTTGTCCAATGATATACATCTATTAAGTATGTGAGGCTAGATTTGAATTTATCCTCCTGACTCCATGTCCAGTACTCTTGCCATCCACTGACTGGTAATATGAGAATAATCTGATAATGAGAATGATGCTTGTCTTGAAATACCAGAATAGATCAAACAATCTTTTCTTTTTCCCTTCCACCATTTACTATAGTCTTCTTATGGTGAACCTAGGAGAGGAGATGGATAAGCATTACATGGAATAGACAAACATGGATGAATATATATATATATTATATATAAATGAACGTGCACATTGTTGAAATGACAGATGAAATTTGTATATGTGTGGTCAGACTTACAAAGAATATATTGGCTCATTTTCAGGGCTCTAAAAAGGGGAAATTGTTATCTTTCAATTTCTTTTTTTAGATCTTTTTTGCTTTTTTAAAGATGCTTTGAATTTTTTAATAGAACTAACTTTTTCTTTGGAAACAATGATTCATTGTAATATGTACTTAAAATAAGTCCAAATTTTTATAGCACCACAATAGTTTTATTTTCTACTTTCACATGAGAGTACTTGGTTTATAAATAGTGCTGTTCAGTTCAATTAAGAACCATCCCTTTCTGGGACTCAGATTGAGTTATGGATATCATAAATCTTTCTGTTGTTGTTATTAGGTGTGCAAATGGACAATGTTATTATCCTTATTTCAAAGATGGAGACTCTGAAGCCTGAGGAAGTGAAGCAACATATGTAACATTACTCAACATATCCATTGTAGGTATGTTTTATTATTGAACTCCCTGTTTCGCTTCATTGTTCACTCTAGATGCCAGGCCCTGGTATCATTTGAACTAGAGCAGAAATAGAGATAGGTCCTCAATCTATGATTTCATAGGTATAGGAAACTCTTGGGTGAGGGAATTGTACTTACCAATGAAGATCACTTTCTTTAAGTTAAAGGCTTAAAGTGTTGCTTAGAAAACTGAGAGATTACGTGACTGTAGAGTCATAGAGCCAGCATGTGTTGGAGGTAAGACAAGGCCTCAGATCTTCCTGCCTTAGAGGCTGACTCTCTATTTACCATGCCACGTTGCCTTTTGTGGTAGATAGAGTATGACTACTGAATTCCAGACCCATTTCAATTCCTCTATTATTTTTCTTAAAAATATTGTGAATGATAATTATAAAACACCATCATTGCTTTGGAGAATTGCCATGTTGTGGGCTAGAGATTGGTTAAGACTGGGCATTTTTATGAATAGAACAAGTTGTCAAGTTCATCAGCTTGAAAAATGTAACAGATAAGAGAAGAAAAACTATTATATGTCCTTATCTTTAACTATGTTTCATTGAGAAATCAAAGTTATTTTGATCATCTTGCACCAATTTACTGTTGAAATGTATGCCCCTAAGGGCAATTTTCCTGTTAAAGACGTTTTAATTGTTAAATTTCCTCTTGATCTGAGAAAGAACTTATATGGTATTTCTCAGTCCAAAGAGATTTTCTGCAGAGGAGTTAAAACACTTGATAGAGTTTTTAATGGAAATTGCAACTCAACCTTAAATATATAGCATGAATGGGTGACTGTAATAGTGATGCATGTGTTCTAATGATAAGGGTGTTTAAAATGAAATTTAATGTAGCTTGAGAAACTAGATTTAACCTTGCATTACGGACAGTTTTTAAAAGGGTATAAGGTAATGATGCTTATAAAAGCTTCTGGACAATAGTAGACACAACGGGAAAGTTGAGATTCTAACAGTCAGTGAGAAAGTAACATAATTCCATATTTCTCATGGTGGCTGTATGAGTTAATGTTTAGCATTTTGCCGAAGGCTTTAATCATGGATAACTGAAGTCTAGGAGAATTCTTACTGCTTCATCAAAACGAAAATTGAAGCATTAGCACAAGCAAGGTTAAAAAAAGTAGGACTTGTGATCATCAGTGTTACCAAATGATCCTTATTTAATTAACTGACCCTGAATAATAACCAGATAGTAGACTGCCAGTTCCTTTAATTTCCTTGTTTTTGATCTTACAACAAATTATCCTCTGAGAACTCCTAGTTTGTATGTAAAAAACATCAGGTATCATGGCAAACACTACATCTTCTTACCTGTTCAGAAAGAGCAGAAATGTCCTGGAATGTTCCAGTTCCTAGAGGCAACTGAGAAATATGAAGAGAATGACCCCACGGATCCTGGAGCATCTTCGGTCCATCTCAAATCTATTAGACAAATGGAATCATAAAACCAGTAGCATAACTTTGTTAGAACATCTAATTGTCATCGAGCTATATAATCCTTCCAGACTTTTTTTCTTTTTTGTTAGTCTTTTCAGTAGCTTGGAATTTTTTTAAAGAGAAAATCCCACTATTTCTTTATTAGTTTGCACACACTCTAACAAAGTTCATGCCTTTTCCTAATGTCAAAGCTAAACATAACAATTGTAAAGAAAAACATGATAGGACTTTCAGAAAAAGGAAATAGATGAGAATATATTCCAAAGTTCCCTGTCCCTGGCAGAGTGATGCTATGGGCAGATTCAATTCTTGAAATCCGTGTTTTTCACTCCCACTGTCAGCAGCACTTAACATTAAGAATTTCTGAATCTTTTATGGTAGAGAAGGTTCCCCTGTAGCCCTAACCAACTCCACTTTACTTAGAGTATTCTTGCTTCTTTATTTAAACCACAGTTAGCAAGTCTGAGGCCAGGATATACAGCAGATGTTCAGGAAAAAACACAAAAAGGTGAAAAGGACACTGAAAATGGTTACAACGAATGAATTCCTAAAGTGGAAGAAAAGTATTACCTAAATTTTTGCTGCACTGCAAGCACAACTGATAGACTGATGCTAGAATTGAGTTTGACATTCCTACCTCTTAGGTCATGGCAGAAGAATTAGGATATTGGATTAGTGGGGAGACATTTTCTATAGATGTTGTTCTCAGCTCAGTGCCTTACCTGTATTAGCATTAATGGGAGTTAACTGTGATCATTGAGGCAAAACTATACTGCTGTAACTGTAGCAGCAGTGTGTCTAGATAGGTTTTGTATTAATTAATAACTGAATTTGCATTTATAGATAACAATGAAAATAAATGGCATCGACTGTCAGGGCTAATGATTCTCTACATTGCATTAATGGGAAATTGAGGCATTGAGAAGGAGAGTGATGTATGAAAGCTCACACAGCGTCATGCCTCTGCCGCCAACATAAGATGAACTAATTCTGATTAAAATGTGAGGTTCACTTGAATTACCTTAAAATATTTGGTAAAGAATAAAAACAATAGCACATCTACATGATGAGTTAAGGATTACAAAAAATTATACATTGATTGTCTTACTTGGTTCTCATAAAAACCTTCTGAGGAAGAATTTTTATTCTTCTCATTTTATAGATGCAGAAACTGAGGTTGGATTTAAATGATTTGACTGGAGTTACATAGCTAGTAAATTTCTCAGGTCAGATCGGAGTTCAGATCTTTCTGATTCCAAGTTTGACAATCTACATGGTATCAAAACATGACATAATGAAAAAAACTACTAGACAGGAGTCAAGAAATCATGTGATCACAAAATCATGGATCTAGAGCAGGGCTTCTTAAACTTTTTCCCCTTGCAATCCCTGATCTCTCCTAACTCTTTTTCAAGTGAGTGGTATCATTGGCATTGCATGGCCTGAGGGCGTGCAAAGTGCACATGCTTTGTGTTCATATCCAAGGCTACAGTGAAGTTGCACAATGCAACATGGGCAAGCAAGAAACACCTCTGATTCCTTATGCATATTATTTCTAATTAATTTTTGGTCTTGTGCATTCAGAAACTTTAAAGGGACCTCAGAAGACATTTATTCCAAACTTCTCATGTTATAGATGAGGAATTTAAGATCTAGGAATTTTAAATGACTTGCCTAAGGTCATGCAGAGAATCTGTATCAGAGGTGGTATTTGAATTCTGGACTTTTGATCTCCAGAGGTGGTAGCCTTTCCGCTATACCAGACAACGTTGTTTATCTAGCCCTTCATTCCATTGATGGTGAAATGGCATGCCCAAATTGACAGAGCAGAGCTTAAACTACAATCAAAGAGATGGGGATCACCTTCCAGTATCATTTCTTAACTTTGTTTAATAGGTCCTGGAATATACATTAAGTACAAGACAACAGATGTTTATTGACAGCTCTATCACCTATATACATGTTATATATGCAAATATATACTATATTTATATAGGTAACTATACATATACCTGCATATATATCTGCATACAAACACACACACATACACATGCTCTCACATATTTATTTATGCATATTAGCATACTTTTAATCATTTGGAATGCGAGAATGAAGTAACTTTATTTTTCCTATTATCCTTTTGCATCATTAACTTAGATCACTCAAGTCAGTCAATATGTGGTCATATATATATATATGTCTATTCTACACATATAATGTATATGTCTGCTCTTCAGCAAATGTATTTACACATATGTATGCGATTGGTATGAATTAGAACTTTGGTTACTTTCTCTTCTATGCAAGAGGATTGTTTTAAAATAGCCACTTTTTCCCTGCTATTGTCCTCATACAAATTTTTTTTAGGCTGTCAAAAGCATAAGCTGCAATAGTAATGATAGGAAAACGACGAGTGAAATGTCAGTCCTAATTAGAGATTTGATTGCTCTGTAATAAAAGTACTATATTTGATTTGGACAGTTTGGGGCTGTCAGGCAGAATGATTCAAACATGTCTCCACTTCCTTCCACAAAATGAAGTATGTAAATGTGTATTATTTATATTGCATTTCATGATGGTAATTAATTAGGTGTCTGAGGATTCAACATTCTGAAAAGACAGCTGAATTTAAGCTCAATATATACGTGCATTTGTAAAGCTCATTTTTAGGCAAAACATTCGATGTTCATTTTTTTTTTTGTGGGAGGGGGAGAGAGGGAACAGGGGCAATTCATTTGAAACTAAACACATACTTACAATCTAAAATAAATGTCAAGCTTAATTTCTGTAATAATCAGTGGAATTGAGTTGACTTGTTTTGGTTAAGTCTTTATTGGACATGGTTCTTTGCAGAGATTTGTATTAAGTATTATTGAAGTTTTTTTTTTTAAAAAAAGAGTAAAGTATGCTTCATCCCCAGAATATATTTATACTATTCAGAGAAAGCAGAGGTACAAGCAAAGGCACAAGCACAGGCACTATGTGTATAGATAGAACTCAGATTCCTAGGTTAAAAAAAGGAAAGCAAAAATTAAAACTAAAAAATGTATTTGGTTCACTGATTGATTGTGGGAAGGGAGCTTAAAAGTCATTTAATCCCATCCTTCTCATTTTCCGCGTGAGGAAACTGAGGTTCAGAGAGGATAAATGGCATACTTATGGTTATACACTCAGTAAGTGTGGAAAGGGGGACTTCAGCCTATATCTTGACTCTCTGCACTGTCATATGCAAATCTCTGTTAAACAGGGTAGGCTAATGTGACAAGCCTTATGTTCTGTCCTGATTGACCATAGAAATTTATTCACCCTGTGTGGAGTAAGTTGGATAGCTGTTTTTGAAAATACCTATTCTTTTCCCTGACTTTCATTTTCAATATTTGCTAAACATATGAGCCATTACTAAAATTAAAGTTCCAGAGATTGCCTCTCAAGTGGTATAACTCTCCACCGTTTTTCTTGTCAATGCCATTAATACAGAGATGGAGAGCCAAGCAGGCACTCAGTTGAACCCTGAGATTCCAAGCAATCCATCATCACATGCAGAATGTACCTGATTGCTTTTTTGCATTGTATATGACAGGGTAGAATGGCAATCATGAGAACAACATTTTCCAACCAACAGATAATTTAATACATTTTTTGATTGTTTATCACTTGCTTTGAAAAAATATTTTAATTTTCCTAAGTCATGAGAGACTCAGTGGTGAGATGTGAAATAGGAAGAAGTCTAAGTATGCCGCTAGCTTTTATTAGTTGAACTTTAGTGTTGACTAATATGAACCATAAGGAATGTTTTAATTAGCTTTTCAATGAAACTACATGAATAAATGTGCTTTCATCACCTTGGGACCAGGATCTTTAGGTTTTTCACCTGGGCTTATTCTCTTGAGATCTCTCACAAAAAGGACTTATGACAAGTCTTAGTAGAGTCCATGGCATATAGTAGGTGCTTAATAAATGTTGATTGATTTTATGAGCCTAACACAAAGAGGTGACTAACTCAATCTAATCATCAGGGATCATCCCCCATCACTGAGATATAATCACTTATCCTCACTGAAATGACAACAGGTGAATTAATATGTATGTCCATACCCTTCATTGGGAGTTGAACCTTCAGTCCCTTTATCTAGTTAACTAAAGAATTGCTTCACATATATATTCTCATTTACTTACTTGAGTACATGGTATATGTGTAAGGTTCTACAGGGCAGGATCTGTCTTGCTCTGTAGTCACAGCCTTTAGCAGAGTATCCAGGATGTGGCAGGTGCTTAATAAGCACATAGGTTATTACTGTTTCCCTGTTGTCTTACTTTCTTCTGATAATTTTGTTGTATGTGATGAAAATTATGAGATTATCTGTTTCTTTCATTTAATTGATATCATTTCATAGGTCAATTTCATGAAGTATTTCCTGCTACTTAAAATAAGTTTTCAAAAGTTAAGCCCATTACATCCTAAACAAAGAACTCAGTTATTTCTTCTCTCTATCAACCAATCAACCAAAAAAACTTTATTTTCCTGGGAACTTCTGTTTATTCTTTATTATGGTGGCCTCACCCCAATCTCTTCCCAAACACACACACACACACACTCACACACACACACACACACACACACACACACACTTTTCAGGAGATCAGAATATTAGCAACCACAAATCTCGAACACAATCAGGAAACTGGAAATAAATGGAGAAAATCTATGAATAGCAAACAGTAGTGCCATAGCCAATTCATGTATTCAAGAAAGATTTAGATGCAAATCACTGATCTGGGCATGAAGGGAAATACAAGGATAAATGAGGTCCCTTCTTCATGGATCTGAGAATCTAGGATGACCAAAACACATACACGTATTCTAATTCAAAATATTAAGTCCTACAGGCATAGTAGAGAGAGAAAAAGTGGTTTATAAGTACAGAGATCCTTTCTAACTGATAGTTCTTTCTTAATTCCACAGGGAGATAGAGTTTAACCTTCAGGCTCTCTCCAGACAATTGTGTGAAAAATAAACAATAGATTAAAATCATGTGGACACACTGAGAACAAGGAGTAATATCTGACAGCAATGGGAGGAAACAGAATCAGAATTATGACTCCCCAGTAGTCTGGGGACATTCAGTATAAAATCTAATAGTCTTATACACCTCAATAGCTCCTGATAACATCATTGTTTGTAGGCATATCATAATGATTGATTTTCCATATGATGTCCCTGGGCTACCAAGAAAACCTCTATTCTGATTAGTGACCTCTGTCTTAGAAGTGGCCAAGATAGCACTAGTCTGGAAGTAAAAAAATCTGGGTTCTGCATTTTGTGAGTTTCTTTGGGAAAGTGACTTACCATTTGTACCTGAGTTTCCCTGTTGTAAAATAACAGGATTTAAATACAGACTATTCCAAAAGTCTTAGTGCAGTTTTAAAAGACATTTGATAAACCCTATAAGTGACCCATAAAGTATATTCCAGATCTATACAATCTATGATTTTGATTGTATTACTCAACACCTCCTCTAGTGGGGGAAAATGCTCACAACTTCTTGACTTTGAGATTTGGAATTCTTTTTTTATCTACCAGGACATGGAAATGCAACATGATTTGAGAAGTTGTTGGGACCAGAAGGAGAGAGAATACACTGGAGGAGGTGGTGGTGGTGGAGCTTCCTTCCTCCCTCAACTATTTGAAGAAATATCTCAATGGCAGCAATGATTCAGGATATTTGTACTTCCTTCCCTTTTTCAAACCCATGGGATGAGGGGAGATGAAAGCTAAATGAGTGATTGAAGCTATGGCTGTTTTATTTTAGTCATGGGTTCTTGCTCACGTGACTGTAGAGCTAACAAAAACAAGGCAAAAAATGCACCCCAAAACTGAACCAATACTTGTGGGGAATGTGAAGGAACTGGTGTTCCTATTCCCCTTCCCCTGCTTTACTTCAGCTACTGTGGTCAAATGTATTCTTTTATTATATTAAAGACTGCAATTGTCTTTTGTCTCCTTTTGCATCTCCAAGACTTAGCACAGTATGTGGCACATTGGAAGTGTTTATTAAATGTTTATTTATTGACTAATCCAGTCTAACTTTATTTCTTATAAATATCAATGGTTGTACTATCCTTTGTATTTCCTTGTGTCCCTTTGTTTTGGAGATATGGGAGTGGGATATCTCCAGGAGCCAGACTAGGGGGGTGAGCATCCTTTCCTAGCTCTGGATTGGGAGCCCAGTCCCACCACTTCACTGTCAGAGAGCTTTAGTTCTCACACCAGAGGCATAATCACAAGCCATTCATGACTTTCATAGCTATACTTCAAAGAACAGAACTACTGTACACCTAGGCATTTCAGTTTGATTCAACAACACACACTTGTTAAGGACTTATTCTACAATGGGCATGCAAACACAAGTCAACACAGTGGAGCTTATACAAAGGAACATATTAACTTCCAAATGTGTCATCACAAACAGACAAACATATTTTCCTCATGTATGAGAGATATAATCCCTATTTTTCCCTGTACCACCTTGGACTCTGGAGAGGGGAAGGGAATTAGGTTCATAGATTAGCTTGATTCCTTTAGAGCATATTTTCAGGTCCACACTCTTCCTGGGGCTGGAGTACCAGGCCCCCTAGCTTCTCAGGGTTTTCATAACTCCACTTGCAATCCTGGTTCAAAGTTCACCATAGTTCTGGTCCACATGGATCACCTTTAGCTCCTGAAACTGAGAACAAATAACACAAAAGCAGAAATAAATAATTCTAGTACCATTTCTTTTTTTTTTTAAATTTGATTAGTTTATTTGCTTTTAGTTTTCAACAATCACTTCCATAAGTTTTAAATTTTCTCCCCCTCCCTCTCCCCTTCTTCCTCAAGATGGCATGCAATCTTATATGAATTCTATACCTATATTCTCATTAAACATATTTTCACATTAGCCATATTGCATAGAAGAATTAAAACAAGCGAGAGAAATCATGAGAAAAAACAAACCAAAACAAAACACAAGAGAAAATCATCTGCTTCATTCTGCGTTCCAGTTCCATAGTTCTTTCTCTGGATGTGGATGGCATTTTGCCTCGAGTCCTTTGGGAATGTTTTAGGTCCTTGCATTGATGTGAAGGGCTAAGTCTATCAGAAACAGTGCTCACACACTGTGGCTGTTACTGTGTACGATGTTCTCCTGGTTCTGCTCATTTCACTCATCATCAGTTCATATATGTCTTTCCAGGTATTTCTGAAGTCCAACTGTTTGTCATTTCTTATAGCAAAATAATATTCTATTACATTCAAATACCACAACTTGTTCAGCCATTCCACAATTGTTAGTCGTTCCCTTGATTTCCATTTCCTGGCCACCACAAAATGAGTTGCTATAAATATTTTTGTACGTGTAGGACCTTTTCCCATTTTTATGATCTCTTTGGGATACAGCCCTAAAAGTGATAGTGCTGGGTCAAAGGGTATACACATTTTTGTTTGGGCATAGTTCCAAACTGCTCTCCAGAATGACTGGATCAGCTCCACCAACAATGAATTAGTGTTCCAGCTCTCCCACATCTTCTCCAGCATTTTACATCTTACTGTTTTATCATGTTAGCCAATCTGATAGATTTGATGCGGTATCTCAGAGTTGTTTTGATTTGCTTCTCTAATCCATAGGGACTTAGAGCATTTTTTCACATGGCTATAGATAGCTTTAATTTCTTCCTCTGAAAACTCCCTGTTCATATCCTTTGACCATTTATCAGCTGGAGAATTCCAGTTTCATTTCTTAAGCTGGGGTGAAAGGAGAGCAGCCATTCAGTAGTTCATAGAGTCCACACTGGGAGCAGCAGTGAGGAGCATAGACAGTAATTATGGGAAAGAGAGGAGAGGGAAAGGGCTCCAGCTCACCACTTTTAAAGACTCAGACAATCAATCAAGGAGGCTCTTTCCACCCAGGTTTGGTAGGGGGCATGGGGAACTTCACTAGGCGTGATCAAGCAGAAGAAAGATAGCCCTTCCCCTTAAGGAGCTTACATTCTAATGGGGAAGGAAACCCAGGAAATGGAGCAAAAAAAATGATTGGGGGAGGAAGAGAAAATATCCTCATAGGGACATGGAAGGGAAATCTGGAAAGTTAAGAGAGTCTAGAGAGGTGAAGGAATCAATCAGAACAAAGGACTAATTTATTGAGACACATTCAATTCAATTCAATATATACTTATTAAGCTTACTATGTGCTAGGTATTGTGCTAAACAATGGGATACAAGTAAGAAAGAAGAAAGAGTCTTTGCCATTCAGAGCCTTACAATCTAATGGGAAAAGATAAAAAAGCTGAGGGGAAGGGAAGGGAGACCCCAGGGGATAACCCGACAGAGCGTGATATTCCAAGCACTCAAAAGTAAAATGATTGTTGATGAAAGATAGATAGTTACCCGTATACTTCAGAATGTTCAGAGCCTTCTATAAAAGAAAGCTTTGGAAGGAGTTTAGCACATCACCTTCTAGGTGTCAGATCAGAGGGGAGAAGCCCCTGAGGAGCTGAGTATCAAAAACTGCATCAGTCTGCATGGTGATGAGATTTCAGGTAATCAGTTTATCCTGGGGAAGGCATGATGCTCCATGGAATCAAATCAAAACCAAGAAGAGTTGCTGAAAGACAATGGAGAGTTATCTACTGTTGTATCAAGATTTCTGTGAAAAATGAAAATACGTTACAATTACATTATTTATTAGTCTACTGCTAATGCCATACAATTTCAATAATCCTTTCTAATGACTTCTTATTCTATTATCAGATTTAGCGTTTGATGATCAACATGTTTGTGTAAATTGATTGACTTTTAATTTAAAGGAAACTTTTGCCAAGAGAGTTCTTCCTATTTTGCATGAAGTCAAACTCACAAATATAAAAAAATATACTTAATTTTTAAAATAAAATCGTAGCCTTAAATATAAAGGAGTTACTGACTTCACAAAGTGAAACTCCCTTCACCAGTCATACTTATCTGTGAAAGTTACTTTCTTTTACTAAAACGTAAGAAAGAATTTATCTTAGACTTAGATCTACCTGAGGCTATTAGTGGAGAATGCTCCATTAGGAGGGGCAAGTTCTTTTTTTTTTTTTGATCCTAAGTCACCAAAATTATTTGACTGTTTCTATCTGGAATTAATAGTAACAATAATAGTACTATCTCACATTTGCATAGTACTCTACGGTTTGCATAGCATTTTACAACAAATATCTTATCAATATTAGTTGATTCTCACAACAGCCCTGTGATCCTTATTCTCATTTTACAGTTGAGGTAATTGGAGCAGAAGTTAAGTGACTTGCTCAGGGTAACACAACTGGTAAGTGTCTGAGGCTGAATTTGAACTCAGGTCTTACTGATTTCAGACCTAGCATTATGTTACTTATGCCGCTTAGGTCATGTTCTTTCTTATATTCCTACAGCTCTTCTGGCAACTTTCAGTAACCAGGGAGGCTAGTCAATTTGGGCTAATAGCTGGATGACACTTTCAAGTACCATTTTGATGGTCTGTTAAATTCATAGGGATCATTCTGAGCCATATTTGATATTAGTGGCAGCAAACCATAGGCTATAAGAATGGCAGGAATCATGTTTCTCAATCCTTTTTACTTCTTCCTTCTCAGCCTTTATGATCTGCTATAATGCCAAAAAAGAGATAAATTGTGGGCTTTCTTGTTGCAGGTGGTGGCAAGATGATATAAGGTATGGGAAAATTAGGAGATTACTGAAAGCACTGTGGAATAAACATATTTGAAAACACTGACATTGTGATCAACATTCATCTTAATATGTTTTCTTCAAATGCCAGCTAGCAGGATCATGGAATTTAGAAACTGAAAGAGTACTAGAAGTTGTTTAGTTTAATATTCATATTTTAAAGATTTTGAAATCAGGGGCTAGGAATGTCAAGTGATTTGCCCAAGGTTGTTATTATTATTTTTAAAGTAGTAGAACTATGATCCAAAATTAAGTTAGATCATCATATCATAGATTTGCAGTTGGAAAGGACCTTAGAGGCCATCTACAACAACACATTAATTTTGTAGGTGATGAGACAGAATCAAAGGATAGCAAGTGATTTGTTTAAAGACATAGTTTCCAAGTGTCAGAGTAAGGATTTGAACTCAGGTCCTCCGATTCCAGATCCAATACCATGCTGCCTCTCATATTTTGTGCAAGTCTAGTACTCTTTTCACTACTGTATATCATGCTGCTTCCATGTGCATGCATTTCACCAATAAATTAAATGTCTCCTTTCTTCACACCTAAACCCTTTAATGTCTCTTAGTTTGACAGACTAATTTCAGCTTGAGAATTTTTCCAGGATGAATATTAAAATATATCAATGGGAAACAAAAGGGATGCAGTAAATGAAAGAATATCATGGACTTCAATCATTCCTATCAGTCATTTGGGCAGCTAGGTATTGCAGTGCATTGAATACCTGGCCTGAAGTCAGGACAACCTGAGGTCAAATCCTCTCTACCACACTTACTAGCTGTGTGACCCTGGGCAAGTCATTTCAGCTCAGTTTGCCACTCTGTAAAATGAAGATAATAATAGCACCTACCTCCCAGGGTTGTTGTGAAGATCAAATGAGATAATAATTGCAAAGTGACTGGCACTTTGTTAGTGCAATAAAAATGTTAGCTAGAAGCTATTACTGTTTTATTTCTGGGATTTATACTTAAAAAGGTAAATTATAAGAAAATTTTCATAATTTTTATTTCCTTATGCTCAGTAGAAAAATTTTAATCTGCTAAATGTAGTTTTAATTTAGAAGGATATACAGCAAATCATGAAATGTAATAGGATACAAATGACAGACAATACTTCATTTTTTTAATGAGATACTCGGTATAATTACGTCTATAAGATGGCAGAAAGTCCTCCTAATGGACAAGGTTTTTATCTAATGTATAAAATCTTGTAGAAACTAAAAAATCAAGTTGTGCTCTTTTTTTTTTCAGGATTAGTCACATTAAAGAGTGAATGCCATAACTTATGGAAAGGTAGAAAAATAGTTAATTGTTGACTTTAGCTTTGGTAGATATGTAATGATGTTATTCTGGGTATAAGCTGATTTTGGCATTAGGAAGAGTAAGTTATATTTATATTTATGTATCTATACGCACATATATGTATATATACAGCCATGTGTATATGTGAGTATTTACAGATATACGGTGTGTGTGTGTGTGTGTTTGTATGTATGATTTCACTTGGTATTATTTAGTTTTCCTGAAAAATAGATTGAAAGAATATAGTTTTAGATTTCTGAGGCAATGTGCTACAGACACAATAGATGTGTCTGATGAAATAAAAGTTTGCTATTGTTTTTCAGTCATGTCTGACTTATAGTGGCCCCATTTGGGGTTTTCTTGGCGGAGATTCTGGGGTGATTTGCCGTTTCTTTTCTAGCTCACTTCACAGATAAGGAAAGCAAGGCAAACAAGGTTAAATGTGGCCACTTTTGAACTCCTGACTCCAGGCCCCGCACACTATCCCCCAGGCAATCTACTCCATGATATACATTCAGAACAAGACTTATTATCTGTTGAAGGAAAAAAAAAACAACTTTCAGGTCAAATTCCTTTCAGAAATAATTCAAGTTTGTATTGTCCCTAAGTGGTGCTCATGTTAATCGGTGATGGCTGATCATACTAACACATTAAATTAATGTGGTCTATGGTTTACTGACACAATTTGTTACAGTACATTGATGTCTCAGGATATTAATTTTTTTTTTTACCTTACCCTTCACTTAGAATTTCCTCACCACTTCCTTTTCTAGAAATTTCATTTTATACAAGACCAAGATAGTGAAACTGCAGCTATTAAATAGATTTCACTTAGCCTATAAATGCAGATTTTTGCCTATAGTTGTAAGGATGAAAATTTTTTATGTCAGTAACAAAAATAATCACAAAATGTTGCCACAAAGTCTGTCTGTGTCTTTCTCAACATCTTCTGATAAATTCTCATTCTCTGCATTTGTATTTGTGATTTTGCCTTGGTGTCCATGTATTTTTGGCGATACCCTGAGATCTGTCTTTTTTGGTCGTCAGGTTTTGACCATTTTTTGACTCTCTTTGTTCTTTCTTCTCTAATTGTATCCTGTCCCTTTTGTCATGTTCTCTGTCTTTTTATCTCCTTCCTCATTCTGTCTGTTATTTGTCTGCTTTGGTCTAAACTTCTAACCTTATCAGTGCAAAGCATTTCACCAATATAGATTGAATTCATCTATAACACGCAATATGGACTCTTAGAGAGTTGCTTGTGGCCTCTGAAAGGCTACGAGGCTTTCTTCTTCTAGAACAGCTAATATGCATCAGATATTGGGTCAACTACCAATATGTTACACAATTTCAACTAGGTTTTCACTGAAGCAAAGCACCTCCCCCTATTGAACAGAGTCTCTCTTCTCGTAGGAACTATTCCAGACCTTCTAATTTCTCCCCAGTTCTCCATGGCACCCCTCCCTCCAAACCTCTTAGCTGAGGACCTTGTCTTATACTTTACAAAATAGTGCTGTCTCCGAGTACTATCCCTTTTCATCTCCCATCACTCAGATTTCTTGCCCTACTATTTCTTCCTTTATCCTTGTCTTTGAGAAAGAGGTAGTCTCTCTCTTTACCAGGTAAAATCTTTAAAATGCACCCTTGATCCTATTCCAACTTGTCTTTTCTGGCAGATCGACCCTTCAAGCATCAATACTGCCCACCAATTTTCAGTCTTTCCATTTCTATCTGCTTTCCTGTTGCCTGTAAACACATCTGTGTTTCTTTCATCCAACAAACAAAACTTTCACTTGATCTGACTCTCCCCATTAGGTATTCTATATCTTTCCTCCTTGTAGTGACTACACTCTTTGAGAAAGCCATTTATAATTAATACCTATGCTTTTCTCCTCTCACTTTCTTCTAAACTCTTCACAATGTGGCTTCTGACTTCATTATTCAATTGAAACTGCCCTCTCCAAATTTGCTTATGATTTCTTAATTACTAAATCTCATGACCCTTTCTCAATCTTCATCCTTCTTGGCCTTCTCTAGGTTTTCATGACACATGACACTTCTCTCTCCTGGTTCTCCTTCGATCTCACAACTCCTCAAGTCCCCTTTTCTGGATCTTCCTTCAGGGCATGCCCACTAACGATAAGCGTCCCCTAACAGTTTTTCTCTTGTCTTCTCTTCTTGCACCCTAGTATCTCAGTTGGTGAGCTGAGCATCTACCATGTGTTCAATTATCATCTCCATGAATATGATTCTCAGATCTTTTTTTTCCATCTCTTATCTCTCTCCTGGCCTCCAGTATTACATTATCATCTAAAGAAATTAGATGCTTTGTAAATATCTCAAGAGGTCTGCCTCATCTCTCCCCCAACCAAACCCCCTTTCTTTCAAATTTTTCTGTCATGGTGGAAATAAAATCTCCTCAATAACCCATTTTTTCCTTGACTACTCTTATTTCTTTAACTCTTCCAGGAATTTTTGTTGGACTTGGATCCAATTTTCATTTTTGAGGCTTTGTTTGTAGTTGTTTTCAAGTTGCTATCTTCTGACTTTTTGTCTTCATCTTTCCTGTCACTATACTAGCTTTTATGCTTCATAATTTTCTTCATTGCTTGCTCATTTTTCAGCTTGTTCTTGATTCTTTGCTTAACATTAAAGTTGGACTTTGCTCACCTGGGGGTGGAGATGCACCGTCCCAAACTTCAGGCTTTTTTGTGTTGCTGTTTTCAGAATTAGTTCTGGAGATCTATAAATTTTCAATGCTTCCAAGGTGGCATGATCTGGAGAAAAATGTGGTTATTGTTCGTTTGGTCTGTGTTCTGGATTTTACTCAGGAAAGATCCCTACTCCCCAGCAGCCATAAGTACTAACACTTCTCTTGCCCTGGAACTGTAACCCAGAACTGCAATAAAGTCACCAAATGACACACTGTCCTGCACATAATGTCAGCTGTCTCTGGGCTAAAGAGTACCCGAAGTTGCTGCTGCCACTGCTACTGCCACCTCCTCCAAGACTACCACTGGTATTGCCATATGTGCTCCAGACCAGCTCTTACTTCAGTATCAGCCAATCTTTTAAGTTGTCTTAGTCTGGAAAAGTGTCTCAGCATGACATTTTGCTGGTACTGCCACTCCAGAATTTGATTTAAAGCATTTTTTAAAAGTTGTTTTGAGCGGTATGTTGGAAATTGGGTTGGGTTCTGCCACTATTCTGTCATCTTGGCTTCACTATCTATCCTTTTGCCTTCTTGAAGTTTGTCATGCACAGCACTCTAATATCCTGATTTTGAATCTTTTCACTGGTTGTCCTTCATGCCTTCAATACTTATCTCCTTACTTCCACATCTTGGTTTCCCTATCTTTCTTTAAAACTCAGTTCAAATCCAACCTTCTGAAGGAAGTTTTTTTTGATCCCCCTTAATAGTAGTGCCTTACATCTGGGCTCACCTCTAATTTATTCATTGATTCTCTCTTCTCTCTCTCTCTCTCTCTCTCTCTCTCTCTCTCTCTCTCTCTCTCATATGCACACATACACACACACAAACATAGAATTATAAGTTTAGAATTTTGTTTTAAGCTAACTTTTACTTTTATGAATTAACTGAATATGAGTGTCATGATGACACTTCCTCCTTTCCTTTTTGGGTTAATTACTTTGTTGGAAGTTTATTCACTCTGCCATAGTCACTGTTCCATTCCATCTCATGCACAATGTATGGGCAAACTTGATACAAAATTAGTTTTTTATAGCTCAAGCCCTAAATAAGTAATTTGCTCTTTGGAGGTAGGATTTTTTCAGCACAAATGCAGACTACCTATAAGGAATTCTAGTTACTACACATACACACACACACACACACACACACACACAGAGAATTATAGTATATGAGATTTGGGAAGAAATAATTTGTATATGTTTAGTTATAAACAAATTAGGTACAAAGTGATGGGGGAAGATGCACCATTCCATGGGGGAGAGTTAAGAAAAACTTCATGAAAAAGGATGGGTTCAGGCTGAATCATGGAGGAAATTAAGGACTCTAAGAGGGGAGGAGGGACTATATTCAAGGAATGAGGGGCAGTCAGTGCAAAGCCATGAAGATGGGAGATGAAGTATTCTGTATGAGGAACAGTAAGAATGCCAGTTTAACTAGATCATCAAGCATGTCAATTCCAGAAGAAGTTAAAGGATATTGCTATTTCATCTTCTTTGTCTTATTTTTCTTCTAATTTTTACTTATTTGTTTTAGTAATTATTTTTTCAAACAGCTGGGACAATTTACTTTTTGTCTTGTGCAGTTTTCGTTTTTCATGTCTTGAAATGTAGCTCTGAAAAGACAGGCTTTTAATAATTCCATTGTGTTTTAAATAAAGCTACTTAAATATGCCTTTGAAGCCAAATCACTTCGACTTTCACTGAATGGACAATAATAGACCAGACTCAAGTCTCTGCCTCTCATTGTTCAGATTTTGATGGCTTAGAATGTGTGTATATAGCAACTGTTTTCTCTTCTGGCCAAAAAACTCTGAGGTCTTCCCCTTCCAGATAGATATTTTTATGATGATACAATGGGCCATCTTTTGTCTCAACCCAACTAGCCCTTAGTCATTGAATGGGCATGACCTCAGACATAGATTGTAAAGACCTTAATTTAGAAATGCCAATGTCACCCATCCTAGGCCATTGCATCCTGGGTCATTGTCAGTCGTCTTGACCTTTGTCTTGTCATTTGTCCTTGTAGGAGAGAATGAGGCTTAGAACTTTTCAGAGCTCTAATTCACAAACAAGTCAAAACATCACCCTCATGATGTCATTGGATCTCTTCAAGAAAGAGGGACAAAAAACAACAGCCAGGGGTAGGATATGTTTTTTACCTCTTAATAAATAATTAAACTAAAGACTTATTAATATGAAAGCCAAGTTGAAGTTAATTTTAGAGAAAACACAACTATTGACCCCAGTCAAAATGGTTATGTGATTCTCTCTAGTTGTATTCAGGAGCACATGAATAAGAGTCAAGGCAGCAGATGGTAGGAGTGTGTGTTCATACTTCGTTGCCAAAGAAGACTATGCCATCAGAGAAATGATGACATGACTTGCACTTGACTTGGTTTTGAGTGAGGGAAGGCTGTGCAGGTCACTAGCCTCATTTCTTCTCCTGAGCCATCTGGGTCCAGTGACTTGATATCCATCAGAATGCCTGGAGATGACCCAGGATGAGGCAATTGGGGTTAAGTGACTTCCCAAGGTCACACAGCTAATGAGTGTCAAGTGTCTGGGGTGAGATTTGAACTCAGGTCCTCCTGACTCTGGCACTGGTGCTCTATCCACTGTACCACTTAGCTGCCCTAGATGGTAGGAGTAGCCCATAGCTGGAAGTTGGGATGAGAAGTAAAATCAAGAAATTATATGAGCAGAGAAGGATCATGGTCAATTGTGTACTGAATGAAGGATGGACACACGAGTTGCTGAGGTACCCATAAGATTTTAATATGAATGAGAAGATAGCCACCAGTGTGTTGGCACTAAATTAGAAAAGTAAGATTTTAAGAAAGATATGTATAAAAATTGCATATTGGATGCAAGACATGGTTGAATTGAGTTCCCTAATGGCATAAGAATGATAATAATAGCCAGGCTTTAAGGTTTGCAGAGTACTTTTCATTTGAACCTCACAACTACTCTTAGGTAGGTGTCATTATTTTTCTTATTTTTACAGATGAATAAACTGAGGTACAAATAAGTTAAGTGACTTGCTCAAGGTCACTCAGGTAAGGCAGGATTTGAATTGAGTTTTCCCTTCTTCCCAGTTCTATATTCTGTCTACCAACTCACCAGTTTCTTTCAGTATAATGGCACTAGGAGATTCACAGATCTATCAAATCATTGAAGAAGTCCCTCCTTTTGCTACCTTATTATTGACCATTAGGTAGCTGTCTGCCCTGACAAACCACAGTTCTGGTTCTAATTTCATTTTCTTCATCTTCAAACAAAATCATGAGACAGAGGTTTAAGTTGGGATTCTTATACTTTTTTGGTGTGTGTCATGGACTCCTTTGGTCATTTGGTGAAGAATATTGCCCCCTTCTTAGAATACTGATTTCAAATGCATCTAATAAGATACATAGGATTCCAAAGGAAACCAATTAATTGATATTAATTAAAAAAGACAAATTTATACTCCCCAAGTTAAGTCCCAAGTTTCCTCTAGTCTCAGTGTTTGATCACTATATGATGGGAAAAGTCATCTTTAGTCTGTATATTTTCTTTCCAATTAAAAAAAAAACAACTATAAACATATCGATGTTTCTTTTTATGAACTCATTTCATTTGAAAGTAGAAAATTTGCATTTGGAAAGTCCTTTAAGAATTGTGAGTAAGAATGTAAAATTACAGAGAAAATAGTCCATGTATATCTTTGATCTTCATGTAATAAAGTATAGCAATTGCACAGGAAGAAGACCAAAAGTGACACACAGACTCAACTATTCAAAAGAGACACAGAGAAAAGGACCTAATGGTAAACCCCATGGTCACAGACCTAGATGAAGAAGGACAAAAGGTACAGATGACAACTATAAATAGATTTCCTAATGAACTAGAGCTCCAAATAAGAGGCAGCTCATAGCTATTACTGAGATTTAGTGGCATGGCGTCCATTAATGGGAAGTGGTTCTGAAATAGTATACCTAATTTAAAAAGAACCAACCAGATGAGGGGAGAGGAATGAAGGAAATTTGGGAATTAATATTCACTTGTGCAAAAATGGAGGAACTAGAGTTGGAAAAATAGTGGAGAACATTTAATGGGCATCAAAAGAGGTAAAGATGGAGCAATATTTTGTCAAAATATACTACAGAACACTTAACAAAAAAAGAAAATAGATGAGAATTTGGGGAACGTCACAAACCTATCATGAAGATAATAATGTAATAATGGGAGATTTCAATTCCTCAGCCATCTGCCAAAACAAAGCATCTAATATTTTCTTGACTTATCTTAATGAAATTTCATCTGTCAAAAGGTGGATGAAAGGAAATTCTATTCTGGATCTGATTGTCACGAAAAATGAGGAAGAGGGAGCTGCTGGAAAATAATCAGAACGTTGAGGAGAAGTGATCTACATAGTGTGGCATGTACCCAGGATTTGGGTTTAACCCTTGTCTAAGTGCAGACATAATCAACTAAGGAAGGCTCAGAAATCTTAAAGAATGCCAATGTTGGAACTATTTTTGCCTGATTAGTCATATTTTATAAGGGTTTGCATCATCAACATCATCATTATCATCATCATCTCTCTCATAAGGTGGGAGGGGAGTGGGAGGACAAGAAAAATGAATATTTTTTACCTGACACAAATTTAAAAGAAAGAAATTCTTATGACACAAGGAAAGAAAAACAATTCCAATGAGAAGGAAAAGAGGGAGTTGTCTCTGTCTTATCCAATGATATGGATGCACAGATGATTTTTTTCTTTTTTTTAAATCAAATATTACATTTGATAATAATAGGAAGACAAAGAGAGTTCTAAAAACTCACAAAAGTTGGTGAGAATAGGTAAGGACAACAATTTGTGTATTTCTTTGCTTAAGCTGTATTTGAAAAAAGACAATGATCAAAAAAGGGAACAGATTGCTTTTTTGGGTGGATAAGACAGGAAAATGGATGAAGAGAACATTTTTGTTTCTTTGCTAAGGAAAATGACTTTAGGATTGGAAAAATGGAAAGCAAAAGTGGCTTTAGGCAATAGCTAATAGGAAGTAGACTGCTCAAGAAAATTATCACAATAGCAAAAGTTTATTTAGTGACAGTTGATGAAGACCAAATGAAGCATATCTTACTGAAAAAAAATATTGTAGAGCCACTGTCAGTAATCTTTGAAAGATTATATAGAACAGGAAAGATATTGTTAAGATAGGAAAGGGTGAACATTATACTAGTTTTCCAAAGAGAAAGTGAATGGGAGCCACCAGTTATATTCAGAGGGCTTGACTTTGCTGGTAAAATGCTAAATCAGATAGTGATTTGGTAAAAGAAATGATGATCATAGGAACAGCATGCCCTTATAAAAGAGCAGATCATGTGAGACTAATAAATTTCCTTTTTGGACAGGTTACTAAACTGGCATAGCTTACTTAGATTTTACCAAAGCATTTGACAAAGTCTCTTGTGTTATTCCTGTGGACAAGACTGAGAGATATAAACTAGATCATAGTAAAGTTCAACTGATTTACTAATGACCTAAATGAAATTCACTAATGGGCTGATGTCAATGTGGAAGAAATTGAATAATGTAGTGCTTTAGTTATCTGTCTTTGGACCTGAATTGCTTTATGTTTTTGTTAATTACTCAGATAGAACATAAATGATATGCTTATCAAATCTGTAGAAGAAAAGAGGTGGCATGGGGTGGTGGGAAGAAGGCAGTGCCTGGCACATGGTAGGTTCTTGTTGAATAAGTGACTGATTGATTGATAATATGTGGAGTCAGAATTCTCCAGCTAGAATCCTGGCTTTGAAACTTACAATCAATTTGGCAATGGACAAGTCACATTATTTCTCTTGGCTTCTGTTTCTCATCTGTGAAATGAGGGGCTGCGTTGTATCACCTATGAAGCCTCCTCTAGTACTAAGTCTAAACATAATGATATGTTTAAAAACTGAGAGGGATGTCTAATACACTGGATGACAGAATCAGGATCTCAAAAGATCTTGACTGACTAGGTGAATATAACCTGAGCCTCAAAGTCCATGGCATTGATCATTCAATGTTCTTCACTTGCATGAGAGATGGCACTAGTGAGAGTTAGAGAGAGAAGAGAGATCCTGGCCTTCCCAACCTCTCTTTAAACTGACCTGAGAGAAAAGCTCTGAAAAGAAGCCAATATGTAGAAGAACTGGTACTTAGATCATGACCCTCTTCCTCACTTACTATCTGCAAGACTTTGGGGAATGTCTCCTTGAGTGAGATCTGGGACTGTGTCTCTTAGTTGAGCTGAGTTATCTCTCTCCCATCATTTCTCATCCACTTGTTTTCATGTACTTTATGATCTTCAGAAACATCATTCTTTAAGATGAAATATACTCTGAAACTCTCATTTCCTCGGATAATTTCCCACTAAGGCTGTAGTATTTCCCCTTGCTCTGCATTCATTGAGTTCCCCAGCCTCTTTTTACTTCCTTTCCATTTGATGTTTTCCCCATTAGATTGTGAGCTCCTTAAAAATATCTTTGAGGATAGGAATTGGTTCCTTGTATCCCTAGCAAGTTAGCATAGTCTTTGGCACATAGCAGTACATGCCTGATAAATGTTTATTGATGCTAACTGACCAAAGGGAGTGGTCATTTACTCTGTATTGTCTAGGATATAGCTTCATATGTGTTCTTTATCTGATTTCTGTTTGTTCTTTGTTTGGAAAAAATGGTTATATGGGGTATTGTGGCTTTTCTTGAGTCCATTATAAGAAGAGCCTTGCTAATCTAGAGAAAATCTAAAGGATTGTAACTGGGATGTCAGGAGACTTGAGAACAAATCAGATGAGGATCATCTGAAGGAGCTGAGGATTTTAAGCCTTGAGAAGAAAAAACTTCAGGTAAGAATGATTGATGAGTTCAAGTATCTGAAGTACTGTCATGTGGAAAAGGGAGTGGACTTATTTTATTTTTTTCCATAAGGTAGAACTAGGAGCAATGGAGAAAAGTTGCAACTACATAAATTTACTTTATCTAAAGCAAAAACCATTATTTTTCAATTAGAGCTATCTGCAAGTGCAATGTGTTTCCTTAGAATGTAATGGATTTCTCCTCCCTGGAGGTATTCAAACATAGTCTGGAGAAACACTTAACAAATGTGTTGTATAGAGGATTTTTTAATGTATTTTTGGATTACATGACCACTGGGACCACTGATTCTATGAATATTAGTAGTGTATTTCCATATCCATTTCATACACTATAAAAAATCCGTGTAAGGCACCTTGCTGGGTGGCAGTGTCAAACTACGTAGACCTCTATATTCTCTAAAGGTAAAAACCTTAGAGGGCATGACCTGTACTTTGTGCAGGGGTACAAGGAAGGCCAGTGCCTAGCCACCCATGAAAATACTGCTTTGTGGCCCTGCATAGTAGGGATTTGCCTGGCTTACCTTTGTCAATATAATTTGACCTTCTGATTTGATTTCCTGATATTATTTTCTATTGGATGACCAGAGAATTGGCCCAAAGATCCAGGAAGGGGAGATTCAGTGCCCTTCTTAAATACCCGATTGCATTCTAGCCACCCAGTCATGAAAGATGCAAAATATAGGGTGTTTTGTTTGCCTTTGGATCTCTCCAAATCTATGCAAATCATGCAGCTGACAGCAGTATAACAGATGCAGCTGCACTTGACTTGGCTGTGTTTCTCAACACCCAGGATGTGAGTCATTTTAAATGGTGAGTGCATGAGGGCAGCCCTTGGCTGCTACTGGGAGATTCAGAGGTTTTAAATTATTTACAACAAAAATGTGGCCATTTCCTCTGGACTCAAACTTAGATGACAGTATTTCTCTCTCTGGAGAAAGTGTGGAAAGAATCTCACACCTAAGTCAGCATAGCAGCCTGAGTAAAAAATTGCTGAGTTTGGCTTGGCTTAGCCTAGCCACCACTTTGTTATTTTTCTCAGTGCAATGCTGAGTGTGCCTTCCCATCTTCTTTGCTGCATTGGCAATCTGTGTTTTGGCTTCCTTAACCCCTTCAAATAATTCCTTGGAAACCATGAATGTCTATAACTGGGGATGCCTATATTGAAAAACCTGACTAAAGGATTGACTGACTAGTATTCTCTGAATAGAAAAGTAGTTGTTGCAAAGTAGTTTACAGTTTAATAGGATAGACAAGCTGAAAAACAACCATGTATAAATAAGATATATACAGGATAAATGGGAGATAATTGAATGAATAATGAACACAATTTATGGCGATTGAAATTCTATTACCAGGTATTTTAAAAACAAATTTAAGATAAATAATAATTTTTCAGTGTGTCCAGCAGCTACTATGCATACAAAAATAGCATTTTATTTATATGTCAAATACTTAAACATCTTGAACTTATGTTTCTGTTACTGGCTGGCACAGTGGATAGAGCTGAGTGACCCTGGGCAAATCATTTAAGCTTTGCCTCAGTTTCCTCAGCCATAAAATGGTGATAATAATAGAATCTAACTCCCAAGGCTGCTATCTGCAAAAGTGCTTAACACGGTGTCTGGCACATAATAGAGGCTTAATAAATACTTATTTCTGATCTTTATTCCATTCACATATAGTTGAAATACATATATATGGAGAGAGACACACACACACACACACAGAAAGGGAGGGGAGAGAGAGAGAGAGAGAGAGAGAGAGAGAGAGAGAGAGAGAGAGAGAGAGAGAGAGAGAGAGAGAGAGAGAGAATGATATACTGGTAAAGGAAGGTAGATATTTTCTACTCCTTTTTTGATGAACTAATTCCACCTTTTAGACATTAAAAATAATTCAGCCTGCCATTCTTTTCTGAAGGCCTTCCTCTACTGAAAATTGTCATATTGTTGTGCATTTGATGACAGAGATCATGAGAAGTCTAAAGAAGCAGGTTGTTATTTGTTCTATCATCTTTTGTATTTTAATTAATAGTCTTTCTCAGTCTTATGATTTTCTTTAGTCTTTATACCTGGGATCTCTTTATACCTTGATTAAATTCAGGGTTTGCCTTTAATCTTGTGTTTTTCCTATCTCTTGGTTGTTCTTCTCTCTCCGGTACCTGCAGCAATCTTCTTGTCCTGGAGAAAAGACTGAACAAGAACACAAAATAAACAAATCCTTTAAAATTGTTTGCTACATGCTAGGTCGTGAGACACTCCCAATCTCTACTATGTAATAAATGCAGAGAGCTTAAAGATTGAATTGTTTACGATCATACTCTTTTGTTTTGTAAGCCTAGACATTTCAAACAAGAGAATAAACTCTAAAAATTTCAAGCCATCTCATGAATTTTAGAGCAAATCTTTAAAGATATTTTTCATTAGTTCACTCTAGCGCAAAGGTTAGTAGTACTCTTTTAAATAATTTTAGGGTCCTTAGTATGCTGCTAGGTGAGTCTTCCTAAATCATAATGCGATCATAGCATTTCTCTTCTCAAAAATATTCAGTGGTCCCTCATTGCCAACCTGCTTAACGTGGCAATTCAAAGCCTTCCCAGTATTCCTCTAACTTATCTTTGTATGTGTCAGGCACTGAGAACAAAACACTTGGCATGCAAAGAAAGGTACAAACAACCCCTGCCCCTAAATAAACTTAAATGCCAGTTGTTTCCCTTTGTGTGTACTGTGGGTACCTTTATTTTTTGTTTAGTTGTTTCAGTTGTGTCTGACTCTTTGGGATCCCCTTTTTTTGGGGGGGGAGTGCTTTTTGGCAGAGATTGAAGTGATTTGCCATTTCCTTCTCCAGCTCATTTTACAAATGAGGAAACTGAGGCAGACAACGTGAAGTGACTTGCCCCAGGTTACACAATTGACAAGTGTCTGAGATCAGATTTGAATTCATGCATATGAGTCTTCCTGATTCCAAGCCCAGTGCTTTATCTACTGTGCCACCTAGCTACTTTGTACTTTTCTTAAGGGTACTCTGTCTTCTACTATTGTTTATTCACATGGCAAATTTCTCCAACTATGATGTAAGCTTGTCAAGTGCAGGGACTATATGGTACTGATCTTTGTCCCTCCTACTGGGCCTAATTAATAGTAATCAGGGAATTGTTTTTGTGGCTGTTGAGTTGTTTTTCAGTGACATCCAGTTCTTTGTGACCCTATTTCGAGTTGTCTTGGCAAAAATACTGTAGTGATTTGCCATTTCCCTTTCTAGCCCATTTTACAGATGAGGAAACTGAGGCAAGCAGGCTTAAGTGATTTGCCCAGGGTTGTAGAGCTAATAAGTATCTGAGGTTAGATTTGAACTTCTTGACTTCAGGCCCAGCATTCTATCTACTCTGCCACCTAGATCCCAATTAGGGAATGAAGATTCCCAAATTATAGGATTTAAAGCCAGTACAATCTTAAGAAATCATCACTTATAGACATCCCTGCTTTACAGATGAGGAAATTAATCAGGATCAAATATAAAATCTCCTACCATTCAAAATTCCTTATAATCTGACCTCTTCCTATGTTTACAGCCTTTTTACACCTTGCTCTCAGCCTCTAGGTATGTGATCCAATAATATTAGCCTCCTTCTTATTCCTCAAATACGATGCTCCATTGTCAGCTCTGATTGTTTTCACTGGCTGTCCTATGCCTAGAATTTCTACCTTCCTTGTCTTTGCCTCCACTTCCCCAGCTTTCTCCAATTACCAGCTAAAATCCTACCTTTTACAAAAAGCCTTTCCCTTAAAGTTAATATCTTTCCTCTGCTGGTTATCTCCATTTTATCCTGTCTCCATCTTGTTTGTATACAATTATTTGCATTTTGTCTCCTGCATTAGAGTACGTGGTCCTTGAAAAGAAAGGACCATCTTTTGTTTTTATATTCCCAGGGTCTAGCACAGTGCTTGGTGCTTAACAAATGCTTATTGACTGGGTGGCTGAAACTAAGAACCATGATGATTTGAGTATGTTACCCAAGGTCACACAGACAGTAAGCAGCAAGCTGGAAATTTAAACTCTGTTCTTCTGTTTATACATCTCCTGTTCCCTCTGCTATAGTACAATCGCCACTTTGAGTTGAATTGAATACTTGACATTAAAATTTGAGGTAGAACATTTTGCTTACAGACAAGAAGGATTTATGAGCACAATTTTCTTCATAATCTTAACTTAAGAAGAGAAGCAATTAACTTCAGAAAAGGAACACAGTGTGATGGGCTACATGACAAAAAGCCCATAATAACATTGACAATGACAGAATTCTAATGACAATTGAGGTGGCTCTCAAGACATCCCACTAAAAGAACCACTCACACATTGACACATGAGTGTTTCCAGTTCTTTGCTCTCAGTATAATTCTTTCAGTAAAGATAGTCTCAGCATTGGCAGAGCAATCTCTTCTAAAAACACAAGTTTATTTCAGGACAATATTGTGGAAGCCAATTTTGCATGGTAACCAAATGATGTTTGGAGATGCAAATACAAAGGAGGTTGATTGAGAGTGGATACATGAATGAGAACTTATTGAAGAAATTAGCTTTAGCCTGGAAAAGGGGAGATTTTACTATTATTATTATTTTCTTCATAAGAAAGAGAACATTTGTTTTTATTTTTGTTGTAGGAGCAGTAATAGTAATTGTTTTTGGTGGTGGTACAAAAATTAAGATTGGTATGGACCTGTGATTTCATTTGTTGAGGGAATTCCTGGTGAGGAAACTCCTTCTACCAGTGCAGACAAGAAACTTTTCTGTTACTTATGGCCTTAAAGAGTTTTCTGGGACACTGAAAGGTTAAGTGACTTGCCTGGAGTTGTACAGCTTGTATGTGCTAGAGGTAGGAATTGACCTACGTACTCCTGAGTCTGAGGTAATAAATTGCAGATCCAGATGGCTCCCTCTACTTATCCCATGATGTCTTTTTGAATAGTTGAAGAATTTCCATGTGGAAGAAGGATGAAATTTGGTTTGCTTCATTCTGGAAGTTAGAGATAAGACCAATAGTTGCAAGCGAAGACTCAAATTTGGGCTCAATAGAAAGAAAGAATTCTAATGACAGCCAACCACAAATAGAACGAGTTGTAAAACATGGTATAATATTGATCACCACTAAAAATCTTTCAAAAGAACCTGGATGACCAATTGTTATTGGTAATATTAAAGATGGAAATCATGATGTTAGACTGGAATTGACTACATAATCTCTAAAGTTGAAGAAACTGTATATTTTTACTCGGAGAAGAGAAGACAGTATAAATAGAGGTGGCATGATACCTACTTCAAGTGTTTGAAGAGTTGTCATGTAGAAGAGGGATTAGACCTCCTCTGCTGTGTCTTAGTGGACTGAACTAGAAGAAATGAGAGAAAGTTAAAGACAGTCAGGTTTTGGTCTTCAAAGAAAAATCTTCTAAAAGGTGTTTATTGGTGAAATGGATTTACTCTGGATCTAATCCAATTCAATAAACATTTATTCAGCAGCTCTTGTGTTCTAGAAGGAACATAAAAGGCAATGAAGTGGTTCATTACATAGAGAACTGGGCTTGAAGTTAGGAATATCTTTTCAAATGTAGCCTCAGACACTTATTATCTGTGTGACTCTGGGCAAGTCATTTAGTCTCTGTTAATCCATTGGAGAAGGAAATGGCAACTACCCTAATATCTTTGCTAAAAAAAACCCCATGAACAGTATGGTCCACAAGGTCATTGTAATGACAATATGATATTCACAACACCTACTGGGACCATGAATATTGCAGCACAATTCTGAATCACAAAACAGAACACTCTCCACATGGAAGACAGAACCAAAACATTTATTCAGACACCAGAAAGTCAAACCTATCATACTGATGAAAAAATCTCTAATAATAATGCAGAGTATAACACTATCCCCAAGCCTTTCCCCTGTTGGCTTCCCACAAACCAGCTGCATTAAACAAATCACAAGCAGACTCCCTTAAACAAAATCAACAACAAGCTCTTTCACTCGTGCTAGCCAGCAGCCTGCATCCTTCCTAGCTCTGACTAGACTCTGACCAATTTTCCTCTCAGCTCTGCTCTAGGACCATCTCTTCCTGTTCTACCCTTCCTGCTCCACCCCTTCTAATCATGTGACTCAGATTCATGTGACTCAACCTTCCATGTGACCCAGGCAGGTCACATGGGCCCATTAATGAATGGGAAAGATCTTTCCATTTAAATTATCATTACAATCATGAAGAGACATGACTGAATAACTAAACAACAATGTTCCAGGAACTGTGCAAAGCACTGAGGATACAATTTAAAAAAAAAGACAGTCATTCCAGGCACTTGTAATCTAATGTCGTCAGATAATATACAAAAGGAGGCAGAAAATCAGGAGAGTTAAGGGAGAAGGGGGGAAGGATAATAAGGGGCATCTTGTTCCACAGAGTTGAAACCAGGCAGAGGAACAGATTCAAAGTAGAGTTGGTTAAAGGTGCAGTATCTTCCCTCTATAAAGGAAGGCAGGGGGAGGAGTTTGATATTCTACCCTATAGCCCTCCAATCAGAGGGGGAGGAGACTTTGGTAAGTGGTGTCAGTCAATGAACGAATTAGCAGCATGGTGATGAGGTTAGAGGTGATGAGCTTAACTTGGCAGGGGCAACTTGCTCAGGATCTTTAAGTAGAAGCCTGAATGACCACTTGTCAGTGCTATAGACAGTATTCCTAACCTCTGACTGCCTTCCAACTCTGAAAAATCTCTTTCTGCCATCTACTTATTAGTCTATTTCTGTCTATGTGATACATATTAGAATTTTATTATGGGTTAATGGTCATCAGTTTTGGAATTTACCAATAGGAATGCCATGGGTCAATTGAACTCTGATCTAAACATCACAATTGTAGCCAGAATTTAAAGGACATGTGATTTATAAATTGAAGTTGGTACTCGAGAAATATAAGCAGCAGCACATTTATTTCAGGGCAAAATATATGTCATATGTATTGAAGAAGGATTCTAGTTTTCTAGGATGTCAAGTCGATTTCATATTTTTTCTGCTTCCTTAGCACCAGTAGGAGGCTGATCCCCCTCCTGGAATGTGATTTTCTCTAGCTCCTCCAAGTAGATTAATTCTGATAATAAGACCAAACCACTTTGGATGGCACTAATTTACAGTTTTCACATCCTTGATCTCATTCAGTACTCACAACAGCCCTGTGGGGTAGGTAAGGCATCTATTGTCATGCCCATCCTATATTAAAGGAAATTCAGACTCACAGAGACTAATTTATTTATCTAAGATGTCACAATGCTACACAGTTGGTAAGTAGCAAAGCCTGGGTTTTATTTGTGTTTTCTAACTCCAGTCCAGTGTTCTTTGCTCAGCTACCTTAGAATTCCACCTTCTAACTGAAGCCTTGTCATAGATCCATTCTTAACTACAGGAGCCCTCCAGCCTTTCTCTGAATTCCTATAGAGTTATTGGATATCTTGCTTATTTGGGCATTTAATAATTTCCTGTTTTGTATTCTTTCTTCATTCTTTTATGTCTATATGTATTATCTGACTAGAGATCATAAATTTCTTGAAGGCAAAATCTATGGAAGATAGAACTTTCTTATCCTTTTATCAAGATGCACGGCAATTGCAGGGTTTCAATAAATACTTTTCAAATTGCCATTTGTATATAGAAAGGGACCAGTAGGAGAAATAATTGTTTATAGCACTTCTCTACCTCTGTGAAATGGGCTAAAATGCTTTGTGGTGTTATTTATGCTGTTTGGGCACCTTTAAGAAAGCTTTCGAAATCTCTCAACAAATTGACCTCATTTATATTATATTACTTCAAGTGCTTCTGTTTTCTTTTAAATTGTACATTATCTTTCAAACTATATGCATCTAATTTTCCTTGTTGATTCTTTTCTAAGGATCTCAAAATAGTCCCTCACTTTTGCAACTTCTAAACTTTGTTTCTTTAATTCATGTGGCTACTTTTTACTTCTGCTACATCCTATTAAGAGCTAATGAAGCTCCTCTAGACTTAATTTTAGGAACCAGTGACTGTCTAGATTCCCTTGTATCAGCACTCACTTTTGTCAGCACATGGATGGGTGATTTCCACCTCTCACAGCAGCAAATTATCATAAGTAACTCTTGCCGAAAGGCTTCTCCATCTAGGGTTCCTGTCAAAAGCCCAAAAGTCACAGACAAAAACTCTTTGTAAACCTCTCAAGCGTTATTTACAATTCTGGGGAATTCAGGGTCAGTAAATGCACTAGACAGATTTCTGTTATTGCTTCTCAGAAATATAAATAAGAGAATGAATACTCTCTCTAATCCCTTGCATTTTGGAGGTTCTTTAAAAAAAATGATCTTAATGAACTAATATATAGTATGAGAAAATAAATCAAGAGGGATAGATTTTATATCTTCATACATATATATAAGTATATATATATATATATATATATATAAAATCCCTAATGATGGATTTTAACACTGTCTATTTATGACAATAATAACAGTAGTAAAATGGCAATAGTGATTGTTATAGAAAGAGAATGATTGTCATCTTCAATTATCTGAAGAGTTGTAATAAGGGAAAAGGATTAGATTAATTCTATGCTTGGGCACTGGAAGCAAAGCTCTCACCAGTGGGTGGAATATATTGGTGAACAGGAGAACAAATCTTGATTTCAACATAAGGAAGAATTATCTAAATGAAAACTGTCTAATAATGGAATGAGCTACCTCCCAAGGTAACTGACTTTTCCATCACTAGAAGTCTATAAGCCAAAATTAAATAAATACCCATCAGGGATACATGCTCCTAGTATAAGTTAGACCAAATGATCACTAAGGTTCCTTTTATCTCTGAGATATTAGAATTATTTTATCCTGTGATTTCTAATATTAGCTGGAAAGAATCTCTTTTATGTTCAAACTAGCATAACATATTGTGCCTCTTATTGTTCATTCATTTTATGCCTTATATTATCATTTCCGTGTATGGCATCTTCTCTAGTAGAGCATGATCTTTATGTGTGTTAGGGACTTTTAGACACTTTTCTTCATGAAATCATTATCATCTCGTATGGGACCTTGCACAGAATAAATGTCTAGTAAGCATTTCTTGAGCTGAATTGATCACAAATTGTTTAGGAAATATAAATGTGTGACAGTGGTGTGAATTAGGTATACACTTAGTAGGTGTTTCAGGTGTCACTTGAATGTTGCCATAGTAATAGGTGCTCATATCTGACTCACTTCTATGCTTTCTGCAACTTGTAGAAAAACATACTGGAACATTATGAATTAATTATACAGCAAGGAAATATAATATAAAAATCGATCTATCCAGCGTTGTCACAATTCAGCCAAAAGCAAAAAGGTTTTGACAGAGAATATCTAGTGCGCCTGCATGATTTTTTTTCTACAGCTATAACAGCTACCCTGTTCGCTAAAGAGCACTTGTCTGAAAACTCTTGGACTTCTACCTCCCAACACTCTGAGCTCAAATGAGATCCTAATTTAATATTTAATATTAATAATAGAAGAAAGAAGATGGAATTCCACTCTGAATAAATTTTTAAAAATGGAAGTCTCAGTGTGATTTGTTCCTAACCTGAAACTCTTGTTTTTGACTATTCAACCTCATTTGTAAGATTCAGACTTTTGACTTTTCTAGTTGCCTTGTGATCTGTTAAAGCACAATAAAACGAGAAATAGTAAAGTAGGTTTTACAGAGCAGAATTATAAAATTATGTTTCTCCTGATTGTCCTAAACCTTCTTCTGGCTTTCCACAGGTAGTTAAAGGATCAGGGAAAGGAGATAAGTGGTCAGAACCCACTAGGGTTGGCCCTACAAATGAGGTTAGAGATAAAGAAGGATTAGTAGGATTGTGATTTATCCTTTGGATCAGTATCACCAGTGACAGAGATATCATGACAATTGTGAGTTTGTTCTCTGTGGGAAAATTTCTTTATTCCACCATGGCTCTCCATTGTCTGTCCCAGCTCTGCCTTTTTCTTGTCTTTTGATATCTTGATAATCAATATGTGACTAAAACTGTATTGTCTTGCACATAGACCACCTTTATATATATTTGGTTTAGTCCAGCTTCTTTTTCTGTCTTCATCTTCATTGTCATTTCTTTATATAGCATAGCTGTCATTATGGTATTAAAATAAAACATGTTGACTTATTTTCCTTAGTGATTTCACTTTATCATAAAATTCCTACATATCTCTACATTTTTCATCTATATGTTATTTATTCTGTAATTCTGGATGCAACTTCCTTTTTTTTGCCTGGTTTCATTTGTAGCAAGAATGTAAAACTTCACATAATTTTGTTTCTCCAGTGGTATGCCTACTCATTAGTCATTTAGGAAGGTTCCGATATTTTGAGGAAAAATTTCTGCTAACTTCCATGATTACTCTAAACACTGTACTTTTTAGCACATTCTTTACCCTTTCCCTGTACTCTTCCACAAAGAAAATGGAAGAGAATGAAGAAAGCTGCATAGGAGAAAGAGATATTACTTGTTTCATTTTGTTTCATTACTTGGCATGGCCAGCAAATTGGCCACCAAATGACCAATTTATTAGCCATGAGATTTTCTGTATTTTGCTAGGCAGATTTTTTGAAAGCAAAAGGCATTGGATATACTAGAGGACTTTCTAGCATTGTGGAACTCACCCTAATATGTAGTATACTGACACTGCCTTTGAAAACCAGGTGTTCCCCCTTAGCCATGATAGGCATTGGAGGAGATCACTGGGATAGATTATACCACAGATTATACGACTATAGGGAAAACAATTCACAAACAGTGTAATATTTTCAACCCGCAACATTTCATTGGGGTGGGTATAGTATCTTTTTAATTATCCTAAATGTTTGTATTTTATTTGCCTGACTTTGCATTTTTGTCTCTTTATCTTATAACAAATTTAATCTGTACTTTGCTTTTAATTACTCCGTCATTCAGATGAGTGCTTGAAAGGAATACAGATCTTTAAGTTTTGATGTTTGTATGTATGAAACAGGTTGTTGGTGTTGTGAATGAATAAATGGAAAACATTTATTTAGTATTTGCCACATGCCAAGCATTGTACAAAGTGTTTGGCAGACCAATGCAAAAAGGAGCAGTCCCTCTCACCACAGAGCTTCTATTTTAATGGGATAGATAACGTATATGAGAGTTGTGTCCAGGGAAGAGAATTATGGTCTGGTAAATGACAAAGAAAGTGAGTGGACCATTCATTAGACCAACAAGTGATATCCCTTTACTAGAGGCAAAGGTAGTGTTGATTTGATATTTAATAGAGGAAAGGAAAAAAAGCTTCATTGTACAAGGATATTAGGATGAGTCATAGAATTAGTCATCAGTCATATTTAACTCATAAAGGAATCCACATAATTCCTGAATGTTCTTTTATTTTGAGCCACATAAGTCATGAGCTAAAAATCAATCCTGTTTTATATGTATCACTAGTAAATTCACAAAATTATTCTAGTATAGAAATTCATATTAATTTAACTATGATATTGATTTTATCAGTTTAGTTGTGACATTGTCCTTACTTACCCACAGTTTCCTATTAACAAATGCCCTTGGAATAATATCAGCTCATATGGATCAAAAGAGATTTCACAAAAGGTGTTCTGAGGCTTTTACATCGCTTAATTGAAAAGGTGTTAATATGCCAAGTATTGATGGGAAGCAAAATTAAATAACTAATAAATCCATAACCCTATGATATTTGCTTGCATATTTAAAAGAAAGGGAAAGAGGTTAAACCTTGAATTTTGGGATTATAGATAGTAATCATTGAAAATGAATAAGCAGATTTTATATCTGTGGTCCCTTAGACAGTTGGTATAATTTCTTTAAAGATGATTTTGCAAAATGAAAAAATATTCAGGTAAAGTGAAAATATTTAGTTAATTATCTAGGTGCTCCGAAATTCCCAAATTCTGCTGGTGAAATACTGCCTGAGTTGACAGGGTATAGGGGCTAATGTATTTTTAATGTTTAATATCATAATGAAAAGAGAGCCTAAGGAAAGGATTTGATAGATGAATTGTGCTAGAACCAGCCAGAGATATGGCTTTGGCAAGAGCTTATATAAACAGATAACTTATTATGGACCAAGGCATCCCATTCCATTTCTGTATAGCCTCAGTTGTCATGACCATTATTTTCTTCCAGTCACCCAAATTTATCTGTTACTGGAAGATTGCATTTTTTTGCACTGTTTGCCCTTTTTAATAAAACCTTTTGAGCCCTGTTTGCACATTAGCATTGTGTGCAAAAGAAAATGTAGAGTATTAGAAAGAAAATTGGATTTGGAGGCAAGAGAGATTTGGTTTCAAATCCTGATTTGGTTAAAATTAATTTTAATGATGAACTATTTTGACCTCAGTTTCCTTCCCTTTATAGCACTTAGCACCGTCTGGCACATTGGCTAAATGTTTAATAATTGCTTGTTAATTTATTGATCCAACAGTTCATATGTAAGGAAAAGTCTTTTGCTGAAGGATATACATGACATATTGGCTTCTGATTGGTCACTGAGTATCCCTGTGATTGGGGGTTACTTTGAAAATAATGGGTGGCTGAGTTCATAAGGAACCCTTTCAGCAGAGTATAAGAGGTTGGGGGGGGAAAAATATTTCCCTCTCTTGGAAGATCAATACTCTTTTGGTACACTCTTTTCCAAGCCAACTCTCCCAAGGTTCTTGCCAGGTACCCATGATGATCCCTACTTGAGCACATGACAGTGGTGACTAGCATGTGTTTGCCCAGGAGAACCTGAGATGCGACATTAACACCCTCTTTGCTTCATCTACTTTCTGCTTCTTTCCCTCACTACAAGTGACTGAGATGAATAACAGTCTTGAGTGAGATATTTCTGGCATTGATGGCTACCTCATGAATTCAAGAGGCAGGAAGCTCCTTGTGTTGAATGTTGGTTGCCCTGTAGGAAGTTATTTCCACAAGAACTTCTTAAAAGAGAAAAGACCAGAAGGATGATATGGCTGAAAGGGCTAAGAAAGCCAAAGCACCCTGACAGGATTTTGAATTGTGAATAAAGTATAGGTCAGAGGTTAAAGTGAAATATCTATTCTGTCAGTCTTTAAAAAAGTCTGTAAATCCCAAGTGTTTTGTTTTTTTAAGTCTTTCTATTATGCAGTAGGAATCATAGCTGCCCTATACTTGATATCTACTTGGCATATTGAGTATCATTTCCAGAAGTCATTAATCCAGGTTTTTTTTTCTTTTTAAGGAAAATGGTAGGTGTGAGCCATATCCAAGTTTTAAGATCTTTTTCCTCCACAAATCCCTCTTTTGTTATAAATAAGAATAGTTAAACCAAACAAATCAACATATTGGTCATGTCTAAAAATGTCTTCCTTATTCTGAACTGATGGCCTATTACTCCTCCACTGAGGTGTGGGAGGCATCCTTATCAATTCTCTTAAATCATCATTGGTCACTGCATTGATTAGAGTTCTGAAGTCTTTCAGCATTATTTTCCTTTAAATTACTATGATCATTGTTTAAACTGTTTTCCTGTTTACTTAACTCTGGTTCATAAAATTGTTTCAGAGTTCCCTGAAGTTTTTTTAATACATATGCATATATAAATCTATATGAAAATTTAATTTCCAATATATACACACATACATATAGTTATAATTTCTTAATAGCAAAATACTATTGCATTGACTTAATTTACCACAGTTCATGTAATCATTCCCCAATCAAAAGGTACCCATTTCCCTTTGAGTTCTTTAGAACTTCAAAAAAGTGCTGCCATAAATGTTTTTATATATATGGAAACTTTCCATTTGTCTTTAACCGCGAATATATGCCTGCATGTTCTATCCCTGAATCAAAGGATATGATCAGGTTAGTGACTTTTCTAGTGCAATTATAAGTTTTAAAATTCATATCCAGCAGTAGTCCATTAGCGTACCTATCTTCCCATAGCTCCTCCAACAATTATCATTTTCATATTGCTATTTTTTCCAGTCTGATGAGTATTAGTAGAAACTTTAATGTTTGTATTGATATGTAGATTATAATTAGTGATTTGGAAAAATAATTCCCACATAATAGCAGATAATTTACATTTCTTCTTTTGAAAATTTCTTCTTTATATCCTTTGACTAACCATCCATTGGGGAACAAGACTCCAACTTATTTATTCATATGGTTCTCTAGGTAACTTTACACCAATATATTTGCACCAAACCTACCAGAGTATATGCTTTGCTGGCATTGTCTTTGAGAACCAAATGCCTCTTTCAGTCTCTAGCAAGGTATTGGGATAACACTTTATGGAGCACTACATCAGACTGCATAATTACAAGGGAAATAAAACCTCCCAGATCTGCAAAGAGGTTCAGTGGTAGCATCTTGTCATATCTCTTCTTTCAAGCTATGTTTATTCAATATAACTGTACAACAGTGGAGTTATATTCAATATAACTGTACAACATTTATTTTTGATTTTCTAGGTGGTTTTTCTTTCTTAGTGGTCAGTGTGTATGTATATGTAGGTATACATGTGTTTGTATGTATGTGTGTATTAATGTATGTGTGTATATCCCTGATTACTTCACTGTATATCAAATCACATAAATTTTTCCATGCTTCCCTATATTTATCACATTAACAATATCTTAAACCATAGTAGTATCAAATTACATCCATTTAGCACAATTTATTTAGCCATTCTTCAAAAAACAGACCTCCATGCTGTTTTTAATTCTTTGTTATTACAAAAATACATATATATGTACATATATAAATACATATATATGCATTAGAATATATGGAGACTTTCTTCTTATCAATGGCATCTTTGTAGGACTGGTTTAGTACTGGGATTACTTGGTCAAAAAATATGGACATTTTGTTCTCTTTATTTGTTCACTTTATTTATAATTCCAAATTGCTTTTCAAAATGATTGTGTAAAGCTACAGAATCACCAACACTGCACTACTGTGTGTAGCTTCCCACAACCCCTCTAGCATTAACTATTGCCATCTTTTGCCAACTTTGTCAATTTTAGGGTGTGCTGTGAAATCTTGGGCTTGTTTTGTTTCACATTTTTCTTATTTATGAATAGGAGCATTCTTGAATGTGGTTGTTGATAATTAGCAATTTTTCATTTCAGAACTATTTGCTTATCAGAGAATGGTTTTGGTCACAATTGTTCTGTTAAGTTATATTTTCTATATATATCCTTTATCAGATAAATGTGATGTAAAGATTCTTTTCCTATTTGACCTTTCTTATGTTAGATGCATTAATTTTGTGCAGAATATTTTCAGTTTAATATAATCAAAGTTATCTATTATATTTTCCTTAATTGTCTATAACCCCAGTTTATTTAAGATTATGTCTCCTTCCTGTATTTGTGAGTGGCATGAAACCTATTCCCTTCTTACTTTTTTCAGTAGTAAAATCCTTAGTATTAAAGACACAGGTTCACTCAGAATCCATTGTGGGATGTGGTTTAAGGTTTTGGCTTAAGCATAATTTCTATTAGACTGTTTTCTAGTTTTCCTGGATTTTGATCAAACAAGGAATTATTATTTTCTAAGTAAGTTTTGTTTTCCAGTTTATCAAAAAAATGAATCACTGAGTTTCATTGTTTCTTATTCTCTCTCTTGTAGAATCTTTCTTAATCTACCTTCCTATTTTTAACCAACACCAAGCAGTTTTGACTTACTGCTGCTTTATAATATAGTTTTTGTTATGGAAGTATTTTTTCCCCTTATACCTACTTCTTTTAATCCTTCCTTTGGTATTCTAGATCTTTTATTTGAAAAGGATTTTGCAATTACTTTATTAAGTTATGTACAACATCCTTTTGACAACTTGATTGATATTGCATTAAAACTGTAAATTAGCTTTGGTGCTATTGCCATCTTTATTATATTGGAATGGTCAAGCCAAAAGCACCAAATATTCCTCGAGCTATTTCTTTATGTCTTTAAGGGTCACTTCATAATTGAATCTGCAAGTATTTTGTGTGCTTTGGTAAATTGATTCCCAGGTATTTGATAGCATTTTATAGTTATTTGAAATGAGATTTCTCCCTTTCCATTATTGCCTCTTGGATTTTGTTATACTACATAGAAATGCTATTGATTTTTGAGGACTTATTTTGTAGCTTACAAATTAGTATCATGATATCATCAGCTGATAAGGATAATATTATTTTTTCTATTCTAAATTTATTTCCCTTGTCTTATTGTTATTGCTAACATGTCCAGAATTATATCAAATATTAGTGGATAAACATCTTTACTTTAGTTCTGTATTCAATTGGGCAGGATTCTAGTATATCACAGTTGCATATGAGTCTTCCTTTGGGTTTTTGGGTACTTTTATGATATTAATAATATTGATATTAAAAGATATCAGTATTAAAGGTATGATATTTTTAAAGTCTCTAAAACTCTAATTTGTGTTTTTTTTCTTTTTTTAATTTAATTTTTCATTTTTAACACAGTTTATAACAGATAAAACAATTCAAACTTTTGATCAGGTCATACTTCTTTTTAAAGCATTTACAATATGGACCACAAAAGAATTTTTTTTTTAAACACAAATACTATTTATGTATGCTAACTTCACAAGCTCTTGACCTAATTGTCTCTACAGTATTACTAAGAATTAAAGGACCTTAACTTATTGTTGTTAGTCTAAAGTCCTATGCCTAATAGCTTAATTTTAGACAACCCCTCGGATGTTCCCCTACCAATAATCTATAATTTAATCAATCTGGTATTAAGCTTACAAATCTTTTGACTATAGGAAATTGCTACCAAAAGTAGAGACATTTCAGGGATACAATATCTCCTCAACTTCATGTCAGTTTGAGACAGGATTAGATTGTCCACTTGCATTCAGTCAGACTTAAAGTGTGCCAGATGTCTGTGGGGAAATTGAGTCAGGAGAATCCTACCTCAGCCCAGGCTGAACAGCCACTCTCCCTCCCTTCCCATGAGATCACCTTTTGCAGTTCATACCAGCATCTCACAGGCTTACTGGCATCATGGATTGGAGGCTCAGACCACCTTTCTTGTTATCCATACCTGGAGTTAGACTCAGAAGAATAGTCACGAAAGAGTCCCATAGCATCCAAAAATGGCAAGTTCCAATGACCAGCTTTCAAATATGATTATAATTTCACTTTGGCTAAGGAACATGTTTTGAGGCAAGTCTTAAGTGGCTTACATGCCTTTCTATGCATGTTCTAGTTCCTGATTAAATAGCAATCATAAAATCAGATTTATCATAAAAATTTTAACTTTTCCATCAATGCCAAATTTTACCCAAGGTTACCTTCCTCTAGGAAATTTAGACTAAAATTCTTTTCCCCAAACTAAAGATGTCATTGATTTATTGTCAGTAATTAATTCAGTCAATTGTTTTAATATTAATTGCTTTTACCTCACTTTGTATAATGTCCAATTTTTCTCCCCATCACTCCACTCCCCCTGCTTCTTAATACCTTGCATTCTGATTACCCCTTCCTTCAATGAGCCCTCCCTTCTATGACATTCCACCCTTCCCTTATCCCCATCTTCTCTCTTTTCTTGTAGGACAAGAAAAATTTCTATACCCCATTACCTGTGTTTCTTATTTCCCCGTTATATGCAATAATAATTCTCAACATTTGTTTCTAATACTTTAAATTCCACCTTCTTTCCCTTCCTCCCTCCCTCCCCATCCCCACTGAGAAGGCAAGCAAATCAATACAGACTGAATATGTGTCATTTTGCAAAAGACTTCCATAATAATCGTGTTGTATGACACTAATTAAATTGCCCTCTGTCCTACTCTGTCCCACCTTATTTCAACCCCCCCCCCCCCACACACAATTGACCTTGTTCCTTCTCAAAAGTGTTTATTTCTGGTAATTCCCTTCTCACATTTGCCCTCCCTCCTGTCATTCCCCTTACCCCACTTGTTGCCTCCTCTCTTACTTTCCTGTGATGTGATATAAATTTTCATATCAAATTTGGTGAGCATGTTATTCCCTTCTTCAGCCACATGTGGAGAGAGTAGTTTCATTTTTCCCCTCTCCCCTTCTCCCTTTTCTCCTCCACTGAAAAATATTTTTCTTATCCCTTTTATGAGTTACAGCCTGCCCCATTCCATTTCTCCCTTTCTCTTCCTGGTATTTTCCTCCCTCACTCCTTAATTTTTATTTATTTATTTTTTGTGTGGATATCAACTCTTCTGATTCAACACACCCTGTACTCTCTGTCTATCTATATGTATGTGTGTGTGTGTGCATGTACAATCTCTCCATCTACTCAAATACTGAGAAAAGATTCCAGAGTTGTAAACATTTTCTTTCCATGTAATAATGTAAACAATTCAGCTTTAGAGTGTCTTTTATGATTTTTCTTTCCTGTTTATCTTTTCATGCTTCTCTTGATTTTGTATTGTAAAGTCAAATTTTCTGTACAGATCTGGTCTTTTCCTCAATATGAATGATTTAAAGTCCTCTATATCATTGAATGACCATTTATTCCCTTGAAATATTATACTCAGATTTGTTGGGTAGGTGATTCTTGGTTTCAGTCCCAGTTCCTTTGACGTCTGAAATATCCCATTCCAAGCCCTTCAATCCCTTAATGTTGAAGCTGCCAGATTCTGTGTTGTCCTGACTGTATTTTCACAATACTCAAATTGTTTATTTCTAGCTGCTTGCACTATTTTCTCCTTGATTGTGGAACTCTGAAATTTGGCCACAATATTCCTAGGACTTTCTCTGTTCAGGTCACTTTCAGGAGGTGATTGGGGGATTTTTTCAATATTTATTTTGCCTTCTGGTTCTAGAATATCAGGGTAGTTTTTCTTGATATTTCATGGAAGATAATGTCTAGGCTCTGTTTTTGATCATGGCTTTCATGTAATCCCATAATTTTTAAATTGTTTCTCCTTTATCTATTTTCCAAGTCAGTTGTTTTTCCAGTGAGATATTTCACATTATATTCTATTTTTTCAAACTTTTGATTTTGTTTACTAACTACTTGGTTTATCTCATAGTCATTGATTTCCCTGAACTCAATTCTTTCTTCCAACAAATTATTTTGTTCAGTGAGCTTTTGAACCTTTTCCCCCATTTGGCTAATTCTGCTTTTTAGTCCTAGTTCCTTTGACTTCTGGAATATCCTATTCCACGCCCTTCGATCCCTTAATGTAGAAGCTGCTAGATCTTGTGTTATCCTGATTGTATTTCCACAATACTTGAATTGGTTCTTTCTAGCTGCTGGCAATATTTTCTCCTTGACCTGGGAACTCTGGAATTTGGATGCAATGTTCCTAGTTCTCTTTTTGGATCTCTTTCAGGTGGTGATTTGTGGATTCCTTGAATACTTATTTTGCCCTCTGGTTCTAGAATCTCAGGGCAGTTTTCCTCGATAATTTCATGAAAGATGATGTCTAAGCTCTATTTTTGATCATGGCTTTCAGGTAGTCCCATAATTTTTAAATTCTCTCCTGGATCTATTTTCCAGGTCAGTTGTTTTTCCAACGAGATATTTCACATTATCTTCCATTTTTTCATTCTTTTGGTTTTGTTTTGTGATTTCTTGGTTTCTCATAAAGTCATTAGCCTCCATCTGTTCCATTCTAATTTTGAAAGAACTCTTTTCTTCAGTGAGCTTTTGAACCTCCTTTTCCATTTGGCTAATTCTGCTTTTGAAAGCATTCTTCTCCTCATTGGCTTTTTGAACCTCTTTTGCCAATTGAGTTAGCCTATTTTTCAAGGTGTTATTTTCTTCAGCATTTTTTTGGGTCTCCTTTAGCAGGGTGTTTACTTGTTTTTCATGTTTTGCTTGCATGTCTCTCATTTCTCTTCCCAGTTTTTCCTCCACCTCTCCAAGTTGATTTTCAAAATCCTTTTTGAGCTCTTCCATGGCCTAAGCCCATTGAGTGGGCTGGGATACAGAAGCCTTGACTTCTGTGTCTTTCCCTGATGGTAAGCAGATCTGCCTAGCCAGTGCTTGGGGTCTGAGATTCAAATGCTGCTTCCCAGCCTCCGGGCTTGGGGAGGGGGCAGGGCTGCTATTCAGTGTGAGATTAAGTTCAGGTGCTCAGGTAGGGGCAGGGCCGCCTCTTGGGCTCAGTTCCCTCAGGGGGTTTATGCAGAGACCTTCAACAATGGATCCAGGCTCCTGCCTGCTTGGGAAGCCCAGGTCTGCTCCCATCTCTGCTGCTGCCTCCTGAGGGGGCCTGAGTTATGGGGGCACCCCACTCCCCTCTTGACAAGCCAAGAGGACCCTCTCACCAGCCTTTGGGGCCCGTGGGTGAAGGGACCCAGGTGACTGCTGGAGATTCTGTCCCTGAAGCCTGCTCAGATCTGCTCCTCTTGGTGCTGCGTGTCCAAGGCAGGGCTGGGCTCGCCTCCGGGTCCGCAGAATGAAGGACCTTTTGCAAGAGGTTTTCAGGTCCCTCTGGAACAGGAATCTTGTCCACTCCGTTGTTCCGTGGCTTCTGCTGCTCCAGAATTTGTTGGGAGTTCTTTTTTACAGATATTTTATGGGCTGTGGGTTTGGAGCTAGAGTATGTGTGTCTTTGTACTCTGCCATCTTGGCTCTGCCCCAATCTCCTTATTCTGCTTTTTAAAATCTCCTTCTCCTCATTGGTTTTTTTGGACCTCTTTTTCCAATTGAGTTAGTCTCTTTTTAAAGCTGTTATTTTCCTCAGCATTTTTTTGGTTCTCCTTTTTTAAGCTGCTAACTTGTTTTTTAAGCTCTTCTATTGCCTGAGCCCAGTTTAAGATCCCTTTGGAGGCCCTGGAGGCAGAGGCCTTGACTTCGTCTGACAGTATGCCTTGTTCTTCCTCATCTGAAGGGATGGGGGGGAGATACCTGTTCCCCAAGAAAGTAACCTTCTATGGTCTTATTTTTTTCCCTTTTTTGGGCATTTTCCCAGCCAGTTACTTGACTTCTGAGTTTCCTCTCCACAACCACCTCGCCTCCAGTTCCTCCAAGCCAGCACTGGAGGCTGAGATTCATATGAGCTGCTCCAAACTCTCAGGGCCTTTAGGTGGGGGCAGGGCCACTATTCCGTGTGACTTTAAGATCAGCTGCTCAGGTTGGGGTAGGGCCACCACACAGGGCTCACATCCCTCAGGGGGTTAACAATGAGACCTTCTACAATGGATTTGGGCTGCTGCCTGTCTTGGGACCTCCTGCCCACTGCTGCCTCTGCTGCTGCCACCTGAGGAGGCCTGAGTTATGGGGACCCCTGGCTCCCTTCTCTGCCAGCTGAAAACACCCTCTCACTAACCTTTAGCACCTGTGAATTGACCGATTTGAGCTGCTGCTGGAGATTCTCTCCCTGAAGCCTGCTCAGTTTTGGTCCTCTCAGTGTCATGTAGCCACGACTGGGCTGGGCTCTGCTCTGTGTCCAGTATGACAGACCTTTCCTTTTAGTCTTTCAGGCCACTCTGGGCTAGAAATCTCCTCCACTCTGTTACTCTATGGCTTCTGCTGCTCTAGAATTGGTTGAGAGTTTTTCTTTACAGGTATTTTATGGGTTGTGGGGTAAAGCTAGTGTATGTGCATCTTGCTACTTGGCCATCTTGGCTCTGCCTCTCTAATTTGTGGTTTTTAACAGAAATGAATGTTGTTCTTTTTAAAAAATTTTCCTGCATCCATTGAGATAATCATATGCTTTTGGATATTTTTATTTTTATTATGATTATTTGTGTTGCTAATTTCCCTAATAGCAAATGACACTTGCAATCTTGGTAAAAATCTGGTGGGTCAAGATGGATGATTTCTTAAATGAATTATTGTAATCTGAATGGTAACATTTTATTTAAGCTTTTGAAATTGATATTAATATATCATTGGTCTATATTTCTCCTGTGCCTTATTCTCTCCTAGTTGAGATATTAGGACAATATTTATGTAATAAGAGGATTCTTATGGGTTACTTTCTCAGTTTTTAAAGAAGAATTTATTTTACAGTGGGTACTAATTGTTTTCTACAGGTTTAATAGAATTCTCCTATGAATCACTAGGACCAGGAGGTTATTCCATCTTTCCTCCTGCCAGTTTCTTTGATTCCTTTGGAATTCATTTTATTTCCTTTTCTGAAATTAGATAATTTAATAACACTATTTGGTTTTCTGTTAGTTTGAGTATTTTTATTTATGTCAAGCATGCCTCTATTTTTATATTCCTAGTTTTGTTAGCACATAACTATGCATAGTATATACTGATTGTTCTTTTTGTTTCTCTTTGTGTGTTGTGATTTCACCTTGTGCATTTGTTTTTTGTTGACTTATTTTTTTGTTCTCTTTTTAAAAATATTAATTAAAGTTTTATCAATTTTATTAGTCTTTTCAAAGCACCAGATTTTAAATTTATTTTTCAATTGTATAGTGTTCTTGTTTTCAATGTATACATTTCTGCTCTAATTTTTAATTATCTCCTCTTACATCCTTATTTTTGTTTTGTTTGTAGAAGCAAAACATGAAAGATCCATCTAAGCACATTAACTAATCTGTTTACTATTTTATCAATGCATATTTTTTCAGGATGGGAATTTTCTCCTGAGGACTACTTCAGCTGAATCCTAGAAATTTTGATATACTCTCTCATTATAATTTTCTTTTACATAATTATTGATTGTTTGTATGTTTTATTCTTTTTTATTCACTAGTGTTAATTCTCTATATCTTTTGTTTGAGATCTCTGAACTGATTACTATTTTTATTAAGTTATATTCTTTGAGTGATTTCTCTAAAACTACATATCATTGTTGGTAGACATGCAACCTGGAATAAGAAAGATCTGAACTCAAATCTAGTCTTATGTACTTACTAGCTCTATGATCCTTAAATTGTGCTAGATGTGTTACTTAACCTCTGTTTCAGTTTTGTCATCTGTTAAATGAGTATGATAACTGCACCAAGGTTGCTGTGATAATGATGATGATGTGATGATTATAATGGTGATGATGATGATGATGACGATGATGATGATGGTGATAATGATGGTCATGGTATCTTTTTAAATTTTTGTTTGCTATATCTGAATCCTGGTAAATTATCAGTTTTTCTAAATATTCCACATGTTAATGAGAAACACTTATATTACTTAGCAGTCCCATTTAGAAAACATGAGTCTTTTATCTCTAGTTCCCTCATAATTTGTTCAATTTGAAGTTTTCCTTTAGGTTTTACTATATGTCAAATTATCTAAAACAGAGGATGTTGTAATATCACGTAACAATTGTGTTATGGCCAATATCTTCTTCTAGTTCAGTTAATGTTTCTTTTATGAATTTAATTTCTAAGGCATTTTGAATAAAAACATTCAATATTGATATTGGTTTGTTATTCTTGGCTCCTTTCAGCCTAATGTAGCTTGTTTATTTATCTCTTTTAATGTTATGGATGTTTGTTTTTGTTTTATCTGATAGCATGTTTTCAGTTCCTTATTTTTGGGGATTCATTTGATTGTTAGTAATTTTCTTTTCTTTTTTGCTGCGTGTTTATTTTTGATTTTGAGGTATGTTTCTTGTACGGTTTCATTTTCTCATCCAATCTGTTACTCTTTTTTTGTTTTTTGTTTTATTTGGTTGTTTAATACGCTCACATTGATTCATTCCTAGCAGTGGGAGGAGGTGGGGTTGAATTGAAATCTGTTGCAAGACCATGTATTGATTCGTATGGCCCTGACTGTATGATGGGCAGTAGGGGAAAAGGTGCTGAGCAAGCAAACTAGATGTGAGTAAATTTTTAGTCATGTATCTTATTGTTCATATGACCTGTAAATCTCCTTCCATTTAATATTCATTTCTTCATCATCTGTTACATTAAAAAAATAGCATGAATAACTCCACTTTGTCTTTATCCACTATTTTGTGAGGTTGTTTCAACTGTTTCTGAGTCATCTGATTTGGGAGAAGTTGCAAGATTGCTCTTTCCAAAGGTCATTTGATTTAAGGAATGTCACAATACTAGCCACCTCTCTCACCCCAGTGTCACCCTATCCCCTCCACCAATCAGAAACCTGGTATCTCAATACCTATTATTTTGCTTTTCCTGTTTTTCACTCCTTTTAAATTTTATATTTTTTCTTTTTTATTCTTTCCAAATTGTATATTATTAACTGGGTAGAAATCACAACTCACAACTTCTTGGTTTACTGAGAGTCTTGTATCTAGCTTGTTTTGTAAGCACATTCAATGCTAAATAAATTGTTGTATGAATGTAAACTAATTTTCTTTATTAATTCAATTTCTTTATTACACTGTAACAGTTCAGCAAAAAACACAATAACTCCCACTTATTCCTAGGAAATACCATGTCAGAGAGTTCATGTTTATGTAGCGACATATTCTATTCCCCACAATAGTCTGGTGAGATAGTCTATGGTAAGCATTAGGGTACTGAGACTCCAAGATGTTAGAAAGACTTGTCCAAGGTCAAATAGCTAATCATTGTCCTAGTATGAATTGCAATCATCATAATATCTTGAATTAAACTAACTCGTGCTTTTGTACTTTTCAAAGAATTTTCATAACTATATGTTTCCACATTTCTCATTTGATTCACAACAACCCTTTGAATTCATAAATTTTATACATAAAGAATCAAACACCTGCCAATAAGGGAGACAACGGAAAAGGAAAGCTTTAATTACTTTGCTCATACATTGTAATATCTTTTTTAAAAATTAATTTCCTACTCCAGCCATATCTGTTCATTGCTTGCTCCTACAAAAAATGGCATCAGTTAGTGAACAGAATTGATGTCAAGAGATTTGAGTTTTATTCTAGTTTCACTGCATAGTATATGACTTTAGGTAGGTCATATAATATTTATTATGCTTATGTTTCTTCACTTGTAGAACAATAATCACAAGTAGTACAGTGAAATTGCTGTTATCAAGTATAATCAGGAATAGACCACTCTGGCTAATAAAGACTTAGCATATATACCATGTGTGAATCATGCCTGTTCCCTCTCCCCCCTCCAAATAAATGGAAAGATGACATGTGACAATAAAGTTGTAAAATGAAATCTTGGTCAGAGTTTGTGAAAAGTATCCTTCCTCATATAAGCATACTTTGAATAAAGCAATATAGACACCACATTGAAAGTAGTCATTAAGTGAAAGCTTCCTTTAATGATTCAGAAGCTATTTCTGGATTTTTCCGTATCTTTGGGCATTAAAGTATAATGGAAAGTACACTGGGCTTAGATCATGGGGATAGCAAAAAAATCTGTGATTTTATTATTCCCTATCTGGGTTCAAATGCCATCTTCTCCCTTTATCAGATATATGATTGTAGACAAGTCACATGATCCATTTGGGAGTTGACTAAGTGATATGGTCCATGTGTCATTTGCCAGAGGATTCTCTACCTGCTCTTTCAGTATTCTACATTTACATTTACCACGGAAACAATTTGTCTTTTTTTTCCCATTTCTCCGAGACCAAAAATGGCAGTTTGCTAATCTCATAAAGTATATCACTAGAGACTCAATGTTAACCTAATGTAGGAATTTCATATAGTGTATCTGACAGGTGAGCCTATTAGCCATTCTCAAATTATGCCTATAAATAGGGTGAGCCATTGTCATTTGAAAGTCAGAGTGTAAATATTGTTTTAAGAAAATTAACTTGTCTCTAGGTAAAAATGACAAACCATAGGATTTCCACTGAAGCTTTCTTCTGTTTACTTAATTAGAGGCAGGAAGAGGATAAGGGAATTATTTTGTCCATATTGTGTAGTATCTTTTTATTAAATTTTATTAAATTAATTTCCAAAAGTATAATTTTGGAACAGAATCAACCTGATCCGTGTTATCCATACAGAATTTTTTTCTCACTATATTAATTGCTAAGCTAGTTTTCTATACTTTATTGGACCAATGCAGATTGGTATGGAAGAGATTGGTTTGGATGAGATCCAAAACTCAGAAAATTTCTTAAATTGTTGATGACACATATTTTCCTGATTTTGAAACATTTTGGAAGATGTTCCGTTCCTTTATCTTGAACTAATGAATAGAAGTCTCAAGGGGAAAAATCCTGTAAATATATAGATTGAATGTACCTACATATAGGACTATATAATTGAAAAACACTTTCATACATTTTGCTCATTTGAGCTTGACAGTATCTCTAAAATCTATACGATCCAAGTATTATTACACCCAATTTTAAGAAAGAAAGACAAGGGGCAGAGAAGTTCAATGTCTTTCCCAAATCTTATAACTAGTAATTAGCAAGGTGAGGGAGATATAGGATTGAGTTTCTCTGTAACAGTACAATGACGACATGCTATGCTACCTCCCTGATGCAAAATTAATTTGACTAAAGATGCATGCCACTTATGACTAGCATTTCAAAGATAAATGAGTTTCTGAACATCTGTAAATACAAATAGTTTTTGTCTCAATTTATTCACTTGTGAAAATTAAGGGAGTGAACTTGATCTCAAAGGGCCATTTCACCTATAAATTTTTAATGATCTCTTTAGATCACTTGTTCCATTAATTCTCATTACATGCTATTTCACATAACTAATCATTACCTTTATTTAATGAGTCTTGCTTTTAAAAAAAGAAGTTATTTTTAGAAAAGAAAAAAATAGTTTTAATTTGGGTGATTTCTTTCAATTAACTAAGCACTAAAATAGCATATTTCATTTTATAAAGCCAGTGGAGGTCAATGGATAACTTCTTTTCAAGGTATGCATTCATACAACTATAAGAGAATTAAAACATTAATATGAGACTATTATTTTATACTGCCTCATCACATTTCATCTTTTATGATTTTATAATACATTATAATTAATGAACATACATGTGTAAATACCAATATTGATATCTCCACCTATATCTCTATATAATGGCATTGTTTGTTAACTGCCACTGTCTATATATTTTTCTGCTCATATCTATATTTATATTGAAAACATTTGCATCCATTTACATTATCTATATATGTAGTTATGTCTATCTCTCTAGCTCTGGCTTGATCTATGTTTCAGCATGGAACAGATAGATAGAAGACTGACCTCAATGTTAGAAAAACATGGGATCAAACCTCACCTCTGATATGTACTGACTTTGTGACCCTGGGAAGTAACTTAAACTTTCAGTACATTGGGGAGTTTTGTAAAATTCCAATTTGTACAATAGTTGGTGATTATAGTACTAGTAGAAGTTTCCTCACCTAAAATTCCAAATGCTGACAAAAATAAACATACAAACAAAAAAATTAACAGCTTTGCCCCACTCATTATCTGGGACTTTATAGTTCCCACAGACTCTTTAACCATTGTATCAAGATATGATATATCGTTTAGGCATCTTCAGTTATCCTTTATAGGCATACATTATGCAATTATGAGATATTTGATGAGTTTTTAAATTCAGTTTCTATGAGTTTTGATATCCTGACTATCTAGCATTTTGTTATCCTTTGCTATGGTTCATGGAAAGATAATAACATAAATTTCAGTGTGAATACTACCAAAATTTCCATAAAATAGATAATGGTACCAACACTTCTAAAATACACAAGCATCCAATATACTTAACATGGGCACATTCTATTTAGATTTTGGGCTTATATAATCATCCCCTGACTTCTAACAAGGTAATTTTGTATCTCTGTAATCATATTTTATCCTTTACAGCTAAAATGGAAGCTTTTAAGAGACCCTTTCCTCTCTGAAAGATGATGGTTGGCTTGCATAGGGGAAGGGTTCTTGGCCTTACCTTCTATATTATCCAATATATTCAGAAAGTTGAAACAATGCTGACTTTGTATGAACGTTTAATAAAGATTTCGTTTTGATTTATGGCTACATGACCATGAAATAAATGCCCTACTGAGTTCTAGTACAAAGTTCTCTTTGTCAGTGATGTCAAGAGGATTTTCTTTTTTCTTTTTTCTTTTTTAGAGGGAAAGGGAGTGGAGGACATTGGATGGGCATTGCATTTCACAGTGGAATTTATGGGTTTATTAATAAGCTTATGATTATATTCCAAACACCTCTAACTTTGAATCAATTACCTATTATAACTCTATCATCTATTCATCTTGAAATTTCTTGAGCCTCTTTATCCATATTCTGCCAGTAGAAATTACATAATGCACATGTTTACTGTGTATATATAAAAATACATGGTCTATATGTATAGACATACACATCATACATATATTACCAACACATATATACAGGCATATACGTATATATAAATACATGTATATATAATGTTGCTGTTGTCTAATCATTGTCCAGTCATTTATCAACTAAGCATGACTTTTTGTGACCCCATTTGTGGTTTTCTTGGTGAAGATACTGGAATGGTTTGTCATTTCTTCCTCCAGTTCATTTTACAGATGAGGTGAGGAAAACAGTTTTAAGTGACTTACCCAGGGTCACACAGCTAGTAAATGGTAAGTATTTGATACCACTGTGTCATTTAGCATGTATCTCTATATCTATCTATCTATCACCTATCTATCAATTTATCTATCTATCTATCATCTATCTATCTATCTGTCTATCTATCTATCTATCTATCTATCTATCTATCTATCTATCTATCTATCTATCTATCTCTAGTAAGACAAGCATGAAAAAATAGCTTTGAAGAAATCCAAATAAGTTTTGATTTTGACTTGAACAGAATAATAGTAAATTGTTATATAAATTAACTACAACTGCCTTTCTAAATCATTATTTTTTAAACTTAAAATAGGCTCTTCTTTTGGATATCATAACACTTTCAAAGTGAGAAAGCATTTCTTCTTCAGATCAAAAAGACTAATGACAAATTGACTTCATGACAACAGCAGAGTTTCATTTTTCATCAAGACAAGGATATTTCAGAAATTTCTTGTAAAAATAATTTAAAGCCTAAGAAGACAAATTTTGCCAGGCATGGTAGAGGGGACCCAACACTTTGTTTTGTTTTGAATGGACTGATTGAAATCTTTGTTCACTTTTGTTATCTAATTAAGCAATCTGCCTAAAGCTTTTAGCTGAAAGAAGTTAATAATCATTGAATTCCCAGCATAAGACTATCTCAAGTCTGTCAGATGTCTCTTTGTAAACTTATGGGTCATTCTGTACTTTCATGGAGAGAATGAGGAGAAAGTTAAGGGGAGAAGAGAACAGTAGTATGTGCCTCAACAAGATCTATTTCAGCCTCATTCCAAGTCATGCTCACTAAAGACATACAATTACCATATAGCAGGTCAACAATTCAGAGCTGGTGCTTGAAGAAATTGACCCCTGAAATTTCTCCCATGAGGTCTGACAGGATTTGAATTTTCTTGGCCTCTTTGGGAGTTTAGTCTGAATTTTATGTTGTCTATGGTTGAGAAATGTGATATTTTTGTGCAGATAGGTTCTGTTGAAAAGGCTATCTTGTCATTGGAACAAGTTGCAATAATAATTTGATTTGTGTGATTCCAACCTTGAGATAAAAATATTGTCTCTGATTGGTAAATCAGATTAGTTGAAAGAGTTTTTGGAAACATATCTTAGTAGTAGGAATTGATCTCTTAAAATTCAAGATAACCTAAAAAATACTTGGCATTACTTTTGTCTTGTTAGATAAATTGGCATTTGGGATTGGTGAAATAAACCATGCTTTATTTTCTCTAATCATCAGTATAATATGAATTATAGGAAGTTACATTGAAATCCTACTCTCATGTCTCATCATGAGAATAGAGGTGAATATAGATATTTGAAGGATAAGCCACCATAACTGTCCAAGTTCTGACAGATCTTATCAAGCTAAAAAGACTTTGAGTCTTGGCCCAATTATGGACTATATCTTTTGACCAAGGATCAATCTAAATAAGTTCTAATGGACTAATCAGTAGGTTGATTCAAAAATGATAATTATCTTTATTTATCTGTTTATAAATTCTATTATGTATTCACCAGTTCATCTATCTATTTGTTCAGTCATTTGTAACTTTTTTCATTCATTCATTTATCTATCTATTTATTGGTTTAGTCCATAGCAACATTTGAGGAACATTGTATAAATAGTAGAGGGATGACAATCTACATAGCTGAAAGAAATTCTAACAATGATAAAATTACAAATTCTTATAAGCTATGATGTGTGTGTATATATATAATATATATATTTTTCTATTTTTAATTTTTTAGCAATCATTAATTTGGGTATTACTTCCTTTAAAATTGATTTGCTCTACCCATAGCACTTAACAGCCTACATGCGCCAGATTGCCAAGAGGGCATAGAAGAAAAGGATATTTTTATACTTCCTGGAGAATTTCCACATCTTCTATTAAAAGACAGGTAAAAACCTGTCTCCATGCTTAATAAAAATTAAGCATCTACTATGTGTTAGGTAGTGTGTGTGTGTGTGTGTGTGTGTGTGTGTGTGTGTGTGTGTGTAGTTCTGGGAATATAAGTTCAAAGAACAAACAATTTCTACTTCTAAGTATTTTAAGTATTTCCCTCCCATTTTAATGGGAGGGAAATAAATACATATACAAATATACATGATATGAATATAAAGAGGTAAATACTGAGAATGAGGGTACTAGTAATCAGGGCAATCAGGAGAGGTATCATACAGGAAATGATGCTTGAACTGTATCTTGAGGGAAGAAAGGGATTCTAGGAGGTTGTGATAAGGCCAGAGTGTATTCCAGAAATGGGGGATGACCAATGCAAAGGCCCAGAGATGAGAGATGAAATATGTGCATCAAGTTTTGAAGGGCTTCAAAGATTAAATATAGATTATATTTTTCCCTAGAGGCAATACTAAGTCACTGGAGTTTATTGAGTGGGATTATGACATGATTAATTCTGCATTTAAGGACTAGAGTGAATAGAGGCTTTATATAGGGAAACCAATTAGTAGGTTGTTGTGATAATCTAAGTGAAAGTTGATAAAGAGGCCAAACTATGGTAGTGACTGTGAGTAGAGATGTTGGAGGGGGAAATATTATGAAGGTAGAAATAAGTAGCGGTGGCAACTTACTGGATATGTGAGACGAGGTGAGTGAAGAGTCAATGTAAGATATGTTATAGAAACTGTTCTCTTGTTTCAAAGTGATTATTGAGTTTAGGAGAAAAGCTCCTACCCCAAAACTTCTAATAATTTGAGGGTTGTCTGAACCTCTAATACATAATATAGGAATTATTTTGATGGAGAATTTGTTTAGCTAAGAAGAGGAAATAATTAGCAAATCTATACAATTAGATGGACTAATTTAAACATAAATTTCTTCTAAGTTTAATGGAGAGGTCAAATTGTAATCCTCAGAATCTACTGGACTTTGAGTTAAAACTACTAATAATGATGCTATGAGCTTCCATCTGCCTCTGAATCCCGCTGTAAATGTCAATGGTTTCACTATTAATTATATGAATGACAAATCATAATGGAAAAAAGATCAATTAATTTAAAATGGCAAGTATTGCGTTCTCACAAAAATTCATTAAGAGTATATATTCCCAAGAACAAAGGCTCCCAGCAATCAGCCTTTCCCCTTCTCAAATCCCAGTGATGGAGGGTGGTACATCCAGGTTTATTCAGACATACCAAGCTCTGACCCTGGTCCTGAAATCTAGCCTAGCATCAAGATGGCTGCATCAGTACATAGCATGCTATCTGGGCAGAATGGATGAGAAATATCAAAGTCCCTAAAGTTCCTGGCATGAGAACACATCATCCAATTTTTCTCACTGATCCACCTCGTACTTCCTTCTCCTTTGCAGAATGATTTCATAAGAACTGTATCCTGGAAGCACTGCAAGTGGGCTTATCCAGAATTATGCTGAGGTTGTATGTGCGTTGTTATGCTTCTTGAGTGAGAATTTGAATTGATGTTGAGGAAATTCTGAGGAAGGCAAAGGCACTTCCTGATTCAGTGTCCAAGAAGAAAAATGATGCTTTATTGTAGGTATATCCTAGGGACAATTTATAGGGGTCTTTTTTTAAAGATCCAGACACTTTTTCATTTATAATTTTAGTAAGAAGTTGTGATCATGATGATTTCACTTAAAACAGAAATATCCAATCAATTTATAAGAACTTATTAAAAGTCAATTTTTTGCTTGGTACACAAATACAAAAAAAAAAAATAGGAAAAAGAACAGTTCTGTCCTTGGAGAGTTTACATTCCATTGAACAGATGATATGAAACAGTTAGAGAAAAATCAGTCTTATTTTCCAGCTGCTTATTCTCCAGTTTCTCCTGCCCTTACCCCTCCAAAAAAAATCTATGAAGAAAAATGATTGAATTAACTCAGCGGTTAAGGTATACACAGAGATACCTTCAGGCAAAAGCAGGCTAAGGTTTTAAATATTACTCCTAGTTTATTATAAGCTCAGTGGTCAAAATTTTGACAACATTCAATGCCCATATTAAATTAACCAGAACAATGACAAAATTTATTACATACTTTTAGACCAAACATTAGATGCTTCCAAGCATGTGTGGGAAGTATTTGTTTTTCTGGCCCAAACTAAACACTTACATTTAAGTGTGCATTTTGGTACCTCTTGAAATTGTATCAACTTTAATTTTTTTCTTTATGGCTGAAACTCTTGGTGGTTTTTCTGGCCCTCCACTCTTATTTAGGAATTCCACCCTTATCAGACCTCTGGCTTCATCCAATAGTATGATAGGTGTCTAAAGCAGAAAAAAAGTTATTCCCCATTCTTTATCCCCATCTCCCCAACTCCCCTACTTCCAAAGGCCCCAAAGCATTTCTGGAGAGCTGGTTAATATCAGTGAGTTCACATACAGCAGACTTTTTGTAGGGCAGAACTAATAATTTGTCTCCCCTTAAAATATGCAGAAGTTGAGATGAAGAACAGTGGGGACTGTAGAAAGAGCACAAAATCTGAAATAAAGCTAATCTGTCAAATAATCACTAAATGAAGTCATTCTTCAAGTTTGCTAACAATAAATATTAAAATGTCAATTAATTAGTAGAAAAGTCTAGGTTTTATTTACAGTGGGAAATAAACAATAGCAACCTTGTTTAACTGGAACATCTTACTAAGATAAAAAACAAAAACGTTTTTTTGTCTTTTGCTTTTCTTCTTGCTTGCTCAAGACATTGAAATGGTCCTTTGAGTAACAATACTTTGCCCTTTTACTATATTTAAATTTAATTAAATTATGTAAAGTCCAGGAAAAGAGTTTGTGGAATCATTGTTTTAGCCTATTTTAAGCACTGAGAGTTTTCTTTCCTCCTTCTCTCTAACTACACTATTATTGCTGTGACTTCTTTGTGCAAGAATTGTGGTTCAGCAGAAAAGGAATCTGAATTTGAATTTAGAGGATCTGCAGGTGAATTTTGGCTCTGCTGTTGAACATCTTGGTGACTTTTTCTGAGCACTTCATTTCATTTCTCTGTTCCTTAATTTCTTTATTAATGAGATTAGATGACTTTTCTGGGTCCAAGTTAATGATCTTATGCTTTCTAATAATGCAGTTCATTGTTAAAATTTTTCTAAATTATTTTATTCAGCCAAAAACTACCTTCTCATTCTCTCACCCCAAACTGTGTATCCCACCATCATTTGAGACTACAAGAGAAGCAAAATTCATTGCAAACATGTATAGTCAATCAAAATTCCAATGTCAAAATTTGGTAGGTTTAAGAAAACATATATTTCATTCTTTATTCTAAGTCATATACCTTCTCTCAGGAAGTGGGCAGACTTTTTAATTATTAGTACTTTGTAGCTGTGGTGGATCATTGCTCTCATAAAGAGTTTAGCATGGTAATATTCCAATACATTTGTTCTCTCTAACTTTTTCACTCATTCCTCAATTTATGGGCAGCTTTTCATATTCCCATTCTTTGCTACCTCAAAGAGAACAACATATTTTTTTTTCATGTTTAGAATTTGTTTTGCTGGGACTTTTGGGGGTGAAGGCAAGATAGTAGAATAGAGGAAGCTATTAGACACTCTTTCACAACATTACCCTCCAAACAACTTAAAAACTGCTTCAAATTGAATTCTTGAGTGTCAGAGGCAAAAAAAAAAATCAGCATGACATAGACTTCCAATGCAAGACAACTTAGAAGATTTGAAGAAGGAGAGATCCATGACACTGGGGTGGGGACCGCCACAGAAACCATGTTGATGCTACACCAATGGTGGGACTTGGCAGTGGTAGCCTTGGGAGTCCTGAAACCAGAAGGTATCTGACAATAGCTTAAAAAGAGATTACAGAAGCCCTCTGTGTTAGCCCTGGATCAAAGACTGGAAGCAATTTGGCATTTATATTCCTTATACACACTCCCAGGTCACAATTCAAGGGCATAGAGAAGCACTTTCAGTTACAAGAGAGCAGGGGACCTGAGAAGCAAAATACATTGTAATCAAAAGGGATTAGGAGCCACTCCTTGGTAATGACCAAAGTACAGACCAGGAGAGAAGTGATCGCATTTTTTCTCTAATCAGACAACCTTGGAAAAACCAAAAAATTTCAAATGTCAAGAAGTAGCTCTGAAAACAGCAGTGAAAAAAAAAACAAACATGAAACTTGGTGCACTGTTCTCCCTGGGCCCAGATGTCATATTTCAAGAAATTGCAAAAATCAAAGAAACAAGAAACTGCCCTAATATCCTAGAAGCAGAGGGTAAAATAGAAATGGAGAGAATTCACTGATCACCACCTGAAAGAGTTTCCCAAAATGAAAACTACCAGGAATATTATAGCCAAATTCCAGAGCTTTGAGATCAAAAAGAAAATACTTCAAGTAGCCAGAAAGAAATCATTCAAATATCATGAAGCCAGTCAGAATAACACAAAATTGAGCACCTGCCACATTAAGGGAGCAAAATGCTCAGAATATGATGTTCTAGCAGACAAAAGCTATAGGATTACAGTAAAAAAATAACCTACACAGAAAAACTAAGTATAATCCTTCCAGGGAAAAATAGGTATTTAATGAAATAGAGGACTTTCAAACATTCTTGATGAAAGGATTACTTATGAATAAAAGATCTGAAAATCAAATACAAGAATCAAGAGAAACACAAAAAGGTAAACATGAAAGAGAAATCATAACAGACTTAATAAGGTTAAACTGTTTACCTTTATGGCAAGATCATACATGTAACTTAAAAACTTTGTCATCATTAGAGCAGTTAAAAGTCTACATGGATAGAAGGCATGGAAGTGAATTGATGATGTTGGGACAATGTATAAAAGATCAGTGAGATGCACTGGGAGAAGAGAGAAGGGAGGCGGAGGAATAGGGAAAATCATCCAAAAAAGTAGGTGCATAAGGGAAAGCTTTTATAGTGGCAGGGAAAATGGGTGGTAGGTAACACTTGAATGTCACCCTGATAGAGACTGCATCAGAGAAAAATACATTCACATTTAAATACATATACATACATACACACATATATGTATAACACAATAAAAACTAATTGGATATATAAATATTACCCATTGGAGAAGTTGGTTGGCTGTTGTCCACCATGATAAAGTGAAATTTCAATGTCTCTGGCTGTGACTGATCAGACCAATATGAGCTCAGAATGCTCTACCACAGGTTGGGCACAGATAGTCCATATGAGACAGGACAAAGTAGGATGTGCAAATTTGAAGTATCTACTCTATTTGCACATCCTGCGTTTACTTTGTTCTGTCTCAATTCTGCTTTGCTCAAAGAGTGAAGTACCCTTTCTGTTGTGGGCATGTCACACAACAATGAGGACAGCACAACAATTCTGTAGACCTTCAGTTTGGTAGTCAGTCTAATACCTCTTCTCTCCCAAACTTTCCTTCAAAGCCTCCCTAACACTGAGCTAGCTCTGGCAATGTGTACATCAACCTCATTGTCAATGTGCACATCCCTGGAAAGTACACTACTAAGGTAAGTGAACTTATCCACAGCAGCATTTAATTCTGTCAAAAGCAAAGTGCAAGAAAAGCTTAGAGAGATGTAGGATTCCTGGCTCAGTAAGAAGGCAGATGAAATTCAGTTTTATGCTGATAGTAACAATCCAAAGTGCTTTTATGATTCCCTGAAAGCTATTTATGGACCAAAAACTTATGGTGCATCACAACTACTCAGTGCTGATGGAGTCACATTGATTAGTGATAAGGACATGATCCATAGTGTTTTTAACAGAACATCATCAATCAATGCTAAGGCCATTGACAGTTTACCTCAAGTTGAAGTCAATCCCTCAACTGAACTTCCAAGTGAAGAAGAGGTTTGAGGGCCATTAGGCTCCTTTCATGTGGCAAAGCACCTGGTATTGATACTATTCCAGCTGAGATTTACAAGTTAGGGGGATCATTGCTCATACAAAAGCTGACTGAAATTTTCCAGGTTACGTGGCAAGAGGAGGTTATCCTGCAAGAGTTCAAAGATGCCGCTATTATCCATCTATAAAGGCAAAGGGAATTTGTTGTCTTGCAACAATCACAGGAGAGTCTCTCTTTTAGTCATTGCTGACAAAACTATTGCTAGTGGCCTCCTTAATAGGCTGTTCCTTCACCTGGAAGATGATCATATACCTGAGAGCCAGTGTGGCTTCAGAAAGGGCCGAGGAAGAGTCGATATGGTATTTGCTGCCCTGACAGTTGTGGGAGAAATTCCAGGAGCAGAACAGAGGCCTGTACACAATGTTTGTAGATCAAACCAAGGCCTTTGACACTGTTAGTCATGAGAACTTATGGAAAATTATGTCAAAATTTGGTTGCCCAGAGTTCATCAGTATTGTATGCCAATTTCATGATGGCATGCTTGCCCAGGTTCTGAATAGTGGACAATGCTCTTGTGGCTTCCCAGTCACCAAAGGAGTGAAACAGGGCTGTGTGCTTGCTCCCACACTTTTTAGCATGATGTTTTCAGCCATGTTGTCGAATGCTTTCAATGAGGATGAATACAACATCAAGGTCAAATACCGTACTGATGGTAAGTTCTTCAATTTGAAAAGGTTACAAGCCAAGACCAAAGTGGAGGGAGTATTAGCGCATGAATTCTGTTTGCAGTTGATTATGCACTGAATATAGCCTCTGAAGCTGAGATACGACAAATATGGATCAATTTTTTGTTGCCTGTGCTAATTTTGGCCTAATAATTAAAACCAAGAAAACACAGGTGCTGTATCAGCCACCACTACATCATTCATACATGAAACCATTTGTTACAACAAATGGAAAAGCTTTGAATGCTGTGAATAAGTTCATTTACCTTGGTAGTGTACTTTCCTGGGATGTACACATTGATTGGCACTGCCATTGGGGTAGTAGAGGAGAAGCAAATAAGAGAAAGATTTTTTGTGTGTGTGTGTATGTGTGTGAAAAAGGCAAGGCTGATAAAGGGAGGCCACATTCAGAAGAGACTGATGAATATTTAAAAAAATATATAAATTGCCCATATGAACAGGAGAGGAAAAAGGATACTTAAATAAGCTTATTTCAGCAAAATAAATTGAACAAGTCATAATTGAGCTCTCTAGGAAAAGTCTCCAGGACCAAATAGATTTACAACTGAATTCTGCCAAGCATTTAAGGAATAATTAATCCTAATACTATAAAAACTAGTCTTTTAACAAAAGGTGAAAAAGCTCTACAAAATTCCTTTTATATCACAAATATTGTTTTGAAATCTAGATCAGGAAGAGCAAAAACAGAGAAAGAAAACTATAGATCAGTATCACTAATAAATATAGATGCAAAATTTTTAAATAATCACTAGCAAGAAGATACATTAATATGTCACAAAGATCATACACTATGACCAGTCAAGTTTTATAGAAGGAATGTAGGGGTGGTTCCATATTAGGAAAACTATAAGCAAAATTTATATGTATATATATATATATATATATATATATATATACATACATATAATAAAAACAACAAAAGTCATGTAATTATGTCCATAGATGTGGAAAAATGCTGTTGACAAAATAAAGTACCCATTCCTATCAAAAACACTAGAGCACATAAGAATGGAGCCTTTCTTAAAATGATAAGTACTTTTCTATCTAAATTCAAGAACAAGCCTTATCTCTATCAGTGATAAACTTGAAGTATTCCTAATAAGAAAAGATGAGGAAGTGAAGCAGAGATATCCATTATCATCTCTATAATTCAATATCATCTTAGAAATGATATTGAACAATAAAACAAGAAAAAGAAATTGAAGGAACAAAAATAGGCTTTAAGGAAATAAGATTATTATTCTTTTCAGATGATATGATTCTATGCTTAAAGAACCTTAGAAAACAAATGAAAAAAACCTACTTGAAATAATTAACAACTTTAGCCAAGTTGCAGGATATAAACAAAACCTGCATATATAATCAGCATTTCTATATACTATCATAAAACACAGTAGCAAGAGAAAGAAAGAGAAATTCTATTTAAAATAACTGCATGTAATATAAAATACTTGGAAGTTTATCTTCTAAGACTATCTCAAGGACTATGTGAACACAACTACAAAGCATTTTTACACAAATAATGATAGATATAAACAACTAGAGAAATATTAATTGCACATGAGTAGTTTAAGTCAATATAATAAAAATGACAATTTTATCTAAATCAATTTACTTTTTCAGTGTCCCAATCAAACTACCAAAGAATTATTTAAAAGAGCTGGAAAAATTAAAAACAAAGTTCATCTGGAAGAAAATAAGGTCACGGATATCAAGGGAATCAGTGAAAAACAATGTGAGGAAAAGTAGCCTCACAACAACCAGATTTCAAACTATATTAGAAAGTGGTAATCATGAAAACAATCTGGTACTGAATAAGAAATGAGTGGTGGTTCAGTGGAATAAATTAGGCACATAAAACCCTGTAGTAAACGACCAATCTTGTGTTGATAAACCTAAAGATCCAAGCTCTTGGGTTAAGAATTACTGTTTGACAAAATTTCTGGGGAAACTGGAAAGGAGTTTGGCAGAACTAGGTGTAGTTCAGCATCACACACCATATACTAAGATAAAGTTAAAATGGGTACATGATTTAGACATAAAGGGAAATCAGAGACACATGGAATAAGGTACCTGTCAGATCTAGGGATGAAGAAAGTGTTTATGACCAAACAAGAGACAGAGAGTATCATGGGAAACAAAATAGATCATTTTGATTGCATGAAATTAAGAAACTTTTGGAAAACTAAATGCATCCAAAATTAGAAGGAAAGCAGGAAATTGGGGGGGGGGAAATTTACAGCAATTTTCTCTGATATTGACTTCATTTCTCACATATATAAAGAACTTTGTCAAATCTATAAGAATATGTCTCATTCCCTAATTGATAAATACTCATAGAATATGAACAGGCATTTTTCAGAGGAAGGAATCAAAGCTATGAATTGTCACATGAAGAAATGCTCTAAATCATTATTGGTTAAATAATTTCAAATTTAAAACAACTCTGAGTTATCACCTCATGGCTATCAGATTAGCTATCATGACAGAAGAGGAAAATGACAAATTCTGGAGGGTATGTGAAAAGATAAAGACACTAATACTCCCTCAATGGAGTTGTGAACTGGTTCAACTGCATGACTATAAAACTGCACATACCTTTGACCCATTACTTGTGAAAACAAGCACCCCAACATACAGAGGAGGGTCTGTTATCACAAGTTCTTGGATCTGCTTTTCTAAAAGGAAAGGCAACTTTTGAGGGGTCAACAATCACTTTCATCAAGCACAGATATCATTCCCTTATTTCAGGGGAAAAAGTTGGCACCCTGAATTTAGAGAGAATACACATAGAGAAATAAAGAACAGCAGACAGGGCTTTCAGCTGCCTGGACCATAAGCAATAAATACATCACAGATCAACAGCCAGTTCCAACTGTCTGACCATACATATATAGTTATCAGAAAGAGAATCATAAACACCTTAGTTTTCAAAGCCAAGGTGCTCCTTAGCTGCTACCCAGAGTCTCATCTGGCCAACAAACACTTCCAATGAGTAAGCCCAAAACAAAACCTCACCTCAGAAAAATATATGCACTTTTCAGAGCCAGAGGGCACCACAGCCCTTGAGAACCAGTGCCTCATTAGAAATTAACAAAAGGTATGAGCATTCCTACAAAACAAATATTCCCTAATCAAATTTCCTTTAATGGGCAAGTCCATTAATGGGTAGGGAAGATCTTTAAGAGTCATTAGCATTATAGCACTACCCTTACTAAGTCTGTATTGCAAGGAGATTCTTTAATCTCTTGAAAGGGAAAGGGGCCCATTTGTATAAAAATATTAGAATAGTTCTTTCTATGTTGGTAAAGAATTGAAAATTAAAGGTATGCCCATCAATTAGGAAATGGTTGGACAAGTTGTGGTATAAAATTGAGATGGAATACTACTGTGATTGAAGAAATGATGAGTAACACGGTTTTGGAAAAACCTTGGAAGTCTTATATGCACTGATGCAAAGTGAAGTAAGCTGTGCCAGGATAACACTGCAAACAGTACCAGCAATATTGTAAAGATGATCAACTGTGAGAGACGTATCTACTCTGATCAAGACAACTATCTAAGACAATTCCAAAGGATCCATGAAGAACAATGCTATCCAGCGCCATAGAAAGTATTGATGAACTCTGTGTGCAGATTGAAGCAAACTTCTTCTTAAACACTTTTTGTGTATGTTTTCTTTTGCAACCTGGCTAATATAAAAAAAAGTTTTTCAGGACTTCACATGGATAATGGGTATCCCGTGGATAATTGACATCATATTTGTTTGCCTTCTCAAGGAAAGAGGGACAGGTGAGAGGAAGGAAGAAAATTTAGAAAACAAAATTTAAAAAAATGAATGAAATATAGAAAAATAGATTTAAAAATAGATTTTTTTTGCTTGAGACTAATTTCTCCTTTATTTTATTTTCCTTTCCTCTCCTCCTCTCTGTCCTTTCCCCCTTAACTTTTCTTTATAATTATACATGTATGTATATATGCATTCATATATACACATATGCAGAGAAGAAAAAATTAAGTGCAAAAAGAGATACAAATGAAATGAATAGTCATTTTATTATTATTTTGCTGAAGTATGTATACTTTAGCAAGGTAGTAATAGAATTGCTCTACTATATATATATGTATATATATATATATATATACATATACATATATATATATATATATATATATATTACATATGTAGGTGTATGAATGTATGTATACACACATATCTTTTAAAAAGATATTAACAAAACAGGTCTAATCAGATGTTTTTCTGTCTACCTTTTCCAAAGCTTAACAAAGTAGTAATAATAGTATTCTATTCACTTGTGTCCCCTTCTGCATTTAAAAAAATTCATTTTCATTGTTTAAAATGCATTATCAATTTTTTTTTGGCATTTGTATTATTGCCCATTAATATAACCCTCTCTCTTCAATAGAAGTCCTCCCAAGTAATAAATATTTTAAAAATTTTTCTGTGTCATTTTTTCACCTGTCAAGTGAAGGTATTGAATTCAATGCCTTCTAAGGTTCCTTCCAGTTTAAAATATATGATCCTATGAAATCTATTTGGGGTTTCTTTGAAATTGTGCTCAGGTTTATATTATACTTCAAAATCTGATTGCTACTCTATATTTAAAATGGGTTATTCTTGGCTTCTGCTTAAGTCTCATCATCCAGTATAGTCTCCCAATCATCCTTCCCCTCTATCTATGTAAACCACTTTTTTACACACTTCTGTACACTACCTTCTAAAGTATGTTGTGTTGCGAGGATAAAGGACGGCCATTCAGGAGGCTCAGATTCTAACTATCATTAGTTATCTAGGTTGTTTTGGGCAAGTCACTTATCTCTTCTATAAGTGACCTTTATAAGGCCTTAGTTTGTTAATCTATTAAAAAGGAGGTTGGATTAGAGGATTTCTAAGTTCTCTTCATTATCTAACATTAGGCCACCCAGGGGTACATGCTGAGTTTGAAGTTAGTAGACCTAGGTTTAAATCCTACTTCTGATATTTATTATTCCTTTGTTCTTGGACAAATCTCCTAATCTCCCTGGACTTCCATTTCCACACACTAAAAATAAAGGAGTTGGATAAGATGTTCTTTGATGTTCTTTTCCAGTTCCTAATCTGTGAAGATATGACTTTGTAATGTTCTCATTTTAGAAGATATTATTCTTGTAACAAAAAATGCAAAAGGAAAACATACCTCACTCTCAAAGAATGAGATTTATAATAATTTATCTAATGCTATTATTGTCAAATCTCTAAGACCATTTGCGAGAATCAAAGCACCCATTCTTTCCCCTGCACAAAAAGAAGCCCTGAATATGGGACTTGTTTAACAAAGTCAGCAAATTTAGAATCTCAGTAATTTAGGAGAGATCTCTTCTCAGAACAAGCTTTGCCTGTAAAACTGTGCCATTTGAAGTTGATTTAGAATTCAGTTGCCAAGTATACATGTCTATTGACCTTGACTAGAATAACTGATTTCCCAAGTCTCTTTAGATTGGTGGCCATTTGTGTACTATCTTGCTACTTAAACTTTAAACAACTTTCGACTAAATTAGCGACCCAGATGCAGGCAAGCTCTGTGACTCAAGGACAGAGTGTGGATTTGTGGTTTTCCCAGAAAACATTCATCCATGAATCACTGGAGGAATTGTACTTTTTCAATTGCATATTATCTTTCTCTTATGACAGGTAGAATAATTGTGATATTGGCAATGCTTTAGTTAATAATTAATTCAGATTTGTTTTAATGAAAATGATAGTCACCTTCTCATTAGCCACAGTTGAACTCACTGTCTCTTTGAAATATGTTATAGAGAAAATTGTCTGCAGCAGGAAAGAATAGTTAACACATTTGTGACTTGGGGAACCAGGATTGATTGTAATGACTAGTCTCAGTCCCAGAGAAAAGATGATTTAGAGAAATAGGGGATTACTGATGCAGAATAATATATGCTTTCGCATATGGTCATTGTTGGAGGCAACTAGGTGAATAAGTGAATGGAGCACAGGGCTTGGAGTCAGGGAGACCTGAGTTAAAATCTGGCTTCAGACACTCACTAACTGTGTGAATCTGGGCAAATCACTTAACCTATGCTTGCCTTAATCCACTGGAAAAGGAAATGGCAAATCACTCTAGTATCTTTGCCAAGAAAATCACATACAGGGTCATGAAGAGTTAGACATGACTGAACAGCAAAATGGTTACTGTCAATTGGTTTCTTCACAGTTTTTCTTTGCTACAAGGGAGAGCCCAGTTGAAGGGGAGCAGGTTATATTGGGAAAGAGATAATATTTGGGAAATAATTGTGTAAAAATTAAAAGCACCAACACACATATTTATACACACACATATACACATACACATACATATATAACATTTAGAAATGTTGGCAATACGAGAATCAAAGAAATAGCTTCTTAAAAGTATGATTTGGGATCTTTTTTACATAATTATTTTGTAGGACAATGTAAAAGAATTGGAGAGAGACCAGACTGATCAATCAAGCTAGAAATGAAGAATAATGATTGAGATGTCTAGAAATTCACAGAGGATAAAATCTGAAAAAAACAAAAAATGAAATATCTATGACCTAAGATGCATGTACCATGTAGGAATGGATTAGTCTCTCTCAAGTCTATCTCAACCCCAATCCACCTCCACATAGTTGCTAGGATATTCTTAAAGCACTGGTTTTTACAATGCTACTATCCTGATCCATACATTCCAGGGGCTTCTTTAAGCATTTAAAGCCCTACACAAACTGGTCCAACTTAACTTTCTAGTCCTATTGTATTGCTAATGCCTTCATTCACTGTTTTGGTTTAGCAAAATTAACTTTCTTTCTTGTCCTCACACATGAAATTCCATTTCCTGTCCTCAACTTTTCACAGACTGTCACTGAAGCCTGGAAGGTGGTATCTCATCTTTTCTTCTTACAAACCCTAGCTTCCCTAGAAACTTAGTGTGAGTTTCCATAGAAACTCAATTCAAATAACTGACTAAAACTTTCCTAATTCTCTTGCTTCTGGAACCTTTCACAACTGGACTTTATATTTTGGAAATATTTTGCATGTTTTGTACACACTATTTCATCCCTGATATAATGTAAGCCCTTTGAGGTCTAGAACCATTTCCTTTTCTTTTTTTGTCTTTATATTTCTATTGCCTAGCACAGTTATCTGACAAAAGTAGATAATAAATAAATATTTTTGATTAATTGATTGAAAGTATAGCTAATAAACAAGGTGAACTGGAAATCCTAACAAGAGGCAAATTTGAACTCGTAGATATATGTGAGAATTGGTGTCTTGAGAGCGTATGCTTTTTTCCCAAATAGAATAGACTAGGTAGGAAGATGAGACAGATTATATTTTATTACTATAAAAATTTACTGATGATAAGAAATCAGAAACTAGAATAGGAAAATGTATAGTGAAAAACACTAAATAAAAGTCAATGAAGGTAAGGTGTAGAAGTTGCATTGAGTTTGGTGTGTACTATAGATATCTTAACAGAAAAGGAGAAATGGAAAAGTTTGAGAAACATCACAAAACTTGCATAGATATATCATGTAGGAGTGGTAGGGACTTCAATTATGTAAAATCTTTATTGAGTTCTCTTTTTACGAAAAGCCAATGGACAAAAATTCCAAGTTGTGTCTTAATGGCTATTCCATCCTTCAAAATGTAGAGGAATCTGTGAGGGGAACTTTAGATCAGAACTTGATTCTCATGAGAAAAGATAAACTGGCTAACTGGCTACTATGACGGAATTATGGATATGTAAATGATGAGCACTTATAAGGGAAGTAACAACTCCGTTATAGAATTTGTGATAAGGGAGAGTAAAGTGAGGCTTCAACTCATATTCACCTTATAATACATATATATATGTATATAAATATATATATGTGCACACACATGCACACATATATTTATACATATATATACATATTTGTGTGTATATATAAATATATAGGAAAACAGATACTAAAGGGTTTAGAATAGCATATGGCAATATTTCAAAACACTTTGCCCCAAGGACAGAGCTAGAAGCAGTGATTGGTAGATAAATTTAGGCTTGAAATAAGACAAAAATTCTAAACAATTAGAATAAGCACAAAGTTGAATGGTTAGCCTTAGGAAGTTCCCTGTCACTCGACGTCTTTAGGTAAAAACTCAGGTTGCTCTTCAGGTCATTTTAGATGTTATTTTTTTTCAGCCATGGATAAGACTAGATAAACTTTAAGTATCTTTCCAAGCTGGAGATTTTGTGATTCTCATCCGTCTTAAGGAGAAATGAAACACCATGCATTTAGTATAATGCTATTAAATGGAATAAATAATTTTTCTTTAGAAGAAATTCTCCATTCTATTCCAAATTACTGGATATGTTAACTGTTCCTTTTTGTCTGCTGAGTATATCAGCCCATTTTAAGTTTTTAGCATTGCTACAAATAATAATTGCTAAAATGGAAACCTAAGTAATGCATGTGGCATGGAAAAACAATTAAGAAATACATAGATTTCACTTACTTTTAAAGTTTACTTTTCACAGGCAATTTTTCAAAGCTTTAATCTTGATTACATTTGATTAGCAAATGAAAACATGTTTGCATTTTTAAGTATATTGGGATTTTCCAAATCTTAGATTTCATAACAACTCAGCACTTCTATTCGTAGTAATCAAGGAAAAACACTTTGGTTACAAACAGTAATCTTCAGGAAAACTGATATAAATGAGCATGAAGTTCATAAATTTGTGAATTGCTCTTTGCCTGTATGTTAGTCAACATTTTCTATTACTGTAAAATCAACTTTACAACTTTGATAGAGTGATTATTTTTGCCACCATGCCTCTCCTCTTCAATTGCATAAAATGTTAATATACAGTTATACACACACATATAACACTAATGATAATAAAAACTAATGTACATGGCACTTTAAATTTTGTAAAATGCTTTTTATATCAAAGTATTATATCATTTGGTACTCTTCATTTCTGCCTTTCTGTAATCGACAGGAACATTCAAGTAAGTTTTACTTCTTTCACAACCATTTTTGCCTGAATTTTGTTTTAGGTTCTGTTTTCTTATATTTCTGCTACCAATATATTTGATAGCATGTACTGAAAGACATAAAGGAAAGACAGAATTTCTTGAACTGTATAAGGAACAACTCATTAACTAGTTCTATGGTGAGAACCTAACCTCACTTGATACTATAACTTTGATCTCAGGGAATTTGTAACAAGATGACCATATTGTATCATCTCTGGAATTTTAGCATCATATGATCAAAGGATCATGGGCTTAGAATTAGCATGAGTATGGTAATAAAAATTTAACAACTGACTCTTTGGAGGAAAATATTTACAATTGACACATTTTAAAATTTTGTTTATGTTATCAATTTTTTTCTATCACTTTTCTAAGTCAAGGCAATCAATAAAACAAAATCAGTCAAGACCTAATTTGCAGCATTTGTTGAATACAGTGTTAATATTTGTGTAAATACAATGGAAATTTAACAAGCATTTCTCCTGAGCCATTTTAAGCTGGCTTCAGCATTCGTTTGGAAGGCACCTAAGATAGCATCTAGTATAATTTCATCTTTATAGATGAGGAAAGCAAGGTATTCAGATCCTTTCTGTGAGCTGGATAAAAAAGACATAATTTTTATATTTTAAATTAAATGTACATAATATTTTCTCAAAGGACTACATTCTTTTTCAAAGAATTGACTGCCAAGAGCCAACCCATCTATGGTAATTATCACTGTTCTTAGCTAGTATAGTACTTGGACAATAGGCACAGACTACCTTTGGGACCTTTCTTGAAACTTTTCTAGTATAATCAAACCTGAAGGAGTTTATGCTTTGTTGTCATAAACTCAAAGAATTAAGGACTACCTCCATGTCATGATAAGACATTGGAATAGGATTTGGTAGAGGAAAATAATAATATTAATATTGGCAATAGTATGTGTGGAAGAAATGAATGTTTTATTTATCTTAAGGTAGCTATAGAAAGGTTAACACTTCCATGGCAAAAAAGAGGAATAAGAGTGATAGACTATCTTAGATCACACAACAAAGAGACAAGAAATTATGACAAATAGATAAGATAGAGATATCATTTTATCAAACGATAGTAAAGGCTCATAAAAGTTATGTTGAATTTATCAAAGATAACTGAAAGTGATCTACTTTTGGATGGAGCCTGAAACTAAGAAATAACAGAGGGATAAAAAAGCAAAGCCTTTCATGGTTGATGTCCACATGAAATTAGCAAACAGTATGTTAAAAAAAGCAGCACTGAAAATTGTCATGCAGATTTGTTTGTGGAAACAGAGGAGTCTGTGATAGTAATTCAGGATGAAGTCATTGCCATCAGAAGCTAAAGAATAATTATTCTTCAGGATACCATATGTAGAGATCGATGCAAATTTTCTAAAGGAAATGGCAGAGACACAATAGTACATCACAGCATGCCATAAATATTTGGCAGAATACCTAGCAAGATGTGTCCTAGTGGTTAGAATTATGCATCATAAGCTTACTATCTTTCACAGATCAACAGATAACAGATCACTAAGCTATAACTAGTCACTTCAAAATTATTTTTGATATGCTTGGGATTATATTAGAAAGGATAGTATTATTTCAGAATCTAGAGAGAGAGTCATCAAATATCACCATGGCAGAAAGTGACTTCAAAAATATTGAAGATGAAAAAAAAAAGAACTTGAACATCATGCCAATGCATAGTCAGTACTTTCACTAGAAAACTTAAACACCTCATCACCCAATTGAAGGCAACTAAAAAGAAAAATAAAGAATGGAATTCAGAAAACAAATCTTTTTATCTTTAATAACTGAAATTCCAAAAAATGGATAATTCATTCAACATTCATAGTTACTGGCTTAAATTCTTTACAATGCCACATCAATTACAACAATATACTTTACTATCTACTCCTCTTTTTCAAGTCTGATCCTATCTTTCTCAAGAGAGGAATTCACATATTTATCGCCTCCCAAAATGAGAAAACCAGCAACTTCTCCAAATCTAGGCCAATTACATGTTGCATTTTATACACTCTAAAGACCCCTTGCCCTTGCTATTTTCCCTGAGAAAGGAGTATTCTAGGACTTTCTAACTACTTGCTGCTGAACTCATATTTCAACTGCTAAAATTAGAGTGTGAGCTCCTTGAAAGTGTCTCACTTTTTCTCTGAAAATTCCTAGCACTTTAGATATAATTTTGAATAAACCAAGTGCTTAAAAATTGTTTTCTCATTCATTTATTCACTCATTCATACAAAGCACATAGCTTGTGTTGCACAAAACTCAATTAAACCTTATTAGAAAATAATATATTGGCTAATGAGTATAAAGAGTATACCATCATGTTCCAAGGATATAAAGAGCGATTCACTTTCAATTAGGTAATCATTGAATAAGCAACCCAAACGCATCATAACATGCCACCTTTGTTGATTGTTACAATTTGTTTCATTTGGTTTTGTATTCACAGCTTAGTCTTGTACTATAAATATATCACATAGATAAAAGCAGAGTGGAGATGATAGTCACAGAGAAAACTGCTTTCTGGTTAAAACATACTACCAATAGAATAATGCCAGCAACCATTTATATAAAGCGTAGCATGTTCCAGAGAGACAATTTAAGGTTGTTATGGTTCTGCTAAGCATTATGCTCCTTATCATCATTCTTTAATAGAAACTAGTATGGATTTCAAGTCAAAGAGATAGTCATACCAGAATATAATATTAATCATTGGATGTTAAAGAGTGACATCGTCATATTATTGCACTAAAAAAAATCCATCAGATAGCTATTTCACCTCATAGACATTTTCTCCAATCATACAGAAATATCCTTTGGGATCAATAAAGATAATATTCTTAATACACACTGAGGAGGAAGAGAGTCTTAAGACTTTGTGCTTAAATGAGGAGGTCAAATGGAATGAATGGATGAAAGTAATGTATATAAACACCTTGCTCCTTTCCAGAAACTTTACCTTCAGGGTTATACTGAAAAAGGAAAAAGTTACAGACTAGCTGGCATCCTGAAGTCAAAGCTTAACAAGAAGAACAATTTTAGAGTGATTAATATGTCCTCATTATTAGCCTTAGCATAAACTTTTGACATGGTAAAATTAAGGATAAGATATCTAGAAAATGTAAGAACTAAAACTAAGCAACATTAATGAATCACAGATCTTACCAACTCAAGGAAATGGTAGAAAGATGAACATTTACTTGTCTAAATAAAAAAAAAATACTGGTTTTTCTCAGGTCACAAGATAGTTAATGTACAATTTGATTGTAGTAAGTTTTGGAAAAAAATTTAACTTCACAAAGCAGTAGTAGTAACTGACAACATATGTACAACTGGGTTTGTAAGCTGTAACCAAAACTGGTTTGTCTCTACGTGTAGCTTGTGAAATGATTGAAGTACAAGAGTAGAATAAAAAAAAGTGTTAATTGGACAATAGTCACATAAAATTAATCACCATTATGTCATCTTAGATGCACTGAAAAAATGACTAAGTAATGCAAATGAGTTAATAAAAGTCTAGGAGGGTATAATAGTGATTCAGGGTTAGGTTACTGCCACTAGAAATTACAGAAAAGTTGGGGAGATCCATCTTATTGACTAATATAGATTATGCAATGAAATGATAGAAATTGCACAACATATCACTTCAAGTTGCAAAAATGACATTAGATATCTACAAAATACCTAGGCAGACACAGTCAGGTAGCTAGAATTAAATACCAGAAGCTTTTTATCCTTTCGTAACGAACAGATCTCAAATCTCTATTCTAAAAATGCAAGGGCTTTTGATAATTAAACAAATGAATTGTATTTGAAGTTTCATTACAGGAAGAATTACTGAATACAATTTCCTGTACTACACATTATTTCATAAAATTAACTAACAATGTTTTAAATAGAGATCTCTAAACTGCATGGGATAAAAAGCTTCCTGAATAAATTGAAATCATGCTGGAATAGCATAAGAAACATGCTCTGAGTTTTGTATTTCTAGACTGATATGGTCAGTTATGCTTATGGTTTTCAAAATATTGAACCAGCCTTTCATTCCTGGTATAAATCCCACCTGGTCATTTGTGTATGACCTTAGTTAGATATTGATATAATTACCTTCTTAGTATTTTAATTTTTAGAAACTTTATTTTTAATTTATGGAATAAAGCAGGTATTTCCATACCATAGAACAATAAAAAAAGATGATTGCAAATGAAACTGCAAATCTGCTGTGTACAACTTGCTATTCTTTTCAAATATACAAAAAGAAATTATCATGTAGAATTTTTTTTTTTCCCTCATCCTAGTGATGGCTACCATTAGACACAAGCACACATACGTATGTGTATGTATGTATGTATGTATATGTATGTGTGCAAGCTTATTCTATACATATTTCAATTTAACAGTTTTTCATCTGGATGCAGATAGGGCCATTCTTCAAATATCCTTTATAGTTAATTTGGGTATCTATAATAGTCAAAATAACATATTTCTTAGTTTTTTATTTAATTTGTTTTTGCATCAATATTCATTAAGGAAAATGATGTATAGTTATCTTTCTCTGTTTTTTCTCTCCCTAGTTTAGATATCAAAATGATATTTTTGTCTTAAAAGGAATTTGGTAGACTTCAATTTTATTTCAAAGAGCTTATAGAATATTGGGATTAACTGTTCCTTATATGTTTGGTTGAATTCCCTTATAAATCTGTTTCATTTTGGGGATTCTTTATTAGCGAATTCATTTACGGTCTATTCATTTTTTTTGGCTAAGATAAAGTTATTTATGTATTTTAATTCTGTTAATCTGGGCAATTTCTATTTTTTTCAAATATTCATCTGTTTCACTTAGATGATCATTTTTATTGACAAATAATTGGGAAAATAAATCCTAATAATTGTTTTAATTTCATTTTCAGTGATGATGCATTGTTTTTCTTCATTTTTTGTAGTGGTAATTTGTTTTCCTTTTTATTTTTTTAAAATCAAATTAAGGAATAGTTTTTTTTTTATTGTTCTTTTACATAACTGCTTCTAGTTTTATTCATTAGTTCAACTGATTTTTTTTACCTCTCAATTTATTAAACTCTTCTTTGATTTTTAGGATTTCTAATTTATGCTTAATTAGGAATTTTTAATTTGTTCTTTATCTAGTTTTTTTAAGCTACATGCCCAAGTCATTTTTCTGCTTTTCCTCTCTTTTACTGATGTACACATTTAGATGTAGAAATTTTCCTTTAAGTATTACTTTGGCTTTATCCCACAGATTCTGATATGTTGTCTAATTATTGTCATTCTCTTTAGTGAAATTATTGATTATTTCTATGATTTATTTTCTGATATACTCTAACATAGGATTAGGTTATTTAGTTTCCAATTAATTTTTAATTTCTTCTTCCATGGAACTTTATTGAATGTATTTCATATTGCACTATCATTTGAATAGTGTACATTTGTCACTTTTGTTTTTCTGCATTTGGTTGTTAGGTCATTATGCTCCAATGCATGGTCAATTTTTGTGAAGATGCTACACGCATCTGAGAAAAAGACATTCATTTCTTTTGCAATTCTTCTCCAGAGGTTTGTTATGGCTAACTTTTCTGAGTCTACTCATCTTTATCTTCTTTCTTACTTGTTTTAAGATTAGATTTATCTACCTCTGAAAGAAGAAAATGGAGGTTGACCACTAGCATAATTTTACTAATTCCTACTGTAATTCATTTAACTTTCCCTTTAAGAATGTGAATGGTATTCCACTTGGTACGCATGTGTAGTATTGACATTCATTCATTGTTTGTGGTACCTTTAATCAAAAAACTTTCCTTGATTATCACTTTTAGTTAGATCTGTTTTGGATTTTGCTTTGTCTGAGATTATGATTGCAACCCCTGCCTTTTTTTATTCTTCCAAAGCATAACAGATTCTTCTCCAGGCTTTATTTGAACTCTATGTATTATGTTTTTCTATTTCAAGTATGTTTCTTGAAAACAACATATTGTTGGATTCTGGTTTCTAATTCAGTCTACTATTTGCTTCTGTTTTATGGGTAACATAATCCCATTCACATTCACAGTAACAACTACTAACTTGGCATTTCCATTCATCCTATTTTCTACTCTTTATTCTTCTTTCTTTCTTTCTTTTTTTTATCTTGTCTGTCCTCTCAAATGTGTTTTGCTCCTGAGCACTGCCTTCTTTTGTCTGCTTTCCCCTTTACCAACCTTAATTTCTCTCACCCCCTTTCTCTACTCATTCCTTGTTGAGTAAAAGAGGTTTCAATACCCAATTGTGCCTGCATTAATGTATATGTGTGTGTGTGTGTTTGTGTGTGTGTCTTTAAACCAATTTAGATGGGAGTGAGGTTCAAGTACTGCTTGCTGTACTCACACCATGTTCCCCTTCCTCGCATTTTTTAACCCATGTTTTCTCTGTCATTCTTATTTAATTTTAAAAACATTTCAAAAACTTTTCCAGGCATTCTTGTTGGGTTTGTGTCCAATTCACATATGTTTAGACGCTTTGCTTATAACTGTTTTGACTTCACTACCATCTTCTGAGTTTGCATCTTGATCCTCCTTGCCACCATATTAGATTTTCTTTGTCAGATTGTTTTTGTTATTTTGATTGCTCATTTTACAAACCTATTTCTTGACTTTGAATTTATGTTAAAATGGGGCACTATTCCATTTATTTTTTGGGGCAGGCACTGTCCCAAGCTTTAGGGTTTTTCACACTGCTGTGTTTTCTTTTGTTTTCTAAAATTTATTAATTTATTTGTTTTCAGTTTTCAACAATCACTTTCCTAAATTCCAAATTTTCTCCCCCTCCTTTTCCCCTCTCTTCCCAAGACAACATGCAATCTTTATAGGGGTTCTACACATATATTCATATAAAACACATTTTCACATTAGTCATGTTGCATAGAAGAATTCAGACGCATGGGAGAAACCATGAGAAAAATAAGATGCAACACAACACAACAAAGAAGAAAATGTGCTTCATTCTGAATTTCAATTCCATAGTTCTTTCTCTGGATGTGAATAGGATTTTGCATCATGACTCCTTTGGAAATATTCTTGATCCTTACATTGCTGTGAAGAGTTAAGTCCTTGCACCCTGTGGCTGTTATTGTGTATATATACACACACACAGACACACACACACACATATATAACATATATATGTATATATATATGTATAATTGTATATATTGTATATAATATTCTTTTAGCCCTGCTCATTTCACTTGGCATCAGTTCATATAAGTCTTTCAAGAGTTTTTTGGCGTGCACCTAGTAATCATTTCTTATAGCACAATAGTATTTCATTACATTCCTATACCACAACTTCTTCAGGAATTCCCCAATTGATGGGCATCACCTCGAATTTCAGTTCTTGAGCATGACAAAAAGAGCTGCTATAAATATTTTTGAACATGTGGGTTCTTTTCCTATTCGTATAATCTCTTTGGGATACAGCTTTAGAAATGGTATTGCTGGGTCAAAGAGTATGCACATTTTGTAGCCCTTTGGGCATAGCTTCAAATTTCTCTCCAGAATGAGTGGATCATCTCACAGCTCCATCAACAACGAATTAGTGTTCCTGCTTTCCCATATCTTCTCCAACATTTATCATTTTCCTGTTTTGTCATGTTAGCCATTCTAATAGGTGTGATGTTGTACTGCAGAGCTGTTTTGATTTGCCTCTCTCTGTAATCGATAGTGATTCAGAACTTTTTTTTATATGACTGTAGATAGCTTTAATTTCTTCCTCTGAAAAGTACCTGTTTAGATTCTTTGATCATTTATCAATTAGGGAATGGCTTGTATTCTTATAAAGTCAACTCAGTTCTGTATATATTTTAGAAAAGAGGCTTTTGCCACAGACATTCATTGTAAAAATTCTTTCCCAATTTTCTGCTTCCTTCCTAATCCTGGTTGCATTGACTTTTTTGTGCAAAAACTTTTCAATTTAATGAAATCACAGTTATCTATTTTGCATTTCATAATGTTCTACATCTCTTGTTTGATCATAAATTCCTCCATTATCCATAAATCTGACAAATAAACTATTTCTTGCTTCTCTAATTTGTTTATAGGATCAGCCTTTATACCTAGATTGTGTACCCATTTACACTTTATTCTGATACGTGTTGTCAAGCATTGGCCCATGCCCAGTTTTCCCAGCAGTTTTTTGTCAAACAGTGAGCTCTTATCCCAGAAGCTGGGGTCCTTGAGTTTATCAAACAGTAGACTTCTGTAGTCATTGACTGCCATGTCTTCTGTGCCTAATCTATTCCACTGATCTATCCCTCTATTTCTTAGCCAGTACCAAGTGGATTTGATGATTACTGCTTTCTAATACAATTTGAGTTCTGTTATGGCTAGGCCACCTTCCCTAGTGTTTCTTTTCATTATTTCCATTTATGCTCTGAATTTTTTGTTGTTCCAGATGAATTTTGATATTATTTTTTCTTGCTCTTATAAAATTTTTTTGGTAGTTTCATTGGGATGTCACTGAATAAGTATACTAACTTAGGTAGAATTGTCATTTTTATTGTATTAGCTCAGCCTACCCACAAGCAACTGATGTTTGTCCAATTTTAAAATCTGACTTTGTGTGAAAAGTGTTTTGTAATTTTGTTCATATAGTCCCTGGGTTTGTTTTGTCAGATAGACTCCCAAATATTTTATAGTGTCTACCATAACTTTAAATGGGATTTCTCTTTCTATTGTTTGCTGTTGGCCATTGTTAGTAATATATAGAAATGCAGACGACTTATGTGGGTTTATTGTGCATCCTGCAACTTTGACAAATTTTTATTATTTCAAGTCATTTTTTTACTTGATTCTCTAGGATTCTCTAAGTATATCATCATATCATCTACAAAGAGTGGCAACTTAGTTTCTTCTTTACCTATTCTAATTCCTTCATTTTTTTCTTCTTTTATTGCTAGAGTTAACATTTCTAGTAGTATATTGAATAATAGTGGTAATAATGGACATCCTTGTTTCACCCTCAGTCTTACTGGAAATGCATCTATTTTACCCTTATTGTATATAATATTTGCTGATGATTTTAGGTATATACTACTTATTATTCTAAAGAATTCTCCATTTATTTCTATTCTCTGTACTGTTTTGAATAGGAACTAGTGTTGTATTTTGTCAAAAGTTTTTTCTGCATCTATTGAGATAATCATATGGTTTCTGTCAGTTTTGTTGTTGAAATGATCAATAATGCTGATAGTTTTCCTAATATTGAACCAGTCCTATATTTTTGGTATAAGTCCTACCTGATCATAATGCATTATTCTCAAGATAAGTTGCTGTAATCCTTTTGCTTATATCCTATTTAAAATTTTTTTCATCTATATTCATTAGGAAAGTTGGTCTATAATTTTCTTTCTCTGTTTTGGATCTTCCTTACTCAGCTATCAGTACCATATCTGCATCATAAAAAGAATTTGGTAGGACTCCACCAATTTTCCCAGATTAGTCTATACAGTATTGAAATTAGCTGTTCTTTAAATGTTTGATAGAATTTGCTTGTAAATCCATCTGACTCTTCAGATTTTTCCCTAGGGAGTTCATTGATAGTTTGTTCCATTGCTTTTTCTGAGATGGGTCTATTTAAGTATTTTATTTCCTCATCTGTTAATCTGGGCAATTTATGTTTTTGTAAATATCCACCCATTTCAGTAAAATTGTCAAGTTGATGAATATATAGTTGGGCAAAATAATTTTTAAAATAATTATTATTTTAATTTCCTCTTCTTTGGAGGTGAATTCACCTTTTTCACTTTTGATACTGGTAATTTGGTTTTTGGTTCTTTCTTTTTCTTAAAAAAAATTGACTAAAAGCTTAGCAGTTTTATTTTTTTTATAAAACCAGTTCTCAGTTATATTTATTGGTCCAATAGTTTTCTTAGTTTCAGTTTTAGTATTCTGTCCTTTGATTTTCAGTATTTCTAATTTGGTATTAAATTGGGGGGTTTTCAATTCGTTCTTTTTCTACTCGTTTCAGTTGTATGCCACAATCATTGCTCTACTCTTTCTCTATTTAATTCATGTAAGCATTCAGAGATATAAAATTTCCCCAAAGAACTGCTTTCACTGTATCACATAAGTTTTGGTAGATTCTGTCTTATTATTATTCTCTTGAATAAAGTAATTGACTCTTTCTATGGTTTGTTGTACAACCCATTCATTCTTCAGGATTAAATTATTTAGTTTCTAATTAATTTGTGTTCTATCTTTCCATGGTCATAAATTACATATAATTTTCACTGTATCATGATCTGAAAAGGATGCGTTAACTATTTCTGCCTTTCTGCACTTGATTGTGAGGTTTTTATGCCCTAGTACATAGTCAGTTTTTGTATATGTGCCATGTACCACTGAGAAAAGATATATTCCTTTCTATCCCCATTCAATTATCTCCAGATAATCAACCTTTTCCAGAATTCTGTTTATCTCCTTATATTCTTTCTGGTTTATTTTGAGGTTAGATTTATCAAGTTCAGAGAGGAGGAGGTTGAGGTCCCCCACTAGTTTAGTTTTATGGTCTATTTCTTCCTATAACTCCCTTAACTACCTCTCTAAGAATTTGCATGCTGTACCATTTGGTGCTTATATGTTTAAATGTGATATTACCTCATTGTTTATGGTGTCTTTTAGCAGGATATATTTTCCTTCCTAATCTCTTTTGATTAGATCTATTCTTGCTTTTGCTTTGTCTGAGATTAGGATTGTTAGCCCTGTCTTTTCTTTTTTACTTCAGCTAAAGCATAATATATTCTACTACAGTCTTTTACCTTTACCCTGTGTGTGGCCCCTTTTTCAAATGTTTCTTGTAAACAACATATTGTAGGACTATGTTCTCCCCATTTATGCTTTTACTTCTCCCTTCTCTTTTCTCCTCAAGAGTTTTACTTTTGCCCACCACCTTCCTCCATCTTCCCTCCCTTCTACCAGTCCCCCTCTCTTTTCCCTTACTACTTCTTCCCTCTGTTTTAACCACCCTTCCCTTTTCTTTCCTCTTTTCCCTTCTACTGCCTGCAGGGCAAGTTAGATTTCTATACTTAACTGAATATATTCCCTCCTTATACCAAATCAGATGAAAGTAAAGCTCAAACAATGCCCATCTCCCTCCCTTCTTTCTCTCTACTACAATGTTTTTGTACTTCTTCACACGATGTAATTTACCCTTTTCTTCTTCCTCCTTTCCTTTTCTCCCTTTGTGCCCCTTAATTAAGTTTTTAATCATAACATTATTTAATTTAAACCCATACTCTCTGTCTACATATATCCCTTTTTAATGTCATAATAAATATACAGTTCTCAAGATTAGCAGGTGTCCTCCTCCCATGTAGAGTTGTAAACAGTTTGCCCATATTAAATAACAAGTATTTTCCCCCTGTTTACCTTTATATTCCTCTCTTGAGCTTTGTATTTAAAGAGCAAATTTTGTATTGCTCTCTGGCAAGGTCTAGAAATTCCTTATTTCACTGAACGTCCATCCCCTTGCCTGAAAGATTATGTTCAGTTTTGCTAGGTAATTTATCTTGTTTCTAGTCCGAGCTCCTTTTGCCTTGTGGAATATCATATTTCAATCCCTCTGATCCTTTACTGTAGAAGTTGCAAGTTCCTTTGTAATTCCTTGATATTTGAATTGTTTTTTTCTTGCTGTTTGCAATATTTTTTGCTTTACCTGATAATTCTAGAATTTGGCTACCATATTGTTTGGCATTTTCAATTTGGGATCTCCTTCAGGAGGTGATCTGTGGATTTTTTCAATGACTATTTTGCCCTCTGAATTGAGGACCTCAGGGCAATTCTCTTTGATGATTTCTTGGAATATATTGTCTAGGCCCCTTTCCTTCACCATGGCTTTCCAGTAGACCAAAAATTCTTAGATTTTTCTCTCCTGAATCTATTTTCTAGCTCAGTTGTTTTCCAATGAGAAATTTTACATTTTCTTCTATTTTTTCATTCTTCAGATTTTGTTTGACTGATTCATGATGCATCATAGTGTCATTGGTTTCTGCTTACCCAATTCTAATTTTTAACAAATTGTTTTCTTCAGTTAGCTTTTGTACCTCCTTTCCCATTTGTTCAATTGTTCCTTTTAAGGAGTTATTTTCTCCAGTTAGATTTTGTACCTCTTTATCCATTTAGCCAATTTTACTTTTTAAGGAGCTGTTGTCTTCAGTGGATTTTTTTTTCATTTTCTCAATTATATTTTTAAAATCAGTCAATTTTTCTTCTTCCTCTCTAATGTGGCTTTTAAAATCCTTCTAGAGCTCTTCCAAGACCTTCGACCAGTTCATATTCTCTTTTGAGGTTTCAGATGCGGGTGTAGTGTCAGTGCTATCCTCTTCTGAATTTGTCTTTTGTTCTTCCCTGTTTCCACAATTAGTTTCTACGGACTTTGCTTTTGTAATTTGCTCCTTGCTCATGGTGATTGCCTTTTTCCTGGCAAATTAGCGGATCTCTGCTTCTAGGCCACAGTGGGCTCTGTCTTAAGTTTCTTGTCCTGGGAGTGAGGAGTCTGGTTGCTGTCTTTACGTGCTGTGGTCTCTGGTTCTGTCAGCTACAAACTATACAATGCTCAATTTACCTGGTGCTGAAATGGTTGATGTGCGCCAAGGCTGAGGCCAGGTGAAATCTATCTGAGTTTCCCTGGGCTTACACTGAAGCTCCTGGTCCAAGGTTGGGGGAGGGGTGGTCTGACCACTGGAGATCTCCTTCTCCCTTAGGGCTGTGCTAGAGCACATGCAGGCTCAGTGGCTGGTGGATCCCTTTCTGTGCTGGTGTCTGTCTAATTCCCCTGGTTGACCTAAGGCACCCCTGGGGTCCTGGTGTTGGTGCTTACCAACTCCATCCCCTGATGCTTAGGATCTCCTGCTGGTCCACTGAGTGGAGCTTGCTGAGACAACTCTGGTCCTCCACTGGTCCCCTTCAGCCACAGAAAGAGGGACCTTTCTGATAAGTCTCCCAGTGTCCTAAGCTAAAAGACTGCTGTACCCCTTCTGCTGGCTCCATTATTACCGTAATTTTCCTGGAGCAATATTCTTGGGGTTCTTTAAGGTCAAGAAGAGAGGGTGAGATCACTTATAGTTTACTCCACCATCTTGGACCCTGGAAGCTCCCACACTACTGTTTTAAGAGCTAGTTCTGAGAGTTTGGAAGTTTTTGGTGGTTCTAAAGGGTACGACCTAGGGAGAGGTGCAGTCATCGCTCTCCTCTTTTGCTTTCTGGTCCTTACCCAGGAAGGGCCCCTGTTATCCTGGAATTACAACTGATATTGATTCTCAGAACCCCTGTTTCCTTGGGACCAGAAGTAACATTTTTTCTCAAGGCCCCTGCTCACTCTTGGACTGAAAGTGCTTCTTGACCACCTTGAATTGTGATCCAGAAGTGTATATAGGTAGTTGGGTTGCAAACAGCTTCCTGTCTTGTGTCCAGTGGTAGCACAGAGATCCCTTGTAATTTCACTTTAACTAATTACCAGGTCATCTTACTGTCTCTGACTTGAGAGGCCCCCAAACTGCTACTACTTCTGTTGTCACCACCTAGTACCATCACTCGTATTGCATCCATGGTCTCCAGTTTTGACTCCTGTGTCACAGATGTCTCTTTTCAACTTTTTAAGTTGTCTTGGGCTAGATATATGTCTCAATTTAAATCTTTTGTTGCCTCCTCCACTACTGATTTTGATTTAAGGTTGATTTTTTTTAAGGTTGTTTTGAGGGAAATGTTGAAAAAATTTTGACTGAGATCTTCCTCTACTCTAAACATTTTAGCTCTATCCCAAGAAGTCCAATGTGTACATTAAAAGGGGGGGAGTGGAGAGAGAGAGAGAAATAAAAAGAGAGAGAGAGAGAGAGAGAGAGAGAGAGAGAGAGAGAGAGAGAGAGAGAGAGAGATAGAGACAGAGACAGAGACAGAGACAGAGAGAGAGACTATGTATGGTCCTTGAGGACTGAACTGCTTTGCTTTGTTGTTGTTCAGTTGTATCTTACTCTTCATGACCCTGTTTGATGCTTTCTTGGCAAAGATATTGGAATGGTTTTTCATTTCTTTCTCCAGCTCATTTTATAGATGAGAAACTACATATGAGATTAAATGATTTGCCCAGGGCCATGCAACAAATAAGTGTCCAAGGACAAATTTGAACTCATGAAGATGAATCTGATTCCCAGCCCAGGCTCTATTCACTGTGCCACTTTACAGCCCTTATCATTGTTTATGTATTCATATTTCCATTGTTTAATAGTTATTGACACGTAGTCAATGCTTTTCCATTCATTTTTAATACAAGTGTTCTCATATAATATTCACAATAGAAATAAGTTGATTGGATGATAAATGATTGTCTGACTATCGATATTATCTATATCATAAAACAAATATGCCTTCCAAATGTGTTTTCCATTGTCATGGATGGGAGCACACATTCTGGTTTGAGAAGGGATTCTTTTTGCATAGGGAAATCTTCAGATATCCTTGTTTGCAAATAATACTAGGGCAAAGTAAACTTCGTAACTGAGATCCATCATGAAGCAAAGCAGTTTAATTTAACTATCCAAAAAGGACAAAACAAGAAAATAAACCAACCATTATACTACAGATTGCTTTTATATAGATTTTGATAGGGTTCAGCTGGATGGACTACCTATAAAGCTGGTTCAGCCATATGTATATCTTGGATAAGGAAGGAAAAGAGGAAACGAGCTTGTCCTTAAATTGAACAAGAGTAATGATGTGATTTTAATTGCATTTGAGAAATTGTACATTTCTGTTGCTGAACCCAATAATCTCCCTGAAACAAAGGCTCTTTTAACACCACTATCATTCTGATAATGTTAATGTCTGCAAGTCATGGAATATTCTACTCTTTGGAGAAATGAAGTCGAAGATTACCAGAGGGGCAATAGAGACAGGTACATAATGGACATGTGCAGTTTGAATTTTATTACATACAAGGAATTATGAAGAAAAATTTTTTAAACTTTCCGGAAGAGAGATACACAATTTAAAATAAAAATGACAGGTTGGTCATATAGTATGAATAATAGCTAGTAGATAGCCTATATCCTTTATACATTTCCATAAAATGTCTGGAAAATACAAAGAAAGTTCTTAGCACAACAAATGAATCTCTAGGTAAAGTTCATGGAAAGATACACAAGCTAATCAGATAGGATGGGCAGTTATGAATGAATTTTGCTCTGCTTAGTTGGAGGGAATATTCATATTGATGGTCTCAGGCATTCACAGAAGTATCTGTATATTGTAGTATCTTCTTCAGTCCTCACAATAGCTTGTGAAACAGAAATCCTGGGTATTCACATCTCCATTTTATTAATGGAAAAATAAAAAATTATGTACCAGCAGTAATACAACTGACCAGGGTGTGGCATGGTCTTCATTGCCTATTCCCTTCCCATCAAATCAAATGACCTATTTCTCTCTCATGACCCTTTTCTTCTACTCTGAACTTTAAGCCTTTCTTTTGATTATTCTCCTTGCCTAATACAATCTGATCTTATCTTCATTCTTTCTTTGGAAGTAAGTGGAATAGGTTTAGTGAAGACTTCTCAGATTATAATTCTTCTCCCAGGGGTGAGCTAAGACTGAGAGGCTCAAGGTTATAATATTTTTAGAGTGGAATAATTCCATATGAGGATATAAAACTGTGTAGTACATTAGGGTCTCAATGATTGGATAAAACTTACATAATTCTTCAATGTCTTCATTTCAAAAGGGACTGGTTAGATTTCGCGTCTAGAATGTAAGATCATATTCTCAGCTAATGAGGATAATGGTCAATGTGGGGAGAGGGACTTGCATTAGGGTCTATATAAATCACTGCCTTTTCTTTGTCTTTGGCTTTTTCCTGCTCCAGGTGAACTGGTACAAGAATTGACCAATTCTCGAGAATCTAGTAAATAAATCTTTCTGTCATCACTTTGAGAGGCCTTTGAGTAATTAATTTAAGTAGGGATCTGAGCCATCACACACAGAAGGATCACCATTTAATAGTTTCCTCCTCTAAGACTCTTTTTTGGCAATAGAAACAATGTGCAGGATTCTTCATAGAGTTTAATGAAAAGAATAGCCTTTTATTCTACCATCCCACTTTTTCAATATTCTATAACCACTTTTTTTAATAAAAAGAGAAAAAAGAAAAAACATATAGAAAATGGATGAATAAAAAGTTTCTTGAGGGTTGATATTTTTTCTTCCTCTTGCTTCTTATTCCCCTACCCTTCTCCAAGGGAAACTTTAATTCCTGCCAGAAAGGGAAGCAGATATTTGTGTACGGAAGGAAGTAAGCTCTCTCTTCAGAGAGAGGTTTACTAGGGTAGAATCATATCTATTAGCTTCCTTAAATATTAGTTGTTGAGAGGATGTATTTTTAGTTGCAAACTAAGCTTCTAATTGCTATTCATTAATAGGAAAGGAGAACTCAAGCTTTTATCCAACTCTTAACTCCCTTTCCACCAAATAGAAAGTGGAAAATAGACATACATAGCAAATAGCAAAGACATTCATTTATCCAGATCAATGATAGAACAGAGGCAAGAGAAAGTATACACAGGAGAATATATAGCAGACAATACAGAGCCAAGGAACTAACTCAGCACAACCAAGAGAGAGTCCCATCCAAGGAAAAAAATCCCTGAAGTCCCTATTGTAGCAAGCGGTGGGCAGGGATGTAAAGAAGATTTTCAGATTCTCTCATATTAACTTCTTCTCAGAGTCTTTTTCACCTCCATTGCCTGAATAAAGATTGTAAAATCCACATCTTCTCTCTTGAACCTGGAAACTAGAGGAGCCCACAGAGACTAGAAAGCTTGAAGAGATTGAAAAGAATGACTCTCCTCTCTTACTTTTGTCAGTTTTCCATCCTCAGCACTCAGGTGCGACATTAAATCTTTACCAAAGAAGAAATAATCTCACAGCAATGGATTTTGGGTTTGGATTACAAGTGCTTAATTAGTGCCTGTTAAATTCACCTAAGCTGAATTGAAAGGCCTAACACCTTTTCAAAGGTGGCAGTGAAGTATATGACACTACAAATGTCTTGAAAAAAATAAGTTTAGTAGGAAAAGGCATCTTAGGTTTTGAGGAGAGTGAAATGGTCTGTTTGATGCATGAGAGGCGACTAGAAACATTTAGGAATGAACAGCAACCGGATGGGGGCAGGGAGTCCAATAAAGAAAGAGTTACTGGCTGTCAGGTTAAAGGTGACTAATATCTGACGAGATATTATAAACGCTACTTAAAATTTGTCTACTGAAACATCTTTTGACTTATTATCAGTGACAAATTCTATATAATTATATATTACATTTTTACTTTAAAATATCAACTTAATTAAATATAAAGTAAGCTACTGCTAAGGCAATTAACCTATAATTAAATGACTTTTACCCTTCCCCCACTTTAGATGAAAGCAGACCCTAGCTTAATAGTAAGTAGGCCAAGCTAATACATTCACTCTTATATGGAATCAAGATAATCAGCATCCAAAAGGGAATCATAAACACAAAGTGCTGATGACTGATTATGGCATTTGCCTATGAGATAACGTCAGCAAAAGCTAAGTCTGCTGAACCAAAGGACAAGTCTGTAGCTAGATCATGAATAAATTAAGATTCCTATTTCTCTGATACTCTTTTACTATCTCCTTTGCTTACTCCTTTTCTCTTCCAAATTAATTACTATGAGTGTTTCACAAAGATCTGTCTTTTCTGTGCTCTCTCTCTCTCTCTCTCACTACTCTGTCTCTCCCTCTCTCTGTTCTATCTTTCTCTGTCTCTTTCATTCCCAGTTTTTATTTCAGTTCTATGTGGATGATGCCTAAATCTAAATCTCCAGTTTGAAACATTTCTCTGGGCTATGGACTTGTCCTTCTACTTGCCTACAGCTCATCTTCACCTGTATTTCCTACTGCTACTTCAAAGTTCTCATTTCTATGACAAAGCTAATCATTTTTCTGAAGTAAGCCCCTCTTCTTTCTGACATCACAATTTCTCTCTGTGATATCACCATTCACCCAGTCGCTCATGTTTATAATCTTGGAGTTATCTTTCACTCTTCCTTTCTCTTCACTTTTTCTATCACATTTTTACAAAGTCTGATCAATTTCCAGTGTACAACATTTCTCAAAATTATCCACACTTCTCAATTCCTGTGGCTGGCACCTTAGTATAGGCTGTCATTAGTATCTCTCTGGACTATTGAAATAGACTTTTCATAGGTATTCTTGCCTTTAGTCTCTCTCCTTTTCAATCCATCCTATATTATACTTTAAGGGCCATCTTTCTTCTGAATGCATCTACAATTCCTTCCTCTGTTTAACAGTCTTTAGTGGATCAATTCCTATTGTTTACCAAACAAATTTTCAGTTCCTCTACCTTATACTCAAAGTCTTCAACAATATGGCACTCTCTTCTCAATTTTGTCTCATAGCGTTTTCTTCAAGTAACTCCCTACTCTAGTCAGTGGACTACTCTCAATCTCCTGAACATGTTCTGTTCTTTCATACCTCTACATATTTCTTCAGTCTATTTTCTATGAATATAATATCTTTATTCTTGTTGAAGTATTTTATCAGTGACACACCGTTAGGGAAACTCTGGCAATGAAAAAAGTGCTAAATTTGGACACAGCAGCTTGCATGTGTATATGGTTTAATCACTTTACTACCTTGTATCATCTATCAGCCATATAATCCTGGCAAATTATCTCAGGCCTCAGTTCCTATTTTGTAAAGTAAGCAGGTTGGACTTAAGTGCTTCTTAAATTGTGGGTTGTAACCTACAGTTTAAGAAATACTGAAGGAGTTGTGAGTGGAAAAAGTTTAAGAAGCCCTGAACTATATGTCTTTAAAGTCTCTGCGACTCTAAATCTATGCCATGAGCCTATGGGTCATCACCTACTCCATCAAACATTATATGGAACATTTTTTTTGGTTGCATAGTGCTTTTTACAGAGTAAGCACTTAAATTTTGTTTGGGTTGCTTTACCTTTATGATGTTCATTATATTATCTGATTCACTAATATAATGTATTATAATAATCTGTGTTAGTACCTTACACTTTATACTGTGGCCTACCCAAATCTTGTATCTCTTTTGGCACCTAGCACTGTAGTAGCTGCTTAATAAATGTACTTTTATTGTCTCGTATTTGGAAGTTCTCTCATTTTCAATTAGTACTACTGATCACTAATTCAAAATGTATAAAAACCAAATATGTTTGTTGGTGATAATGTTGGTAGGCTCATAGATGAATTACCAGCTGAGCAATCTAGCCTGTCATCTTGAGATCCATCGTGCAGAATTAAGCATATGCCACTGAGCAACAAGGTTTCTCAGGTCATGCCTCAGAACTTATGAAATTAGTTGTCCCTAAATAAGATAAATTTTGTGAAACACTGTTACTGGTGAATTGAAGAAGTCCGAGAAGGTGTGCTGTGGAAGATATCACCAAATCTGTTAAGATCATTAGGATCCAGTTTAGTAAATGACTGCTTTGGGACTGCAAATCATTTGTCTGAATACTCTAGTAAAGCAAAAGTCAATTTTATTTCATCTGATACCTGTCATCATCATCAGCAAAGGTAACAAAAATAGCAGAATTACAGTTACAGAGACAGTGCTGGTAGTGACTGTAGAAGCTACCTAGTCCAATCCTCTCGTTTTATAGGGGCAGAGAGGTTAAGACTACCTAAATTATAAGGAGAGCTAGAATTCAAACCCACATTTTTTGAACATAAATCTAGCACTCTTCTATGGTATGATACTTCTTCCACAGAGTGGAGAAAGGTCTCTATTTCCCTTTCCCCTGCCTATAATAAAATAATATTTTAAAAAATTAAATACCGTTAGTAAACAATTAATCTCAGTAACAAGACATCAGAAATATTGGCCTATCAAAAACATACTCCAAAAGGATCACCTCTGGTTCCTGGAACTTACATTATATTTTGTGAATGACTCAGTAACAGTGGCAGCAAAGTGGTGCACGGATAGGATCAGCCCTGGAGTCAGAAAGAAATGAGTTCATATCCAGCCTCAGACAATTACTAGCTATGTGACCCTGGGCAAATCACTTAACTCTGTCTCTATTTCCTCATCTGTAAAATGATCTGGAGAAGGAAATGCAAGCCACTACAGTATCTTTACCAAGAAAACCCCATACAGGAGCAAGAAGAGTTGAAAACAACTAAAATGACTAAACAACAACAAATTAGTAGCATTAATAATAATTGAGGCAGTGTAACATAGTGGTTGGAGGGCCAGCCTTGGAGTCTGTAAGACCGGTGTTTGTCTCGCCTAGGACAAATACTAGTTGAGTGGCCATGGCAAATCACTTAACCTCTCAGTGGCCTCCAAGGCTACATATTACAGCTGAGTTGGCAATCTGCAATAATGAAAGGAGTTTCTACGTAGGGAGTTCTACACAGAAACAGGCAGTGTGATATAATGGAACTGACATTCACATATCTCTTTTGAGATATGCTTTGGAACTGGCTGTCTTCCCTGCCCTTCAAACGTACACATTCAGGCAAAACTAGACCTAAACTATTTCTGACAGATATACATTAATCACCATTTTACAAAGATCTCCAGAGTCATGTATTTTTCCACATCCATTTTGTTGAAAAGAATATTTTAAATTAAAAACTTGTCTTAACTCTATGAATCTGGTGATCATAAAGCAGCTACAAAACCCCTTAACATTTCAGATGGTCTACATTTGGGAAGTGTTGGTTTTCTAAACATCTTTCTGAAGGAAATATGAAGGGAATCCTGGAGAGGACTACAATTGGAGGTTTAAAACAGCAGTGTTCCAAAGACCTTGGGAGCTTGTTAAAAATTTGAAAATATACTTTGTCCAGTAATTCACAAACTCTCATTTTCACTGTTTCTTTCAACTTAAAGATATCTTCTTTATCTGCAGTGACAGGAGCCTTCTAGTCCCCTAAATTGGATAGGAATGAATTACGGTGTAGCCAACTTTCACTGTAGCGTTTCTCTCTCGGTGGCAAAAGTGATTCTATCTCACTGTGCTCTCCACGTACCAATTTGGCTTCTAGAGAACCTGAAACTTATTTTTGGTAACACATCTGCCTGGGATGTCAGTCCTTGCCCAATTCTCTGCTTCCTTCCTGAAATGGAAGGAAGGAAAAATGTGATTATACTACCCGTAGCTAAATGGTAATAGGAAATTAGTCTTGGAGTCTAACTGCATACTTTGTATAGCTGTCAGTCTGAATGATAAGTCAAGTAAAAAAGGACTGACAAAACATTAGAAGTTAGAGTCTATCCAGATAGAGAGGAAAACTAAAAAATCAACATTTGTTCTCATTAGTAGCATGTCATAAACTCTAAGACAGATAATGTCAACTGATCTTATTCACATAGGCAAATCTTACTTTCAAATTCTGGATATTAATTAAAAAGCATTGAAGATAAAGTCCCTTGTTGACACTACTTATATTTCCTTGGTTGTTTTTATTTTCTTTTGGTTCCAGTGGGAACCCTTTTGAGCTAAGACAATTAAATGTCATCGAACTTTAAAAACTTGCAAGTAAGAGAGCATACATGCTTGGACTCATTCTTTATTTCAGCTAATTCAATTAAACAAACATTTTTTAAGATCTGCTGTGTGTAATGCATTCTAAGACATGGAAAGTGATGGAATTACAAAGAAAAATGGAAAAAAAAACTTTACCTTTCCAGATAGATATTTTGAGGGGGAGATTATTGTATTGAAACAGATTAAGAAATGCAAGATAATTTGAGGAGGTAATGAATATTGAAAACCAGGGGTATCAGGAAAGGTTTCCTTCAGGAAGCTTACCCTTCACTTTTCATCAGCTCTGTTCAGTTTGAACAACAGGTCAACCCAGGATAAGTTAATCACTTGAAATCTCATCCACTATGCTATTTGACTTAACCTTGGATACTCAATACCTTCCCAATACCTTTAGCATCTTGTCTGGTCTGATTGGATAGCTAGAGGGTGGAGCACTTAAATTCTCCTAAAGCTTTCCTTTATAAATGTCAGGACCTAGACTTTTCAGCTCGCTCTCCCCTTTCTGTCTGTGGCTCTGCTTGGTTTGAATTGTACAGAACCAGATGCCCCCGGGGCCAGGCGCTCCCTGTTGTTGCCTTCCTGCTTTCCAATTTCCTTTTGTGTGTTGTTTTATAACATTAGATTGTAAGCTCCTTGAACCCAGGTACTGTTTTCATTTTCTTTTTTGTATCCCAGGCACTTAACAGAGTGCTTGGCACATAGCAGGCATGTAATAAATGTTTACTGAATTGAAATTGACTTAAATTTAGGAAGAGCCTCATGTGAGACTTGGAGGAGGCTAAGAATTCTAAAAGGAAGAGATAAAATGGAACACCATTCCAGGAGGGGGAAATAATACCCTGTGTAAAGTTTCAGATGTAGCAATTGGAACATCAGATAAAAATGATGAGAGTTCTTGTAGAAATATCAAATCTGAAGGCAGAATTGGAAGTCTAGACAAATTTCTAACTCATTCTAAATCAATGTACTATAAAGAGATTTGGCATTTTGTTGTTAATATTGGGAATTTTCACATCATGGCACACCTATATATTAATAGACTTCTGTCATGCTCTTCATCAAGGCCACACATAGTTAACTTAGCCCTCCATCCAGAATTTTTGGAACTTGATCTCTACTGTTTACTTTATAGAGAATTACTGATCTTTTCTTGGTGAGTGACATGAGCTAGAAAACAAAATTAAACCAAACCACATACTTCTTACCTCTGGAAGCATAAGTGAAGTTACTACTATAGGCTGTGGGGAAACTGGAGGTCTTTGGATCGAATCATTTCCATTTATCCAGTACCAAATATCCAGAATGTCTATAAATTCCACATATAAGGAAATAAGTGACTCTTATAAGTGACTGATTATAGTCCTCTTATAGTTCACTGTGTCCTAGTTCTATTGTCTGATACTGAATCAGCTTCTCTGGAAACTTTCTCCTCTGAGTACATTTTCTGATAGCCTAAGTACAGAGGATGTTCCTATCAGACTTAGTCAAAATCTCTCCACTGGTTTACAACACCCAGTGCCGTAATGTCCCTAGGAATTATTTAGGTTTATAAAATGAATTTGGAAGTGAAGTCCATCTAGTACCATCCTTCACTTTACAGATCAGGAAACAAGGCAAGAGGGGATAAACTACATGATCAAAGTAATGCAGGTAGTACTTGCATTTCAATATCCTTGAATATCTCAAATAAAGGCTAGATCACAATTTGTTGGATATGTTTTACTGGGGATTCTCACAAGGAATTGTTTTGATTACATTCCAACTCTGACATTCTTTAATTAGAAGTTTTGAACCCAGATTTTCTGACTATAAATGTAGAGCTATTTCTTCTCTATTACTTTTCTGCCTTGTGTTTGCTTTCTTCCTGTCATTTGTAGAGGGACTTCAGCAGATGACAATCTTCTTGAAAGTTCTTATAGCAGCTAATATAGTTTGGCAGTTCATTCTGACATCAACTCTTACAAGAATTTTCAGTCTTCTTAAGTTGTCTTCAGAAATAAGTCTGTGTAATAGATAACACATGGTTTCACACTTTTAGCTTCCCCTTGGCTTTCTTCAGATGTGAACAGGTCCACTAGCACTCTTGGCTCAGTGAATTTTCACATCTTGAAACTGTTAGGGTGTTACAGTCAGCGTGGGGTCCCATTCTTTCTCCTGGCAGCATCCAGAGTCAGGTATCTAGGGAAACAACTTCCCCCACTTTAACTTTACTGGTTCCTCCATATGACTCAAGGACACTTACATAAACCATGTCAGAGTCTTGGATATCCCATAGCTCTACCATGTCAGTACTCAGATGCCTACATATATCTCATTAGTATGTGTGCTCTCTCCACTGGGACTTCTCTACATTTTCTTTTCCTGTGCAATTTTTGTCCATATAGTTCTATTAATCCTCCACAAAGAATCTACTCAATGTACTGAAAGTCTTTATAAGCTCCTTTAAATAACTCGAGGGGAGGAGAGTCAATGTAGTTCTCACACCGTCCATTTGTCCTCTCTCCTTACTGTTCTTCCTGCTTTTCTGGTCCTTCAAGTCCTTGAACAAATGATATATTTGTATAGTGCTTAATTGCAGGGTCTGGCACATAGCAGGTGCTTAAAAACTCCTTTTTCCCAGTCCTTTCAAAGAAACTTTATAAACCTTTTCTCTATCACAGATCTTGATTGGTAACATACTATATTCTATCTACATCATCCAATTGCCATTTGGGCTATTTTATATTGTAGAATCCGAAGGTGATCATGGAGTCCAACCTCCCTTCTTCTCCCTAAAACAAAAAACCAGTAAAACTTCTTTTCATAGTCATGAAATGAAGTTCATGTAGTCTAACTTTCTTTCCTAAGGTCACAAAGGTAGTAAGAGAGATGGCATTAGAATATAGATTCCCTCTCACTCTAAATCCAATGATCTTTCTATTGTATATTTCCTCTACTTGTAATTTTGATTCCACCCAGGACATAGCATTTTATGATTTACAACCATGTAGGATCACAGATTTATGGGAAAGCGTTTTTTGACAGGGAGTAACACTAGTGTAATTTCCCAATTCTGAACTCAATTCTGGGCCTGATTTACTGTCCATCTACAGAATTTTTTCTGTAATGATAGACTGATGCAATAGGAATACCTCATTGGGGCAGTATGTTTTTTCCATCACTTTGATTTTTTGTTATGAGTCACTATTTAAGACTTGATGTTGCTGGTGCTATTCATTTTAGTGTACAGGAAAAGGCTTTGCAAAATTCTAAACATGTTTGCAAATAAACTCATTTCTGGTAATAGTCCTTTTTATTATTGTTAGGTTCATCCTTCATTTTTGAAGAGGACCATGGCATCAGAGAAATGATGACATGACTTGCATTTGACTTTGTTTTGAGGGAAGGAGGGCTGTGCAAGGTCACAAGCCTCACTTTCTCCTCCTGAGCCGTCTGGATCCAGAGACCAGATATTCATCAGGATGACTGGAGATGACCCAGGATGCACTGGGAGACTTTGGCCTTTTAGACTAAGGCCTCATCAGGTACTCACCTAAAGTGAGGTAATGCCCATTCAGTGAATAGACCTCTTTAAAAAGCTATTAGGGAGATGGTCCCTTTAATAGAAAAGAGAAAAAAAATAGCTAAATCATGCTGGGAGGGTCAAGAGACTCAGAGTTATTGTTGGAAGAGAAGTAGTTACTATTGACCCAGGAGGGTCCAAAAACAGTCATTGATTGGATATTGGCCAGGGATCCACTGTTGTTCAATGCATAGGCTTCAGAGTGCCCTGGGTCTAAGGCTGTAGGGGAAGAAAGAAGGAAAGGAAAGGGAAAGGAAAGGGAAAGGAAAGGGAAAGGAAAGGGAAAGGAAAGGGAAAGGAAGGGAAAGGAAAGGAAAGGAAAGGAAAGGAAAGGAAAGGAAAGGAAAGGAAAGGAGAAAGAAAAGAAAAGGAGAAAGAAAAGAAAAGGAGAAATGAAATTAAAGGAAAGGAATCTAGTCCCTCACTTTAAGTGAGTAATCCTAGCTGCCTAAATGGGGACCCAATTCATCTCATCCTCTCTCTCAACCAACCTTTTCTTATGATAAAGAAAAATGAACTAGTTTTTTAAAAAAAAATTTAAAAATTATTTTAAACTTACATAACATGTTTATTTCTTTTCTTCAGTTTTTGGACCTATTTACCTTAGTATTTCTCTTCATTTCTTCAACTAAGAGTGGACTGTATCTATTTAACCTATGGAATCACTTGGACAATTTGGGATATGTCCAAGACCAAAAGCTATATACCTTCCTTCCCAGCTAATTTTTATATTCTAAATTCAGAGCTTTTCCTTGGCATACAATGCTTGACTACAGATATGTATGCATGAATTTTGCATTAATGTAGGCTCACATATAATTATTGAGTACATAAAAATGCCATAATAGGAGGCCACTCCAAATCCTTATTTCTACCAATGTCACTACTTATTGATTGTTGATTCAGTATCAGGTCAGTTAATAATGGTTTTACTTAGTTATTATTCTCTCCTGAGTGGCCTGAGGCTGATTGACAGCTGAACTGGTTGACTATAAAGAAAAAAAATATTCTTGAGGATACTACATACATTTCTTTCCTCCCTTTGCTCTATAAAGGATTAACACAACAATAAAGTTTCAGGCAACAATATGGGAATGCAAAGTATCCAGAAACACCAGAGTAACAGTGGACATAACTGAATGCTTAGAAAATTGCTTAAATTTTCTCTCCCTACCTTTTGAGTAACTGGCATGTAGGGTAGAAGCTCAAGGAGGAGCCTGGTACCCCAAAATGGCACAATGTCACCCAGAGTCACAGGATAGTTACAGCTCCACGTGTCCTCAAAGTAGAACTGACATATAAAAATATCATTTGCTAATGATATTTTAATAATGATAATTGAGCATAATACTTGCTCAATACTTCCTTTTCATGAAATTATTAGTAAATCAGATTTTAACACATAAAGTGGACACATTTCCACTCCATCATGAGGCTTTGGATATTGCATGGTAAAGTTTCTATCTAGATTCACTTGACAATATATCAATTTCTTCTTTTATTTATATCATTCCATATGTATGCTATTCCTTGGAAGCTTATCTTTCAAAATTCATGTCACATTCATCTTACACACCATATTTCTGATGACATTTTTTCATCTTAAATCACACTATATCCAATTCTATCATCTTCCTACTAATATAAGGAAGATCAGTAAACTTCTAGAAGAGTGAAAAGACCAGCTGGATTGACATTTCCTATGTTATGAATTATTTTCAAGGTAGACTTTAGGAGAGGAAGCAACAGTGGCCCATAAATCTCCCTGTACTCTACCCATGATCTCTTGCTTTGGGTGCCAAGTTTTACATAGTCTGGATATAAACACATGGAATCCATCTGTTTCTTCTATTCAAAGTCATAACGTTTGCATTTACATTTATGTTAATATAGTAAACTCTTTGCAAATAATGTGATGAAAACAGATTGATCCTTGACTTAAAAATGTAAAGGGTGAAACTTTTGTTTGTTCAGAGAGAACATTTTACTTCAATTATGTATGATTAATCCTGAAAAAAAAAACATATTGGCAATACAAACTGTATATGGGTGCTTCTCCACCTCTCCTACACATATACATGCACGATCCTAGCAGCTCTTGCAACAGTATGAAGTGATGAAGGCCTGTCCAAGAATGGAGGTCACATCAGAGATGAGAAGGGAACATAATTGAGAGACATTGCAAAGGTGAAATTTATTGGTCTTGCTATAGATTGGACATAGGCAGTCAGAGAAAGTAAGGAACTGAGGAAAGCACCTACGTCGTGAGCCTGGGGACATGGAGGATGATGGTTCCCTCAACATTAAAAGGGAAGCTTGGAGCAGGATGAGCATTTAAAGGGAAAAATAGTGAATTCAGTTTTGGATATGTTGAATTTGAAATGTCTACTAGGCATCCAGTTCAAGATGTCTGAAAAGCAGTTGGAGATATGAGACTGGAGGTCAGGGCAGAATAAGTAGAATTGAGAATCATCAGCATAGAGACAGTAATTAAATTCATGGAAGTTGATAAGATCATTAAGTGAAAAAGTATAGAGGGAGAAGAGGATCCAGGACAGAACTGTATGGAGCACCTACAGTTAGAAGGATACTTACATGTGACCTGGATGAGGATCCAGAAAAGGAGATTGAGGAGGGGTCAGATATGTAGGAGAAGAACCAGGAGACAGTGGTATCTGAAAACCCAGAGAAAGGAAAGTCTCAGGGAGAAAATGATGATCAATGGTGTCAGTCGGTAGACAACTGAGGGGCATGGGATTGAGAAAAGGCCACTGTATTCTGAAATGAAGAAATCATTGGTACCTTGGAAGAGAGCAGTTTTGGCATAATGTAATGAGTCCTGAAGCTGGGTTGTAAGGGGTTAAGAAGATAGTGAGAAGAGGGAAAGTGGAGGCATCTATTGCAGAAAGTCTTCTCAAGAAGTTTAGCCACAAAGAATAGAAGAGATAGGTTGATAACAGGGATAGAAGGATTAGGTGAGGATTTTTGAGGATTGAGGATGTACGTATATATTTGTAGGTAATTGGAAAGAAACCAGTAGATAGGAAGAGACTGGATACAAGTGATAGAGTGGGGTTAACAGAGGGGGTAATCTGTTGGAACAAATGGGATAGAAAGGGATCACTTGTTCAAGGAGAGAGGTTATCTTTGATAAGGAGTAAAGTAACCTCTTTGTGACATGGGTAAAGAATGACATCATGGCAGAGGCATCTGGGTGATAAGAAATGAGGAGAAGACAAGAAGAAAGAACTCACAGAGAATGATATCAATATTTTCCTGTAAAATATAAGACAAAGTTCTCAGCTGAGTGAGTCAGGGCAGGGGGAACGATGGAAGATTTGAGGAGGGATGAAAAAATTTGGAAGAGTCACCGGGGAGAGTGGAATAGTGAATTGATAAGGGAGGTGTAGAAGGGTTGTCTAGTAACAGTGAGAGTGCGCTTGGGGTTGTGCATAAATTTGTAATTTGTCAGTCAGAGAAGTTGTATGATTTTCTTCACCTTCATTCAGCAGCATATGTATAGAAACAAAGGCAGTAGATGGTGGGAGCGATCCAAGGCCAAGGTTAGTAGAGGATAATCAGTGATATGATAAAGGGACCAGATACTCAAGAATAGGACAGTATTCTGTTGAACTGATTGAGTAAGGGGGTGAAGTGGCAAAAAAAGGGATGATTAGCATGGGGTGAAGGTCTAGGAGAGAACTTAGAACTTACTCTCAGTAACTTCTAGTGTTAAGAATACCCCCACCAACTAAGATATATAGAACAACGTAGAGGGTAGGGGGGACTTTGATTGAATAATTTAAAAGGAATCTATTTTAATAATACTAATGGTTATGATACAAGCAATTATGGTACTTTAAGATTTGTAAAGCACTTTATAAATATTATTTCATTGTATTTTCACAAAACCCTGAAAAGTAGGTGGTATTGTTACCCCCATTTTATAGGTAAGGAAACTAAGGTAAACAGAGGTTAAGTGACTTGTGCAGGGTCATATAGCTAATAAATGTCTGGAGTTGTATTATGATCTCAGATATTTCTAACTCAGTACTCTATCCACTAGGTCACATAGCTGCTTCTATTTTACACTTGCTACTAACAATACAACAATAATAAAACTATTATAAAGCGGCATTTTTTTGTGTAAAATTATCACAGTGTAGCCATCCTTTTTCTATAACTATGCATATATAGGGGCATCTAGGCAGTACAGTGGATAGAGACTCATCTTCCTGAGTTCAAATCCAATCTCAGACACTTATTAGTTGTGTGACCCTGGGCAAGTCACTTAATCCTTTCTGACTTAAGAAGGAAATTCCAAACCACTCCAGTACCATTGCCAAGAAAACCCAAAATGGGGTCACAAAGAGTCATACACAACTGAAAATGATGGAGCAATGTGCAACTACAACAAGGGTTTAAAATACTTAAAAAAAACAGATGTATCCATTTACTCACTCATACACATCTATTTCCACATGTGTCTATTGAGATAAATAAATTGATGGGTAAATAATAGTTCTGTTGTGCCATGGATGGAATACTGGGCCTGGAGTCAAGAAGAGCAGAATTTAAATCTGGCCTCAAATACTTACTAGATATGTGACTCTGGGCAAATCATTTAACTGCTATCTACTTCAGTTTCCTTAATTGTAAAAGGGGAGCAATAATAGCCCCTACTTCACAGAATTGTTGTGAGGATCAAGTAAGATAATGTTTGTAAAGTGCTTAGCATAGTACCTAGAACATAGTAGGGGTTTAATAAATTTGTTTTCTTCCTCTCTCCTTTCCATTCTCTTTCCTTCCTTTCTTCCTTCCTTCCTTCCTTCCTTCCTTCTTCCTTCCTTCCTTCCTTCCTTCCTTCCTTCCTTCCTTCCTTCCTTCCTTCCTTCCTTCCTTCCTTCCTTCCTTCCTTCCTTCCTTCCTTATATATGTACATTTAGTATCTTTAAGTAAATTCCTTCAGAGCAGGGACTGTTTCACTTTTGTCCTTGTATCTCCAGTAGTTAGCACAGTGCCTGGAGTAGAGGGAACACTTCAGAAGAGCTTGTTCATTGATTAATTGATTGAACAATGGCTGATGTCTTTTCATTTCTCTGTGTGTGTTTGCTAAAAATACTGAGTAGAATATTTTCTATTCTTCTGCAATCTTTCCCCATAGGAACAATAGATCAAAAACTCAAAATAGAGTCACAAAGAGTCAAATATGACTGAAACAACACCTGACAGTATCTTGAGGCTTGGGGCCTTCCCACACCCTCACTATACCGTTATGACCAGAACACTCCATGTTCCTAGGTTTACCTTCTACTTTTCCATAGCTCATCTAGAAATGGTAGTTAGGTTTTACATGATCTTATGAGAATTTAAGAGACAGAGTTAGATTTTACAAACAATAAAATTGCATATATAGAATAGTTGAAAAGTAAACTGATATAACTTTATAGACATAGATGATATAAATATAGATTACATAGGCATAGATGATATACAGATCTTGAAGATAGAGATAAAGATATTGATATAGATATCTATGTATGATAACTAAAGAGGCTACTCTGAAGCCAGAAAGACTTAGGCTGGGTTCCACATTAGCTGAGTGACCTTGAGCAAGTCACTTAATGTCTCAGTGCTTTGGCAATTCTCTAAAACTAAAAGTTGTTTGCTTTAGTAGAAATAGTTTCCTCACCTAGAAAAGGTCAACTAATGAAAACACAGATTGAGTCGCTATGCATATCCCATAGCATGATCTGGTTCTAAAGCTCAGAAATCTTATTTGAAGATTCTCTGGTTTTTTTTTTTCCCTGAACTGGTTCTTCCAATTCTCTGACACCTGGCCTAGCTTTCCTTTGCAACTGCCATCTTAATCCCAAGAGTAATTTAGGATTAGGTCTGATTCCCAGCTAGTATAGCACATTACTTGATATCTTATTGTCAAGAACCACGATTATTTTTAAGGAGTTTTGAGGAATTTTTTTGGAGGGATTGATAATAAAGAAAAGTATGCTAGAGAAGGATACCAAGTGACTACAAACTAATAACTCAAGTTTTAATTGAAGGAATTGGTGCTATTTAGCTTGGAATAACCTTCCAGGCCTGGGGATTAGAGCAGTAAAGATTTCTCCATATGAGCAATACTCTTTCATGAATTGACTTCATTGGAATAACGCCACTCACTTCTTCAGAGTGCCTCTCTGTGGTACAGAGTACCACAGTGTCCCTTCCTCACAGCAGGAAAATATTTCTCATTTCCAAAATACTTGCATGATTTATATTCAATCTTATAACAATAGGTACATATAACGCTCACTACTAGTTGGTTAAAAAAAGTGAGACAGTGTGATGTGTTGTAAAGAACACTGGAATTAGAACCCTAGTATAGAATGCAGAAGCTATCACTTACTAGCTGTGGGGCTGTGAGCAAGTCAATTGACTTCTCTGAACCTCTTAATGCCTCACCTGTAAAAAAGAGATAACATTCTGATACTACTAATCTCATAGAATTATAAGGAAAATACTTTTTGGACAATATATTGCTTAAGATTGATTCTCATCCATCATAGGTACTCCAGAGAATAGGTTTATAGTTTTGATCTTGGTATACAGACCATGAGTTTTACTATGATCTCTGACCCAAAGTTGCATGCACCCTGTTCGGTCAGGATCAAGACTATTGATGATCAGTGTAATTCGTTGACCTCAGGAGACCTCACAGTGCTGCAGAAAGAATACTGTATCTAGAATTAGGAAAGCAGAGCTGAAATTTTTTTCTTCTATATGTATAATAGGTAAGTCATCTAATCTTAGATTTAGTTTCCTTGTCTATAAAATGGAGACAATAATATTTATACTACCTACCTCACAGGATTGCTTTGAGAAACGATTCTGCATACTTTAACACGTTGTATGAGTGGCATTCTTATTATTAATAGAAAAACTACTAAAAGTTTAGGCACTAATAACATCAGATCCTTTGTGCATTATTCAAAGGGTAGATGGTCTGAACAGATAATAGCAGATGATAGGATTAGATTATAAGAGTTAGAATCAAAGGTGTGCTAGAGCCAGATCCTATCAGCTTGAGAGTCTGACTATGAAATTTCCAGTCTGTGTTTACACTGTAGAAATTGCTAATCTCTAAAAACCAAGTCTTGATTTATTAGTTTACTGATTCTCTAGATTTAAGGAAATGTTAATAATCCAGATTAAACCTGAAAGTGTATTGTGTATACTTTGTTCTTTTTTGAATAGCTTGTTTTTTAAATATTTGCCAGCACACCCTTGGTTAGAAGGGATACTAGAAAACATGTAGGAGATATTTACTGAGAAGATACAGTGAAAGTACAAACATTTCAATTCACCTGAACTGGGGGCATGTAGTACCTGACTGCCTTAGTCCCTGGAAAACAGTGAATGCAAAATTAATACTTTTGTTACAAAATATTTGCCCCAATAAATTTACTTCTAAAGATGATCTTCGGTCAAAGTCTCTAGAAAATGATATCTCAGCTATTCAGATTCACTTTAGAGCTGTGTCCCATAGATTGTTCCTTCGAGTTTTGCTGGCAGCAAATTCTGGCATGGATTCCTGTCCTTGAACATCTTGTGCCTCTCCTGTCCTTTCTAAGATCACAAGTTCACAGTCTAATCTGCTTAATTATCAACACTCCTTTATCTAAGGCAAGAATGGACCAACACAACAGGGACAGAAGCGACAGCAGAGCAATGTGTTTGTGCTGGTCTAGGTGGGGAAAGTTTGACTGCTGGTACTAGCATTTTCTCCCTACCTGGAAGCTGATTTCTTGATTCCCCACTTGAATGCAGCCAGGCAGAAAAGAGAGATAGCCTTGCTTTGGCAGGAGTGCACACTTAGGGGTCAATGCAAAAGCCATGCATCATGCAGTTGGGGACCTGTCTTACAACTTCTCTGTACATGTTCTGAGGGGAGAGCCAAGCTCCTTCATTCTGTGTCAGCAGGCAGTCTCAAAAGAAAGTTCAACAATCATCAGCCAAGTCAGTTACATACATGTTAAAAGAAATGTGAAATGCTTTAACGTACGGAGGATCCCTGCACCCCCTCCCATATTTTTTTATCCTAGAAGTGAACCTTACATACAGTAGGTGTTTAAATGTTTGCACCATTAAACAATAAATTTGAGAGAGGGAAGAAGATTCATGGGACAGACCCATTAAATTTAGAAAAACCTATGTGCCTTGAAATGCCTATTTAAGTATTTGGGAGGTTTTAGTTAGTAGACCTATCAGAAATTGATTAGCCACCACTGATGTGAAATAATATACTTTAATATCATTTGAAGCATATAGTCTAATTTTGACACTTATTAAAGATCAGCCAACAATACAAAATGACTGTATGAATGTGCACTGCAGCTGCCTACTGGACGGGCCATTAGGTCTACTTGAATGTGTGTGATTTTCTTTATTCTCTAGCTATTGGTCCACAGAGAAGATATTAACCCTAATGGTACTTTAATTAAAGATTTTTTTCCCCTCTAAATCACATGGGGCTATTTTGACATTGAGATCTGAGTTTTATCACCAGTGCATTGCGTGTGCTGCATAGCTGATTATTGGAATATCTATTATTTATAACAGATGGATGGTTTATAGCATTTTTCCTACACCAAATGATATCAATTAATTTTAGTATTATGGAATATTAACCTTTGAAAATGAAACTCTCCTTTCAAATGAACTCTTATCCAATTTGTGGATTTATATGCTATTACATTCATTCAAAATAACTTTTTACCATAAATAAAACATGCTAAACAAGAAGCAATTGTTTTCAGCAGATATATTCTATTACTAAAAACAAGGGAAAAAATGGCTCCGCTCTTTCCACATCTTTCAGACCAAAGCGAGAGAATGCAAATCTTCTTCTGGCACTGCCTTCACAGCCTTAACCTAGCTTCAGAATAACCTGATTTCCTCACATAAAATAGTATCAGAATAGAGAAATATATGTAAGGATTAGAAAAGAAAACAATGAAAATTACGCAAAAAGGCTAGCTCTCAAATATTAAACCTTAATAATTATGTCCTTCCAACACGTGGGAAGTCACTTGATATCTTTGTTTTTGCTGTCCTCCAGATATTTAACAGGGACAAGAGTATTTATGTCATAGTACAGAGGAGGAGATATCTATTAGGATGAGGCTATTATTCTTTTTGAATATGAAAGCTCTACATATATGTTAAGCATCATTATTATTGAAAAGAAAAATTAGTGAGCCTTCATTTCCCAAATTATACTTTCAGCCCACACTCCATAGTAACCATGGAGACCATATTCATGTAATACATGACTCACAACAGGTGAATTCTCAGAAAAAAAGGCCTCATGAATGATGGTGTCTGAAAAGCTTAGGTATAAAACTTAGAACTGAATGCCAGTATAAGTCCAACACTCTTAAGGTTTCTTGTGGTGGTCATCATAATTAATGAATATCCATAAGGCTTCATTTATAATAAAAGGTCTTGACAGGTATTAGCTTCCTTTTCTTATTATTGACTAATTATAGTCATTTAAATAATCACGATCTTATTATAATATAATTTCATCATTCATTAATTGGTGTCAGGTTCGTTTGTGTAGTGTTGTAGAGAAAGGATTGAACAGGGGACCCTGATCGATGAAACAGAAGCAGGTAGTGGCATTTCAATGCAGTTTTAAAAATAAATATAATAATTTACTTATACATACACATCCATTTGTGTATATATTTCTACATGTAGATATAGATGATATAGATCTATATTATATATGGTTAGTCTGTTGACTGGTTGGTTGTTGTTCTTCCTTCTTGAAGAGGACCAAAATGATATCACTATGATAAAATCAAGTTTCAATGTGTTTGCCTGTGGCTGATCACACCAATACAGTCTTGGAATGCTCTACCACAGATTGGGCACAGATAGTCCATGTGAACATTTGGGGTGGATATTCTAAATCTTCACATCCTACATTTCCTTTGAGCTGTTTAAATTCTGCTTTGCTCATAGAGCACAGCACCTTTTCTGATGTGGGAACACTATGTTGAGTGGTCCTGTGCCAGTGCCACCTATGTCACACAATCAATTCCAAAGTTCTTGAGAGAGACCTTGTATCACCTCTTGTGACCACCACGTAATTGTCTGCTCCATGCAAGTTCTCGATAAAATAGTCTTTTTGGCAAGTGTACATTTTGCATTCGAAAAACGTGGTCAGCTCTTTGGAGTTACACTCTCTGAACCATAGTTTGAATGCTTGGCAGTTTAGTTTAGTTCTAGTAAAGACCTCAGTGTCCAGTACCTTATGTATATACTTATACATATATACATATATATGAGTATGTATACAATTATATATGTGTATGTACATATGTATGTATATGTGTGTATATATATGTATATTTAGAGAGGGGGAGAGAGAGAAGAGAGAGAGAGAGAGAGAGAGAGAGAGAGAGAGAGAGAGAGAGAGAGAGAGAGAGAGAGAGAGAGGAGAACGTATAGTGAATTGAGCACTAGATTTGGAGTCAGGAACATGATTTCAAATCTAATCTAAGACATTTAGACACTGGCTGTGTGATCTTAATTAAGTCACTTATATAACCTTTGTCTCAGCTTCCTCGAGTATAAAATGAAGATAATGAATAGCAAGCCAGGGAAGAATATTAACATTCAAAATTACAGTTAGTGACAACCATTACATAGAATGTGTTTTCTCCTTCCCTAACTCTCCTCTAGAAGTAGTAAACTTTCTTTTCTTTATTATTATATAAATATGAGGCATCATGATATAGTGGATAGAAGACTGAGTTCAGTCAGAAAAACCTGAGTTTAAATCCCACCTTGGGGACTTAATATTGATACTGGACTAGTCAATTTAAATTCTCTGACCCTGTTTCCTTATTTGTAAAATACAGGTAACAGTATCTGAAGTACTAACTCCAAAGGTTATTTTTGAAGCTGAAATAAGATAATGTATGTAGAGTGGTTTGTAAATCCTCAAGTGTGAGGTAAATGTCAAGCTAGAATGTTCTGTACACATATTTCATTTTCCATTGAACAAACTTGTACTTCAGTACCTCAGGAAGCCAAAATTTCATTTATGGGAGAAATCTCTCCATAGATACAGAAAGAAACATCTTTATACTTGATAGATTTTTATTAAGAGTTTGTTATTCCGTCACACTTGACTCTTTGTGACACCATAGACCATACTGTCCATGGCATTTTCTTTGCAAAGATACTGGAATGATTTGTCATTTCCTTCTCTGGTGGATTAAGGCAAACAGAGATTAAGTGACCTGTCCAAGGTCACACAGCTAATGAGTAAGATCACATTTGAACTCAGGTCTTCCTGAATTCAGGTCCAGCATTCTATCCACTGGGCTAGCTGTTTCTAGGCAAACAGCTTAAGTGACTGGCCCAGGATTACATAGATATTAAGCAGCTGAGACTGCATTTGAGTCCAGGACTTCCTTACTCCAGACAACCCTCTATGCACTGACTCCAAGAGTGGTCAAGAGTTACTCTCACCAAAATAGTCATCATTCTGGGGCCAAACTGGAAAAAGTCTTTTCAAATGTAGCCAAATTTAGCTGACTTTCTAGTGATTATATTCCATGTAATTATAATTGTCCTATAACTGTTCTATTATTTAAGTGTTTCCAATGCAGTAGGATCTGCCAGAGTTTGTGGTCCATTGTCATCACCTTTGGTAAGGTAGGGTTCTCTAAAAGTGGTAGGGAGGAAGAGAATGAACAATTACAGGGTAAAAATAAAGTGAAGAGAAGGAAAATTCAGTTAATTTGTATGATCATAGAGAAACTCTTGGAAATTGTTAGAACACCACGGAGGTGATTCTAATATAAACCCTTGGGCTACTTGATCACAGACTTTTCAATTTATTGCAAAACTAGAACCTGAGCTCTTTTTTTTTTTTTTTAGTAGGGATTGGTATTACTTTAGTTTTCTGAGTCTCAATCTTTTCATCTGTAAAATGAGGATCATTTGATAGCTACCTGAAAGGGTTGTTATGGAAAAAGATTGAAATATTATGTGAAATGTGCTTTAAAAACCTCAAAGCATTCTGTTATATGAGCTATTATGTTTTCTTCTTTCCCTCCCTCCCTCCCTCCCTTCCTTCCTTCCTTCCTTCCTTCCTTCCTTCCTTCCTTCCTTCCTTCCTTCCTTCCTTCCTTCCTTCCTTCCTTCCTTCCTTCCTTCCTTCTTTCCTTCCCCATCTTTATTTCTTCTTCTGTCCTTCCTCCTAAATTCATATTCAGTTTCTAAGATGTATCTTTGTGACCATGGGCAAGTACGATTGTAAGGCGTCTGTTTCCTATATAAAATCCTGATGATGATATTTCCTCCGTTGCCTGTCTCACAGAGAGGTTTTGAGGGGAAAAGGAGATAATGAATGCAAAGTACCTAGTAAACTTTAAAGTACTACAGAAATGTCAGCTATTATTAGGTAAATGTTTTCTTCAACTTCTATCCAGGTTTAAAATAAATTCCTGTAACAGGAGCTAGAAGCATACTTCTTTCCAGTCTCTTTATGTTGTATAGTGACCCCGTGTAGAAGTCATAGAAAAGAGCCTACTAAATATTTTAAAGTCACATTCACCTCATTTCTCCTCCACAGTTATGCCAGGGCACCTCTTCCTCCTCCTTGGGGAAATGAATATATCTTTTGTTGTTATTGTTGAGTCATTTCAGTGGTAGCTGACCCTTTGTGACCCTATTTTGAGTTTTCTTGGGAAAGACACTGCAGTGGTTCGCCATTTCCTTCTCTAGCTCATTTTATAAAGGAAGACCTAAGGCAAACTGGGTTAAGTGACTTGTCCAGGGTCACACACCCATTAAGTATCTGAAGCCAGATTTGAACTCAGAAAGATGAGAATTTCTGACTCCAAGCTCAGTATTGTATCTACTGTGCCACCTAGCTGCCCTGAGAAAATGGATTGAAAGGCATTTGGCAGGGTTGTTCAATTGTTTCTGACCATCTGTGACTCCATGCCATGACCCCATTCCTTCTACAGCTCACTTTACAGATGAGGCACTGGGGCAAACAGGGTTAAGTGACTTTCCCGAGGTCAAACAGCTATTAAGAAACTGAGTCTGAATTTGAACTGAAGTCTTCCTGACTCTAGGTCCAATGTTCTGTCCACTGTGACACATAAATGCCTTATCTTTAAGATATAGCTAACTTTCTCTTAATTACCAAATACACTGAAAATTCCATAGAGAGATTTCTCAGTCTAGAACATTGGTGTGAATCTTACATTATAGCACTGGTTCTGGGCTCATTCTCACAGCTCCCATTCAGTCTAAAATATTTGTTCCACAGAGCTTGCTGCTACTTCCCCCACTCAGGCCTCTAGAAGTAACCCTAAGGAGTTGAGGGTTCACCATCAGTCACAAGCCCCCCTCTACGTGTTCCCCAATATCATTTAACCAATTAACATAAATTAGTTTTTACCAATCAGTAAGCTAAATTAATTTAGTAAACTAATTAGGCCTGATTAGTTTGTTATTACTATAATTGTTGATTTTTTGGAATATGAGTGCTTGGTATTAATGGCTAGCTCTAACCATTTACACATGGTGGTGGTGGTGGTGGTGGTGGTGGTGGTGGCAACAGCTGCAGTGGATAGGTAACACAGTGAGTAGAGTGCTGTTCATGGAAGACTTATCTTCCTGAGTTCAAGTCTTGCCTCAGATACTTCTTAGCTGTGTGACCCTGGGCAAGTCACTTAACCCAGTTTGCTTCAGTTTCTTCACATGGAAAATAATCTGGAGAATGAAATGGCAAACCACTCCAGTATCTCTGTCAAGAAAACCTCAAATGGCATCATAAAGAGCTGGAAGGGCACATACAAGACATGACTAAAATGACTGAACAATGACAAAATATGTGAAGAGATCCCACATGGACATTTTCTGTACAGCCTCTTGTTTTATGACTAAATGCGATTTCATTAAAACAATAGAGCACAACAATATCAGGTGATTCTCCCCCACACAAGCACACTTTTTATTTTTTGGCATAGCTGCATAGCTCTTGGGAGTCTGGTTATCTGGGCAACTTTTTCTGTGCTACATATTTTCCTAGGGAAAGTAATGTGCAACAAGCTACACTGTAAGTTTCCTGAAAATAGACCCAGAGTAAATCAAAAAGTCAAGTGATGACTTTGTGTCACCAAGTCAGTAAGCTGCATCCTGCCAAACATCTAAGTTTTCCTTATTTCACATCATGTTCCTATGTCAGATGTCTTACGAGACATGTCTACTATGTCTCTCTTTTAAATAGAGATACTATTTCTCAGAAGTCTTTCTTTTCAGGTTATCTATCCCGCAGTTCTTTATAATGCCCTCCCCAAATAACCTTACCATCCTGGTTACCCTCTTCATGATTCAAAAGGCTTACCAAAGTCACTTTAAAGTATTTTAGAACTGTAGCCAATATTTTAGATACTTTAGAAATTATCTGAGCACTGACTTCTAAAATCTGGGCACTGGAACCAGTGATATTATATTGGTTTAGAACAAGGCTTGGCACATAGTGGATGTTCAATAAATGTCGATTGATTAGCTTATTCTTTGTATCTGTGCTGTCTCACTACTGGATCAAACTGAAATTTTAGCCAAGTGAAATTACCAAGTTTCTTTTACATGAACTGTTATTTCTCAAATTATAATAAATAAAAGTTACAATATAAAGCAAAAATATATATAGTTTTGTAAATATACCACTTTTATAATGACTTGTTGGTGGAATGATTTCTTAGGCTTTTGCATGTTCTGTACCTAGATGAAGTTATTTATAGATAGTGTTTGTGCTAGAAGCATTTACTTAAAAAAAATCAGTGAAAAACATCAACAGAGGATACATTACTATGAAATTTTTAGAAAATCTTTAAGGCAGATATTTTCATCGTGTCACAGGAGCTTGTGGAGATTAACCCTCTCAGCACTGCTTTGAGTTGTTCAAAAGTCACAAGACACATGGAGTGTGGACATGTGGATTTGCTGCTTGGCAGCAAAGGGCATACTGATTGGAAAATTTTCAGCATTTCCAGTGGTATCACATGAGACATGAGATTTGGGAAGTTTTAAGGAGGGAGAGATAGATGGAGTAGGTAAGGGAGAGGAGTATGAATATAGAGACAGAAGGTTTCTCTGATGATGCTAGGTAGGGCCACAGAAGTAACAGTAGTGCCAAGTAGGTAAGATTTTGATTTAGATTTTCCTTTGGATCTGAATGAGAATCCAGGGTAAGAGACCTTCACATCAAGACTGATTTTTCTTATGGGGAGGAGTCAACACCATTCTTTTTACGGCTAAAAGCAGCTAGATGATTCAGCGGATAGAGCCCTGGGACTGAAATCAGGAAAAAAAAAACTAATCCAATAAACATTTATTAAGTGCCAGGCACTGTGATACAATAGGGATGCAATTATTAAAGAGAAAGACTTCCTAAACCAGGCAGAACACTCTGTACAGAGTGGAATAGGTAGAAAAGTTCAGGTCTGTCCTCTATAAACAGCGGCACTGAGAGGTGTTTAGTACTCAACCCTCCAACCCTCTAAACAAAAGAAAGAGGTTAAGGAAAAGTGGTATCTATCTAGGCTTGAGTTAGCAGTATGGTGGTACTTGGACAGGGACCTATTATTGTCCAGTCTATGAGCTCCAGAGCAAAATTTAAGGTTTGGTCTTTGAGAAAGAATTCTAACCAGTAGAATCCATGTGAACTAGGCTACTTTAGGCCATCAAAATTTATCTTCCTTTGGAGAGGGAGAGGGAGAACCTGAAAAGATCTAAGCTTAAAAGGGCCAGGGTCCCACATTGTACCCTGAGCCATTTACAGGTGTACTGATGAATAGTTGGCCACTTGATCTGGACGGCTCTGGAGGAGAAAGTGAGGCTAGTGACCTTGCACAGCCCCCGCTCACTCAAATCCAAGTCAACCGCAAGTCATGTCATCATCTCTCTGATTTCATAGTCCTCTTAGAGAAAAAAAGACAAACACAGCAGCAGTGGTGAGATCAGAAGTAATGAGCTTAACCTGGGAGGGACATATTGTTTCCTGAAGTTGAAGCATTGCAGGGCAGCAGCCTAATATACTCACTAGCTCTGTGACATTAGGGAAGTCACTTAAACTTTATCTACCTTAACTGTTAAATGGGGATAATAATGATACCTAATTTCCAAGGTCTGAGAAAAAAAAAAAACTGTTTTCATATGAATAACCAATTATCAATAGTGATTATGATTTTTCCTATTTCCTTATTAGAATTTCATTGGGATCTTACCCCAAACTTTGATGCACCTAGACCATCATATCTAGGTGGAACTGTTACCCAACCCAACTACCGAACCTTACAAAGAGAATCTAATCTAGGTTAATTCTGGCACAGTGTATTCTATTTAGGCAAGTTGGGGAATGGGGGGGAGTAGATCCCTTTGTCTAGAATGCCCAAGGCAAAGTGACATAATTAAAAGTCATATTCCCCAGCTCCTCATTAGGTCCACCTCCCATTATAGTAACATAATATTCACTCTCTCATTAAATATAAACCAGAGTTGATTGCTACCCGTTAGAAATATTTACTCTTCTAAGAACATATAAGCATTGAGAGGCCTCTGTGATTCATCTTTGGTTCAGAAGAGCAGTCCAAATGACCATCCTTTTACTAATTGTTCACTAGCCATAATTAATGAACTGATTAATTATCCAGAAATTATGTCTCTCAAGCTTTTTATATGTCGCAGGTTGTTATGAAGATCAAATAGAATGTTTGTAAAGCATTTAGCCCCAAGCCTGGCACATAGTTGACTCTTAATGTTCTACTCTTTTCTTTCCTTCCTTGTTAATTTCAGTATTTAGAAACCTACATCTCCAAAAGAAAGAGAACTATTACCTTTAATGCTTACATTCCTAGCACCTTCCTTTGAATGAAATGACGAATCTTTCTGTGGTTGTAGTAAAGATATATGGGGAAAATGAAATAGTTTCTGGAGACATAGGAAGCGATAATTTGAGAAAAAATGTTGATGAAAATGCTTTCTACTTGCTTTACAATTCACCTTACTTTTTGTTTTAAATAAATGTCCCTTACTTTTTACAAAATAATTTTTTATTCATGACTTCTATTTTTTTACATCATCATAGCTATCCCAAGTGTCCCTCCTCCTCCCAAAGAGACATATCATAAAACAATTATTTTTTTAGAGAGGAAAAAAGCATAACTGATTAATATACTGAAAAAGTTTGAAAATCTATACCATAACACCTTTGGACCTCCTTCCTCGTTGCACAAAGCAGTATGTTGGGACTGTCTTCTCAAATCTCTTCATTTGAATCCTGCTGAATCTTTGTAATTTTATTATATTTACTTTTGATTTTTTTTTTTTGGTATTTAGTTTTTCTTTTCCATTTATATTGTTGGAGTTATTGTGTATATTATTTTCCTGACTCTGCTTACTCCACTGTTCATCAGTTCATATACATCTTTCCATGCTTCTACGTATTTATCACACACATTGTTTCTTACAGTAATATTCCATTAGATTTGTGTATCACAATTTGTTTAATCTTTCCGAAGTGATGGGTTTCTACTTTGTGTCTGATTCTTTGCTATCACAAGTCGTGCTGCTATCAATACTTTGCGGTTTGGAGATTTTTATCTTTAACTTCCTTCTGGCTCAAAGGGTATGAACATTTTAGTCATTTGATTTGCATAATTCCGAATTGTTTTCCAAAATGGTCGCATCATTTTCAAGCTCCACCAACAATATATCATTGTGCCTATCATTCTACAACCCCTTCAATATTAACTATTGCCATTTTTTGTCATTTTTGCCAATTTTCAGGATATAAGGTATACTTTTAAAGTTTTTTGATTTATATTGATTTCTTTTATTATTAATGATTTGGAGTAATCTTTCATGTGGTTGTGAATATTTTGTAATTCTTTGAAAACTATTCATAATCTTTGACCACTTACCTATTGGAGAAATGGTTATTAGTTACACACACACACACACACACACACACACACACAATCTACTTATCATGCCCTTATTATAGAAATTTGATACAAATACTCCCCCTCCCCCCCAATTGACCACTTTCGTTCTTATCTTAGGTGCATTAATTTTGTCTGTACAAAAGCTTGTTGACAGAATTCTCCTATGAGAATTCTTTGGTAGTTCCTTTATAGCTGGATCTATTTCTTTTTCTGAGATTAGATTATTTAACTTCTCTATCTGGTCTTCTTATATTTTGGGCATTTTATATTTCTGAAGATTTTCTACTTCTTTTGTGTTCACAGTTTTTTTTTTTTTAGTACATAACTGCACATAAAATGTTCTGATTATACAATTTTATTTCTTTCCCGCCCTGTTTTCACTTTCCTCATTTGCTATTATTGTCTTGATCTTTTTCTTTCTTCTTTTTAATCAGATTAACTAAGGGCATATTAATTGTATTAGGCTTTTCAAAGAAGCAGCTTTTAGTTTTATTTGTCATATCTATGTATTTTTTGTTTCAGATTTATCTATTTCCCTTCGGATTTTTAACATCTTCTTTTTTGTGCTTATTTTAGGTTGATTTGCTTTCTAATTTTAAAAATGCACATTCAGTTCATTAATCCTTCCTACTCTATTTTGTTAATATATGTTTGCAGGAGTATGACTTTCTCCCAAGGATTACTTTAACTTCATCCCAGATATTTTGGCACGTTGCTTCATCATTATCATCTCTTTTACATAGTTATTGTTTCTATAGTTTATTCTTCTGACTCGTGCTTTATTTGGAATTTTATTGTGAAGCCTCAATCCAGGTCTACATCAGGGTGGGGAACCAGTGACCTGAAGGCCACATGTAACCTTCTGGGTCCTTAGGTGTGACTTTTTGACTGAATCCAAGTTTTACCAAATAAATGCTTTTATTAAGAGGATTTGTTCTGTGAAATTTTGATAGAGTCAAATGGTCACAGTTGAGGACCTAGAGGGTCACATGTGCCCTCAAGACTACCGGTTCCCCAACCCTGACACTCTATATGTTTTGTTTGGTGTCCCTGAGCTAGTTATTATTTTTATTTTGTTGTTGCTGTAAATGATGTATTAATTATTTTTGTCTTTCGGGTATCTCTGTGTTCTAGTACATGGTCATAATCCCATTTAAAAGATGCCAATAGACCTTTAATTCTAGTTTTACAAGAAATTTGTTAGGTTCCATATTTTCCCTTTAACTTATCTTTCTATTTACTGTTTTTCAAGTTTCAGTTGTGTCTGACTTTTTTGTGACCCCATTTGGGTTTTCTTGGCAAAGATATTAGAGTGTTTTGCTATTTCCTTCTGCAGCTCACTTTACAGATGAAGAAACTGAGGCAAACAGGATTAAATGACTTATCTAGGGTCACACAGGTAGGAAGGGTCTTAGGTCAGATTTGAATTCAGAAAGATGAGCCTTTCTGACTCCTGGTTAGGCACTCTATCCATTGTGCTGTTTAGCTTTCCTATCTTTCTATCAGTCTTGTTTAAAACTGAAAGGGGGACTGAAGTCTCCAGTCACTATTGTGTTGTTGTCTATGTTTTCTTTACTCAGGTAATACTTCTTTTATGAATTTAGCTGCTAAGACATTTGAGCAAACAAATTTAATGCTGATATTGGTTTATTTTCTATGCTTCCTCTGAATGTAATGTAGTTTTTATTATTCGTCCCTTTATATTTTTTGTAAGTTTGTTTTCATTTTGTCAGATAACATGATTGTAACTTTTGCTTTCTGGATTCAATTGGTGCTTAGTATGTTTGGCCTCTTCCTGCAGTTTAATTTTATGTATTTCTTTGTTTTTCAGATGTGTTTCTTGTAAATAACAGATTTTAGGTTTACATCCTTTTATGTTTTATTGGGTTATTTCATCCATTCACATTTACAGTTTAAGTTAGGTTTATATTTTCTTCCATTTGTCTCTAATTTTTTTTTTAAGTTATGGTTTTCCCCTTCTGCTATATATATATATATATATATATATATATATATATATATATATATATATATATATATATATATATATATATATATATATATATATATATATATACACACACACACATACATATAGTGCTATATTCTTTCAGTTACTTTACCTTAACCTTTTTTTAAGATGGCCTTTCTCCTGTTGGCTCTCTTCCCTTAGCCTCGGATACCCTCTTTTCATTTATTATTCTTTTCCCCTTGAGGTTTTGCTTGTTAGTTCCTTCTGTTAGAAGTGAGCCTATTTAACAAGCCCCAAACAGTGAGAAATATGCTCACCTTAAATACAGAACAATACCTGTTGTGAAATCAGGAAAGGCTTTATTAATCTTTACATCTATTCTGGACAGGTAGCCTCCCCAGTAAGGTTATAGGAAGACTGCAGGAAGATGGGGCTTCTTATACTATTTTCTGAACTTTGAATCTTCCACAACACTGTCCCTTGGCCACGTGACTCCATGTTCTCCTCTCTGATAGGCCCTTCCTCACACAGTTCCTTGGGCCTGCACATTAGTTTCTGACCTCTAACCTGTCCATGTTAGGTCATAACCCTTATCACCTAGGAATGTGGACAACAGAACTTTTTTTTTTTTATCAGAAGAAACTTTTTTATTGTAGGTGCAGTAAGACGGCTGGACACAGTTTAGATGATTCCAATTTTGTTGTCAACATCCAAAGCATCATAGTCTGGAGCAAGCCAGACATAGGCTTTCTTCTCTCCATCAGGCTGGATCAGAGTATTGACCTTGGCCACATCTTTGTCATATAGCTTCTTTACCACCTGCTTGATCTGATGCTTGTTGGCCTTGACATCCACAATGAAGACTAGGGTGTTGCTGTCCTCAGTCTTCTTCATAGCAGACGCAGTGGTCAAGGGAAAGTTAATAATGGCATAGTGATCAAGCTTGTTTCTCCCAGGGGCACTTTTCTGAAGGTATTTGGGCTGCCTTCTTAGTCTTAGAGTCTTGAGTTGCCAGAAGGTAGGGGATGTTCGGATCTTCTTTTTGTGGCTATGGACACCCTTCAACACTGCCTTCTTGGCCTTCAAGGCCTTGGACTTGGCTTCTGTCTTGCGGGGGACAACAGCTTCCTTCTGCATCTTGGGGGAAAGACAACAGAACTTTCTTACTTCCCACACTTTTCTGCTTTTATCTGGTTATATAATTCTTCTCATTTATTCAAGCAGATTCTACCTTCTTTCCTCCCTTTCAACATGTCTTGTTCATTTGTTTTTAAAATTTCATCTTTTTGTGTGCCTTTCAAGAAAGAAAGGGATCCTTACTCCCTGTATAAACCTTCCTCTCTCTCTCCTCTAGACCTTCAATATTTGGTTCACAACTTCCATAATTATCTAGTCTCTTTCTATGCTCCATATTCTTCATGTAATTAAAACTTCCAAGATATCCATCCATTCTAGGTTTTCCCCTTTCTACAGTTTCTGCCTTACAGAGATCACCTTAATCCCCTTTTCCCTTGTACCTTACTCTAAGAACAATGACATTTCTTACAGGTGTCAAAGAGGACACTCTCTGCCAATACATCTCTGGTAATGCATCTCATCACTGATCTATTCCCTCCCTGGTTACCTTTTTTCTAATTTGTCTCAAAATCTTTTTCCTGAGTCCATACCCTCCCACTTCCTCAGGTGCTTGTTGCTCCCAGGAGTTTCATGTCCCCTTTCTAAGTCAGGATGTGTAGACATTTTAAGCACCAAATACCCCAGGCCACAGTGAAAGAGCCCCATCTCCCTTCACAGAACATCTCTCTTTACCCCTCCCAATACCAGACCAAGGTCTCTCATTTCTCCACTTGTCATGTGTTGCATTGGTTAATAGTTGTGGAGGAAGGTCAGTGAGAGTAGGGGCTTAGTGATGAGAATTTGGATAGAAACTAGATCCAAAAAGTTTCTGGAACCTGAATATAGCAATAGGGTATTGTATTTATTACAGGCATTTGTAAAAGTTTCCTCTTTGTTTCAGGTCTCATGTAGATAATTACACACAACTTATCTCCTACCCTCTGGGAACTCTTAATCCACATGAGATATGACACTAGCTAGAATAAAAAGTAAGGAGATCACAGTAACAACAAAAATAAACCTTCCACAGTAAATGGCAACAAAGAACTATTTAGCATGACAAAGTACAGGGCCAAGGGGCTTACTTTGGCATGGCCTTTTTCAGTTTTAAATTTTAAAGATGGTCTCATTGTTCCGAGGGGCTCGTTTCCCACAATGTGTCTGGCACTGTTTCTGCCTGTTCTAAGTCCTAAGGGGTATAGCTTTGGCAAGCAGTGATTAGGAGAGAAAAGAATGGGCATAAACTCATATCCTACTTAGATCCCAGGCTTGGTTATAGTGAAGAAAATTACAGAACCACGCTTTGTTACTTTTAAGTCTTTCCAAGAAATTGGAAGAAAATATAATTGGAAGCAGAGCAAGATGGGCTGCCATGTCTCCTTCAATAGCAGTTAAAACATATGTCTCTCCAAACTCATCACTGATTTTATTGTGGCTGGCTTATTTCTCCCTTGGTATCTGTGTATGACCTACTGGGATCATATGGGACATTTTAACCCCAAGCAAAATAAAATCAAATCACCCTTCATCTTCTACAGGTTGCAGGCTGTAATGGTGTCAGCCTGGAAGTGATTTGAGCAACTTGGAATGTAGAATCTTTGACCTTTAACTCACTATGGACTTCGAATGATATGAAGTTGGTAGAATTCAAGGAGAGATTCTTCAGGTTTGAAGCTACTGATAAATTTTAACAATTTGCCTAGTACACGAATTTTTCTTTTTCTTTTCAAATGAGATATTTTCAAAATGTTATCTTAAATTTATTGAATAAAACAAGTGCTTTCATAACATAGTATGATAAAAAAATGATTGAACATGAAACTGCAAACCTACTATGCACAACTTGCTCTTCCTTTCAAATAGACAGCAAAATTATTATGTAAATTTCTTTTTTTCTTCCCTTCCCCCACCATAGAAATGGCTATCACGAAGACACTAATAGGTACACACACACACACACACACACACACACACACACACACATATAGAATAGAATAATTTTACATATACATGTAAAATTATTCTATACATACTTCTATTTATCGATTCTGTCTCTGGATACTGATAGCATCTTTCTTTATAGGTTCATTATAATTTGGGTATTTATAATAGTCAAGACAACATTCATTCAAAGTGGTTCTTAAAACAATATTGCTGTAACCATACACAACGCTATCCTTCTTCTGCTCATTTTGGTCTTCATTATTTAGTGTAAGTTTTTTCTATGTTTTCCTAAGATCACTGAGCTCATCATTTCTTATAAGGCAGTAGTGTTCCATCACAATCATATATCAGAACTTGCTCAGCCATTCCCCAATTGATGAACATTCTTGAAATTTCCAGTTCTTTGCCACCACAAAGAGAGATGCTACAAACAGTTTAGAACATATACATTCTTTTCCTTTTCCACTAATTATCTTTAGAAATACACCAAGTAGTGGTATTGCTGGTCAACAATTGCTGTTTAATAACTCTTTGGGCATAATTGCATATTGCTCTCCAAAATGGTTGGATCAGTTCACAATTCCATTGACAATGATCTAGTGTCCCAATTTTTCCACATCCCCTCCAATTTATCATTTTCCCTTTCCATCATTTTAGCCAACCTGGCAGGTGTAAAATGATATCTCAAGGTTGTTTTAATTTTCATTCCTCTAATCAATAATGATTTTTTAAATTATTTTTGCTGTTCAATTGTTTTTCAGTTGTGTCTGACTGTTACCCCAGTGAGGGTTTTCTTAGGCAATGATATTGTAGTGGTTTGCCATTTCCTTCTGCAGCTCATTTGACAGATGAGGAAACTGAGGCGAACAGGGTTAAGTGAATTGCCTGGAGTCACACAGCTCATAAGTATCTGAGGCCAGATTTGAACTCAAGAAGATGAGTCTTCTTGACTTGAGGCCTGGCCCTCTATCACTACCTATGTACTCCTTATTATTAATATGATAAAATTATAAATCTTTGAATATGCAATTTTTACCTAATTTGTATATGCACATTAGTATAAGTAATGTGTATTGGGGTATGTATGTTTTTAAATGAGTTCCTATCACGTATGATCTGGGAAGATGTAAGTTCAATGTGTCCAAATAGCCAAACAATGCACAATTCAAGAAACAGTCTTAGGAAATTTACAGTAGATAGGTTCCTTTAAATTTCACTGCTTGGTTGATATTTCAGTCATTTTAGAGCTAAATTTACCTGTATCATGCACAAATCCTTTGTTAACTTGCTGCTAGTGACTCTAAATTTCTGATACCAGAATTGATGTCAAGCACCTGAGCTATCTAAAGCTTTCAATGCCTTATAGCTATTAACTATGGCAATTTTTATTCCTCCTCTCCTCCCTCCACCTTGGTTGTATCTCATTAAAGGTCATACATTCAGGCTTTGAACAGTTGAGAGCTGTGACTTAAGAATGAGAGGTGAAAACATTATCTTCAACTGATATTGTTTATTTTCCATGGATTGAATCATTTTGAGGAAAGTATTACATTATTTACTTATTCCTCTAAGAAGCTTAGAGTGTCTTATGTAAGATTTTCAAACAATAAATATTTTCTGAATTGCTCAACTTAGAAAGAAAGGAGCATCCTCCTGCTTATTTAGATCTAGGTTATCAGCCCAGGACTTTATTTTTCCTAAGGTGACTTTAAGTATAAGTGCTCTTGGAATTATTGAGAATTCAGTTCAACAGCCAATTAATAAAGACTCATTATGTGTCATGCAGCTAGGAAACACACACAAATACATACATGCATATACATACACCTTTATGTATGTCTGTATATGTTTACACACACATATATGTACCTATGCATAACATTTAGTATGTACACACAAATATACACATATTTACATATAAACATATTGTTTGGATTTGATGGAGCTTAAAGTGTAGTAGAGACAGTAACACTAATAAGAATAACGGCAACTAGAATTTGTATAGTACTCTAAAGTTTTAAAAGTACTTTATAAATTCCCCTCGTTTTATCTTTGCAATGACCCTGTGAGACAAGTGCTATCATTTTCTCCATTTTACATTTGAGGAAAGCAATCCAAATAGCAATTAAGTGATTTGTGCAGGGTCACATGATTAAGCATGTGTTTAAGAAGAGATTTGAACTCAGGCCTTCCTGACTCCAGGTCAAGTACTATAACCATTGTACCACCTAACTGATTTAGGATCCTAGATAGTTTTATAAGGGCCAATTAGGGGTTAGGACAATGTACTAAAGACATTGAGTAGAGTCAAAAAAGGTTGCAATGTCAGTCTTGAACTAGACTGTGGAGGGGATTAAATATCAGGCTATCATGGTTGTGTTTTATGTCTAGGCAATAGTAAGTCACTTTTTTCTGAGCAACAATGATGAAGTTAGACTGAAATTAGATTAATTTGCTGGTTTAAAAGGATCAACTTAAAAGTAGAGAGGCTGGGGAGGAAAATATGTTGGGAAACTATTACAATGATCTATTCATGGATAATGGAAGGTTTGGATTAGGAGGGGGGAGCACTGTGACTCAAGAGGTTGCAGAAGCAATGCCAGAGCTTGGTAAGTAATTAGACACAAGTGGAGAAGTACAAGGGAAAAGTCAATGATGATGCTGAAATTTTAAGATTCTGAACGACTGTGAAGAGGATGGTACCTCAACAGAAAAATTGCAGTTGGGATACTGGACAGAGTTATTTGTCTCTGTTGTTTATTTGCTTCTTTATTTTAGGTAGAGGATGGAGATAATGGTACAATGGAGAGCTGTCTCTGAATTATATCAGTTAAAATGATGTCTGTCAAACCTGTGTCATCTTGGGCAAATCACTTAACTTTCCCAGGCCTAAATTAACTCATTTTTTAAATGAGGGAGTGGCTCTTAATGGCTTCTGAGCCCATGATCATGACTAATATCATGAGTTCCATCATGAATTTAAGATACTAGTAGGGAATGAGATAAGCCAAGGAAGGAGAAAAAGCATATCCAAAATAGGGAACAACATGAACGGCTTTTGGACATGTTGTGTCTGAGGTGGCATCTAAGCAGAGACTTCCAAAAGGTCATTGGAAATTAGGAACAGAGTCAAGTGGAGACATGAAAGTTGGTATAAATTTTAGAAATATGTTCATAGAGATGATACTAGAAGCCTCAGAAATTCATGAGATAGAAAAGAGAGTTCATAGAGAGAAAGAAACAACATCAGGACAGATGTTTGGAGGGGCACTAATGTGTAAGAAATGGGAGAAACATGAACCAGCAAAGAAGTCTAAGAAGGAACAATCAGCTAGGCAACTTAGGAAGAATAAAGTAATAAAAAGAATGTGGTCAAAAGTATAAAAAGCTCAATGAGCTTGAAAGATGAGAAAAAAAAAATTATGGCTTACTCATGACCTTGGTGAAAGCAGTTTCATCAAAGAGGTAAAGATGAAAGTTGGATTGCAGTGTATTTGGAAATGGATCATGGTAGAACAAATATAATGAGTAAAGACCCTGTTCCTAAAAGTTTAGCAATGAAAGGTGAAAGAGAAATAGAATGTTGTTTTAAGGAGTTGACAGGGTCAAAGGAAGGGTTTTTTTTTATTAAAAAAAATATTTTTTTAAATTTTTCAAATTTTGGTTTAGATTCATATAGAACCTCAGCATATTTCTAGGGAATGAATGAAAGAAAGAATAATGAAGAGCAAAAAAAAATCTTCAGGGAGATAGGAAGGGATGCATTCAAAGACATAAGTGAAGGGGTTGGCCTGCCTGACAAGTTGGACAGTTCCCCTTCTGAAACTAGAGAGAAGAAAGAAAAGATAGCAGAGAATATAGGGAGTTTTTAGATGTAGCAAGAAGAGAGATGAGAAATCTCAATACAGATGACTTTAAACTTCTCAGAAAAGTAGGATTTAGGGTCATGTGACATCCGTCATTTTTGTAGTGATTTTGTTTTGCTCTTACCCTGTTGCCCAAGGTAACCTCCCTGGAACAGTAATGTGCCTAGCCCTGGAGGGAGCGATTGCTTGTAAAAATGAATTGCCAACCCTATTAGAACTAAAATGGACATGTAACTTTCATTGAGCTTGTAACCTTCCTGGAGTGCCCATGATTGTCCTGTAACTCAAGGCAGAGTTTGAGTTCTAAAATATCATTCCATGATAAAGTACCATATCCCATTTGTAAGTGAACTTTTGTATATAAAATGTAAATATGAAAGAATTTTTGTTCTCATATTTTCTTTCTAGGATTTTGGAATTTGCATGGAAGAGATAAAATAATAACAATAATGAATAACAATAATGAATAATAACAATAATGAATAGATCATCATTAAGAAGAAAGAATGTTTTATTAGAAAGAACTCAAGATTTGGAGGCAGAAGTATTAGGCTTTAATACTATCTCTTCCATTTATTGCTTAGGTAAGTGTGGAGAAATCATTCACTTCTCTGTGACATAATTACCTCACTTCTACGTAAAGTGGGGCCCTAGCCAATGAGTCTAGCCATTATGAACATCTACAGCATCCTCTACTGATATAATCTCCACACAGACTTCAGAATATTTTCAGATATCATTTCCAGGCTGCTTACAATGCAAATGTGATTGAAGGCTGAACCAGAACCAAGGACACTTACAGTAGACACTAAATAGTTGATTCAGATATGCCCTCTAAGTTATTTATATTTGACAGAATTCTTGGGTGACAAGAGAGGGTTTAGGTCTTAGAACATCAACATGTAAGTGTGAAAATGGTATTTAATCTTTTGAATATCCTATTATTTTCCTGCTCTTAGATGATGAAATATTAGACTGGTCTGTGACCTTGTGACCTTCAAATGTTAAGGAGAGTAAACTGCTAGAGATCTAGGATCTGGAGTCTATACTAGATTTTGTGGATAGTTGTAATATCAATGTGACATTCACAGTGCTTACAATGCTATGAACATGCTAGCACAGTTCACAATCACAAAATAAAATACTCTTCACATGGAAGACAGAATCAAAACATTTATTCAGACACCAGAAAGCAAAATCTTAACACCAGAAAGCCAAATCCATCATAGCAACAAAGAAATCCATCAGAGTAACCAAGATGTCTATACACATTAACAATACAAGGGGCACTACCAGCCCCAAGCCTTCCCCCTGCTAGGCTTCCCACAAACCAACTCCCTTAAATAAATCACAAACAAGCTCTCCCACTTAAGCTAGTTGCTGTCCCAGTTGCCTGCTTTCTCTGTCCTTCCCAGCTTTAACTAGTCTGATCAACTTTCTCTCAGCTCTGTTCTAGCTCTGCCTCTTCCTGTTCTACCCTTCCTTCTCCACTCTTGTGACTTGACTAATGTGACTCAGGTTTCCATGTAACTTTAGCAGATTGCTTGGGCCCATTAATGGATGGGAAAGATCTTCCCATTAAGAAGCAAAATTACATTAACAGTAAGCAAATATGCATTGTCAATACAACAGTATAGCCCAGTGACGATTGAGATTCCAGTGGACTGCTTCACCCAGAAGAAAAGTGGATTGAAGACAGCCAAGAAGGAATGTTAGTGACTCATTCACTGGCGATTCGTAAGTGAACTTGGTGGGGTGAATGCATTGTATAAACTTCTTTGATATTATTTTCTCTAGGCATTGAGGTTGTATAGGGCAGAATGTGCTTCTAGGTGTTTGTACAAAACCACTTACATTTCAATTCTTGCTATATCTTGGCAAATATCCTTTTGTAAAAGCTAATTGATGCTAATTGGTTAAATGATAAAGGGGCGCTGATCACTTGTGGTTAATATAATGAGTGAACACACCAAAATTGTATCCGTACAACTCTGTTTTGGAGGCCTAAACCATCAGTGAGAATTTAACTTGGGATAATGATCCCCAGAGCTCATGAAAGCTCCACATAAAATGAAGGAGTTGAACTCAATGCCCTTGAAAGTCTGTTCCGGTTCTAAATCATAGGATTACGTTCACATGGGGCTTCATTGGCCCAGTTTCAACTTGGAATGAAGTCATTATTGGGGCATTCCTAGGATTTGCGTAGCCTTATTCTGGTCACCATCTTTTATCAATAGCTTGGATGAAGACCCAGAGGTCATGCTTATCATACCTGCAGATGACATAAAGCAGATCAAGATAATTATCATGTTTGATGACAGAGAAGTGGGAGATACTCTGTTTTCCAGAGCTAAGGCCCAGCAAGCAAGCTGTTCCCTGAGGTTGGCATAACAACAATCCTTTGCACTCATGTTCTGGATGATCTCACCCTTTGGCAAAATCACATAATATTTGTATTGCTTTGACCAGCACAAGGTGTTTTCTGAGCTCGGACAAGCATTGGACAAGTTCTGGTCATGAAGCCCTGCTGTGAATCAAGCTTGTTACTTTGTTACTGTTATCCTCATTGTCAGGGTAACAGTTCACTGCATAGTCACTAGTATAACTACTGAGATCTACCTACCCCCAACTAGGGGCAGAGCCCAAACTTGTGTGTGTAGTTTGCCTCCTTGCTTGCAAGCCTTTTTCCTCACTTTTGAAATAAAACTTCTATTTGATTCCTGATTCTCCTGTCTCTTGGCTGCTCTGTTCAGCTCTGGTCACTTACAGTTTAGAGGCCACTTTAATCTGGTTGATAGTAGGCAAAAACTATTAATGTTAAAGAAATTAGTTTTTGCAGTAAGAAAGAGCATAGGGTCATTGGAAAAACTGTGGTTTTCCAAACATGATCCAGCATGATTGTGCCTGTTGTACTCTTTGTTGTTCAGTCATGTCTGTCTTCATGATCCCATCTGGGGTTTTCTTGGCAAAGATACTGGAATGGTGTGCCATTGCCTTCTCATTTTACAGCTCATTTTACAGATGAGGGAATTGAGGCAATCAGGGTTAAGTTATTTGCCCAGGGTCAGATAGCTAGTAGGAGTCTGAGGCCAGATTTGAACTCAGAAAGAATTTTCTTGACTCTAGGCTCAGAACTCTATTTACTGTGCCACATAGCTGCCTTTCTTTATGTATATAATTAAATTAATTTATCAGCTTTAATTTCACATTTTGTTTCATTTAGCAGCTTCTAAAATCAAGGGCATCTATTTACCAAAACGTGTAGCTTTTTAAGATGTGAGTTCCCTAGCAATGTCTATATCTGAAATGATGTAAAGGAACGGTTTGTTCTAGACAGAATGTTAATGCAGAATCCCAGCTGCTGTCAAATCGGTTATTACTATACAGTCTGCACCTAATGTAATTCTTAAAGCCTGTTGCTGAGAAACTAAAGAGAGGGAAAAAGCAACATACGGGAAAATCAATATTCTTTTGCAACATGGCCAATCAGAAACACAATATTGAATTAGAGAGTGATAAAACATTTCATGAGCTTTTTATGTATGTGCCATTTGAAGAAGAAAAAGAAAGCAAATGCTCTAAAGGAAGATTGAAATGGGAAGGAAGCAATTCCAATTTTAATCACAGTATTCTGACGACCTTTTATAGAAGTAACCCCAACAGTTATATCCATAAAACAGTAACAGTGACTTTTCAAGGATGTTCAAAGAAAGCAGGTTCAAATACTATGTTATGGCATTATATTCAATAGAGAAGAGAATAAATAATATAGCAGATTTTTATCATAACAAATTAATGCCTATTTTACATTTTTATTTTTAATAAATCATCTACAACTGCTAAAAATTTAAAAATAAAAAAAATTTGACAATTTGGATGAACTATGTCAAAGATGAATCAGGATTAATTTCTAATATCTGAATTAGAGAATACTTATTGATTCAAACAAAAGAAGGGTGATGGAGCTAAATATGCCTACTGGCCTCTTCCAGTGACTCCCATGCTCTGGCCTCTGGTTAATTTTATATGCTCATTGTGATCAAGAGTTTTTTTACATGCAACAAAATCTGGAGTTCTTCCTGTCTCTATCACCAATTCTCTTGGCAAAGTCCCAGCCTTTGGGATAGATGCAGATCAGCCATGAACTTTAGGTTCTGCATATACCCTTGTAAGGAACTAAGGAGCATATGTCACTCCTCATGAAGCCAAAGCTATCAAGATCAACTCAGTGGGAGGTTCCCTAGCCAGCAGATTATTATATCTGCTCTGGTCCCTAGCTAAAGGCCATTATAGCCCAGTGACTCCTGCTGTCCTGTACCCAGTTCATGTATATATGTGTGTAATATGATATTGACAATTAAAGGCCTTAATTTAGACCAAGATAATGTAAATTCCTTGAGAAGACACTTTCATTTTTGTATTTGATTCTGAAGCACCCAGAATAATGATTTCTTGTACATAATAGGCTTAAAAGTTATTTGTGGAATTGAATCTATTAGTAGGAAGAATTTATATTTTTAAGCCTTTTGTATATAATTAAATGACCATAGTTTTTTAAAAGAAAATTTTATTGATATTTTGTTTTCATATTACCCTGCTCTATGGGATATCTAATGTAACAAAATAAAATAATTAATTTAAACTAGCAATACAGAAAATTCATCTAAAATTGTATGCAACATTCTACATCAGTAGCATGCCTCCTTATTTAAAAAAAATAATTAATAGAAATCTATTTATGCTCCCTCCCACTTTCAATTTCTTGAATAGAAGAAAAAAAAATTCCTTGTAATAAATGTGCGTAATCAAACAAAACAAATTACCTCATTAACTATATATAAAAACATATATCACGTGCCCATTTTAGGTTTATCTTGTATGGTGTGAGATGCTGATTTGTGCCTCATTTCTGCCAGATTACCTTCCATTTTTCCCAAAAGATTTTATGAAATAGTCAATTCTTTCTGGAATCTTTGAATGTATCAAATACTATGCTATTGTGCTCATCTGCTTCTATATCTTGTATATTTTATTTATTCTGTTCAATTGACCAAACATTCTATTTATTGTCCCCTAACCTATTGCTATAATGACCATAGGATTCTAGTGTATTTTGAGATGTGTAGTACTGTCATTTTTTAAAATATGGGTTGAGCTTACACATGAGCAATTAATATTTTCCTAGGTATTTGTAACTGTCCCTGGGTATTTTTAACTGTCTTTATTTTATGAAGAGTGTTTTTCTTTTCAATTGCATTCATATAGTTGTTGAATATGGCAGGTAGAGTGCCAAGTATCTACTGTCTGTAGATATTTTAAACAGGATTTCTCTTTCTCTTTTTGTCTGCTGGGTTTTTTGTTAAAATTTATTTATTTAACATTTAACATTCATTTTCACAAAATTTTGGGTTCCAAATTTTCTCCCCATTTGTCCCCTCCCCCACCCCTATACACCAAGCATTCTGATTACCCCCATCACCAATCTGCCCTCTCTTCTATCGTTCCTCTTTTCCCTTGTCCCCATCTTCTCTTTTGTCCTGTAGGGCCAAATAACTTTCTATGCACCCCATTACCTGTATTTCTTATTTCCTAGTAGCAAGAACAGTACTCAACAGTTGTTCCTAAAACTTTGAGTTCCAACTTCTCTTCATCCCTCCCTCCCCACCCATTCCCTTTGGGAAGGCAAGCAATTTAATATAGGCCATATCTGTGTAGTTTTGCAAATGACTTCCATAATAGTCCTGCTGTGTAAGAGGAACTATATTTCCCTCCATCCTATCCTGCCCCCCATTGCTTCTATTCTCTCTTTTGATCCTGTCCCTCCCGAAGAGTGTTGACTTCAAATTGCTCCCTCCTCCCACTGTCCTCCCTTCCACCATCCCCCCATCCTGCTTATCCCCTTCCCCCTACTTTCCTGTATTGTAAGATAGGTTTTCATACCAAAATGAATGTGCATTTTATTCCTTCCTTTAGTCAAATGTGATGAGAGTAAACTTCATGTTTTTCTCTCACCTCCCCTCTTTTTCCCCCCACTAAAAAGTCTTTTGCTTGCCTCTTTTATGAGAGATAATTTGCCCCATTCCATTTCTCCCTTTCTCCTCCCAATATATTTCCCTCTGACCCCTTAATTTCATTTTTTTAAAGATATGATCCCATCCTCTTCAATTCACTCTGTGCACTCTGTCTCTATGTGTGTGTGCATGTGCATGTGTGTGTGTGTAATCCCACCCAGTACCCACATACTGAAAAGTTTCAAGAGTTACAAATATTTTCTTTCCATGTAGGAATGTAAACAGTTCATCTTTAGTAAAGTCCCTTATGACTTCTCTTTGCTGCTTACCTTTTCATGCTTCTCTTCATTCTTGTGTTTGAAAGTCAAATTTTCTTTTCAGTTCTAGTGTTTTCATCAAGAATGCTTGAAAGTTCTCGATTTCATTGAAAGACTACTTTTTCCCCTGAAATATTATGCTCAGTTTTGCTGGGTAAGCGATTCTTGGTTTTAGTCCTAGTTCCTTTGACTTCTGGAATATGATATTCCACGCCCTTCAATCCCTTAATGTAGAAGCTGCTAGACCTTGTGTTATCCTGATTGTATTTCCACAATACTTGAATTGTTTCTTTCTAGCTGCTTGCAATATTTTCTCCTTGACCAAGGAACTCTGGAATTTGGCCACAATGTTCCAATGTTTCTCTTTTTGGATCTCTTTCAGAAGGTGATCGGTGGATTCCTTGAATACTTATTTTGCCCTCTGGTTCTAGAATATCAGGGCAGTTTTTCTTGATAATTTCGTGAAAGATGATGTCTAAGCTCTTTTTTTTGATCATGGCTTTCAGGTAGTCCCATAATTTTTAAATTGTCTCTCCTGGATCTGTTTTCCAGGTCAGTTGTTTTTCCAATGAGATAGTTCACATTATCTTCCATTTTTTCATTCTTTGTTTTGTTTTGTGATTTCTTGGTTTCTCATAAAGTCATTAGCCTCCATCTGTTCCATTCTAATTTTTAAAGAACTATTTTCTTTAGTGAGCTTTTGAACATCCTTTTCCATTTGCCTAATTCTGCTTTTGAAAGCATTCTTCTCCCCATTGGCTTTTTGAACCTCTTTTGCCAATTGAGTTAACCTATTTTTCAAGGTGTTAATTTCTTCAGCATTTTTTTGGGTCTCCTTTAGCAAGGTGTTGATCTGCTTTTCATGCTTTTCTTGCATCTCTCTCATTTCTTTTCCCAGTTTTTCCTCCACTTCTCTAACTTGATTTTCAAAATCCTTTTTGAGCTCTTCCATAGCCTGAGCCCATTGAATATTTATTTTGGGTGTTTAGGATACAGAAGCCTTGATTTCTATGTCTTTCCCTGATGGTAAGCGTTGTTCTTCCTCATCTGAAAGGAAGGGAAGAGATATCTGTTCACCAAGAAAGTAACCTTCTATGGTCTTATTTTTTTTCCCTTTTGTGGGCATTTTCTCAGCCAGTTACTTGACTTCTGAGTTTCCTCTCCACACCCATCAGGCCTCCAGATCTGCCCAGCTAGTGCTTGGGGTCTGAGATTCAAATGCTGCTTCCCAGCCTCAGGGATTTCAGCAGGGGTGGGGTTGCTATTCAGTTGAGATTAAGTTCAGGTACTTTAGGTGGGGGCAGGGCCACCACACAAGGCTCAATTCCCTCAGGGAGTTTATGAGGAGACTTTCAACAATGGATCTGGGCTCCTGCCTGCTTTGGGAGCCCCTGGCTGCTGCTGCCTCTGCTGCTGCCTCCTGAGGGGGCCTGAGTTATGGGGGACACCCATTTCCCTCTTGGCCAGCCAAAGAGACTCTCTCACTGACCTTTGGTGCCTGTGGGTGAAGGGACCTGTGTGGCCCCTGGAGATTCTGTCCCTGAAGCCTGCTCAGATCTGCTACCCTCAGTGCCATGTGGCCAAGGCAGGGCTGGGCTCTGCTCTGGGTCCAGGGCATGACGGACATTTCGTGTCAGTTTTTCAGGGCTCTCTGGAACAGAAATCTCCTCCACTCCATTGTTCTGTGGCTTCTGCTGCTCCAGAATTTGTTGGGAGTTCTTCTTTACAGGTATTTTATGGGCTGTGGATTCAGAGCTAGCATATGTGTATCTTTCTGCTCTGCCATCTTGGCTCCTCCTGGGTTTTGTTGTTAAATACAGAAGTGTTGATGATTTATGTGGGTTTATTCAGCAACTTTATTAAAGCTGTTAATTGTTTCAAGTGTAATTTTAGTTGTCTCTAGGTTTCTCTAAGTAAAACATCATATCATCCTCAAAAAAATGATAGTTTTATTTCCTCATTGCCTGTGTTTATTCCTAGCATTTCTTTTTCTTGTCCTGTTACAACAGCAGCATTTTAAATACAGTATTAATAATAATGGAGATAACAGGCATCCTTTCTTCACTCCAGATCTTATTGAGAAGGCTTTTAGTTTATTCCCATTGTGTATAAAAGCTTGCTCTTGGTTTTAGATAAATGTTACTTATTTTAAGGAAAACTCTTAGCATTCCTATGCTCTGTAGTGTGTTTTAACATGAATGGATGTATTTTGTCCAAAGATTTTCCTCTGCCAATTGAAATAATTATGATTTTTGTTCTTTTTTTGTTATAGTTTTCTTACTACTAAACAAGTCTTACATTCCTGGTATAAATTTTGCCTGGTCATAGAATATGATATTTGTAATTTACTACTGTTACCTCTTTGCTAGTATTCTTTTTAATCTTTTTTTGCACCGATATTCATGAGTAAAGTCGCTCTGTAGTTTTCTTTTTCTTTTTTTTGACTTTCTCTTGTTTAGGTATGAGTATCACATTTCTGTCACAGATGGAATTTAATAGATCTTTTACCTAATTATTCAAATTGTTTTTGTAGTTTTGGGATTGATTTTTGTTTAACTGTGTGACATAATTTACTTATACTCACCTCCAAACAACCATAAAATATAACCCCATGCAAATCTTGGAACAGCAGAAATAGCAAAAAGATGGGGTAAAACAATCTGTGCAGCCACAGGTAAACAGCCAGGGACTGCAGCCACTAGCACAAGAAGCCAGAAGCAGTGACCCTTCCATCCTAAGAACAGAGCTCAAATATAAAAGAAAAAAGGGCAAAAAAAAGAATGGGAGGGGAGAAGGAGTGTTAGATGAGCAGAAAACAAACAAACAAAAAGAATCTGACTATAGAACATTATTATGGTGACATGGAAGTCCAAGACACAAACTCAGAAGAGGACAACAATGTCAAAACATCTCTGAGCAAAACCCCAAAGAAAAATAGGAAGTGGCCTCAAGCACAGAAAGATCTTATGGAAGAGCTCAAAAAAGAACTTAAAAATCATATAGGAGACAAAGAAGAAACATTAGGAAAAAATGGTAGTGATGCAAGAGAATTGTGGGAAAAAAGAGTCATCAGCCTGGAAAACTACTGAAAAAAGTAGAATTGGCCAAATGCAAAAGGAGATACAAAAATTCAGTGAAAAAACAATTCCCTAAAGAGTACAATTGGCCAAATGAAAAGAAAGCCCAAAAACTAATTGAGAAAAAGAATAACTTAAAAGTTAAAATTGAGCAAGTGGAAGCTAATAGCTTTATGAGGTACCATGAATCAATCAAACAAATTCAAAATGATGAAAAAAATGAAAGAAAATGTAATATACCTCATGGGAAAAACTACTGACCTAGAGAATGGATCAAGGAGAGACAATATCAGAACCACTGGACTGTGTGGAAGCCATCATCAAATGAAGACCTAGACATCCTCTTTCAAGAAATTATCAAGGAAAGCTGCCCTGATGTCCTGAAACCAGAAGGCCAAATAAGCTTTCATAAGATAAGACCAGAACTAAACCAAAAATGTGGTCTACAAAATCAAAACCCAAGTGAAGCATAAACAGGTAAAAAGATAAAAGAAAACTTAAGGGATTCAATAGACTTAACATGTTTACATCCTGACATGAGAAGATAATACTGATCACTCTTAAAATTGTATCACTAACAGTACAGATAAAAAGAAATATACATAGACAAAGGATATATATATATATATATATATATATATATATATATATATATATATATATATATATATATATATATATATATATATATAATATAAGGTGAACTGGAGACAATGACAAAAAAATAAAGGGATGAGAAAGAGGGATATAAAGGGTGCAGAAGGAAGGGAGAGGTAGAATGGGGTAAACTATCTCACATGAAGAGGCCAGAAAGACCTATTACAGTAGAGGGGAGGAGGGGTGTGTTGGCAATGGGCACTGTATGAAACTCTCATTAGTTATATTTGAAAAGTCAATTTTAGAGATTTTGAAAGGCCATCATTTTACCAAAATCTCTACGATGCAGAAGTTTGGATAATTGTGGACCCCCAAGATAAGTTAATCCAGTTATGATCACTGTGATTTCTATTTCTGCTGATATCACCTTTTCCTGAGCATTGTGTATGTCCAGATATCCTTCATGTCACTGACTATCACTGTGCAAAATTCAAGAAAAATATTTCTATCATTCACTTCAGGTAACCCATTTCTACTTGTAGAAAGGTGCCTTATAACAGGCACTTTCCCCCTAGGCAGTTTCAGGCTGTGCTGCACAGAAAGTGATTGGAGCAGTGAAAATGACAGACTAGTTGGTGCTAGAAAACTGGGACTATGAGAATAACACTATTGCTAGGTGGTCTTCATTGGTAATCAAAGATTCACTCAGCTACTGTCCAACAAAAGAACATCTTAATATTTCTTTAAAAGACTGTTTGTGGTCCATCAGGTGACAATCCTATAGAATTCCAGGGCTTCTATTTCTCTATATTATTTGAATAATAAGTTCCCCTGAATCTTAGTTAAAAAAGTAATGTCTAATTTTGACTTGTCTGTAAAATTAATAAGATAAACAATTTACAACCACATACATTTAAATAATGCTTTATAGTTAATAAAGAGCTTTCAAGTACAAGATCTAATTAGATCTTTTCTACAATCCTATGAAGTAGATAAGGCAGGTACAATAATATTTGTATTTGAATTTGGTATTAATGGAGTGATGGGGCTCAAAGACTATTTATTAATGGGTTACTGTCAGTCATCTTGAACAGAGGTCTTTAGTGAGGCATTCTTGGGACCTGTCTATAGCCCCCCCTTTTTTTGACATTTGTATCAATTACTTGAATGAAACTACAGATGACATGCCTATCAAATTTTCATATGACATCCAGGTAGACTGTTGGAAGACTAAAGGTTAAATTAATAACAGCTAGGATGTATATAGTATTTTAAAGCTTGAAAATCAATTTACATGTACAATCTCATTTGTTCTTCACAATGACCCTGTGAGGAATGTTACTACCATTTTACAGATCTGGAAACTGAGTCTGAAAGAGTTTAAGTTACTTACCTAAGTTCATACAGGTAGGAAACATCTGTGACAGGATTTGAATTCAGATCTTCCTGATTCCAAATCCAGCGCTCTAGTCCCTTTGCTACCTATTCAGTGAGGGTTCAAATCTATTAATGTTAAATTTAGTAGAGATAAATGCAAAGTTTTATACTGGGATCCAAAACCATCTCTCTCCTAAATACAAGATGGAGCAAGTGTAAGTAGACAATAGAATCAGCTAAAACACCTGGCACCTAACATTGTGATTTTTAAATGAATGTTTATTTTGGTTGGGGGCATGCATTATTATGGGATATAATGATCTACTAGTTTTCATGGAATTTGGAGTAAAAAAGATAAAGTATCCCTTGAATTATAAAGCAATGGAAAGGAGATAGTCTTTCTTTTTTAGAACTATAGGATACTTAAATGAAGGAGGAGACAATATCATTGATACAGCACAGAGACTTTAATGTAATTTATAATATATATTTTAAATAATCATAGAATCTGAGTTAGAAGAGTCTCAAAGGTCATCTAATCCAACTGGACCCTGAACAAAAGTCCTGTGACATTACTTTTCTTGAAAAAATGCAATTTAACTTTTGCTGAAAGAGCTTAACATGGGGAGTAATCACTATTTCCTGAGATGGCTCATTCTAATTTTGTATAGGTATAATTGTCATGAAGTTTTTCCTTATGTAACTCCTTAACCTTCCTCTCTTCAGCCTCTATCCTTTGCTCCTATTTATGTCTTCTTGAGTCAAGCAGGAAGAAAATCTAATCCTGCTTCATCTCAAGATTCTTTTACATATTCATATCCAAAGAGACCTGACTTCTCCCAGATAACACTTCATTCTTAGCAATGTATTTTACATTTTACAGTGATCTTTACAATCCTGGCTATGTATTTTTTTCTTTGTACAACTCTCCTTCCTTTTATTTTTTAAACTTTGTCCTTGTCCTGGAAAAAAAAAAACAAACTTAGATTATTTCTTACTCCTTATTGCCTCTTCAGATTCTCCATTCTCATAACACAGCAACTTCTTCTTTGATGTTCAATTCACTCAAATTTATTACTCAATAAAGATCCTAGTAGTAGTTATCTATTAACCAACCCCCTCCCCCAATATTCTTATCCCTCCTTCTTCAAGGTCTTTCTCAGTACATGGTTCCTAGTCTTTCTATTCCAACGTTAGTTTTGATATATGGGAACTAATATATTTTGATGTCCCCTCAAGCACATTAACCTATCATATCTTTAGTCTGTAACACACAGTTACACACAATGCGAGGAGGTTTATATCATGTGCTTTTATTTCATTAAAGACAGTACCTGACTGATCTAATCATTTCTCATAAATATCTGTGGATGATCTTGTCTAATGCATTTCCATGAATCCCATTTTACAAAGTAGGTACATGGTTAATTAGGCAGATTTTATGAAGGAAAAAAGAAAAGAAACGAGCACTTATTAAATATCTTCTATGTGCTAGACATTGTGCTAAGAGCTTTACAAATATAATCTCATATGATCCTTACAACAATACTGAGAGGTGTTGCTCTTTCTTCATTTTCAAAGAGGACCAATGACATCATGAGGGGGATGACTTGACTTGAGCATGAAGTGGATTCAAGTGAGTCAGAGATGTGGAAGGTTGTCAACTTCACTCTTCCTTGGAGGTAGATGCTGTTATTATCCCCAATTTATAGCTGAGGAAAAACAAAAGACTGAGGTTAAATGACTTGCACAGAGTCACACAAAGATAAACTGGATGTGGTCAAAAAGGAGATGCAAAATTTAAACATTGGTATTTTGTGCATCTATGAACTTAAATGAATGGGAATGAAGAAATCCCTTAGAAGAAATGAGTAGTCTTCACAGTCAATAAAAGGGTAAAAAAAGCAACATGAGGAATAATTTCAAAACTGACAAAATAATATCTGTTTGAATTCAAGGCAAATCATTCAACTTCATAGTCATGCAAGGCTATGCTCCAACCATTGATGCCCAAAAGGTCAAAGTTGATCAGTTCTACAAGGATCTGCAACATCTTCTAGAAATAACACCTAAAAAAATGTTATAGTTATCAAAGGGTATTGGAATGCTAAAGTCAGAAATTAAAAGATAATTGGAATAATAAGTAAGTTTGACCTTGGAGTACAAAATGAAGCAAGATATGGACAAATAGACTTCTGTCAAGATAACTTTCTGGTCATAGCCAACACTCTTTCAACAACTCAAAAAGGTGCTCTACATATGGACATCACCAGGTAGTCAATATTAAAGTCAGATTGATTATGTACTTTGCAACCAAAGGGGGAGAGGCTTTATACAGTCAATTAAAACAAGACCTAGAGCTAATTATGGCTCAGATAAGGAGCTTCTTAATGCAATATTCAGGTTTAAATTAAGGAAAGTAGGGAAAATCATCAGACCACAAAATTATGACCTAAATAATATCCCTTATGAATATAAAGTGGAGGTGACAAATAGATTTAAGGAATTAGATCTGGTAGAGTGTCTGAAGAGCTATGAACAGAATTTTGCAATATTATATAGGAGGCAGCAATTAAAAACCATCCCAAAGAAAAAAGAATAAGAAAGCAAAATAACTGTCCAATACAGCTTTACAAATGCCTGGGAAAAGAAGGAAAACAGAAAGGAAAAAAAAGAAATGGAAAGATATAGCCAACTGAATACAAAATTGCAAAGAAGGTCTTCTTAAATGAGAAATGCAAAGAAATAGAAGAAAATAAAAAATGGGAAAGACAAGAAAAGTCTTCAAGAAGATTAGACACATTGTGGAAAAGGGAGGGAGAGAATTTGGACCTCAAAATTTTTAAAATGAATATTAAAATTGTTTACACATAATTGGGGAAAATAAAATGCTAAAGAAATAATTAGAAAAGGAAAATTAGACATATCAAGGGAATGTTTCATGGAAAATGGGTATGATCACAGACAAAATAGTAGGGACTTAACAGAAATAGAAAAGATTAAGAAGAGCTGACAAGAATATACAGAACTATGTAAGAAAGATCTTGACATCATTGATAATTATGATGGTGTGGTTATTAGAGCCAGATGTTCTGGAGAATGAAGTCAAGTGAGTCTTAGGAAACATTGCTAACAATAAGACTAGTGAAGGTGATGGAATTTCATCTGAGCTATTTAAAATCTTAAAGTGCTGCACTCAATATGCCAGCAAGTTTGGAAAACTCAACAGTGGTCTTTGGATTAGAAATGATCAGTTTGTCCCCATCCAAAAGAAGGCAGTGACAAGGAATGTTCAAATTACCAAAAAGTTGCACTTATTTCACACACTAGGAATGTTATGCTTAAGATTTTGCAAGTTAGGCTTCAGCAATATGTGAACCTAGAATTATCAGAAGTGCAGGCTGCTTTTTGAAGCGGTAGAGGAAACAAAGACCAAATTACCAACATTCAATGGATTATGGAGAAAGCAAGGGAATTACAGAAAAACCTATTTTTGCTTCATAGACTACACAGTCTTTGACTGTGTGAATCATTACTAAATGTGGCAAGTCCTCAAGGAGATGGGAGTACCAAATTCATTTTACTTATCTCCTGAGGAACCAAGAAGCAACAATTAGAACTGGACATGGAATAACTGATTGGTTTAAGATTGGAAAAGGAGTGCAATAAGGCTATATATTATTACCTTATTTATTTAACCCACTGGCAGAGTACATCATGCAAAATCCTTGGCTGGATAAATCAAAAGCTAGAATTAAGGTTGGTAGGAGAAATAAAAACAATATCAGATATGCAGATAATACTACTTATGGCAGACAGTGAAGAAGAATTAAGACATCTCTTGATGGGGATGAAAAAGGAGAATGTAAAAGCTGGCTTGAAAATCAACACTAAAAATCAAAAAGAAAACTAAGACCATGGTAACTGATCCTACCAATTCCTGGCAAACAGAAGAAGAAATGAAAGCAGTATCAGGTTTTATGTTCTTGGACTCAAAAGATCACTGCATGTGGTGACTACAGCCATGAAATTAAAACAAAACAAACAAACAACAGCAACAAAAAAATAAACTGCTCTTTGGAAGGAAAGTTATGGCAAATCTGGACAGCATACTAAAAAGCAGAGATACCACTTTGCATATAAAGGTCCATATAGTCAAAGCTATGGCTTTTCCATGGTAACGTATGGTTATGAGAGTTAGAGATAGGCAAGGTGAGCTCCATAGAATAGATGCTTTTGAATTATGAAGACTATTGAGAATCTCTTGGATAGCAAGGAGACCAAATGAGTCAAAACATAAAAAAATTAATTCAGACTATCTTTTAGAAGGACAGATACTGAAACTGAAATACTTTGGTCACATAATGAGAAGACAGACTCAGAAAAGAACTTCATGTTGGGAAAGATTGAAGGCAAAAGGATAAAGGGATGGTAGAGGATAAGATGGATAATATTTTGGAACCAATGAATATGGGTTGGACAGGCTTCCAAAAATGGTGGAAGATAGAAGAGGTTGGAGTGCCATAATCCATAGGGTTACAAAGAGTTGGACATGACTAACAACTGAACAATGATAACCAGGGTCACACAGCTAATGTCTGAGGCAGCATTTGTATTCAGGGGTTCTTGACTTCAGTTCTAGTACTCTAACCACTATGTAAAGGTTCAGAGGTCATGGTAATTCTTTGGAAATGTAATTATGAATAATATAAAATGTCTATGCAGTCTATGTCAAGTAGTGAAAAAAAATCAATATAATCTGAGGATTTTAGGTTACACAATTATTTTATTACTTATTATTTAGCAGGGATTTCTAATTGTTTTTCTTTCTTTGTTTTTAAGCCACAGTTTTATTTTTTTTATTTAGTACATAGAAATGATAGATTTGATTTAAGGGAAAAATGTTCATTTATTCTAGATTCAGTCTATGATAGATTTATTCTAGATTTCTTATATTTACTCTGCTAGTTACAAAGTTCAGTTGACTTGTAATTTGCCTTTTTAACACTAATACTTTTAAATAAAAACTTTCTAATTGTTCTTTTTTCCCCAAAATCACTTTTCACTCCTTACATTTGTAATCAAAATTTATTTTTTTTTAAAAATTCTACTTGTCATGGGTTTCTAAAGTCTTTAGCATTCTACTTCTTAGAAATTTAAGGAGGAAAGATTGATTTATCTCTCTAGAATTACTCTACTTTGACAAAATCATGAGAAACAATTTAAACTTATTATTATAGAAACTACTTTTTTATTGTAGGATCTTATTCACTTGAAATGAAGTAATGTATTCCCAAGAATCTATATTTGAAACAAAAAGATCTGAAACAAATGCATATAGCTGAACTTAAGCAAATGGGTTAAACATATATTTTTTTCCTCTATAGGTTATTGCTTACTTGTAGTCAAAGTATGTGTCTGTGGGTAAAATCCTAGAGAAACAAAATAAAATCGTCTTTTTCCTCAAGGATCTTACATTCCAGTAGGTGGATACTCCAATGTAAATAATTGCAAATCTATACAAAGTGATTTCAAGATAGCGAATGATAGTCAAAAAGGCCTTTTTTAGGTCATGACATCCTTAGGTATGAGCTAGGGATACCATGATATTTTGAGGGAGACGTTAGGAAGGAGGGAATTCCATACAAGGAAGATTACTAGTGCAAAGACATGGTTGCAGGAGAGAATGTCTTGAAAACAGAACTACAAATAAGTCAGAGTAACTATTATTCCTCTTTATATCCCTTTAAAAGGGTAGAAAAGTGTGTTGCCAGCCTTGGGAGTTCAAATGTCAGAACAATGGATGAAATGGCGATTTACTGAACTGAATATAGAGCAACAAAACAATATCACTTCTAAAGACATAGTAAGAAATGGCTTTGAAAATTATATAAATAGGAAATTAACAAATAGGAAGACTTTGGATGAAAATGAGTTCACCCTTTGGAGATGACTGTAATTCTGATGGTGGCCTTGCTTTAATAATCACATTACTGTCCATTAAGCTAAAAAGCAATAGCTGATATCAGCAAACCAGTATCTTCTTTTAAGCCATTACATTACTAACAATGCTTCTATCAGCAACTTATTAAGTACATTCATAACTACTTTTTTGCCATTGTTTCTTATCTTTAGAATCTTGAATTTAGAGCTAACATCTAACTTTTGAGTCTTCTAATTATTGCTACTTATTTTACTACAGTTGTTGAGTTAGTTTCCAATTTTTTTAAAAATTTATTTATTTATTTAACTTTTAACATTCATTTTCACAGAATTTTTGGGCTCCAAATTTTCTCCCCCCTTGTCCCCTCCCCCCACCCCAAAACATCGAGCATTCCAATTGCCCCCATCACCACTCCGCTCTCTCCTCCATCATTCCTCTCTACCCTTGTCTCATCCTCTCCTCTGTCCTGTTGGGCCAAATAACTTTCTATACTCCTTTACCTGTATTTCTTATTTCCTAGCGGTAAGAACAGTACTCGACAGTTGTTCCTAAAACTTTGAGTTCCAACTTCTTTTCCTCCCTCCCTCCCCACTCCCTCCCTTTGGAAGGCAAGCAATTCAATATAGGACAAATCTGTGTAGTTTTGCAAATGACTTCCATAATAGTCGTGTTGTATAAGACTAACTATATTTCCCTCCATCCTATCCTGCCTCCAATTACTTCTATTCTCTCCTTTGATCCTGTCCCTCCCTGTGAGTGTTGACCTCAAACTGTACCCTCCTCCCCATGCCCTCCCTTCCATCATCCCCCCCCACCCTGTTTATCCCCTTATCCCCCACTTTCCTGTATTGTAAGATAGGTTTTCATACCAAAATGAGTGTGCATTTTATTCCTTCCTTTAGTGGAATGTGACAAGAGTAAACTTCATGTTTTTCTCTCACCTCCCCTCTTTTTCCCCAAACTAAAAAAGTTTTTTGCTTGCCTCTTTTATGAAAGATAATTTGCCCCATTTCATTTCTCCCTTTCTCCTCCCATATATTTCTCTCTCACTGCTTGATTTCATTTTTTTTTAAAGATATGATCCCATCCTATTTAATTCACTCTGTGCACTCTGTCTCTATGTGTGTGTGCATGTGCATGTGTGTGTGTGTAATCCCACCCAGTACCCAGATACTGAATAGTTTCAAGAGTTACTAATATTGTCTTTCCATGTAGGAATGTAAACAGTTCAACTTTTATAAGTCCCTTATCACTTCTCTTTGCTGTTTACCTTTTCATGCTTCTCTTCATTCTTGTGTTTGAAAGTCAAATTTTCTTTATAGCTCTGGTCTTTTCATCAAGAATGCTTGAAAGTCCTCTATTTCATTGAAAGACCAATTTTTCCCCTGAAGTATTATACTCAGTTTTGCTGGGTAGGTAATTCTTGGTTTTAGTCCTAGTTCCTTTGACTTCTGGAATATCCTATTCCATGCCCTTCGATCCCTTAATGTAGAAGCTGCTAGATCTTGTGTTATCCTGATTCTATTTCCACAATACTTGAATTGTTTCTTTCTAGCTGCTTGCAATATTTTCTCCTTGACCTGGGAATTCTGGAATTTGGCCACAATATTCCTAGGAGTTTCTCTTTTTGGATCTTTTTCAGGCGGTGATCGGTGGATTCTTTCAATATTTATTTTGCTCTCTGGTTCTATAATCTTAGGGCAGTTTTCTTTAATAATTTCATGAAAGATGATGTCTAGGCTCTTTTTTTGATCATGGCTTTCAGGTAGTCCCATAATTTTTAAATTGTCTTTCCTGGATCTATTTTCCAGGTCAGTTGTTTTTCCAGTGAGATATTTCACATTATCTTACATTTTTTCATTCTTTTGGTTTTGTTTTGTGATTTCTTGGTTTCTCATAAAGTCATTAGCCTCCATCTGTTCCATTCTAATTTTTAAAGAACTATTTTCTTCAGTGCGCTTTTGAATCTCCTTTTCCATTTGGCTAATTCTGCTTTTGAAAGCATTCTTCTCCTCATTGGCCTCTTGAACCTCCTTTGCCAGTTGAGTTAGCCTATTTTTCAGGGTGTTATTTTATTCAGCATTTTTTTGGGTCTCCTTTAGCAGGGTGCTGATCTGCTGTTCATACTTTGCTTGCATGTCTTTCATTGCTCTTCCCAGTTTTTCCTCCACCTCTCTAACAGAATTTTCAAAATTTTCTGAGCTGTTTTTGAGCTTTTCCATGGTCTGATCCCACTGAGTGGGCTGGGATACAGAAGTCCTGACTTCCGTGTCTTTCCCTGATGGTGAGCACCGCTTTTCCTCAACAGAAAGGAGGGGAGGAGAAATCTGCTCACCAAGAAATTAACCCTCTATAGTCTTGGTTTTTTCCCTTTTCTGGGCATTTTCCCAGCCAGTGACTTGACCTCTGAATATTCTCCTCACACCCACCTTGCCTCTGGATCCTCCCAGCCAGTGCTTGGGGTCTGAGACTCAAATGCTGCTTCCCAGACTCAGGGTTTTGGGCAGGGGCGGGGCTGCTATTCAGTGTGAGATCAAGTTCAGCTGCCTGGGTGGGGGCAGGGCCGCCTCGCAGGCTCAGTTCCCTCAGGGGGTTTATGCAGAGACCTTCAACAATGGATCTGGGTTCCTGCCTGCTTGGGGAGCCTCGGTCTGCTCCCCCCTCCACTGGTGCCTCTCGAGGGGGCCTGAGTCATGAGGGCTCCCCACTGCCCTCTCGACCTGCCAAAGAGACCCTCTCACCGACCCTTGTCACCTGTGGGTAGAGGGACCTGTGTGGCTGCTGGAGATTCTGTCCCTGAAGCCTGCTCGGATCTGCTCTCTGCTCAGATCTGCTCCTCTCGGCACTGGGCAGCTGTGGCAGGGCTGTGCTCGGCTCCCAGTCCATGGTGCAAAGAACCTTTTGTGAGAGGTTTTCAGGCTCTCTGGAACAGAAATCTTGTCTGCTCTGCTGTTATGTGGCTTCTCCTGCTCCCGAATTTATTGGCAGCTCTTTTCTACAGATATTTCATGGGCTGTGGGTTTGGAGCTAGCGTATTTGTGTCTTTCTCTAGTTTCCAATTTTTTAAAAAAAATCTCAATATTTTAAGTTGAGGGTGTATAGTAGCTTTAAAAAAAACAAAACAGGCATTTTCCTGTTTTAAATAAGTTGAAAATGAAGGAAGGGAAGAATGGATCACATGTATTTTTATCAAAGTCTAAGGCCTACCAAGTTGTTTAATGCAATGAGTCATCTTACAAAGAGTACTGAATAAATTCCATTATTAATATAAATTTCTCCATGTATGTAGAATGTTAGAGTATAACCATTTTCAAAAACACACAGACTCTGCACACTTAGACTATTACTAAAATTAAAGTATAATTTAGCTTTGTTATCTTATCTTACTTTTTTATTAACTATATTTTAAAATTGTCCAATATATTACTAAATATAGGAGTACTAGAAACAAAGATAATTTTCCAGTCTCATAACAAAATCTCTATTTACCTGTTAATCTTATAAAACTTTTTTTATGAAATTTGAAAATGTTCTTAAAGGGGCCCACTCATGTCTATGATCCAAATCTTGTTTTTTTCTCCTTTAAAATGAGTCTATAGATTTTAACAAACTATATGCTTTCCTTGGCTATATTCTGTCATCATATAGGGGAATGGAACTCAATAAAATAAGGGAAGGTCATTTCTTGCCCCATAACAATATTTTTGGGGCCACATAATATAAAGTAGAAAGTAGGAAACAAGTAAATGAGGTTTTTTATAAACCACTGAAGTTGAAAAAGAACCAATGTAAATAAGAATTTTTTAAAAATTGCTTTATTGTTTTTATATGTTTATAGATTTTGAGGGGTTTTATTTAGAACTCTTTATACAAAGATGCCAAATTAGAGGCAGAAACTTAGTAAACTCACAAAAAACTTCTCTCTAAACAGTTTTAAAATAATTCCTCCAATTAAATTTTTGGAGAAGCAGAGCCAACAAAAGTTCTAGTGTAATACAATTGAAGAGGTCAGCAGGAGAGGCTTTGGGGGTGATGGCAACACGAACCTTGGGAACTCTCAGTCCAGGTAATAAGGGAGTTAGACAACTGGTCAAAAAGAGATTACAATAAACCATTTTCAGGCATTGAGTGTAGCACCTAGTACTAATTAGAAACTCTATTAATCATTAGGGGTTCTGGGTTGCATTTCCAGGGTGGAGAGGAGCACCTGCAGTCAGTAAAAAGGGAACAGAGTCCCTGATCACAATGCAAAGGTAGACAGGAGCACTAGTGTTTGTGGATATAGAAGAGCAGTTGACAAGACCACTATTCCAGGATCCAGAGGAGCACTTTCTCTTGTAACTTCAGGGATTTAGGGGACCAAGTCTCAAAAAATATAAGAGCTAAGACCAGGAGAGCAGTAACTCCACCTTTCCCTCAATCATACCATTTTGGAAGTACCAAGAACTTAAAGACATTATCAGAACTAGCTTTGAAAATGACAGCACAAAAAACCCTGAAGTTTAGGACAATGCTTTCCTACCCTTAAGTGAGCAAACCTCAACTTTAACATCAAATTCAAAGTAAAGGAATAGACTAGAAAAATTAACAAACAAAAAAATCCAAAATTTCCCATAAAAAAGTTACTATGATTACAGGGAAGACCAAAATATAAACTGGGAAGAAGACAACAATGTGTAAATAGCTACATGTATAGCCTCAAAGAAAAATTCTAATTGGAAACAAAATAAATAGGAATTCCTTGAAGAGTTAAGGACAGAGATAAGCCTGGTAGAAAAAAGGGAAATGAAATGAGATAATTAAAATAAATTTATTAATGAAAATTATAAAAAGAGAATTAACAGCTTCATAAAATAGGCAGAAAATTACTGAAGCAAATAAAATCTTAAAAAGAATTGACCAAATGAGAAGGTAGGAACAAAAACTAACTGGAGAAAAGAAAAAGGAAAAGGACTTCTGCATAGAAAAAATATAACACCTCTTTTTGTAGTGACAAAGAACTGAAAATGTAGAGGATGTCTAACAATTGAAGAGGGGATGAACAAGTTGCATTTGATTGTGTGAAACGATATTGTGCTACAAGAAATGACAAGGAAAATTATTTCAGAAATACCCAGGAAGACTTAAATGAACTTTGACAAAGCAAAGTAAACAGAAGCATGAGGACATTGTACATATTAATATCAATTATGTGATTATGATCAACTGTGAAAGAGTTAGCTACTCTGTTTAAGATAATGATCCAAGACAATTCTGAAGTACCTATGATCAGTTCACAACTGTACTGAGGATGTATTAGTGTTTCATTTTACCTTATCCCCTCCAACATTTGTCATTTTCCTTTTTTGTCATATTAGTCAATCTGATAGGTGTGGGGTGGTAGTTCAGAGTTGTTTTAATTTGCATTTCTCTAATCAATAGTGATTTAAAGCTTTTTAAAAATATGAGTATAGATAGCTTTGATTTCTTTTCCAGAAAAACACCTATTTATGCCCTTTGAACACATCAATTGGGGAATGACTTGTATTTTTATAAATTTGACTAAGTTATTCATATATTTGAGAAATGAGGCCATCATCAGAGAAACTTATGTTTTATGCCTTTCCTGATTCTTCTATTTGAAATTCAAATTTTCTATTTAGCTCTGGTCTTTTTATCAAGAATGCTTGAAAGTCCTGTATTTATTGAATATACATTTCCCCCCATACCCACCCTTGAAGAATTATACTCTATTTCCTGGGTAGGTGATTTTTGGTTGTAATTCTAGCTCCTTTGCTCTCTGGAATATCATATTTCAAGCCCTATGAACCTTTAAAACAGAAGCTACTAAATCCTGTGTTATCCTGCTTGTGGCTCGATGACACTTAAATTGTTTCTTTCTGGCTACCATCAAATTTTTCTCCTTCACCTGGGAGCTCTGGAATTTGGCTTGGGTATTTTTATTTTGGGATTTCTTTCAGGAGGTGGTTGGTGGATTCTTTCAATTTTTATTTTACCCTCTAATTCTAGAATGTCAGGTAGTTTTCCTTTATAATTTCTTGAATAAGATGTTTAAATTCCTTTTATTTTTTTCATCATGACTTTCAGGTTGTCTAATAATTCTTAAGTTGTCTTTTCTCAATCTATTTTCCAGGTCAATTGTTTTTTCCAATGAAGTATTCTACATTTTCTTCCATTTTTTCAATTCTTTTGATTTGTTTGACCAATTCTCCATGTCTCATAGTCATTAACTTCTACTTGCCTAATTCTAACTTTTAAGGAATTATTTTCTTCAGTGAGTACCTTCTTTTCCATTTGGCCAAGTCTATTTTTTTAAGGAACTGTTTTATTCAGTGATTTTTTTTTACCTCTTTTTCATTTGGCCAATTCTGTTTTTTCAGGTGTTCTTTCCTTCAGTACTTTTTGTGTCTCTTTTATGAAGCTGTTGACAAATCTTATTTCTGTCCCTAATTTTCCCTCTATTTTTTTTACTTGATTTTTAAAACTATTTTTGAATTTTTCCAGGAATTTTTTTTTATGTCTAGATCAATTCACATTTTTCTTTGATGTTTTCCATATAGAGGTTCTGACTTTGTTGTCTTTTCCTGAGTTTGTGTCTTGATCTTTCTTGTCACTACGGTAACTTTTTATGGTCAAGTTCTTTTGTCATTTTATTGTTTGCTCATTTTTTTCAAGCCTATTTCTTTTTTTAGACTTCTTAAAGTCTTTTTAAAAAGTCTGTTTTAAAGAGCTACTCAGCTTATGGAGCTAAGGGGCTGACTGCTGTTGCTTTCAGACTTAGTTCTGAGGGTTTGTAAGTTTTCAGTTCTTCCAAGGAGATATGACCTTAAGAAAGGTGTGGTCACTGCTTTTTTGTCCTTTCTTTCTAGTCTGTGAATGACTACAAGCACTCTTGTCTACCCTGTAACTGTTCCAGGGTCCCCAGTCCCCTACAACCACAAATTCTGGTGTGATCGTGTACCTTCTCACATTGGGACTGCAACCCAGGACTATACCTTAGATCTTCATATGGGCAATGCAACAGAGTTTTGGACCCAGTGCCAGCAAAGGAACCCTTGTAATTTTCTTCTTACCAGTTGTTTGACCCTCTTATGGTGTATGGGCAGAGAGCTCTAGAAGCCAAGGTTTCAGTGACTGCTTCAGTTGCCTCCTCCCTGCTCCCAGGCCTACTGCTGGTTTCCTGAGGCTTGACCTTTATTGGATTGTGCTTTACTCTCACTTCAGTGTGACAGACCTTTCCTGCCAAACTTCTAAGTTATATTGTATTGGAAAACTGTTTCATCCTACCCTTCTGAGGGTTTTGCCTCCCTGGAATTCATTCTGAGACATCATTTAAAGTTGGTTGAAAGGGAATTTTGCATACCTTTTGAGCAAAAGCTAAAGTATAATTTTCTCACATTCTTTATTTTTTTGCCTTTTTGTTACATGGCTAATAACAGAAATATGTTTTGCATGATGTCACATGTGTAATTGATATATTGCTTGTTTTCTCAGTGAGCAGGGGATGGATTGGAGGGAGGTAGAAAATTTAGAACTCAAATTTAAGAAGGAGAATAGTATAACAGATAAATGAAAATTTTTTTAAAATTGAGAAATGCCAATAAATAGTAAAGATTTAAATAATTTCTTTGAGATTGTAAAAGTATATTCTTATTGATTCAATATGCTTTAATTCTTCATTAAAATGAAATACAGGAACAGTGGCATGTTTTCTTGCACAACAGAAATAAAGCATTCCATTTTTAAAAATAGAATAAATTGTCAAGTTACTTTTTTTTTTGGACAAAACATTCCTTTTCATGCAGAAATCACTGTCGGATTTATGTAGGAAATACAAACCTCTCTTAGCAAGTTCAACAAAATGCTTATTAATAGCTTCCACCCAGTTAATTAAGGTTAGTTTGTATCATATCTCCATATTATTAATAGCTTTAATTTGAATGGGCAATCACTGTTTTATAAAATCTATATAAATCACTTCATAATGTATTCTTTCTCTTATGGCTCATTAATGATGTGGAGGAAATCCTAGATTCTCAATCCTAGATTCTTAGCCTGTGCAAGAAAAGAATGAGCTTCAGCAGATTTTTTTTAAAATGGAAAAGCTCTAAGGGCAATAGATATAGCATGTTTTCAGCTATCCAAGCACAAAATTAAAAATAGAGGTACTCATCAATTAAAATTTACCACTGTGATAAGATTTTAGGACCTGGTAAATCATATAGCAGATACACTTCTTTTTTGTGTTTTCTAACAGTTATTTTTAAAATTTTGAGTTCAAATCCTGTTTTTCTCTTGAATCTCTCCCCCACTCATTGAGAAGGAAAGCAATATGAGATCAATATTACATGTAAAGTATTTCCTTTTAAGTTGTATTGAGTTGGAGAACTGTTTCATCTTACCCTTTTGAGGGTTTTGCCACCCTCATTAAATACATAAAATGCATTTCCTTGTTAGCCATGTTGCTAAACCAAAAACAAACCAAGAAAAATAAAGTGAAAAAAGTATACTTGAATCTGTATTCAGAGTTCACCATTTTTCTCTATGGAGATAGTTTTTTTCATCATGGGTTCTTTGGAATTGTCTTGAATCATTGCTATAATGCTGCTGTGGCTCTATGCAATGTTTTCCTGATTCTGCCAACTTTACTTTGAATTAGTTCATATAAATCTTCCTAGGTTTTTCTGAAACCGTCTCCCTTGTCATTTCCTATACACAATGGTAATCCATCACAATCATATACCCCAAATTGTTGATCCATTCTCTACATGGTGAGCAGCAACTCCATTTCTAATTCTTTTCCACTACAAAAAGAGTTGTTATAAATAATTTTCCATATATAAATCTTTTCCCTTTTCTTCAATCTTTTTTGTATACAGACTCTATAGTTGTATTACTGGGTCATAGGTAGTGTGTGCTCAGTTTGGTGCCACTTTGGGTATGGGTCCATATTGTTTTCTAAAATAGTTGGACCAATTTACAACTCCACCAACAATGCATTAGTGTACCTATTTATTCACATCTCTTCAAGCATTAGTCATTTTCACATTTTGTTATGTTAGCTAATGTGATATTTGTGAAGTAATATCTCAGAGTAGTTTTAATTTACATTTCTCTAATCAATCTTGATTTAGAGTTTTTTTATATGCCTATCATTGACTTTGATTTCTTCTGAAAACTGCCTGTTCCTATTCTTTAACCATTTCTTAGTTGGAAAATGGATCTTATAAATATAAATTATATATTTGGAGAAATGAGGCTTTTATCAGAAAGATTTGCTGTAATCACTGCTCCCCTTTTCAGTATCATGACTTCCTTCTAAGTTTGGCCGCATTGGTTTTGCTTGTGCACAACTTTTTAAATTTAATATAAACAAAATTGACCATTTTACTTCCCATAATCCTCTTTATCTCTTGTTTTGTCATAAACTCTTCTATTAGCCATAAAACTAACAGTAGAATTTTCCATGCATCCCTAATTTAATTATTTTTAATGTCTAGATCATTTACCAATTTTGACTTTATTTTGGTATATAGTGTCAAAATGTTGGTCTATGCCTAGGTTTTTCTAACTTACTTTCTTGGTTTCCCTGAAATTTTTGTCATATCATGAGTTCTCCCCCTGCTCCCCAATCCTGGATCTTTGGGTTCACGAAAGACTAGATTATTCTGGTCATTTAGTACTGTGTATTGTGTACCTATTCAATTTGACTTATCCACCACTCTATGTCTTAGCCAGTACCAGATTGTTTTGATGATAATCCTGTTGTAATATAGTTTGAATTCTGCTACTACTAAGTTATGTTCCCTCATATTAAAACACACACACACACACACACACACACACACACACACACACACACACACACACACACACACATATATATATATATATATATATATATATATATATATATATATCTACCCTTTATATTCTTGACCATTTGTTCATCTAGATTAATTTTGTTATTACTTTTTCTAGCTCTATAAAATAATTCTTTGGAAGTTTTAATGGCTTGACAATGAATAAGTAGATTAGTTTAGATAGAATCACCATTTTTATTTTATTGCCATGGTTTACCCATGAGCAATTAATTTTCCTGCAATTGTTTAGATACTTCTTTGTGCAAAAAAATTTTATAATTGTGTTCATATAGTTACTGGCTTTGTTTTGGCAGGTAATATATTTCACATTATCTGTAGCTATTTTAAAGAACTTCTCTGTCTATCTTTTCCTGCTGAGCTTGGCTTCTAACATATAAAATGATGAGAACTTACATGGGTTTATTTTATATCCTGAAGCATTGCTATAGGGATTGAAGACTAGAGAACAGTGTAAAGTTATCATGATTCATTCATTTAAGTAGCTAGATTTTAGTGCCTACTATGTGCCAGGAACTATGCTAGATGCTAGGAACATAAAGACAAAACTGACACATTACCTACATTTGAGAAAGTTGCATTCTATTGGAAGAAAAATGACATACATAGAAAAGTAAATATTTAATCTATACAAAATACATTCAAAGAATTTTCATGGAAGATACATTAACTAAGGTGATGAGGATAGAATTCTTGAAGGAGATGGTATATGAGTTAAGATTTGAAGGGAACTAAAGATTCAAAAAGTTGGAGATGAGGAAAGCGTACATTCCAGGCAGTTAGAAGGGGACAGTCTATAAAAAGGCATGGTGATTGGAGATATGATGCTGGGTAGACTGAATAGCAAGATTGGTCAGCTTTCATTTGAATATAGAGAGATTGAGTCAGATTGTGAAGGACTTTCAGTGCCCAAAAGAGGAATTTATATTTTTACTACAGGGTTAAAATTCTGAAGGGGGAAAAATAAGTCAAGGGTACTTTGTAATGACCTGGAAGGGATGGGTATTTTGACTAGAAATTAAGGTAAGGACCAAGAATCCATTTAGGAAGGGTAAGGCAGAGGAGAGCTGGAAGGGATTATAGGTTGTTGTCAGAGGGACTTCAAAGTTTTTACTTGTGGTGACACATTTAAGTGTCTGATCATTCCTGTGAAGAATTAAGATACATACCATGAGAATGAGGGAGGTTGATAAAATAGGAAATAAGGGATTATCAATCTGTAAATAGAAGTATTTCCCCCCATCCCCATGTCTAAGCAAGGTTTTGATCTTCTTGAGAAAGGAAGAAGAATGACCTGGTGGGTAGTAGATAGCTGTGACAAGGATCTGAATTTGCTGACATACCTACTCCTCACATGACTTTGTGTGTTTGTGTTGTCTGGAGATTAGTGCGAAGGAGAATAAGTGAAGATATACCTTGTATTAGAGAGGTTAGCCAAGCATGAAATGCCTTCTCGGAGAAGTCAGGTTTCAATGTGTTCAAGAAACTGGAAGGAGAATGAAAGGGAGAGGTCTAATATGAAGAGAAATTTGTTAATAGAATGGGGGTCCCACAAGGCACAGTGGAAGGGCTACAGACACTGGAGGGTTAGGGTTAGTACAGATATGTTTGAAGGAGCTCGGGAGTGATTTAGCCTAGAAAGGAAATTTTACCCTAGGTAGTCATAACTTAGAATCACTGGAATTTGGCCTGGGGGGGGGGGGGCGCAGGGTTCGCTAATCATAGGACATTTAGTTATCAGATCCTTTCATTAGAAATAATAACGGAGCCTCAGGTCTGAATTCAGATTTTAACTTCCTTGAGAAAAAGTTGGAATGGAGAGGGAGAATTGAAGGCAGATGTCAAGTGGGGCAAGGCGATTCAGGGTACTGGTAATTCAAAACAAGGTGATTTAAGTCTGAGGTAGGACTTGGGGTGGAAAGGGAAAAAATTGCAATGAAAATTTTCCAAACAATACAAACTTCAGATACTCAATGTTGAATTTTTCTTTGCTTCAGTGAAAAAAAATAAGCTGGATTTGATTTCATGAAGAAGAAAAACAAACTTAATCAAAGAAGGGTGATTCTCTGAGAAAAGGCTTGCTAAGCATAGTTAGGAATGTGTAACAATCTAGAGAAAACCATTCAAAACACATACTTCATTGCTTCAATCTTATATGGTATGTAGTGACATTTTGCCAGCAATGAAAATTTGCTTTCATGATGATAATGATAATAGTCAAGATATAATTGATTTTTAAATATCATACATCATTCCCTCCATATGCAGTAATGAAGATATTCAGAATATTGTCTTTGGAATACTCTGTTGTATGTCTTTTCTTCATATTTTAAAAATGGCCCTGCAGATGTTCATTTTTCACATTTTAAACTGCAGTTCCAAAATACTGGCTTCATAAAGTCATTAAGTATGCCTCATCTAGCACATGTTGAATTCTTGCTGAGGAGTGGGACCCTCAGTGCCCTGATTTCTGAAGACTTTACTTAGACAAAAGAACATTAGAGATTGTTAAGCAGCAGGCTTTTGGACTGAAGGAAAGGTCAAAGACCAAATAAAGAATCCAAACCTAAACAAACATTGCTCTGAAACCAAAGTAGGAAACATTCTTTTTTCTTCTCCTATGCTCACCCTCTACTTCCACTCCCGAGCGGAACCAATATTCTCCAAAATAACTGGCTGCTTTAGATATTTTCTCTGCATAGCTTTACATTTCAGGATGTAAACAATCTGTGACGTTATTAGTGTGTCTACTTGATTCAACAACTTAGATCAAAATCTCTCTGCATCTTTGTAAATGGTCATGGGATGGTAGCATTAAAGATAGAAGGGAAGATAAATGACTTGCCCAAGTTTACATGAATACTAAGTGTGAGAAATGAGATTGGAACCTGGGTACTTTGATTTCAAATCCATTGAAAGTTGCCATGGCCAGCTTGGCACTGAGTATTCTGAATTTAGATAAGCCAATTCTTTGTTTATAGACTCATTTTCAAAGTCTTTCCAGCATGACAGTGTCTATCACAGTTTTGAGATTCACTGCTATGGTTTTCAAGAACCTGGACCATCTTTATAATACGGTGATGGAAAAATTTTGTGAAGGCATGTTGATATATAGCATTTACACTAAAATCTATCAATCAAAAAAATAGTAATGTTTATGTCTGCAGTAGGAGTCACATTTATTTTTATGTAATTTGAAGTTATTTCTTTTTAAAGATGGCCTTCCAAGGCCTTCTTTCAAACTTCATGATCTGGAGGACTGTAGTTTGAACCACTTGTGTGGCTTTCTCTATTCCTGAAGCATCAAAAGCCAAGAGAAGGAGTTAAAATTCTTCAGATTTCTTGTAATTCCTAGTGATTTGGGAGTCACATACATCACTGATTGGAAACTCTTGCCATGACATGCAAAAGTAGGAGGAACTGCATCTACCTGAATCAACATTATAGTCTTATTACATTGCCTTTTTTATTATTAATTTACCTTTATTAAATCTTGTATAGCCCATGAGTATTTTCTAATCTTGCAATTGAACCACTGGGATTGTCCTGAGTTGGGCCTGACTCAGAACAGAGCTTCCATAATGCACGATTCATTATATTTATTAATGAATCATTTTAAGTTTTCTGAGAGAATCAGCAGAAAATTGAAAATATTGTGCTATTGAAACACCAGAATTCAAAATGGCCTGTTTATTTATCATGACATGGCTGTTAAGCCCTGCTCCTATAGTCAGAAAGATCTGAGTTCAATTTAGCCCCATACACTTATTAGCTGTGTGACCCTGGGCAAGTCACTTTCTATCTACCTATCTAAGTTTCCTCAATTGTAAAATGGGGATACTAATAGCACAATAACACCTCCAATGTTGCTGTGATGATAAAATGAGACAATATTTTTAAAGTGCTTAGTATAGTGCCTGGCAAATAGTAGGTGCTTAATAATTGATTATTAGCTTCCCCCCTCCTCTGCACCTAATAGAAAGGCAGAAGAAAAAGATTCATGGTATGATTTGAGGGGTTTGTTGCCCCAACATCACCTTAACATAATGTCACACTTTACTGGCACACTTTATGCCATAAAATCTCAACATTAGAATATTCAGTATTTCACTTAAAATGAGAACTATTTTCCCCTTCTTACTATATAAATAGAAATAATACAATAACATGGATAAGATGATTGAATCAATCAACAAATAATTTATCCAGTGTCTACAATGTTCCAGATACTGTATAAGCTTCCAGGAATACAAAAGTGAATCCTTACCTTACTGAGCTTTAACACCATCTCTGGAGATAAGACGTGTATAGATAAAACTACACAAAATAAATGCTTGGTCGTTTGTGGGGGAAGGGGCATAACCAGCTTTGGGGATCCAGAAAAGCTTCATGTGGAATGTGATTGAGCTGAGTCTTAGAGGAAACCTGAGATTTTAAGAGGTAGAGGTGAAAGGGTATATTTCAGGCATAACATAGAGATAGGAGATGGAATGCTATCTTTGAGGAACTGTAAAACAATCAGCTTGACTAGAATATAAAATTAATGAATAGAAATAACACATAATAAGGTTAGAAAGGCAGGTTTGAGCCATGTTGTGAACAGTTTTTAATACCAAAGAAAAGTTTACATGTAATCTTAGTGGCAACAGGGAGTCGGTAGGGTTCATTGGGTAGGGGAGTGACATGATCATACCTGGGCTTTAGAAAAATTATTTTTCCAGCTTAGTGGTATGGAATACCACATAGATATTAGGCTGGAATACTCATTAGGCAAGCAGTAGCTGGAAAAGAAGGAATTCTGAGAAGTTATGAAAGTTTGTTGGGGAGAGATGAGAAATGTATCAAAACAAACTTTGTCTACTTCTTGATTAATTTTGCCCAGAGTCAGTCCACCCTCCAACAATTACACAATCACTCCCAGACTCCTTCAGTATCCCTTAGCTGATGTAGAGAGGCTTCAATTATTTTGAATATTTGAGTCTGCCATCTGGTTTTAGCATCTTGAGAGAGAAATTGGAGATTTAACATTCAGTGAACTAAGCTGTGTAAGTCTCTAAGTGATTCTGTTCTGACAATCTTTGGTTCTCTTTCATTCCTTTAGGCAATTAAAACATGTTTTGTGCTTTTTAGTGTAAGAAAGATCTGGAGGATCAAAAGGTTTTTTTGATGTTTAAGAATTTCAGTTCTTTCATGCAGTGATTTCTTAATGGATTCAATGGAGAAACATGGGAGTGGCAGCTGTAGCTTTTATTGTTGACAATATACCATATCATTTGCTAGGCCCTACATAGATTGTGCATATGTTTGTATGCCCTGCCCCCTTAGCAGCTTCTAGTTTGTTTCTGTGGGAGGGAAACACATTTTTAAGACATGGAATCTGAGGATACCAGCCTTTAATGAATAATGCAATTTAATTTTCAAATTCACTTGTGAAAATGGAAAATTAATTTAGCTGTTCTAACTATGGTTAATTTACTGAATCTCTGGATGGCTTATGCAGTACCAATTATATGTTGATACTGGATGTTATTAACCTAAAAAAACAATGATAAAGACTGAAAAACCCCAGGTTTTGAATTGTTTTGTTTCCCTGATCTTTTAGCATCACAATTTCTACTGCTGAATATGAGTTGGAAAAGAATAAGTCAAAAGGGGACCATAAAGAATTCTCTCCAAAAGTATGACCTTTTGAGAGCTATTTGAAATCCAGAGATGTGTCAGACATTTGTCTTCTGATAATTTCACTATGTCTTACAAAAGTCACCTCTTTCATACTGACAGGTCGCCTTTGAAGGAAGCAGAAGAAAGGTATATTACTTTTCTCCATTTTGTAATAGGAAGGAATTATGACAAAGGGAATACACAGATAATTTTGGATATTGCAATATTTTCTCTTGAATTATGGTTTAGCTCTTCCTAGATGTGACCTTGGACAAACTGTTTAATATCTCCATGACTCATTTTTCTTACCTGTGAAATGGGGGTGTGGGTCATACTAGATGTTCTTCAAAGTCTCTTACTATTCTGGAATTATTCTCCAAATACTATTGAAAAACTTGGAAGTCGAGGATTTATGTGACATTGAAAAACTCAGGCTAGGATCTCAGGATTCTCAGCTCTGAGATCAACTAAATGAGTCTAGCAAATCCTTTTCCTTGTGTTTCATATTTATATATAAAACATATTAGGGGCAAATAAATGGGGCTTTTTCTTGGGGAGGTAATATATATTTTACTATATGATAAAGCAAAGTGAGGAGCTGGGAAGAAGAGGCCAGGTGTATAAATATGTAAATTCTGCACTTAGTACTCAGCAGAGGCAGTTATGATCATGGTGTTACTGTATTTACATGTCCATATATCATATTTATGTTGCAAATCTCAGAGACCTAAATCTTCAAATTCCTAAAGCTAAATAGTGTGGCTATTCTTTGTAAATACTGCATTAGCACAGCCACCTAAGAATTTCCCCAAAGGATTTTCCATTGAGTTTATCTTCAGAACAAGAAAGGTTATCAAGAAATTTAGACGTAACATAACTTGATGTTTTGGTTGTTTCAGTTATTTTTGAGTCATGTCTGACTTTTCCTGACCCCTTTTGTGGTTTTCTTGGCAAAGATACTGGAGGGATTTTGCCATTTTATTCTCTAGCTCATTTTACAGATGAGGAAATTGAGGCAAACATGTTTAACTGACTTTCCAGGGACAAACAACTAGGAAGTACTTGAAGCCAGATTTTAACTCAGGAAGATGTCTTCCCAGATCCAGGCTTGTTGCTCTATCCACTATGCCACCTAGATGTTCTAATGTAAATTGTGATCATTTCAACAAACATTTCTGAAATGTTTACTGTGCACCAGGCACTGTTCTCTAGGGTAGAGATGGAAAGACCAAAATGAAAAAAAACTCTTTCTCTCACAGAGCTTACCTTCTACTAGGAGAATCTATTAAAGCACACACATAAATAAATACAATAAAATTTAAGAAAGAAGAAAACAGAGATTTAGAGTGAAAGAGGCATCGGATATTGTTTAGTCTGACTGTTCTGTTTTATAGATAAGGAGACTGAGGCCCAGGAAAATAAAAATGATTTGCCCCAAGTCACAAAAGGAATAAATTCAGGTCACCAGATTTAAGCCCCTGGGCCCAGAGAGACTATAACTCAGGTTCCTGAGGGAATCAGCAGAATGCAGAGTAAAGGACACTCAAGATCTGGAGTCCTAAAACCTAGGTTTAGATCCTAGCTCCATTGTTACTCTACTATGCCTATGAAATGGTCTTTCTGGACCTCAGATTCTATAAAATAGGGGAGGGGTGTTGATTAGTTGACCATTAAGTTCTTTACAGATTTAAATCTATGATTGTATGAACTGGAGGAAGCAATGGTTGAACTATTTAAAACACTGGATATTTAAAACATTGGAGAATGGAAGAGATGCCTGAGGAATAGAAAAAGTCAGATGATTTGATTTTCAAAAAGAGAATGAGATTCAAATGTACTAGAAGGATGAAATAGTAGGAAAAAGATGAAAAATGATATTTGGGCTTGAATTCTACCTCTGCTATTTACTTTTCTAATATCTTTCATAGGTTACTTACCTATTTAGTGTTTTAGTTCTTTCTTCTGTAACATGATATAGCTGGACTGACCTATTTACCTCTAGTTTCACATTTCCAACTGTCTGTTAGACATCTCAATTTAAATGTCTCTTAGGCATCTTAAACTCAATATTACCAAAACTGAGCTTGTTGCTTTTTACTCAATACCTGCCCCTCTTCCTAATTTTCCCACTACTCTTAAGTGTTACCACCACTATCGGTGTCATCCTTGACTCCTGACTGTCTTACCTTGTCATATTCAATCTGGGGCCAAATCTTGTCTATTTTGCCTTTACAAAAACTCTTATAAACACTCCCTTGTCTTCTCTGCTGCTGCCTCCACCCTCATGCACACCTTCATCATTGGACTATTACAATAGCTTGATAGTTGACCTCCCTGCTACCAGTCTCTTCCCACTCCAATCTCTCCATTCAGCTGCTGAAATGATCTTTCTAATGTGTAGGTGTGACTATATTACTTGTTGGCTCAATAAAATTTGGTGGATCTCACCTACCTTTAGTAAAATGTATACAATTTTGTGTTGGTATTCAATGCCCTTCAGGACCTGTGTCCATATATCTTTCCAGTCTACTTGTACCTTATACTCTCCCTACCTCTAAATGTACCTTGAAATCCAGTGATACTGGTTTCCTTGCTGTTCTTCACAGAAGCACCATCTCCTGATGCTGAGTATTTTTCCTGGCTGTCACACATGTCTAGGATTCTCTCCCTTCTCATCTCTGTGAACCAGTGACACAGTGGTAAGAGCACTGGATTTATATAAAGATCTGAGTTCAAATCTGTTCTCAAACACTCACCAGCTGTATGACCCTGGGCAAATTACTTAATCTCTGTTTGTCTCAGTCCCCTAAATTATAAAATGGGGATTATAATAGTATCTACTTATCAACATTGTTGTGAGAATCAGATGAGATAATATTGGTAAAAAGCACTTAGCACAAGCAGAGCCAAGATGGAGGAATAGAAACAGGGACCTGCTACAACTCTCACCCCAAACCCCTCCAAAAACTGTAAAGAATAACTCTAAACAAATTCAAGAGCAACAGAAGCCACACAATGACAGACTGAAACAAATTTCTATCCCAAGACAATCTGGAAAGTTGGCGGGAAGAGTCTATTGCACTCTGGGAGAAGAGCACAGTTCAGGACCACACAGATAGAGCTGGAGCAGGTCTTAGGGAACTGAATTGCTGGCAGTGGCTGCAGTTTCCAGACTTCTCAACCCACAAACACCACATAGACAACTTTAAAGGTCAGTGGGAAGTGTTTCTCACCTGGCTGAGAGGAGAACATGGTCAGGCCTGAGCTCAGCCCTGGCCCCAGGGCAGTGGAAGTCGCTGCTGAAGCAGAGGCTACTTCAGGAGTCTCTCACTTAACAAAGAGCTCAAAAGTCAAGTAATTAGCTGGGTAACTGCCTTTGGAGCCTTCAACTTAATAAAAATCTGGTAAAATGGAGCAAATGGGAAAAAAAGAAACAGACTATATATTCTTACTTTTTTGGGGAAGAGGTATTTCCTTACATCACTGGTGATGAGGAAGATCAAAACATATAACCAGAAGACAACAAAGCCAAAGCTCCTGCAGCCAAAGCCTCTAAGACCTATGAATTGATCTCAGGCCATGGAAGAGCTCAAAAAAGATTTTGAAAATTAAGTAAGAGAAGTAGAGGAAAAATTGGGAAGAGACATGTGAGTGATGCAAGGAAATCATGAAGAGCCAGTCAACAGCTTGCTAAAGGAAACCTTGAAAAATCCTGAAGAAAATAATGCCTTTAAAATTAGACTAATCCAAATGGCAAAAGCAGTCCAAAAAGTCAATGAAGAGAAGAATGCCTTAAAAAGCAGAATGGACCAAATGAAAAAAGATGTCCAAAAGTTCACTTAAAAAATAATTCCTTCAAAATTAGAATGGAGCAAATGTAAGCTGATGACTTTATGAGAAACTGAGAAATTATAAAATAAAACCAAAAGAATGAAAAAATAGAAGACAATGTGTAGTATCTCATTGGAAAAACAACTGACTTGGAATATGAATCTAGGAGGGATCATTTAAAAATTATTGGACCACCTGAAAGCCATAATCCAAAAAAGAGCCTAGATATCATCTTTCAAGTAATTATCAAGGCAAACTGCCCTGATATTCTAGAACCAGAGGTCAAAATAGAAATTGAAAGAATCCACCAATTACCTCTGGAAAGAGACCCCCAAAGGAGAACTCCTAGGAATACTATAGCCAAATTCCAGCATTTCCAGGTCAGAGAGAAAATATTACAAGCAGCCAGAAAGAAATAATTCTAATATTGTTGAAACACAGTCAGGATAACACAAGATTTAGCAGCTTTTGTACTAAGGAATCAGAGGGCTTAGAACATAATATTCCAGAGGTCAGAGGAGATAGGATTAAAATCAAGAATCACTTATCCGGCAAAACTGAGTATAATTTTTCAGGGGAAAAAATGGAACTTCAATGAAATAGAGGATTTCCAAACATTCTTGTTGAAAATACTTTTTTTGAATAGAAACTTTGACTTTCAAATACAAGAATCAAGAGAAGCATGAAAAGGTTAACAGGAAACAAAATCAATAAGGGACTTATTAAAATTGAACTGCTTATATTCCTATATGGAAAGATGATATTTGTAACTCATGAGACATTTCTCAGTATTAGGATAGTTGGAGGGAATGTATATTTGTGTATATATGGGTGTATGTGTATGTGTATGTGTATATATATGTATGTGTGCATGTATATGTAATATACATATATATATTGAGAGAGAGAGAGAGACAGAGAGAGAGACAGAGAGAGAGACAGAGACAGAGGGTGCAGGGTGAGCTGAATATGAAGGAATGATATTTAGAAAATAAAATTAAAGTGTTGAGAGGAATGTACTAGAAGAAAGAGAAAGGGAAAGGTAGAATGTAATAAGTCATATCACATAAAAGAGGCAAGAAAGAATTTCTACAATGGAGAAGAAAAAGGGGAGGTAAGATGGAATAAATGAGCCTTCTTTTCATCTAATTTGCCTTCAGGAGGGAATAACATACACACTCAACTGGCTATGGAAGTTTATCTTCCCCTACAGGAAAGCAGGGAATAAGGAGATAAGGAAAGGGGCATAATAGAAGGGATGGCACAGTGGGGGAAGGGGTAAATGGAAGTAAACACTTTGGAAGGGGGACAGTTCAAAGGAGAGAACAGAATAAATAGAGGGTGGGACAGGATAGAGAGAAATAATAGTTTTTCTCAACATGATTGTTATGGAAGTGTTTTGCATGATTACACATGTATAACCTATATTGAATTGCTTGTCTTCTTGATGAGGGTGGGTGGCAAGGGAGGAAAGGAGAGAATGTGGAACTCAAAGTTTTAGAAATGAATGTTAATTGTTTTTACATGCAACTAGAAAATAAGATATATAGTCAATGGGGTATAGAAATCTATCTTGCTCTACAGGAAAATAGAAGAGAAGGGGATAAAGTAGGGGGTGGGTGGTGATTGAAGGGAGGGCCAGTTAGAGGAATGGGTAGTCACAATACATGCTGTCCTGGGTTGGGGGAGGGGGGAAATGGAAAGAATATTTGAAATTCAAAATTATGTTTAAGTGAATGTTGAAAACTGAAAATAAATAAATTTTTTTAAGAAGCACTTAGCACAGTACTTGATATGTAATTGTTGCTATAGAAATGCTTATCCCCTCTTTCTCTGCCTTCTGGATTCTTGAATTTCCTTTAAGTTCCAACTAAATTCTGTCTTTTACCAGAAGCCTTTTCTAAACCTTTTTAATGTTAGTGTCTTCCCTCTGTTAATTATCAACAACGTATCATGTGTGTATGTATAAATAAATATACATATTTATATGCATACATACATAAGCATACACACATATTGTTTGTATGTTGTCTCCCCTATTAGATTGTGAGCTCCTTGATGTCAGGGACTGTTTTATTTTTCTTTGTTTCCCCAGAGCTTAGTACAATGTCTGGCAAATACCACAGTGTCTAACAAATAAATGTTTATTGACTGAATGACTGATGATCTCTAAGGAACCCTCTAGTTCTAAATCATGCATTTGTTTGGTTTTGTTTTTTAGTTCAGACTAATGATTTAGAAATAGGAGTATTTTCCATGAATTCAAATCAGTAACTTTGTCTTACAGTCAGACAGTTTCCAGTGGCATCGAGAGGTCTAATGACTTGCTTATGGTGTCACAGGAAATATATATCATAGGATAAGCTTGAATACATGCTTTTCCACTTTCAAGGGTGGTCTTCTATCCTCCACCTGATTACTGGATTTGAAAATCTTGTTCCTGTTAGTAACTACCATTTTACTGCCCAATTCAACCCAATTTTAATTAGTTTTTAAAATGTTTTCGAGTCATGGTAAGGATACAGCCTTAATTTATTACTGTATCCTTGGTCCAACGAGTTTCCATCATGAGAGAAAGTTGAATATTTTTCTTTCACATTTGTAAAGACCAATTGAGATACAGACCAGGGAAAATCTTGAATTGATTGCTAGTAAAAGGAAATTTTATCTGTAAGGTCTGGGTGATTCACCCTGTGAAGAAAGTTGATAACCAACCTAGACTATTCACTAATGATCTTGTCTGTTTTTTAGTTCAGATGTATTTTATTGCAGAAGCTTTTTTTTCAAAATAAATAAAGGATTAAATCTATACTAATTTGTTCAGCTCTGATTCAATTTATAATCCCATCTTCTATTCATCTCCATTGACAATGGGTAAAAACAAAACAAAATAACATTCAAGAGGTTTCATACTGGTGCATCTGGGAGCTTAAGGGCTGTCATTGTAAAAACAAAAGCAGTTCATCTAATCCCACATTTTACATCAAAATTGTTTTTCATCATCTATTATCACAAAGACTTCAAAAGCTTTGACCTTGTTTTTCATTTATCTTTATTTTACTGTTAAGCACTTTGTAAATGTTGTCTGTTTCTTACCCTTTTAAAATCATAAGATTTAATACGTTTTTGAAAAACAAAAAGCCACAAATGTGTCCTGTTCAAGGTTAGGAACTATAGCATACAGGAAGTTAGAAAGAAAGCCTGATGTAATCTCACAGAAAGCTTGATACCACTCCCCCTAATTAAACTGAAGAAGATATTGATAAAGGAATCTAGGAGAAATTGTTAACCCCATAAAGTAGTGTCATGGTGGGGAGAGAGCTGGATCTGGAATCAGAATGACCTGGGATCAAGTTCCACATACTGACTTCAAGACAGATCAGCTGACTTAATCTCTCAATGTCAAAGGTTCTAAGACTAAGTACAAAGAAAATACCAGATCTGCATTGCTAATGGGAGTCTAGGTCTCATTGCAAGGAATCTACACCACTGAAGTTGGATCCTGACAAGTCTCCCTCTAAAAAAAAAATAGCCCAAAATATACATTTAAATATCTATATTTGAGTCTTTAAGAGGTAATTATTTATCAGGAAAAGAATGAGGTCAATACAAATGGTAGAAGAGTCCAGGAGAGGAAGAGGGACTAAGGTAAAAGTCCCCTAAATGATGTCATCTTAATCACTGTTAGTGTTACCTTCTCAAAAAAACCATGAATGTGGATTCTGACTTGGGTAACACTGTTTTGACATCACAAAGACGACACAGCCCTTCTTTTCAGTCTTTTCACTGGTAAGGTCTGCTTTAACCTTGAGATTGGTAGAATACCTACCTTTGACAGACAAGCAGGTCCTGCCCCAACTTTTGGACTTGTGCAATAAAACAATCCTGGAAATCCAAAGGGAGAACTCAAGGGAGCCAGGGAATGAAAGCCTAAAGAAAGTAATAGTTGCCAGTAGTAGAAAGCAGTACTTTGGGACCAACACTCTCAGGATCTTTTTGTTGCTCAAAATTTCCTTAGGGCTGCAGATGGAGCCTGGTGATTTTTATTTTTCCTTTTCCTCCCTCCCCCTTTCCTCTTCTGGGAAGGTGAATCCACAGGAGGTTTAGTTTGCTGCTGGCAATTGTGATAAACTACCATTAACTACTGGAGGTCTCCTAATCTGTGTCATTGTTCAAATGAAGTGGAGATGAGGCAGTTTTGGAGAGAACAACCCCAATAGGGGTAAAGAGAGAAATTTAAAACTCTTATATTTTGTCAGAGATCATCATCTGGCTTGGGGTTCAGAGATGTAGAAGAGAGCTAATTTATCACACCACTTCCAAGGGCAGAGAGAATAAATATCTATACCAGAGTTCCTCTAAGCCAAGAGTTTTTAACCTAGAGTGTGTGAACTTAAAAACCAAACAAATAGTAACTCTATTTTAATATAATTAGGTTTTTTAAAAAAAATAATCCTTTGAATTTTATGTTATGTATTTCAAAATCTTATTCTGAGAAGGGATCTCTTTATAGGATTCATTAGAATGCCAAAGGGATCCGTGGCATACAAAAAAGATTAAAAAAAAAATCCCTGCCCTAGAGCAACTCTGCAATGGCTGGTGTTGGTATTTAGGCAGGGCCACTTCATTTTCCTAGGCTAAGTTTTAAAGGAAAGCTACTTTCAAAGAGAAGATGCCAAGGAAATTGAGATCACGCAGGCCAGTCTACAAAAGGTGGAGTGACTGACAATTCTGCTAGCTGAGCATGGCACCACATCACCACATACTGCTGCTAGATTTGTAAGTCTAGACTTTTAATAGTCTGTTTTTACTTCCACCAATCCTAATGTAAAATTTTCATTCTCCAAAGAATATGTAGATACAACTCTGATGGCAATCAAATTAGGAACTTTTGCTGTTTTTGTTTTAATAAAAGTGCCTCTGGTTGAATCACATGATTAAAGAAGATCTTCCTCACCCCTTGATGGGCCTGCCCATTGAGGGAAGCTTGATTTGGGGAGTTGTTTTGTAGGAGGGTCTCAAGTATCTTTTGTTTTTTTATGTTGAGGCACTGGGTCAGAGGGTTATGCCCTCTGACTCTGAAAAGTGTATAAATACTCCAAGGGTGAGGTTATACTTTGGGGCTTACTGCTTGGAAGTGTTTCTTTGGCCAGAGAGACTCTGGGAAACCACTAAGGAGCCCTCCCCCGACTAAAACCCAGAAGTTGGTGCTTCCCTCTCTGGTTACTGTGTATGAATGTAATGGTCAGACAGTTCTGGAAGTTCTGCCTGTTGACTTTTGATTTCTCTGTATTTTCTCTGAAAGTTTGATTGTGATTTTCTTTGATACCTGAGCTTGATTAAAGTGATTGTTAACCCTTCAAAAGTTGCCTTTCTTTTTAGAGAAGCAGATCAAAGAAACTCCTTGTGTATGTTGGGGTGCTTACTGAAGCAAACTCTTACTTAGTTGATACATTCTAGGGGATTCCCTGAAGTAAAAGCAGTTTTAAGTGACTTGTCCAGAGTGTCATAGCTAATAGGTAAGTCAGAAGTGAGACCTGAATACAGTTCTTTCTGTCTCTAAAGTCAGTACTGTATTCATTACATCATACAGCTTCACCTGTTGCTGACATTCTAATGTCAAGTCAACTTGCATTTGATTGGTTTGCTTGGTGTTAGGCCCTATGCGAAGTGCTGGCAACACCAAGAAAGATGAAGAGTCTTTTCCTTCAAGGGGCTTACAGTTTTTTGGGAAAGATAATATGCAAATAAGCTCATACAAACAAGATGTGTAAAGGATAAATTGGAGGTGATCTCAGAAGAAGGCTTTAAATGTAATAAAGGTAAACTGGCAAAAGCTCCTTGCAGAAGTTGAATTTTAGCTGAAACTTAAAGTCAGAAAGCAGAGGTCAGAACATTTTAGTCAGGGAATGAAAATGCTAGAGTTGGAAAATATAATGACTTGTGAGAAAAAAAATCAGTATATAGTTTTGAAATTTTGTGCAATAATTTAACTTAATTGGGAGCTAAGGAAGAAAAAAAAAACTGACAGTGAAACTAAGCTAACATACCATGAACAATGTATTGTGGTACCACTGAACTTGAGTTGAATTTTGATTTGTTCACTCTTAGTGTTGAAAATAAATTGATGCTGATAAAGAATGGGAGTGATGGAAAAGCATAAGTTATTTTGTAGCAACATCAAGGAAAAATAAGGGCAAAACTGAGCTTGAGACATAAATTTTGTTTCGATTCATACTTTGTTTTAGCTTTAAGGTCAATGTACATAACTCTTAGCAGATGCACAATTTTTGATGTTTGCTTTTAGGCATTATTTATTTGTTGGCAGATATACTGACACATACCAGATTGGGAAAAAGAAGTGATTCATGGGATTGGACAGATTAAGAGACATAAAATCATATGCTCCTGAATGCAATTGTCAAGGAGGGAGCATTTGCCTCTCCTCCTCAGCGGTTAATTAAGTCAGGATATAATCTTAGCATATGAGATATTAATGTGCTAGCACCCTATTATCACTGTAAGACTCACTAAGAAGATGTGATTTACAAGTAATATTAATTTCCTTTTTATTAAATTTTTAAAAAGAGTTATCTCAATCCATCAATGAATCAAAAAGCATTTTTTTCAGGGCATTCTATATCTCAATCACTATGCTAGGGTGTGGGGATACGAAGATCCAATCAAGCAGTCTCTGCCCTGAAGAAACTTCTCTTGTAGGGGAAGAAACAGCAGGTCAAAGACAAGCAAATGCAGGTGGATACAAAATATTGCAACTACAAGGTAATGGGAGAGACCAACACTAGCAGCTAGGGAGACCCAGAAAGGCTCAGAAAAAGTGGAGAAAGGGAAAGGGTGAAGAAAAAAGCATTTAAGAGGAAAAGAAAAAAAAAAGAAACTTTAAAGGAGAGAAAGAAAAGAGAAAGATGAGGGAAAAGGTAGAAGGAGTCTTACAAGTAGAGCTATTTGTGAAAATAAAAGAAAAAGTGTGAAGGAAAAAGTAAGGACATTTTTGATAATGATATAGTTATATAGCTGTGGAAGATTGAGGAAAAAAGTAGTCAGAATCATCTTTCCCCTCCAAGTTTTTTTTTTAGCCATATTTATATGACAAAAATACTAAAATAATTTCTCATAGACTTGGCAGATGATTTAATGTAGTGTATAAAATATATACGTATATACATACACACTCATATAGATACACATGCATATATGTATCCTATTGAATATGCATATATATCTCCTATTATATATGTATATATAGCCTATAATATATTCACATTATACACATATCTTGATATAGATTACACATACGTATATATTATATATAGGATATATATACATATATATATACACAAACATATCTTAATTGACCAGAATTTAATTTGTCTACTATATAAACCTTGACATGTATTTAAAATAACTTTATATCTATTAATTTCTTTTTTGTATATTCTGAAAACAATAAGTAAATGTTATTCTTTCTTGATTTTGCCAAGTTAATGTTCGCTATTCACAAACTGTTTTGGCAGAATTGGTTTATTGTGATGTAGGTCGAGTTCATTTCATGTTAAATTCATGCACTTCATTCAGTCCGCTGTTCTGTAGGCATTCATCTATTTACTCATGCTTCAGCAAAAGTGATCCAAGAGGTCTTTCTAGGTCCCTTCCCTGCTAATGACATCCCTTTGTGATTTCCTTCCATCTACCACATATATTTTGGATGTGTAGTGTTTAAAAAACTGTGGGAATCCTTATTCTAACTCCGACAAGACGTGATCCCCTAAGCAAGGTTACATTTTGTCCTCAGATTTCTACAGTTACCCCTGATACAACACCACTGAAGTGACTGGACAACAAAAAACACTGTCAAACTGACCTCTTGTAACAGTGTATTCCCCTATTTAAATTTGGTAGGCAATATAGACACTGGATGTGAATTTAGGAAGACCTGAGTTAAAATCCAATCTCAAGCACTTTTTTGTCTCAGGGTCCTCATCTCTAAAATGGGGGTAATTGTAATTGTAAATACCTCACACAGATGTTTCAAGTATAACATATTTGTAAAATGCTTTGTAAACTTTAAAGTTTTATAAATTGCTAGCTCTTGTTATTAGCACTACTAATAGTAAATATTAATGATGAGTTATCTCTTCAGAATCATCTAACCAGTATAATTTAATCTCCTTAATATAATTGATATTCTTGATTAGCATTCCTTTAACTAATTAACATCAACCCCAAATGGGCTCACAAATAGTAGGACTTGACTGAATAGCAACAGTTTTTAATAAAGGGACATTTACTGAGGAGACATAGGAAGAAAAAGACAACTAGGTGGCTCAGTGGATGGAGCACTGACCCTGCTATCAAGAAGATCTGAGTTCAAATCAGGTTTCAGACACTTACTAGCTGTGTGACCCTAGGCAAGTCACTTAACCTCTCTTTGCTTTAATCTACTGGAGAAAGAAATGGCAAACTGCTACAGTATTGTAGCAAATCATTGTGAGAAAGGATGAAACTCGTCAACTTTGCTTTCAAGTGAGGAATAACTAGTGGACCAAATCTCTCCTTTCTTTACATCTTTTTCATCTTGATGTTAATCTCCTACCGAGCAAGGTGAAACAGATCTTTCAGACTTTTACTCCTTACCAGGTTCAACTGTCTACAAACTCTGGCATGACTCCAGTTCTTGCATTGTTGGTATTTATAACAAAAAGCACACCAACATACACATTGGGGCCTGTTATCACAGGTTCTTTGATCTGTTTTTCTAAAAGGAAAGGTAACTTTTGAGGAGTTAATAATCTCCTTTAATCAAGCACATATATCATTCACCAATAGAGAAAAATATAAGAACAGAAATAAAAACCAACAGACAGGCTTCCAACTCTCTGACCATTACATACATACATAGTTACCAGTGAAGGAAGCACCAACATCTGGGTTTTCAAAGCCAGGGGCTCCTTATCAGCTTACCAGAGTCTCACCTGGCCCTTAAACACTTCCAGTCAGTAAGTCCCAAAGTAAAACCTCACTCTCAGAGAATTTATACATTTTTTAGAGACAGAGGGCATCACATCCCTTGAGAACCAGTGCCTCTTTAGAAACTTAACAAAATGTGTGGGTCTTCCTACATATCTTCCCTAATCAAACTTCCCTTAATGGACAGTTTCATTAATGGGTAGGGAAGATCTTTAACCATATTAAAATAATTAAAATACATATACTGTTTCTAGTTAAAGAAACTCTTGTTTCTGTACTTTACTCCTAGTAAAGACTCTTGGTTGATAAAGGCCAGATTCAATCAGAGGCACTTGATTATACTGAAACAAAAACAGCAGAAGATCATACTTTGCTTGCCATCACAGTATTCTGATTTTTTGAATTTCACAAGCTGTAGCTTAGTCCATTCCATCCTATATAGAAGGCACAAAGGATAGATACAATAGGGAAGGCACAATATCAGAGCCATGAACTCACAGGTGGAGAGATACAAGGGACTCTTCCTACCACTGCTGTTATCTTTCTCCTCCAACCCAGATGCTTACAGTACCAAGAAAAAAACAAGGCAGGGTTATCTTGGTCTTTTATATTCATGCTCATTTTTGGCTCAGAAGTCAAAACCTCACCACACTGTGAGCAGCCTGGAAATAATACAAAAGTACAGGGTGTAATTATGTCTTTCTGAAACCTGGTATCCCAGTCACCTTGTCATTTGATAATAGTCAGAGTACATTGTATCTATTCTGAGGATGTCTTCCATTGACCAATGGCTCATTACAGATACAAATAGTTGTTGACATATCTCCACCATTAGACTGTAAGCTACTGTATGTTAATGGGAATTAAGATCTTCCCCAAAGTAGCAGCAAACACCCTGACACATCCAGGATGGCCTACTAGCACAGATTCTTGGATCTGCTTTTCTAAAAGGAAGGTAACTTTTGAGGGGTCAACAATCTTCTTTAATCACATATGCCAAAAGAGAAAATACAAACTATGAAATAAAGACCAATAGACAGGGTTTCTAAGTGTCTGATGATAACCAATACATACATCACAGATCAACAGATAGATCCAACTGTCTGACCATTAAATACATACGTAGTTATCAGAGAGAAGCACCAACATTTGAGTTTTCAAAGCCAGGGGCTTCAAAGCACAAAGTCTCATCTGGCACAACAATCTTCTTTCAAAGAATAAGCTTCCAAAGCAAAACCTCACCTGAGGGTATATATGCACTTTTCAGAGCAAGAGGGCATCTTGACCCAGTGCCTCATAAGCAATTAACAAAAGGTGAGGCCTTCCTACAAAACAAGTCACCCCTAATCAAGCTTCCCTTAATGCACTCCACCTGAGGTCTATTAACAGGCTGGGAAGATCTTTAACTCTCATTAACATAACACTGCCCATTTAATAGACCTCACTTGGGGCCCTTTAACGGAAACTTGCTTTCCTGCTTGAAGGTTCTTACATCTTCTGGAAATTAGGCACCAAAACACATGGATTGTAGTGCTTTCCAGCTCTATACTCTGAGGTGAGGTTTTGTTTTGGGGGTTGCTCATTGGAAGAAGGTTTGTGTGATTTGGCCAGATGAGACTCTGGGTAGTTGTTAAGGAGCTCCCTGGCTTTGAAAATTCAGATGTTGGTGCTTCTCTCTCTGATAATTATGTATATATGTAATGCTCAGACAGTTGGATCTTACTATTGATCTGTGACATATTTATTGCTTATGGTGAAACACTCACAAGTTCTGTCTGTTGGTCTTTATGCTATTTCCTGTTTGTAATTTCTACTTATAATTTCTATTCGTATTTTCTATGAAGTTCAGCGTGCTGACCTTTCCCCCTGTACTAAGTGAATGATATGTATATTTGATTAAAATAAGATGGCTGACCCCTTAAAAGTTGCTTTCCTTTAAGAAAAGCAGATTTAAGAACCTGTACTAGCAGGTTGTCCTGGGTATGTTGGGGTGCTTGCTGTTACAGCTACTTGTGGGCAGGGCAGTAGTTGTATTTTTATTTTTGTGTGCTTATCTCTTAGTCCAGTTATAGCCAAGTTTACCAATCACCAAATACTTGGTGCTATTTAAGTGGCTATCCAGGTGCACTGGAAAGGGCCAAAGCAACTTCAAAAAATTGAGAGCTATGACTGCTAGTCAGCCTGCTTGTACCTTATTTTACTCACTTTTAAAATGGGGTTGTGAATATAACTATATTGCCTTGCAAAATTTATTGAAAGCAAAATCAATCATTATTTTTTTTCCTTTTTGCATTTTCTTACCTCATTAACTCTTGGCAGCAATTCCTTGGATATACTCTTTGAGAACAAAGGACAAACAGCATAGTCAAGTTGTTTCTATTCAAGGATTTCCCTTAACTTCCCGATTCTCTAGTTGTTATGTGGATTGACTTTCTTCTAGTTTGGAAAAAAAAAAAATGTTTGCTTAAATGAATTTGTGATTGTCAATATTTAAATGGTTTAGTTTCCCATTATCAGGACTTGCTGTTTGTAGAATGATTTTCTACCTTTTTCTAAAACTAAAATGGTTTCAGGTTTTGGAAAGTTTTTTTTTAAAGACAGTAAAATTTTATTTACACATTGATTGCTCCCCTACGATTTTAAGTTCTTATCTGTCATTTTTGTGACTTCATTCTTGGTAAACCAGTGCTGTGACTTACTTGAAAATCTGTCTGTCTGTCTGTCTGTCTGTATATATGTGCATATATATATACATATTTACATACATTATATATATGTGTGTACACACACACATACACACACTCACGCACACACACACACACACACACACACACACACACACACTTTTTTTCATCATAGTAGGTCCGGTTCAATTTTTGGAAATGATGTTGAAAAACAAAGTCAAGGTGTCACCAGTGAATTAAGAACCATTTCCCAGGTGATAAAAAAGCTCCCTCCTGTTAGCCAAGAGCAAGCACTGTAATCTTCTGGACACACGGTGAAAAAATAGAAAGTTTAGTCTGAATGGAAAGTCAGGGATTGTCTCAAGGTAGGTAGTCTGATAGTGGATAAAGTCCTGGACTAGCAATATAGAATATGATGCCCTGTGCCTGGTTATATTCCTAACTGAGGAAGTTGTAGAAGTCATTCTCCTTCTTTGAGTTTCCAATGCCCAGTCTAAAAAGTGAGAAAGATAATTAACAGAGGTCACCTGCAGACCTGTTGCGATTCTTTCTTAATTGATATGAACATTGTCTTATAAGACATAAGATTATATGCATGTGGGAGAGTAAGGGATTTCTAAAGATAAGCTCCCTTAATTCCACAACCCCCTCCCCTCAAACTGACTAGTTCCTCCTCTAGATCTGATTGAAAAATCAGCTTGAATAACATGATGCCTTTTGTCTTAAGCTGGTTTTAGGTGGAATATTCTAGGGTAGGACCTTGTTCAATAAATTTCTACATGCATCATCATGGTATTATAATGTCAATGGAACCTGATTGATTTGAGTTATGTTGTCTACTACTCTAACTAGCTAGTCAACAAACATTTGTTAAGCACTTAGTATGTGCTGGCCACTATCTTAACCACTGAGAATGCAGGAGGAAGAAACAAGACATTTTCTTCTCTTAAGGACCTTACATTCTAAGGAAGGAAGAAAACACATAAAAGGTATCTGAAAAGGCGAAGTAGAATGGAGAAGATACTTACCCAAGGAGTATAATGGAGGACTCCAGATTGCAGCCTGGAAAGAGATGAAGAGACAACTGACTTAGGCACTTTCTTAAATGGAAACCTTGGGTGGTCAGTCAGAAGGAGTGGCCACAGGAGTTCAAGGTACTTTCAGGGTATGAATTGCAGGGCTTGAAGTGACCTTCTGGGATGAATATTTTTAGAATTGCAGTCTGGTGAGAAATGACAAATGACTACCACTAGAAATTCTGGTGACTTCTGAAACTCATTTTGTCCATGAAATGAGTGAGGAGGATCAAGAGAAATCTCAATTCAAGTATAAATTTGATTTTAATTTTTATTACTTAGTTTTCTTCAGCTGCCCAGTTATTGGCATGTTATCTAAATTTCATTTATTCAACAAATAATTAAAAGTTCACACTGCAAAGGACCATACTTAGGCACTGAGGATATAAAAATGGAAGTTACTGTCCATAGGGAACCTCCAACCAGACAATATTTATGCTTCTTTCATAAGGATAGGAACAATGTCTTACCTAGATATTAAAAAAATCTCCCTTTATAGCTAGCACATTGTATTTTATATTGTATTTTGTAATTGTCTCTTGAATACTGAAGAATTTGGACAAATATTCATTTAAAAAAAATCTATTTTATGGGATAATTCATACATGGGAAACATTGTTTCTGTTTTTATGATTTCTTTTCTTTTAGAAAGAAAAATCATAGTTTCCCTCACTATCACCCTTGCTGTGAAGCACTTACTTATTAAGGAGTTACTTGTTAATCCCTACCCCCACTTCCCTGTCTTGTTCTTCCTAGAAAGCATACTCCTTTGATCTCTCTCCAACTTTCTTTGGTAATGCTTCTTATTGAAATGAATTGAGCATATGTCTAAGAGTGTGGCTTTTGAAACTATTCTAGAAATATCTACTCTTCTTAGATGTAGAGTGCAAAGTAGCAAAAATTTATGTTCTCATGGAAAACTCCACCCCAGGTCTAGCTCTGCTACACCCAAGAGAAGCAAAAATGTTCAGAAATCAGCAAAACCATTCAATCCTTTTTAAATATATAATGAAATGAGAATTTGTTTTGAAGTGAGAGTTTATAGATTCAGAGTCAGGATTCAGATCTATACTTCATATTTACTACCATGTACTCTTAGATAAGTTCTTTTGCTACACTGAGCTTCAGTTTCCTTTTGTGTTAAATGAACCAGGTGATCTTTAAGACCCTTCAGAGTTTTTAAAGCTCATAATTATATGACATGACAAAGAGAATATCAATTTAGAATGCAAATTAATTCACAAGACATTATAAAGAAAACATTATAAAGTTGTAGTTAGGTGGCACAGTGGATAGAGGGCTGGGCCTGGAGTCAGGAAGACCTGAATGCAAATCTTTTCTCAGACATCACTGTGTGAAATTGAGCAAGTCACTTAACCCTGTTTACCTCAGTTTCCTTTTCCATAAAATGAGCTGGAGGAGGAAATGGCAAACTGCTCTAGTATCTTTGCCAAGAAAACTCCAAATGAGGTCATGGAGAATCAGACAGGACTGACCAATGACATAAAATAGAGCAATGAAAGATAGAGAACAATACTGTTTCACAAAATAGCAAGAAGTTGTTGTGTGTCCTTTGTTCTGAAGGAGGACCATGATATCAGGAAGGTGATGCCATAACATGCAAGTGAATTGGATTTAAGTGAGGGATATCTGTGCAAAGTCTCCAGTCTCATTCTCTTCTTCAGAACCATTTGGGTCAAGTGGCAAGACAGAGATCAGGATGACTGGAAATGGCCCTGGATGCAGCGAGGCCTTGGCCGTTTTAAGTTAAGGTCACCCATTCAGTAATTAAGGCTAGATAAGAAGTGAGGCAAAGAATGGGTTCTTTTAGCCAGTTTAAAAAAATCACTCTGGCAATGGAAAACCTTCAGGGTTTCTGGTCAAGACAGAAATAATTGCTATTTACACTCACTCTGAGCCATTAGGTCCTAAACAATGACTAAGTGTGGTTTGGACTTTGATCTATCATCCAATCAATGAAAGCCAGAGTGATTTAGATTTGAGATATGGTCCTTAAAAAAGAAATCTAGCCCATAAACCCCAAGATACCTTGTGTTGTTTCAGTGACCAAAATTTTCATTCCTTTGAGTAGAGCACTTGCAGGTAAGGATATGATAACTTATATGGACAAGGGGAGAGGAAGGAAGGAAGGAAGGAAGGAAGGAAGGAAGGAAGGAAGGAAGGAAGGAAGGAAGGAAGGAAGGAAGGAGGGAAGGAGGGAGCTGCATTGGAATTCATTGGAGAGGAATGAGTTGAAAGAAAACTTGGGGTGAGATTCAGTTAAGCCACATTAATACCAAAATATTCATGACTCAAATAAGCAGGAAAGAGTATAAAGAATAGCTGTAAAATGGGAGAAATCTGCCATAGTGATTTATCTCATCAATGAGGCGAGGGAAAGCACCAAATTTAAATTCTAATGTCAACACTGTGTGCGTGTGTGTGTTTAATTAGAATATAACTTAGAATAGGAAATTTCAAAAAGTAGCTGGGCATGGGCGAATATATATAGGAAAAGAAAAAACCCATATTGGAAAAGACACATTTTTAGTGATACTAAGGCCACAGAATTTCGAGGCACTTAAAAGAATGGGAGATTTCAAAAGAATAAAAATGATAAATCATAGAGCTAATGAAAATGGGCCTTTGAGAAAGCATCAGCAATGACAAATTCATATGATTACTTCCTTACCTCTATGAATTGGTATATGAATAAATGTAGGGTATCTGATCAAAATGCAATAGTTCAAGCAAATTTTCATAGCTTATCACATCTAAAGTCATTGAAATGATTAAAAATTATAAAGAATATGAGATCCCACTGTGTTCATTGGTTGTAGAAAGCAGATCATTTATAATTGTAGAGTTTCTATCAACAAGCTGACTCCTGTGATTTTGTTAAGGTCATCCAAGAATCTATGATAGATGCAGCCATAGATGTAGCTAGTTTTAATAAACCTCTGAGTGTCAACATTATTTGAGATATAAAACAGGGCATTATTTTCACCAAAGATGTTCACCAATGTCATGCAGAATGCCCAATGAGAAATTCAAGTAAAATTCAAATAGATGGTGAGGTCCTCCAGATGTTCCTGTTTGTGGATGGCCCTTAATGGATTTCATTGGACTCCAAAATGCTTCATAGCCTCTTCCATGCAATTGTTGGCTACCCATAAAAGATCAACTTAACTATGAAAAAGGAAAAAAAAAACCAACAAGTGGATAAAGAATGCATATTAGAATTGGGCATGGTAAAGCACACTTGTAATTCCTATTTCCTTCTCAATGAAGCTGATTGATTACTTAAGTTTAGGACTTTTGAACTTAGCAGGCTAAACCAATCAAGTATCCAAACTAAGTCTGGTACCAATATATTGGACCCCTAGGAGTGGGGTAAGGGGGAAGACAAGCCTAGAGAGGGATGAATTGGTCCAGGTCAAAATGGAGAAGTCCAAAGTTTCCATGCTGATCAGATTCACAAGCGGCTGCTATAGTTCTAGCCTAAATGAGTTAGAAAGACCTAGTCTCAAACAAAAGATGCTTTCTATAACATTATTATTGGCATTTAAATGAGTGTTCTATTGAGTTGATCACAAGTCTATTACTGATGGGAAACTGATCAAAGTATTGTACTTGTGCTCCTCAAATATAAAAATAGATAGGGAAACTCATTTAACCTCTTAGGTATGTCTTTGTAGAATCTACAGGAGTATAGAGTTCTTACTTGAATCGGTGAAAGCAATTTCCCATATTAACGAGATCGTAGAATGGTAGAGTCAAGATTTTTCCAGTTAGAATAGTGAGTTGAACTTAAGAGAATGACATTTTCCTCTATTAGATGTTCAGTCCTACATTTGGGGTTTAAAAAATAATCTCTCAAATACAAGATGAGGAAGTGAAGTTATGCTAGAGTTCCTTTGAAGACATTTGCTTTTTTTTAAAGTGGACTTTAAGCTCGATAGATGTCAACTGTACAACTTAGCATCAGGGAAACTGGTGCAACCTTAAGTTTTCATTAAGAGAAGAATTATGTCCTCAGCAAGAGAAATGATAGTTATAATTTACTCTGTCCTGGTTTATTCACATATGTAGTGTTATATTCCATTCAAAGCATTTTAGGAAGAATAATAGTGAGAGGTCTAGTTTTCATGCTTTATGAGAGCTGCATAGAGGAACAGGGAAGATCAAACTTTAAGAAGAGAGTGTTTAGAGGGATATGATAACTGTCTTCAAATAACTAAAAGCTACCACATATTTAGATGAATTGACTGATTTAGCTTCTAGAAGGTGGAAATGGAAACAATGAGTGGAAGACAGAGAGACAGATTTTGGTTCCATTTAGAGAAAAAAAAAATCTCACTAAAAATTAATGTTTGCCAAAAACAGAAAAGCCTTCTTTGAAATATAGATGAAAGGCTGAACAGGTTGAGATATATATAATTGTAATGGAATACTACTGTGCTTTAAGAAATGATGAACTTGATGATCTTAGAAAAACGTGGAGACTAGCACAAAATAATGAAGAGCAAAATGAGCAGAATTAAAAGGTTGTACACAGTAACAGTAATATTGTTTTAAGAATGACTTTGAGTGAATAAATCATTTTGACTATTATAAATGCCCAAGTTAACTACAAAGGACATATGAAAGAAGACCCTATGTGCATCTAGAGAAAGAACTAATAAATGGATGTATAAAATGATTTTATACACACACACACACACACACACACACACCCATATATATATATATATATATATATATATACGTATATGTTTAATGGTAGTCATCTCTGGGGAGGGGAAGGGAAAAAGAAATTTACATAACTTTATTATATATTTGAAGAGAATAGCAAGTTGTACATAGTAGATTTGCAGTTTCATGTTTAATCACTTTTTTAAATAAAAAATTATGCTGTTATGAAATGCTTATTTTATTCCATAAATTAAAAATATAAATATAAATAAAAATTTAAAAATAAAAAAATAAAAATAATAGGTTAAAAATAAGATCATAGGATCAGAGGTTTAAAGTTTGAAGGAATTTAAGAGTCCTGTTAATTCAACTTTCTTATTTGAAGGCCTAGGAAGGCTATGAAATTTACCCCATGTTCCTCCTTATTCCATCTAATGTAAACATGAAAACCGAATAATGACTAGTTGTAGAGGAGATCCTTGGTCAGGCATAGGTGGGGTTAGGTGACCTCTTCCAATTCTGGGATTCCATGAATATTTATTTTTTGAGTAATCTCTGAAATTTATAATGAACCCTAATGGTGAAATCTGAGCCTTTAGTCAGATCCTCTATGGAGGATTGATGGGAAAGACAAGAACAACAATCTTATGGTGTTTGAAGGTGTAGAAGGGTTGCCATTTGTGCTGACAGAGTGAAGACCAAGGCAAATGAACTCACAAATAATCAAAGGATTAAAGTAAGTTTTATGTTCCAAAGGTCAAACACTCAATCATATTTCTTGTGGCCAACAAATTATGATTCCAGTATGTATCTATGTATCTGCACATACAATTCAAATGCAATTGCAATTAGAATGAAATACCACTTCAATATGTATTAATAAATGGTAAAAATTTGAAAAATAGAGACAGCCCAAAGCATAGAATTAGAATATAAATTCTGGAAGACCCAATGCATTAGAAGAGGATGGACACAGGGCATTGAAAATGAGTAAGAGTATGTCTTGGGCTTCCACACAGTCATTTTCGCTGTGTATGTAGTTTTTTCCACAGTCATATTTTGATTTTAATGAGTTAGTATCATTCAATATTAATAGAACATGTGACATTTTTATAACTTGCTAACAACATATCCATATAAACTTTTAATTATAAGAAAGGATGGAATAAGCATTTGTATAGTGCCTACTATGTGTCAGGCACTGTTATAAGCACACCAATCTCCAGAGTTGTGCAGATCAAATAGCTTTAAAAATTTTAAAAAGCAATTAGTTTAGTGCTTGGCACATAGTAGGAAATTAATGGATGCTTATTTCCTTTACTTCCCCTATAAAAATATTATCCCTTCTAATTTCATAACATCCCCACAAGATAGGTGCTATTGAATCAAGTGAGAGTTAGAATGACTTAGGTTTAAGTCATGGTTCGTAAAAAAGAAATTTATACTTTCTAGACTGCTGCTCCCAGGCCCAGTCAAATACATGTAAAAAATGTCTCTAAACAAATTCTGGAGCTGCAGAACCCACAGAATAATGGAGTGAAGCAAATCTCCAGCCCAAGACATTCTGGAAAGTCACTGGGAAGTGTCTATAGCACCACTGGGGGCAAAGCGCAGTCTGGTGTGTGCCGTGTTGGTACACACAGCACCTGAGCAGATCCTGGGTAGACTGAATCTCTCGCTCTTGTGGCAGTTTTCAGACTTCAAGATGCCAAAATGCTGAGGACAAATTGGAATGTCAGTGGAAAAAAGCCTGTGGGGCCAGTGTAGGAGAGTGGAGTGGTCTGGCCCCAGCCCCATGGCAGCTGACTGGAGAGGTGAGGAAAAAACTTGTGGCAGCCACAGCAGCAGCAGGGTCAGAGACTTTGATTGTTTCTGGAGCTCTAGGCCCCACAGATTGTGAGAAGGCTGATTGGCTGACAGTACACTCGCAACACCACTGGAAGCAGAGAACTACTTTGACAAAGATCTCAAAAGTCAAGTAAATAGCTGGGGTAAAGAGCTAAAACTGGAAAAAGAATCAGACTATAGAATTTTACTTTGGTGACAAGGAGGACCAAAGCATGCAAACAGAAAAAAACAAAGTTAAAGTACCTCCATCAAAAGCCTCCAAAAAAAAATATGAATTAGTCTCAGGACATGGAAGAACTTAAAAAGGATTTTGAAAATCAAGTAAGAGAAGTAGAGCAAAAATTGGAAAGAGAAATGAGAGTGATGCAAAAAAAATCATGATAAGCAAGTCAAAAGCTTGCTAAAGGAGACCCCAAAAAATGCTGAGGAAAATAGCACTTTAAAAAATAGACTAACCCAAATGGGAAAAGAGATAGAAAAAGCAAATGAGGAAAAGAATGCCCTAAAAAGCAGAATTGGCCAGATGGAAAAGGAGATCCAAAAGCTCACTGAAGTAAATAATTCCTTAAAGATTAGAATGGAACAGATAGAAGCTAATGACTTTAAGAAAAAAGAAATTATAAAACAAAACCAAAAGAATGAAAAAAAATAGCAGACAATGGGAAATATCTCATTGGAAAAAGAAGTGATCTGCAAAATAGAACCTGGAGAGATAATTGATAAATAATGGGACTACCTGAAAGCCATGATAAAAAGAAAAGAGCCTAGACATCAGCTTTCATGAAATGAAAATTACCCTGATATTTGAGAACCAGAGGGTAAAATGAATATTGAAAAAATTCACCTATCACTTCCTGAAAGAGATCTGAAAAGAAAAATTCCTAGGAATATTGTAGCCAAATTCCAGAGTTCCCAATCAAGGAGAAAATACTGCAAGCCACCAGAAAGAAACAATTTGACTATTGTGGAAATACAATCAGGTTAACAAAAGATCTAGCAACTTCTACATTAAAAGATCAAAGGGCTTGGAATATGATATTCCAGAAGTTCTTGAACTAGGATTAAAACCAAGAATCACCTACCTACCCAGCAAAACTGAGTACAATACTTCAGGGGGAAAAATGGTCATTCAATGAAATGGAGAACTTTCAAGCATTCTTGATGAAAAGACCAGAGCCTAATAGAAAATTAGACTTTCAAGCACAAGAATCAAGAGAACCATAAAAAAGGTAAATAGGAAAGAGAAGTCATAAGGGACATACTAAAGTTGAACTGTTTACATTCCTACATGGAAAGATAATATTTGTAACTCGAGACTTTTTTCATTATTTGGGTAGTTGGAGGAATTATATTCATATTGACAGAGGGAATAGGATGAGTTGAATAGGAAGGGAAGATATCTAAAAAAGTAAAATTAAAGAGTAACAGAGGAATGTATTGGGAAGAGAAAGGGAGAAATGGAATGGGGCAAATTATCTCTCATAAAAGAGGCAAGAAAATGGACGGGAAAAGGAGGGAGGTGAGAAGGAAAAAGCTTACTCTCAACACATTTGGCTTGAGGAGGGAATAACATACTCACTCAATTTGGTATGAAAATCTATCTTACACTATGGGAAACTAGGGGAGAAGTGGGTGGTTGGGATGTGAGGGGGATGATAGAAGAGAGGGCAAATGGGAGGTGGGGGTAATTAAAAGTAAACACTTTTAGGTAAGGACAAGGTCAAAAGGGAGAATAGAATAAATGGGGGGCAGGATAGGATAGAGGGAAATACAGTTAATCTTTCACAACATGACTTTTATGGAAGTCTTTTGCATAACTACATATGTATAGCCTATATTGAATTACTTCCCTTCTCAGTGGGGATGGGTGGGGAGGGAAAGAAGGAGAGAAGTTAGAACTCAAAGTTTTAAAAACAAATGTTAAAAATTGTTTTTACATGCAACTTGGAGATAAGAAATACAGGTAATGGGTTATAGAAGTGTATCTTGTCCTACAAGAAAATAGAAAAGATGGAGATATGGGAAGGGAGGTATGTGATAAAAGAGAGGGCAGATTGAGGGTTGGTGTAATCATAATGCACGATGTCTTGTGGTGGGGGAAGGGAAGAGATGGGGAGAAAATTTGGAACTAAAAATCTTGTGAAACTCTAACTAACTAACTAAATAAAGATAGGTACTATTACTGTCCTCATTTTACAGCTGAAGAAACTGAGGCAAACAGAGGTTAAGTGACCTGACTAAAGTCACATAGCTAGTAAGTGTGTGTATCCACATTTGAATTCCTGGTTTCTTGGTCAGAGCTCTATCCATTGCTCTAACAGTTTCCAGAGGGAGAAAAAAAGGATGACACCAATAAAGACTTTTTAATGTAAAATTTTTGAGACTGAAAAGGAATTGGTAAAAAATAATATTTTTCTTGTATCCCAGGTTGTATCTTATCAGAGACACTGATAAAGTTGAAAGATCACTTACTTTGGAGTTAGAAGACTTGCAGATGAATCCAGTCTCTGGCTACTGTGTGACCTTGGACAAGATATCTAGCCTCCCTTGGCCTCAGTGTCCTCATCTGTCAAATGAGCAGATTAGACTAGAAGCCCTCTGAGATCCTTTATAGCTCCAGATAAATATGATACAATGCTTACAGACAGGGTGCAGTCTACTGTAGCTCCCACATAGCAATTTCCTCTGTGTAGAGTTCCCCAATGATCAAACAGCTATTTCAAGTAATGGCGATATTCTGTTAAAATCTTATAAATCACTCTCCACATATTATTTTACTTGCTCCTCATAATAAGCCTGAGGCAGCATAGAATAGTTAAAAAAATTAATTTTCAATTAAAGGACATGGATTTGAATGTTTGATTTATTACTTTACTACCAGTGTTTCCTTATGCAGATCATTTAATATCCCTTGGCCTTAATTTCCAATCTGCAAACTGAAGGGGTTGAAGTAAATGCCCTCTATGGTCTCTTCTAGTTGAAAGTATATTATCTATGTTGTGTGCCCTAAATATTATTATTCCTATTTTACAGATGAAGAAATTGAGGCTTAAAGAGATTAAATGCCTTGACATGGTCATAGATAATGTTGGAAATAAAATTTGAAATCAACTTTTCTGATATGAAACATAACACTCTAACCACTAGGTCATGCTGCTTCAATAATAACAGCAATCTATAAAATAACACAAAGACAGGTTTCATAGTTAGCTATCTAGATCTAAAATGATAAAGTGAACTTGAAATAAAGTTCCTTCTTTCCAACCCTGGTAGTGAAATTTATTCAAAATGATTAAAAGTCCAGCTTTATTACTCTTCCCCCAATGGCTTGGCTCAAACTCTAGCTTATTATTATTATTTTTAAGATAGAAAAGGCAAGGTTAAACTACAGATTCTCTTTTCTATAAATATATATGTGTATGTATATGTAGAGATGCATATATACCTCTCTCTCTATATGTATGTGTATAAATGTATATGTGTATATATATATATATATGTATATATATATGTATGCACCCATATTCTAATACTATAACATTTCATTTTATACTGAAAGAATCTATATATACATCATCTCACTTTAAGAATGAGCTAGGTCATGACACGAATACTGAATCCTGAGAAAATACACAATGGATATTCTTTTAAGCTTTTTGATTAACCTCTGAGGCCCTATAAAGAAGGAGTCATAATTCAAAACTGTTTAGTCATTGAAATTCATTGTACAAAAGTTTATATTTAAAATTGTAAAACTTTTTTCATCTTTTGGGGCTATTGCATTTCCTTTTTTTTTTTATGCACATTCTCTTAAATCTCTTTTGTTCTATTTAGTTTATTTGTTAAACCTTCACATCTTTTGTTAGTTCATATAAAGCCTATTTTAGGGTATGCACATTTTTACTTTTTATATTTCCCTAGGTTTATACTGATTTTCACCCTCTGTTTCTTTACTGAAATTTCAATTGGTAGGTCTTTAAGGTGACTTAAGTGGATGGAGATTCTTTGTTTTTCTACTTTAGGCTTAAAACTATGAGTAGAAGAGCACTTTCTCTGAGTTTCCCTTCATTTCTCCTTTCTCAATTTGTCCAATTGAATTTACTCAGTTTTAGAGCAATCTGATCAGTGATAATTCAGAATGCCATAGAATCCTAGAATAATTGCATTTTTAAGCTAGAAGAGACTTTAGAGATTAAATAATTCAACCGCTTTCTTACACAAATAAGGAAATTGTGGCCCCATCATGGCTAAGTGATTATCTAGGCTTACATAGCTAGCCATTTGAATTTTTTATTTCCACTTCAGTGCACTTTCTACCACATCACGCAAACCTTCCTAGATAAATTGTATTTGTTGCTACTCTTACTTATTTTACAGACATAAATCTACCATGAAGAGCCTTAATAAGGAAGACTAGTAGTTCCCATGCTCACCTGCTCTAGGGGTTCACTTCTCTAGCCTAAAAAATTATAGAGTAAAATCCCAAATATTTTCATGTGTTGAATAATGGCTTTTATTTAGTGATCTTTTTATATATTAATAGAAATCAATATTTAGAATAAGTTCAATCATCTCAATTGAATAAACTTTCATCCATTTAACAACTACTACATAAAATATATGGTACTAGTTGCTAAGGATATCAGAATGAGGTTATATTGTCTCTGCCACTGAAGAACTTACATCTTGTAATGGAGAGGGGAGAAGAAGGGTTTGAGAAATAGGTATAATGAAAAAGGCAATATGATTTTTGCACATTGGAGAGATCCATCACAATAGCATGAAAAATCTGAGATATGCAATGATAGGAGATATTATCTCCTATACATTACTACATATTACCACTAGCTCCAGGGGTCAAGGAAGGCATCTTGAACAAAATATCTGCTGAACTGTCCCTGGAAAGATTTTAATGGATGGAGGGGAAGAAGGTAGATGCAAATTATGGAGGTAGAAGATGCTAAAGCAAGATTGGATAATGAACAATAACTTGGTTTAGATAATACCTATAGTGAAGAAATGGAAGTACTGTGAAATAAGGTTGAAAATCAGGTTAGCGTCAAAATGCAAAATGCCTGGAAATGCCAGGCTATTTATATTTCATTAGTAGGCAATGGGAAGCCATTTATATTTTTAAACTAGAACATGACATGACCAGATCAGAATAATCCAGGCATTATTTTGACAATAGTATGGACAAATTAGAGGAGAAAGAATAGAATGGTAGAATGAGTGAATTTTCATTTTTTTTTGGCATTTGTTCTCTCCCTTCCACTATCCTGTATTTTACTTTGGTTTGCACTAGGAGGCACTAGGTGGAGCTCCTCAAGGCATTCTGGGAGGCTAGAGATGTAAAGTGAAATAGGCATTCTCAAACATAGTTTACGTATTGATTTGTTTTGATGGATATTGTGTGTGTCTGTGTGTGTGTCTCTCTGTGTGTATATATGTGTTAAATTAAGGCAGGGCTTTTATTGCTATTTTCACTAGAGAAGTTACAGATATACAAATAAGAGTATCAATAAAATGTGGTTCCAAAATGTAAAGAAGAAAACAAAAAAGAGAAAGGAACCAAAAAAGGACATTTTATTAGTGTGATAAATAAACACACATATGTATATGAATATATATAGATACACATATGTTCATTTTTATTGCATAAATGTGTATTCAGATTTTAATAGGTTAGTTTCTTCTACCTTTTGTTTGCTTGTTCTACTTTGTATATTAAATGTTTATTTGTTACATTTACAACAGGAAAGGAGAAACAAAAAATTCTGAAGTTCAAAATCTGCTTGTCACTCGTCTGGGAAAGTAATACTGAGCCAACATAGGGAGGCCAGAAAATTGAAGTCAATATGAAATGAAATAAAAAGAATTTAGAAATTTGTGTTAGGATACAGAGGCAGCTTACAATAGATAATATGCAGCAATTGTTTGCACATCATTTATCTGTATGATGTCTACTTATATGTGAACTAGGCTGAACCAAATTTCCAGGAAAGTCTTCAAGTTATGAAAAAAGTAGGGCCAGGAATATGGTCCAGTTTAAAATATAAAATCATTGAATATCAGAGTTAGAATGAACCCACATGATTATCTAGTTCAACTCCTTCATTTTGTAGATGAGGAAACTAAAGTCCACAGAGATTTGCTTGGCTTTTTCAGATCAAATAGCAAATTAATGGGAAAAAGATAGCTAGAAGCCAACTTGTCTGAGTTCTAATCCATTTTCCTCTTCCTTTATCTTTTCTCTATTATCTCCATGAACTATAAGTGTAGTATATTCTGTAGAAATCTGGAAATTTTAGATGAATAGATGTTCCTGATCATCATGGGACAGATGCTATTTGAATATAGGGTTAAATAATTTCTAGGCCAAAAGAAGCAATACATCATAAAGACAAAGGATGTTATGCTATCAACAAGGCCTAAAAGCATTTTCAATTTATTCATTTAAAAATTGCAGGCCAGAAGCTGTATGTCTTTTCTTTTTACGACATTTTCTCTGATCTTCATTTTATCCCAATCCAAAATAGAAAATTATGCACCAAAGATAAATAAATTTCAGTTATCTTTGGTGTAAAAAATTAAGAATTCAAACAAGATTAAAACCTCATGAACAAGCAGAGAAGACAAGTATTCCCTAACCCCCAGTGAGTACTCACTCAACATTCCCTCTGCTACCACTATTCATGCTCTCTTCTCAGCTCACTTCCCTCCTTCCAGTGTCCCATAGGTTCAAACTACAAATGGCAGAAATGTGTTCAGGATGCAATAGCAGAGAAGCAGTGTTCTAGGACTCAAAAGAGTTCTGCAAGGGAACAGGGGAAACTGGTCAGGAAAATTATCTCCTAGGAGCAAAATTTAACCTCAATTCCTTCCTTCCTTGCATAAACATGGATAAAAATCCCAAACAGCAGAAATTTTCTTAGACTGAAAAAGCAGAATGATATAGCTATATGCCACTGGGTCATAGTGTTGCGAAAGAGAAGGAACAGGATAGGGCATATATATGGTGATGGTTTATGTGGCTCTCCACTAAGCCTAAAGGAAAGAGCTCAGCATCCAGCTACAGTAAAGTTTGAATTTGCTGAAATCATTTGGGGGAAAGAATATAGGCTGGTGAATTGTGAATTGTCCAACATAGGAGAAGGTTGAGGTGCTTTGAGATCCAGAACCAGAGAAAAAAATATCAGAAGGGAGGGAGTCAGAAAGTGAGCAGTAGGGAAAATAAGGGGAAAAAAAGACTGAAATTATTAAAGACCTTAAGACAAAACTCAAAGACTTAATAGGCAGATAAATGAACAGGGAAGACATTAACAGTAAAAAAATATGACCTCTAGAATTTTAACATTTGTAAATAAATATTATAAAACAAAGGGAAATTGCCCAGTGAGGTAGAGAACCCTGTGGATTTTCAAGAGCATGAAATCAAAGCATCGTGTTTTTCAATGGTTTATGAGACAAATAAGAATACTAAGATCAGAATTTACAACCTATGCAAGAGAAATAATACAAAATAGAAAAAAAATTTACAGTGTCAAAATCTCACCAAAGAAATGAAAAAGAGAATAATATTGAGAATGGAACTGCAAAAGTAGAGAAGTGGAGAAGCAAAAAGAAATAATATTAAAAGAAAGTATGCTCTATATACAAACAAAGCATAATGATTTCAAAGACAGTACACTTAAAGACATCTTAAGGGTTTTTGTTTTCTCAGAAGTAAAAAAAAATATAAACACTATATAGGAGGAAATAATATTAAAAAATCCCTAGAAGTTCTGAATATGGAAACAAAGTACTAATTAAAAGAATGCGAACCTCACCATCAGAAATAAAATTTGAGACTGAAAACTGAAAGAAATGTAGTAGTTAAATTTCAAAATTCCATTGAGAAACAATACTTTTTTTTTTTGCTAACAAGTGATGTTCAAATACAAATAAAAGGACATTTGAATAATAGAGAATTATTCTGAATTAACCAGAAAATGCAAGAGAGAATGGAATGCTCTTCTCTAAAAACAGATGGAGCTCAAGTTGCTCCTCAAGATGACCTGCTCTGCAAACAAGTCTAAATATATATGCAAAAAAAAAATGGGAAAGGGTCCCACATGTGCAAAAATAATTACATTAGCACTCTTTGTAGTTGTCAAAAACTGGAAATCAAGGGGATGTCCATCAATTGGGGAATGGCTGAATAAATTATGGTATATGAATGTAATGGAGTACTATTGTGCCATAAGAAATGATGAACAAGAAGACTTCAGAGAAGCCTGGAAGGACTTCTATGGTCTGATCAGAACCAGGAGAAATTTGTGCACAGCAATGACCACAGTGTGTGAGAGTTTTTTCTGATAGACTTGGAACTTCATAACAATGCAAGAACTTAAAAAAAAATTCCCAATGGTCTTCTAAGGCAAAATTCCTCCACACTCAGAGAAAGAACTATGAAATTCTTTCATAGAATGTAGCAGATCATTTTAGTGTGTGTACGTGTGTGTGTATTATGTTTTGATTTGTTGTATGATTTCTTCCATTTATTTTAGTTCATCTACACAGCATGACTACAGTGAAAACGTATTTGATAGGAAAGTATCTGTAGATCCTATACAAAATTGTATGCCGTCTTGGGGAGGGAGAGGGGTAGTGGAAGATAGGGAGGAGGGAAAAATCTAAATTTTATGGTAGTGATTGTAGAACATTAAAAAAAATATATAAATGCAAAATGATGGACATTCAATAATAAAGTCTATATATGTGTGTATGTGTATACATACATATAGGTGTATTTATAGACATATACACTTAAACATACATACACGTGTGTGTGTGTATGTGTGTGTGTGTGTGTGTGTGTGTGTGTGTGTGTGAAGGAAAGGGGCCTACCAGTACCATATCTCAAACTCTATTACAAACCAGTAAACATAAAAGAATTAGAAATCAAAGGATGCCCATCAATTGGGGGATGGGTAAACAAGTTATGGCATATGATTATGATGGAATACTATTGTGCTGTAATAAATGAAGAAGAGTATGGTTTCAAAAAACCAAACCTTGAGAAGTCTTATAGGAACTTATACAAAGTGAATTAAGCAGAACCAGAAAAACATTGTTCGTGATAACAGCAATATTGCATGATGATTAGTTGCAGATAACTTTGTTGTTCTCACCAATACAATGATCTGAGAAAATTCCAAAAGACTTATGATGAAAAAAAATATTCACCTCCAGAGAAAGAACTGATGGAGTCTGAATGCAGATCAAAGCATATTTGTTTTTACCTTATATCATTTTTGTTCTGTTTTTAATAGATGCAAATTTATTCATTTTTACTATTCAACATTCATTTACACAAGATTTTGAGTTCTGAATTTCCTCCCCATTTTTCCCCACCTGCTCAACCCCAAGATGGTATGCATTCTTACTACCCCCTCCCCAAGTCTGCCCTCCCTTTTGTCATCCTCCCTCTTATCCCCTTCCCCTTTACTTTCTTGAAGGGCAACATACCCTTCAAGATTTTTATACCCCATTGCCTTTTTTAAAATTAATTTTATTTATTTTCAGTGTTGTACAATCACTACCATATAACATAGATTTTTTCCCCCTCCTTCTCTCTTCCCTTCCCCCTCCTTCTCTGAGATGGCATATAATTTTATATAGGTTCTACACATACATACCTATTAAATACATTTTGTGTGTTTCATGCTATGTAGAAGAATTAAAATGAATGGGAGAAATCATGTACCAAACCAAAATGTAAGACAAAAGAAAATGATCTGTGACATTCTGCAATTGAACTCCATAGTTCTTTCTCTGGATATGGAAGGCATTTTGCCTTAAACCACCAGAAAAAAACAAAAAACAAAAAACAAACTCTTGCATACTGTGGTTGTTGCTGTGCACAAAGTTCTCCTGGTTCTGCTCCTTTCACTCAGCATCAGATTATATAAGTTTTTCCAGGCCTCTCTGAAGTCTTCCTGTTCATCATTTCTTATAGCACGATAGTATTCCATTGTATTCATATACCATAATTTATTCAGTCATTCCCCAATTGATGGGCATCCCTTTAATTTCCAGATTTTGACCACCACAAAGAGTGCTGCTATAAATATTTTTTACACTTGGGACCTTTTCCCATTTTTATGATCTCTTGTGGATACAGTCTTAGAAGCAATATTGCTGGGTCAAAGGGTATGCACATTTTTGTAGCCCTTTGGGCATAGTTCCAAATTTCTCTCCAGAATGGTTGGATCAGCTCACAGCTCCACCAACAATGAATTAGTGTTCCAACTCTCCCACATCCTCTCCAACATTTATTATCTTTCTGTTCTTTCATGTTTGCCAATCTGATAGGTGTGATGTGGTACCTCAGAGTTGTTTTGATTTGCATCTCTCTAATCAATAGTGATTTAGAGCATTTTTTCATATGACTATAGATAGCCTTAATTTCTTCCTCTGAAAACTGCCTGCTCATATCCTTTGACCATTTATTGATTGGAAAATGATTTGTATTTTTGCACATTTGACTCAGTTCTCTATATATTTTAGAAATGAGGTCTTTATCACAAACTAGTTGCAAAAATTCTTTCCCAGTTTTCTGCATCCCTTCAAATCTTGATTACGTTGGGTTTGGTTGTACAAAAACATTTCAGTTTAATGTAACAAAATTATCCATCTTGCACTTCATAATACTTTTTGTCTCTCTTTAGTCAAAAATTCTTTCCTTCTCCATAAATCTGATAAATACACTGTTCCTTGCTCCAAAAATTTGTCCATAATATCAATCTTTATACCCAGATAATGTAATCATTTGGACTTTATTTTTGTGTACACTATCAGGCATTGGTCTATGCCTAGTTTTTGCCACACTGTTGTCCAGTTTTCCCAGCAATTTTTGTTGAACAGTGATTTCTTATCCCAGAACCCAGAGTCCTTGGGTTTATTAAACAGGAGATTGCTATATTCACTGTATACTGTGTCTTGAGAACCTAGTGTATTCCACTTGTCTACCCTTCTGTTTCTTAGCCAGTACCAAGTGGTTTTGATAATTGCTGCTTTATAATACAATTTGAGATCTGGTAGTGCTAGACCACCTTTCCTAGCATTTCTTTTCGTTAGTCCCCTTGATATTCTGGATCTCTTGTTCTTCCAGATAAATTTTGATATTATTTTTTTCCAGCTCTAGAAAATAATTATCTGATGGTTTGATTGGTATGGCACTAAATAAGTAAATTAACTTAGGTAGAATTGTCATGTTTGTTATATTGGCTTGGCCTACCCATGAGCAACTGATATTTATCCACTTACTCAGTTCTGACTCTATTTGTGCGAAGTGTCTTGTAATTGTGTTCATATTGTCCCTGGGTTTGTTCTGGATGATAAACTTACAAATATTTTATAGTGTCTACCCTAGCTTTAAATGGGACTTCTCTTTCTATCTCTTTCTTATGGACTTTTTTGACTAATATGTAGAAATGTAGAAGATTTGTGTGGGTTTATTTTGTAACCTGCAACTTTGCCAGAGTTGTTTATTATTTCAAGTAGTTTTTTACTTGAATCTCTGGGATTCTCTAAGTATGTCATCTGCAAAGAGCGATAACTTTGTTTCTTCTTTGCCTGTTCTAATTCCGTCAATTTCTTTATCTTCTCTAATTGCTACAGCTAATGTTTCTACTACCATTGGATAACAGTGGCAATAATGGACATCTTTGTTTCACCCCAGATCTGATTGGAAATGCATTTAGCTTATCTCCATTGCATATAATGCTTGCTGAAGGTTTTAGGTAGATACTGCTTATTATTTAATGGAAAATTGCCTTTATTCCTATGCTGTCCAGTGTTTTTAATAGGAATGGGTGTTGTATTTTGTCAAAAGCTTTTTCTGCATCTAATGAGATAATCATGTGGTTTCTGTTAGTTTTTTTGTTGTTGTTGATATGATCAATAATGCTATTAGTTCTCATAATATTGAACCAGCCCTGCATTCCTGGGATGAATCTTACCTGATCATAATGTATTATTCTCATGATAAGTTGCTGTATTCTTTTTGCTAAAATCTTATTTGAAAGTTTTGCATCTACATTCATTAGAGAAATTGGTCTCTAATTTTCTTTCTCTGTTTTGTCTCTTCCAGGTTGAGGTATCAAAACCATATTTGTATCATAAAAAGAATTTAGGAGGACTCCTTCCCCAATTTTCCCAAATAGTCTATATAGCATTGAAATTAACTGTACTTTAAATGTTTGATAGAATTCACTTGTAAATCCATCTGGCCCAGGAGATTTTTTCCTAAGGAGTTCATTGATGGTTTGTTCAATTTCTTTTTCTGAGATGGGGTTGTTTAAGCATTCAAATTTCTCTTCTGTTAATCTGGGCAATTTATATTTTTTAAAATACTCATCCATCTCATTAAGATTGCTCAATTTATGGGCATAAATTTGGGCAAAGTAATTTCTAATTATTGTTTTAATTTTCTCCTCATTGGAAGTGCGTTCATCCCTTTCATTTTTGATATTGGTAATTTGGTTTTCTTCTTTCTTATTTTTAATCCAATTGACCAAAAGTTTATCAATTTTATTAGCTTTTTCATAAAACCAACTATTAGTTTTATTTATTAGTTCAATAGTTTTCTTAATTTCAATTTTATTAATCTCTCCTTTGGTTTACAGTATTTCTATTTTGGTATTTACTTGGGGATTTTCAATTTGTTCTTTTTCAAGATTTTTCAATGGCATGCCCAGTTTATTGATCTCCTTTTTAAAAATATTTTATTCATCTAGGCATTCAAAAATATAAAGCTTCCCTTAAGAACTGCTTTTGCACTATCCCATAATATTTTTTAGGTTGTTTCATTATTGTTGTTCTCTTGAATGAAGTTGTTGATTGTTTTCTATGATTTGTTGTTTAACCCATTCCTTCTTTAGGATTATTTAGTTTCCAATTAATTTTTGTTTTATCTTTCCATGGCTTTTTATTTCATATAATTTTTATTGCATTATGATAAGGATGCATTGACTATCTCTCCCTTTCTGCTCTGGATTGTAAGGTGTTTATGCCCTAGTACATGGCCAATTTTTGTCTATGTGCCATGTACTGCTGAGAAAAAGGTATAATCCTTTCTATTCCCATTTAATTTACTCCAGAGTACTATCATATCTACCTTAATAGAGCTTTCACATTTGACTACCACCTCAAACAGTCTTCCCTTCCTTCTTTCAGCCCCACTCCCTTTTATTTCCCTTACCCTTAGTACTTCTTCTTCCCTTTTCCCCTCCTAGTGCCTATAAAGCTAGTTAGATTTACATACTTAATTAAGTTTATTGTTCCATCCTTGAACCAATTTAGATGAGAGTTCCTCTCAAACAATGCTCATCTTCCTCCCCTCTTTCCCTCTACTGTAATATAATTTTGTACTTCTTCCTGTGATGTAATTTACTATCTTCTGCTTCCTCCTTTTCACATCTCCTGTTACAATCCCTCTCACAGGCTTAAGTCACATTTTTATCATTTTTCATTTTATCATTTTATCATTTTTATCATCCCATCATTTACCTTATACACATTCCCTCTATCTATCTATGTATACCCCTTTTATATTTCATAATAGATATACAATTCTCAGGATTAACAAGTATCATCTTCCCTTATAGGAAGGTAAATAGTTTGCTCAAATTGAGTAACAAGTTTTTCTTTTCCCCTGTTTACCTTTTTATGCCTTTCTTGAGACCTGTGTTTGAAGATTGAATTTTCTACTGAGTTCTGGCCTTTTTGTCAGGAAGGCTGGAAATCTCTTATTTTGTTGAATGCCAATCTCCTTGCCTGAAATGCTACGCTGAACTTTGTTGGGTAATTGATCCTTGGTTGTAGTCCCAGCTGCTTTGCCTTATAGAATATCAGATTCCAATTCCTTTGATCGTTTAACTTAGAAGCTGCAATGTCTTGTGTAATGCTGACTGTAGTTCCTTAATATTTGAATAGTTTCTTTCTGGCTGCCTGTAGTATTTTCTCCTTCACTTGATAGTTCTGGAATTTGCCAACAATATTTCTTGGTGTTTTTAGTTTAGGATCCCTTTTGGGAGGTGAATGGTGGATTCTTGTGATGACTATTTTGCCCTCTGAATCTAGCACTTCTGGGAAGTTTTCCTTGATGATTTCTTGGAAGATATTGTCTAGACTTTTTTTTTCATCATGACTTTCTAGTAGGCCAATAATTCTTAAATTTTATCTCCTGGATCTATTTTCCAGATCAGTTGTTTTTCCAATTAGATAGTTTACATTTTATTCTCTTTTTTCATTCTTTAGATTTTGTTTGACTGATTCTTGATATCTCATGGAGTCATTAGTTTCTACTTGCCCAATTCTAATTTTTATCAAATTGTTTTCTTCAGTTAACTTTTGCATCTCCTTTTCCATCTGTCCAATTATTCCTTTAAAGGAATTTTCTCCAGTTAGTGTTGTACTTTCTTTTCCTTTTGTCCAATTTGCTGAGTTAGGTTTTGTTCTTCCTTTTCCATATATTCAATTTTCCTTTATAAAGAGCTGTTCTCTTGGTAGAATTCTTTTCTCATACTTTTAAGATCATTGATCAGTTTTTCTTCTATTTCCTTCTTCAGCTGTTCCAGGAGAGCTATTTGTGCATGTGAGCTGTTTGTTCATAGTCCCTTCTGAAGTTTCAGATGGAGCACAGTCTCAATACTGACCTCTTTGGTATTCGTGTTTTGGCCCTTGTCCCCACAGAATGATTCTATGATCCTTTCCTACTTGCTTTGCTTCTTCTTACTCAGGATGATGAAGCTTTGTGTGTTGTGGCGTCTGGTTCTTTCAGCAAGGAGCTAGAGAACCTGATGCTGAGCTGGCTGGTGTGAGAAAGCAAAGGGCAAGTGTCTTTTTTTTTTTCTTTTTGTTTTGTGTTTCCCTAGATTAACCCTGGGGCTAGCTTGCTTAGTGTGGGGTTGAGGTGGTCTTGTCATGGGAGATGTCCTCAGCTGAGCTGGAGCAAAAGCAAGCTCAAGGGTTGGTGATCCAGTCTGCCCTATTGTCTTCTTGTTTCCACTGAGACAAGCCTGGGCTCCTGGTGTTGGTGATTACAGGGCTCCACCTCCCTGAGGCTCCTCTGTCCTAGTTCTTCTCCACCACTGTAAGAGGAATATTCCTTAGTGATTATCCTGGCCTCATGTGCTATGACACTGTTTGCCCCTTCTGCTGATCCCACTGATCCAGGATTTTTCTAGGGAAATATTTTATATTTCTTTAAGGTCAACAAGGGTAGGGAGAGAGAGCATTTACTGATCACTCTGCCATTTTGGCTTCCAGAAATTCAAATAGGTGACTTACAGGCATTTAATCTGCTGGCTGATAGGCTCAGGAGCAGCTGCTGGTGATACCTGGGACTCAGTAGCTCTCACTTGCTCAGCTCCACTGGGCTCCTGCCCTGGGCTGCCACTCCACCATTTTGCCATGCTGCCACTGCCTCAGCTCACCCCACAGCTTTCCTGCTTGGCTATGCCACAACAGGATGTGCTGTGCTATATACCTTGGGCTCTTCCACCCCTGTGGAATAGATCCTTGTCATTGACCTTCTAGTCTGTCATGGTCTGTGAATCCGGCAAATTCTGTCTCCTATTGGATTCTGCACCTCCAAAATTTGGTCAGATTGTCTTTTTAGAAGTATCTGAAGGAGTTTGTGTAAGAGCTTAAGTGAGTAGTTGCTCTCAGTTCACCATCTTGGTTCTGCCCCCCCTTGCCTATTTATCTTATTTCCCAGTTGCATGTAAAAGCAATTTTTTACATTTATTTTTAAACCTCTGAGTTCTAAATTCTCTTACTTCTTCCCTCCCCCACCCAGCCTCATTGAGAAGAAAGCAATTCAATATAAGTTACACATGTATAGTTGTGCAAAACACCTCCATAACAGTCATGTTATGAAAGACTAACTATATTTCTCCTCATCCTATCCTGCCTCCAATTATTTTATTTTTTACTTCGACCTTGTCCCTTTTCTGAAGTGTTTGCTTCTGACTACCCCCTCCCCCAAACTACCCTCCCTTCTATTATCCCCCCTTTTAACCCCTTCTTCCCTCATTTCTTATAGGTTAATATACCCAATTGAGTGTGTATGTTATTCCCTCCTTAAGCCAAATCTGATGAGATTAAGTTTCACTCATTCCTTCTCACCTCTCCCTCTTCCCCTTCCTTGTAAAACCTTTTTTGCCTCTTTTATGTGAGATGATTTATACCATTCTATCTCTCCCTTTCTCCTTCTCCCAATATATTCCTCTCTCACATCCTAATTTTATTTTTAGATATCATCCCTTCGTATTCAACTTACCCTGTGCCATCTATCTATCTATCTATCTATCTATCTATCTATCTATCTATCTATCTATCTATCTATCTATCATCTTCTCTAACTACCCTAATACTGAGAAAGGTCTCATCAGTTACAAATATCATCTTTCCATGCAGGAATGTAAACATTTCAACTTTAATAAGTCTTTTACAATTTTTTATGATTTTTCTTTTCTTTTCACTTTTTCATGTTTCCCTTGATTCTGGTCTTTGAAAGTCAAATTTCCTATTTGGTTCAGGTCTTTTCATAAAGAATGTTTTTCAAATTCCTCTATCTCATTGAATGTCTATTTTTTTCCCCTTAAGGATTATACTCAGTTTTGCTGAATAGGTGATTCTTCATTTTAATTCTAGATCCTTTGGTTTCTGGAATACCATATTCTAAGCCTTCTGATTCCTTAATGTAGAAGCTGTTAGATCTTGTGTTATCCCGACTGTGTTTCCACAGTATTCAAATGGTTTCTTTCTGGCTGTTTGCAATATTTTCTCCATGTCTTGGGAATTCTGGAATTTGGCCATAATATTCCTAGGAATTTTTCCTTTAGGATCTCTTTCCAGAGGAGATTGGTGGATTCTTTCCATTTCTATTTTACCCTCTTGTTCTAGAATATCAGGCAATTTTCCTTGATAATTTTTTGAAAGATGATGTCTAGGCTCTTTGTTTTTATCATGGCTTTCAGATAGTCCCATAATTTTTAAATGATCTCTCTTGCATCTATTTTCCAGGTCAGTGGTTTTTCCAATGTGATATTCCACTTTGTCTTCTATTTTTTCATTCTTCTTATTCTGTTTTATAATTTCTTGATTTCTAATAGAGTCACTAGCTTCCATGTGCTCCATTGTAATGTTGAAAGAATTATTTTCTTCAGTGAACTTTTGTACCTCCTTTTCCATTTGGCCAATTCTGCTTTTTAAAGGACTTTGTTCCTAATTGGCTTTTTGGATTTCCTTTGCTATTTTGGTTAGTCTATTTTTTAAGATGTTATTTTCTTCAGTATTTTTTGGGTCTCCTTTCACAAGCTGTTGACTCTATTTCCAATATTTTCCAGTATCCCTCCTATTTCTCTTCTCATTTTTTCTTCTACTTCTCTTACTTGATTTTCAAAATCCTTTTTGAGCTCTTCCAGGGCCTGCAACCAATTTATATTCCTCTTGGAGGCTTTTGATGTAGGAGCTTTGACTCTATTGTCCTTCTCTGGTTATATGTCCTAATATTCCTCGTCACCAAAGTAAGATTTTATAATCTGAGTTCTTCTATGATGTTTGCTCATCTTCCCATTCAAACAGTTGACTTTTAACTTTTGTCAAGGTAGGACTCTGCTTCCAGTGGGGGTTGGGGTGGGAGTGGAGGTACTTTATTAGTCTACAGGTATTTTGTATCAATTGCTCAATCCTCCACCATCTGTGGCCCCAGAGCTCCAGAAGCAGCCTCTAAAGCTGCTGCTGTTGCCTCTGCTGCTGTCTCTGTTGCTGTAGCTGCTGGCTATCACCTGCATCTCCCTGGAACTGTAGCCAGACTGGGCCTGACTACTTGCTCCTCTTTCACCCAAGTCTCACAGAGTTGTCCCACTGACCTTTTTTGGTGTTTGTGGGTTGAGAATCTTGGAAACTTCCACAGCTGCCAATGATTCAGTCCACTGAGGCCTGCTCTGACAGGTCTTTATGGGTGCGGCCCATGGCAGACTACACTCCTTTCCCTGCCTGGTGTGAAAAATCCTTCCTGTTAAATTTCCTATTTGTCTTGGTCTGGGGATTTGTTTCATTCTGTCATTTTCTGGGTTCTGAAGCTCTAGAATTTGTTTAAAGTCATTTTGTACAGGTATTTGAAGGACTTAGGAGAGGGCTCAGGGAAGCCCCTGCTTTTTCTTTGCCATCTTGGCTCTGCTCCCTGGTCTGTACTTTTTTTGCTGTCATTGTTAATAAGAAATTTTTATTTGCATAATTGCCCATGTATAATCTATGTCAAATTCTTTGCCTTCCCAAGGAGGGGAAAGAAGAGGAAGGAAGAGAATTTTAATCTCAAATTAAAAATAAGCAAATGTTAATTTTTTTTACATGCAATTGAGAAGAAAAAATTAAGGTATAGTAGGAGGCAAGAGTAAAAGTAGACATCAAAGAGAAGCTTTGGTATATAAGAGGCCTGAAACATCACTGACTAAAGATAATGATACCTCAATCAATTGTGTGTGTGTGTGTGTGTGTGTGTGTGTGTGTGTATGTGTGTAATTAAATTATGCAATGGTAAGGCAATTAAAATGAAGTTAGGAAGAAGATAGAAAATTGGTCAAAGACCAATAAAGAAGAGAAAGTAGTTCCTGTAGTCCCTTAAGAAGAAGAAAACCTTGAGGAGAATGGGCACAGAGGCAAAGAGAGGGATTAAAGATGGGAAAACTCTATTTCAGTGGTGGGAGGAAGTTCCCTATATGAATACTTCAGAAGAGCAATGTTCTATAAACAGAGATGGGAAGCTTATAATGGGTGTGATTTGCAGGAATTAGGAGTTCAGAAAAGTCATTCCTCTTATCTAATGAGAAGGGAGAATGATCTGTGCAGCAATTTACTCCCAGAGAATCAAGAAGGTATGGATCCAGGGAAGAGATTTTGAGGCAGGTGAATAAAAATCAATGGAAGTGGGTAAAAGTCAACAATGACTAGCATAATCAAAGACATAGGAGAAATCCTACCATGAAAGAAAAATTTGTCTTATTTTCAGGAATGAGTATTTTTTTCTAAGAGTGAAGCACAACAAAGAAAAGGAGACTGGAGGTAAACTATATAATCCAATAAGAGGAATCATTTGGAAGGAAGAACCAAAAAAAAATACTTCAAATGCTTCAATATCATTAAAATATGGAGAATGAGGAACCAAATAAGTATATGATCTGTGAATCAAGCAATAAAATGAATAAAAATGATAAATGAAAATGAAGGAAACATCTTTTCTGGAAAAAATTCAGAAAATAAATTTACAAAGGTAATGAACTAAATAAATTGAAATAAAGTACAAGAAAGAGGATTCTACTTCACTAATTGAGAGGGGGAAAATTAAAAAAAAAACTAGATAAAAGCAAGAAAGAAAAGGGAAATAATAAGAAAAACTCCACAGTTGGGATAGGAAGAACAAATGATGTGAAGGATGTGAAGGTGAAGGAAAGAGAGCTGGTAGGGATAAGGCCATTAAAAAAAAATTAAGCAAGAATAAGTGGAGACATAGTGCTGTGTTTGTAGTAGAAGAGAAAGAAGTCCTAACTGAGAAGAGAACTCAATATTATAGACAAATGGAAGAAAATATAAACCCAGTTTCTATGAATTTAAATGTGAATAGATTAAACAATCTAACATAACACAAAAGAGTGACAGGTTGGATAAGAAATCAAAATATTACAATCTGTTACTTACAAGAAACACATGTAAAAGACAAAGACATGAATAGAATCAAATTTGGTGAATGGAAATTATTTATTATGCATCAAGTGAACCCAAAATATCAGGAGTTGCATTCATGATATCCACAAAGCAAAAACAAATATTCAAAAAAGGGATTAACAAGGAAACAACATTATCCTGAAAGGAATTGTAGATAACAAACCAATATCAGCATTAAACATGTACGATACAAATGCCTTGGTATCCAAATTTGTAAAAGAGTCAATAACAGAACCAGAAGAATACATATGCAGTGATGTAATATTGGCAGGAGATTCTGATATCCTTCCCTTTTTTTGGATAAATCTAACCAAAAAAGCAACAAAAGAGAAAATATGGAACTAAATAAATTGCTACAGAAACTAGAGCTAAAAGACTTAATGGACTCTTCTAATTGGTATTACAGAAGAATATATATATATATATGTATGTATATATATATATATATATATATATATATACATACATATATATATATATGTTTCTGAATACCAGATGGAACTTTTACAAAAACTGACAATGTATTAGACTATAATAATGTTGCAAATACATGCTGAAAAGGCAGAAGTAGTAAATAATCTTTTATGGATCATTACACAATAAAAATTGTGGCTGGTTCTGAAACCACAAACAAAACACACAGAAAAAAATGTTGATTTAGTAGTAAAATTATTAATCCTTAGTATGTCCCAGAATAAATCATAAGAATAATAATTATGCAAAAATGATAATGATGAAACAAAGTACCAAAATTTCTTGGATACTAAAGATCATATCTCTACAAACATATATTAACAAAATAGAAAAAGTGAGGATTAAAAATTAGAAAGCCAAAAAATAAATAAACCTAAAATTAAGCACAAAGGGAGAGATATTAAAAATTAGGAAAAAACTAAATAACCTGGAAACAAAAATACCCCATAAGAGTGATAAATAAAATTAAAAACTGGTTCTTTGGGAAGACTAACCCTTTAGCCAATCTAATTAAAAAGAACGAAAATGTCAAATCAGTAAAAAAAGCAAATGAACAGGGTGAAATCAAAACGAAATCAGAAGAAATAAAAAGAATAATCAGAATATTAAGGACATTATGTGCCTAAAAAAAACCCCTGAGAATACCACAGAAATGAATACTTTCCTCTAGAAATACAAAATATGATAAACTGACAAAAAAAAATTAGAAATCTTAACTAGCCCAATCTCAGAAAAAAATACAACTAACTCTAATGGAACTAGCAAAACCTGATGGATTTCACAGGAGAAAATTATCTGCCTTTTAAAGAATGATATATAAGAAATATTCTCAAAAATTGAGAGATAGTACCCTATCAGTATTATTCTTGAATCAAATATGTTTCTAGTGCCCCGAGAGGAGAAGGATAAAATGCAAAATCATTAGTAATTAATGATGTAAAAGTTTCAAAGAAATCCTTTCAAGCAGATGTCAGTGATTTATCCAAGAACCTATTTATTATGATCCAGTTGGATTTATGCAATAGAGATTGCAAGAATTATTTAATGGTAGGGAAAAACAAAACAGTCATATTAAAAATAAAATGTTGCAAAACCACATGATTACCTCAGTGGATATAGAAAAGCCTTTGACAATGTAGAACACTCATTTAATCAAAACATCCTACAAAATATAGGCAAAGAAGGACCTTTTTATTATAAAAAGGATGTATTTAATATGAAAAGCAAGCATTATATGCAACAGGGATATACTACAACCTTTCCCAATAAATACATCAATACAGCTGATATGCGTGATTTCCCCAATATTATTTGATTTAATTCTAGAATTTCTAGGAAGAAAAGAGAAAGAAATTAAAAATTTAAAGAACTTAGGTCAAGACCAACATCTTACATCATATTCCAAAATTCATTGTAAATGAATGCGTGATATTAATCATAAGGATCATAATACTTTAAAAAACTGAAGAGAACAAGTCATATACCTCTCACAGGTTTGAGCTGGAGATATATTCTGAAGCAAATAAAAGAGTTAATTATGACAACAGCAACAACAATGATGACAAGGATGATGATGATGATGAAAATCAAAACCATCTTGAGATTCTACCTCAAATTATGCAAAGTGGCAAAAATGACAAAGGATGGAGGAAGGCATTGTTGTAGGGGTTGTGGGAAGATAGGTACATATGCATCATTGGTGGAGCTGTGAATTTGTACAAAGATTTTGAAAAACATTTCCAAATTATTCAAATAAAGTGACTAAAATGTTCATAACTTTTGATTCAGATATTCCATTCCTGGGTTTTAAATAACAAAGAAGCCATTGTTAAGAAGAAATTCTTCATGTGTACCAAAATATTTGTAGCAGCATTCTTTTTTTTTTGGTGATGGCAAAGAGGTACAACAAAATAGATGCTAATCAATTGGGGGAATGGCTAAACAAAATGCAGTAAATGAATTTAATAGAATATTTATATGTTGTAAGAAATTATGAATATGATGAATAATCACAACAGCAACAAAACAACAACACACATTTCCATGAACTGATACAGGGGTAATCAGGTCTAAGAAAACAAAATCTAAGAAAACAGAATGACTATAATTACATAAATGGATTTGGAAAGAGCTACCACACTCCCCCAAATCAAAAGTGAATGTTGCAAAATTATAAAAGAAAAAACATGAATCAAAAGTAGATACACAAAAGGGGCTTCCAACCCTTTGTGGATGTGGGAGGTGTTTCACATTGCACATGTTTTCTGCCTTTTTCCAATGTATTGATCAGTTGTGCTCATACCATTATATTCTTTTTGTCCCTTTTTCTCAGTTTCTTAGTTTTTCTTCTGTATATCTTAATTTTTGCTGGCTCTACAGGATAATCTCAAAATAATGGAAAGGAATATAGATACTAGAACCAATATTGGCAAATTAAAGTGACATTGAAATTAGCTAAAAATGAAAGACTGATATTTTGCTGCAGACATATCAACTCAGTCATTCATAAGATTATAGAATGTCAGAGTTTAAAACAGTTCAGATATCATCTAATCCAGTCTCTTTCTTTTGTGTGTGTGTGTGTGTATGAGTCTGAGGAGGAGAATTTAAAACAAAAAAACCCACTGCATCCCGAAAGTGAGGAATTATCTATTTTCCTGAGAACATACAACTGGTGTCAAAAAGAACTGATGACTCAGACTGCAGGCATCCTGACTCCTGGTCTTGTGCTTTTTATATTATTTCATTTTTTCTAATCTCTGTGATTATTCCTCCATGATGTAGGCTTTTATTCCTATTGGAAAAAAAAATACTGGCGGATGATATCATCTGACAACTAAGCTAAACCCATTGGATCAACTTTTTAAATTAACCATAGTCACTACCATCACTATAGGCAGTAGCTCACCCTATTCAGTGGTAAGATGAAATTATTGTGAGACTAAAGTTCACCTTCACCTGTTGTACCTATTGTCTAATACCAGAGAGTATTTTAGAATAATTATCAAGCTTAATCTTTCTACTTCTATCTGCCCTTTCCCTTTATAAGAGGCAACATTTTTCTCATTCACCTAAGGGCCTAGCCTTACATATGTTGCTTTATGAAATGTAATATTTTATCAATTTTCACAACTCTTGGTCAAATTAATCAGTCAGGATCCAACCATGCAGTCTGCATTGGGCAGAAAAATTACAGTATTTATCTTTTCATGTTGCTTCAAAGTTCACACTGACTTTTTGAATGAAAATTTTAGCTGAACCATTTCTTAACAACTTCTGTGCTGAAGCCAAATATGTATTGTTTAATTAAGGCAAGTCACTCTAAGGTCCATTATAGTGCAGTTGTCAGCATCTAATTGAATCATAAAACTGGAAAGGACCTTAGAGACCATGTAATCCTATTTCATCATTTTACAGATGAGCAAACTGAGGCCCTGAGAGATTTAGTATCTTGTCCAAGGTCACAAAGCTGATTAGTAGCAGAACTGAGTCTCATAGCACTATTCTGATTCTTAGTTCCATGTTTCTACTTTAACAATGTCATATAAGTTTCTTTATAGAGGGGAGGAGAGCAGTCAGTTTCATTTTCTCAAACAGCCTTTGGTCATTCAACTAACTGTCTTTCCATTTATTTATTTGAACACTAACTAACAAAACTCACTGAATTCTTCATATGTATTATGCAAACTAATGTGTAAAGACAACAGGAAGATGGATTGTAAATTGTAATTTAATCTTATGGTGCTGATGAGATCATAAACAACATCACAATCTTCTGATTGAATTTCAGCTTGGTAATCAATCTCTTTTCTTATCCACAATCTGCTATGGATAGACTATATAGTGGCAGGAGACTTTAAGTCAAAGAAGACTCCAAATGAATGTTAATGGCTACTGAGTCTTACACATTATGTATTATGTGTTATGCATTTGTTGGTGTATGTGAGTCAATCTCTTTCTTTACAGCTTCTCCCTCTGGTCCTAGTTATGCCCTCTGGAGCTGAACAAAAGAGGTCTAATCCCTATTCCACTTCATAGCCTTTTAAATATCTGAAAACCCCTAGGTCTTCTTTTCTTCTGCCTAAGAATATCCCCATTTTTTCCAATCAATTTTTGATAGCTTTCAAGAAAATCTACTAAGGTATGATCTCCAGGTCCTTCATTATCCTGACTGCCTTCCTCTGTCTTTGCTTCTTCTCACATTTGAATGTTGGTGATATCCTGGGCATAGGTGTGCCTAGAAAAGTGTGCTGGTTCAGAATGTAAATTTGGTATTCTACTTCCTCCCTTCCCTTTCCTCTAACAGGAAGTAAACAACAATATTCAAGGCCCACACAGGTCACTTTCTGCTCTTTGATTCTTTCCAAATCTCTCATATTAAACTTGTCTGCTCAAAATGCTTTAGCCTATATATTTGTGAAGAAAGCACTAACAAAGATGAGAAGACATAGATAATAATATAATAGTATCAGGAAACTTCAGTGACTTTTCCCTAGTTTGGGATAAAACTAATGGAAAGAAAAACAAAAGGAAACATGGAGAACTGAACAAATTGCTGGATAAAACAGAGCTGAAAGATTTATGACATCTTTGAAATGGGAATACTAAAATATACGTATTTCTTTGTCCAGGGCTTTCTACACTAATTTAAATCTCCCGGGCTCCCTACACTAACTTTCCCTCCCTGGGCTTCGCTTGGAATCTTACCTCAAGATCAAAGTCTTTATTGGTCCTCAGACGTCTCTGGCCCCTCCGGTGGGGGAGGGGAATAACTAGACAGAACACCCGAGTTGGCAGCAGTTCACTCTTTAATGGTTACATCACTCTCCCCGGGATCCCCCCAATGCTCCAGTATATCTTTAGGCACCTGAGCTCCTCCCATGTTCTTCCCCGTAGGCGGAGCCTACCCTGTTACTGAGGCTTTCCCAGTACCTCCTAGCTTACTAGACCCGCTAGCAAGCTACGTAAGCAGGTTAACACCTCCAGGTGTCTCAACTTTCCATACAGGAGGCCACGGTCCAGAGCTGGGCCCCAACATTTCTTAACATCACATGCAACTTTTACAAAAGCTAATAATGTTTTAGGCAGGGAGATATTGTAACCAAATTTAAAAATAAAGAAATAGCAAATGTATCATTTATAGACCATTACACAATAAAAATAGTATTCTGTTCAGAGAGTATTAAAAAAAGACACAAACCCAAATGTAGACTTAACAATGAAATCTCAAATAATGACTATGTCAAAGATCAAATCACTGAAACAATTGATAATCACATGAAAGAGAATGATAAAAATAACAACCTACCAAAATATATGAAATGCCAATAAAACAGTTCAGGGGAAATTTATTTCCTGAGAAACATACATTAATGAAAAAGGAAAAGAAATAATTCATGTAATAATTATGAGTTTTTAAATGGGAAAGTCAACCAATAAAGAAATCAAAAATAGAAACAGATTTTAAAATCAAAGGAGAAATAGATACATTGGAAACAAACAAAAAAAACTATAGAATTGAAAAATAAAAAATAAAAGCTGGTTCTTTGAAAAGACTAAAAAAATCGATATACCTTTAACCAATTGGATGAAAAAGAAGAGAGGAGAAAATCAAATAAAAATACAGCAAATGAAATTATAACAGAAGCAGAAGAAATAAAAGCAATAATCATAACTTACTATATACAGTTATACATTAATAAAGCCAAGTGCAAGGGAGGATTGAACTTTTATTTCCACAAAAACCATGTGATAAATATAGTAGGGGATGTAGCTCAGTTGTAGAGCAGACAATACTTCCTTTGTTCTCCAAGTAATCCCAGTGAATACCTTTTCCAGTGTCAACAGCTTTCCATTCAAGTTCAGGAGCCCCTTTATTATGTTAACAGTCAAGGAGACACAGTTATCCTGAATTCAGCTCTTATCAACTGAGAAAATTCCTTTCTCTTGCTTTGGAGATCATAAAATCTGAGTGATGAAGACATCCTGAGTTAGTATTAAAAGTATTTATGGCTTGCCATTCTTTTACTAAATAAAATATAAAGAAAATGAAGATGAGAGAGAAGGCACTGAAATGTGGGGTTGGGAAATGCAATCAGAGGCAGAGACCCATATGAGGGAGGAGCCATGGGAGGAAGGGTTAGGTGTTTTTGAATAGGCTGTGAACCCTGAAAATACCCAACCAATGGGGAACAGGGTAGGGAAATGCAAACCAAGATAGGAATAAAAGTTATGTTTTTGTCTAAACCAAGTGTGCCTGCCAAGTTACCCTTTCCCACAAGGGAGTGAGGGTCAGATTACCCAAACATTAAATAAAATTTCTTCCTGTGTTCATTAATGGACAAGAGGAATTCTTAGTAAGATGATTGTTTCTTACATGAGGACACACACACACACACACACACACACACACACTCTTAGATGATCATCTTCAAAATTATAAAATATTTAAACTAAGAGAGGTTGAGACCTTAAATATCCAAATCTCAGAAAAGAATATAGAACTTGCAATAAAGGAACTACCAAAGGGTGGCTGCAGTAGGGGGTGAAGAAAGGGGTCTATTAATTCTTGATCCTAACAGATTCATAAGCAAACCTTATCAAACTTTTAAAGACTAGTTATAATCAAATGTTGCACAAATTATTCTCAAAATTTGTGAACGAATCCTTTTATGTTCTAATACCTGAACCAGGGAAGGATGTAGCAAAGAAAAACTATGGACCAATATTATTAATCTATATTGATTCAAAAATTTTAAGTAAAATCCTGTCATACTCCTGTAATTCATCTAAGAATTCATTATGACCAAATGGTATTCATACCAGGGATGGTTAAGTATTAGGAAAACAATTAACATAATCACATAGAATCTTATTAAAAACAAAAGAATCCCCAAAATCTAAATAGATGTAGAAAAAGCCCTTGAGAAAGTACTTGACTCATTTGTGTAAGTTCTACCAAATACAAGCATAGGTCAATCTTTTCTAAAATGATAAAAAATACCTGTCTAAAACCAGAAACAAGCATCACATACAATGGGAATACATTAGAAACTTTCTAAATAAATACTACAGCAAAACAAAAATGTCCATAAATTAGATATGGTCTTTGAATGAAATGGAATATTAATGTATTGTGAGAAATGACAAATGTGATTAATACAGAGAAGCATGGAAAAGTCTACATGCAATGATGTACAATGAACTACGTAGAGCCAAGAAAACAAAATAGATAATGGCTATAACAATGTGAACAGAAAGAACAACCATAAAAAAATCAAAATATAACTACTGTAAATATATAATGAACAAGCATGTCTTAAAAGAAGAGTTATTAAAAGATACCCCATCTTATTCCTTCACAGAGGTGAGAGGACCACAAGTAATGCTATGCAATAATAGAGCAAATTGCACATATGTTCAGATCTTTTTTGCTGATTTTTTTCCTCTTTTATTTCTTTTTTGTCTTTAAAATGCTCTTTGTTTTATAGGATTGCTCTTTTGTAGGGGATACTTAGGAAAACTAGGGTGATAAAATGTAATAATAAAACTTTAAAAAATTATATTATAATTTTTATTAGATCTGATACCATATGAACATTTTAAATAACTTTATAAGCAAGAGTAATTCACCTCAACTTGCATTGTTGCTGAAAATAAATCCTTCTAATTTCATGCTGCTACTGACACATAGAGAAGACTAATTTAGGAACCAAAGAAACTCTATAAACCCAGAGGACTCTGTTCTTTATATTGGAGGGGCTCTTAGCAGCTTTCACTTTCTAGTACTTACTATCCATTCATATCTGCCCATAGTAAATCATCTCTATGTTAATACACATCCTTCAATAAATGTCAGTGGTATGTATGTGTGATGAATGAAGTTTTGCTTTCAACTTTTAGTGTCTCTTTAAGGTATAACTGAGGAGTAGGCACAGAAACCATCCATTAAAATCTAGAGGGGTTACAATTTATATCAATGGGAAGAGGCTTATGCTGACAAAATCATAAGATACTTGAATTGCTGAGGAATGTCAATATTAATCAAATTTATTGGATAATTGCTTTACTCTCCATTTCACTTTACTTGCAAAGTATTACAAATCAACCAAATAAAAGTGTGAATGATTTTTCCACGATATTTGAAGAATATAGTGAAATAAAATGCTTGTTGTTTCTAGTTCAAAAAAGTCTGCCAATTAATATTTCTACACCATCAAAGGTGGTTCTTTGGAGATTTTTCAATAGCTCTTTGCTCTCTATTCTACCTTTCACTTTCAGTATTTTATGTGCTTTTTCTTCCTGCTTCAATTTGGCAGAAAACTTCAAGATGCATTGATGTGCCATTTAATTATAAATTAAGAACTGGGGAATAGAGAAATTATAAGGTGACTATGATGAACAAAAAAAAATTATACCTTATTTTGTGACTAAAATACAATGTAATACTGTAAACAGTTAATAATGAAATAGGTAGGACTTTTATGTTTTTTATTTAAACAAATTAACATAGTAGTTCCTTCTCATTGCTTACTAAAATAAAAATATTTTCTACATTGAAAATCACTAGGCATCTAGGGACACTATACTTTTGATTGGAAAGAAAAGATTTCTGTTCATCATTTTAATTAAATTATATGTGAAAAGTAATAAAGAGGCTTCATTCTTTAACTTATAGCAATTGTACATTCTAACTATAATCTGAGGCATGTTAAGGACATTTACATGATTCATGGTGCTCTATGGAGCTAATACAATACTAGCACACAGGGTACAAAATGTAGAATATAATTTCTGAGCTCTGCTTGACATGGTTTCTAATTCATTACTCCCTTTTTACCCCTCTATTAAACTACACAGTAGTTCTATTAAATGAAAGAATGACTATTCTTACCTAAGGCATCTCATTTCATTCTAATTGAGTCATATACATCCTCTAATCTTCCTATTAGTAATGCCCAATTAGCAAGACCTAAAGTAGATTACACAGAGAAATTAACAAATTCAGGTCAATCACATTGAAATATGTAATGTTCTTGATCAATAGCTTGTGCCAATGCCATAAAATTTAGGAGTAATTTTGCATTTGAAATCTACTCTCAACTAAAAGTTGGGTTTTTGTTTTGTGTGTGTTTGTCTCTGTGTCTCCTTTAGAACAATTATAAAGTAGTTAATTTCAACATATGTTTCATAATAAAATTCACAAAACTTTTGAACTTCACCCAGAAATTGATGAAACTTGTATTTCATAAGCACATCAGAAAAATAAGTTAAAACCTAAGGAATAATAGAATATGTTTGATCCAACATGCCAGAAATTAGAGCAAACAGCATTTCAAACTGAGCCTAAAGTTGTGTGCTTTTATGTGTGATTCTAAGAAACGGAACCAAGAAGTTGAATCTCTTTGCAACTGAGAATCAGAGAGAAAGAGAAAATTGCCAGCTAAACCTTGAGAGATTAAAAAAATTCAAAGGGAAGCCTTCCAGATGTCTTTTACTCGACAATCACTGTTAAAAAAAAAAACAAAAACCAGGACTAATGAGCTTTCACACCCTGACCCCAAACTAGGGTATTCAATTCCTCATTTTCCTTTTTTTGAAGCAAACAATAACAGTTTGAACCTCTTTTAGCTCAAACCTTCATTTCCTTGATTCCTGCTCTTGTAATGAATTATAGGCTGATAGAAAGATCTGGCTCTTGCCCATGACTTCTCTGTTATTACTCTCAACAGAATTTTGAAATGGACTATGATAACATTTAATATCATTTTTGGACTTTTAGTAAGCGCCAAAGCCTGAACTAATCAATCAGACTGCTTTGTTTTGCTCTAAAAATGCCCTTTCCTGTGTCAGCAATTTCAAAGACCTGTTTATGACAGGATGCCTGCAAATAGAGTGCTAGGATTGTTGTTATCTTTGTATCACAGAGATAAGGAAAACTCAGATATCTGGGGATCATAATTTCCAAATGATTCTACTTTGTCAATTGTCTTGTCTCACTATGTTTAAAATTCCTTTCTCATGGTAAAATGTATTTAAGCCTGGTCATTCTTGTGTCAGGCAGTCGGAAGTTTCCTTCCGACTCCATGATCATGTATCTGCTAGCTTTAAGGGAATAAACAATATGAATTTAGCCTGTTTGCCTCTTTTAACCAAACTTTCAGATGGACAACTATTATCTAGAATCACTGTAGCCCCTTTTCCTATTGAAATTACATTGAGCTAATTTCCATTGTTTTCTAAGAACCTTATGGAATTTCTTGTTCCAGTTAACAAAGTTCCCACTATACTCAGACCTACTACATTGAATAAAAATACCTAGTACAGCAGAATGTCTATTATTAAACATATGTAGTGAACTTTTTGGATAAAAATCCTAACCTATTGCTGATTGAAAATGTAGCATATATGGAAATGGTATTAACTTCTTATTTCAGGACCAACAATTTTTTTTAGTGTATGAATTCTCTATATTTATCCACCCACCAAAATGTGCTTATTAAAGAAACCTTTTATAATGCTGTCAGATCACTAAACTGTTATCATTTTGTTGTTACAGGTGGACAAAGAACATTGGAACACATGGGAAAAAGATCAAACCTAATGAAAGAATGTGTTCATATTGTTTCGTAAGTGCACTTGAATTTGAATGTTTGATTTGAATTGAATTCATTGAATTCAATTGATTGAATATCTGAATGTCCTTGATAATGGAAACAAAGAGTAGAAGTGTACTATAACCAGAATGAGAAACCTAGAGTTTTGTTCCAATTCACCAAATCTGAGGGGGCCATCCAGTGGCCCGTTTCATTTACCCAATTTCATTTCTCAAGTCTTCTTCCCTCTCTCCCTTCACCATTAGTAGCAGGTCTTTTAGCTGCACAGTAATCTTGTACTTTTCTAGGGCATACCTCCTGATCCAATGGCTGAATCCCAAATGACCTTCTCATCATTAATTATACTACCTTGTCTTGTTTCCCTGTCCTTCTCCTTCTTGCCTCATATGTCCCCTGTGCTGAAATTTCTCCTAATAAGTACCTAGTATGGAACATTTGCAGTTGTTTTGCAATTCATGTTATAGTTTTTAGCCTACATGTCTTTTATATCTCTACATTTCTGTAAACTTCATGTGTCTAAAAATAAAATGAGTCTTTGACCATATTTTTGTGTCCTTAATGCTTGTCAGAGTGTCTGGAACAGAAGAATAATAAATGGAAGGATGTCTTTGATCTTATCTTGTGCACTGTATGCTCAAAAAGGTATCTTCTTTACATCACTGACAAGTGATAATTCAGCTGATGTGTTCAGGGTGCACCCCAAATATGATGGAGTAAAGATATGTAGGTTCTAGTGTTCTGAAAGAAATGCACTTGGGCATTTTTCCAAGTTAAAGGAAGCTGTTTGGATGATGCACTCACATATGCCTGCTCCCAAAGGGAGGCAGAGCAATTATTGGGGTTAAGTGTCTGGTCTATGTAGTTTGACAGGATGGGGAAAAGGAAATAGAATAAGGGGAGTAGGAGCAAGTATGTCTCTGCAATGTCTGGAATATCAGGTAGTCTGGAGGTGTCTTTGTCATCTTTGAAGATGACCAAAATGACATGATCATGAAAAAGTGAAATTTCAGTGTGTCCGACTGTGGCTGATCAGACCAATATGAGCTCAGAATGCTCTACCACAAGTTGGGCACAGAGAGTCTGCATGAATATTTGGGGTGGATATCCCAAATTGCTCATCCTGTGTTCACTTTGTGCTGTCTCAGTTCTGCTTTGCTCAAAAAGCACAATACACTTTCTGATGTGGGCACACCATGCCAAGTGGTCCTGTGCCAGCGTCTCCCATGTTGCACAGTCAAATCCAAAGTTCTTGAGAGAGACCTTGAGAGTGTCCTTGTATCATTTCTTCTGGCCACCATGTGATTGCCTGCCTCATGCGAGTTCTCCATAACTTGTCTTTTTGTCAAGCATACATTTTGCATTCAAACAACAGTCAACCCATCAGAGTTGCGATCTCTGAAGCATAGCTTGAATACTTGTCAGTTCAGCTTGAGCAAGGACTTCATTGTCTGGTACCTTATCCTGCCAGGTGATCCTCAGTATCTTCCTAAGACAGTTCAAATGCAAGCAATTCAATTTCCTGTCATGGCACTGATAGACTGTCCATGTTTCACAAGCATGTAACAATCAGGTCAGCACAATGGCTCTGTAGCTCTTCAATTTGGTAGTCAGTCTAATACCTCTTCTCTCCCAAACTTTTCTCTGGAGCCTCCCAAACACTGAGCTAGCTCAGGCAATGCGTACATCAACTTCATTGTCAATGTGTCAATGTGGAAAGTACATTACCAAGGTAAGTGAACTTATTCACAGCATTCAGTACTTCTCCATTTGTTGTAACCAATGGTTTCATGTATGGATAGTGTGGTGGTGGTTGATGGATTAGCAGATGGAAGAGCAGGAAAGAGGGAAGAGAGGAGCTGCTCCTGAATATCACGTAGTCCATACAGATAAACAAAAGGACCAGGAAAGGGGAAGAGAAGAGTTTTTCTGGAATGTCAGGTATGTGGAGTGCTTTGTGAAAGCACATAGGTAAGTCCATGGTGGGAGCTTCAGTGTATAGTCTTTTTTGATCACTTTTCTGACTAGTCATATCTTATATCTCATCTCATATCTCACATCCTGCTTATTCCATCTGTCTTCTACACTCCTTTCTATATCATCACAGCTACAGCTTGAAAACCTTCCATTACAGGGAATTTAAATGCACCAAGTTTTTCCACTTTTGGATACTCTACTTGTTAGGAAGTTTTTCCTTCTGTTGAATTTAAATCTGTCCCCTTTGCAAGATAATAAAATAACTAACATCCATATATTGCTTGCTATGTTCTAGGCACAGTGTTAAGTGCCATACAAATATTATGTCATTTGATTTTCACAACAACCCTGGGAGGTAGGTGCTATTGCCTGAAAACAAAACAAAACAAAACAAAGACTAATTAACTTCTTCCAAATGACAGTCCCTCAAAAACCTGAAAGTAGATATCATATCCTTTAAAAATAGTTTTCTTTTGCAGGCTAAATATCCTAATTTCTATCATGAGTTCATTTCTAATTATGTGATTCTGGAAATTGAGATTTTATTATTGAAGCCTGGAATCATATGAGATTTTTTGGCTGTCATATTAAAATAGCATGTTGTTGTTTGTTGTTTTTATTGTTATTTTCAGTCATATCTGACTCTGTGATACCATTTGGGAATTTCTTGGCAAAGATAATGAAGTATCTGCCTCTAACTCATTTAACAGGTGAGAGAACTGAGACAAACAGTTTAGTGACTTGCTAGGGTCACACAGCTAGTAAATGTCTGAGGCTGGATTTGAACTCAGGAAGATGAGTCTTCCCAACACCAGACCTGACACTCTGTCCACTGCACTCTAACATACTATTTACTAAAACTGTATTGTCTTTTCTTATAAACTGTTATCTGGTTATGTTTTACATACTCTGTACTCCTCCAGTTGGTTTGTTCATTACTTATGAAGTTAATTTATTATAATATATATATATATATAGAATATATAATATTCTTATTGAATTTATTCTTATTACATTTGATATATCATCCTAGCCTGCCAAAATCTTTTAAGGTCATCCATCTAAGACTTGTGTCATCCACGAATGTAATTTACAAAAAAATCTTGTTTTCCCCAGTAATAAGTAAAGATGATGAACAGAATGGTGTGGAGGATGAAAGTAAAAACATTGATCTTAGAATTAAGAGATACCTAGGCTTGGATTTTGTTTTTTGTGACATTTGCTGGTTATATAGAATGAGAAAGAAAATTTCTCTAAGGTTTAATTTCTTCATTTGTAAAATGGGAATAAGAATACCTATGGAAATTTTTGCAGAGGTTGTTGAGAGGTCGAATGAAATAATGTGGAAAACATTTTACAAACCTTGAAATGAATTATAAATTCAAGATACTCTTATCTATGTAGCATTTTTTAAAGTTAATGACAAAAAGCCCCATATTTCTCCTATAGAAACTTTACTCGAGATAAGAGAAAAGGATTCAGAGATAGCAGGGTTTTAAATAGAATCTGATTCAACTGTCTTATTTTAAAGATAAAAAAATACTTAGACCTATGTTAAATTCACTTGGCTAACTAATTAATTTAAATAGAGCATATAGCAGAGGTAGACTTTGAATTCAGGTCCTTTGATTTGAATCTGGTGAACTTTCCACTGCACTAACATGTGAAAAATCTTTATTTGTTGGATCAGCTTAACAGGATCAAGTCCATACAAATGAAATATTAGTTAGACCAAAATATCTTCATTGTGTCCACAGATATATTCCATTTTTGTCTTATTTTTCATTTTTCATATTTTCCTCCATCCTCCTTGAAGCAATATCTTATTTTTTCTTTGTATCTCTAGAACCCAGGACTATGACTTGCACACAGAATATGCTGAATAAATGTTGATATTTGGGTAGAAGCTCCCCCATAGAGCTCACAAAATACCTGTTAAAATGACTCTAAACAAATTCTAGAGTAGCAGAAACCACAAAACGACAGAGTGAAAGAGATTTCCAGCCCAAGACAACCTGGAAGGCCAACAGGAAATGTCTATCACACTGGGAACTGTGTGGAGCACAGCCCAGCATGTATTGTGTGGCATGGCAGGGACAGGATCCAGAACAGGCTTTCAGGGAGCCACTGACAGCAGTTCCCACAGTGCTCAACCCATAAACACCACAGAGAGCTTCAAAAGTCAGTGAGAAAATTCCTTCTCCCAGGAGCAAGAAGCATGGTCTGGAGTGCTGACAGCCACTACAGAGGCACCATCCATTCTTGGAACACTCCACCTAAAACCCCTGGAGGAACTGAGCAGGTGATCTGAATACCAGTCCTGAACCCTGCCCTAGAGTGAGGAAAAGTGCTGTCCTGGTGGAGCTGGAGGTGGTTGTGGAGAGGAAATTCTACTCACAGATTCTGGGCAGAAAAGTTTTTGGTTGCTCCTAGACAAGAGTATAGGCCAAGAGAGGAGTAAACTGCTCTCCCTTGATTGTGTCACCTTTGAGGAACTGAGAACTTACAGCTCCCCAGAGTATACCCTCCTCTTCACAAAGGACTCAAAAGTCAAGTAATTGGCTAGGAAAATGCCCCAAAAAGGGAAAAAAGAGGAAGAAAAGGAAGGTTACATTCTTGGTGAACAAGTATTTCCTTCCATCCTTAAAGATGAGGAAGAAAGAACAATGCATATGGTCAGAGGAAGTCAAGGCTTCTGCATCCCAAACCTCCAAAATAAATATGCAGTGATCTCAGACCATGGAAGAGCTAAAAAAGGATTTTAGAAATCAAGTAAGAGAGGTGGAGGAAAAGTTGGGAAGAGAAATGAGAGCAATGCAAGAAAATCATGAAAAGTGAGTCAACAGCTTGCTAAAGGAGACCCAAAAAAATACTGAAGAAAATAACACCTTAAAAATAGGCTAACTCAATTGGCAAAAGAGGTCCCCAAAGCCAATGAGAAGAAGAATGCTTTAAAAAGCAGAATTAGCCAAGAGGAAAAGGAGGTTCAAAAGCTTACTGAAGAAAATCGTTCTTTAAAAATTAGAATAGAGCTGATGGAAGCTAATGACTTTATGAGAAACCAAGAAATTACAAAACAAAACCAAAAGAATGAAAAAACAGAAGATAATGTGAAATATCTCATTGGAAAAACAACTGACCTGGAAAATAGATCCAGGAGAGACAATTTAAAAATTTTGGGACTACCTGGAAGCCATAGTCAAGCAAAAGAGCCTAGACATCATCTTTCATGAAATTATCAAGGAAAATTACCCTGATATTCTAGCACCAGAGGGCAAAACTAATATTGAAAGAATCCACTGATCACCTCCTGAAAGAGATCAAAAAAGAGAAACGTCTAGGTATATTATAGTCAAAATCCAGATTTTCCAGGTCAAAGAGAAACTATTGCAAGCAGCCAGAAAGAAATAATTTGAGTATTGTGGAAATACAATCAGGATAACACAAGATCAACAACTTCTACATTAAGGGTTCAAAGGGCTTGAAATAACTAGGATTAAAACCAAGAATCACCTACCCAGCAAAACTGAGTGTAATACTTCAGGGGAAAAAATGGTCATTCAATGAAATAGAGGACTATCAAATATTCTTGATGAAAAGGCCAGAACTGAATAGAAAATTTGACTTTCCAACACAAGAATCAAGAGAAGCATGAAAAGATAAACAGGAAAGAGATATCATAAGGGACTTACTAAATTTGAATTGTTTACATTCCTATGTGGAAAGATAATATTTGTAACCATTGAGACTTTTCTCAGTATTTGGGTAGTTGGGGAGATTATACACACACACACACACACACACACACACACACACACAAACATAAACACACACACATATATATATAGACAGAGAGCTCAGAGTGAGTTGAATAAGAAGGGATGATATCCAAAAAAATAAAATTAAGTGGTGAGAGAGGAATATATTGAGAGAGAAAGGGAGAAGTGAAATGGGGCAAATTATCTCTCATAAAAGAGACAAAATAAATCTTTTTCAATGGAGGAGAAAAGGGAGGAGGTGAGAGGAAAAAGGTGAAGCCTACTCTCTTCACATTTGGGTTAAGGAGGAAATAACCTGCTCACTCAATTTGATATGAAAATCTGTTTTACATTATAGGAAAGTAGGGGAGAAGGGGACAACTAGGGTGGGGGGAATGATAGAAGGGAGGGCAAATGGGAGGAGGGAATAATTAGAAATAAACACTTTTGGGGAGGGACAAGGTCAAAAGAGAGAATAGAATAAATGACAGGAAGGACAGGATGGAGGGAAATATAGTTAGTCTTGTACAACATGACTGTTATGGAAGTCTTTTTTAAAACTATACATATATAGTCTATATTGCATTGCTTGCCTTCTCAGTGGGATTGGGGGGGGAGGGCGGAAGGGAGAGAAGTTGGAACTCAAAGCATTAGAATGAATGTTGAAAACTGTTTTTGCATTCAGCTGGGAAATAAGAAATGCGGGTAATGAGATATAGACATCTATCTTGCCCTAGAAAAAAAGAGAGAAGATGGGGATAAGAGAAGGGAGGGGTGTGATAGAAGGGAGGGCATATTGAGGGAAGAGGTAATCAGAATTCAGGGCATTATGAGTGGGGGAGGAGAGAGATGGGGAGAAAATTTGGAACTCAAAATTTTGTAGAAATGAATGTTGAAAGCTAAAAATAAATAAATAAACATCAAAATTTTAAAAAAAGAAATGGAAAAAAATAAATGCTGATATTTGGAAAGACAGCCTGAAAAAAATTGTTAAATGCTTTCCTTCAATTTTGTTGTTTTGGGGTTTGTCCTTTTTTCTTGAAGAGTACTATGACATCAGGATGATGACATAACTTGGGGTTGACTTTGATTTGAGTGAGGGAGGGCTGTACAAGGTCACCAACCTCACTTTTGTCTCCTGAGCCATCTGGGTCCACTGGCTTGATATTCATCAGGTTGGCTGGACATGACCCAGTATGCAATGGAAGACCCTGGCCCTTTCAGGCTAAGGTCTTATAGCATTCTCACTTTGAGTGAGATACACCCATTCACTAAATAGTCTTCTTTAAGTAGTTACTCAAGGGATGGCCCCTTTAAAAAAAAATTAAACTGGGAACGGAACCCCCCTCAGGGTTTCCTGAGTAAAGGAGAATTACTACTTAGTGATTACAATCACTCTCTGCTAGGTGGGTAGGGACTTGTTGTCCAGTCTATGAGCTCCAGAGTAAATTGGGTTTAAGGCTTGATCTTTGGGCAAGAAATGCAGCCAGTAAACCCAGAGGAAAAAAGGCAACTTTTGTGCATGGAGTGTACCTTCTCCTGGGTAGAACACCAGAGAAGAAGGAGAAGAAGAAGGAGGAGGAAGAGGAGGAGGAGGAGGAGGAGGAGGAGAGGAGCTACTACTTACTCACAGGTTGTGTTTTTCCTTAGTTCTTGAAGATCATGGCATCAAGATGATGACATGACTCGCAGTTGGCTTTGATTTGAGTGAGTGAGGGCTGTGCAAGGTCCCCAACCAAAATGTGCTTATACTAGGTCTCTGCTATTCCTTGTACAGACTGATTAGCAAATGTTATTTTTTAAAGCAAATGGCACCAGTTTCATGTGACTTATTTTTGATGAATCCATGCTGATTCAGTCGCCTTTATTTTCTAAGTACTCATAAGCCTGGATAAGTTGGGTGACACAGTGGATAGAACACCAGGTCTGTAGTCAGAAAGACCTGAGCTCAAATCTGGCCTCAGACACTTATTAGCAGTATGACCCCAAAGCAAGTCATTTAACCCCGTTAGGCTTAGTTTCTTCATCTGTAAAATGAGCTAAAGAAGGAAATGGCAAACCACTCTAAGTATTTTTCCAAGAGAGTTTCAAATGAGGTCACAAAAAGTTGGATAAGACTGAATAGCAATGAATAGTAACTCACAATTTAAGTATTTAAAAGTCTGGTGTATAATTTGCCAGTCTCTTAAAATTTAATTTTTTTTAGTTAACACTGATTTCTCTTCTTTTTAGTTCCTTGCCCCTCAAGTTGAATAACAAAAAAGGATAAGAAAACCCCTGTAACTAATATGCATAGTTATGTAAAGTAAATTCTCATATTGGCCATTTCCAAAAATGTATATCTTATTCTGTACCTTGAATCTGTCACATCTTTGCCAGGAAGTGGGTGGAATGTTTCATTTTTGATCTTCTCCAGTCATGGTTTGTCATTGCATTGAGCAAAGTTCTTGAATTTTCAAAGTTGTGCAGTTGAAGTCAATCTCATCAACCTCTATTAGAAAAATCCGTTGTTCTCCTTTTTGAAAATTAAAATATTTTTCCCTTTTCTATTCTGTAATACTTTTGCCCAATAATTTTTTTTCAAAGATTATTGGCTGAACATAAACATTCTTTTGCACCAGTTCCTATATAGCCCTGTGATTTATTTATTTTTTTTGATTTGGATAACTATCTATCCATTCTCATACTCATAGATTTACTGATGTAGTATAATCATTTTACCACTTTATAAAATCAATTTTTTTTCCTTTGGAATGGTACATATGTTTCACAGACATATCTAGGTATGATATGGCTCTTTCGAAAATCTCAAAGGTATCTCTGAGATCAAATTTACCTCCTTACATTAAGATTTTTATTTTTCCTTATTAACTGCACCTTTTTGAATTGAATTTAGACTCAAAGACATAGGATTTATATCTGAAGAATCCTTAAGAGTCATCTAAAGTAATTCTCTATTTTATACATAAGGAACCTGAGTCTCTGGCTTACCCCAAGTAACATTCTAGAATATTTAAAATGCAAACACAGGTTTTCCTCTGATTCCAAATCAAATTGCTCTTCTACCACAACATACTGACTTTAAAATAATAATAGCTAGCATTTATATAATTATTTCCAAACTACACATCCATTCTCCTTAATTCCCACTTTCCATCCCCCCAAGAAAGCCTATTGAAATCCTGAGTCCTGAAGCATGAGGTTTTACATCACCTAGAAGCAAGCCTCTGTCACTTCTCAGCCATTCTCAAAGCCAGTCTAGTTCTCATCCATGCCATCCCCATCTCCCTTCAAACTTCCCTTTATGTATAGTCTTCTCCCCTAAGCCTCTAAGCTCCTTAAGGGAAGGCACTGTTTGTTAATATTTGTATTTCCAGCATTAACATAGTACCTGGAACACATTAAGCACTTAATAAATGATTTTCATTGATTCAAATTTTTTTGTTTTCAAATCACTTTACATGTGTTATCTCATTTGTTCCTCATGAGAGCCTTCTGAAGTAGGTGTTATTGCCCCATTTTGCAGAAAAGGAACCTGAAGCAAGAGGCTCTGTGACCTGCCCAGCTTCATGGAAATAGTCAATTTTTTTTGGTAGAATTTAAATCCAGGTGCTCTTGGCTCAAAGTCAGGACTCTATCCAATACATTGCCTTCATCTGCTGTCTCCATTTTGTACTTAAGGTATTTAAGGACATGAACATTATTATCACCCCTGTTTTGGAGCTAATCGTTCCCTTGAATTAATTGGCCTCACTGTGGCTATTCTTTTTATGTAGAGCTTCTATACTGATGTATGGGGGCAGTGTTTTTTCTCCCCCTGCATTCCCACTGTAGGGCTTCCTGGTTCAAATTCTAAAATCTATGAATAAAAATATTCTGGACCTTCACTGCATATACTGTCCTTGTTCAGGACTGTATCTTTCCTGTATTTGGACTCCTGGTCTAAAAATTCAAATTCTGTTCTTCAACACTATCTTGTTAACCAGCTGTTCACTTTCTATTTTTGCCTTTCTCTTTAGCAACCCTTGTATTCAATTTTCAGCAGTAGTGAAAACCCTACAAGTGTTCTCAGTGTCTTTGCTTGTCCACCTATGACTCCACAAAATCCCTTTTCATTTATTCTTAGGTGTCTTCTGATAGATCCTCGTGGAAATGACCAGAACTAAATATTAGTTACCGGTTTTGATAAATTCTAGTGGTTCTCCATCTTCCAAAATATGTGCTCTGGGATGACTAAACTTCCTGACTGGGATATCAGGTTGGCATATTTCTGCCTCAGACATTCAGCAGGGTGTTGTCAATCTCTAGAATTCCAGTTTCCTTCCTATAACCAATGTCATGTGTTCTCTATCTTGGCGGCACATATATGTCTTAATCTTTTTGTGGTACACAAGTTGCCTTTTCCTTTGAGTGTCTAGCTCTGTTCTCCACAGAAAGAGGTTACAATGTATTTTGTAGGCCAACTAGTTCAGTGTTTTTTCTTTGATTTTTATATTCTATCATTCACATTCACTTCTGAGTCTTCAATTTCTTTCTTTTTTATTTGTTCTCTTTTTGAAACACATCCAAGTCTTTCAATAAGTGTATCATAATCTCTGATAAATATGGTTATCATCATTATCAGCAAGGTCAAGTACATTTAGTTGGCACTAGAAGAGAAACCAACATGGGAGACTCTTAGGCTATTGACACATTCTATTTGCTTCCCTATCTTTTAAAATGGAGGTACCCACTTCTTGCTCTTCTTGTAAGGTGACTTTTCTGTTCTTGTTTTCTGTGGCCAATGCTGTGGCCATTGTTGCCAGGGACTTCTGAGTTTTAATAGGTAGATTTCTCTTCATTTTCTGGGGCTTTCCTAACTTGCTAATTCTAGTATTTCTTCTTCAGTTGCATTTGTTCTGCAATTAACATATTCCTACCATTCCCCTAAAAAAAAAAAACCAAGTAAATGTCCTGTACTCTTTTAAAGGCATTAATTTAATTTTCTTTTCCCTTCTCTCCTTTTACTGATGATCAGACATCAGGTGCTTTCTACTTGTACCTTACATCTTTGCTGTGACACTTTTTTTTTGGTTAGTGGGCACATAAGAGATGTTTGCTAAAATTAACTTGTTCCCTGAGGGTCTAAAATCTTATAGACCCTCAAAGTACCTAACCAACTACAATGGAGATAATTAAGCACCAAGGGAAATAGAAACCATTTGTTCGAAGTTATTTTGTTGCTGAACAGTTGAGCTACATAAAAACGAACTATCCTATTTAAATATGGTATTTAATGATGTCCAAAATATGCCCAATATATTTGTCAGTAGCTTTACGGAGATTCAATGTGGAATCTTTCAGTATAATATACCCTTGAGGCCAGAAAGAGTTAATTTTGTTTCCAATAGTGACTAAATTTAAACGTAGGAGTATCTTAGAAACTTGAAAACCAGCCTCATTGTATTAACTGAGTAGGTACCATAAAAGCACTTGGATGATTCCTGTGCTTACCTCTTTATTGCTTTAGTGATGTTACATGTTGGTAATCATCACCACAAGCCATTTGTTTCCAGTTTTCCCAGATCAGAGCATTAAAGGATGTTGCATAGTAGTGTTCTGTTATGCCAGAGGGAGGAAATGATGAAAGCAAGTCCAACAATCAAACTGCAAATGAATTCATTTTTTACAGTGGGTTGCCATGGTTTATATCTGGCACAAGTGTGTGATAATAACAAAATGGTGATGGACTACCTGCAATAAAACTTTGCAAGCCCTTTCATTCTTAGCACATGTCCTTAAAAGATGAAACAGGACCCTGTATAACGAGTTGCCTACTGCTCCAGATACTTTGTGACAGAAGGAGCAAAAATTGTGAAATATTGGTTCCTAGAATTTCCTCTGAATAGATGACTGGTATTAATAAAGAAGATTTGTTCAACGCAAATATAGTATTTAATGATGCATGTAACATGCTCCGTATCTTTTCCATTAGCTACATAGTCTGTCAGCTTGAACCACTAACAAATAGATTTAAGGCTTTTTTTAAATTGAATGCACCATTGCTGTCACTGATTTCCAGGCCATGAATATGAACCTGACCACTCAGTGCATGTGAAATGAATGACAGTTTCAGAATAATTCATGCACATGAGATAGAGCAAAATTAATGATATCATGGTCTTACATATCACAGGATACAATTCATTATGATTTTTTCTTGTTGGTATAAGGTGAAGTAGTACTTGGAAATTTGACATTAGAGTAATGCTTTTTATGTTGAGATGGTATAATGGAAAGGAGACTAAATTTATTTTTATAAGACTTAAGTTAATATCTTTATTCTATTATTGATTTGCTATGTGGCCTTGGGTAATTCCTTTATATTCTTTGAATCCCAGTTTTCACAATTGAAAAAGGGAGGAAATAAAATCTGCCTTTCTAAATTTCACAAAATGTTACTGGAAATACATATGATAATGACTAAGCCCTGCATTGGGCACATACTTACTGCATCATCCTGGACTAGTCACTTAACCTCTCAGTACGATAGATGAGCCTATAAGACCATAATTGCAGAGAAGATAACAATTTACATTGGTAATGGGGGATTCCTCAACTGTAAATTCTTATGCCAACAAACTCATTGGGCTAGAGCCTATTCCTAATAAAATCAGAGCAAGTGCTGAAATAGTTCTTTCTCTCTAAAATTTCTCTCCTCTGCAGGTCATCATCTACATTGCTGCCCAAATGATTAAGTTTAAGTGTTTTTGTTCAGGTGTGTCTGACTCTTCATAATCTCATTTGGAGTTTTCTTGGCAAAGATATGGGAGTAGGTTGCCTTTTCTTTCTCCAGCTCTTTTTTTCATATGAGAAACTGAGATAAACTGGATTCAGTGACTTGCCCAGGGTCTGAGGTTTTGTGATTCTAAAGGAGGCTTAGTTAGGGAAGTGCTAGTGGAAGGAAATATTGTCAGTCTCTAATACTGTTAGAAATGGAGGCTATGTCATATGTACTTTGCAAATGGACATTGAGCTGGACCTGGAGCTGAAAAGGAGAACTGACTGGAATGGTCTTGAAAATTTGCACAGTTCTTTTAATGATTTTGTTCATCCTCTATTCACATTCACATTTTGAGCAGTCAAGTTTTGTTGTAGCAAATATTGCTTCAACTCATATTGTATGACTGCGCTGCTGGACCTACTTGTTTTTAATCTAGTCTTTTTATAATAGTTAATTTTTAAAAACTCATTTATTTTTACATGTATTTATAATCTATCTTCTTACTACTGGTCCCACCAAACAAAACCCAAACCAAACTAGAAAGTATATGATGTTGACTGTTATACGTCTGCTAAAGTAAGTCTTTTATTAAAATGAGAAATTAAATACAATCATTTAAAAATTTAATTCTACTAACTAGGACCTTGATTAATTGAGAACAAAAACAAAGGTAAATTAAATTTCTCAGAAATGGGCTGGTGCATATACGGGTCAGACTAGGAGAGAAAAATGAATATATGAACTTTTTAAAGATGTATTCAGCACAACCTGAAATTCAGTATGTACTATTTTTAATCCAAAAGCATCAATTTTTCTCACTTCGCTGTACATTTTTATTTGTAGTAAGGCTTTAAATGCCTTTAAAACTGATGCTTTGATTGACATAGTATTTCAAAGGAATATTTACTAGCTTTCCTATTTTTTTGTATGCAAAAGATCAATACTTTCTTACATAGATTGTGCACTGGAAAATCAAGTAACATTATTCCTTTATGCAACATTAAGGTTTTTATTTTAACTTTATTTTCTTTGACCATGAACAGTTCCTCAACTGTTAGTGATCATGCTTTGCAGATTTTTAAAAAAAACATTCGCTACTAATTGGACCTATACGCATTTTCATACAATACCTTGCTAAATATTTTTAACTACCAAAGAAATGCATTCAAGGTATTACACAGCCAATAATGTCTATTGAGCAATTTTGCACCATTCAAATGTTACATTCAAGTTAAGAATAGATTATTTTAAAAATACAAATCAGAGTTTAAAGCACAAAGAAGCTGATGTGTACAGTAGAGTATAGTTAATTGTTTGGAAAATTACAAAGGAATTGGTGGCTATTTTAACTAGGCATCAGTAAGCAAATAACAGATACATTGGCTTTCACATGCTAGTCCTTTATTTCTGCAAAACTTCTCTATCAAAATTCACTCTGAAAATTACTGGCATATAGCTACAGGAAATTTAAAAGGACAGAACTCTGAGGAACTCACATGAAACTGTAATAGTGTCTGAAGTTGAAGGAGGTTGTCTTCAACTACTGAGAAAACTAAATCCTCATTCCCACACCCCTCCATAATTTCCATTCTTCTTTCCATTAAATACTTTCTGTCACCACAATTCAATCGGATGGTTTTTAGCAATGTCCATGTGTCATGGTTTATAAATAACTCAGAAATTAAAACTCCTTCTAAAATATGTAGGTCTACTCTGACTAGTAAGCATAGAGATTATATTCACTTCTAACTTTATGGTGGCACAATTTAACAAATGGATACAATTTTACAAAACTCTCAAAATTTATAGACTGTCTTGGAGTTTGAAAAGATTTTCCTCAAACCAAACACATTTATGAAAAGGAAAAATAAAACCAAGCTTCCCCCATCCCTCTCCTTTTGAGAGAAAATATGGTACGTACGGAACTATTAGTCTTTGTACATTAGGGATTAGTGAACTCTCCTGGAATCACCCCCTTCACCTTCATCAAAAAAGCAAGCTGGAAACTTTTTTTTTAAACTGTCACAGCACCTTTTCTTATTGTCACTTGCCACTGGGTATACACACTAAGGGTTCCCAACACAAATGAAATCACTGATCCAGACCACAGAAAGTTGACCTTAAAACCTAGAAGACCTGGTTCATATTGTATCATTAACTATATGACCCTGAGCAAGTACTTAATATCTCTTACTACCAATTAATTTTTTAAAGGTCACAAACCCCAATTTAAAATTCCTCTGTTCTAAGATAAAACATAAAGTTCTCTGTTTGGCAATTAAAAACCCTCACAGTCTGGTGACAACCTCTTCTCACACAGCAATTTTAAATTGTTTTCCTTCACGGACATTATGTTCATTGCAGTTCCTCTGCACCAGGCAGTGTTCATACTGTTATTTCCCACATTTTACAGATGAAGAAACTGAGGCAAACAGAGATTAAGTAATTTGCTCAGGGTTACCTAGTTACTAAGTGTCTGAGCCTGAATTTAAACTAAGATCTTCCTGATTCCAGGTTTAATTGTCTATCTTCTGTAATACCTAGCTGCGTAGTGTTCTGGGCAACTCTCTAAGGCCATAAGCTGTAGAGAATTTAGCAACTTGAACTGGTGAGGATCATTTCCCTATCTGTAAACTCCCTATATTAATAAATCAATGGACTTATTTTGAAGGAGTGTATTGTTAATAGGATGGGAAGATCTTTCCCAACAATTAATAGGCCTATGTGATTGCTTGAGTCACATGGAAGCCTGAGTCTCATGAATCTAAGTCACATAGAACAGGAAAGGGTGACAGGAAGTTGATGTGAGTTGGAGTTTGGATAGAGGAAGAAAGGAGGTAGAAAGATAGAGAGCAGCTGGCATGGGTGAGAGAAGGGCATTTTGCTTAAGGGAGACTGTTTCTGGGAAGGCCTGATGAAGAGAAAGCTTGGGGATGGTGGTGCTCCCTGCAATGAGAATGTAGCGAGACTTCTTGGCTACTATAATGGATTTGGTTTTCTGTCATATGAATAAATATCTTGGTTCCATCTTCAATGAGGAGGGTCTGTAATATCTTGTGATTCAATCCTGTAAATACCCTGGCATATTCATAGCTGCTGCTGTGGGTATTGCCTTGGCAACATAGGGGGAAACTATTGTTGTTACAGCATGAACTATAAACTGCTATCAAGTCCATTTTACTAATATTTAATTTGTGAACAGCTTATTCTAGGGTTAATCTTTTGAAGTACTTTCAAAAAAAGGATTTGATATTCAATCTTGAAGATGATAGGGAGCCACTGTAGTTAAATGAATGGGAAATGGTAACAGTGGTGATGTGATCAGAATTCTGTTTTAGGAAGGGAATATCAATGGATAGAGTGCCAGGCTTAGAATCAGAAAGACTCTTCTTCCTGAGTTCAAATTTGGTTTCATACTTATTAGCTGTGTGATCCTGGGCAAGTCTCTTCACCCTATTTTACTCAGTTTCTTCATCTGTAAATGAACTGGAGATGGAATGGTGAACCACTCCAGTATCTTTACCAAGAAAACCCCAAATGGGATCAGGAAAAGTAGGATGCAACTGAACCACAGCAACAGCAACAACTAGGAAGAGGGAAAGACAATGGGCTCAGAATTGAACATGTTAAGTGTGATATGTCTACACATCTAGTTTGAAAGGCTTGTTGAGCAGTTGGAGGTGTGATACCAGAGATCAGAAAAGTTGGGTTGGATAAATAGATTTACAACCATCAGCATATCAGCAAATGATAACTGAATCCATGGGAGTAGATGGCTCATTAAATGAAATAGTGCAGAGGGAGAAAGGTAGATGTCCCAGGACAGAGCATTGAGAATGACACAGATGAAGATCCAGCAAACGAGACTGAGAAGGGACAATCACATAGATGGGTGGAGAATCAAGTTAAGATTTGTAGTCCATCAATAAAATGAACAAAGCTTAACATCAAATTAGTAAGAATAATTAGGTAAAATCAGAAACTACCAGATTTCTGTTTTGGGTAAGTTCCTTTTTGCTTTGCCCTACTTCTGCTTATAATAATGAAACAAAATATATTAAAATAAATGTATGAAAATATACATTTTTTAAAGTTAACAAATCCAAGTTTAAAATTCCTCTTTTCTAAAACACAAACTCCTCTGTTTGGCAATTAAAAACCTTCACAATATGGTGCCAACCTCTCCTTACAAATAATTTTAGATTACCTTCGCTCATGGACACTATGCTCTAGTAAAACTGTCCTACTTACTATTTCTCTTAGGTCAAAGGACCTGGGTTCAAATCCTTCTGGTGTACTGCCTGTGGGAGTTTAGGCATATGATTTAATCTCCCTAGGGCTCAGTTTCCTTATCAGAGGGTTAGATTAGATGACCTTAAAGGAATTTTTTAAGTGTGAATCTTATGATCTCCCACTTCCATGCCTTTCCATAGGCTGTCCCATATGGCTGCAATTGTGTCCTATCTTAATTCTGCCCTTAGGATTCCCTGGCTCACTTAAAGATTCTGGTCAGGTACAGATTCCTCTATGAGATCTTTGTCAACTTCAGTTATTGATGCTTTCTCATTAATAATAAAATGACTTGATATTTATGAAATATATATTATTTACTTATCTGTGCACATATTATCCTCCTTCCCTTCATCTTTCCAGTTAACTGACTAGTAGAGTGAAAACTCGTTGAGGACAGGGACTATATTATTGCCATTTTATATCCAAAACATGTAGTACATTGTCTGGTGATTAGTAGGTGCTTATTAATAAATATTAGTTAAAGTAATGAATGAAAAATGAGAATTACGCTGCCCTAGATTCCTCTAGGAAATGTGGCACATAAAGAGTTTAAAGAGTATGTATCACCTGCAACAGAAGAGAACATTTTGAAAGAGATTTAAACAGAAAATTAACCTGGTTTCATTAGGATGATAAATACCAAAGCTAGTTAATGTCCCCAGTGAGGGAAGAATAATTACTAACTTCATGAACTGTGTTTCTGAGTTCAATTCCAATACATAATTGGTTAAGTGAAGGCAGTTAGTCCATAAAAATCAGTCTATTGGGTTTGGATCTGGGCTATTAAATTCAAACATAGCTTTAATATTTAAGGATAAGACTTTTTTTTCTATTTGAACAAACATCTAACTTTGATATGTTTCAAAGAAAAATGAAATTTTCAAACATTATAGCTGTGCTTCCTGAGTTGTGCATACTAACTAGTATTTGGTCTTTCTAGCATATTTAATAAATTTTGGCTCCTTTTAATTTGTTTTTCTAACCAAGATTTATGATTTCATCAACGTCAGGAACTCACTTGAATGAAAATTCCCATAGATACAAATTGGCAACTTTTATCTAACATTTCCCAGGATATGTGGACCTTTTCTCAGAGAGATTAGCAATTTAGTTTGACTTACCTTTATGTGGGAAACTAAAGAGCAGGCTAGAAGTGATATCCTAAGGTCCCTAATTCCCTCAATTTTCTTTCTATATGCATTATCAGTTGAATATAAGATTTTTCAGTCAATAAAGTATCAATAATTAATAACAACTCAAAGTTGTTTTGGGTAATGAGAGGCTAGGTGACCTTGTCTATCTTTCCATAAGTATTATATGTCTGAGTAAGGACCTGAACTCAGGTATTCCTGTCTCAAAAGGAAACTCTATCAGTTAAGCTGTGCCACCTTTCAATTTTAGGCTGAAAGAGGTATGTAACTTTATGATTTTTATAGTATGGAATTTCCTTATGCCTTGCAGTGATGCAATTTTTAAGAAATATAACCCTAAATCCTTACTGATCATGACTGAATAGATCAATCAACCAATAAGTATCAAGTGAGTGCTTTTGTAATTAATATTTTGAAGACTAAGGGGTGAAACTCATTAGAGGCCTATACATGGACCAGCTTAAGTTCAAGGAAGAGAAGGAGGTGGCTCTTTCAAAGAGTTGGTAATGACCTTGTGAGCTTAATCATCATCTGTAGGATTGTATAACCTCATTTCATCCATCTCTTGGCCCCAACGAGCTTTGTATCATCAGGAATACTGGAGTAGTCAGGGAAGATGAAAAGAATGGTGATGTTTAGTCTTTGAATGCCCTAAAAATCAGAATGGGCCAGATGGAAAGGGAGATCCAAAAGATCACTGAAGAAAGTAATTCCTTAAAGATTAGAATGGAGTAGATGGAAGCGAATGCCTTTATGAAAAAGCAAGAAATTATAAAACAAGACGAAAGGAATGAAAAAATAGCAGACAGTGTGAAATATCTCATTGGAAAAGGAACTGACCCAGAAAATAGATCCAGGAGAGACAATTTAAAAATTGTTGGACTACCTGAAAGTCATGGTAAAAAAAGAGCCTAGATATCATCTTTCTAGAAATTATCAAGGAAAACTGCCCTGATATTCTAGAACCAGAGTGTGAGATAGATGTTGAAAGAATCCATTGATTCCCTCCTGAAAGAGTTCCCAAACAGAAAACTCATAGGAATATTGTAGACAAATTCCAGAGCTTCCAGGTCAAGGTGCAAATATGGCAAGCAGGCAGAAGGAAACAATTCAAGTATTGTGGAAATACAATCAGAATGACACAAGATCTAGTAAATTCAACATTAAGGGATCAAAGGTCTTAGAATATGATATTCCAGAAGTCAAAGGAGCTAGGATTAAAACAGAGAATCACCTACCCAACAAAACTGAATATAATATTTCAGGGGGAAAAATGATTATTCAATGAAATAGAGGACTTTCAAGCATTCTTGATGAAAAGACCAGAGCTGAATAGAAAATTTGATTTTCAAACACAAGAATCAAGAGAAGCATGAAAAGGTAAATAGGAAAGAGAAATCCTAAAGGACTTTTTTTTTTATCATGGCTTTTAGGGAGTCCAATAATTCTTAAATTACCTCTTCTTGATCCATTTTCCAGGTCAATTATTTTCCCTGTGTGGTATTATATATTTTCTTCTATATTCTTACTCTTTTGACTTTGTCTTATTGTTTATTGATTTTTATGGAGAAATTAACTTCTGCTTTCCTGATTCTAGTTTTAAAGCAATTATTTTCTTCAGTGAACTTTTGTATCTCTTTTATCACTTGGCCACTTATGCTTTCTAAGGAGTTATTTTCATCAATAAAGTTTTGTACCTATTTTTCTTTTTGGTGAGTTTTGCTTTGTAAGGTTAATTTTCTTAGCCCAATTGTTGCCCAATTGTTAATTTTTTAAAAGTTTTCTTACATTTCTCTCATTTCTTTTCCCTATTTTTCCTCTACCCTCTTGACTTTGAAAATTGTTAACTCTTCTAGGAATTTTTGTTGGACTTGTGAGCAATTCACATATTTTTGCTTTGAGGCTTACTTGCAGTTCTAGTTTACTTGTATTTGTTTTAACGTCATTATTTTCTGATTTTATACCTTGATCTTTCCTGTTACCACAGTTGATTTTTATGGCCAGGCTCTTTTTTTTTTTTTTTTGCTCAGTTTCCTAATCTATTTCTATGACTTTGAACTTTCTGTTGATGTTTAGCTCTGTTCCTAGGGACATGGTAGGGTAAACACTATCTTAAGCTTCACATTTTTCATACTGGTGTTTTCAGAATTAGTTCTGGATGTTTGTAAGTTTTTGACATTTTTATAGTAGAATTAAGTATGGAAAATATGAAAGAAAACAAGCATATAAACCTAAAGGAAATAAAAGGCATACACTGGAGAGCAGAGGGAAACATGGCTACAATCAGGATGGCATCATATTTTGGAGGTACTTAAAAGTAAAGCAGATAAATTTGGACTTGAAATAAACTCCCTGCAGCCACTACAAGTTTTTCAGCACAGAGGTGGCAGGATGAAAGTTTTATTTTATGAAGATTAATCTGGCAACACTTCATAGAATGAATTGGAGGAGTAAGAGCCCAACAGAGGAAAACAGAGCAAAGTAAAACAAACCACAACTTCAAAAACTAAAGAAGCTTTTGGATTAATCTAGTCATGCAATAGTAATATAAAAAAAAATAATTTGGCTTTGCTGTATCACCCAGGCAATATTCACAGCACTGAGGGCAAGTATGAATATGTGCATGTAGTTCAGAATCACAAAGTATAATTGACTCTCCAAATAGAAGGCAGAAGAAAAGCATTTATTCATATACCAGAAAGCCAAATCACAAAACCAGAAAGCCAGATTAGTCATAGTAGCCAAGAAATCCATACATATTATCACAGCAGGGGACAAAGCCATTCCTTTTCCCCCCACCCCAAACATTCCCACAAGAAAGCACTAGATGTGCCTGATTGCCTGTGTCCTCTCTCTCCCTCAAACCTACCCACTCTCAATAACTTCCTCTCACTTCTGCTCCACATTTCCTGTTCCACCTATTCAGCAAGTTCCTCCTACCACATATGACTTAGGCTTCCATGTGATTTGAGCAGGTCACATGGGCCTATTAAAGAATGGGAAAGATCTTCCCATTTAAATCACCATTACATTTGCTTGTAAACAAAGGGAACCTCTGTAAGTTTCAAATTAATCATATGCTCATAGGTGGAAAAATTGAAGTACTATGTAAGAATGGTTATTCAAATTTTGCTTAAAAGGTTTCAGGGATGGAGACTCAACTACCTGATTAGGCATTCTGTTTTATTTTAGGCAGCACTAATTGTCACAAAGTCTTCTTTCTTTTGAGCTAGACAGGAGTGGTCACAGTCACAAAGGAGCAGGACCCTGCCTGTGTAAGGAGCAGAGAAGTCAGTGATCAGAATTCTTCATAGATCGCATGACATTGGAAGCACCAAAAAACCCAGAGGCTCCCAGATTGAGCAGCAAATAAAAAGCAAATAAAAGTTAGAAACTAAGGTCAGTAATCCCTGCCCAGAGGTATGCAGAACCAACTCTAACATGAAGCTGTTCTTGCTCAATTATTTAAGTCATATACAAATTTTAGTGACCCCTTTTGGCTTTTTCTTGGCAAAGATACTTCAGTGGTTTGCCATTTCCTTCTCCAGCTCATTTTACATTTGAAGAAACTGAGCAAAAGAGAGTTAAATGACTTGCCCAGAGTCACATAGCTGGTAAGTGTCTGAGGCCAGAGTCGCACTTATGAAGAATATAAAGTTGAAAACAGAGTGGAAATATGAGCCAATAACTTAAACAGCACCTATCCATAATAATCTACTATGGTGACCGGGAAACTCAAGACAGAAACTCAGGAGAAAATAATGATTTGAAAACACCTGTAAACAAAATCTTAGAGAAAAAATGCAGACTAGAAACCAACCCTACAAGATTTCCTGAAGAGGTAAAGAAAGAGATTTAGAAAATCAAAGAAATGAATCAAACAAATAAAAGGGAAGAGGAAATATTGGGATAAGAAATGAGAACTATGCAAGAAAATTATAAAAAAAAAAGAATATTAACAGTTTGGTAAAAGAGGCACAACACATGTTGAAGAAAATAACTCCTTAAAACCAGAATTGGATGAATGGTAAAAGAAGTACCTAGCTGTTGGAAGCTAGGTGGCAATGTGGATAGAGTGCTGGGTCTAAAATCAAGAAGATAAAAGTTCAAATCTGACCTCATACACTTACTAGCTGTGTGGCACTTGGTCAGGTCACTTAAACCTATTTGATTCAGTTTGTTTCATTTGTAAAATGAGTTGGAGAAAGATATAGTAAATTATCTGATTCTTCTGTGAAGAAACCCCAAGTGGGGTTACAAAGGGTCAGACGCTACTGAAAATGATTGAAAAATAGCAACAGCAAAAAGTGGTGCAAAACACCTCTAGAAATTAAATCCTTTAACATTACAGTTGTCAAGTGGAAGCTAATGACTTCATGAGTCATCAAGAAACAATGAAACAAAGATAGAAGAATGAAAAAATATAGAAAAAAATGGAATATATCATAGGAAAACATTTCAAAGAGTTCAAAGAAAAAGGAGAAGTACCCATACTTACAAAGATTTTAGCTCTTTATGGTGGCAAAGAATTAGAAGTTAGGGTGACACCCATTAATGGAGGAATGGATGAAACATTATGATATATGGTTGGGTGGGATACTATTGTGTTGCTGGAAATGATGAAGGGGGTGGATTTATCAAATCTTGGGAGGACTTTTATGAATTGATACAAAGTGAAATGGGCAGAATTAGGAAAATAACATGCACAATAACTGTAATATTGTAACCATAATTAAATATTAAATACAGCAATTCTGAACAGTACAATGCTCCAAGACAATTCCAAAGAACTCATGATAAAAAGTGCTATTGAACTCTAGAGAGAAAAGTGATATGTCAAAATGTGGATTGAAGCATATTTTTTTTCCTTTGTTTTTCCCCTAGCACATAGCTAATGTAGCAATATGTTTTCCATGGCTCCATATGTATAATGGTGTAATATTTTTTGTTTCCCCAATGGGTGAGAAAGGTTGAAGGATGGGGAAAAAATTTGGAACTGAAATAAAAAAAAATTAAAATTAATTAAAATAAAGAAAAGAAAAGTAAAACTTGCAACAATCTACCAATAAGTAGGACAATTTATTCTTTAGCTCTCTATGTGAAGACAAAGGATTTCTGGTAGTATAACACCACCACTTAAGTAAGAACTTCCACTGTCTTATTTCCTAGGAATTGGATCAAAGGATATGAAAAATAGTATATTTTTTTCCTTTTCATTGTTTTGCCAGTCTCTATTTACCTACTAAGTGTGTATTTACTTTAGCCTCCCCAAACTTCTTGTAGAAGAGAAAGAAGAGAGATGAGATCAATTAAGGATTTATCCAATAGATATTTATTGTGTCAGTTATGTTTGAGGCATTATGCTAAGTGCATAGAATACAATTAATAAAAGTAAAGATTGTCCCTGTCCTCAGGGAGCTTTCAATCTAATGAGGAAAGACAACACACAAAAAGTTTTAGGGGAGAGGAATCAGTATTTGGTGAGGGAACCATCTTGTACTGTTGAGTTGGAACCAAACAGAGCATCAGATAGAGAGTAGAGTGAACTGATATTCAATTTCTGCCCTCTATATAAGGAAGGCATTGAAAGGAGTTTGGTACTCTGTCCTCTAGTCTTCCAGTCAGAGGGGAGAGGAGGCAGAAAGAGATGGTTTCAATCAAAGCTTGAGTTAGCTGCATAATGATGAGATTATTGTGATGACCTTAACCTTCTGAGGGATGTCTTGCTCTGTGTACTTGAAACTTTGTAGAACAGTAGATACAAAGTGAATTAGCCCTCTTTTAAAGACTTTAAAGGTTCTATGTCAGGCTCTATGCTAAGCATTAAAGATCCATGTCAAAATCAAAATATTTTTTCCCTCACAGAGTAGACACGAGAAGGCCAGGAAAGAATAAGGGGAGGAGCCATGGTAACTGTCCCAGGGTTATTTCAGCAGCTGAAAAAGTGCAATAAAATGCAAGCCTCAAAAAAAGCATTTGAGTGCATTCCTTCCTACCTCTACTTTCACCTCAGTGCTTTTGCAGGATTAATTGTCTTCTAGGAATAAGTGTTTACCTAATAAATAATCAACTACCGAGATCATGTTTTTTATTCATTAAGGAAGTTTGGTATTGATCCATCTATAAACTAGTCCTCATCCATTTCCTCTCCCTTTACTTATTTTTTTATTTTATGGAGGTTTCCCTAGCAACTAAGTCAGGGAGGCAACTTAATTTTTCATCTTATTATCATGCTCATCTCCAATAGAATGCAGAAGTTAAAGGCTTAGTGATCATCTAATACAATTTTTGGGCACTTTAGGCAACACATGATGACAGAGAACCCAAATTTTCTACTAGTGAAGAAAAAGAAATGCTGTGAGAGAAAAAGCAAAGGCACAGCATTTATTTTGACTGACTGACAGTGACTATCCATCAATTCCTAATGATTTCCCTAGATTTCAGGAAGTGTGGTAGCCATCTCAGAACTAAAAGATTGATAAACATAACACTGATCTGTCACCACTTTCTTTTCTTTGACAATTAAGCTCCTATTACATCTTCTTCTAAGAAAGAATTGGCCAACATTTTGGTAAATAGAACTAGAGTTGCTGGGGATTACAGCTCAATTTTTTTTTGTGATTTACAAATGTTAAAACACAGTTAAAAATAAAAAGAAATAAGTAAATTCAGAACTAGAGAGGTTTAATAATGTGAGATGGTCATGGAGGTAATAAGTAACATAGCCAGGGTGATATTTAAATCTAGGTTCCCTTAGTTCAAAATAATAATGTTCTTTCTAGTCATTCCTTTCACCAATGATTAAGATACCAGATGCTATGTATTGAAGTAGAGAACTGTGCCACTGTTTCCCAAGTGGAATTGGATAGATTAAGAAGGACTGAGTCTTCCAGTATTAGGGCCCTTTCAAGGAAAGATTTGATAACTAATTATTTGTTCAGGGTATTGCAAAGGAATCTGTGTTTTAGATACGAGTGTGAATAGATGAGCTCTGAGGTCATATCCAACACTTAAGACACTATGGATTTATGAATCTAGGGGATGAGGTGCTAATGGTATTATTTCATGTAAAATCTAGCAAGTGTGCATGTGTGTGTGTGTGTGTGTGTGTGTGTGCAGTTGTGTGTGTGGAGGAACAGAATCTAAGGAAAGGATATCAGAAACTATTTCACTCTCTAAAAATGAATACAAAACAAAAATCTCTTTATATGTAAGGCTGTAGGACTGAGAACACTCCTGATGTAAATACAGGACTACATTCATGCTGGTCTATAAGGAGCTTCCACATCTTCTGGTGTGTCTACAACTTCCATCCAAGTCCAACAAACATTTCAAGCTACTTTTTAAAGCTCCTGGATTGGTAGCCCAAACTATACTGATAGATACCTGGCAGAAGAGGTCTACCTTACTGTGGAACAACTGCCTCAAATGGAATGAGGTGAATGAAGGGGTTATAAAGTTTCATGTTTTTCATTGAGGTTGGGAAAGACTTAATTGTATAATAAAATTATATAATCTCACATGCATATATGATATAATAAAATGAATATATATGTAAATATATATAAAGAATAGTTTGTGTAAATAAATAGAAAGGAGGAAAAAATTGAAAATTAAGAACAATAATCTCACCTTTCTATTCATTTAAACAATCTCTTCTTCATGCATGGAATGTGCTCCCTGATTACCTCTGCCTCTGATATATTTATTATAAGACTCAAGAGAGGTGAAATATTGTCTGTCATGCATTTCCATAATCCTTCAACTGTTAGGACTCTCCAATTCCTCAGAACATCTTATATTTATTTGCTTGTAGTCTTCTGCAGAAAGGCAGCTCTTTGAGGGCAAGTGTTTATCTTTTATCTCTAGTTCTTGTGCTATATAGTGGCTACTTAATAATAGGCAGTTGGAAGATTCAGTGGATAGAATACTAAACCTGGGGTCAAGAAGATTTGAGTTCTGGCACTTACTAAGTCTGAAATCCTGGGTGAGTCATTTAACCTTTTTCAGTCCTAGTTTCCTCATCTATAAAATGTAGATACTAATGGCATCTACTGGGCACCTACGTGACACAGTGTATAGAGTGCAGGGCCTGAAGTCAGTAGGACTCATCTTCCTGAGTTCAAATTTGGCCTCAGATACGTCTTAGCTATGTGGCCTGGGCAAATAGTCTTTTTCCCCCATCTATAAAATGAGCTGGAGTAGAAAATGATGGACTACTCCAGTATCTTTTCTGAGAAAATCCCAGATGGGTTCATGAAGAGCCAGACACAAAATGATTGCCCAGCAGTAGCATTTACCTCAAAAGTTGTGAGGATGAAATGAAATATTTGTATTTTGCACACCTTAAAGTGCTACATAAGTGGAATTATTATTGTTGTGGTTGTTGCTATGTTGAATAGAAGTGAACTGTTTTTCCAAGATATCCTTTTCTCCAAGAGAGGATGGAGGTCCATTCTTAAAGTTTGAAGTACTTGGGTTTGACTCTTGCCTGTAACTCTGAAAGATTAGCTGTGTGACTGTGGGCAAATGATTTAATTTCTCAATGTCCCCAGATAACCCTCTAAGCCTTTGAATTATAGTTTAATGTACTGATGAAAGTATGAATTCAAGCTACTCCCTTCCTTCCACCCATAAATAACAATAAAATTTTTCTCATCATCTGTGTCTTCTGAAGGTCCTAAGGCCTTCTTTTTAACACCACTATAAAGCAAAGAACAATTCCTATTGGGCTTGCTGACTTGGATGATGTAGTATCTATGACTTTGGACACCAGTAACATACTTAATTGAATATATAATGAAAATGCCATTTGATAGTGAACACTTCTTATAAACCTTGCAAGGCACTTTTCTCTGATTCCAATTAAGTTTGACATAGATTGCAGGTGTAGTAGGTAATGTTAGACAATAGACCAATATTCCCAAAGACTGTCTAACGGACAATACTGAACGTAAACTAAAATACAAGAAAACCTTCCTTTAATCCTTTCATGCATGAAGTGTTTAATTTACCAATTCAAAAATTAAATATGCAATAATAAAACTGAGTATATTGAAATATCGGGCTGCTGTTATAGTTTATTTTGAACATTAGCCAGCCTCTCAGGCTATGTTATAACTTAGCTATTACACACTGCTGCTTGAGAATAACGACCAAATGGTGACTATAGCATATTTGCCCTGAATACCAAACTAAGTTTGGTTGTCATTCTGATTTTTTTTCTGATTTAATTTTTAAGGGACATATGTTGCTGGTGTTATTGTTAGTCTTGGAATAGTCATTTAAATTAGGTATATTAGATAATTATGTAATTAGATGTAAGATGCACAATATATTAAAGTTGAAAGGTTTCTGTGAGATCGTATAATTTCAACCTTTTCTTTTGTAAATAAGAATAGCATATTTAACACCTTAAAATAGTAAAAGTACTTTAAAACATGTCAATTGAGCTTCACAATAAAAATGTAAGAAAGTATTATAATAAAGTGCAAACATTGTATAACATTATAATTATTATTATCCCCATTTTATGGATAAAAAACACTTGAAACTCAGAGAGGTTAGGTAGCTACAAAGCCAGTAGATTAAGGAGGCAGTCTTTAATCCAGTTCTTCTGAATTGAACAATGCTCTGAAAAGGGCACTTTTGCTACTTCAATACACTGGCATCTCTCAGATGAGGAAGCTGAGGATCAAAAGACATGAAGTGACTGACTTGTCCAAGGTCATTGTTAGTTGAACAGTGCAATATACTCAGTGGAGCTGACCTACTGGAAGATGAAAATATAAATTTTTCAGCCTGTGAAATGCTGCCACTCTCATGGGAACTACAATTAGCCAAAATATTTAAGAGGGAAGTCAACAACTGTAACTTTCCCCTTAAATAGATCCCATAATTTTGCCAGCATAGAGTGCACAACTATGAAAAAAGAGATGTGAGGAATGAGGGTGGAACTTCACTGAAATGGGGTAATACAGCTTAGATAGCCTAAAGCATAGACTGACTTTTCCTTTAATGAGAGTCTGTGCTCATTTGGTATGTTTTCTCCACAAGGAAGAGAATAGGGAAGAAGCCTGTGATAGCTATCACATTGAGATAATAATGCTTTGTGGTTTTGTACAAAAATTTGCATGTAGATTTGTTCTGGGAAGTTTGGGTTCAGCCAAAAGGCTGCACTTGAGGACCTAGAGGGTTATATGTGGCATTGAGGCCTTGAGTTTTCCACCCCTGTTCTTGATTTTCAGGATAACTTTCTTTCTACTATGTCATAGTGGCTCAATAAATCTCTAATAGAATTTTAGATTCATATATTCATTTGTAATTAAACTCACATTCCTTTCCAAAAATTAGTTTTATAGGGAAAATGAGATAGGTAGATCAAGTCTCTGAATTGGAAAACTTTCATAAGGGATAAGCTAGGATATAACTTCTTGTTTTTTATTTTATCAAACATTGTTCATTGAGAAGATGAGGTAGACCAGGCATGAGGCCTGAGTGAATTCAATTGCACACTTTCCAGGTGAAGGAATTGCAGTTTCCTTTGGCCAGTAGTCAACTCCTCAATGGAAAGGGAAGCACATATCAACTTTAAACTTTAATGTCTGTCAGTAGCCTTCCTTCACGGGGTGGAGGAGGAGGAAGAAGGAGCCATTGTTACAACAACCAGTCCTCAGAAGAAAGAAAATCAATCCATATGCCATCTTTGATAGTCATGTTGCAGCTGCTAGATTCTGATGAAACCCATCTTTTCCCTCTGTTTTTTTCCTTTGCTTCTCCCATTCTTGATTCTATCCTCTTTAATAAAGCTAAAACAAACATGATTTGACTAATTTAATGGCAATAATAATCTTAAATGTAAAACATTCACACTTCTAATAGCTTGGGACAAAAGTTTTTTAAAATATCTTGATTGTTAAAAACATCAATGTTAAATCAAAATCATTCACCTGTAAATTAGACTACACAGAATTCAAGATACCTTCTATCCCTAAGATTATATGATTTTATGAACATCACTCTATATAATAGAATTCATCTTGAAAAATATTTAAATCAAATGGTTTGAAAATCAGATCTAATATTATATACAAATATATAATTTGCAAACCTTAAAAACACTACACAAATTCAGAAAGCACTATTATGTAGAAAGGGACCTTGTTATTTGAACAAATCCTAATATGAGTCTTTTTGCAAGTTGATTCATTAGCTTTGTAAATTTAAAATCCATTTCAAATGTCATTATATTTTTTTATATTGGTTTTATTTTGTTTTGAAGCCTGAATTTTCACTTAACATATGTAAATGTATAAAAATTAATAAATGAATACATAACTTTTTGTTAAGCATTTATTTTTTGTTAAGCATTTACTATATACCAGGCACTGTGCTAAGTGCTTGGAATACATATACCATATACAATACTATCCCTGACACCTCAAGGAGCTTTGCTATTGTTCTGGAGTTTCAGTCATACCTGGCTCTTTGGGACCTCCTTTTGGGCTTTTCTTTGCAAAGATACTGGAAAGATTCACCATTTCTTTCTCCAGCTCATTTTTACAGATAAGGAACTGAGGTAAATAGAGTTAGGTAACTTCCCCAAGGTCACACAGTTAGTAAGTGTCTGAAGCTGGTTTTGAACTCATCAAGATGAACCTTCCTAATTCCAAGTCCTGTGCTCTATTTACTGTGCTACCTAGTTGCGCTGAAGGATCTTTATTCCAACAAAAGAAGTCAATGCAGAATTGGTTTGTAAATAATCACAAAATGAAATAGTTAACTGGATTACAGGTAAGTAGAGGAAAAGTCTTCACAACCCTTGGGAGAGTTAGTTACATGGTACAGTGCTTGGGGTCAGGGCCCAAGGCCCCTGGGGTCTCCCAGACCAACAGGTCTCTGACCAGCAGAGCCTGTCAGTCTTGGTTGAGCAAACTATGAGCAAAGAATGAGGCGGGAGGCAGGAGCATGAAGGTCTGGTGGGTATCCAGAAGTATTATGGCAGAACACCAGAGCCTCTGTGTACAGAGTGGTGCTATTCATGTGAAGCACCGTTTCTTGGCACTGTCCTGTGCTACACTCTTCAAGTGATAAGAAGAATGGATAGTGCAGTGAATGATTGGAGAATAGGACATCTGTGTAGTTTCTGTTTGTATTGCCATACCTGCAGTGTTTGTGCCCTTCAAGAAAGCTCATTTGGTGGTAATCCTGAAAGTCAGAACCACTGATCCTCCAACTGAGCATCAGAAATTGTCCCCACTGTCTGGAACCTACAACAGTCATCCCAGTGGCAACCTGAGCACACCAAGAGACTTTGTTACTCCCCAGAACCTTCACATTACCTCCTGAGACATTCCAATCTCCTGACACAGGTTAATACAAACACCAAGGGTAACCTGTTACCAGTCCTGTAAAAGTGAAATGCCCAGTAAAGTGTTCCTTTTGTGTGTCCATTTGTGTGTCCTTGAACCCTGCAATGCCTTCACTGTGCAGCCAGGTCACATTGCCGTGCAACACTGGATGAATGTTCATGGCCTCCTTGACTACCATAGACATAAGGCAAGGAGTGTGTTCTGTCCTCTTTAACAGGGGTGTCTCCATAAGCACTTTCTCCGCAGGCAGCCAAGCTGTGATATACTGCTAGAGGATGTGCACCTTGTGTGGTAGCCACCTCCCTGGCCCGTTGCGAGCCTCTTTCTCCTATGGGCCATGAGGGTTTCCACTGAGTGGGAGGACAGTATGCTGTCTGCTCTAGAGTCTGTAGATGTTGGAGCCTCTATTGTAGGGCCTGAATGTCAGCTAGGATGTGTTGCCATGCCACGGACTGTGGAAGTGTAGATGTCCTTGGAGAAACTACAGCTGCAGCTACTCCATTGTCTATTGTTTTGGGGAATTCCCGCACTGTCTGCCTTTCCCATTTGTCACAGCCTCCTTCCTCTGCCTGGAACGAGCATGTTACAATAGTGTACAGACAGAAGGTGGATGGCAACAAAACTCCTGGTTTCTCTGAGGCAAAAGCTGCTAACTGCTCTCCTACTATTTGCCAAGTATATGGGGATGCTGGAGGTCCATCCTTCACCCAGGGGCACACTTCCTCAACCTGCTCTAAAAGCTATCTAATCACCTTTAACTGCAATGTTATTCCCTGACCTTCAGCTTTCTTGTATGTAAGACCTGTACAAGCCTTTTTATCTAAAGTGTCTGTTGGTGTTGTTACTGTAGATGTTGTCAGCCCCATGATGCTAAGAACCTGGCTCACTGCCTATGTACATAAGCAGGGTACTGTTATTGATGTTGTTAGCCCCACGGTGCTAAGAACCTAGCTCCTGCCTATTTATGTCCCAGCAGGTTACTCACAGTTGTAGTTATGTTCTCGTCATCCCAGTCAGCTGAGTGCATGTCTGTCCCAAGCTCTGCAGAACCTCAGGGGCACTGACCGAGGCACGCAGATTGCGTCTCTCTCGTGCGACTCCGAGCTTACGCTTTTGACCCTGCACTGCCTGCTCAGAGGGACCTTAGTTTCTCACTTCTGCCCTACGTTGGGCGCCAATTGCTCAGGGTCAGGGCCCGAGCAATTGGCACCCAAACAGGGACAGAAAGAGAAACTGAGGTCCCTCTGAGCAGGCAGTGCAGGGTCAAAAGCGTAAGCTCGGAGTCGCACGAGAGAGATGCAATCTGCGTGCCTCGGTCAGTGCCCCTGGGGTTCTTCGGAGCTGGAGTTGGGACAGACGTGCATTCAGCTGACTGAGACAAAGAGAAGAAGACTACAGACTGAAACAAGGAGATTCGGGTACTGATGGAGAGACTGTGGGTCATACATCAGGAGGAAGAGAGAAACAGCAGGGAGGAAACCACAGGGCCAGGGATGAAGCAGCAGGGGACAAAGAGCAGATAAGCAGAAAGAGACGTAGGAGGAACAACTGGGGACTCTCTTACTGCAAGATGGGAGCGTTGATTGCGCTTCTCATAATGGCTGTTGGGGTTGAGGGACATCCATTGCCGTCAATCCCTGAGGACAGTGGGAATGCTCACCATTGGGCATTCATCCTGAATCCTCCATGGGTGAGGGTCATAAGATGGAGTGAAAAGATACCTACACCGGTATTACAGGGCAACTTGGCATACATGTTTGGGGATGCAGGTTTTGAAATTCGGGGTACTTGCAACACTAGTGGAGCCCCAAGGATGAACTTTACTGGACTGGTCACAGGATTGCTATTATGTCTTCAGAAGAAGATGGAAGGATGGTGGATTGGCAAAAAATGGGTTACAAATGCAACACATGCTAAGGCCACATGGTGTGCCAATATCACTATAGAGGATGAGACTCTGAATTATCATGGGAATCCTCACTTCTTTCATCTTTGGACTTGGGTAATTGAAGGAATGGATATGGAAACAAAACTAGGGATGGGTTTGTGGTACAGACCGTATTGCCCAGAAACTGATCCCAATGTTTCCACATACCACAACTATTTGGGTTTTCTGCCATTTGTAAATTGTCAGTCACATCAGAGCCAACAGACTGTGTTAACCTCAAACACTCACACTGAGAGTCTTACTACTTGTCACAATCTATCATATTTCATGCCAGACCATTCTGGTGCAGGGTATCCAAGCCCATTATATGTTCCCAGCAGGGGTTCCTATGCCAAAGGTGTCCGGGGCTTTCTTCACTAATTTAAATATCCCGGGCTTCTTTTACTTATTTAAATGTCCCAGGCTCCCTAAGCTAATCTTCCCTCCCTGGGGCTTCGCTTGGAATCTTATCTCAAGATCTATATCTTTATTGGTCCTCAGACATCTCTGGTCCCTCTGGTGAGGGAGGGGAATAACTAGACAGAACACCCAAGTTGGCAGCTGCACATACTTTAATGGCTACATCACTCTCTCTGGTATCCCCCCAATGCCCCAGTATATCTTTAGGCACCCAAGCTCCTCCCATGTTCCTCCCTGTAGGCGGAGCCTATCCTGTTACTGAGGCATTCCCAGTACCTCGTAGCTTACTAGACCAGCTAGTGCCACGTAAGCAGGTTAGCACCTCCAGGTGTCTCAACTTTCCATACAGGAGGCCACGGTCCAGAGCTGGGCCCCAACATCTCCCCATTTTTGTTTTATACAGGGGTTATCTCTGGAGTTATGGGGATCTTGGGGTTATGCATAAGGTTTCGAAACTCAGCTTTGGTATCAAGTACAGCTCGTCTTATCAGACTACAAGCACATTGTAACATGCAAAGAAGAAAAAGGCACAGGAGCAGGAAAAAAGGCTATAGGTCCTAGAAATGCGGCAAGCCACTGGAAGTTTACAAGACTGTCAAGCCAATGAACCAAGTCCGTGGCTTCCTTTGCTCTGTCTTCTTCATATTTCTCTGAGACATTATGCATTTCTTATAGTGGCATTGAAGCTGCAGATAAAGCTGGGTAAGTTGCAGTTCATGTCCTATGTTTGAAGAAGGGGTGCAACATGGTTGCATAGTAGGAGTATTGCGAGAAAGATCAGGAGCACCATTATGTTGTAGATGGCTAAAGGCCTGACAAAGTTTCTGTAACTTTCTTTGTTGTCTCTATCATGCCCCCTGTGACTTCTTCATCGTGATTGCTGTCTTCCAACACTCGGATACGTTTCACTGGAACCCACACTTCTTTGTTGTCATCTGTTAAAACACAAACATATCCTTTTCCTCAAGTTAATACTATATGAGGACCAAACCATTATTTATTCTCATCATGCCACATCACCTTATGGGCTTTGGCATTCAATGCATTTGCTGTAACTGACTTGGTCTTAATAGACTCAGTCTTTGTAGGAAATGTTAAAAATTTCATAGCGGCTGATTAGCCATCATCATCAAATTTCAAATAATTTAATGTGTAAACAGCCAATTGTAATTTGCCATCAACTCCTTGTCCAGCTGCCCCTTTTTGTTTTTGCAAATAAGTTTTCAATGAGCGATTTGCCCGCTCTACTGTAGCTTGACCAGTAGGATTATGGGGGATTCCAGTAAAATGTGACATAGAGAATTCTGCCATGAACTGTTGAATGGCTTTGCTAGTATAAGCTGGACCACTGTCTGTTTTAATACTTCTTGGCATACCATGATGGGCAAAGCAATGTAATAGGTGTGCTCTGACATACTTGACAGCCTCTCCACACCTCACTGACATCCTTCCACAACACCTATTGTTGCTGGGGTGCAATCTGCTCTTTACTAATAATTCTGATATCATTACGGCCCAAAAATGAAAAGCATGTTTGTGAAGGATTAAGGCTGTCATAATCTAAGGTTAAGTTGTTCTTTGTATATACAGCCTGTGCCAATTGTTCCCGAGGGGACCTACCAAGCATTCCCCTATTTGTTTTTGAAGGAATAGGTTGAGAGTTTTATTCTTCCTATATATTATTGCCTGACTCATAGAGTTATATGGTATTCCTGAAATATGAATGATTTATAAAAAGAAATTCAATATTAGAACTGGAGTCCAAGTACAGGCACTCAAGCACCACACCCTGTCCCCCTATAAACAGATGGGACTCAACATATTTTTGGGATAAGGGATGAAGGTCTCAACTTCTGAAATTGCTTCCTGCTGAGATTGGACATAGAGCCGACCCTGCCTCACAGGGTCCCAACATTGGAGGGGTTGTGTCTTTAACCAATATGAGGAACTTGACGATTCAGAGGGTGATAGGTGATGGTCTTGGACAAAGAAACCTAGAAAATATAAATCTGGCACCAAGATTAAACAAACAAGAACCAAAAAGGTGTAAGAATAAAATAACTAGAAGTGAGGTATGTGTGAGAATATTGTCAGACTTCCTCACACTCTCTTGACATAATTAGTAACTACCTAGGATAGGAGGGGTTTGGATGATTCACATTTGTCTCCAACCTCCTTATCTGCTTTCTATGTATTTTGATCAAGCTTTTATTTAGCTTTCCAAATCTCTAGAACTGATCATTCAGGCTGCTTCATATTCCTTTATATTTCTACCACATACAAGATAGTGCATAAGTTATTACTGTTAACTAGCATAGCTGTATTATCTTAAACAAAAGAGATTTCTAAGTTGAATCTCACAACTGAATAAATGATCATCGTTGTTTCATCAGCTTGTTTATCTTTTTCTGATTATATTCACTCTGGAAGAAAAAACTTTAGAAATTAAGTTGTTAATAAGTTCACACGTTAGTATTAACTTTTGCTTATTAAAACAACAAGATCTGTTCTGCTTTATAGATCATTACATATTAAGTAGCAATACATTATATTGAAAATGAAAATTTTAATAGGCTTTATCCTTATTTTGAAAAATATTTCTTCTAAAAATATTCCTTGTTCTTTTTTTTAAACAGTTGAAATTTTATCATAATGTTGAGAGTTACTAAACTTTTTTTTAAAAAGATTAGTTGAAACCTTTTAAAATGATCGTTGTCTTTTCACTTTGAAGTAAAAATAAACCTTTTAAAATTAAAATTTATTAAAACTTAGTTGGTATAAAAATGTTCTAAGGAATATAAATTCCCAAAGTATTATAACAAACCAAATTCTTAGATATTCCAGAATTTCTAGATATCACAAAGTGTTTTAATAAAAGTACATAATAGAATCTCACATTGGCAACAGCAAGAGACTGATTACAAAAAAAATTACTGCTTCAAACAATAGGGACATCTTAAGGTGAGTCTTACGGCATTTACATAGATTTCTGAACATGTTCCAGTTTCAGATAAAAATAATATTACGTTTTCCAGTAAGATTATACAAAAAGGCTCATATGTTATACTGACTACTTGTAATTGATCATAGAAGTTTGCTATAAAACGAAAAAATACGGACATGTGATATAGCAAATATGATAGGATAAAACATCTTTGACTCTGTTTGAATTCAGACAGGAGTGAAATTTTCCAATCGTGCAGTATCTGCATTATAGCCAGACTCAGGAATAGTCAGGTGGAAAATATTCCTTTATAAAAGGACACAATGGGGAAACTGACCAGGAGGATCCCATCCTAGATTGAGTCTAGAATTGTCCCCTCAGTGTTTCCTCTCCAGATACAAATTTCACCTGATAACAGTACAGGATGTAGGATCACAGTCCCTCTGAGTAACTTGTGGCATATTCTTTCAGATACTGATCTAATGTAGACAACTATACCCAAATTCACACTTAAACAAAAATATTTATGGTCCCAAATGCTTTTACCTTAAACAGCAAACTTCACTAATCCCAACTTAAAGCCAAATACAGTTATTTGTATTCCCATGGAGTTGCAATAAGCAATAAGATTAACAGGACTCACGTACATATGAGATTTCATTTAAGATCCTTCCTTCTCAAATTTAAAACTTATCCTGATATAAAAGTCAATTATTAAAATCTTTTCTATCTATTACAACTATTGAGCAAACCACACTCATTGTTTATGAATTATATAAGCCAAACAAATTTCTTTCTTGGAACTGATGACCTTGTCCACATGAAAGAGGCCTTGGCAGTTTTAAAATTAAAAGGAATTGGCATGAATCCCATGCTTGCCAAACCCCAAACATTCCATCTGGACTGTTCTGAATGGGCAGAACCAGTCTAAATAAAATTTTTGCTCCATTCTTTTCTTTCTATACACAGTAATCAATTAACAATTTTAGGTTTAGCATTACAACAGCAACTTCAAAACCTTAGTTAAGAATCTTACAACTTTTATAAATGATAAACAAATTATTTTAGCTGTAATTTCTTTTTCAGGCAAAGGTGAAAATACCTGGTTTTCTAAATGGCAATTACAAAACATTATAAGATAAGGTTAGTAGGACTGATAAAATTTTTAAGTAACATAAATGGCTACACACAATTTTTCCAACATCTTTTAGTTTCAACAAGATTCAGATTACAAATCGCTTTCTCTAATACCATTTCTGGATTACAGAGTAAAATAAAAATCATAATGGTTCTAATTTTTACTTAAGAAAATTTCACATCTATGTCTACTCCTTAAAAATGTGTTTGAAAGAGAAAGTTGTATAACTGCAAGTGAAAGTGAGGGAGACTCTGGAACAAAGTCCAGTGGCGCCAGTCCCCTCCTTTCCACTTGGGAGTTAAATTCATCTCTGAGGTGTCTTTTTTCATTTTCAGATTTATGCATTTTCTCAATTTGCCTTAATGCCAAATAATACAATAAATTCTGACCTGTCTTAAACATCCAATTAGGAGTGACATGTTTCACTTAAAATATGACCAGAATAATTACCTTTTAGTTGTATCCCATACACAAAAACCTTTCTCTTTTATGTGAGGCATGAGATAATTAAAATGCTATTCAATCTGTCTTTCTGATATGAGGGAAAAATTTTTCCCCAATTTCATCTTGTCTTTCTCTCCATCTTCACAACTTGGCCAGAGTTAGAAAGTAAAGAGAGAGAGAGAATTTTACCAACTACTTAACAATAAATTCCAAAACATTTATGCTTTCCTTAAACTTCATGCCCGTGTTGTACTCCTAGTGGGCTTTGATTAAAGCTCCTTTAAAACTTCGCATATTATTGCCTTGTATTTCTTATGTAAAACTTCACTTAGCAGTCATATAGACTAAATAATATAAGATTAGTTCCTCTTTTTCTCTCTCCTATTCTCCTCCCTGATGCTGCAGCCATCAGAGAGAAGGGATGAGGGGGAGGGAGAGAGATAACATTCTGAATTCCATCTACAACGGAGCTGGCCGTAATAAATCACAAACACACGCACACAGAACATGTAAAGACTGAACACATATACAGACAATAAAAAAATTCAAAAACTGAGAAAAGATTGTCAGAAATCCTCTGCACAAATTAGACCTATGGCTTGATTTCTTTTACTTAGTTCCAAACATAATTTTAAACTTGTTGGCTCCATATATTCAGCATGAGACTCTATAATGTCCTCCTTAAATGACACATTCTTTCTAAACTCTAATTGCTTCAATTTTTTGCTTATCTTTAGAAGCTCAGTCTCCAAATTATTAATTTTTTCTTTTTTTTCTTTTTCCACTCTGATAACTCCTTCTGCAAATCAGGATACATTTTTTCTGGGCTATGCTCTCTTGAGCTCTCTGAAGAGCTTGAAGGAGTGGTCTGTGTCGAGGTGAAAAATTGTCTGACTTGTTTATAGAAACTGCCTCTTTAAGTTCTTTCAATAGTTTAAAGGGCACTGGTTGATGATAAGGCTTCCCAGGTCCTTGTCCGTTTTCATTAACACAAACGGGGAGTAAGAGGGAAGGTTTTCTATTCCACACATCCCAATCTATCTCCTCTCCCTCCTCTAAAGCAGCCTTTAGGCTCTGAGTAAGCATGCTTTTTGAACGGGGATTTGTCAGTAATTTTTTAGACCCCACGGTCATAGCTGCAAAAGCTGTACAGGGATCCCCGTCTGAATCCTCCGCTTCCCCCTCCCAAGTAATGTCCCACTGTACAGGACGGGTCTCACTTTCTTGGTTCCTTCTGTGCTGCTCGCTAGCCCTCTCTCCCCTCCCTGAGTCCTCACTCCCTGATTTCTTTGTTTGCTGCGCAGCCAATAGAATTGAAGCAGCTCCCCCTTTTGAACCTCCCCCTCTCTCCTCCAGTTTTTCTTCATCCCTCGTGGCTAATTCTTTGTTCCCCTTTTTTCCAACGCCATCTTTCTTAATTCCCCTTAACTCTTCCCAAGGATAGATAGGTGGTAGGTCATCATCTGAAGTTTCCCCCAAAGAATCTCCCACCTGGGTGCCGCTGTGCTCAGTGAGAAAAGGGCGCTGTGGCTCCTGCAGGAACAGCTTTATCAGGGAGTAAAAGGTGAAATCATGATCGGTCAGAGTGCCAGGTTTAGTTTCAGCATAAGAGACCATCTGCTGACTGACTACACCCCAATTAGCCTTATTTATTCCAGAGTGTTCTAACCGAGGAGAAATCTCCCAAATCTTTTCTACAAAACTGTGGCATTGTCTCATATGGGGCGTGATGTGCTGCTGCTTACACAACTTATATAACTGGCATGCAAGCACTGCCTTTTGCTCGGGTTTGATCAGGGGGATACTATACCCCTGACCCATGTTTGCTTCCCCGCCTTCCCAGGAAATTCCTGAGGCTGTCTAGCTCTTCTCCTCAAAGTGAGGAAGCCAAGCGGATTTCCTAATGTAGCAGTCCCTGTTCCGGGTGCCAAAATGTCCAGGGCTTTCTTCACTAATTTAAATATCCCGGGCTCCTTTTACTTATTTAAATGTCCCAGGCTCCCTAAGCTAATCCTCCCTCCCTGGGACTTCGCTTGGAATCTTACCTCAAGATCTATGTCTTTATTGGTCTTCAGACGTCTCTGGCCCCTCCGGTGGGGGAGGGGAATAACTAGACAGAACACCCAAGTTGGCAGCTGCACACACTTTAATGGCTACATCACTCTCTCTGGGATCCCCCCAATGTCCCAGTATATCTTTAGGCACCCAAGCTCCTCCCATGTTCCTCCCTGTAGGCGGAGCCTATCCTGGTACTGAGGCATTCCCAGTACCTCGTAGCTTACTAAACCAGCTAGTGCCACGTAAGCAGGTTAGCACCTCCAGATGTCTCAACTTTCCATACAGGAGGCCATGGTCCAGAGCTGGGCCCCAACACAAAGGAATCAAAAAGGTGGCTGCTGCTATTGGAGGTCAAACAGTACAGGGTTTTGCAGGGTAAGATCAAAACCAACATAAATCTCATGGCATGAGTGTGTTTAGAACCATCTCATGCCTTTTTATGGGATCATACAGGACAGTCGACACTTGCTCTACATCATAATTTTACAGCGATCTTCAATCTCACATGTCCAAATTGTTTAGTATATGCATGTATGAACAAATTTACCAAAGGGAGGCTTTATATTGTTACTAGGCCAAAATGTGCACTCACGGTAGTGAGGACACAAGGTTGGTATCGCACTCCAGCTGATGGTGTGCTGTCAATTTTAGTTCGAAAAATAACAGGTTTGATGAGATTCAAACGATGTGTTTCATGTGTTGTATTACGGATAAGCCTATTGATTGAATTAATTGTTAGTTCTGCCTCACTTGCTATGTCTGTTGCTAATACTCAAAATACTATTTGAGAAGCAGGTGCTCTTCATGATCTTATGCACAATGTCTCCATAGGTTTTCACAAAGAAGTACAAATAGACCATGCATTTTATGAGGCCATTCGTACTATACAGAAAGCAGTACAGGTCTTGGGGAATGAGGTTGAATACCTAGAATTACAAGTGAAGTTGCACTGTGATTATTGATACAATACCTTTTGCCTTACCACAAAACAATACAATGCAACTGAAGAAGCATGGGACAAAATTAGAGCTCAATTACAAGGTGCAGTCAACGATAATATGACTTTGGAACTTCAGCAATTGAGTCAATTGGCAGGGGATATCAATCGTGCTTCCTCTGAAGACCTGAATCCCCAAAAAACTGCTCAACATATCTTAGACTTTTTCCAACATACTGATCCCTGTCACCCGCTAAAAACTTGGCTAATTTCATTAGTTACTGGATTGCTGACATTGTTTATAATAGTGGCACTATTGCCTGTAATGCTAAAATGGTTGTTGTTGGTGGTTCAATACACTCTTGTCCACCAAACACGCTATCTGGGCTATGAAAGAATGGCTACACCACGACTATGGAGATGTATTGGAGTAAATTGATTTGATGCCTGCTAGGGCATTCCGGTTAGTGATTTCTTTCCAGATCTTGACCCTGCCTCTTGGGCAGACGAGGTACTCTCTTTCCTTGTTTCTGGTTTTCTTGCTCTGTTGTCTTTTGCCCCTTCTCTCTACACTGTTTTTCAAGGCTCTCAACAATGCAGTGCCCATTGTCTGCCATGCTATGTGGGATGCCCATTTTCCTGAAACATGACAGGGAACTATAGGGGGCCTGGAACTCTCAGGTGCCAGTGTAGGACCGCACCTATGGTGCCTGGAACTACTGGTGCCTGAGGCAGGACCGCCACCCTTGTGTTCTTCCTGAGGTTTGGAGGAAGTGGGTGCCCACAAGCTGGTCACGAGGCCTGTGCAGAGTGGAGATAGAAGGGTCTGCTATGAGGGTGCCCAGAGACGATGATACTATGAAATATGAGAGAGAGCACTTGAGGAACATATCTTGCATTCTGTGGTTTCTATGTAGCTTTACAGGGGGTGCTGTGGTTTTGGAAGTTGTTGGGACTTTGTTGGCACTATTCTCTCTCTCTCTTTCTACCTTCTAACCCTGGCCAGGTTCTGAAGGTGGGAGGAAAGATGAAGATGACAACTCGGGGATGCTTTTCCCCTTATATCACAGAGGTAGACTGTCTGGCTGACAATATGACTGTGGTTTGGGGATCACTTGTACAATACCTCAGATCTGCAAAAACAAAAAAGGGAGAGATTTAGAGGGCTCAGGGGAGTGCAAGTCTCATGATTGAGGCTATAGCAAAGGCAAAGCCTGTTCCTGTGGGACTCGTGCTTACTCAAACTCTGGCAGAAGCTCTCCATGACCCTGGAACCTGATGTTCCTGCAGATACTGACGTTCCATCAAGAAAAGTTGCAATAGGGCCTGGGAACCCAGGAACTAGCTTCAGGAACAAGATAGCTTCATTACTTACTTCAGGTGTAAGGACGTGGGATAGTCATGAGATGGTGAAGTAATTGGTGAAGTAATGGGATGAGCTCAGCCTGCATGTGATTGTGGTTACAGCCTTTATAAACCCTGACTCTCAGCTGAATAAACACAGTTGCTTATCATCTCATCTCCTGCCTCATTCATTACTCACAGCTCGCTCAACCAAGACTGACAGGCTCTGCTGGGGGACCCGGGGGGCTCGGGCCCTCATCCCAAGCAGTACAGTGTGCTGAGACAAGAAGATTCCTTTTTCTAAATTCAAATAGGGCCTCAGACCTTTCCTAACTCTGTAACCCTGGACAAGTCACAACCTTGTTTTCCTCAGATGCTCATCTGTAAAATGAGTTGGAGAAGGAAATTGCAAACTACTCTAGTATCTTTGCCAAGAAATCCCCTGAGCCTGGCCCTGGGGAGAGGAGGAGGAGTGTTGGCTTGGTGGAGCTGGAGGCAGCTGTGGAGAGGGAATTCTACTACTCTGGGAAGATTCTGGGCAGAAAAGTTTTTGGTTATTCCCAGACCAGTGCACAGGCCAGGAGAGAAGTAAACTCCTCTCCCTAGATTGTGCCACCTTGGAGGAGCTGAGATCTTACAGGTCCCCAGAGTATACTCTTCTCTTCACAAAGGACTCAAAAGTCAAATAACTGGCTGGAAAAATGCCCTAAAAAGGGAAAAAATAAGACTATAGAAGGTTATTTTCTTGGTGAAGAGGTATTTTGTCCCATCCTTTTGGATGAGGAATAACAATGCATACCACCAGAGGAAGTCAAGTCTTCCAAAACCTTCAAAATAAAGATGCAATGGTCTCAGACTATGGAAGAGCTCAAAAAAGCATTTGGAAAAATCAAGTAAGAAAGGTGGAGGAAAAATTGGAAGGAGAAATGAGAGAGATGTAAGAAAATCATGAAAAGCAAGTCAACAGCTTGCTAAAGGAGACCCCCAAAAATGCTGAAGAAAATAACACTTTAAAAATAGGCTAGCTCAATTGGAAAAAGAGGTGCAAAAAGCCAATGAGGAGAAGAATGCTTTAAAAAGCAGAATTAGCCAAATGGAAAAGGAGACTCAAAAGGTCACTGAAGAAAATAGTTCTTTAAAAATTAGAATGGAGCTGATTGAAGCTAATGACTTTATGAGAAACCAAGAAATTACAAAACAAAGCCAAAAGAATGAAAAAATAGAAGATAATGTGAAATATCTCATTGGAAAAACAACTGACTTGGAAAATAGATCCAAGAGAGACAGTTTAAAAATTATAGAACTCCCTGAAAGCCATGATCAAACAAAAGAGCCTAGACATCATCTTCCATGAAATTATCAAGGAAAACTGCCCTGGTATTCTAGAAACAGAGGACAAAATAAGTATTGAAAGAATCCAAAGATCACCCCCTGAAAGAGATTAAAAAAAAGAAACTCTTAGGAATATTGTAGCCAAATTCCAGAGTCCCCAGGTCAAGGAGCAAGTATTGTAAGCAGCTAGAAAGAAACAATTTGAGTATTGTGGAAATATAATCAGGGTAATACAAGATCGAGCAGCTTCTACATTACGGGATCAAAGGACTTGGAATATGATATTCCAGAAGTCAGAGGAACTAGGATTAAAATCAAGAATCACTCACCCAGCAAAATTGAATATGATGCTTCAGGGGGAAAAATGGTCATTCAATGAAATAGAGGACTTTCAATCATTCTTGATGAGAAGACCAGAAATGAATAGAAAATTTGACTTTCAAACACAAGAATCATGAGAGTTATGAAAAGGTAAACAGGAAATAGATATCATAAGGGACTTTCTAAAGCTGAACTGTTTATATTCCTACATGGAAAGAGAATATTTGTAATTCTTGAGACTTTTCTCAATATTTGGGTACTTGGAGGGATTACACACACACACACACACACACACACACACACACATCACAGAGAGCACAGAGTGAGTTGAATAAGAAGAGATGATATAGAAAAAATAAAATTAAGAGGTGAGAGAGGAATATATTGGGAGGAAAAAGGGAGAAATGGAATAGGGAAAATTATCTCTCATAAAAGAGGCAAGAAAAAGATTTTTCAATGGAGAAGAAAAGGGAGGAGGTGAGAGAGAAAAAGTGAAGCTTACTCTCTTCACATTTGGCTTAAAGAGGAAATAACATGCTCACTCAATTTGGTATGAAAACCTATCTTGCACTAGAAGTAGAGGAGATGCCAACAAGTGGGGTGGGGTATGATAGGAGGCAGGGCAAATGGGAAGAGGGAGTAAATAGAAGTAAATACTTTGAGGGACGAACAAGGTCAAAATAGAGAACAGAATAAGTGGGGGCAGGATAGGATGGAGGGAAATATAGTTAGTTTTACACAACATGACTAGTATGAAAGTCTTGTGAAACTATACATATATTGCCTATATTGAATTCCTTGCCTTCTTGGTGGGGATGAGTGGGGAGGGAGGAAGGGAGGTAAGTTGGAACTGAAAGTTTTAGGAATGAATGTTGAGAATTGTTTTTGCATACAACTGGGAAATAAGAAATTCAGGTAATGGAGTATAGAAATCAACCTTGCCCTACAAGAAAAGAGAGAAGATGGGAATAAAGGAAGGGAGGTTTGTGATAGAAGGGAGGGCATATTGAGGGAAAAGGTCATCAGAAAACAAGGTGTTATGGGGTGCCGGGAGGGAAGAGACAGGGAGAAAATTTGGAAATCAAAATTTTGTGGAAATGAATGTTAAAAACTAAAAATAAATAAATAAACATTAAAAAAAGATTTATACTATAATTTGCTTTTTATTTTTCAGGAACACATCTATTTCCAAAACTCAGACGGTGCTTTCCCTGGTACTACAGTCTCTTTACCTGCAGTTCCAATCTACTTCAGATGCCTCTGAGAATTAGACTTTAAGGCTTTCAAAGGTAAAGCTGATTAGTCAGTCAAGTTGAAATAATCAGACTTTCATTTGTCTCATTTAAACCTCATATGAATGAAAATGTGAGACCTAAAATGAGACCTTCAAAGTGGACAAGACAATTAAGGACAAATCCTGAGGGTAGAGTCTAATAGATAATTGAGAACTCATGAGACTTCAGGAGAATTGATCTTCAGATAACAGAAGGAAGACAAATAGATCAATTCATCTTCCAAGAGGTTTCTCTCTGGACTTGGTCTAGGAAGTTATATTAAACTCTTGTCATACTTAATATTTCAGAATAGATTTCTCCATTTTTCAAATTTGAGATCCTCACATGATTCATTTCTCCTGTTTTCCAATAACTAATGCTTTCTATACTGCACCTGGATTTCCAAATTCCTCAGTCTCTCAGACTTTACTCAATCTATTAAGTTCTTCTGCTTAGGACTAATTCTATACTCAAGCAGACATTAATTTATTTATTTTAATATGACTCTCACCACTGAGTTTTACCTATTTTTACTTGTCCAAGATATACTTGACTTTTAACTATGCTAATACCAATGTCCAAATATGAAAGCATCTTCTTTTCTTCTTTCCCCTTCTCTCTCTTTTCTTCTCCCTTCTCTGTATTCCCCATATGTCGAAGCTACTCAAATATGGGAGAGTGAGTACTTTCTTGATTTTGCAAAATACTTCTTATTCTGCCTTCAAGGAATACATGAAAAAGTATGTGGATTATGAAGTGGTTGGATGACCATATTTACAGATTATTCGTTAGCGAAAGGTTGTCTATTTGTAGGTAGTTGCATAATGGAGAGTTGCAGGAATCTATCCTTAACTTCATGCCATTTAATATTTGTATTTATACTCAGATGAAGGAATAATTGTCACATTAAGCAAAAGACTTGGAGGAATAATTAATATTTTGGGAGACAGAATATGGAACCCATTGCATCCTGATAGTCCATAATGATGGAACGGACAAACTAAATTGAAACTTAATAGGATCAATTGTAAAGTTCTAGACTTGGGTTAAAAAACAACAAACTGCTTTGTAAAGAAATAGCGAAAGAAACTGAAGATTGATGTGTGTGTGTATGTGTGTGAATAAGGGTAGTAATCCTCTGGAGGGAGTAGGCAGGAATGGAATGAAGGGTACATATTTATTTTGAGGAAGGAGGACTATAGCTTCACAAGAAAATATAATAAAGGAGGATAGAATAGGAGGTCAAAGGGTTTAAGTATATAAAATAGAGAAAAGAGAATGTCATGGCAAATGACTGACTCTATTTGCTTATACTTGAAGCCTTAAGTATCTTTGCTGGAAGGGTAAAGGTAGAGCAGTATGATTTAGGACACTAACAGAAAGGAGAAGTTATGAAGTAGCCACTGTAGGGAGTATGACAGAGAATTAAATAGAAGCAAAATGTATAGCAACTAGTGAGGTCCTTCTATAAAACTATAAAACTAAAGGGCCTTATTTTGGAATGAATAAATACAAATGTTATGACATGATAGTAAAAAAAAAATAATATGAAGATAAAGTAAGGGGAACATAGTCACCAGAAGAAGGAGTGAACTGTTATAGCCTACCCTTGTCAGGCCAAAACTGGAGTATATTCTTCAATTTTGGGTCTGAAATTTTAGAATAGCAAAGATAGGAAAGTATCCAGAAGACACTGCCTAGGATAATGAGAGAATTAGAAAATGTGTCATAAAGGAATGCATCAAAAGACTAAAAAGATTGGCTTGATTCAATGAAGGCTCAGTTGAAACCTGATAACACAAAATTGTAGGGAGACCCAGTCATCAAGGTTGAAGGCTTCAACTACTATTCAGCAGCCTACTATTCAACTACTATTCAACTTCCTATTCACTAGGAGAGGAAGAGATAAAGGGTGGGACTAAACCAAGACTGGGGTTTGGCAAAGCCCAAAACAGGATGAGGAAACCAATGTAAATTTAAATAGATTAACTGCAGGTCAGGAGTTTGAATGGGGAAAAGTGCAGCTAGAGTAGGAGTTATGGCTTTGAAAAGCAGGGCAGAATGGAGTAACTGGAGATTATGGTGAAGTTGAAAGATAGGTTACAGAGGAGGGAGATGTAAAAAAGTAAAACATGAAAAAATGTGGTTAGATGAAGGAATGAAATTCTTTACATGGAAGTGGAAGATTTTTGAGTGATTGTAATTTGAAAGGTATGGCGAAGTTGCATTGAGTGAAGGAGTGATCATAGGAATTAAAGTGATTTTGTAGCTAAACCAGGATATTTGAGGGAGCATCAATGTGTGTGCTTGATTGGCTGACTGGTATTCTTTGAAGTCAAACAAGTACTTGCTAGAGAAATTCAAACACACAAATTGATGCTACCTCAAACAACCTGATTTAGCTGTTACAAAATCACTTTAACACCTTAATATTCCCTGGAATTCTACATTCATTTGAGTATATCCTTCCTTTGCTTCTTTCCCTTTCAATTTTCTTCTTTCCTCCATTATTTGTAAAGCCTCATCAGACAGCCATTTTGCTTTCTTACTTTTGCTTTTTTTTTTGTTCCTCCCCCTTATATTATTACATATATAACCTCTGTTCTTAGTTCTTTAGGCACTTTATCTATCAGATCTAATCCCTTAAATCTATTTGTCACCTCCACTTCGTATTCATAAGGAATATTATTTGGATCATAATATGCAGTCTGATGGTTTTCCCTACTCTCTTCAACTTAAGTCTGAATTTTGCAATAAGAAACTCATCATCTGAGCCACAATTAACTTTAGGTCTTGTTTTAGCTTACTGTATGGAACTTCTTCACCTTTGTTTGCAAGTATATAATCAATCTGATTTTAATATTGACCCTCAGGTGATGCCCATGTGTAGAGTTGCCTCTTGGGTTATAAGTTATCTTGGCAAAACTTTATTAGTCTTTGCCCTGATTCATTTTGTACTCCAAGGCCAAACTTGCCCGTTAAGCCAATTATTTTTTGTTTTTCTACCTTAGCCTTCCTATCTCTTATGTTGAATGTGACATCTTTTTTTTGGTATTATTTCTAGAAGATTTTATAGGTCTTTGTAGAACTGATCAACTTTTGCCTCTTTAACATCAGTGGTTGGTGTATAGACTTCTATGACTGTGAAGTTGAATCGTTTACTTTGAATTTGAACAGATAGCATTCTGTCATTTTAAAAATTATACCTCAGTACTGTTTTTCTTATTCTTTCATTGACTATGAGGCTTACTTCATTTCTTGTAATGGATTCTTACTCATAGGGGTATATGTAATGATCATCTGAATCAAATTTACCCTTTCCCTTTCATTTGAGTTCACTAACATCCAAGATTTTAATATACAAACTTTTTGTAAAAAATAAAGGAGTCTGACTATATCCTCCTTAATTTGGTTCATAGATCTTGTATTCCATGTCTCTATGCAGTTTATAGAAGCTGACTTTTTTATTGTTATGAGATACATCCACAACTGAGATTCCTTTTGGTTTTAGCTCATCTATTTCATTAGTATCGTAGCTACTTGTAAGTTGTCCTTTGTTCCTACCCAAAAGCATATTGAATACCTTCCCACTTGTGGGGTTTGTCTTCTGGTGTCAGTTTTTTTTAAATTTTTATTTAATGCTGTCCATAGGGTTTTCTTGGCAGAGATGCTGGAGTGGTTTGATATTTCTTTCTCCAGTGGACCACTTCTGTCAAAGTTTTCCACTACGTTCTGCCTGTCTTGGGTAACCCTACGTGGCATAGCTCATAGTTTCATTGAGCTATACAAGCCCCTCCACCAGAATAAGACAGTGATCTGGGGATGGGCTTGCCTATAGTGGGTGCTTAGTAAACATTTGTTGACTTGGCAGTTGAAGTCATCTGAAAGTGGATATGGTTTTGGTATTCAATTATAACTAGTAGCAATTATTTAAGCAGAGCTAGATATCTACCCATGAGTCATGTGGTATCAGAGATTAATCCAAATGGGAAAGAGATTCACTTGGATGCTACCCTTTTCTTATTCCATCTTTAAGATTTCAGTGAGCCAGGATGGAATAGTTGCTTGAGGCCTATCCTCAGAAGGAGGATGACCTATCTTCAGGTGAAGTCTTACATCTGATGTGTACTGAATGTATGATTTGGGGTGAGTCATTTTACTCTACAGGAACCCAGGCCACTATAAGAATATCAGCTGCAGATCATGTGTTATTCTGATGTAGTCTATATCAGTGAAACCTTACCTCAATGAAACATGTCAGAACCAAAAAGAAATCTAGTTATTAAATTGAGGAAAACAATTGGATTTGTGAGAGGGAATATTCCAGGTTAGAGAAACATGGAGGCTTAATTAGTTAAACAAATGGAGAGAGAAATGTTTTCTTTTGACAAAGCAGAGAAGATTGTTAGGTCATAAAAAGGGATGAGGGCAGTTGGATAGCAGAGAAGAGATAACAAGTAAACATCTTGACTGTGTGGGGAGCAGTGATGAACAGAGCCTGTGAGCAGAGATGTTTTCCTGTGCAGGATCATGCAGAGAATTCTAACAAAGGTTTGCGGAAGAGTGTGATAATGAAGCTAATTTATCATCATTTATACCTACTGGGCCACATTATGCTTTTCAATATTTTCTTTTCCACGTGAGTGATTCAAGTGTAGCACTGAACATTTTGGTGTTTATTTAAAAAATGAAACATATAAGGGCAGATGGAATTTTGTGTTCCAATAGGAAGTATTTTGCCAAGACATTGACATAATTGGTGATTGGTCCAAGTGGATATTTTAAAAATGACAATTATGAATATGTATTTGTGACCACATCACAGAACCTTCTTCTGTACCAAAAAAAACCCAAAAACTTTATCAGAGCATAGGTTAGTGAAGGCTTGGTGCTGAAAGGAAATGACCCTTTTACTCTATGTAAATTTTTAATCCCTTTGTAATGACTGAATGAATTATTGTGTAGTGTAGCATCTTATGTCACCCAGGGAACCTGACATTATTTGCTGGATGAATGAATTTCTTTTGGAACCTGATATCCTCTTTCTAACTCATATTATAGAGCAGTTCTATTACTTGTTCTTTGTGTCACTGGATTTTTGAGTTAAGAACTATCATAGCTTTGTTGACCTAGAACTAGAAGGGAGCTTAGAGAACATCTAGTGCAACCCATTCATTTGAAAGGTCAAGTAACAGGTCCAGAGAAATGTTGTGACCCATCCAAGATCACAAAAGTAGTAAATGGAAGAGTTGGGGCTTAGATTCTGATCCTCTGCCAAATTTAGGGGTCATTCCATGATAAAATGCTGTCTCTTTCAGAGGCATTGTCTTAAAATTGTAAGTGGTCATAGGCTCAGTTGGTCAATCAATAAATATTTAGCAAGTGCCCATTATGTACCAGGCATTGTGCTAATCAGTGCTAAAAAAAAGGCAAAAGACAGTTCTTGCTCTCAACAAGCTCACAATCTAATGGAAGAGAAAACAAACAAACATATATGTACAAACAAACTACGTATAGGATAAATAGGAAGTAAGAGAAACAAGGCACTAGAATTAGGAGAGGTGGGGAAAGGTTTCCTGTAGAAGACAAAATTTTAGTTGGAACTTAAAGGAAGTCAGAGAATCCAACAGGAATAAATGAGGAGAGAGAACATTTCAGGCATGGAGGACAGCAAGGGAAAATGCCCAGAGCCAAAAGATAGAGTGTCTTATTCATGGAACAGACAGAAGGATACTGTCATTGCATTAAAGAGTACATACTCTTTACCACATGGTAAAGAATAAGATAGAAAAATACTGGAAAAGTAGAAGGGAGATAGGTCATGAAGATCTTTGAATATCACACATAAAATCTTGTTATTTGATCTTAGAGGTGATAGGGAGCCATTGGAGGTTGGTTAGTATGTGTGTGGTGTCATGTGGTTAGATCTGTCCTTTAGGAAAATCATTTTGGTGGCTGAATGGAGAGTAGACTAGAGTGGGAAGAGATTTAAGTTAGACAGATCTACCAGTAATCTTTTGCAATATTCTAGGTGTGAGGTGATGAGGGCCTGCACCAGAGTGGGGGCAGTATCAGAGGAGAGAAGTAGGTAGACTTAAGAGATACTGCAAAGTTAATGTTGACAGGCCTTAGTAATAAGGATGGAATGAGAGGGTGGAATTTCAGTGGAATGATGGGGACAGAAGCCAGATTATAAGGGGTTATGAACAGAATGAAGGAGAGAAAATTGAGGCACGTAGTATAGATTGTCTTTTCAAAGTGTTTAGCCATAAAGGACAAAAATGTTTGAGAGGGTTTTTTGAGAATAGAAGAGACTGAGGCATGTTTGTAGGTAGTAGGGAATCATAGAGATCTTGTAATTTAATACTTTCATTTCACAAATGATAAAATTGAGACCCTCAGCATAAAGTGACTTGTCCAAGTTCATAAATGTAGTCATGGAGGGAAGTCAAACTAGAATTCTTTCCAACAAAACATGTTGCCTAACCTCAGTAAGGTAAAGACCGAAGAAAAACAATGAGAGGGTCAGTATTTAAAACTTATGGAAGAGATACCATGAATGGAAAACCAAACAAAAGAAAATCACATATGAAGGGAGAGAGGTCCCAGAGAGGTAAGAAATGATTTTTCTCTCCTCATTTTTCAAAACAATAGACAAACTACAGGAGATTAAGGTCTCTTTTTCTTCTACTACCTCTTCCAAATCTTCCCTTCTGGAATGTTTTCCTTTCTCTTTCTCTTATTCCTCCTTTCTTAGTGCCAATTCAATTGTGTTTTCTTGACTCATCTCATAATGTTTTGGCCTTCTATGGGATTATATGGTCCCTGAGAGTAAGGACTACTAGTACCTAGGTGACATAGGAAGTGCTCAATACTAAAGGATTTAAATTTTGCATCCTTGGCACTTAGTGAAATGTGTGATATGTAGAAGGTGTTTAATAATAAGTACTTATTTGATTTTTTTTGTATCCCTCCCACATAATAAGGTGACATGTACAGGTTGTATTTTTCTCATAAAAGAATATAGGATGAATGTACCTTCATCTATTCTTATAATTTTTGTTAGTTCTAAAATTGCATTAATTTGTTTTATTGACACCCACTCCCTTGCCTTTCTTTCTTGTCCTATCTTCTTTGTTCAAAGTGTGGTGACTAGGATAATGAATAATCTTGAAACCACGTAATATAAAGAACAATTGAAGGAAGAGATGTTTATCATCAAGAATTCAATTAAATTTCAATTCTATAAATATTTCTTGAGCACTTATTATGTGAAAATCACTATGCTAAGATTTTGAAAAACTACTGAGGTAAAAAAAGCAAAATCCCTACCCAGGAAAGCTTCAGAGGACCATGATGGATATTTCAAACTAGTTTTCATTTTGGCGAGGGCTTAAACTTATTCTGAATCACTACAGAGGACAAAATTGTGTGTATGTGTATATGTGTGTGCTTGTGTTGCAGCGAGTCTTACTCAAAAGAGGGAAAACATCCTAGTAATTAGAATTGTCTAACAGTGAGTTGGACTTTCAAGTGAAGTAGTGAGTGCTTCTATACTTTTCTTTGTAATTAAATTATTTTTTTTTGAAGGTTGAACTTTACTTTGTTTTCTGTGCTAAATTATTTCTTATTCCCTCTTTCACCAATGAGAAGGAAATAAACACATACAATGCCCAGAGCACTTAGGAAGTCATGCAAAACATATAATTGCATTAATCACATTTGGGAAAATAAAATAATAAAAGAAAGAAAAAGTATCCTTCAATATGCATTGAGTTCATTGGTTTTCTATCTGGAGATGGATATCATTTTTTTTTTCATTCGGAGTCATTTGTAAGTATGGTGGATTATTGTGTAGATCAGAGTTATTAAATCTTTTACAATTGCTTATCTTTAGAATATTGTCATTACTGTATAAATTGTTCTCCTAGTTCTGCTCACTGAATTTCATCATAGTCCAGTGGCAGGAAAGACTCAAGATGACTAGCAATGGGTCAGGATGCAATGGAAGACCTTGGTGTCTTCAGTGTCTAACCCAGCTCTAAGCACTCCATATTGCCTGCTTCAGCTGCCTTCATGGCCATTGGAACAAATTGTTCTCATCTGCTCATTCCACCAGAGGAAGTCTTCACATGCTTGGGGTAGATACCCCCTAATTATCAATGGGTTCAAAATCCCTTGGTTACTTTCAATTTGGTTTGACCCGTCTGCCAAAATGGTTCACCAGGGTGTGGCAACTGCAAATGCTGCAGCTTCTTGGAGGCACAGGTGCAAGTTGGGTGGAACAGGTAAACACCAACAGTGGAAAGCAGCTTGGCAGCCATTACACCAAAGTTACTGGTCCTCCCTGAACACATCCTAGACCCCAGAATAAATAGACTCTTACAGCATCTATCTAAAACCATCAGCAAATATTACATGTAATGGGGATAAGACATGGGGTGAAACAAGGATGTCCACTGTCACCTGTGTTATTCAATATGATAATTGTAATTTTAGCTTTAGAAATAGGAGAAGAAAAAGTTAGAATAGACAAAGAAACAAAGCCGTCACTCTTTGCAGAGAATATGATGATGGACTTAGAGAATACTAGAGAAACAAGTAAAAAAAAAAACTACCTGAAATAATAAACATCTTTACCAAAGTTGCAGGATATAAAATAAACTCTCATAAATCATCGACATTTCTATTTATTACTAATAAAGCTGAACAGCAAGAGGAGGAAAGAGAAATTCCATTTAAAGTTTCCATAGACATTACCAAATTTTTGGTATTCTACTTTCCAAAATAAACCCAGGAACTATATGAACACAATTCCAAAACACTTCACACAAATAAAGTCAGATCTCAACAACTGCAAAAAAAATTAATTGCTCATGGGTAGGCTGAGCAAATGTAATAACATTGACAATTCTATGTAAATTAGTTTCCTTATTCAGTGGCATACCAATCAAGCTATCAAAAATTATTTTATAGAGCTAGAAAAAATAATATAGTACATCTTGAAGAACAAAAGTTCCAGAACATCAAGGTGATTAATGAAAAGAAATACTAGAGAAGGTGGTCTAGCCATACCAGATCTTAAATTGTGTTATAATGCAGCAATCATCAAAACTACTTGACAATAAGAAATAAAATCAGTGGAATAGGTTAGGTACACAAGATGCAGTAGTCAATGACCACAGTAATTTACTATTTGATAAACACCAAGACTCTAGCCTCCAAGATAAGAACTCAGTGTACAAAAACTGCTGGGAAAACTGGAATATAGTCTGGCAAAAAATGGGCATAGACAAATATCTTACACACTATACCAAAATAAAGTCAAAATGGGCACACGATTTAGATATAAAGGTTGATACTATAAGAAAGCTGGGAGAGCAAGAAAAAGTTTATCTTTCAGATTTATGGAGAATAGAAGAATTTATGACCAACAAGAGATTGACAACATTAAATTTAAAAGTTTTTGCACAAACAAAGCCAGTGAAAACAAGGTTAGGAGGGAAATAGAAAGCTGAGAAATAATTTTTGCAACCAGTGTCTCTGACAAAGGCCTCATTGCTAAGATATATAGAGAACTGAGTCAAATTTGCAAGAATAAAAGTTATTCCCCAATTGCTAAATGGTCAAAGGATATGAACAGGCAGTTTTCAGAGGAAAAAAATTAAAGCTGTCTATAGTCATATTAAAAATATGCTCTAAATCTCTATTGATTAGAGAAATGAAAAATTAAAAATGACTCAAGTATCACATCATACCTCTCAGATTGACTAACATGGCAAAACAGGAAAATTATAAATGCTGGAGAAGATGTGGGAAAATTTGAACACTAATGAATTGTTGGTGGAGTTGTGAACTGATCCAATCATTCTGAAGAGCAATTTGGAACTATTTTCAAAGGGTTATAAAAACATGCATACTCTTTGATCCAGTAATATCACTTCTAGGGCTGTATCCCAAAGAGATTATAAAAATGGGAAAAGGACTCACATGCACAAAAATATTTATAGCAGCTCTTTCTGTGGTGTCAAGGAATTGGAAATTGAGGGGATGTCCATCAATTGGTGAATGGCTGAACAAGTTGTGGTATATGAATGTAATGGAATACTATTGTGCTATAAGAAATGATGAGGTGGATTTCGGAAAAACCTGGAAAGACTTACATGAATTGGTACTAAGTGAAATGAGCAGAACCAGGAGAATATTGTAGAGAGTAGCACCCACAGTGTGCTATGATTGACCTTCTCAGCAATGTAAGGTTCTAAGACAGCTCCAAAAGACTCATGATAGAAAATGCTATCCACATCCAGTGAAAGAGCCATGAAGTGTGAATACAGATCAAAGCTTCCTATTTGCTCTTTCTCTGTGTCTCTTTTTTTGTTTCGTTTTGCTTTGTTTCTTCTTTCTCATGGTTCATCAAATTGGTTATAATTCCTCTTTACAACATGACCAATATGAAAATATGTTTAATATGAATGTATATGTAGAACCTATCTTAGATTTCATTCCATTGTGTGGAGGGGAAGGAGGTGGAGAAAATTTAAAACTCAAAAGATTGTGGAACTGAATGTTGAAAACAAAAATAAATAAATTAAAAGAAAATTTAAAAAAGGGGGAATATTAATGTAGTGAAACAATTCCCTATCATTAAATCATCCACTGGAAATTGTGAAGAATGCATAACATGACAAAATGGTAAAGATGGATCATATTGCACTGATTTTAAAACAGGCGGGGGATGGATTCTGGAAAGTATAGACCAGTGAATTTGGTGTCACTTCTGGCAAATTATTCTTTTTCTTCTGCTCCTCTAATTCCTCTCACTGACATCCCCATACTTACATTGAAAAGAAGAGAAAACTGAGATGCAAAGGGCTTAACTGAGATCAAATAGGTAGACAAAACTCTTTCCCCAATGCAAATGATCTCTCACCAATAACTTAGAGTCTTTCAGAATTGTGTGGGGGCACTGAGAGCTTCAGTGACTTACTCACAGTCACACAGTTATTTTGTATTGAAGACAGGACCTAAACCCAGATCTTTCTGACTCCAGACTGACCCTTTATCCACCTCTACCCTTCCCAAAATGTATGATAGAATGGTTTATTAACATAGAAAAGAAAAAGGGAATCCAGGTAGAGAGTATAGTTCAGTTCATTAAGAACACCATTCTTTCATTCATTCATTCAAATAAAGGCATCAAATATTTATCAATTTCTCATTATGTGAAACTTCCTATGAATGTAAAACTCAGAACGAACAGCACATATCATCCCTGTTCCCAAGGAGCTTTCTGTCTTCAAGGACAGCTGAGCCACATACCCAGATACAATTAAATCATGAGGCACGCCTCCAAGAGCACAAAGCACTATGTGTAGTATGGGCAATGTCTTGCTTCCAGGTAAGAAAGATAATGGCAAATTCATCCTACTCTCTTTTCTTATGAAGTTGCTAGCCTGAGAGCTTAGGTGACTTCTTTGGACATAATGTATATGGATTTCAACAAAGTATTCAAAGAGAGAGAGAGAGAGAGGGAGAGAGAGAGAGAGAGAGAGAGAGAGAGAGAGAGAGAGAGAGAGAGAGAGAGAGAGAGAGAGAGAGAGAGAGAGAGAAAGAGAAAGAGACAGAGAGAGACAGAGAGACAGAGAGACAGAGAGACAGAGAGACAGACACAGACACAGACACAGACAGGGACAGAAACACAGAAAGAGACAGAGATACACAGAGAGAGACACGGAGAGACAGAGACTCTCTGTGAAAGAGAGAGAGAGAGAGAGAAAGCCTCTTTCATTTGCCTTCCTTTCTCAGCAAAAAAGTCCATCAATCAAATAATCACACAGTACTTCTGTTTTGTAAGATAAAACAAGTCATCTGTTCCCTTGGCCTTGACTCTTGCAGTAGCCCACTGGTTGGTCTCTTTCCTCAAGTCTCTCCCCACTCCAGTACACCCTCCACTCAACTACCAAATTGATCTTTCTAAAATATAAGTCTGATTGTGTCACATTTCATTCTCATTCATTAAACTCTAGTGGCTCATTATTACCTCCAGGATCAAATATACAATAGTCCCTTTGGAGTTCAAAGCCCTTCATAACCTACCCCTTCTGATCTTTTTACTATTCCTTCTTACAATTTACCTTATGTATTCTTAAATTCAGGGACACCAGTCTCCTCACTGTTCCTCACATAAGACATGCCTTCTACTGACTTCATGTATTTTCATTGACTGTCCCCCATGCTTGGAATTCTCTCTTTTCTCATTGCCATGTCCTAGCTTCCTTTAAAAAAAAGGGAAAGACTTTAGTTTGACATAATTAATTCTTGATTTTGGTATACTGGTTCCTTTTGCTCCTAATTTCTCTTTTTCTGTTTTCACAACCTATCCCTTTAATCCTCAGTTCTAGGATCTTTAAAATCCATGTGTTTCCACTTAATAATTTGAATACTCTTCTACTTTATTTTTTTAATTAAAAAAACAGACAACTTGCAGTTGCTCATGTCCAGGTCTTCAGCGCCTCTTAATTCCTCTGTGATCACTAATAGTTAGTGAATAACTTATATTCACCAGTCTTTTAAGATGTAAGTTATCTGAATTAAGTGACGCAAACTCACAGCGTCTACAGCTAACTTAGGTTGACTTTGTCCCTTTGTATTTTCTCTGGGCCTTACATTAATTTGGAGCCTAACTATATGTATTGGGGAAACTGTTACATTTGGTAAAATGCCTAATTATTCTGAAGTATTTAACTTTTGCTAATATTTGGGAAATATTTGGTATTTGGTAAAATGTCTATTTGGTAAAATATCTACTTTGTCATATTTGGCAAAATGTCTAATTTGGGACAGTTAAATATTTTAAAAATAATTGTTTTTGCAGATATTATTCCACCCTAAGAATATTACTATTATTATATTATCCCCTTATGAATACATCTCTTGCTACCAAAAACACATCTCTTACTCTAACCTAAGGATATTTATTTTTTAAACATCATGCTATCTTTTCAAACAGTCACTTAAAATCAGGGTTACCTCAGAGAGTAATAATGTATGTATCACCGAAATTAAGTAGTTTAAATTTACTTGTCCCCAATGATCCAGACCCCTACAGCCAGAAATAATTATATAAGGTAATTTTTAATCCTCTGTTAATTGCAAAATAAATCAATAAACTGCTTATTAGTATTTATGCCTCTGCCTACAGTATAATCTTGCTCTTGGATCTCCCCCTTCACTAAAACGTCCTCCTAAGAAAGATAATTTTAAGATCCTTTAAAGGCTTACTTGCTTGTTTCTTTATGCATTCATTCATTTGCTTCTGCATTTGTTTTTTTTTTGGATCTGGGTCATCCTACGTTGTCATTGCTAGAAAATGCAATCACAGGTGATTGCCATGGGAGATTAAACCTGCTCCATTCCTGACTCAGACTGGTTTGCTCCTCATCGTGCATCCTGGTGTCCCTCTACTTTCAAAGACCCACCATATTGTTGTCAGACTTAATGAGGGAGGACACCTGATCTATTTCACTTACTGCAGTTCAGAACTCCTGAAGTCTAGTGATCCACCACTATTATTTTCTCTCAGAAGCTGGGATTAGGGGGGTGTACTATCATCCTATCCTAATTAAAATCTCAATTACTTTAAGCAAATGGTGGATGATCACTTACTGGCCATATTATAGAGAGGAAATTCTATTTCAGGAATGGATTTGACCAGCATCTGAGGTTCCTTCCACATCTGAAATTCGCAGACTCCATGATTATATGATGGCCTTGTGATCACTTAATAGTTCAACAAGGTTACTGCTTAGTTTTTCATTAGGTAGTCAATTATTTTCAATGCAGAGTAATGGGAAGTTTAGACAGTCATTTCATTGGAGGATCCCTGTAGCCAGGCTCTGAGCTAAAAATTGACCTGTAAGTTTGTGCTGACTGATTTATTATTTTTAATTCTATTTCTCATTTATCTACTTTGAATCACTGAGCTACTTAATGATTTTTAACCAATACAGAATGGTTCTGAGGTCTATTGCTTTGGGATAAAGCTTTAGGTGAATCTGAAAATATTTTATCCCCTTCATTAATACTTTTTTTTTGGTACCATTTTCCTCTTCAGCTACTATACATTTGGGTATTCTAAAAGAAAAAAAGGTGAAAACCAGTCTTCTTTTGTCTATACAAAATATACGTAGATACATTTATATGTGTGTGCATGTGTGTGCATGTACATATGCACACATTTACATGCACAGAGACATCTATGTGTGTATGTATATATGTCCCTTGAAAATTTGATGCTAAAGCATATAATATATAAATCAGTTCATAATCATATGATTAGTTCATAATCATATCATATTAAATAATATCATTTAAAATTATGTTTACAAGACCTACCCAACCATGAACATTAAATCTCTCCAGTTATTCAAATGTTATTTTGTTTCTGTGAAAATAGTTTTGTAGTTGCATTTATATAAATATTTCATGTGTCTTGATAGATTAACTTCTACACATTTTATGCATTTTTATTTATTTTGAACAGAACGTTTCTTATCATTTTCCTACTGAAATGCTGATAATTTAGTTTTGTACTTTAATCTGGTGCTTTGTAGAAGTTATTAATCATTTCAAATTACTTCTTCCTGATTCTCTGGCATTATCTAAATATGCTGTCATGGCATTGAGCACCAATGATAATTTTATCTGCTTTTTCCTGATGTCTGTAACTTGATTTTGTACTTTGGTCTTATTGCTATAGTTGTCTACTGTTTCCATAAGTATGTCAAACAATAGTAAAGGGAGAAATTATCTTTACCCTATCTGTATGGGGAATGCTTTTAGTGTTTTTTTTTTTTCCAGTTGCAAATAATGCTGCCTTTTGGTTTTAGATACCTTTATTAAACCTATAAAAAGGGGTCTTCCATGCCTATGCTTTATAAGGTTTTTGATAAATTAGTACTATAATCATTTGGTTGATACTTTTCTGACAAAATTATTTTGCTTCATTTCATAATGCTGAATCCTCCTTGCATTCTTGGTATGAATCCAATTTGATCAGAATGATTTTTTTGGGATGAATTTCTACATTCTCACCACAAGTTTTTCTTTAAATTTTTTCGCAATAGTATTCAATATTGAAAAATTTCCCATTCTGTCTCCCCTGCCCCGCGCTGCAGTTTAGGCATCAGTACTATATTTGCTTCATAAAAAGACCTTGGTAGACTGACTTTTGTCTAGGACTATGCTGGAGAGAGCACAAGCCAGTTTATGGAAGTAGACTGTTAAATTTTCGGCAAGAGCATTTGTTTCTAAAGCAGTTAATGCTACAAATCAGGTTTTGACTTATTGCATTGTTGATTATCTAGACTTAATAAAATGGAAAATGTTAATAGCAAAGATTAAATTTAAAAATATTTCATGCACATAACACAAGTGTGTGTGCATATACACTCACATACATGCGCCTACTTTCCAGAGTGTCATCTTTTAAACAATGACTGATACACACCTGCTTCTGTCCTTATATTTTAGAATAATTTATATGATATTATATATTAAATATTTAATATAATTCACTTAAATTGTTTTTGTTAGTTGGTTTGGAATTACTGTGATTTATTTTTCCAAGACTGGGTTGTTTAACATATCTGTTTCTTTTTTTTTAATTTCTGGTAAATCCATCTACCTCCTTTAAGTTCTGAGTTGAGTTGGCATACTTTATTTTCTGATAATCCTTTTCCGTTCTTGTTTATTGCAAATTTTTCTTGTTCATGTTATTTCAATAACTGTACTTACTATTTTCTATGTCTTGATCATTTAAACAATGCTTCACTGATTTTGTTAGTCATAAAAGCAAGCTTTTCAAGTGCATAGAATTTTCATTTTAAAGTTTCTTTATTTCTCAAATTTTCATTATTCTTTTATTGAACTTATTTAGAATTTATGATAGATTGTTTTATATTGTTTTACTTACTTTTCAAGTTTAGGTTAAGTTTAAATAACATATAATCCTTGTTTCTAATCTAGTCAAGGTACATTTCACCCACATTTATTATGCATTTGTTATGTTCACCTTTTGTTCCAGAAGAAGACCATGCCATCAAAGAAATGATGACATGACTTGCACTTTACTTTGTTTTGAGTGAGGGAGAACTATGCAAGGTCACCAGCTTCACTTCTTGTCTGCAGCCATCTGAATCCAGTGACCAGATATTCATCAAGATGACTGGAGATGGCCCAGGATTCAATGGGAGACCTTGGCCCCTTTTGATCAAGACCTATTAGGTACTCACTTAGGGTGAGGTAATGCTCACTCAGTAAATAGACCTATTTAAGAAGTAGTCAGGGGATGGCCCTTTTAATGAATCAAAGAAAAATAACTAAATCAGACTGGGAGGGAAGCAGCAACAGCTGATATTGATAATCACTCCAGATGACAGTCCTTAAGTAGAGCTTGGGCAGGGGTCTAGTGTGGTAAAATCTGTGAATTTCAGAGTGCAGTAGGCTTAAGGTTGTAGGAAAGGAAAGGGAAAAAAAGGAAAGGAAAGGGAAGAAAAGAATCTAGTAAGTAAACCCCAGTTAACTGGGCATCTTCTGGCCTTTCAAATTTACCTTCAATTATTTTCAATGCAGAGTAACAGGAAGTTCGGACACTAGTTTCATTGGCTAATCCTTCTAGTCAGGCTCTGAGTTAAAAATTCACCTATAAGTTTGTGCTGTGGGAATTGTTATTTTTAATACTTCCCGTTTCTTATTTATGTACTTTGAATCATTAATCTATTTTATGATTTTTGACCAACACAAAGTGGTTCTGAGGTCTATTGCTTTGGGATAAGGCTTGAGGTGAATCTGGAAATATTTTGTCCCCTTCATTAGTACTTTTTTTGTATCATTTTCTTCTTCAGCTGTTACACGTTTTACTAGTCTAAATGAAAAAAAAAGGAAAACCAGTCTTGTTTTGTATAGACATAGTATCCCTAGATATGCTTATGTGTGTGTGTGCATGTACACATATACACACATTTATATGCACAGAGACATCTATGTGTGTATGTGTATATGCCCCTTGAAAATTTAAGGCTAAAGCATACAATATATAAATCACCTTAAGTAATATCATTTAAAAATTATATTTTCAAGACATATGCAGCCATGAATATGAAATCTCTCCAGTTATTCAAATGTTTTTTTGTTCTGTGAAAATAGTTCTGTAGTTGCATTTATATACTTTTTTCATGTGTCTTTCTTAAACAGGCCTATTCATGCATTTGTATGTACTTGTATATATGTAATTTCATTGGTGCAGGAGCTTTTTGTTGTAAAATTTCCTCACCTGATAGAGATTGTCAATTGATTGACAACTTTTAGTCTTAGGGAGTTATATCACATACTGAGAACTTAGCTAACTTGTCCATAGTTAAAGAGTATTGAACTCTTTGTGACTCCAAAGTTGGCTTTCTATTCACTATGCTACATAAAATATAGTTTCTTTCCATTAGTAGAAATTAGTAGGCAATTGTTAGAAATTTTTGAGTCATATGCTTAGATTTGATCTACTATGTAATGAACATTTCAAGGCTGCTGAATATTGGAGCAATAAGGTAACGATAATGTTTTACTTGGTGGTTATGTAAAGGATGGAATGAAGTCAGAGAAGGAAATCAGGTAGGATAGTCTACAGGGCATTTAGGTGTGACATAATGAACATCTGGATAACCATGGGCAAAGGATATGAAGTGTTCATGTTCTCTGGTTGCCACCACTAAGATCTCTGTAATGGATCTAATTCCAATATAGGAAGCAGCAAATGGAATAGTCCTGGCTATGATATGATAGATAGATAAATAGATAGACAGATAGACATAGATATATATTCATATATATTGCATAACATGTATATCACCAAAAAGTACCCCAGTATTCCTCTGTCCTCCCTTCTAGAGAATCATCTCAAATAATATTTTAAAGACAAAAAAAGAGAAGAAAAAATAGCATAACTAATTAATACATTGAAAAAGTCTGAAAATATATGCAATATGCCTCACTCAAGGACCTCTTACTTCAAAGAGATGGTATGAGAATTTCTCCTCATCTTTATTCTCTTCTCTGGAACCATGCTTGTTCTTTATAATATTCCAACATTCACTTTAATTTTTTTCTTTCCATTCACATTGATGTATATACATACACACACACACATACACACATACACACATATACACATATATATTAGCATGATGATATATATTAAATTACTGATTCTGTTTACTCCCTTGCACCAGTTGTTGAGAATCTTTCCATGCTTGTCTATAATTAGTATATTGTTATTCCTTATAGCATAGTAATATTCATGAACTTTATTTAGCCCTTCTCCAACTGTTTACAGACAATTTTATTGGCTTTAATGGCATGGGTTGTTGGGGCATTACAGGGTTTTCCACTGATGTAGACAAAGGGAGATAAATTTTTTTAAAATTCAGCAGACTATAGTAAGCAGACCCTGGTTAGCCATAAGTAGTCACTATGAATAGGCAGGATAAGAATGAACATAGAAATGGATAGAATTCAGTGTCAGAGATTTCACTTAATATATTAATTAGCCATTCTAGTTGTGTTGCCTAATTGTGACTCATTCTCATTATAAGGGAAAATGACTAATTTTTTTAGAGACAAGTTACATTCATTACCTTTTGACTTGAACAAAACCTGGAGTTAACCATAATTTAACCCCACAACATCAGAGGGCCAACATTTTTTGTTTGTTTGTTTTGTTTTGTTTTTTTTTTAGCAGGTAAAGATCAAGAACAGATGCTTGAAGAGAAATAAGGAGACATGAGTTCAAAGAGAAACTTCGTTTATTTCATGTGTGACTTAGGTTGCATCTCCTTGTAGGAGCATGGTAGATTTGGAAGGAAAAGGAAGAGATGAAGCTGAGAGCAACTGTGAGAGAAAAATCAGTGGTACATGTGAAGATTTGAAATAAAAGAATTAAAAAAGAAAGAAAGAAAAGGGAGGAAACATGAATTAATGAAAATATTGAGTAAATTAATCCAGGCATCAAATGGACTAAGAGTAATAAGGTTAGTAGAAATACCATGGATATGTAATTATTTTAATAAAACTTGAAAATGCAAAAAGAAAGGTCTTTTTTTATTTTTAGGTTGCTGTTATTAACTGCTCTTAGATGAATCATCATCATCATAAAACTAGAGAATGTGGGTAGGGCTGTCTGGTAGAAATTCTGTAGGCTGATAGATTTTATAACTATCTTTGGGGCTTTAATCATCCTCGAAATTACAGTACATTTTTTCTACAAAGACTGATAAAGAAATGAAGCCAATCATTAGTTATTTCAATTCTTTTTTAAACCACAGGAAATCTAGTCCATCTTTTCTTCACTTTATATAAAAAAAATCAATACTCTTCCAAATGATTTGTCCTATAGCCTAGATACCACCCCTCACCTCACAGACACTTAAAAAAATAATATAATGCTTTCCTCTAAAACTATGCACTCTCATTAAAATCAACAGGAGCTTGTGTGCATGAAGCCAATAGATTATTTTATGATCAAAAGGAATGCATGCTCTTTAATAATCTACAGTCATTAATCTTGTTGTAAACAACTGTTCATATGGTATTTTGGCTCCTTTCACAAGAAAAAAAATAGTGTTTCTTAGTTTTCAAGTACAGACATGCAAACATGTTAGAGAGCTGGGAGTAAAGGGGTGCTTTATGAGGAAAAATTACTTATAGTTATAAGCATGTGATTACTGAAGAATTCTCATTTTTCTGAATTACTGAAATTATGGTATGAGAGTGACTTGTCACCTCTTTAGAAAATATAGTCCTAGAATGAAAATGTAAAATGATTTACTGATATTAAATATTAGAGAACAGATTCGAATACAGGTCTTCCTGCTTCCAAATACAGCTCTCTAATTATAAGGCCAGGTTGTTGGTAGAAGAAATTACTGTAACTAAACTGTAAAAAATCCATGGAAAATTATGAATTGTAATTTGTGTGGCACAGTGGAAATATATGGACTATGGTGTTGCAGCACCTAGGTTCAAATCTCACTGCTGGCGCTTACAACCAATATGACCTTGGGCAAGTCACATAATTTTTCCAGGTCTCCTCATGTCTGAGCTAAACACTAAGTTCCTGTGTAAGGGATTAGGTTGGTAAAAGAATTTCTTTTAGAAGAGAAACATCTGGTTCTAAATACACACACACACACACACACACACACACACACACACAGAAAGAGAGAGGGAGAGAGAGAGAGAGAGAGAGAGAGCTCATGTACATTTTTGAAATGTTTTAATCTGTATTACTTCTCAACTTTCTGTTTGCTTGTAAAAATAGGTTTACTTATGATCTTATTCATGGTGGTCTTTGACGGTGATTTCATTTTGGTCGTCTTCAAGTATGAATGACAACAACCATTTGGAGGAGAAGCTAAGTTAGTGAGTATAAGCTAATGATTATTCTCCCTCATAAGAGCATCTAGGGATATAGCTTTTGTACTGAACCTATTCTGTTGCTAGACCATGTAATGGCAGGTAAAATAGGATCTTTTGCTGTTTTTGTTTTTGGTATAATCAAGAAGTATAATACTTCTATTTGAATGTGACTTGGGAGGATCTTTCCTGCCCATTGTTAGGCCTGGGAAGATTTGTAAGAAGATCTATGCCTTTTTATTAATGAGGCACTGCTTCTCAAGGGTGATGTCCTTTGACTCTAAAAAGTGTATAAAGACTCTTGAGGGTGAAGTTTTATTTTGGGACTTAGTTTTTGTAATAAGGTTTGAGTGCCAGATGAGTTCTCTGGAAAGCTGCCCAGGAGCCCCCCAGCTTTGAGAACCCAGATATCATGCTTCCTTCTCTGGTAACTATGGTCAGACAGGTGGAAGTCTGTTGAATGCAGGCTGAGGAAGCCATGTCTGTTGACTTTTAGTTTTTCTGTATTTTCTTGAAAGTTCAGGGCTCTGACTCCCTTGAAATAGATCAATGATACATGTGCTTGACTGAAGTGATTGTTAACCCTTTGAAAGTTGCTTTCCTTTTATGAATGCAGATCTAAGAATTGGGGTGCTAACTGTTTCAGACTATTAATATTAGAAGGGGCACATAGATATAATTCTAGTTTCATACCCCTTTTGGAAATAGATGAGGGAAGAAATAAACACCCAGCCCTTCCATTCTCCTCAAGGCAGAAATGAGGGTATGGACTATAGACCAAACTTTTTGGAAGAATGACATTGAATTAACATTTTAAAGTTTACAATTTTTTCACAATTCTATGAGAAAGTTAATTCAAGGAATGTGGGACTGGACTTGTGATTTCACTTACGTGTAGAATGCCTAGGGAAGTCCTTGGCAACCCTTGAACTATTTGGTTCTTGTGGCCCATTTAAAACATATGAAGTCAAATGTTTTCTTAACCGCAGATCAATTACTTGTTCAGTCTTTAAGAGGAAGTAGGTTTTTGCAGAAATTAAAGTACATACTATTCTAATGTAGAACACTCTACCTTTTTTCACTTTCTTTCTTTTTTTCTTTAGTGATATGATGCACTTTTGTCTTCTTTCCTTTAATTTTCACATCAAATATTCAGTGCTTCCTTCAGAGTATTGCTGTAAAGGATAAATACTGAATGTTGATAGAGCTCTATGTAAATATACCAGCAAACATATATAAATGTTCAATGGTGCTGATAATGACTTTTGCACAAGGGCTCTCTGGTGTTGGTATTGACTATTATCTTTTTTCTTGATGGAATCTGTCTTGCGTAGATGCCTGTGCATTTTCTTTAATACATGCATACATTTACACACATATTCACAAGCATACATGCATGGAAACATACATACACACCACACAAAGCTAGAAGCCAAATTGGAGATATGGCTCGTATCAACTTATGCTGGCATGAAATACTTTACTGGGAAATCATAATCTAGACTAATTTGACCAGTTTGACCAATTATTTAGTTATGATGGTGACAGAGGTCAATTACATAGTTCTTTAAATTTAATAAAGTTTTCTTTTTCTAATATGATATTTGTTTCTCAACGTTCTAGCATTAGAGGTAGATGTTCTTATTACCTTGTTGTTACAGATAAGGAAACTGAGGCTCAGGGAGAGTGTAACTTTCCCAAGGTCACACAGCTAGTAAGTATATGGGATCAAATTTGAACTCAGATCTTCCTGACTCTATTGTCCAAGACTCTCTCCATATTGCTTCTTATAAAATGTTGAATGATAGTCATATAAATAGTACCTCGGTTGTGGATAGAATAAATTTATTTTTTAACCTAACCAAAGGAAAACAGCTGGGTCTAAGGCCCAGGGGTGAGGAACCTGCAGCCTCAAGGCTACATGTGACCCTTTATGACTTAATCCAAACTTCACAGAACAAATTGGATTTGTGGCCTTGAGGCAGCAGTTCCTGGTAAAACAATTATAGAATATTGAAAACAGGAGTTTCTCAATAACAGTAACTGACATTTGTAACATTATGCACTATACTAGAATGGAAAGAGAACTTAGAGGTTACTGTATCTAATCTCTTATTTGACAGATGCCGAAACTGATGTCCAGAGAAGTAAAGTGATTTGCCCAGAGTCACACGCTAGTAAGCAACTAAGTCAGGAATTGAACTTAAATTTTCCTGACTTGAAAACCAGCAAATTATCCAATATACTACACTGCCTCTCATTTTAATGCGTTTCACAGATTACAAAGCCCTTCCTTATAATAACTCTATGTGATCATTAGTACAAAGTATTATTGAGTCCATATTACAAACGAAAAAACTGAAGCTGAGACATTAAAGAATCTTTTCAGAGAAACCCTATTAGGGAGCTGGGATTTAACACTAGATTTTAAGAGTATATATTATGATACATAATATGTTATTACTCCAAGATGCTTCTCAGCTAGAGAGAGTTTAAGCCCATAATTTTATATAATTGAAACCAGAAAGATTGACCTCCATAAACACCAATACCACAGATTCTTTAACTTTGACATTATCTTTAGTTTAGAAGGAACAAAAGTTGCAAAGAACACTTAAAGTATTCACAAGCCAGTACACAGCTAGGTGTCTTTGGACTATTTTTTTAAAAAGAGCAAGATAGACGTCTTGAGCAAAGTGATGGCATAAAGTTAATATCAGTTATCTTATTTGAACAACATAATGATCAAATTGACATTTCTGTCTCTTTCCTCCCTGCCAGGATAGAATTTTTCTGTATTTTACTTTTAAGCCTGAAACTCAGTACAGTTAGTTTCTTTAGATGAGTTTAAGATTCATCCTGGTATCTGATAAAAGAAAATGATAAAAGCCTCAGGACCCACTAGATTTATTTGAAAGTGGAAAATGGATTGTAATTATATTGGAGAGAGACTCAGACTGTGTGAGAAGTACTACCACCATGACAATCATTTTTTCCTTTATTTTTAAATTCCCAAATAAATTGGCTCTTAATTCACCACAAGCGTGCATAGCTTCTACTGTCTATGCACATTACAATTTTCTCTTGGGGAAGTAGAACTCATTTGATGCCAATTCAAATATACTGAACTCCCACCTTCTATACTGGTACAATATATAAAGACTCCTAATTCCTTAAATAGTCCAAATTGTACATATGAAACCACTTTCAAGTTTTGCAAAGAGCTTTGCTGTCTGGACCAGAATCTATGCCCTGAAGTTTTTAATCCTTTTATCTTTTTAACTTCTACACTGTGGCACCACTTTTTTGCTTGGTAACTGTGTCACCTGGCCTATGATGTCAGAAAATCCTTGGTCATAGTTATGCACATCACTCTCTTCTCCTCATGAGCTTGGAAAGACTTGGGGAGATAGTGGAGAATAGTTAGGCTCGTCTTGTTATGATTTACAAAGTCATGAAGAATCAGATATGACTGAATGACTGAACAACAACAACCCCCCAGCTATCTTCTGGTTCTCTGGCACCTGCTTTCCCCACTTCAACTCCAAACCAGTCTTGGAACCATGCCACTACTTGAAGGGACGTAACAATATGCTCCTAGAAATCTAAGTTGTGTTGTGAGCATATGGCATGCTGTTTCTATGACTAAGCTGAGTTTCACAGAGTTAATAAAGCTACTTAGATACACTTTTGAAAGTATCAGTTTCAGTCCTGTGATGATACTGATACCTCTCTTGGATGTAAATGGTTAGAATGCAGATTTTAAAATACACATATAAGTATAAGTAGTAGACTATGACTCAGTATGAATGAGGAACTTCATTAAATGCTCTGTAACATTCATTAGCAAATTCAATGAAGAATTTGACCATTACTTTTGACCACAGCTAGTTTCCAGGTAAGTTTAAAATATTGTTATGAACTTAATAAATATCAAAAACATTAAAATATGGTTTGAAAAAAATAGATTACATATGGAAAATGTTTTTATCCTATAATTCAAACTGAACATAAAAGACTAACATTTATCTTTTTTTCTATGTCCTCTTCTAAATTCTTTTTTTCTGTTTATTTTTGAATGACTCATTAATAAGCTTTTATAATTCATGTCTTCTTTTTAAATCTTACTATCACATATTAACCACATCTCAAATCTCTCCACTCCAGAAAAATAAAATAATACAACCCTCCCTTGTAACAAAGAAATATAATCATGAAAGGTAAATCTATGCATCAGTTGTATCTGAGAAATTATATTCCTCTTTCTGGACTTCTAGCCTAATACCTTTTTGTCAAGAGGTATGAAGCATGATTCATGGTTCTGTAGTAGCGACTAGTTATTACATTGATCATAATTCTTAATTCTTTCACAGATATTTTTGTTTACAATGATGTAGTCATATAAATTATTCTGCTGCACCTGATCACTGTACTCTGCAGTAGCTCATATAATTTCTCCATTTACTCCGAATCTGCCCCTTGTGTTATTTCTTAAGTTACAATTATGTTTCATTATATTCACGTACATAATTTCTTCAACCACTCCCCAGATGATGCACTTCCATTTTTTTATTTCCAGTTCTTTAAAATAAAGTGTTGCTATAAATATAAATTTGTACATAGTATTTATTTCTATTTTCACCAATTTCTTTGGGAGCACAAGCATAGCAGCAGTATTGTTGTGTTATGAACAGTTTAGTGACTTCTTTAGTATCATGTTGAATTACTTTATGGACTATTTGAATCCCATTATAGGTCAATGAATAGAGCATTTGTTAGGCTCTTTTTCACTGTCTTCTCAAAATTCATAATTGACATTATTTCTTTTGTCATATTTGTCAATGTTATTTGTATGATGTGCAAACTCATCATTAAAAAATTCACATTTCTTTCATCAGTAATGATTTGAAGTTTTTTTATATGATTGGTGATAGCTTCTTTTGAGAACAACCTATCTACATCCCTTAACAACTGGTTTTTGGGAAAAAAAAATGGATCTAGTTTTTATATATTTGTTTCATTTTCCTGCATATCTTATATATCAGAGCTTCATTAGAAAAATATTAAAAATATCTTGTCCAGTTAACTGTTTCCTTTCTAATTCTAACTACATTTTTATAGAAACTTCTACATTTTCTATAATCAAAATGGTTCATTTTATTTCCTGTGATCTTTTCTATGTCTTGCTTTATTAATACTCTTCCCCTACGCAGAATTGTGAAAGGTATATCCTCTCTGCTCTGACTTATACTATGACCTTTTTATTTAGATCTTTTATATATTTGTAGCTCATATGGAAATGGTAGGAAATTTTAGTCTAAACTCAATTGCTCCCGTTTTGGATTATTTTTATTAAAAAGTGAGTCATTGTTCCAGTAATGGTTGTTTTTGGGTGTTGCATATCTAATCAGTTCTTATATTATGTTTTTCAATTTTTAACCAATGAAAATACTTTAGGTGATTACTGCTTTATGGCATAGTTTGAGGTTTGGTTTAGCTAGGCCTCCTTACTATTACTTTTATTAGTTTCTTTGAGATTATTGACCTGTTTCTCCAAATGAATTGTATGCTTTCTAATTCCATAAAATAACTCTTTGGTAAAATTATACAATTGAACTATAGAATTCCATTCAGAAAATTCAACTACTTCACCAAGTTCTTGAAAATTTCTGAAAATGGAGAGGTTGTTGACTATGATATTTTGTGAATTGAAGAACCCTAGAATTTGAAGTTGGAAGGAATTTCAGAAATGATGTACTCCAGCTAAGACCTAGAAAGTAATCACTACTTAAGTCAAGCTTAACAATTTGTACACTCCACCCTCATGGCCTTTCATTTGATCAGCTGGTTCTTCCAAGCAATCTTATTTTTCCCCCTTAGACTATTGTCCGGATTTTTTCTACAATGTTAAGTGTCTTCATCTCTCTCCTTGAACCATACCCCTATTTTTCAGTTTCCTTCAATGAATTGTGTTCCCCAATTAGAAGCTCCTTGAGAGTGGGGACTACCTTTCTTTCTGGTTGTATTCTCATTCTCAGTGATTAGCACAGTGCCTGACATATTGTTTAATAAATATTTGTTGATTTGGGCAGTTGACAGAATGAACTGGAAACATCTTGGCTGCCATTGATTCTGAGTGTACAAAGGAAGTGGATTTATTACCCTTTACCACTGGAATGTGAACATCAAAGTTATAGCTAGGTCAGTCTAAAGTTAGGTGCTAGGATGTGTTGGAGTGAGGAGGAGAAAATATATGTGTATTTGAAGAAGAGAATAAGACTAATACATATTATATATATGTATATATGTAAATACATATTTTCATATATACATGCATACATATATTTGTGTGTGTATGTGTGTGTGTGTGTGTGTGTGTGTGTGTGTGTAAAACACCCCCTATTTTTTCACATCCCAAATGAAAAACGTTATTGTTAACTTATTCATTTTAAGGACAGATATTTCAATAATTCTAATGAGTAATTTCTTTCCAAATAAGTAAAGTATCATTCAAAATAACTATATAAGATGTAAACTACCTGAGGTATATTTTCTAAAATTCATTCAGGGATTATATATGATGATGATTCACTTAATCTTTCTGAGCCTCAGTTTACTGTTCTACAAAATGTGCTTAATAGTAATATATTACTTATCTTAAAGAAATATTTTAAGGACTAAGTGAAATAATGTACATACAGTGGTTTAGAAGCCTTAAGCATGGTGTATGCTTATCTGTCATTATTTCCTTTAGGGAAATCATAAAATTTTCTGTTTTCTCTTTGAAGATTTCTAATAGCTTTTTCTATTATAAGGAAGTGACTTCTTACTTTAAAGTAAATTACTTCAAAGCAGTACCTTTTTTCCCCTTTTCTTCTGTTTGTATCTAATGCTTAAATGTCTGAAGCTTTATAATCATTTGATTTACTGTTTCTTTTTTTTTAATTCATGGAAACTAAACCCTCGTGGTGGGTGGAGTATATATAACTCTGTGTCTCGAGTCAGGAAAACCTGATTTCAAACCCGATCTCAGAGACTTATTATCTGTGTGACCCTGGAAAAGTCACCTAACTCTATTTGCCTCAGTTTTCTCATCTGTAAAAGGAACTGGAGAAAGAAATGGCAAAACACTCTACTGTCTTTGCCAAGAGAATCCAAAATGAGATTAAAAAAAGTAGGACATGGCTGAAAACAACAACAAACCTCTTGAAAGACAATGTGATGTAGTTTCTAGAGAACAAACTTCTGAGTCAGAAAGATCTGGGTCTAAGTCCTGCCTTTAATGCACACTTTAACGCATATTTGTCCCTGGACAAATCACTTAATTTTTCTGTGTCCCAAGCGAAATACTGCAACTACATGTTGTAAAGGAGGTGCCGACTTGCAATGGTAAAGGGAGTTTAACTTAACTAGGAATTCCCCAAATCAATAAAAATAAAACAAAATAAAACCAACAAACCTGTTTAGAAGTTGAAAGGAAAAGAATGAAAACATAGGAGTCAAAAAAAAAACCAACTCATGAAACCAGTGTTTCCAAAAGAACTCCTTGGAAAGTAAATGATCTGTGCCTTTTCTCCCATTTGTCACTTTCTTTTTTGCATCTAAACCTTTACCAACCTTCTGTCTTATTCTCTAAACAAGTTATAACCTTTCATTGCTGGAAAACTATGCCCTTTAGTATGTTGGAGATTTGGGAATTGTTCTCAAGTGGAATCCTGTCCTCAGTGCTACAGCTTTATGGATTATGCTGTTCTAAGCAATGATAACCATCCCTCTGAGAAATCAGAAATGCTAGCACAGACAGCTGAGTGAATGGCCATTCGGGGGAACCTCACCACCAGCCAGGTTCCAAGATTAGCTGACTACATTCAGACTATATGGCATAACTCCAAGTACCAGAGGGTTCAATATGTCCATTATTTTAACAATGCTGCATAGCCTGGGTGTCAAGAGTGGAGGAGACCAATGTTTAATTGCTTTTTACCACCTCATTTCAAATGCAAACTGAGTTTCAAAGATAGACATCCTTTCATATCAGCAAAGGGCAGTTTTCACTGATGGAGCTGAATGCTAAATCCCTACCTTGGAGAATCATTACTTTGCAAATATTTCAATGAAGTTAGCATGCCACTTTTTAATCATCCAGGGAGACATTTACTAAAGTTATGAGAAAAATGATACAAGGGTCTGACCTTATAGAATATCTATGATCTAGTCAGGGTGAAATATACCAATAGAAACGATTGACTTTAGTTTAAAATTGCTAAATTATTTGAGACGTACTTTAGGTACATTTCAATGTATACTTTCACTGTTATATGCAACAACACAAAATAAAACACAATAGCAGGAATATGGATATTGTAATTTGCTTATAAATCATACACTGTATTAAAATCATTTTAGAAGAGGTCCCAGGCTTATCATATTGAGCCTTTTGGGGGAAAGCAATGAAAAAATGTATTAGTGTGAATATGAGCATTGTTGACTATGAAATTTAATGGGATTAGAATTTGAAGGTTGTCCCTTAGCTTTCTGTTTCTTGTTAAGTTTTTTGGTCTTTTTTTCCTAATTGTTCCACAGTGCTGACTTAGTTGATGGAAAAGGCCTATATCCATTCTATGGTGATAAAATCTACTTAGGGACCAGAAGAAGTAAATAAATACTGGAGAAACAGGAATGAATATTAAAGATTAAGAAAGTGTAGTTTTAAATAAAATAATTTTATTTTTAAGTAAGGTAAGTACAAATACACACAACAGAATTAATAAATAGTTAATTCCAAATATGTGATGTAATTTCAGTGGAATACAGAACCATTTTCTCCCTACCAATTCAAATAATAAGAAAAAAATTCCATTATTTAAATCTGTCAACAACACTAATGTCCTGCGCTGAAGTGAACTTTGTGAGACTCCCTAGAGAAAAGAAGAACTTCATGACTTGGCTATTGCTGAGTTATCAAGTGCTTTGGACATATGTATTCTTCACACATGTGCCTAATTTCCACTGTTCTCTAAGTTCATGCCATTCTTTCCCCTATTGATTCTGTGTGTATTGGAAGGAGAATGTTCTCCAATATCCAGGCGTGGAAATGCTTTGTAACTCCTGTTCTATCTATGACATTTTTCCTTACAAGGTTAATTGAGTATGTTAGCTGATATTAAGCAAAACTACACCAATATGGACTTGTCCCCATCATTGTTAGGATGATATCAATCCAAAGAGTTAATCCTAGGTGCCAGAGATCCACCCCTTTGGGAAATCAAACTTACAGTCCAATAAGGTGAAAAACTCCTATGAACAAATAATGATGATGAAAATAAAACAGGTTCCCAGTACTGTGCTATTTCTGTCCTATGCTATTTCTCTTATTTTTAAATTCTTGATAGAATTCCATGAGAAAAGAATATTTTGTGAGGCATTTAATTCAACAGGCATTGATATGGGCTAATTTATAATATTTTTTCTGGCAAGTTTTCTGTATTTTAGGGTAACATTCTGAATGGCAATTGATGGAAAACTTCTCAATTAAATTGGTGGTTCTTTTCATTTTCACATGTGCTCTGATTTATTACTAAATATTACTTACATTTATATTTGTATAATATATATTTTATGGCAATTAAAATCACAATAATCATTACAATAAATGTTATTTATGCATTTTATAATGATTTATAAATAAATAAATAAAACCTATCACGTATTAGCTGCTTCTTTGCTCTTTGTACCCATACCCACTCCTTATAGTTAAAAGTCTGATATTATTTTTCTCATGTGTGTTTTAATATAAAACTCACTGAATACTGTGCTGGAAAATGCATTTCTGAAGGTTGCAAAAAGGCTTGACTTTCTATTATCTCACTTTCACTAAACTTGTCAAACCCAGAAATTAAAACATCTGTTAGTCTGGAAATCATATATACTACACATAAATACATCCACACATATGTATATGTTTGTTTATATATACATATGTGTTACTGAAAATGTTCTTACTCTTAGCCTTTTACTGACTGAGAAAAACAAACCTCATAATTTCTAAGAAGTGTAAAGGACCACAGGCAGACATGAATGCCCATTATTCTTGTAAAGCATTTCCAGGAAATCCAGAGAAGCAAAGAAGTACACTCTCAGACGCACTCAAGTATGTACTCATTGTGCCTTGTCATGCTCAGGAGACAATGCATTTCTCAGTATTAGTTCTAGCTCCAGGGTTTTCTCAAGTTTAGCATTATTTTGCAATAGCTAAGTCAAGATGTGCCGAAGTTCTAAGCACCCTATGAAAAGAAATACACTTTGCCGAGTTTATAAGATCGACTCAGCTATTGGTCAAGCTACCAGAGGATGTTCACTAGGGTAACTCATATAGCCCTCTCAAATTTTGAATGCTATCCGTTCAATTTGATGCTCCCTTTTCAAGAATACAGAGTTAGAGGATTCATGAAAGGAAAATACCAACTGGATGGATTCCAATAACACTCAAAATCTGAGAGGATTGTATGGGTCATGAGAGAGAAAAGTAGACTATTTGAAGCAGATTTGGCTCCATTTGTTATCGTAGAATGGAACTATTTCCCATGTCTTCTGGTGTTCCTTGGGCTGGGTTGTAGTTTTCTGGAAATTTCCTTTAATACCTGTCCCTAGTTATGTGTTGGGTAGGAAGTGAGAGAGGTCGGAAAATATTAAAACAAGTAAATAACTGGAGTGGTTTATAGAAAGTGAGTTCTGCCACGCTGTGTAGTGCCATAGAAACGAGGGAGATTTAGCTTTGAGGAGAGAAAACTTGTGGCAAAGAGAGGGAGAGGATCTATCTTCAAGGATTTCAAGGGCTGTCATATGGAAGAGACTTTAGAATGGCTCTGCATGAATGCAGAATTAGGAATAATGGATGGAAGTAGAAAAGAGACAAATTTAGGTTTGATCTAACGTGTATAAAAGCCTCCTAACAATTGGGACTATCAAGAAAAGGAATGAATTTCCATGGGAGGTATTGGGTCCTCCTTCACTTGAGATTTTCTACCAGAATCTATCAGATTCTGTAAACTTGGACTTAGTCAAATGTTGCACTCAAGAACTTGGAAGGTCATATGTCGCCTTGAAGCCACAGGATCCCCACCCCTGGACTAGATGATTACTTTTTAGAAACATTAATAAGGAAAATTCTTTTTTAGTTATGATTTGGATTAGATGAGATAACTTTCAAGTCTGAAATTCCATGATTCAGTGTTATAGTCTGCTTACCTGACAATATTTAATTTTTCTTTCCACAGTTAATTCTTTTAATGATTCTTAGGGTTCATTATGTGTTCTGACTAATTTCTCCTCTCATCCAGTCAGTTTGCTAAGATTTGGTGACCTCATATACCTGATTCACCACTTTTCCAATGCCCTGAAACGACAACCTTGCCCCAAGATATTATTTTCTACGTATGTAGCATATGATTCCTTGCTTACCCATGGTTACATGAGAAAGCTACTTTAGGTTCGAGGTTTTGTGGGTCTTGTCTTCAAATCATAGATCACAAGCCCATACTAATATCTTAATTTTTATTAGTCAGAGTATACACTTAGTTCAAAACAAAAGCCTTTAATATAGTAATAAAAATGACAAAGCGATGTTCATGGCATAAATCTTGAGCTTAATCTAATGTGAATACACATATCCTCAATGAGAAGACTAGTACTACATAGTTATAGTGTGAGAAACACACACAAAAGAGGGACCTCTGTCACCAATGAACTTGTATGGAGGGGTGAACATATATAGAATGTGTATCCACAGCTCATACAAGAGAAAACTCTCATCCCTAGTGCCATAGGGCTAGCAACAGCCTTGGCCTTACTTTCTGCTAGAAGTGTTCCCACTTGGTGCTGCCCTTCACTGGGTGTTATATTCCAGCTGATCTGACCTAGTCATCACATATCTACTTCAACTTGTCTCATATTCAGCTCTTTCTGAGATACCCTTATACCCTGTACACTATCCACGGGGGATATTGTGGTTCTTTTGTCCTGTTCTTTCAGAGTCCCATTGCAACTTGTACATAGGTTTCAGCTGATGTGGTGGCTGGTGGATAGAGCACTATGCCTGTAGTCCAAACTGAGTTCAAATTTGGACTTAGACATTTACTAGCTTTATGCCATTGGCTATGTCACGTTACTTTTTGCCTCAGTTTCCTCAACTGTAAAATTGGGAAAATAATAGCATTTACCTCTTAGTGAATGAAATAATACTTCTAAAACACTTAGCATGGTCCCAGAAGCACAGTTAGCCCTTTATAAGTGCTAACTATTATTACTGTTAACATCATCGTCACTATCATTTGCTAACTACTACTGTATTGTCTATTTACTCTCAGGTGTGGGCTACGGTGGATAGAGCATTGAACCTGGTATGAGGAAAACTTGAACTATGTGATCCTGCACAAGTTCCTTATCCCTCTGTCTGCCTTACATTTTTTTCTTTCTTAAATATGTAAAATGGGAACAATCATAGTACTTATCCCAGGGTTGTTGTGAAGATCAAATAAGAATATATTTGTAAATCACTTTGTAAACGTTAAAGTGCTACATAAATGCTAGTTGTTGCTACTGTAATTATTACCATTACAATTATTATTATAAGGAAGATTATAGTCTAGTTATGTATAGTTCATAATCTCAACGTTTATGAAGCCCTTGCATTCAGACATGGAGTTACAGCTCTCCTCAGCCAGGTGTCTTGACCAATTGCTATGAAACTTTTTAGCTGTCCTTTGTTAGCCCTCTCTCATTCAATGTGGATAGATTTATTCTCCTCAGCCAGGCAGGCTGAAACAGAAAATAATAGAAGCCCAAAGTGACATCGTCTTCTCTTTGAACTCTTCTCTTTAAACTTTTGTCAAAGACCTCTGAACCGTTTTAACTTCTGCCTCCCTTGTGTCTTTCAGTAAGATTGTTATTGAGTAATGGCCAGAAGGAAATTTTATTTCTTAGTTTTATCAGACCTCCATCACTGACCCCATGAACTGAATGGCCTAGAGGTTCTACTTTCTCAGGTAGAAATATGCTATTGAGGAAACAGTCTTTAATCTCCTTTTCCTCACTCCTTTTCCTTTCTACTTTTCAAATAATGGCTAGGTTGGCTTGATAAGACTAAATGGTTCTTATGACTTTCTCTCATGGTGTCCCATTGATTATCCCATCATAACCTTGTCTTTCTTTGTTTCTTTTCCATTTGGAAATTTTCTGTCCTGAAATTCTACATTTTGAACTTGGGAATAGAATTTAATCACTTTAATTGCCTTGTAGTAGAAGGGTGGATAAGTTTTGTAGCTAATTCATACTGAGAAGTTAAACTTGTACTCATATATTTCCCCTTAGCTTTTTCATGTTCAAATTGAGTTCTTTCTTTCAAATCCAACTCAGGTGGCACTTCCTTCATCCTAACCCTAACCCTAAATTCATCAAGATTTTCCAATGAATCTCACTGAAAATCTGTCCTCACTCAATTTTCTCACAGCATTTTGTTGAGACCTCTTCTCTGCACTTACAACATTCATATTTATATCTATCTTGAGGACTAGAGCCATTTTTCTCCCTATTACATTAGTACTGGGGGGAATATTTTAGTCCCTTTCTTCCCAAAGATGTTTTTGAAAACATACCATAAAAATTTTAATAACTCTTGTAATTCAGGAATAATTATAAGGAAACCAGAAATAATAGAAAGAGATTGTATTGTTCTTCATGTTCTAGACAAGTAGAAAGTATTGACATGAGTGAAAGGAACACTAGCATGGTGTTAGAGCAGCTTGCTGATGCACTGGATACAGTACCATGTCTAGAGTCAGGAAGAACTGAGTTCGAATCTGATCTTGAGCTTTTACTAGCTGTCTGCTTATGTTTCCTCAACTGTAAAAGAGGAATAATAAGAGTATCTATCTTCCAGGGTTGTTTTAGGAATAAAATGAACTAGTATCTTGCACATAATATATAGTTCATCAATGCTTCCCTTCCTTTCCCTTCCCTTCCCTTCCACTTTGTGAGCCATGTTCTTACAAAGGAAATTAGCAATTATTTAATTTACATTATTATTATTATTTAATGAAGTTAGACAGATTATCTAGGAGTGGGAGTACCAATGGAATTGAGAAATTTTCCAAGATTCTTTTTGTGGTGTGAGATCTGCTGATAAAATAGTTATGTGTTTTACATATTTCTATATATCTCTAATACCCCATCCCTATTCAATGAGAAGTTTCTATAAGAAGTTTCACCTCAATCAGCGCTGTCTAAAAAGCCAGTACAATGCGGTAGATAAATTACTAGGTAAGAGTATGGACAATAAAAGTTCCAATGCTTCCTCAAACATATATTGACTGTGTTACTTTCAAGACATCATTTATCCTGTCCATTACTCAGGAATGTCTTTAAGATCATACATTACAGATGAATTCCTGATTTTCATTGTTAAGGTAGTTCCTTAATTCAGAATTTCCTACATGCTGAAGTCAGAGGTCCAGATCAGTGAAGAAACAAACACTAACATAATGTCATGTTCAATAAATGTTAAAATGATGTAAAGAGCTAGTGTTTAATAAATAATTGTTGAACATTGAATAAAGAAATATTCCTGTATCTTCTACCATCTTCCTCTAATGACTGCATGATAAACCCTTTGCAGACTTGAATAGGTAACAAAATCAGTGGAAGATTTGCAAGAATTCTTGAAAAAAACAAACAGGCTTCAAATAAATCAATTGTCCCCAAAGCTATGTCTGTGTTACCAAAAATTCACCCATTTTGAAGCCGTTCTTCCTGAATACCACAATTATTGACAACTGAAAAATTAATTTGATCAAACTCAGTAAAGTTTGATCTCTTCAATCAAAGACAATATTTTCTCAATTTTACTACCACCTTTAACCCTCTTTTTTTCATCATCAGGTTTTTTCTCTCCATAATTTCTTTTTGGTAACCTATTCTCTCTGTGTCAACTAACAATTTCAACTAGCAATTAATTTTGTAACTATTACACTTGCAACAGACATCTGGTACACTGATACAGTATCTTGAATGGTCCATCACATGGAGAGGTAGAGGACGCTGCTTCCAGAAGGGTCCTGGTAATGTGAATAGAAATCCTTGTAAAGATTTAGTTGCATGCATTGGCATTCCATAATGGATTCTTGTCTGACATGTGGTTAAGAATTGTGTGTGTATGTGTGTGTATGTATGTATGTGTGTATAGCTGACCATGTATCCAGAACTGGGTAGCATCTTTAAAAAGGTTTGAGTCAGCCTCAGCTTAGCCTCTTTATAGGGATTTTCCTTTTTAGTTGAACTATTGGTGTAGTCTTTGGACTTTGGTGACAAAAAAAATGCTTTAAAAGAGGCCATGTGGTTCAGAGAATGGGCATTCACCCTTGGAATCTGTATCCTTTTTTTGTCATTCTAGTTGAAGGGTTTGGAGTCTCCATTTTTGTGAGTTTGGAAAGATCAAGGACTCCCCCAGGATTCTTGTATTTACAATCCAGGTTTTTGAGAATGAAATCAACATTGGTGCTAAGGGGATCAAGGAATGACCTTCAGGGATGACTTTTAGGATTCAACTCTGAAGTAACTGAGACAAGTACTAATCCATAAGTTATGACACATCTGGATACGAACTTGAAGTTGATGTCATTTAGCAACTCAGCCAAACTAAGCTATTTAGAACCTACAAACTTACGTTTGTAGGTTCTCTGTCTCTCTGTTTCTGTGCATATGTGTGTATATGTGTTGTGGGGGGATGTTTGCACATTTAGGCTTATCAAATATTCAGAGCAAATATTCCTTTGTAAAGATAATTGATATTTAGTGATTATATGGAATTGGAGCACTACTCCAATTGACAAAGGGATAGTATGGTGGATAGAACACAGTGAGCACCTGAGTTGATGGCAGTAAAGAAGATACACTTCCTTTTCCCCCAAACCCTCAGGATGCCCTAGAATTCTAAGGAGCAGATGTAACCTGTTTGGCTCTGTGAGAAGAGGCCAATGCAAATCACGACACACAGATATTGTGTATCATAGCTATCTAACTTAATATCATCTTATTATTAGACTGTAAGATGTCTGATGAAAAGAATGGTGTCTTACTCATCTGAACAGGGGCCTGAATGATTTCAACCTTGGATTTCTCTGGGAAACAATTTCTAATGACTGCTATTATTAGGAAAGTTCTGATTAACTGCTTAAATTTTCTTCCCTGGATGCTTAATACTTTGAGAATGGGGATCATTTTGGGAAGCTAGCCAGAGAAAAGAGCATATGAGGAAGAGACATAGGTACAGGAAAAGATAGTACTTTCTGTCTGAAGAGTACTCAGGAAGTTGTGTCACCTCCATACAGAATAAGATAAGCAGTAAGACATGAAGCAAGCATGATTGGGATGCCCCACGGAGTGATGGTTGGAGTCAGGGACTCATCGATCAGAAAAAAGGGCTTCAGGACGGATATAACTCTAGAGTTAGAAGATTGCTGGTGGGGAAGTAGAGAAGTCTGAAGATTAAAGAATGGACTGATGGAAACCACTCAGCTATTTTGTAGTTTCTTCCTTGTGTGTCTGTGAAATCACAGGAGGTTTAATTCATTGCGCTCTATAATTATTCCCCTCCATTTTGTCATAGTGTATGTTAGAGTCTGGATGATCAAATAATTGTGTGATGACAGTTTTGAGTCACTGAAAGATTTTTAAAACCTTTTTTCCCAGATTAAGATAACCATGTGTATTCAGAAAAAACAAAACAAAACCATATGCCAGTCAGATTTCAGAGTCACAGAATGTTAGACCCCAGAGGACGTCTAGTTCAATGCACTAATTTTACAAATGAGGAAACCATATCCCAACTAAAAGATGTGACTATGTACTCAATTTTAGAGCTGGAAAGGGATTTGGAGCTATCAAGCATAAGGTTTTCATTTCATATATGAAAATACTGAGAGGTTAAGTGTTCTGAGGCAGAATTTAAATCCAGTCCTTCCTGACCTCAATCTCAGTGTTCTATCACATGAAGCAGAGTCTTGCAGTGTAGCAGAGCCATGGTTGGAGCATATGTTATGAGTCCAAGGCAAGACATGGACTGATATAGTGGAACAATTCTGGATTTGGAGTCAGAAGACTCTACTTTGATTCTTGGCTGAAAAACAATTATTGTGGGACATTGAGTAGCTTCACTTCTCTAAGCCTCAGTTTCTTTATTTGTAAAATGAGGAGGTGAAGCTAGATGACCTCTAAGCATCTTTGTAAGTCTAAGTGTATTAGCCCAAGTCTGGTGTTTGGCCCCCCCTCCTTTACCACGCCTTCCCTCAATATGTTTTATAAATTCTGGCTAAAACTAAGTAACAGACAATTAAACATGAATGAAGACTTTCATCTTGACCTCTTTTGAAAAAAAAGGGAAGAAATAATATTCCTAATAAAAAGCAAATCAATGGTGCTACATGTTACGAACCTAGTTCTCCAAACATAATTTTGTACAGGGAGGCCCAGGTGATACAAAAGAACACATTTTCCTTGGTTAGAAATTCAAAAATTTGATTCATAGTTCTATGCATGTTCACATTTTCTGACTTTGATCAGGTCTGAAGGAAAAAGACTAAAATCCAAAAATAAAGGCTATTATTCCAATACCTTTGACTTGGCTAAAGCTATGAAATACAAAACATGTGAAATGGATTTGCCCTAAACAGAACTCCCTACTTCATGGCAATTTACTGAAAAATAGGCTCATGGTTACTTATTGTTCTTGTTTTGATGAAGCAAAATTCAGCTTTGGAAATTTTAGAATTCTTTTTTGGGGTAGGTGGGGATTGGGAAATGTATACATATTTTGACATCCATCATTTCAGATTCTCTGTTGCTATTGGTGTGACTGCTTACCTCCAGGTGGTTGGCAAGGCACTATGTTATACTGGGAAATGATTAGGGGCCTTTGAGCCTCTGAGGCCATTAAGCAATGGCTCTATTCCTTGGGCTTTATTATTATTTTCTTCCATTCTATGAGTAGAATCTCCAAAATATTGTGAGCTTCAAAAAAAGTTCAGGGGATACTTCATCATCTTGTCATTCTAGAGTTTGGAGAGTGTTTTGGTTTTCCTATGTTCCAGACTGGGTTTTATAGTTGGCTAATACTTGATGCCCTAGGAACCTAGGAATGACCTTCTAGACGCAATATGTTAGAAGCTGCAATGAATATTTCTTTAGCTGTCAGGTCACATATGGACACGAACTTGGTGGCAAATGCTATATAGAAATTGTGTTAAGTAAGCTTTTCCTACAGTCCAGATACCCTTCCAGAGAAAGGTGGCAGAGTAGTTCCCTGAAGTATTGATGAAAATGTTTGGACTTTTACTCTTGCTATAACTTGGAAGTAAATATCCTTTTATAAAAGCTTTTTAAAACTGAATATACTCATTTTCTGAAATAAATTACTATAAATAATTTACTCTGAAATTTAGTTATTGATGAGCAGGTTAGAGAGAAATAAAAGGGAAAAAAACCCTTCATTTTACTATATTATTATAATTCATTAGAAAAATTTTTCCATTTTAAATTTCTGAAGATTTAAAAATGCATGAACATGAAAACAAAAACTACACAGTACTTCAGATCAGGTCCTGATAACTTTATTTTCCATAGCCTTATCTTAATAAGGACTGAAAAAGTAGAGAAAGTTACTAAGGATCACTGAGTAAAGATCTAGGAGACTTCAAACTTATTCTATTTCTAGCTTTTGTTTAGTTGAAGTTTGTATAGCCTATATGATAATAATACTTATATTTCCACTTCAAAACACATGAATATTTCTAAGAAATCTCTGTAAACTATTTGAGGGATTTTCCCTCTCAAGCATATCTGTGGTTGTGTCTTTGTATATGTACATATACATAAAATAAGGGAAGTACAACTAAGATTATGGCTGTATATGTGCCAAAACACATTAAAATATGATCATATGTATTATTTGTATATATATGTACTGTATCTGTCATTTAAAGACCAACTTGACAAAGTTTGTAAAAGCTGATCATCAGAAACTTTGGTCATCAAGAAAGGGGAGGTTTTGGCTAGAGCAACTCGTGAAGTGTCACCTCCTAATACATCCAGTAAATGCTTATTGCTCGGATTGTATGAAGGGATTGTCATCTCTATTAACAGAGAGAGTATCCATAGCACTGAAATCATGGCTTCTTTGACATGGCCATATATTTGCATATTTTATATACCTAGCCACATATCTATATCTATTTGTACATGTATGTACATAGAGCTAAAAAACAGATGACTTAGTTATAAAGATCTCAAAATGAATTCAATCAATCAGCAATTATTTATTAAGCATGTACCAGGTACTGGGGAGACAAAGAAATTAATGAAATAGCTCTTATTTTCTATAGGAGGAGATAACATTTACACAGATAAGCATATATAAAATCAATTCAAAATCAATAGAAGAGAATTGTGAAGGGAAGGAGCCAACTGCTATACTGGTTATATATATATGTGTGTGTATATATGTATGTATATATGTGTATGTATATATGTATGTATATGTATATACATACACACATGCATATATATATATATATATATATATATATACATACAAACACACACATATATTTAAAACAAGCAGTGGGAAAATTAGGATGATTTGTGAAGAATAAAATATAATGTATTATGTTAGCATAGTGAATCAGGTGGCTCTCTGTTAAAAAACTAAAATATTTCATTCTTGTTTCTACCACATTTTTGGAGAAATATTCTCTAAATAAAGAAAAGAAGACTTTGTCAGTAGACTTAAATTGACACAATAAAGGAGGTTACATATGAATATACGAGACTTCAGGTTTTTCCCGTATATATAATTTTCTTTCCTGAATATCATCATGATAAGATAAGGAAGGTAAAAGATAATCTGTGTTCTACCCTGGGTCTAGACAGCAAGATGATAAGGGACAGAGAATTCAGACACATGATAAGATTGTTTTCATTTTTCTTTACAAGATTGTGATTTACTTGAATTATAAATATGTTCAAAGTGATATGGCTTTGGTTTACAAAGATATATCATATAACTTTATGGAAATGAATTTCTCCTATTATTTGTATTTTATTCCTTTAAGTGTACCCTCAGCTCCATTTATGACTTTTCTGAAAAAATATATTCATCCCTAGATGCATGAATAGTATTCTGTTTTCCTTATCTTTTTCAGTCTCTCACTATTTCAGATCCTGCTCTCACTCTCTTTGTATCTTGCTTCCTCACATAAGCTCTAAAAGTCTGAATAGTACAGAATACCATTTATTAAGGTCACCTGGATACTTCTGCAGTTGAATAAGATTACACTGTTCACATGAATACAACATAAGTTCTATACTAATCAGTGAAAAGGCTTGTTCATGAATCAGTAAGAAGGAGGAAAATCAAAGCAAAATACAGAGATGAGAGATTCATATGAAAATCAACACTTTCTTGGCTCAGTCCCCCTTACAACCCAGTCAGCTTTCATCTCTAATGTTGAACAAGGAGAATTTATTCTCTGAATGAAGACATCAAAGCCTTACAAAATTCCTCATTGTGTGTGTGTGCGTGCATATATGTGGTTCATATGTATACACATAGCATATATGTGACAGAAATGATAATATTGATTTTAAACTTTTTGAGTCAAAAAAAGAATTATACATTATATGTTAGAGAATGATTTTTAATAGAGTAAAAACGTACTTGGAGTACTGCTTTGAGTTTGTGTGTGTGTGTGTGTGTGTGTGTGTGTGTGTGTGTGTGTGGAGAGAGAGAGAGAGAGAGAGAGAGAGAGAGAGAGAGAGAGAGAGAGAGAGAGAGAGAGAGAGAGAGAGAGGGAAAACATGAAAGAGAAGAGTTGATTTTTGGAGTAATTTTAATTTAATATTAGGAAAGACACCTACTATAGTAGCATCTAGAATTGAAGTCAGATAGTCCATGTATAAAGCCTTTTAGTACTTACTAGCAGTGTGACCTTTAGCAAGTAACTTACTTTTCCTGTTCCTATTTTCCTTATTCAAATAAATTTAACAAGCAGCTAGGTAGCACAGTGGATAGAGTGCTGTACCTGGAGTCTGGAAGATTCAACTTCAAATCTGGCCTTATACTGGCTACATGACTTTGAACAAGTCACTTAATTTCTGTTTAAGTTTTTTCGTCTATTAAAGGGGGCTAATAGTAGCACCTTGAAGGGTTGTTGTGAGAATCATCTAAGATGATATTTGCAAAATGCTTGTCACATAGTAGTATTAACTTTTATTAGTAAGTAGTATATGTCAGGCATTGTGCTGGTGATAGAAAAATAAAAAAAAAGAAATAGTCTGTACCTTTGATTTATGTTTAAAATGAAAACTGAAGAAAATGAATTTGAAGGTCCATATGTATATGAATATACATAATAATGTATATTATGAAATAATGTATGTATATTTGTCATTTGCTTACCAAGCTCATTTTATGTAGATGAGGAACTGAGGCAAACAAGATTGACTTGCCTAGGGTCAAATAGCCAGTAAATGTCTGAGAGCTGTTTTGAAGTCATGAAAATGGGTCTTCCTGATTCTAGACCCAGCACTTTCTCCACTGTGCTACTTGGCTGTCTTAGCCTAAGAGTAAAAACTGTCAAATCAGCAAAGGATAAGTTAATTCAGGAACAGTGGAAGGTCAGAGGTAGCAGGGATTCTAGGGTGAGGGACAAAATGTTAATGGGCTTTGGGGAATGTGATTTAGATCTTGTGGTCATGGAACAGATATTACAATATGAGAAGATTGGAGATGTGGCAATTTAATGAAATATGTCTAGAAGTGTGTGGCTGAGGTATGATATGTTGAGAGGAGAACTGGATTTAGAGTCATAGACATAGGATTGAATTCCAGTTCTTTTACTTAGTATCTGAGTAACTTGTGTTAATTTTACCTCTCTGGGTCTCACTTTCTTCATTTCTAAGATGGAGGGGTTGGATTAAGTTATTCCTAAGGAACTCTTGTTCTCTATACGATCCTGTGAAATGTATAGCTAGCATTTGGGCAAGCCTAGGGCTACACAGAGAGAGAAAAAAGGGGGGGGGAAGTGGCAAACTAGAGCTGACAATTGGGATTCTTTATCTTTTATACCTCACTTCCTAGAGGGAAAGAATCTTAGAGAAGCCCTTTACTTCATTTGGCTGAACACTGCCTGCCTTCCCTATTCTGCCCCTTTCTGCAGTTTTCTCTCTTATTGTCACCTGTCAGCCCTCTGCAATACAAAATGGAAGAGAAGCTAAAAATGAACACCTTCTCATTACATTAAGGACAGTTGGAGGATGGAATAAATGCACCAAAGAAATCAGGAATTTTTAAAGTATTGAAGTATATTAGAGGCCCAGTGGTGTCAAGCTAAGAGGGAAATGGATGCTTACCCCCAGTACATTTTAATATGGTTCGGCTGCACTCCAGAATTTTGCACACTGTTTGTGGACTGCAGGTCTGTAAAAACTATTCTTCCATGTGTTTTGCTTTTTCAGACTTGATGGGTCACTTATTTTCCTCTAGTTTTATCTTATGCTCTTCTAATCTATTCAAAATGTTTGAAATTTTCTGAAGAAAAATTTTACCCGGAGTTAAAAAAAAGTATTTGCTGCTCATTATTCAAATGTGCATATATATTTAAATATATACATATGTATTTATGTATACTCAAGGCCTCTCTCCTATTTTACTACATGTCTGCTAGATGGCAAAGTGGATAGGACTTTAGCCCTGCAGTTAGAAACATCATAGCTCAAATCTTGCCTCAGACACTTGATCAGGGGAAAGTCACTTAACTGCCTGACCAATTTTGTTAATCTGTAAAATGGGGATATTAATTGCACCTACCTCTTTGGGTTGTAAGGATCAGATGATGTAATATTTGTGAAGTATTTTGCAAAACCTAAATCTCTGTATAAATGCTAGCTGTTGCCATTGTTTTATTATACCACATTTAAAGCTTATTTCCTATTAGTTGTTTCTCATTTTGGTTACATGATTGCCCCCTTTCTTTGTCTGAAGTGATATTTTATGACAGTACTTATATGATGCCTTTGATAATAGTTATGTCTGAGATATATACTTTTCTGTTTGTTGTGTCACAAATCCATTCTAGTTAGGCTTATCCTGTCTTGTCACCACAGATTTGGCTGTGCTGAAAAAAGCGATGCTCAGGCAACAGGATGGTACCAAACATAGTCACCACACATGCAATACACAGGTGGAGGGTAAACATAACCAAAAGAGTGTGAGGGATTCTATTACTCTTGTCTGCCCTGGGAAGAATTGTCACCAGAGTTCACCATCCCTCAGAAAATTGCAGGGCTTTAACTCTTTGTTGTCAGAACACTATGGGTACATTTGTATTTATCCCTGATGAAGCATGATTCTCAGGTGGGTCTAGTGGAAGATGCACTTTCTAGTTTAGGATATAAATCATAATAAAGACAACCCTAAACAAGTAACGGTTTCTTAAATTTCTTGTTTATTCCAAGAAACAATGAAAATGTCACCTGCCTAGGTAAAGACATGCTAATCAGGAAATCTGATGATATTTCATTAATCAAATGAAGTTGTGTCAATCTACATGAATGGGATAAATAGTGAAGTATTTGAAAAGTTCCAACTGTATCCAGAAGACTACTTTTCATGTAGAATTATGACTAAGGACAATGGAAGATAGCCTTCTGCCTATGGCTTGGGCATAATGAATACTAGTTCTGGTCTTTCAGGTGGCTTTATGAACTTGCTCTCTTCTATTCATTATTAAGCAGAGTTTTAAGGAGATCATAACCGTCCCCAAGTCTAGTTTGGTGAAGATCTGCCACCCTAAACGCTAGACAAAATAGACAAATTAAAATGAGTAAAAATGAAATATTCTAATATCTTCTGGGCTTGGTTAGCTGATTCAGGGTACAACTTCTCTTTTTTCTTGAAAACCACAAGAAGAACATGTCCCTGACAGTTTATTTCATTCTGTAATTTTAATGCAAATGTAATTATGTGAATTGCTGTTATGAAGTTGCACTGCTGCTCTCTCTACTAAAACCACTCTGGATACATGCAGGAATAAACTGGGTTCAGATTTCTGGCTTGTTGTCATTTAGTCATTCAGTTGCATCTAACTCTTCATGACCCCATTTGGGGTTTTCTTGGTGAAGATACTGGAATAGTTTGCCATTTCCTTCTCTCCAGATAATTTTACAGATGAGAAAGCTGAGGCAAATAGGGTTAAGTGATTTTCACAGGCTCACCTAGCTAGGAATTGTCTGAGACTGGATTTGAATTCAAGTCTTCTTGAATTCACACCCAGCATTCTATCTACTGTGCCACCTATTTGCCCAAATCTCTGGGACCCTGAACGTAAAAGGGTGCTGGTAGGCTCTTTTATCATATTATCTATCTGTCTTTGGCTCTGTACATTCCCATCAATGGACCTCACACCAAATCACTGAAAGACTAGGTTTTGGCTCATGACTAGAGTTTACCCAAAAGTATTATGAAAATGTACTCAACGTCTGACAGCCTGGATCGGGAGCTCCTGTTGGTGATCATCTTCTCTGATGCAGAAACTTCTTCACTAATCAGCTCTAAATAAGGAAATCAATAATTCTGAACCTTTAAATAGAAGGAAGAAAGGAAGGAAGGAAGAAAGAAAGGAAGGAAGGACAGAAAAAACTGGAAATTATCATCCCACTCTTTGACTTTCATTTTGCTGAGGCCTTTGTAGGAAGTCTCAGGCTGTGGGACTTCTTTTAATGTGTGTATCACTGAAATGAAAGGTACTACAAACAAACAAACATAGTAGCCTCAGTACACATTCAGCCTGGGCTACTATGCATTCTTATTTGTTCATAATTAAATCAGTTTGAGACCCTTGCCCCATACTTTCCTTACTACATTCTCGAATTCTCTGTTTCTCTTTTCCAGCTCATCACTGAACTGAGCAGGAAGATCCACCAGTTTACCACTTTATATCCCACCTCTATGTCTTTGTACAAATCCATAGTTCACCTCCACCTCTTAGAATTCATACCTTTCTCCAAGTCTTGACTCAGATGTCATTTCTTAAAGAAAGCCTTTCCTGAGTCCCACAGACTCCTATTAGTCTTTTTTTCCCCTTAAATTACTTGCATTTTCTCTCTCTCTCTCTCTCTCTCTCTCTCTCTCTCTCTCTCTCTCTCTCTCTCTCTCTCTCTCTCTCTCTCTCTCTCCCTCCCTCCCTCCCTCCGTCCCTCCCTCTCTCTCTCTCTCTCTCTCTCTCTCTCTCTCTCTCTCTCTCTCTCTCTCTCTCTTCTATCTCTCCACTGTCTCTTCCCTATGTCTACCAGAGTTCCTTGCAATTAATAGATGCTTAATAAATAGTTGTTATATTTAGCTTACCAATAATTGGTTTCCATGGGATTGCATTTCACTTTGGAAATATTTCCATCAACAGTTCCTCTTCCCAATCCAGCATCATTTCTAATGTACAAGTTTAGTCCTAGCCCTTCTTTACATATTTCTTAAAGTCTATTTTATTTGCATCACTTTTCTGATATAGGTATCCATACACTTATAAGAACTCAGTCCTAAAGCATCTGTAATTCCCTTCTACCATCAATTGAAATAATCTGCACCAGTCTAAATTGCTGTATCATGAGTGGGCCAATCTTGCTAAATAATACCTTAATAGTCAACAACGTCTGCAACCCCGTCACCAGCACATAACTTGTGAATCTGCTACCTGAGACTATGAATGAGCTCTTTCATACCCTTCAGTAAACAGAAGAAAGAGAAATGAGGTCTGTGGTGCGATAATATTATATTACTCTGACTCCTTAGTAGTCACAGCTTCTGTAGAGGGGCGTAGGGGTCGAGATTTTGCCACCAAAGCTTTTGGTTCTTCTTAATGGTTCAACATCAAAACAAGATATGATTTTGTCAATAGAAGTGACCCCAAATAAGGTACATCATCATCTCCTTTGCCCTGTACTCTAAGGACCATGATACCTATCCATCTTGTAGAAGAAATTTTCTCTGTATTGGAGTCCCTATTAGAATGTAACTCCTTGAAAGTCCTAGAGAGTCTTTGTGCTTTTCCATCAGAATTCCTAGAGCTTAACAGTGTTTTGCATCTAGTAAGAGCTTGATATGTATTAATAAATTAATTCATTAATTGTTCCTTTGATTGCCTGCCTAACAGTTGGTAGACTGAAAAACTCCCAGAAAAATACCATACCACAGAAGAATTCAAACAATTTCATGCAATGAAAAATACCAAAACCATACAATGCACCAAGTTCTTCTGAAACTCAGAGAAACAATTGGGTCTCAGTCACTCTTTGTAAGCAGCCAAAACTGATGCAAGGCTCCAAAGTAAAGATTAAGCTATTAATAATATTATGCCCCACACATTTTCACCTTTAAATCTTCACCACTATAATACTGCCCTTGCCTAAGTATATTTGAGTAAGAAGGCTGTTCAACTTTTAGTGACTTGGCACTGTCCTGCCATGATGGTTATCTAACTTGTTTTCCCAGCTCAGCTGCTCCTTCTGAACCTAGACTAGCTCTAGCATGCTGTGTAGAATAGACTCATCATCAACCTTCTCATTGCTTTTTGGCTTATTGGTAACTGATTCTTCCAGGCTTATGATAATCTGTGATTTGTAGTCATTAAATAACACCTGGAGAATTACAAGATCTCAGAGATGGAATGGTCCTCAGAATCTATTTAGTTGAGTCTATATGTGAATAAGAATCCTTAGCTGTGTCACACTCAATGCATTTGCTCCCTTCCTTCAACCTTTACTTGAACATTTCAAATAAGGAAGAATCTTCTACCTCCCAAGGCACTACAATGTACAAAAAAAAAATGTTCTTTTGCTGAAGTGAGCAGTATAATTGAAAATTTTTATAAACACATGACAACAAATAATTAAAAAATAGTATTATTAGTACATCAATGAAATAATATCTATTATTTCACATGTTAATTTAGCAATATCTGAATAAACAAAACTACAAATAACACTATAACAATCATGTTGTTTAATATAATTATCACATTAACTAATATAATGATTATTGCATTAGTAAGGCTCAAATGTCATCATTGGGGCAGCGGGTGGCAAAATGGATAGAGCACCTGGCCTGAAGTTAGGAAGACTCATCTTTCCAAGTTGAAATCTGAGCTCAGACATTTAATAGCTGTGTGACCCTGAGCAAGTCACCTAACTCAGTTTACTCCAGTTTCTCAAATATAAAATGAGCTAGAGAAGGAAATGGCAAAACACATCAGTATCTTTGCCCAAAAGGCAAAATGGAGTCATGAAGACTTTAATACTACTGAAATGACTGAACAACATCATTATTAATACAAAAACTATTATGTGAATGCATGAATTAATCATGTTAATTGTAATTTATTTTCTTAATTAATATTGTTGAAATAATTAAGGCATTATTATTGCCTTAATAATAATGGCACATTAACAATGGTATTTATTTATTATTTTTTAAATGACATTCTTTTAGTAATGATACTTATATGATACTTGAAGGCTATTTTAAAAATACTGAAATATTTTCATATTTGATTCTCACAACAATGCCAATTAACAGTTGCTTTTATTATATCACATTTGCAAATTAGGAAATGCAGTTAAGGGGGTAAAGTTGCTTGATTAAGATCACATAGCTAGTAAGTATTGGAGGTATGATTAAAACTTAGGTCTTCCTGATTCTAAGTTCAGTGTTCTACTTAGCATGTAACACTGCTTCACTATTGTTATTACTTTCTGTCCTATAATCATGAAAAATGTGTCTGCTCTATATTCCATTCCAAATGATTTTGATAACTGGCACCAATAAATCTATGTGACTGATAGTAAGTTCTAATGGCTTAAGCTAACACTATTCCTGAGTGACATATCTGGGTTTTTCAATAGCTTTCTGGAAACAATGCCTTTACTCAAAGGAGTAACTTTGATTCTCAGATTGGTGGAGTAAATATCTTTGAATCATTAGTCTTATCATTTTTCCTTGATTCATACTTTAGCAGTATGTACTTAATTTCTTTACATATTGAAACCATCATTGCATAAATTAATCACTGTTTCTAGGCATACACATCTGAATGCTTAAATATTCAGATTGTTAGTGATGATTTCCAGAGTCATTTGTACTATATGGAATTTTAGCTGAGTAAAAGCAGATGTTCATCTGAATTGCAGATGTTATCATTAACAAAAGTATTGCTGGTATTGCTTTGTGTGTGTATGTGTGTGTGTGTGTGTGTGTGTGTGTGTGTGTGTGTAAACATGTTTTCAACAACAAAGAGCACTCTTGGAATGGAAATTATCAACCACTGCCAATTGCCAACCCATCTGCAACCTCTGATCTTATACAGTTGTCTGAGACACCGAGGAATTTTGCCCTGTTCAAGGTCACATAGTTACTATATGTCACAAGTAGTCCTTGAATTTAGCTTTTCCTAACCACAAGATTGTAACACAACTATACACTCTTCCATGCGTTTGCTGTAATTGAAATTACACTGTAATTACTATTTCCTTAGTTTTCCTCTTCTCCTTAGCTTAAGTAATTGAGGTTCTGTACAGATATTTCAATGACCTCTAAATACTGATAGATGGATAAATAGATGAATATATAGATAAATAATAGATAGAGAAATTAAGAAATGAACACATGAATTAATAATTTTTATCTTGGAAGCTACACATTTTCATGAGGTAAAAATTTTATATGTTCACTGGTCCTGGGGAGAAAAATTTGGGGCTGTTAAGCTCATTTGCTTCATGTTTAAAGTCATTTTTCAACTTATGCTTCCTTGTCTGAATTTTTGTAATCCAAGTGTAAGAGAGATTCTCTGAGGCAGTACAAATGCTCCTACATATGCATTACATAATATTAATTACATAAAATCCTAACCTCTTGAAGTTCTGCTCAAAATGAATTTTCTTATCTTCTGAGAACCTTAGTTTTCTCACTTGTAAAATAGTGGCATTGGCATCGATCATCTCTAGAATCCTTTTATTCCCAATGATTGTATAACCAAAAATAAATGTTAATGCTCCCCACTCATAAAAAGTCAGGTATGATTTTGCATCCTTATATGAATATTAAGGGAACTCCTTATATCATAGAATAGGAAATCAAATGTTGAGACTGTTCAATTCAGGCCATTCGTATTTTCATGTGGTAATGGAAAACTTTGCCTAACACAGTGAGCTTCCTTTTCTCCCCTCTTCTTCATCTCCTGTAACTCAGCATTTTCTGCCACTTTCTCCTTCTTCATATTTGTTTCACATGAAGAAGTGGCCAGCTCCTTACTAAGGCTAACCCCTCTGCTTGTTCAAATGATCCTATTCCATCCCATCTACTCCAACAGACTTCTTCCCTCTGTCATCTCCGTTCTTTCACTTATTTTCAATCTTTCCCTCATTACTGGCTCATTTTCTTTTGCCTACAAACATGACCAAATCTTCCCTATCTGAAAATAAAAAACTTACTTCATCCATCCATCCATCCATCCATCCATCCATCCATCCATCCATCCCTGTTAACTATTATACAATTTCTCTTCCGCCCTTTGTAGCTAATCTCCTCAAAAAGGCCTTCTACAATGAGAGCTTCCACTTTCTTTTCACTCAATTCTTAATCCCTTATTATGTGGTTTCCAATCTTATTTCACTCAAATTGCTCTCTCTAAAGTTATTAACTATCTCTTAATTGCTAAATCCATTGACTTTTTCTCAGTCTTCATTCCTTTTGACCTCTCTACAGCCTTTGATACTATCAATCGCTCTCTCCTCCTTGATACACTCTACTTTCTAGGGTTTGGGGATACCACTCTCTCCTAATTTTCCTCCTAACTATCTAATTGCTCTTTCTCTGTCACCTTTGATAGACCCTCTTCCAGAATTTACTCTCAAACTGTATGTATCTCTCAAAGTTCTGTCCTGGGACCTCTGTTCTTCTACCTCCATATTGTTTTCCTTGGTGATCTCATCAACTCTCATGGATTTAATTATCATCTCTATGCTAATCATTCTCAAATCTTTCTTTCCTGTCCAATCTCTCTGCTGACCTTCAATAATGTATCTCCAACTGTTTTTCAGACATTTCATACTGGATGTCTAGTAGACATCTTAAACTCAATATGTCTGAAATAGAACTAATTATCATTCCTCATAGACCCTCCCCTGCCTCCTACCATCTCCATTACTGGAGATGTAATCTTCCCAGTCCCTGTAGAGCTGATGTGATATTCACAACACCTTTAGCAGCTATGAACATGCCAGCACAGTTCTCAGTCACAAAATATAACAGACTCTCCACATGGAAGACAGAACTAAAACATATTCAAAGACCAGAAAGCCAAATCCATTATAGTAACAAAGAAATCCACCATAGTAACCAAGAAGTCTATGCACATTATCAGGCCTTCCCACAAACACCCTCAAGCAAAATGCCAGTTTCTCACCCACAGCCAGCTGTCTGCTTTCTCAGTCCTTTCCAGCTCAGACTGCCCTGACTCACTTCCTGCTCAACCCATTTTTGCTCCTCCAGTTCAGCAAAATCCTCCCACTATAGACTCCATGTGACTCAGACTTCCCTGTGACCCAGGCAGATTACATGAGCTTCTTAATGAATGGGAAATATCTTCCCATTTAAATTACCATTACAGTCCCTCAGGCTCACAATCTAGGAATTATACTGGATTCTTTACTATCTCCTACTCCCACCCATCATTTCCAAATTGTTACCAAGGCTTGTTGATTTCACCTTTGCAGTATCCCTAAAATATGCCTCCTTCTTTCCTTTGACACTGCAACCACTCTAGTGCAGGCCCTTATTTCATGGTTTCATAATTTTCATAGCCTATCAGTAGGTATGTCTGTGTCAGACCTTTCGCCATTCCATTTAGCCAGTAAAATGATTTTCTTTAAAAGCAGATCTGATTATATCACTCTTCTTAGTCAATAAATTCCAAAGTCTCTCTATTGCTTCCAGGAGCAAATACAAGGTTTTCTGATATTCAAAGCCCTTTATGACCTAGACCCCTTCTAACTTTCCAGTTTTCTTACACTTTACTCCACAACATGTACTTTTCTATCCAATGACACTAGTTGGGTTGTTCCATGAACAAGATACTCCATCTCTTGTCTCTGGCTAGTTTCTCTGACTTTCCCCCATACCTGGAAAACTCTTTCTCCTCTGCTCTGACTACTGAATTCCCTAGATTCCTTTAAGTGCCAACTAATACCCCACTCTCTAAAGGAAACCTTTCCCAACCTCTCTTAATCCCAGTACTTTTCCTCTTTTAATTATTTCCTATTTAGCATGCACCTAGCTTGCTTTGTATATGTTATTTCATCTATTGGATTATAAGTTCTTTGAGGATGAGGACTATCTTTTATCTTTATGCATCTCTAGTGCCTAGCACAGTTCCTGCACATAAAAGGTACATAATAAATATTTATTTAATGAATGAATGAATGAATGAATATTAACCTAAATCTCCAAAGCCTAATAGTAACTTTCAACAAAGTTAAAATGACAGGAGGCTTAAATAGATAAATATTGAAACATAATTTTTAATATTATATAAATCCCTAATAATTGATGCCTAATTTATTTGATAAACTGTTATTGGTTGGAGTGCCATTCTAATTAGAAATAACAGTGTGACATAGAGATGATGATTTACATTTTTATCAAGTCCTCATTCTCTAGAATTTCTTTTTAAACTTTATCTAGTAAAATTAAAATTATAAAAGAGAACAAATAAAAAGGTTTAAGAATGTATGAAAAGGAAGGGAAAGTGACACTTCTCAAATCAGATTTCTAATGGGGAATTTTCACAAAATAACTAAGATGAATTGTGAGGAAGATCTCACCTAACTAATAAGATATTTATATTGTGAAATTAAAAACAGGAAGTACTCCACCAAATTCCTTTTATTAGAAAATTATAGTCTTTATACACAAACCATATAGAGAAAGAACAGAGTATATTAATGAACCAATCCCCCTAATAAATAAAGGAGTAAAAATTCAAAATAAAATTCTAGTAAAAAGATTATAGAACTATATCTCAAAATTATTCACTATGACCAAGTGGTTTCCATACCAGGGATTAAAAAGTGTTAGACATTAAGAAAATTACTAGTAAAATCAGTCAAAAATTCATCAAGAACCACAGGATTATTTCAATAGATATAGAGAAATCCCTTAACATATAATATATAACACTAATTTATATTAAAAGCCTCACATTATGTAAGCATTTAAAGATTCTTATTCTATGTGATCAAAATCATATGTCTAAAACCAAGCATTAGCATTGTTTGCAATAGAGAAGACATAACTTGTAGAGAGATTTTAACGTGTTAGGAACTAGAGGAGTTCAGATCCCAATATAAATACCAAAGTTAAGCTCTAAAAATGCAACAGATTTTTTTTTAAAGCAATAAAATGAAAATCAGCTATAAATTTGTCTATCCAGCCCAGGAGTGCGCTTCTTCACATAATAGAAATGTATAAGATGAAGAGTATTCAATCATGCAGGAGGAGATGCAAGGACATAGACATTTCAAAATCCTCCCCCCTATCCAAACTGGACAAAGGAATAATATAGTAATTTTAAAACAGAAGAAAGAACAAAACTAGCTAACATGAGCCTGAATAAATTAATCCTGAAGAACAAATGAGGCAAAGAACAAATTGTGGAAACAATAGAAAATTTAATCAAAGAAAATGGCAATAATTAGACAACAAACCAAAATATGAGACACAGCTAAAGCAATTCTTTGGGAGAAACTATATATCCCTAAACAATTTCATTAGCAAAAGTGAGACAGAACAAATCAATGTACTGGGCACACAAGTTAAAAAAACACTATTATAACCAATTAACCGTTCCAACTAAAAAAATTAGTAGCAGTTCCAAAAATGAGAAAAAAGGCAAATTAAAACAGAAAAGAAACCTTGAATTAATAAAAACCAGGGGTTGTTTTAAAAAAAATTAATGTTACATAAATTAGCTGATTTAATTTTTAAAAGTCATAATGAAAACCAAATTGTTTATATCAAAAATTAAAAAGAATTCACAACAATGAAATAGAAATACAGAACATTGTCAATTATGATCTCACTGAACTATACTAAAAAACTCTTCATGAATTAGAAGAAATAGATGAATACTTATAACCCTATAAAAAGCTTACATTAGGAAAAAAGGAAATAGATAATTAATATAATTCAATGTCAAAAAAGAAATTGGAAAATCCAACAACAAACTCCCAAGTGAGCATGTGTAGGTGATGAGGTACAAGCCCAAGCCAACACCTTTTTCCCTTGGATGGGGAGGGCTTTTGTCCCATTTGTCTGAAGGACCTGCAGAAAGTTTGGCCTTTGAGGGGCTCCTTGGATTTCCCTTCCATCTCTCTCAGCCCTGATAATCCCTATCTGATCATCATTTAGCATTCTCTTCCTTTGATCCTAGCATCCTTTTGATATTCCTGACTACTTAGCATTCTCTTGAAGTCCAAGTTGCCTAGCCTAGATTGTGGATTGTCTGGACTACCAGCCACTCCCATCAGGAACCTCCCGGGGATTGATCTATGAAGACCATCCCTAGTATCCCGAGACTGCCTGGCAACACCTGGATGCTTCCTTGAGTCTTTTTCTGTATTTAAGGTCCATCTTGCCTCCATGAAGGCATTCAGATTCAATCCAGTTCTGACTCTGTCTAGCTGAGATTCTATCTAGCCTGCTGGTTAATACAAGCGTTACATATGCTTAGGCTCCTTAGGAAGCAGCCCACTATGGTGAATCTTTAATAAACTTTGTTTTCCTTTGGCTTTAAGAAGGCTTGTGTCAAATTCATTCGAGCAGGACCCAGACTGTCAGTATTTTGGGGTCCCCAGCACTCCAAACCTCATCTTGTTAGGCATTTAACTGAGATTGACTTTTTTTGGAGGGTGGAGAGCATTTATTCTAGGCCATTTAGAGGTGAAACTAGAAAAAAAAGTTTTCCTCATTTCACATCTCTGCTTCCTTTAAAGGTTAAGAGTTGTGACTGGAGAACTAAGGCCAACCTACCGATATAATGGTAATGCACCTCTCAGGGGAATTCATTTTGGTCTGCTCTGGTGGGGCTAGGTATTGTTTTTTTTTTTTAGGCCCTCTGTGGATTGAGCATTTGGAACCAAAGTCACAATCCAGAACAGTGCCAGACTTGCCCATGAGGTAAACCATGTAATCCATTAAGAGACATGATAGAATGGAAGCCTTCATTTTGTTTTCTGGCTTCTGATTTTTAAGTTTTGGGGATCTAAAACCTTAAGGCTTGATTCAAAGCTGACTTCCTTCTCCCATCCTCCACCTCTCAAACCAGGTTAGGTTGATCTGGCCTTGGAACATCGTAATTTTTCACCTGGACTGCTAAAAATGCTCCTATCTATCTCCTCTGTCCAAGATCCAACCATACCATATAAAGACTATGTGGAGTTAGGGTGGAAAATCTGAACGTACTTGTAGAAAACCAAGTGAATTTCTTCCTATTTCAAGGATCCAGTATCTTTTCCTTTCCACCCCATCAAACAATGAGAGAAATAGTACTGTCCTGGGCCCCTGTTGAAGGGGAGCAACCATAAGAAAAAGGTCTTGGCTTGGGCTTGTACCTCATTATTGGTACAGGGGATAGACAAAAGATGTATTTAAAAGTGAATTTTGTTAAGCATTCAGAGAATAATTAAATTCCAGGTTACATAAACTATTTTTAAAAACAGGAAAATAAAGATCTTTTTAATCACTTTCTGTGACAAATGTATGGTCTTGACACCAAAAGGAGGGGTAAGCAAAGTAAGTAGGGAAACATAAACCATAATTTTAAAGCACTTAGATGCACAACAAACAAAAATGAATGAAAGAATGAAAACTATAACAATATATTAAAATGATTATGTACTCTGAACACGTGTATTTATACCTTAATTTCATTTCATAACAGAGATAATGGAGAATAGCAGGACAGAATAATGCATCCATTTTAACATATGGTCACCATATCAGATAGTTTTGATAGAATATTTTTACTTGCTACTATGTAGGAGGATTATTACAATGTTAATGCTGATATAAAAAGTATCCAAACATGTAGACAACATCTACATTACCATCCACTGAGAATGCTGTGTAAACTCTGTGGGCATTTGACATTTTCATGACTGCATTCTCTTTCAAGATTTGATTGGAAAAAGCAAATTTCTTTTAAAGAAAGTGGATCCATTTCATAAATGTCTGAATAGAAGTTCTTCAAAAACAGCTTAGTGAATGGAATAACCTGGAGATACAGGAATATTTGAAATGAGGAAAGGAATAAGAAGTCAAGAAACTGTAATGGCAAGTAAAATAGGATCTTATGCTGTTTTTGTTTTAGTATAATAAAGAACTATGATGGCTCTATTTGAATGTGATTGATCTTTCCCACTCATTCGTGGGCCTACCCATTGTGGGAAGCTTGATTAGGGGAGTTATTTTGTAGGAGGGTCCCAATTACCTTTCTTTTTTTTCTATTGAGGTACTGGGTCAAAACATTATGCCATCTGGCTCTAAAAAGTGTGTAAATACTCTGAGAGGGTGGTTTTACTTTGGGGGCTTATTGACTAGAAGTGTTTATTTGGTCCTGTTGTTTCTGCTAAGGAGGCTCCTGGCTTTGAGAAACCCAGATGTTCCCTCTCTGGTAAAGATGTATATATGTTAATGGTTAGACATTTTGCAAGCATGTCTCTTGACTTTTAATTTCTCTGTGTTTTCTGTGAAGTCTAGGGAAAGTCTTGGGAAAGTGGGATTTGAACTGAGTCTTGGAGGAAGCAAGAGAAACCAGGAGGCAAAGGAGAAGAAAATATTCCAGGTATGGGGGGCAAGCAGTGAAAACACATGGAGCTCAGAGATGGCAGGAATAGCAGGTGGGCCAATATCACTAGATCATAGACTCAATAGAGGGGAGTAAAGTGTATGAAAACCGGAGTTGTAGTTGTTTTCAGCTTTCCTTGCCAGCGTCAGTTCCTTCTGAGGTTCTGACACCATTTTTACAGGACTGAGCTAGGTTTTCTTTTTTCTCTATTACCTGCTTCTATCTTTATTTTTTTAAACTTTAAAGTAAATTACTCATGCACATATGTACGAACTCCCTAGCTGCATCTTTCTCTACGACCGAAAGGCATCGAGGAAATTAAAGGTAACGAGGTAACAAAGGTCCCTTGCAAAAAGATTGCTGTTTTCTGAATTAAAGGAAAAATGCTTGCATCTCATGACAGTAATGGCTGAAAACATAGGACTCCAGCTTGCTGAACTCAAATCTCTTTTGTGTGGGAAAGGTTTCTAGAAGTCTGTAAAAAGAGAAAAATACTTTTCAGGGCAAAATATGAGCATGACAAGCTCTTCCCAGGCTATTATATACAATGGGGGAAGTTTGGTAGCAGAATGTGATGTTAGTGGAATTTATCACAATTCTGGTTTCCTATGACCCTAAGTCATGAAATGAAAGCCATGTATCACATGTGTGGCTTTGCAATAATTCACTGGACTTTCTACTTATGCCAAAGTTACTTTTCCTTAGGCCCAGGATGACCCTGACTCTGAGAACCTGAGAATTTAAACTAGTCCCGAAGATTCTTTTCTGTGGACATTACACCTGAAATAGGTGAATGATATACCATGCTTAGTCAAAATATTGATACATGTGCTTGATTAAAGTGATTGTTAACCCCTCAAAAGTTGTCTTTCCTTTCCAGAATGCAGATCTAAGAACCTATGATAGCAGGTCCCTCTGTATATGTTGGGGTGCTTACTGTTACAGAAAGCAGAGAGCAAAAGGGGAGGAAATGATTCCTGAAAAGTAATGTTATCATATAAGAATGGTAGCCACACAATGAGGACAAGTGCCAAATGAGAACTGCATGGAGAGAGAGAGCACCTCACTAAGTACTCTCAATTCCACGGATCAGCTAATATTTTGGACCTGCAACAAACTTCACCTTCTGAAGTCAGGACTTTGGCTGTCCAGGGCTCAGTTATTTTATAGAGTTTTAGACAAAGAGCTGACATTGCACTAAAGGAACACTAACTTATCATCAATCAAGAAAGGCAACATATTTGTCTGGAATTTTGCAGTATTTTCTAAATTCACTAATAAAGGAACAAGGGAAAAGAGTCGGTGATCTAAGCAATTTATCTTTAATTGTGGCACAGAAAGCAAGTGGGTGAGAGGAGGGTACCAATGCCTGGTTTCTGAGTCAGTTCAAGTTTAGTGTATATACATCCTGGAGTTTGGGGCTGTGCCAGGCAAATTGGCTTTCATCTTCTTACAGAATCCCATTGTTAAAGTCCATTGAAATCATAATTATATTATCCAACACATGAAATGTCTTTCCTAATTTTATATTATCAACACATTTGATAAACATACCATCCATGTTTTCATCCAAGTTATAAGGCAGAGCCTTGTGGCTTTCTACTTAATATCATCCAGGTGAACATTGATGCTTTCATTAACATCTTGGAAGAATTTTTAAGCAATCTAATTCTAAATTTATCAGACCCTAGATCTCCTGACTATAGAATCAATAGTTAATAGTTAATGCATATATATTAAGAGCCTACTATGTTCCATTCTACTTTCAAAGTGTACTTGAAAATCGTTAAACTCTTTATAAAATACTTCAAAAGACTGTTAAATTTATTCATGGGGCAGACAACTTTCACATACTGAATCCTTCATTAAATCTAGAAATACTCCTGGTCAGAGGCAGTGTTAAGAATTAAGTTAAATGTAAGCAAGTTGCCTTGAACCCTAAAAGCTCACAGGAAGCCTGTGATCCTTTGGTGAAGCAGGGGATCCCACTACTTGTCTGTGGTTGAAAGTATACTCTTAGTAAAAAAAATAATGAATAAAATCATCAGAAGGAAACATGCATTGATAACAAGCCAGAGTCCTTTTGACAAGTAAAGATGATGAATCCTGTGCTTGGTTACTAGGCAACCCACTATACAAAAAGGCTTATAACATTTTTGAAATAGTAGGACCTGCTTCTCTTAAATAGCAAGTCTTACCAGCTATTTAGCTATTATTCACAAAATTGCTATATTGTGAATACAAGCTTAGTTCATGAAGTTGATGAGAAAATCGTCTTTTGTGGATAAAAAAAAGACTATATGAAAATGGCATGCTCATTGCTTAGATACTCTAATGCTAACAACAAAAAATAACATAAAAAATTTCCCTATTTGGCCAACATTGGAACTCAAGGAAGATTCTATCCCTCAGAATTAAAAATGTCTGCTGTGCAGGATGTTAAAGTCTTTCTGTCTTAAGGGGGTTTTCTTCTGAAATGAAAATTCAGGAGTAGTTTTACCACCTGGTAGTACTAACAGCCAAATGAATCAGGTTTTTGACACAGCTTTTAATTAAGGCTTCATATAATTCTTTTCATTTTCCTCCTGGCATCTCTCATTCAGGATTTATTAACCATCCAGGTATAGACTTGTTTACTTGCATCTTTTTTTTGTACATGTCTTTTAGGCATCTATTCATCATTAAGTTAACGCATAGGAAGGGAGAAAACATGGTCCATCAGGGAGCTCACTGAATTAGGTATCAAGGACCAAATGTTTCTTAAAATATTGCTTCTTTCTACTTGAAAGCACACAGACATATCCCTAATATAAATACACGTGAAGGGAACAGGTAAACGTAAATTAAGATCCCCTTCTAAGTCCCCTACTTCCTCAATAGAACCACTATTCTTCCAGTCAACTAGTCTTGAAACTGTGGACAATTTTCACTCTTTCACCTTCATTCTTAACTATTTATTAACTTAAAATTCAAAACTATAGATTGAATTAAATCCTTTACTAGATTCAGTGGTTATGAAATGCTTTCCCATTGTTCATACTGCATTTCTAAATTAGACTTTTACCATCATACTTCTGGACTATAACAGAAGATCTTGAACTTATCTTCAGTGCCTCAGTAGTATTCTGTTTCCCTCCATTGAAATCTTCTTCTCCTTTAAGGTTCTAATTTTTCCATGCAGTCTTCTCTATTATGTGATGCATTCTGGTCCTTTGACTCTACCTTTCTTGATTATATAATATAATTTTGATTTTAATGATATTATTTTGTGCAGTATAAGCCAAATCTCTCATAAAAAATACCCTGTTATTTAGAAATTTGAATACCAGGTGCTTAGCACATTGTTTTGTATACAATAAATGTTTAGTAAGTTTTTTGTTCATTCATTCATTCATTCATTCAGCCAACCAGTCCATCAGTAAGTGAACTGTTCTTTTCCTGGTTCAGTCCACATTACACAATGTCAAATTAATCTTCCTATTATCTGTCATTGTATAATTTCTTTTCTCAAAAACCCTTAGTTTCTCTCACATCTGACTTACAGTTAGCTTAATTCTTTTTTTATTTAGTAACTTATTTTTAGTTTTCAACTTTTACTTCCATAAGATTTTGAATTCCAAATTTCCTTCCCATCGTTCCCCTCCTCCACCCCAAGACAGTGTGCATTCTGATTACCCCTTCCCCCATTCTGCACTCCCTTCTATCATACCCTGCCTTCTCTTATCCCCTTCCCCTCTATTTTCTTGTGGGGCAATATAGATTTATATACTCCATTGCCTGTATGTCTTATTTTCTAGTTGCTTGTAAAAATAATTTTCAACATTCATTTTTAAAACTTTGAGTTCCAAATTCTCTCCCTTTCTCCCTCTCCACCCACCATCATTGAAAAAGCAGGCAATTTGCAAAAGGATATACATGTGTAGTCATGCAAAACACTTTCATAATAAGCCTTATTATGAAAGACTAAATATATTTCCCTCCATTCTTTACCATGTACCATTTATTCTATTTTCTCCTTTGCCCATATCCCTCCTCTGAATTGTTTGCTTCTTATTACCCCCTCCTCCCATTTGCCCTCTCTTCTATCATCCCCTTCTCTGCCCTGGAAATCCCCTTCCCCCCTAGTTTCCAATAGTGTGAGATAGATTTTCTTACCTAATTGAGTGTGTATGTTATTCCCTCCTTAAACCAGTTCCAATGAGAGTAAGGTTCACTCATTCCCTCTCACCTCCCCTCTCTTACCCTCCATTGCAAAAGCTTTTATATTGCCTCTTATATATGAGATCATTTACTCCACTCTATTTCTCCCTTTCTCCTTCTACAAATATATAACTCTTACCCCTTAATTTTATTTTTTTAGATAACATCCCTTCATTTTCAATTCACTCTGTGTGTGTATGTATGTATATATACAGTTCAACTTTAGTAAGTCACTTATGATTTCTCTTTCCTGTCTACCTTTTCATGCATCTCTTCTTTCTTGTAGTTGATGGTCAAATTTTTTATTTAGCTTTGGTCTTTTCAAGAAGAATATTTGGAAGTCCTCTATTTCATTGAAATTCCATTCTCCCCCTTCCCCAAAGTATTATACTCATTGTTGCTGAGTAAGTGATTCTTGGTTTTAATCCTAGCTCCCCTGATCTCTGGAATATCATATTACAAACCTTTTGATTCCTTAATGTAGAAGCTGCTAGATTATCCTGATAATGTTTCCATAATATTCTAATTGCTTCTTTCTGGCTGTTTGCAATATTTTCTCCTTGACCTGGGAACTCTGGAATTTGGCTATTATATTCCTAAGAGATTTTCTTTTGGACTGTCTTTCAGGAGACAGTCAGTGGATTTTTTTCAATATCTGTTTTACTTTTTAGTTCTAGAATATCAGGGCAGTTTTCCTTGATAATTTCTTAAAAGATGATGTCTAGGCTCTTTTTATTATTATGACTTTATTATTCTGACATAACTTTTAAATGATCTCTCCTGGATCTCTTTTCTAGGTCAATAGTTTTTCTAAAGAGACAGTTCTCACTGTCTTCTATTTTTTCATTCTTTTAGTTTTGTTTTATAATTTCTTGATTTTTCACAAAGACATTAGCTTCCATTTGCTCCATTCTAATTTTGAAGGAAATATTTTCTTCAGTGAGCTTTTATATCTCATTTTTCAATTTGACCAATTCTGCTTTTTAAGGCATTCTTCTCCTCATTGGCTTTTTGGGGCTCTTTTGCCATTTGGATTAATCTATTTTTAAGGTGGTTTTTTCTTTAGCATTTTTTGGGTCTCCTTTAGCAAGCTATTGACTCTTTTTCATCACTGTCATTTCTCTTCCCAATTTTACCCCTACTTCTCCCACTTCCTTTTCAAAATCCTTTTTGAGCTTTTCCATGACCTGAGACCAAGTCTTATTTTTCTTGGAGGCTTTGGATGTAGGAGCTTTGATTTTGTTGGCTTCTTCTTGTTCTATGTTTTGATCTTCCTTGTTGCCAAAATGAGATTCTATTGTCTGATTTTTTTCTTACTATTTGTTCATTTTCCCAATCAATTACTTGACTTTTGAGCTCTTTCTTAAGGTATGTCTCTTCTTTCAGTGGGGGTGGAGAGTGGGGTGGAATACTGTCCCAAGCTTCATGAGTTTTGTACAGCTTTTTTCCAGATATGCTTCTAGGGACATGTAATTTTTCAGCTATTCCATGGTTATATGATCAAAGGAGAGGTGTTTACTCTTCTATTTGCCTGTGTTCTATTCTGTGAGTGACTTCAAGCACTCTTTAATGCCACAAAGTTCACCTTGCCAGTACTCCTCTTTACCCTAGGACCATCTTCTAGGACTGGGACCCATGTCCAAGCAGGGATGTAATGTTAAGGTAATTTGAAGATCTTCCTTGCCCCTTATTAAGGCCATGTGACCTGCTTTGTACTGTGGCCTAGAACACAGCTTGAGTCACATTAAGCTCATGTTGAGGAGCTTGCTGAATGGATGGAGCAGGAAGGGTATAGCAGGGAGAGAGAAAGCAGAGGAGTCTGGCTGCAAGAGTGAGAGGCATTTTGCCTAAGGGAGTTTATTTTTGGGAGACCTAAGGGAGGGAAGGTTTGGGGGTGGATATTCTCCCTCTATTGGTAATGTGTACAAACTTCCTTGTTACCAAGGTGAAATTGGCCTTCTGATATCTGAATACACATTTTGGTTTCATGTTTGAGGAAGAGAGTTTTTAAACATTTTGTGAATTTTCCCTGGAAATATGCCTGCACATCCACAGTAGTTGCTTTGAACACAAGACAACTCTAGGGAAGGAAATAGATATCCTGGGATGGGGGGATTTACCTTATTCATCTCTGGTGAAAGAATGGGCTGAAAGCACAGAACTTTGTGAAAATTGAGAACTGAGGGTACAGAAGGAAGTATCAAGAGATTTAGAAAGATGTTTGCTAGGAATACCAATAGAACTGGGGAGAGAAATGGCAGAGATATGTAGAAGAGGATAGACATTGTTAACAAGCTATCATATTCTATGTAATAGTAGAGACAAATTGATAGAGGAAAAGGTTCAGCTGAAAAAGGAAGTAGCTGATTTGCAAGAGAAGCTTTCAATGCTACAGCCTCCAAACTTTCCTTTAGAAGAGCAATCTAAAAAGTTTCAGTTGGTCACAGAAAAGGCAGTTGTGAGAGTGGCTCAGAAAAAAAATAAAAGAAAGGGAAAGTTAATTACAAGAAGGTTCATGCAACCCTTACATCTGTGAGCCTGAGTAGGGTCCAGACACCCAGAAGGAAGATTCATGGAAGGAAAATGAAACAAATGTTGGTAAAGAGACTTCTAAGAATGTGTACACATGTCTAATACCATGAAGGAAGTAGGAGAACAAGGGGTGGCACAGAGTATTTAAGGAAGTAACTGAGGATTTTACTCACCAGGAGGTCACTGATATTTTCAGTCAATTTGCCCCCTAATGGGAGAATCATTAGTATCTTGGATGGTGAGAATCAGTGATGAAGGGACCTCAGGAGTAGGGATAGGTAACATAGATTGTTTGAAATTCATTGGTATTAGTCAGAATTCTTTTGCATAACAAGCTTTTAGGGATTATCATATTCAAGGAGGTAAAAATGGAACTAATATGTTAGCTTTAGCTGTCAAGGGATGAAATAAGCAGTATCCCACTGACTCTATGTGGCCTAGTGGAGACAGACCCTGGTATTTGCTTAGAGATTAAGTGAGAAAGTTAAAGGAGGAGGTAATGAAAATGGCAATTATGATAGTAGATGTCAAAGCTTATCATAACACCCCCTTAACAGTTTCTCACGAGAATATAATAGTGAAATCTACTCCTCCTGCTTATAATCACCTGATTCTGACTCTATTAGTTTGAGAATTAGGGAACCCTCTTTTGGAGGTGCTGGATTAGATTTCACAGTTAAGTGACTTAAGGGAATGGAGAATAGATAAATTACCTCAAGAGAGAAGAGCAAATAGTCAGCAGATTCAAAGTCAGAATAGATTAACAAGGAAATAATTGTTTACTGCTTTATTAAGAACAGGGTTAGATTTTGGAAGAATGTATGGTATTCCAACTAATGAACTATGTAAGATGTATGGAGAAAAGGGATTTATTATTAGATAGAATAGGAAAGCAAGGAACTGCCCCTGTAGATAACCCCTGAATCATCGTATCCAACTCTGTTATACCTACAGGGAGAATAGTAAATTGATCAAGCCCCAGCTCAGATTGAAGAAATATACAGACGAGATTACAGACTTCATATCAATCTAACCATATACCAAAATGGATTAACTACCTCAACTAAGGCATCAATAGATACTGAGGAAGCAGTCTGTCTTGTATATGGAAACCCTGCCAAAAGGAAGACAGAATTAGTGAAGTTCCAGTGAATTCATGGACTCCAGAAGCACCACTGATGCTATATTTATTCCGCTTCTGGTTTTTATCTCTTTATTCTTTTTGGCCCTTGTTTGTTTGTTTAACCTGTTTGCTAGATTTGTCTTTTGCAACCTTGGTGCCCTCCATTTGTAGATTGTTGACTGCTCAAGCTGTCCCTTCTGTCCCAGACTATAATACATCAACCCTGGACCAAGCATCAACCAAGGTCTGGATACAGAGTAAAGGACTGACCCCTCAAATGGGATCTCTCAAGGCAGGGACAGCTCCATGTCCAATCTCAGCAGGAAGTAATTATAGGAGAAGAGACCTTCACCTTCTACTCCAAGGGAATTTAGATCTCACTCATTTGAAGGAGGAATGATGACATGCTTATGCCCAAGCCCTTACCCTAAGATATTGTTTTGTGTGTTTATTTTGTATTATTCCTATTACATTGTTGTGCAGTTATGTTGCTACCAGCTACCCCTGAACTCCCATTGACCTATTAGTAGACATGAAAGATGTTGGGGCTGAATATAGTGTTATGGTAATTTGAAGATTTTCTCTTTCCTTAATAGACTCCTGTGACCTGCTTTGATCTTTGCGTCAAGCTTAGCTTGAGATACATGAATCCCATGGTGAGAGGAGCTTCTGAATGGGTGGAACAGGAAGGATGCAGCAGGGAGAGAGAGAAAGAGAAGTGGAGTTGAAAGAGAGGCAGTAGGCAGAGCAGAGCAGAGCAGGTAGCCTAGATGAGAGAGGGGCACTTGTTTGTGGGGAGGCCTGGGGTAGGGAAGGCTTGGGGATGGCAATCCTTCTTCTATTGGTAATATGTGCAAATATACTGTTACTATGGTGGAATTTGGCTTTCTGGTATCTGAATGAATATTTTTGTTTCATCTTTCAGGAAGAGAGTTCATATTTTGTGAACTGAAAATATTCCTGCATGTCTATAGCAGCTGCATTGGTGCTCCAAGGGAAAAGCAAGAGAATACTGCCTCAGGACCAGCAGAGATCCCTGTAATCCCCCTCTGATCAGCCACTCAATTCCCCCACAATCTGTGGACCTAGAGCTCTGGCAACTGCTACTGTTGCTGCTGCTGATGCCACAGGCTCTGACACTCCCTCTTCCACCCTGGGACTGGGGCCAGACCCACTCTTCTCTCACACAGGTCAGACAGGCTTTTCTTACTGACCATCCAATTTGTCCTTGGTATTTGGTGGTTAAGAAGTTTGGAAACTGGCTCAGCTGCCAGTGATTCAGCACCCTCAGGACTGCTCAGGTCCTGTCTGTGGTGGCGTTGTCTATGCCAAATTGTGCTCCACTTCCAGCATGATGCAATAGACCCTTCCTGCCACCCTTCCAGATTGTCTTGGGCTTCAGTCTGTCATTTTGTGGCTTCTGCTGCTCTAGAATTTGGTTAGTCAGTTTTTATAGGTTTTTTGAGGGATTTGAGGGGAAAGCTCTAGCAGGTCCTGTTTCTACTTCACCATCTTGGCTCCACCCCCAAGCTAGCCTTCCATTAGACTAAACAGTGAATAAATGATCTTTGAAAACAAACAAAAAAATCTCTTCCCACTATCCCTTTACAACACCATGTTTTGTTTTTTGTTTTTTTAATAGTTGTCTTGCTTAGGTCTTTGTACATTCACTGACAGTATTCTTGTGATTTATAAGTAGTTGACATTGGAGAAAATTTGTCATGAAAAACTTTTTAAAACTAAGGGCTCCATTAATTAAGGCTTAAAAGTTTTAAGTACAAGCATTCAAATCATATTAGTGAGGAATCTTCTGGTCCTTTATAGGAAGGGATTTGATTATATTTAGGCCAGTTTTTATTTGGCAAACTATAACTCTAGTTCATTAAATAGGACCTTCACGGAAGGACTTTATTTTAAGGTAACATTTAAAAGATCATGTACACTGGGTAGGTTTAAAAATAAAACAAATTGGTTTATTGCAGTTCACTAATAAGAAAGCACCACCGCTAGTGAATGAAGTTTCTTTTCTGAGGAACTATGACAAGAAGATGAGAGATATACTAATAGAAAACAGAAAAACCTGCCACTGAATGCATGGCCACAGGTATGTGTACAACTGAGCTATTATACTCTTTCCCATAATTCTTCTCAATAATTATATTCTTTCATTCTTTCTATCCACGGTAGATGAATATTTTGAGCATCTGACAAAGACAGAGGGAAAATTTCTAATAGGGCATCTCCTTGTAGCATCGCATTTTACAACTCAATATTACAAACACATACCAAGAGAATAGTTATATTTACTGCTGAGTTGAATTCTAGTCTCCAACAGCAATAAAAAGATTGATTTTTAGTAACTTTATGTTTACATCATCATCCACTCTCATCCATATATGTGTCATCTGACAGCTTACTGCAACTAGTGAACTAGAGAATTAATGTGAATGAAGTAAATGCAGCCATACACGGCAGGGAGAGAAATCAATGACTATTTTCTTTGCCTTCTGAGCTGGTTTCACTTGCCTTCGACACATCATTTGGTGTACTGCCTGCAGGAATACTCTATTAAAAGTTTCAGTCACAAACACCAGTCTTAAATCAGATCTGAAATCCATAATTTATTCTAGTTTCCATCTCAAAAGTTTCTTCTCTGTAATACTGCTCCTCCTTTTCCTAATGATAAATTTTGTACTCTGTACTCATTTTAGAAATTATTGGTGATATATTTGATATTGAGACACATGTAAAAATCCATATTTTTTAAAAATTTAAGACTTTAGTGTAAATTGCAAGTGGGACTTTGAACAAATCAAACATTTATTAAGAATATAACATACTCAAATAATTGTATTGTGTTGGTAATTTAAAAACAAAAAATGAAATATACTTAGGCTAATTTGACCCCAGAAGGCTGCTCACCTTCTACTGGTGGGATACAACATGTTCAGAAATAAATGATCTACAAAAATAATTTAGTTGAGGGAGAGCACTCAATCTGGAGTGACTTCTAAAGCCTTCCTAGACTGACAATTGAATCAAATCCTGGAAGCATAAGACATTACAAAACAGTTTTCCCTAGGAACCCTGGGCAGTTGAAACCATGTTTACCAGATTTTGGCCTACCATTATCTGTTGTGAGAGTCTTGATTTTTTCCTAACTTCTAATTTAGCATCACCTTAGCTCTAAATATCTATATACATTCCCCAGAAGGTAGTTTTTTTTTTTCAAATTACTAATATCAAAAGTACATTTGAAATCTATAAATATGGCTGTATCCCAAAGACATCATAAAGATGGGAAAAGAACACACATGTACAAAAATATTTACAATAGCTCTTTTATTGTGTTAACCAAGAACTGGAAATTGAGGGAATGCCCATCTATTGGGGAATGGCTGAATAAATTGTGGTATATGAATGTAATGGAATACTATTGTGCTGTGAGAAATGATGAGCAGGTAGGCTTTGGGAAAACCTGGAAAGACTTATATGAACTGATGCTGAGTGAAGTGAGCAGAACCAGGAGAATACAGAAACACAGTGACAGTCACAGTATGAGGACTGGCTCTGTTAGACTTAGCCCTTTACAGCAATGCAAGGACCTAAAACTTTTCCAAAGGACTTGTGATGCAAAATTCCAAACACATCCAGAGACAGAACTATGGATTCAAAATGCAGAATGAAGCAGACTATTTTCGTTTTTGTTGTGTTTTGTTTTGTTTGTCTCATGGTTTCTCCTATTCGTTATAATCCTTCTATGCAACATGACTGGTATGTAAATGTATTTAATAGGAGTGTAACCAGGTAAGACAGCATGCCATCTTGGGGAGGGAGAAAGGGGAGAACATTTAGAACTTATGTAAGTAAATGTTGAAAACTGAAAATTAATAAATTGATAAATTTGAAAAAATAACAAAGATGAGTTCAAATTCTGCTTCAGATACTCTGTGATCTTGAAGTCATTTAATTTTTTCCTGTCTCAGTCTGTTGATCTTAAAGTGAGAGGGTTGAGCCTAATTGCTTCTAACATTTCTTCCAGTGCTAAAATCAATGATCTTATAACCCTACTCAAGTCATCGGATATCTGAGGGCTCTAAGAAATTCTTTAAGTTTATAATTGGCAATATTCACATAATCAGGTTTTTTTTTTTTGTAATCTACCTAATTGTACTGCTGATTCATATTTAGTTCATATTCCAATGAAATCTCTAGATCTTTTCCAAATGAACTGTTTACTACTTAAAATATTCCAATGAAAATTTTATTTGACCCCTTATCATGTGACCATCACTTCCATTGTTAGCTCCATTTTAAAGAACTCATTGAAACAACAATCTGTCTCTATATCATCTCCAGTCCTTGGTTCTAATTATGCTCTCTGGCAAGATACTATAAAGTGTCCTCAAAATCTTCTTACCTGACAATTTGTTATTTAGCTTTTAATTGAATATTTGCACTGAATGGGGAAGCCACCTCCAGAGGTTATCTATTCTATCTTTTTGTTGTTATTGTTAGGAGTCTCTCCCCCCTCCCCACCTATATCAAGCTTCAATTTTCCTCTGTCCATCTTCCACTGATTGGTTATGGTTCTGCCCTCTAAGATCTCATGAAGTACAATGATTCTCATCCATTCACCATGTGATTACCTTTCAAATAACTGAAAACAGTTGCCATGATCCACATCCCAAGTCTTCTCTCCTCTAGGTAAGATACCTTTACCATTTTAAAATTATTTTCATGTTTGAAGTTTTCTCCCTCCTGGTCAACTTCTTCTCAATATTCTCCAGATTAAGAACGCCCAGCCTAACATGTAGCAACAGAATTGAAGATAGTATCTGAGATGTGATCTCACTAGAGAAGAATATAGCAGAACTATTATTTCTTTAATGATCAAGTCCAGGGATTCTTTAGGGTTCATGATTTATGGATAGTTTTCAGGCTGTCCATGAAATTTGATGGGAAAATAATGCATCTTTATTTTCACTCACCTTTACCTGAAATTTAGATTTTCCTACAATTACTTAAAAAACCTTATTCTGAGAAATGGTTCATAGCCTTCAGAAGACTGCCAAAGGTGTCTCCCTGTCTCTGTCTATGTCTCTTTCTCTGTCTGTCTCTGTCTGTCTCTCTGTCTCTGTCTGTCTGTCTGTCTCCCTCTCCCCCCCCCCCCACACACAGCCAAGATTCCCTTATCTTATCTATCCTCCTCATTTAAATAGTGAGCAAACTCAGGCAGAGAGCAGTAACAGGACTTGCCTAAGGCCATAAAAAAAGAGTATAGCAGGAACCAGATGTGATTTCAATCCACTGCTCAAAATGGTCTTTGTTAATTGTTCAACTATTCTAATTAAACCTTGACTCCAGGAATGATACTTTTGTCTTAGCAAACTGAGCAACAAAAGACGAAAGAACAGGAGTTTTCTCCTACTCATGAATTGGAAATTACCTTTCTATATATACCCATCTACTTTCAAAATATTTTCTTGTTTATTCACTCTAACGACCTTGAAGGAATATGCTTAAAAGTACATAAGCTTGATATTTCTCTAGGAAGTTTCATCAAAAAATAGCACTAATCTTTCCTTTCATTTCTCTTTGAGACTTACAAAACAACTAGTTTGTACTTTTTTTGAATATGTGGAACTTGTGTGTACTAATACAAAGGAGAATCATTTCATTTTTTGACAAGAGAGATACTTTAAAACAAATAAAACTCCACAAGTGAGAAACATCACCTTTATGTTTTGCATTAATTCTTTCAAAAGATATAGCTGAAAGCCCCTCCAGTGGAATTCACTGTACCATGGACGATAGGAAGTACATGTGGCAGAAATGATGTAGACTGTTGCAATATCAGACTGACAATCAACAGAATGATTTAACATTTGGCTTCACATGTTCTTTCACTCATCTTGGTTGCATTATACTTTTGTACTTAGTTAGCTTAGTAACAAAAGATACAAAGCATAAAATTTATTTTCACTTGACATTAGAGGAGATCACAGGAAATTAAATCCTTCTTAATGGTTTGCTCATGTTCAGATCTCTCCGTGGAAAAGAACATACATAGATTTGAGCTTCTCCCCTACCTTATTATCTCTGAAATAAAGATATCTTCTAACTTTAATTTTTCCAAGTTGTCCGCACCCCAAGTTATAATAAGTATAAACACAGAGAAATGTTCAAGGGTCAATAATAAAAGGAGTATGACTACAATTAATTTTTAAATTTAAAAGTTTATAGACTGTTCTTTGAATCTGAATAGATTTGTTTCAATTTTTATTATCTTTCTTCCATTTGCTTACCCACTATTTTAGAAAATACTATTTTATATTTGTATTCCTTTTTTCCCCACAAAATAAAATATATCCAACCAAATGAAGTAAGAACTGTAACTCATTTCTCATTCCTCCCTCTCTTCTCCCACCCTGCAAAGCCCAGGAATCACACATCTTATTTTAAGTATTCGGTGCTAACTTTTTGATCCTCTTACTCCTACCTCGAAATTATTTCAGAAAAAAAATCCAAATATATCTTCAGCATAGCTTTTATCTAAATTATCCCAATCTGGGGTAACAGTGTCATAGCTTTTTAGTAGAAGCACTCAAGGTAGCAATGTATATGAATGAGACAGATTTTATTTCATTACACAGAATATGAAGAAGATACAAAAGATTTTCACAAGCCCATAAACATATACACATAAATACAGAAAGCACTAAAATAATTCTCCCAAAAGGGAAATTATGTTGCGGTTGCCATCAGGACCACTTTTTGGCATTATACAAAGTGTTCCTTTTTTTCACAGTTAACTTTAAAAGCTCCCCCTCCTATGATTTCTAGGCTCACTTTGTCAGTAAGTTTCTCTCCCATTAAGTTAAACTGTCATTTGGGGACACCTGAATAAGAATCTCCTTCTTAATGGACCTTCACTGTATTATTAATTTAATATAATAGCAGATAGTAGCAAGATTGAGATGTCTTGATGATTCCCTTCTTCTCATTCCACAAATATCATGTCTTTATTTTTCTATGAAAGAACTTAGGAGGTATATAGGCAATCCTCTTTTTTTTCTCCAAGGAGGATGCTATTCAGGAACTTATTTTCTTTCTTGGGAAGAGCCTCACAACTCAGATTACACTCCTTTCCTCTATATAGGAGGATGGGGTGCTAGATAATTTTCCATGAATTCCCCTCAAAGGCCAAATATACGAGTAAGTATGCTTATATTAAATAATTGTGGAAAGAATCTATGAATTCCCTGAATTCTATCGTCTATTGACCTAGAAAATTCATTTTCAGGTTTGTAGACTCTGTGTGCTAAGAAAGCTGTGGGAGTGTATGGACTACGGCTTCTTCCACTCCAGATGGGCAGATCTACTCTGACAGATCTACAACTTCTTCCTGATTAGGGACACTTAAAAAGAAAATATGAAAGGACTGAGAGAAGCTGCCATTTAGAGACCTTTCATTTAGGGACCAGCCAGAGTGATGACTCCTATAATAAGAATCTCCCTGCCTTAAGCCTTTCTCAGACAATCATTTTGGGGGAAGTCCCAAACCCTGGAAATCAATAGGAAGCTATAAATTGTGTTCTTACCAAGGTCTCAATGTACATACTAGCTCTGTGACCCTCAACAAGGACTGGCCTCCCAGCATCCCTGGACAATTCTCTAAGACAGTGATTTGTCAAGGAGTTGTTAATTAGGTAAAGGGAGTTTGCTTGTGGAGAACTCCCTAAAATGATGATACAACAGATTCAGATCAGGAGAAGGGGGATTAGATATCAATGAATGTAGCTATACTATGTAAAGACATATGTGCTCCCTCTTTGTAGTTTCACCAGTGGTATACAGCAGCAAGACAGAATGATGTAATTGAAAGAATATAAATAGCACTTGCACTGTGAAAAATCAGGTTCTCATCCTGGGATTGTCATTGTCTCTGGAACCTTGGGAAATCCACTTATTTTTCTCAGCTATAAAGTGCCAATTATAACACTGGTATTGCCTAATTCTCCCTTTAATTTTAAAGGAGAGACTTTATATACTATAAAGCGTTTAGAAATGCAAGCTATATGTTTATTGTACTGAATTGAATTATCCCTGGAGACCTTTGAATCTTTTCTTTTCTCTCAATAATATTTAACTTAAACCAATCATAGAGATTTCAAGGCTCACATAAACCCATATTTATAAAAACCCTAAAATTCTGAGCCCTATTTAGAAATATTTATTTATTTATTTTTTTATGGATGTGCTGTTCTTTATCAAGGAAGATACTTCTCTGTTTTGTTTCCAAAGACTTACTTCTGCCTGAGTTTTGACACAAGCTGAATTGGTTCTGTAATCGCCTTTTCTGTCATTTTTGGAATTCTCATTGATTCCAGACTTTAGAAGTTCTTTTTTTTAAAACTGATATATTTTATTCTTATATCACTTTATTTCTGAATATATTCTTTCCCCTTCCTCTATCCAAAGAGTCATTCTACATAACAAAGAATAAAAAAGAGAGGAAAAGAGGGAACTTTGACTAAAACTAAATAATATATTATCAAGGTCAAAATCTACTTTACAAAGATCCTTGGTTCATTTTAATTATGCTTATTGATACAGGATGCTCATGAAAGTAACCAAATTCATTCTGGACTGTGTCTTTAAAAGACAGTCATTTTATCATTCTTGATTTTGCCAGTCTGGTAGTCTGATAGCTTCACCAGTTCATTCTTGAAATGGAGAGGTTTAAATATTTTCAAAAGTGCATATTGATCATTCCCAAGATGTATCTTGTCATGCTTCTCTTGATTCTCATATTTGAAAGTCAAACTTCCTATTCAGCTCTAGTCTTTTCATCAAGAATACTTAAATATCCTCTGTTCCATTGAATGATCATTTTTCCCCCTTAAGCATTAAACTCAGTCTTGCTGGGTAGGTGATTTTTGGTTTTAATCCTAGTTCCTTTGATCTCTGAAATATTATATTTTTTGATCCCTTAATGTAGAAACTGCTAGATCTTGTGTTATTTTATTGTATTTCCACAATACACGAATTGTTTCTTTCTGACTGCTTGTAATATTTTTTTCTGCACCTGGGAACTCTGGAATTTGGCTATAATCTTCCTAGCTTTTCTTTTGGCATCTCTTTCAGGAGGCAATTGGTAGATTCTTTCCATTTCTATTTTATCCTCTGGTTCTAGAATATCAAGGCAGTTATCCTTGATAATTTCTGGAAAGATGATGTCTAGGCTCTATTTTTGATCATGGCTTTCAGGTCATCCCATAATTTTTAAATTTTCTCCCCTGGATTTTTTTTTCCAGGTCAATCTTTCCACTGAGACATTTCACAATGTATGCTACTTTTTTCATTCTTTTTGTTTTGTTTTACAATTTCTTGATTTTTCATAAAGTCATTAGCTTCCATCTGCTCTATTCTAATTTTGAATGGATTACTTTCTTCAGTGAGCTTTTGGACCTCCTCTTCCATTTGACCAGTTCTGCATTTTAAGGCATTCTTCTCCTCATCAGCTTTTTTGGATCTCTTTTACTATTTGGGTTAGTCTATTTTTTACACCCTTATTTTCTTCAGCACTTTTGGGTCCCCTTTAACATGCAGTTAACTTGATTTTCATGATTTTCTTGCATCGCTCTCATTTCTCTTCCCAATTTCTGCTCTATATCTCTTACCTAATTTTCAAAATTCTTTTTGAGCTATTCCATGGCATGTGACCAATTTATATTTTTCTTGGAGGCTTCGGGTATAGCAGTTTTGACTTTGTTATCTCCTTTGTTGTAGTCTTCCTTGTCACCAAGGTAAGATTCTGTAGTCTGACTTTTTTTCCCCATTTTTGCTCATTTCCCCAGCCAAGTATTTGACTTTTGAGGTTTTTGTCAAGGTAATTCTTTGTTTCCAGCGGGGTGTGTGTGGTGGTGCACTGTCAGCCATTTGATTATCCCCACAATCTGTGGGCCTAGAGCTCTAGAAACAGCCCCTATTACTGCCCCTGCTGCTGTTCCTCCTCCCACTACACCACCCTGTAGTTGGAGGTGGACCGTTCTACTCTCTCACACAAGTCCCATGGGTTTTTTCCACCGACTTTCCAAGTTGTCCTCTGCATTTTGGGTCATGAAGTCTGGAAACCACCACAGGTACCTGTGATCCAGTCCCCAAAGGCCTCCTCAAGTCCTGTCTGTGCCACTGGTGTGATTTACTCTGGACTGTGCTCTGTTACTAGCCCAGTGCAATAGATACTTTCTGTTTACCTTTCAGACTGCTTGGGGCTAGATTGCTGCAATCCATCATTCTATGGGTTATGTAGTTCCTGAATTTATTTAGAGATATTTTTTACAGATATTTACCAGGGTTTGGATGGAGAGCTCTACCAAGTCCTTGTTTTTATTTCACCATCTTGGCTCTGCGTCCTCCTTTTTTTAAGAAAAAAAATATCATACTCAGGAAGACTGCTCCAGGTGGTATCAACTTTCCCTTCTTAGGGGATAAATTGGAGTTTTTATAAGTATTTTTTTTTAACAAGAGCTTTCTATTGATAGAGATTCTTTTTTTACATGACAAGACTTTTCCAGGATCCCCTTCCACTCCTTGAGAGATATTCCATATAAATAACCATATTTTTGAAAAACAAAGGAAGAGAGAGAGAGAGAGAGAGAGAGAGAGAGAGAGAGAGAGAGAGAGAGAGAGAAAAGCAGTATAATTGATCAATACATTGAAAATCTGAAAATATATGCAATGTGAAAGACTCACAGACCTCTTATGTCTGCCAGTTGGTGGGATGTGAGATCTTATTTATTGTCTCTTATTTTTAAACAATGGCTGTTCTTTTATAACATTTTATAACATTTATTTCCGAATTTTTCATGGTGAGATTATTTTTATAATCATAATGTATATTGTGTTCTTATCTCTCTTTACTTCATTCTAAAAATTCTGTCTTATGCTTGAACCATTTTTCTTTATCCTACTCATCCTAGTCATTTCCATAGACTTGATAAAGCTGGTTTTACTCATTGATGAATCTGGGTCCTTTCATCTTGTGCTCTAGACTACTGTGTAGATGTGATATCTCCCCAGGTCTAAGAGAACTCCAAAAATGATATAATTCCTTGGAGTCTGTCTTTTTAGGTCAATTATCTCCTAGAAATATTTCTTTCTGGGCTTTGGTTGGGCCTCTAAGTTTCTATTTTCTGTCAGCAGTAAGACTCAAGCTCTCAATTCATTATAGAGGTGAGATAACAAGCATAAACACAACTGAATGAATGAATTAATTTTCTCCTGATTAAGGCTACCTTCTCTGTCTACCATGCCAAGTTATCTTTGATGATATCTTCTGAAGTTGCCCCAGAGGATTTGGTTTCCAGAATCTTATTATTAAAATTGTATTATAGAAAAAATACTTTATAAATTATAGATAACTCTCAGTAACACTGAGTCTGTTACACATTTATAAAAATATGTAAAAAAATGTTACCTAGATAATATATACTCATCATATTCCTCAAACTTAGTAACTTATATGAGAGAGTAGAAAAACAAAGTTGAAAGTATTTACAATGGCAAATGTAGGGAGGCAAGGCATGTAAAAGAATAAAGAAAACAATTTCAGAAGGGAAGATAGAATAAGAGCATCAATGGTAATTTCAACAAGATGTCAAGGCAAATCATTAGAGTTCCTAATATTAGTGATAACACCCTCACTAATTTAGGCAAAGTGTAAAAGCAAACTTACCATAAACTAAATCATATTCATTACTGTTGCTCTAAAGCAACAATAATATAGCCATATAATAATTAAAATGTATCTGAACATAGTTATAGTCACACTTTTTTTTCACAAGTTAGATTTATATGTCACTAGGTGAAGCAGATCTCTGGAAATTAATATATTAATTTGCCCAATGTAGGCCTATTTGGAGGACTGAGCGGGAAGAAACCACATTAATGCATGCAGGTGCAATCCAGAAGTTCCATGACATATCCATGACATATCAGAGAAAATGATCAAATTGCATAAAAATACATAAAATAAGCTTATTTGATAACAAGTGAACATTACCCCTTTACCAGAATCAATGTATGTATACATCTAGTATACTAGTCTGTTATTCCAATGACCAACTTCTGAGGATACATAAAAAAAAAAAAAAACAAACCCTGAAAAACAGATTCTAAATTTGGAGCAACGAAGTGATAGACTTTTTAAAGAATGTGATGTTATTTGAAATGACTGTTGAAGTTGACATTCACACATGAACAGAATGAGTGATTCTCAAATTAAAATTACAGGGAAAGGGGTTTTTTGGAAGTGGAGAGGGAGGTTGATTTTTGTTCCCTAGGGAGTCTATATGTGTCAATCTATATTGACAAGGTCAACCAGATAATTATCAAGTCTCTCTTTTGTTTTTCTCTTAGCATGATGTTACAGAATCCACAGTGATCAGTCAATAAATTTGGGTAGATAATACAGTTAAAAACAATTTTTAAGCATCCACTGTGCTAGACAAATTATTTGGGCACCAAGCAAAGAAGTGGATACAACAGGAATCGCAGAACAAAATATGTTAAGACTTAATTAAGTGGAATAATAAAAAAAATGAGTTAAATCATTGGATCATTCATTGATAACAAGGAGGGAATTTACAAGTCATCACAACTTACAAGAAAAGTCTAACCTTATCATCTTACAGATAAAGAAACTGAGGCCCAGAGACGTTAAATGATTTGCTTAAAATCAGGAATTAAGTGACATAGCTGAGATTTGAACCTAGGTCCTTTAGACTATGAATCCAAGACCTTTTCCACTGCATCACTATTAGACTCTCACAAAATAATTATTTAAAGTATGTAACCAAGGTTTGGTTAAGACACTCTGGTGCCACAATCAGTGCTGCCCTGACATCTAAATAGAAAAAGTAATTGTAGGAATCTTCTATTAAAATTCATATTCTGAAGTGGTTGCATGTAAATGGGGCCCTTTTCAGTTAAACCTCAGCTACACTGCCTGTGCAGTTAAGAGCCCAAAAGGCCTTTGAACTAAGGGACACAGTACAGATATGGATGTTGGGAAGTGAGGGGAAGTACATTTGGTAGCTTACTCATATGTCCTAGAGTAGTCACTTTTTCAACATAATGCTTTACTCTAAATGAAAAAAGAATAAGACAGGTCTAAAAGTAGGGAAAGAACAGTGCCAGTATAGATCTCTAGAAATATAATAACAAGTCATGGTAAAAAGCTCTTTAGAAAAAGCTGTGTGGAATATTGCCATCATCTATTCCATTTTGAGCTCTGAAAAAAAAATGCAATGTATTTAGCATGGCTTTCCTAAACCTTCTCGGACTCAGAGATTTCAACATGAACTAAAACATACTTATTTCACAATCATAACCTTCAATAGCCCTCTGTTCTACCAGGTTTCATATACTCTTTTGTGACATCTGTGAAAAAGTAACGTTTCTTGCTTGACTTCACATGATCAAGATGAACCTCAGTGATAAATTTGCCATTTGGTTCTCCAACAAGCAGAACTAGAGCCAATTATCCATGTCTGCACAGAATAAGTTTTACAAAATAGGTAAATTGGGTAAACCTCAATCGCAAAATAGGGAAGTACTCCCATGCTCAGATTTCCCTGGTTTGAGTGTATATGCGCATGTGTTTGTGTATATATGCATGTGCATGTGTGTGCCAATTAGCCCAGGAATTCTGCCAGGGTCACACCTGCACCTCACACACCTGCTTCTTCTTCTGTGATATGGGAAAGAAATAAAAAGTCAGGTAGTTCCATAGGGGTAGCTGATGTTTAGAGAGCTTCACAGAGACTTTCTGGAAACAAGGCAGCTCATTGTTAAAAAAGAAAAAATAAAATGCTTGGTGTGAAAATTGTTTTGGTCAGAATCATAATTAATGGGCAGAACAGATGCTGTCTTTGCCTCTTTTGGCATGCACAAGTGCTCCAGAGTATGGGAAATTCAAAATGTTTTCAATTTTGTCCAATTTCTGGAAAACTGGGACAAATGAAGGAAGTGATAGAAGTTAGATCGAATTTATGAAATGTATAAAAGAGGAAGTATTCTTGGTGGGCAAATGTCATGGAAATATGATCTCTGTATCCCTTATGATACTAACAAGTTTAACATTTACAGAGTTCTTTTTTGTCTCTTCCCTTTAGAACTACAAATATCTGTGAGTTCATCAGTGTGGGAGTATTCTCCAGTGATGCAGCTGGTACTCTCTTAGTGATTTTATAAATTGTTTTTCCTTATTTTTTATGATTTCACAGGTTTGAAATTATGATCTGTATGATTTTGGATTATAATGTTAGTTACAAATTAATGTAAGTTTCATGTGCAATTATCTTTTTTTATTATACTATGTTATAGAGATACTTATTTTATAAATTAAGAGTGAAATAATTTTTAAAAGTTATTTGGAAAAAAATAACAATTTAAAAAAATTCGTTATAAACTTCCAACAAGAAAAATTCATCATCAGGTGGTATAGCTGATTTTCTTTCTTTTTTAGATATCAGCCTGAGTCTTTAGGAATGTATTTTTGAATAACTGCAAATTGAAATTCAAAATGTTTGAATGTTTTCAATAGCTACATCAATAGTACATCAGTGTGCCCTCCACTATTGACAAATTTCACATTGTGACAAGTTTTCTAATGGATGTGGTGTGGAGGAAACCTCAGAGATATTTTAATTTGAATTCCCCTTAATATTATCTATTCGACAGATATTTTCATGATTTTTTTTTTATTTTTAGTACATAGTTCTTTTGAAAACTGATTATTCATATTCTTTGGTCATTTACCTATGGGAAATAGCTCTTGACATTATATATTTGGATATCAGATTTTACAAGTGATATAGAACTTCTATGTGGGTTATTTTGTTGGTTCAAGTAAATTTTGTAGTCAAAACCATGTTTTCTCTTTTATTATTTCTGCTATCACTTGGTTAAGAATTCTCTCCCTAGCCAGAGTTGTAAAAGGCTTATAATCTCCTTTTATAGTGCATTAATTAACTGATTGATTGATTGAATTTTTTTGTTGTTTATGATGGTAGAACCTTTAATATTCATGTCTTATGTATTTTGAGTTTTTTGGAATAAGTGGTAAAAAAAATTTATATAAATATAATTTGTCCCAATCATGTTTCCCTAATAGTTCTTGGAAAAAAATGTGTGGGTGTGGCAGAGAGCATTTTGTCAGTAATTCATTTTCTTGTGTTTATCAAACTCTAGGTAACCATCTTGGATTATTAATGTTTCTTGCTGATCTAATCTGTTTTGTTGGTCTACCTTTCACTTTTTTAACAAAATAAAATATTTCTAAAACTACTGATTGTTATGTATTCTGAGGTCTAACAATGCAATGTCCAGTTTAAAGAAACTTTTGCTATATACTTCAGGAAGGATATTGATAAGATAGAGAGGAACCAGAATAAGATGATTTAAGGTGCTAAGGATTTAAGATCCTGCTGTATGTTCCCAGACTGAAGAAAATGGAGAATCTTTAAAAGAGATCATGATAATTGTATTCACATATTTAAAGGGTTGTGCTGTAGAAGAAGCATTCAATTTATTTTATTCCCCAGAAGATTAAATTAGGAAAAAATTATTAAAGTTTCATAGAGACCTTTAGGCTTAAGCTAAAAAAAGGTAGTTTTGATTTTTTTTTAATGAACAACTAGGGATGTCTAAAATTAAAATGTCTTCCTCAGGTCACAGGGAATTCTCTCCACTTGGGGTCTTCAAGTTGTGGTTGGATAATCACATTGTTGGATATCCTATAGATGACCTTTCATTCAGATACTAGATCACATCTAAAGATCTGATGAGGTATGAAATTCTGAAATTTGTCTGTGGTTCTTCAATTTCACCCTTAAGGTCTTTCCCTCCAAATTTCTACACTTCATATTGCTCCCACACAACACATGGCCTTGCATACGCAACACTATTATTTTCTAATAAAAAATTCAAAACTTTGTTACTCTGCTACTCATTCCTTATGTAACCATGGGCAAATCTACAGTTTTATGACATGAAGGAACTGGAAGAAATTATGTCTACTATTTCTCCCTATTCTAAGGTCAATGTCACCTAAGCTCGAGCCATGAAATGTTGCAGGGTTGTATTAAGACAACAGAGAATGAAATAAAATATCACTTAAACTTCTGTACCTCATTTCCTTTGTCCATAAAATGTATAACCATTGTAGCAACCTCAAATGGTTGTTTTAAAAAGCAAATGAGTTAAACTATATGAAGCATTATGAACATCTTAAAGCACTATAAGAATACTAGCTAATATTATTATTCAGCCTTCCCAACAGGTTCCCACTGGGATATCTTTAAATCTAGACTTGTAATAAATTTAGTAATATATCCTTCTTTCTGTAGCTTTGTATTGTTTTCCTCAACTATTTTTATACTACAGTTACTCTTGGCTTTCTATTTTACGATACATAATTTAGGTCCACTTAAAATTTTAAAACTTTTTGTTTCATCCTCTCTCCCACTTACTCCAAAAGGAAATTAGAACAGTTTTTACAAACAACTTCTCCTAGAAGATTTGTGGAGACCGAATGCCACAATATCTCATAAGGATGAGTATCTTATTTCTGAGAAGTGGCACCTAGGGTGTAAGGGGTCTTTAAAGTGAAATAACTACTATTAGTAGCTCTCCTACTATCTTGTAGGAGAAAAATTGAGAAGAGAAAAAAAAGGAAAACTGATTGATGATTATTCTTCTAGATGTATATGTATCCTCCCCCTTAAATCTGCTTCTGATGAAAGTAGGTTTCCAGAACAGCCCCATCCCCATCTAATTCCCCTGTATTGGTTCTTTCTCTTGAACCTCATTTGTATAAGATAATTACTCTTTTACCTGTCTTGAACAGTTTTACTTTTTATAGTCATATCATACCTAGGTCTACCCCAATCTTTCTTGTAAGCTACCTAATTATAAATAACAATCTTAGATATATATTTTCCATTTTCCATAGATAAAAGATTAACATTCTGTCTTTATTTAGTCCCTTGTACTTGATCTTTAGTTTGTACCTTCTATTTTTCTTGGCTCTTGCATGTCAAATCTTCCACTGAGTTCAGGTTTTTTCTTTAACTGAATCCTGAAAGTCGGAGAGTTGATCAACTGTTCATTGTTTTTCCATTCAAAATTATGTTTAGCTGTGCTGGTTATGATATTTTGGGCCCAAGGCCCAGTTCTTTTCATCTTCAATATATAGTTTTCGAAGACCTGTGATCTTTTGTTGTTGCCAATGCTAGGTTAAGTGCGATTCTAATTGCAATACCATCATATGTGAATTGTTTTTTCTTGTTGCTTGTAATATTTTGTCCTTGATCTGTAATATTCCTGTGAGTATCCTTGTAGGATCTCTTTCAGGTGTTGATCAGCAGATTTTTTCTATCACTACTTTCCTCTCTTGTTCTAATGCTTCAGGACAATTTTCTTTAATTATTCCTTGTATTATTGTATCAATATTTTCTTTTGTGGCCAGAACTTTCAGGTAGTACAATTATTCTTATATTTTCTATTCTTGATCTGTTCTCTAGATCTGTTGTTTTTCTTATGAGATGTTTCACATTCTTTTCTATTTTTCATTCTTTTTGTTTTATTGTTTTTTTAATTTCCTCATCTCTTATAACTTCACTAGCTCCCCCTTGCCTAATTCTGATTTTCAAGGCATCATTTTCTTCCGTAAGATTCTGGATCTCCCTTTTTAATTGATTGACTTTCTTGTCATAATCTTCTTGTTTTCTTGTATTATTTTTATTTTTAATTTTTTCTCAATCTCTCATTTGATTTTTACAATCTTTTTTTAAAGTTTTTCAATGAATTCTTTTGGGGCAGATGACCATTTGACATTACACTTCGGGGCAGAAGAAAGTTTCTTTGCTTCAGTAGCCTCCTCTAAAGAAGAATCCAGATCTTCTCTATTCCCATAGTAGTTCTCTATGTTTGAATTATTTCTCCTTTGCCTGTGCATCTATTTATTTATTTTTTTGGTGATAATTTGGTTTTTATAATCACCTCTAGTCCTGGGGTATGGAGAATTGTGCCTTTGGCCTCTGATCCTCTTCAGTTCTTCCCTCTGACCTTTCACTCAAATCAAGTCCTCTAGCCTCCTGTGAGTACTCAAAGCCAGTGGTATCCCATCCCACTGCTTCCACACTCTCCAGGTTTATGCTGATTCCTTCTCACCACTGCCACCCTGTTCTCTGCAGCACAGCTTGATCTGACATTCCTTGTCAGAAGAGATTCCCTAGATATTCTCCAAATTAGAAGTTCAACTCCCCTCACTTTCCTGGGGGCAAAAGTTCTTCAGGTTGGGGCTAGGCAGCCTCCCAAACCAGCGAACCCCAGGGCTTGAGATTTGTTAACTGGACCCTAGCCTGGAGGTGTTAACTCTTCACAAGGAGGAATCCTAGTCCTAGGATTTATTGTCCCAAGAGGACCTAGGTTCTGTCCCTACTCTAATTTGTTTTCACAGCTCTCTGTTTGCCCAGAGACACTGTATTATCCCTTTTGTGGAGGAAAATTTTGAGAGCTTTAAATTTTCTGACCTACTCCACCATCTTCCCAGAATCCTCTCTACTCCATTACTATTAGGTCAGGATTCATGGAACAGAAAACAAATAAATCTCCCTTCTAGTAGAAGGCCCTTCAAATACTTAGAGATAGATATCATATCCTTCCTAAATCTTTACTTCTTCAGGCTCAGCATCCTCAATTCCCTCTGAGCCTCCTCTCAAGACCTTTCCCCTCCTTATTTGCCATTCTCCAGTCATTCTCCAAATTATCAATGGTACTCCTCACAATTAGTGTCCAGAATTGTACACAAACCTCCAGATGAGGACTGACCAGGGTGCAGTACACTGAGACTGTCGTCTATTTGTTCTGTGTATTATATCCCCCTTAGTTTAGTCTCAAATGCAATTTTCTTTTTCTTGGCTAACAAAACAAACTGCCGACTCTTACTGAATTTGTAATCCTGCTTTTCTTTTTATCTGTAATACTTAGCAAATGCCTGGCATATAGTTGGTGCTTGGTAACCACTTATTGCCTTAGGTGACTTTAAAACTACAGTTTTATGTTAGATATTTTCAAATCCATGGGTTAGAGTTTACATTTGTTCCTGCATTTTAACCCACAGACTAGATATCCTAATCTAACTGGCAGATAACTTCTTATTAGGCCCTTCATTTTATAAATAAGGGAAATGGGGCCCAGAAGAATTGTGAGTGGCCCAAGGTGGTTGGGCAGTCAAGCAACAAAAAGGCCTTAATCCAAGTTCTCTTAGTTTAAGTACACTATATGATCCTGTTTATTTGACCACATGTACCCAATCACTACCAAACAAAAGTGATGAATTTGGAGTCAGAGATCATTGATACAAATTCTTGCTTTGCCACTTACTACCTTTGCGACCTTGAGCAAGCCACTGAACAGCACTTGGACTTGATTTCCTCATCCTTAATATAAGAGATTAGACTATAAGATCTCGGAAGTCACTTCCAATTCTCAATATATGATCATAAGATCTTTTGAAAGATATTTATTTAATATAAGAAATAACTCCCTAAGAATTAGAGGTATTCAAAAGTGGAATGAACTGAATTAGGAGAGAATAGGGTGAAACAGAGGAGACATTCCCTGTTATTGTGGTCTTGAAGTTTTGAGGCCTTCTTTTGACCCTCAACTTGGTTAAGCCTGTTTTCGAAGAGAGTTTTACTGGGTGTTCATGCTACAATTTCTTGGAGTCATAGCTGCAATTTGGGTGAAAAGTGAACACCAAAAATGGATGAGCAGCTCTGAAATGGTCTTGGTAAACCCTCACACCAGAGGTGCTAGTCCTCCCTAAACACCCCTGCTGAAATGGGTGGATGAGAACAATTTTTTCCAATGGCTACAAAGACAGGTGAAACTTAGAGTTTGATCATATATCAAGGAGCCAAGGTCATCCACTGCATACCACATCTTTGCCAGTTGTCCTGACTTTTGTCTTGCCTTTGAACTTAGATGACTATGGAAGAGAGAATGAGGCTAATACCTTTGTACAACTCTGCCCCACTTAAATCCAATTTTCTTATCAGTAAAGACATCATCCATGGTGTCATTGGTCCTCCTTGAAAATGAAGGACAAATAACAACATAGTCTACAAATAGAAGAAATGTTTAAAAAGGAATTTTATTTAGGTTGCAGTTCAAATCAATAACCTCTGAGATCTATTCCAACTGATTGTTTTAGTTTCAAGGTAGAGTTCTTCCCTATAAAAATATTTGGCACTTATTGGTTCCAGATTTAATGCAACACAAACATATTGGCCTATTGATATGCTTGTGTAGTAAAGTCTACATTGTGTTATAGGGGGACATACCTTTGCTGTCCTGACATAGTTTCTTTCTCAGAGACTGTTGTGATTTTAACTAATATCTCTGATTTCTAAATTCTTTGCAATTTTTACCCATTACTCTGAGGTAAACAGATGGCTTATTAACGTCTAAAGTTACTCCTGCCTGTTAGGTAATATTTACTGATTTTCAGTCATTTAACTATTTTCATGAGTTATATCATTACTAAATGATGGCTCCTCAATGATTCTGACTAATCTATTATTACATTAATGTAGAAGTCAACAGAGTCTTTTAATGAGGACTCAGCTAGATTAAGTAACTAATTTGAGATTGACTTTCACTTAAAGAAAACTGAATATATTTTCATTAAAAAGGAAAAAAACAAATTGTTTCTATTTTGACTCAATTTTGTTGAGAGACATTATAATGTTGTGGATTAAGAGTTAGTCTGAAAGACAGGAAGACGTAGGTTTAAATATTTACTGTCACTGATACACACTGGCTATCTGACCTCTGGCAAGTCACTTAACTTTTGGGAGCTCTCTAAAAATATAAGTTGCAGAGAAAATGTCAACCTGCATTGGTAAAGGTAGTTTCCTCATCCTAGATTTCTTTATACTGGTCAATGTGCCCCCCTCCCCCCCACCTTTTTTCAATATTACTTATACACAAACACACAAGAAAAATGTATGTGACAATAACAGAGAGTATTTATATGGCATTTTCTTTGCAGAGTACCTTATATGTTATCTTATTGGATCCTCTGAAGTGGGTGTTCATGTCCTCTTTTTATAGATGAAGAAATTGATACAGATGCTAAATGGCTTGTCCTGGGTTATGGAGCTAGAAAATATCAGGACCTCCAGATATCAACTTCAGGATGCTAATCCACCAAGTCATGTAGTCTCCTAGTCTCCTGTGTGTTCAAGGAAGCATGCTACAAAGGACCAAACAGGGTGGAAGTCACAAGATCCAGGCTTTAATTCTTATTCTTGTCCTAACTTATTACATAATATATGGCTGAAATATAGAACAGAAAGGACCTTTGGGCAGTTAAGTGGTGCAGAGAATAAAACGTTGGGCCTGAAGTCAGGAAGACCTGAGTTCATATCTGACCTCAGACACTGACTAGCTGTGTGACCCTGGACAACACCCTTAACATTGTCTACCTCAGTTTCCTCATATATAAAATGAGTTGGAGAAAGAAATGGCAGATCATTCAAGTATATTTGCCAAGAAAACCCTAAATGGGATCATGAAGAGCAGGACGTGACTGAAATGACTGGACAACAACATTATGTTTCTTGACTAGAGTCACATGAGCAGTTATTGGTGGTCACTTCTCTCTAAGCCTTAGTTTCTTTATTTATAAACTGTCGGAATGGTCTAGTTGACTTCTAATGTCTCTTACAGTTCTAAAATTCTTTATGATTGTTATTTTACTAATCATAGTTCTGTATTGTTCAGTGAGATCTCCAGAGGTCTATTTATCATCTAGTTCATAAACACAGATGTCTAATTCAATTAAGGTACTGAACATATTTTAGTAGTTGTGCTGCTGGGGTTAGTGATTGAAGTGGGAGGAGAATCCTGGGGAGAAGAAACATCCCACAGGGATCTAATACCATTGTATATTTAATTGAGTGGTTTCATTAAGCCCTCAGTCTTCAGCATCCTGGCACCAAACATAGCCATGCAGAATCACAGACATTGCCAAAAATAAATAAATAACTGTCATTAGCTGATTTTTCTCTTTTTTCATTTTTTTAAAAGAACTTGCCCTATGGAATATCTTTACAGTTTAGCTTAGCTCTTGACCTCGTGTAAACATGCAGCCGTTCCTGAATTATGTTTTTCCAGTGGATACATTACATCTGTGAAATGCTGAACTGTTTTGTCCACAAGACTGTCTTGGGAGGAATGCTTGCAAACCAAAAAAATTGCCTATGACAAATCTATATTAAATAGATCTTTTATGTTTTAGCTGTGTGATCATTTAATATGAAGTCAGAGCATCATAAGGGCTTTATTTTTTTCTCCATGTTTTTAGGGGCAGAAATGGGAAATTTTGAGCAAGAAGAATGAGATTTGAGTTCAAGACGGTACAGTTTTTGACTGTGGTCTTGAACCAATTTCTCAAGTTCTTAGAGCCTCAGTTTCCTAATGGGATAATAATATCTGCCCTGCTTACCTCATAGGTTGTTTTGAGCATCAAATGTGATAGCATGTCTCAGTTACTTTGTAAATCTTAAAGTCCCACATAATTTCTGGTTACCTGTCATTCTACCTTTCAATAGTCACTTAGAATATGCATCTATTGTAATTTGTATTTTAGCAATCATTAGCAGAGAAGAAGATTAATTAGTTCCCAGTGATATTTCTTATATTTAGTTAACTGGCAAGCACAAATATTGATAATTATTAGCTTTGCAAGGGCAGCAGGCTTTCAGGTAGACCAGATGCTTAGTGCTCTGTCTCATTTATCATCAACAATGCTGCCAGGTAAATTTGGAATCTAAAATAGTTGGTAGAAATGTGTGAAGAAGAATGAAGACAGATTCATTCCCAGATAGAGAACCAGATTGAAAGTTTTCAGTGCTGGTGGTTACTATGTTTAGAAAATAAACAAGAAAAAAACCTACAATAGCTCAGCAATAATAACATTTTGTCAGTTAATCATATTTGATGTGAATAAATTCTGGGTGGAAAAATAATTTTGGAGAATTACATTTTGTCCTCAACTGAGCTTTAAGAATTAACAGAAATCTATAATTTTTGAATGCCAATCTGGAGAATAATCTAAATACTAATAGTCAATCCCCACCTTAGTAATCAGGTTGATTAATTTTGTTATTGTTTTATTATTATTTTATTTGTTTTCAGTGTTCTACAATCACTTCCATGTAACTTAGATTTTTCCCCCTCCCTCCCTGACAGGGCATGCATTTTTTTATAGCTTCTACACATACATTCTTATTAAATACATTTTCACCTTAGTACTGTTGTGTAGAAGAATTAAAATGAATGGGAGAAACCATTAAAAAAACCAAAACGTAATACAAAAGAAAATGATCTGCTACATTTTGCAATTGAATTCTATAGTTCTTTCTCTGGATGTGGAAGGCATTTTGCCTTAAAAGATCATGGGGAATTTTTTAAGTCCTTGCATTGCAAAGTAGTATTAAGTCTACCAGAAAAAATCCTTATACACTGTGGTGGTTGTTGTGTATAAAGTTCTCCTGGTTCTGTTCCGTTAGCTCAACATCAGCTCATATACATCTCCTGTTCATCATTTGTTATAGCACAGTAGCATTACATTACATTCATAGACCACAATTTATTCAGCCATTCCCTGATTGATGGACATCCCATTGATTTCCAGTTTTTGGTCACCACAGAGAATGCTGGTATAAATATTTTTGTACATGTGGGACCTTTTCCCATTTTTATGATCTCTTGGGGATACAGTCCTAGAAGCAATATTGCTTGTTCAAAGGGTATGCATATTTTTGTAGCCCTTTGGGCATATTTCCAAATTGCTCTCCGGAATGGTTGGATGAGCTCACAGCTCCACCAATAATGAATTAGTGTTCCAACTCTCCCACATCTTCTCCAACATTTATCATCATTCTGTTTTGTCATGTTAGCCAGTTTGATAGGTGCAATGTGGCATCTCAGAGTTGTTTTGATTTGCATCTCTCTAATCAATAGTGATTTAGAGCATTTTTTCATATGACTATAGATAGCTTTGATATCTTCCTCTGAAAATTTCCTGCTCATATCCTTTGACCATTTATCAACTGGGGAATGACTTGTAGTCTTGTACATTTGACTCAGTTCTCTCTATATATTTTAGAAATGAGGCCTTTGTCACAGACAATAGTTGTGAAAATTCTTTCCCAGTTTTCTGCTTCCCTCCTAATCTTGGTTGCATTCAGTTTGTTTGTGCAAAAACTTTTCAATTTAATGTAATCAAAACTTTCCATTTTGCAATTCATAATGTTTTCTATCTCTTGATTAGTGAAAAATTCTTCTCTTCTCCATAAATCTGATAAATACTCTATTCCTTGCTCCACTAATTTGTTTATAGTACCACTCTTTATACCTAGATCATGTACCCATGTAGAGTTTATTCTTGTGTACAGCGTCAGACATTGGTCTATGCCTAGTTTCCATCACACTGTTATCCAGTTTTCCCAGCAACTTTTGTTGAACAGTGAGTTCTTATTCCAGAAGCTGGGGTCCTAGGGTTTATCAAACAGTAGTTTGGTACATTCATTGACTACTGTCTCTTGGGTACCTAACATATTCCACTGTTCTACCTTTCTGTTTCTTAGCCAGCAGGAAGTAGTTTTGATAACTGTTGCTTTATAATAGTTTGAGATCTGGTAGAGCTAGGCCACCTTCCCTAGCATTTCTTTTCATTAGTTCCCTTCATATTCTGGACCTTTTGTTCTTCCAGATGAATTTTGATATTATTTTTTCTAGCTCTACAAAATAACTATCTGATAGTTTGATTGGTATGGCATTGAATAAGTAAATTAGTTTATATATAATTGTCATTTTTATTATATTGTCTTGGCCCACCCATGAGCAGCTGATGTTTTTCCACTTACTTAGATCTGAATTTATTTGTGTGAAAAATGTTTTGTAACTGTATTCATATAGTCCCTGGGCTTATTTTGGCAGGTAGACTCCCAAATATTTTATAGTGTCTACCTTAACTTTAAATGGGATTTCTCTTTCTATCTCTTGCTGTTGGGCTTTATTAGTAATATATAGAAATGCAGAAGATTTGTGTGGGTTTATTTTGTAACCTGCAACTTTGCCAAAGTTGTTTATTATTTCAAGTAGTCTTTTGCTTGACTCTGGGATTCTGTAAGTATATCATAATATCATCTGCAAAGAGTGATAACTTAGTTTCTTCTTTGCCTCTTCTAATTCCTTCAATTTCTTTTCTTCTCTTATTGCAGCAGCTAACATTTCTAGTACCACATTGAATAATAGTGGAGATAATGGATATTCTTGTTCATTCCTGATCTTATTGGAAATGCATCTAGCTTATTCCCATTGTATATAATGCTTGCTGAAGGTTTTAGGTAGATACTGGTTATTATTTTATGGAAAGTTTCGTTTATTCCTGTGTTCTCCATTGTGTTAAATAGGAATTGGTGTTGTATTTTGTCAAAAGCTTTTTCTGCATCTATTGAGATAATCATGCAGTTTCTGTTAGTTTTGTTGTTGATATGATCAATAATGTTAATAGATTTAATAATACTGAACTAGCCTTGCATTTCTGGTACAAATCGCACTTGATCGTAATGTATTTTTTCTCATGATAAGTTGATGTAATCTTATTTAAAATTTTTGCATCTGTATTCATTAGAGAAATTTGTCTATAATTTTCTTTCTCTGTTTCAGCTCTTCCTGATTTAGGTATCAAAACCATATTTGTATCATAAAAAGAATTTGGGAGGACTCCTTCTTCTCCAATTTTACCAAATAGTCTATATAATATTGGAATTAACTGTTCTTTAAATGTTTGATAGAGTTCATTTGTGAATCCATCTGACCCTGGAGATTTTTTCCTAGGAAGTTCATTGATGGCTTGTTCAATTTCTTTTTCTGAGATAGGGTTACTTAAGTATTCAACTTCCTCTTTTGTTAATCTGGGCAATTTATATCTTTTAAAATAATCATCCATCTCGTTTAGATTGTCAAATTTATGGTCATAAAGTTGGACAAATAATTTCTTATTATTCTTTTAATTTCCTCCTCTTTGGAGGTGAGTTCACCTTTTTGATTTTTGATATTTGTAATTTGGTTTTCTTCTTTCTTTTTTTAATCAAATTGACCAAAGGTTTATCAATTTTATTGGTTTTTTTTATAAAACCAACTTATGACTTTATTTATTAGGTCAATAGTTTACTTAATTTCAATTTTTTAATCTCTCCTTTGGTTTTCAGTTTTTCTAATTTGGTATTTACTTGGGGATTTTCAATTTGTTCTTTTCTCAAGATTTTTCAGTTCCATACCAAATTCATTGATCTCTTCTGTCTCTGTTTTATTCATGTAGGCACTAAAAGATATAAAACTTCCCCTAAGAACTGCTTTTGCAGTATCCCATAAAATTTGGTACATTGTTGCATTATTTACATTCTCTTGAATGAAGGTGTTGTTTCTATATTTTTTGTTTAACCCACTCATTCTTTAGGATTATATTGTTAAGTTTCTAATTTTTTGCTTTATGTTTCCATATTCTTTGATTACATATATTTTATTTCATTATGATCTGAGAAGGATGCATTGACTACCTCTGCCTTTCTGCACTGGATTGTGAGGTTTTCATGGCCTAGTACATGGTCAATTTCTGTATATGTTGCCATGTACCACTGAGTGAAAGGTATATTCCTCTCTATTCCCATTCAGTTTTCTCCAGAGATCTATCACATTGACTTATCCAGAGTTCTGTTCACCTCCTTAACTTTGTTCTTGTTTATTTTGAGGTTAGATTTATCAAGTTCAGAGAGGGGGAGGTTGAGGTCCTCCACTAGTATAGTTTTGCTGTCTATTTCTTTCTGTAACTCCCTTAAATTCTCCCCTAAGAATTTGAATACTCTACCACTTGGAGCATATATGTTTAGTAATGAAGTTGCTTCATTGTTTATGGTGCCTTTTAGTCAGGTTGATTATTTTTGACAATTTGAATTTTATGGGGTTTAAAATTCTAAATATGTAGATAGATATTTTTTAAAATATGCATTAGAAGTGGAATGGTATATAGTAGAAAATTCCTGACTATGGGATCATAAAATACTTGAATTTGAATTCTGACTCAATCAATTGTTAGCTATGTGAGCTCAAACAAATTTCTTTGAGAACATTGTTTTCCTTATCTGTAAAGTGACTATAATATATTGGCACTAGTTGCATCACAGGATCGTCATGAGGAAAATGGTCTGCAAATCTAAGTGTGGGAATTAATCTAATTCAATATTTCAGAAGACATGGGACTCTCCTGATCTTATGTAATTCCTACAGTGACACAGATGATCACTTTCCCTTGTGTTAAGTTGTAAGGCTTCAAAAGCTTAGAAGAAAGTTTCTGTAACTAGAAAATTCACTGACTTATAGCATCAGACTGCCAAAGAGGGGCATATGCAAGAAGTCTCAAGGATTCTGAATTAAGCATGGAGAGTTTGTGTGCTACACAGCTAAATGAATTAGTAAACCATGACCTCATAGATTCTTTAACTATCAAAATAACTTCTGAAGACCAATATCACATATAGTTACATAAAACATATCATGAAAATATTTTATAGTATGTTATTTATAATACATAATATTTTCAACTATCATATAGATCTTTATGATTTGTACAGATTTCTTCAGAATAACTCTGCACTATGGATAGTCCCGTATGAACTTACTTTTGAAAATAAGTAACTGAAGCTCAGAGAGGCTAAATATGTTGTCTAAAGCTGTTTCCTAGTCAAAACTTAAATCCAGATCTTTTACTTCCTTGGCCAATGTTTTTTCCACCGCCCCATAACGAGTAATATGTGTAACAACACTGTGATGCTTTCTCATGAACTGAGTAAATGTTTTCTTATTTTTATCCAATTTCTTTGCTGAATAATATGAAAATCACAAATCAGGAAGAATATGCATTCAATTCTGTTCTCACAGATTTGCATTTCAATTTTCCTATTCATGATAATCAAGAAATTAATGAATCATTCACAAAAACAAGAGAATCTGGCTACAGTTGCCTTGTTCTAAAGTGACGAAAATATTTGTGTTCTAACTTTGTTTTATCAATAAAGAAATCCTCCATATTTACAATTGTGATATTTTATCTGTGTTATCTTCTATTTTTGTAGCCATAAGATGAATGGACAAATAAAAATTCCAGAGATTTCTTATATCTTTCCATATATGACAAGAGAGAATTGAATTCCAGCTGTTCAGTTAAAAAAACAAAGCACAACTCTCTTTAAGATGCATAATAATCTTCCCCTAGTGGCTAATAAACCAAAAAGAAACCCTAGGTTCAGGGTTATCATTAACACAGTGTTATTCTGAAACAAGGAGAAAGCATCTTGATCCATATTGTAAGTCTAACTGGTTATTTTCCTGTTCAACATCTTTGACTAAGCAACCATTATTTTTCTTGATTCATGGATTTATCTTCATTACATTCTGCAGATCATAATCAAGTCCCTAATGATAAGCTGCCTAGCATATTTAAGCTACTGAAGTAATCAACTTCTCAATAATATATATGTATTTTTGCCAACCCAATTTGAACTAAGCTGTACCCTTTGAGTGTTAAGGATGGCTGCATTTCTGAGGCAGCATGGTACAATGTGAAAAAGGAAGAGTCAGGGTTAGAAATCTGATTTTAAGCCCCAATACTGTTGCTTACTTTATGCCTTTGGATGAGTCATTTAATCTCCTCAATCCTAAATTTCCTCATCTCTAAAATGAGGATAATAATATTTATAACATCATTCAAAGTACTGTTATGAGAAAAGCCTTTTCAGCCTTAATGCTATAGAGGTGCAGCATTATTGTTATTATTGGAAAATAACATTAAAAACCCCATCACTGCAGATAAAGTATAGCAATGTAAAATATGTTTCGGTAGTATTTGTTATTGTATTATAGTAACAAACATCATTTTAACATAAGATTCTGAAAGAATGATTAATATATTCATTATTATTTCCTCATAGAGAATGTAAACTCCTTGAGGCCATATAAGCTCCTTTCTTTTGTTTTCTTTTCTCTTCTTTTTTGTACCTATAACCCTAATCCCTACTACAAAATCTGGAATATGTTAGCGGCTTAATAAATTCGTATTGATCAATTGATTCATTTTATTGCTTGATTCCTGGCTCTATGAACAGGTAAACGGGGAGTTTATTTCAATTCAGCAAGCACTTACTTTGCACCTCCTGTGTTCTATCATTAGGTGCTAGAAGAAGGTACAGCTTTTAAACACTATTGGATGACATTTATGTAGTTCTTTTATGTTTTTCAAGTCAAGTAATGCTAATTAATTCTTTTGGTCCTTTTAACCAGATGAGAAAACATGTTATAGGTATGATTATTCTCATTTGATACATGAGGAAATTGATGTTCAGAGAAGTTAATTTACCTACCCAAGGTCATAGAACTAATGAAGTTCAGGGTAATGATGCCAGTTCTGTTCTCCAGATTCCAAGTTCCCTCCTTGCTCCACTACACCATATTGCTCCTTCTCTAGAGGTTAGAGAGATATGTTTTTTCCCTTGTCAACTGGACCAAACTGTCCTCTAACCTGTGGATGGCCAGAGCCAAACAGAGCAGGCTAGAGACAGAGTCAGGTATCAAACAGAAGTGTAATTTCAAAGTGAGGGAAATGGCTTGCAAGAAAGGAGGGAATCTAGACACATGTGCTAGGGCCCCACCCCTTGTTGGGGGATCTGCTTTTCGGTGGTCAAATCTAAATACTTCTACTAATAGCTGTTCAGTGAGCTCTAGCCTGACAATGAGGGGTAACACCAACAGTGGGAGAAGTTTGATCTGTAGCAGGGCTTCATGCTTAGAACATGAATAGAACAGGTATTTGTCCAAGCTCAGAGGACACCTGGTGCTGGTTAAAGCAACATAATAGTTATATGAAACAGCTCTGGGATTTTGCTGTGACTTAGGACATCCAGAGGGTGAACACAAAGGATTGTTGTCATACTGAGCTCAGGATGCAGCTTGTTTGCTGGACCTCAGTTCTGGAAAACAGAATGTCTTCTAATATATTGACACCCTCCACATGCATATTCCAGTCTAGGAGGGGGAAAGAGTTCATGTTGCATTTTGCTTTATATTTTCCTTATGCACAAATAACAATGATGAACACTCATAAGCATCATCATAATAGCTAGCATTTCTACAGCTCTTTAAGGTTTTCAAAGTGCTTTACATCTGTTATTTCATTTGATCCAATCATCTACTACAAAAGAGGAAAAACTGTGATGTTTAAGGTTGCCTTGCCATTAACGCCAGAGGAGAAGTGAAGTCCTTTTGGTTTTGCCTCAAGGAAGGAGGCAATTGAATACCAGGAACAATATACCATTTGCAGTATACTATTTGCAAATACCATGCAAAGAGAGTATGATGGTGGTTCTGAGAGGATGCATACTCCAAATGTCCACAACTTTGTATGCTGAAAAGCTTTACATCCTACTTAAAAATGTTTTGGGAATGTTCCTCAATTGCTGGGGTATGGAATTTTTGATAGCTTCCCAAATACCAGATAGTTATTTTTAAAAAATGTACATTGGTCCATATAATGTTACTGGCAAATATTTGCTTGTTGCACTTGTAGTAGCATTTTCAGTCCCTGGGGAATAGTGAGTGTTCATACCTATGAATAAATTTGTGGTACACATCATTGGTGAGAGAGAAATAGAAGAAGCTTGCCTCCCTAGGGTTTTCAGTTCACAAACCAGGTATTATCTTTCATTTAGAGAGAGAGGAAAGAATATATATGCTTGAGAGAAAAGTTCCAAGAGCTCCTTGTGAAGAAAGAATAATGGAGAGCTTCACATTCTGACTCAACTTTTGTCTTTCAGACTCTTTGAATATTATGACTCTTCACCCAGTCTATGTTGGAACCAAATAGTACACTATTCTCTGAACTTGATATTTAATTTCCCTCCTCTGTGTCTTTCCACAGGCAACTTTCTCATTCAAAATCATTTTTTTTTTGCTTGTTTGTTTTTGCTATACTTACAAAACCCAGGTAAATGGAAGGGAACATACATTTTCTCTTTCTACTGTTAATATTTAAGAGAATTGCAAGCAGATTTGTAATGTGTTAAGGTATACTGATGAAACTTCTTATAATACACCTTTATCTGGATTGGAGGTTAATGAGCACTGCTTGTGAGATTCAGGATTTTGCCCATATAGATTTAGTACCTAATATGAATAATAAAAGCTCGGCTAGATAGCTCAGTAGACAGAACACCAGTATTGGAATCAGGAGGACCTGAGTTTCAATCTGGCCTCAGATACTTACTTAGTTGTGTGACTCTAGACAAGTCACTTAACCCTGCTTGACTTAGTTCCTCATCTGTAAAATGAGTTGGAGAAGGAAATGATGAATCACCCCATCATCTTTGCAATAAAACCCTAAATGGAATCACAAAGAACTGGACACAACTGAAATGACTCAACAACAACAATGAATCACAGAAACTCAAGAACTGAAAAGGACCCCAGGGGTCATATAGTCCAACCTATTCCTGAATAAGCATGCTCACAAAATAATCCATGAGGAGTGCTTTGTCTGAAAACTTACAATGAAGAGCAATTCACTGTTTTCTGAGCAAGTCAGCTTTGGAACAGGTCTAATGTAGAAAGTTTTTCTTTACGTAAAGTCTGATTTTGACTCTTTATTATTTCCATTCATTGTTTCAATTCTATTTTATGGGATTAATGATGTTTAATCGATTTTTTATGTAATGGTCCATTAAATGCCACCATACTATCCCTTTCATTTTTCTCATCTCCATATTAACTACACAAAATTCTATTATATACTTATATGTAATTATCTCTAGACCACTTAGTGTCTTGACTGCTAATTTATACTCTTCAACTTCTCGTTATTCTTTCTAAAAAGTGGTGGCCCTACTACATGAAAGTCATGATAAAAAAAAAGAGCCTAGACATCATGAAATTATCAAGGAAAATTGCCCTGATATTCTAGAACCAGAGAGTAAATTAAATATTGAAAGAATCTACTGATCACCTCCTGAAAGAGATCCAAAAAGAAAAACTGCTAGGAATACTGTAGACAATTTCCAGAATTCCCAGGTCAAATACAGCAAGCATCCAGAAAGAAATAATTTGAGTATTGTGAAAATACAATCAGCATAACACAAAATCTAGCAGCTTTTACGTTAAGGGATCAAAGTGCTTGGAATATGATATTCCAGAAGTCAAAGAAGCTAGGATTAAAACCAAGAATCACCTGCCCAGAAAAACTGAATATAATACTTCAGGGGAAAAAATTGTCATTCAATGAAATAGAAGACTTTCAAAAATTCTTGATGAAAAGACCAGAGTTGAATAGAAAATTTGACTTTCAAGCACAGGAATCAGGAGAAGCATGAAAAGATAAACAGGAAAGAGAAATCATAAGGGATTTACTAAAATTGAGTTGTTTACATTCCTACATTGAAAAATAATATTTGTAACTCTTGAGATTTTTCTCAGTATTGGGTAATTGGAGGGATTACATACATATAAACAGAGGGAACAGGGTGAGTTGAATAGGAAGGAATGACATCTAAAAAAAATAAAATTAAGGGGTAAGAGAGGAATATATTGTGAGGAGAAAGGGAGAAATGGAATGGGGCAAATTATTTCTCACAAAAAAGCAATAAAAAGCTTTTTCAATGGAGGGGAAAAAGGGGGAGGTAAGAAGGAAAAAGTGAAGCTTACTCTCATCATATTTGGCTTAAGAAAGGAATAACATGCTCACTCAATTTGGTATGAAAATCCATCTTACACTACAGGAAAATAGGGAAGAAGGGGATAAGTAGAGTGTGGGGGAAAATGATAGAAGGGAGGACAAATGGAAGGAAGGGGTAATTAGAAGTAAACACTTTTGGGAAGGGACAAGGTCAAAAAGAGAGAATAGAATTAATAGGGGGCAGAATAGGATGAAGGGAAATATAGGTAATCTTTCACAACATGACTTTTATGGAAGTCTTTTGAATAACTACACATGTAAATCCTATATTGAATTGCTTGCCTTCTTGGATGGGTGGGGAGGGAGGAAGGGAGAGAACTTGGAACTCAAAGTTTTAAAAACAAATGTTAAAAGTTGTTTTTACATGCAACTTGGAAACAAGGAATACAAGTAATGGGGTATAGAAATCTATCTTGCCCTAGAAGAAAATAGAAGAGATGGGGATAAGGCAAGGGCGGGCTATGATAGAAGGGAATGCAGATTGGGGGAAGAGATAATCAGAGTGCATAGTGTCTTGGGGTGGGGGAAGGTGTGAGATGGGGAGAAAAATTTGGAATTCGAAATATTGTGGAAATGAATGTTAAAAACTAAAAATAAATAAATTTTTTAAAAAAGTGGTGGCCCTCCTGAACACATATACTATTGATGTTGTCTATCCAGGCTAAAGTACCTCAGAAGCAAACTAGTGGACCTATGTATGACTTTTCAACTGCTGAGCATATAAGGAATAGCTTCATGGGAAAAAGAAAAACAAATGGTTTTTGGGAGAATGCCAGAGCTTTCATAAATTTCGAGTCATCCTATCTATATACTATCTGGGGTAATACAACTAACGTTTAAATCAAGTTTCTCTGTGTGAAGAAACAAAGTGTGACATTAGATCAACATCTATTTATTCAGAGGAAATTAAGCAGCAGATAGGCTCATTTTAAGAAGAAGGAACCTTAATGAAACTGTTGAGCTGGGTCAGAAGAGATATCACCTCTTTTAATTAGTTCTTATTCATTCTATATATAGCTTGCTATGAAGGTATTTTTTGCATATTTCCTCTCCCATTAGATTGTAAACTCTTTGTGAATAAGGACTATCTCCTTCATCCTGGGTCCTTTTTGTATCCTTAGCACTTAGCACACGGCCTAGAACATAGTAGAGACCTAATATGTCTTCACCGATTTACCAATGAGTAGAATAGGAAGGAAACTCCCAAGTTCTACTTAAAACTCAAAGACTTGAAGAAGAGATACAAACTCTTCTAGAGTGTTGGAAAAGGCAAGTAGCCAATGATACCAGTGATTTGGGAGTGTATAGCAGCAGGCACAGAAAACTACAGTGTTTTGGAAATTCCAGGAGAATCTGATGACACTAATTTTGAAGCAGTGACATTTCTGCTTACACTAACAGAGGACACACCAACAGTTGATACACCATATTGTTAAAAGATTCTTTGTTAAAAACTATGACCTTGAAGAATACTTGCATAGGTACCTTGAAATACATTGATGAGTCAGTCAAGCTATCAATAAGCATATGTTAAATACTTACTCTATACAAGCCCTTGTGCTTAAAAGAAAAGCAGCACAACAGCAATAGGTTGCTATTTTATTTTATTTAGGATAGGTCCTAAAGAAAGACACATTTCAATGGGGAAACAGTAAGCAGGCAGCTAGGTGTCATAGTGGTTAGAATACAAATTTAGAGTCAAGGAGACCTCACTGCAAATCCTTCTTTAAATGCTCATTAGCTATGCACTCCTTGGCAAATGGCTTGATATCTCTGGGGCATACTTTTTTCATATGCAAAATTAGGGACTTGGACTTGATAGCTGCTAAAGTCCCTTCTAGCTCTTAATCTATGATCCCATATAAATAAAATCTGGGTACATACAAGATATATGCAGAGTAGATAGAAGATAATCTGGGAAGGGAAGGTATTAGGAAAAATGGTGGTACTGGTGGTGTTATTAGAACCAGGAAAGGTATTCTTTAAGAGAAGCTGGGAAAACTAAGAGATGGAGGAGAGGGGGTAAGATTCCAGCCATGGGAGAACAGCTAGTCCAAGGGCATAAAGGCAAGGGATAAAGTGCCCTTCTTAAGGAACAGAAAGTAGGTTGCAATTGGATTGTAGAGTCAGTCAACTATCATTTATGAAGAGCTTACCATGTGCCAGGCACCGTGATAAGCACTGGCAATACAAAGAAAGACACAACACAGTCCTTATTCTTAAGGAACTCGTAGTACAATGGGGAACATATTATGAAAAAAAATGTTTACAAATAGGGTAGGTATAGAATAGTCCAATGGGAAGGCACTATATAATAAGTAAATGTGTGTTCATCCTTCATTGCCTAGAAAGACCATGCCATCAGAGAAATAATGACATGACTTGCATTTGACTTTGTTTTGAGAGAGTGAGGCCTATGTAGGTCACCAGCCTCACTTCTCCTCTAGAGCCATTTGAATCCAGCGACGAGATATTCATTAGGATGACTGGAGATGATCCAGGATGAGACAACTGGGTTTATGTGACTTGCCCAAGGTCACACAGCTAGTGAATGTCATGTGTCTGAGGTGAGATTTGAACTCACGTCCTCCTGACTTCTGCACTGGTGCTCTATCCACTTCACCACCTAGCTGCCCTGGAATAAGTAAATATGGAATAAAGGAAAGGTTTCTTCCAAAATGTGAGGCTTTAGATGGGACTTCAGGGTATCCAGGAAAGCCCAGAGGTAGGAGAGAATTTCATCCATGAAGAACAGCTGATGAAAACATCAGGAGATTGAGTGTCATGTGTGAGGAAAGCAAGGAGGCCAATATCACTACCAAATAGAGTCACTGTTAATGTAGGGTAGTAAAATATAAGAATATTGGAAAAGTCAGAAGGACATAGGTAATAAGATCTTAACATTCCAAGTTGGTATTTGAACTGGAAAGTAATAGAAGTGACTGAAGCTTATTGAGTGGCAGGTATGTGACATGGTCAGATCTATATTTTAAAAAAAATCACCTTACTAACTTAGTGAAGCATATCTCGTAATGGGAGACTTTAGACTTGAAAGAAACCTTTCAGAAGGTTATTGAAACTTGCCAGGTGAGAAGTTATGAGGACCTTAATAGGTTGGTGAATATGTAAGTGGAGAGAGAAGATTCAGATGATATGAAGGCAGAAAAAAGATTGAACATGTGAGGTAAGTCAGAGTGAGGAGTCATAGGTTGGTAGGAGAAAGGATAATAAATTTAAAGCTAGAACAAAACTCAGTGGTCACTTGTATCAGCTTTATTTTATGGATGAGGTAATGGAAGTTTAAAGACACTCTAGGCACACAACTAGCAAGTATCAGAGGCAAGATTTGAATCAAGGCCTTCTTCATTCCAAGTCTAGTACTTCAAGCACTACCCCATGTTTACACTCACAAGTCAAGGATATCAAGTCAGAGGCATCTGTTTGTGCAGTGGCTGCAGTGCTGGGCCTGGAGTGTGGAAAACCCAAGCTGAAATCTGGTCTCAGATACTTAGAACAATGTGACTATGGATGAGTAATAACTTCTTTGCTTCAGATTGCTGTGTAAAATGAACATAATAATAGTGCTCATCTCACAGGGTTGTTGGAAAGATAAAATGACATAACATTTGTAAAGCACTTTGCAAACTTGAAAGCACTATGTGTACGTGTGTATATGTATATACAAAATTTATTATTATTATTATTTCCAGGTTGTGAGTCTGAATGACTGGAAGTTCAGCTCAAGGATGTTGAGATAGATTATTTCAGCTTTTGAATGAGTTGAGCTTGAGATATCTGTGGGACATACAAGTCTAGATATTCATGATGCAGTAAGCAATATTTCACTTTAGTTCAAGAAAAAGATTATGTATGTATGTGTATATATATATGTAAATATGTATGTGTGTATATATATGTGTGCATATATATGTTGGCATATAAGTCTGAGAATAATAATTGAACCCACAGGATTTGATGAGAATGCAAAGATTATCAAGGCTATCAATAAGCATTTGTTAAATGCTAATTGTATATAAGACGCTATTCTTAAAAGGAAGGCAACAGGGGGATGGAGTCAAGATGGCAAAGGAGAAACAGATCCTTGAGCTCTCCCCCCAAACCCATCAAAAAACGTTTGAAAAATGACTAAACAAATTTTGGAGCAGCAGAAGCCACAAAATGACAGAATGAAGCAAATTTCCAGCCCAAGACAATCTGAAAGGTTGACAGGAAGGGTCTATCACAATGGACTGGTAATATAGAGTAGTTTGGCATGGGCCATGCCAGAGCAGAAAGAGCTGGAGTAGGGCTTAGGGGACTCAATTGCTGGTGGCTGCCGTGATTTCCAGACTTTTCAACCCATAAACCCCAAAGATAGCTTTGAAAGTTAGTGGAAAGTGTCTCTCACCTGGCTAAGAGGGGAGCTTGGTCCATTCACAGAGCCTATCCTGGCCCAAGTCCAGTGGTGGATGCAGCCAGTGGCTGCTTCTGGAGCCCTCCACTTAACAAAGAGCTCAAAACTCAAGTAAGTAGCTTGAATAACGAGCACATGAGAGGGAAAAAACAGATCATAGATTCTTACTTCCTTGGTGCAAAAGTATTTTTTACATCAGTTGGTAATGAGGGAGATCAAAACACACAGTCAGAAGAAAACAAGAAAGTCAAAGCTCCTGCATTCAAAAATCTCTAAAAAAAATAGAAATTGCTCTCAGGTTGTGGAAAATCAAGTAAGAGAAGTAGAGGAAAAAGAAATGAGAGGAAGAGAAATGAGAGTGATGCAAGAAAATCATGAAAACTGAGTCAATAGCTTGCCAAAAATGCTGAAGAAAATAACACCTTTAAAGTTAGTCTAATCCAAATGGCAAAAGAGGTCCAAAAAGCCAATGAGGAGAAGAATACCTTAAAAAGCAGAATGGGTCAAAAGAGAAAAGAGGTCCAAAAGCTTATTGAAGAAAACAACTCCTTCAATTTTAGAATGGAATAAATGGAAGCCAATGACTTTATGAGAAATCAAGAAATTGTGAAACAAAACCAAAAAAATGAAAAAATAGAAGACGATGCAACGTATCTTATTGGAAAAAAAAACTGAGCTGGAAAGTGTATCCAGGAAAGATTATTTAAACAATATTTAAATTTTAAAGCTATTTAAAAATTTAAAAATTATTGGACTGTCTGAAAACCATGATAAAATGAGGCTAGACATCATCTTTTAAGAAATTATCAAGGAAAACTTCCCTGATACTGTAGAACCAGAAAGTAAAAGAGAAATGGAAAAAATCCACTGATCACCTCCTGAAACAGATCCCAAAAGGAAAACTCCTAGTAGTATTATAGCCAACTTCCAGTGTTCTCAGGTCAAGGAGAAAATATTACAAACAACCAGAAAGAAACAATTCAAGTACTGCCGAAACACAATAAGGATAACACAAGATGTAGCTGTTTCTGCATTAAGGGATCAGAGGGCTAGAATTTGGTATTCCAGAGGTCAAAGGAGTTAATATTAAAAGTAAGGATTACTCATCCAGAAAAACTGAATATAATACTTCAGGGTAGCAAATGAAATTTCAGTGAAATAGAGGACTTCCAAGTATTCTTGTTGAAAAGACCAAAGCTAAATAGAAATTTCACTTTCAGACACAAGAATCAAGAGAAGCATGAAAAGATAAACAGGAAAGAGAAATCATAAGGGACTTATTAAAGTTGAAATGTTTACATTCTTACATGGAAAGATGATATTTGTAGCTCATGAGACATTTCTCAGTATTAGGGTATTTGGAAGCATATGCATATATATATATATACATACATACATATATATACACACACACAATGTATATACATACATTGTATGTATATGTACATAATTATGTCTATGTGTGGATGTAGTATATATAAGTGCATATATATGTATGTATAAGTATATGTATATGTATATATGTACATATATACACACACTCTCTCTCTCTCTCTATATATATATATGTATAGAGAGAGAGAGAGAGCACAGGGTGAGTTTAATATGAAGGGATGATATAAAAAATAAGGTAAATATAAAAAAATAAAAATTGCTGTTGAGAGGAATGTATTTGCAAAAGGGAAAGGGAGACATAGAATGTAGTAAATCATCTCACATAAAAGAGGAGGGGAAGAGGGGGAAGGTGAGAGGGAATAAATAAACTTTACTTTCATCAGATTTGGATTCAGGAGGGAATAATATGAACACTCAATTGGGTGTTGAAGCTTATTTTACCTTACAGGAAAACATAGGCAAAGGGGATAAGAGAAAGAGGACAATAGAAGGGATGGTAGATTGGGGGAAGGGATAACTGGAAGGAAACACCTTTGTAGAGGAACATTCAAGGAAGAGAATAAAATAAATAAAAGACAAGACAGGATAGAGAGTAATATAGTTAGTCCTTCACAACATGAGTCTTTTGAAATGTTGTGCATGACTATACATATAAAACCTATATTGAATTGCCTGTTTTCTTAATGAGGGTGAGTGGGGAGAGGGGAAGGGAGAGATGTGCAAATGAAAGTTTTAAAAATAAATGTTAAAAATGGTTTTTTTCAGCAACTAGGAAATAAGATACAAAGACAATGGGCTATCGAAATCTGTCTTACCCTACAGGAAAACAGAAGGGAAGGGGATAAGGGGGAGGGGGTGATAGAAGGCAGGGAAGATTGAAGGAGAGGTAATCAGAATGCATGATGTCCTAGGGTGAGGTGAGGGGGGAGATGGGGACAACATTTTGAATTCAAAATTTTGTGGAAATGAATATTGAAAACTGAAAATAAATAAACTTAATGTTAAAAGAAAGAAATGCAACACAACAATAACTCACATTCCAGTGGGGAAGCAGTAGGTAGACATAGTGGACAGAATGCTGAATTTGGAGTCATGCAGATGTTACTTGAAATCCTCCTTCCTATACCTATTAGCTGTGTGATCCTGGATAAGTGACTTAATCTTTCTGGGTATAGAGAGACAAGAGAAGAGGACCTGGGACTAAGTCTTCAGGGATACCTATGGTTACTGAGTAATATCATGAATGACTTGAAAGAAGACTAGAAGGAGTGAAGGAATTGTTAGACAAGTAGACAGAGAACTAGGATAGGTTGCTTTATTCATAGAGATTGACAGAATCTCAGATACAGTCTAGTCCAAACACTATGTTCTCTATAACATACAAAAAGGAATCATCTAGACTTGGTTAAAAGATCAAGGGAGGTGGAATTCACAATTTGCCAGAAAATTTATCCAACTTTTACATAGCTCTTATTTTTAGGAAGTTTTCTTTGAATGTAAACTAGATTTTTATTTGTAGTTTGCCATGTTCTTGTGTCCCTCTCCCTGTCCATTACTTAAATTTCTGCTCTACGAAAGTTTCAAATCAAATTTTTCTCTCATTAATTCAAAACCCCTTGAGGGGAAGGACTTTGGTATTTGTATCCCCAGTGCACATAATAAAGGCTTATTAAATTCTTGTTAATTATTTTTAATATTATGACCAGAGTACCTGGGAGCTCAAGCTAGCCTACCAGTCTGTCTCATGAAGGCATTATTTCTCTAAGAAGAATTGTGCCAGTAACATTGCCTTAACAGACCGTATACACTGTCTGATGTCAACTGAGAAATGTAATGTCTTCAATAGTCATCCTTCAAAAAACTTGAAAATCATGCAAAATTCTCTCTCTGTCTCTCTTTCTCCCTCTCTCTTTCTTTCTCTCTCTCTTTCCTATTTGCCACTCCAGCTAGAGCAATAATAATAATAGATCACATTTATATGGCACTTTAAGATTAACAATTACTTTTTACGTAATAATTTAGGAAGGTATACAGTCAAGTAGTAATATGCTCATTTTACAGATGATAGCACTGTGACTCAGAGAGGTTGATAAACCATCCTAGACACACACTAGAAGACCCAATATCTGAACACCCATTATGTAACTACATCCCAATGCTCTCCCCCCACTCAACCACCCCTTGTTATTCTAGAAATCCAGGTTCTATATGCCAGAGGCACTTTTGACACGAGTTACACTTGTGGGAGAATAATTGGAAATGCCACTCCTGTTTACCTCCTTCCCAGTCATGTCATACCTGCCTGAGGCCCTAAGCAGTGTTAATTGCAGAATGCACACTTTAATTCTTCTTCCTGGATTGTGGTTCAAGTTGATAAGTTAACATCTCTACAACCAGCTTAAAATAATTAAGGAAAATTTTACAGATTTGTGGCATGCCTACATGCATACTAACAACATTTAAATTTTATTCAGTGCTGACAGATATGGATTTCTTTTTCTATTCCTGTACTCACAGTGTCAAATGAAGTGTAAGAGGGCTCTAAATGGAATTTCCAATCCTTCTAATGATTCCAGGAAAATTTGCAATGTGTTTTTATTCTTCTAAACCTTGACCTCCTATGGTATATCACAGAAAATGAACTACTGCAGCTTCTGCCACTACAGTTGCTTTGTTCTTGCTAGGATGGTTCAAAATGGCATATATTCTCACAGATTCAAGTTCTTTTTTTGTAAGTACAACAACAGTCTTCTTTCTGTAGGGCCATAGTTCCAATTGTTTGCTCTTTTGATCCATATGGCATGTGGAAATTGCTAATGTGAATGGTTAAACTTCCCTGCTTTGTCAGTGCAGCAGGTTCTTTCTTGTCCTGTTATTTGATTCAGTCTGTGAGTCAAAGAGGGAAGATGACTTTGTTTTGTCCCTGAAATATGTTTACCTCTCTGATCATGTGTCAAGGACTTTAATTTCACAGTTCCATGGTGACTGATTCAATGTAGGATATACAAACCCTAGCCAGGCATCTCTTTAACTCCACCACCTTTGAGAGTGCCAGAAGTACAACCTCAAGGTTTCTTCTGTGATCCCACTTGTCTATTTGTTTACTTCTTGAGTGATTTTGCTAGTCTTATTTGTAGGTTTACTTGCTCTACTTCATGGAAGTAAGTAGTCTTTAGAGGATTTTTTTCTCATACATCTTATGTGAAAGCACATGGAAGAGGGATTAGACTGACTCTGTGAGGCCCCAGAGGACAGAATCATAAGCAAGGGGTGGAAGTTATGAAGAGGCAAATTTAAGCTTAATTACAAAGGTAGGGAATGGAATGTGTGTGTGTGTGTGTGTGTGTGTGTGTGTGTGTGTGTGTGTGTGTGTGTGTAGGGGACTTTTAAAAAAATTGGTGCCATACAAAAGTGGATTGGGCTGCCTCAAGAGCTAGTGGGCCCCCTCACTTCACTAGAGATGTTCAAGGAAGGGTTAGATGATATTGTACAGAAAATTGTTTAGGTAGAGAGTGGATTAAATAGTCTTTAAGATTCCTTGCAATACTGAAATTGTAAGATACCACATTTCTGTTCTGTTAGGCACTGGTGATAGATAGGACCTAATGTTTCTTTTTGAAAAGCTAAATTAATATCAGAGATTAAAATTTTGTATGTGATATGAAAATTTCTACATCTACAGGGAAAGGAAACCAAGAGGAAAAGTCCATATGTTCAAAACCAAACATTATTTTTGAATGACAAGACCTGTAATTGACTAACAGATTATTTGTCATAAATGGAATGCTATAACTGAAGTAACAAAGGGAGATGTTCCTAGTCTTAAATAAACATTCCATTGAGCTGAAATACTTACCAGCATGGCTTGAATTGGGCAGTCACAATTAAAAATGTGTTTTAAATTATTTCATTTCTCACAGTTCTGATATAACAGATTACTATTGAATTATTAAGTCAAGCATGCTTACATGGGCTGACAAATGCAAACTTCCATTCAATGCAGTTTAATAGTTTGTCATAAGATTTCTTATGTTTGCAAAATTCTCCATAGATGAATTTCAAAAAAAACCCTCACACAAAATGCTCATGGGCTTTTGTAGCAATAAAATAGATTTCTCCACTGAGAAATCATTAACACAGAAGTATGCATTTCATATGAGAAGAAATGGTGGTGGCTTCATTGTTCAATGCTTAGACACATCAAAAACCAAAAATCAGAATATTCTTAGTTTGGCAACCAAGAATAGCAAAATAACATACTATATGATGAAATCTAAGAATACTTTAAGGGACAGAAATTCTGGATGGTTAGGACCCAGAGTTACGCCAGTGAATGATGGGGAAAGAGTTCCATTTCTGCAAATCTACTCCCTCTGACTTAAGTGAAGATTCTGAATAAAATATTGCCTTTTGTGCTATTTTCTCTCAGAGGCAGCACCATTTGTTTTAGGTTTGCTTATTTGACAAAGGTGTCTACCATATAAAAAAATTGGCAAAAGTATAAATAGATAATACTTTTTGAAATTTTAGGAACTGGGTCATAGAAAAGACTGTATTTTCTCATAGAAAGAATAATATAATTGGAGGTGGGAGAGGTGAGTTCCTGAGTATGGGACAGTATATAATTATAAGCATGGCCAACAATGGGATATAGATTCACATATATGATTTAATTTGATTAAAATATATAAAGTACTAAGTACAAATCATTGTTAACTTTAAAAATATAAAGATAAACATGATATTTTTCACATAGAGTTTTTCATCTAATAGAAAGGTGCATAATCGTCCCCTTAAACACAATTATGATAAGTAACATTCTGCTATAAGGAAAAGTAAGGGAAAGGCATCATACTGCAAAGAAGCATAGCCAGTGAGAAATAATGGAGAAAATGGGTGACTTGGAGATAGAAGACCTGAGTTTGAACCTTAAATTACAACTGATACAAGGTCATAACTTTTCTGGCTCTCACTTTCCCCATTGGTAAAATAAGAGTTTTGGCACAGTATTAAATGACCATAGTAATCTAATGTTTAAAAAACTCAAAGATCCAAGATTTGGGGGGGGGGGTAAGAATTCAGTATTTGTCAAAAAGTTGCTGGGAAAACCAAGAAACAATTTGGAAGAAATGAGGCACAGACCAACCTCTCACACAATACACCAAGGTCACAATGGATAAGTGATTCAGACATAAAAAAGAAAGAGACAGGATCACAGGAAATAAAATGGATAATTTTGATTGTATAAAATTAAAATGTTCTTGCATAAACAATATTAATGTATCCAAAATCAAAAGGAAAACAAATAACTGGGAAAATTTTTGTATCAATTTTCTATGAAAAAACCCATATTTTTTCCAATATGTAGGCCATTGAACTAAATTTTAAAAGTGAGCCATTACCCAGTTGATAAATAGTTAAAGGACATGAATGGGCAGTTGTCAGAAAAGCTCAAAGCTTTCAATAATCTCTTGAAAAAATTTTCTAAATCACTACCAAATAAAGAAATAAAAATTAAAGCAGTTGTGAGTTGTCACTTGATGCTTATCAGATTGGCTAACATGACAGAAAAGAAAAGTGGCAAATATTGGAGGGAATATGGGAAAAAATGGGACATTAATGCACTATTGGTGGAGTTGTGAACTAACCCAAACATTTGGAGAACAATTTGTAACTATGCCCAAACAGTTATAAAAACTCTGCATACCCTTTAACCTAGCAATACCATTAGGATGTCTATATCTCAAAGATATCAATGAAAAGGGAAAAAGATCTATTTGTGCAAAAATATTTTCAGAAGCTCTTTTGTTTTAGTAAAGATTTGGAAACAGAGAAGATACCCATCAACTGAGGAATGGTTGAACAAGCTGTGATACATAATTGTGATGGGATACAGTTTGACTATTAAAAATGATGAAGAAGATGATTTCAGAAAAACCTGGAAAGATTTGTATGAACTGATATAAAGTCAAATGAGCAGAACCAGAACATTACACATAGAAGTATTGTGATGATGCTCTGCTGTGAAAGACTTAACAACATAAGAAATGATGAGCAGATAGATTTCAATTTCCATTTTTGGGGAGGTCCATGTTTTCTTTCACAGCATGACTAATGTGGAAATGTTTTGCATGACTCTCCATGTATAACCTATATTGAATTGTTCAACTTCTTACATGAATGGATGCTGAGTGAAGTGAGCAGAACAGGAGAGCAATGTACACAGTAAAAGCAGCATTGTGAGATGATCAACTTTGATAGAATTTGTTCTTCTCAACAATACAATGATCCAAGACAATTCCAAAAGACTCTTGATAGAGCATGATATCTATATCCAGAGGAAAAAAAAACACTATCGAATATGAATGCAAATTGAAGCATACTATTCTCACTTTTTTCATGTTTTTCCTCTTTTGTTCTGTTTCTCCTTTCACAACAGGACTAAAGTGGAAATATGTTTAACACAATTGCAGGTATAAAACCTATATCATATTCGTTGCCATCTTGGAAAGGGGGGGAAAGGTAGAGAAGGCACAGAAAAATTTAGAACTCCAATTCTTATAAAAACAAATATTGAAAACTAGCTTTACATGCAATTGGAAAAAATAAAGTACTCTATTTAAAAAACCCACAAGAAAAATAAAGTAAAAAAGTATGTTTCAACCTGTATTTAGACATCATCAGATTTTACTCTGGGTATGGATAGCATTTTTCACCAAAAGTCCTGCAGAACTTTCTTGGTTCATTGTATTGCTGAGAATAGCTACGTCATTCACAGCTGATCTTCCTACAATATTGTTGTTTCTTCACACACAGTACAATTTGCTTTGCACCAAATCAAATAAGTCTTTCCAGGTTTTTCTTAGAACGTTCTGCTCATCATTTCTTATAGCACAATGATATTTCATCATAATCAAACACCATAAATTGCTCAGCTATTCCCCAATTGATGGGCATCCCCTCAATTTCCAATTCTTTGCCATGAGGAAAAGGTTGTTATAAATATTTTTGTATGTATAGTTCCTTTTTCTTTTTCTTTTTTCTCTCTTTTGGGGTACAGACCTAGCAGTAGTATTGTTAGGTCAAAGGCTGTACATGGTTATATAACTCTTTGGGCAAAGGTACAAATTGTCCTATGGAATGGTTGAATCAGTTCACAACTCCACCAAAAGTGCATTAATGTCTCATTTTCCCACATTTTCTCCAACATTTGCCATTTTTCTTTTCTATTCTATTAACCAATATAATAGGTATGAGGTAGTATCTCAGAACTGTTTTAATATGCATTTTTCCAATAAATAGTGAGTTAGAGCATTTTTTCTTTCATATGACTATAGATAACTTTGACTATTTCATCTGAAAATTATTCATAACTTTTGATCATTTATCAATTGGGGAATGGCTCTTATTTTTGTAAATTTGACTCAGTTCTCTATATGTTTGATAAATGAATCACTTATAAGGAAAAAAAGTTTCAAAATTATTTCATATTTACTATTGTTAACTGTCTTTCTCTCCATCCTATACCCCCATTTATTCTCTTCTTTCTTTCCTTTCACCCTGTTATCTTAAAAAAATGCTTTGCTTCTTACTACCCCCTCCCCTAATCTGTCCTCCCTGTTATCATCCTCCTCCCTTCTCTTGTTTCCTTCCCTTTCTACTTTCCTTTAGGGTAAGATGAATATCTATACATAATTGAATGTGTATTTCTACAAGCCATTTCTGATGATAGTAAGGTTCACTCACATCCATCTGCTTCCTCTCCATTATAAAAGTATTTTTCTTTCCTCCCTTTTGTGAGATAATTCACCTCTTTCTTACTCTCCCTTTCTATTTCTTTTAGTATACTGCTCTTTCTCAAATGTTAATTTTATTTTTTTAGATATCATCCCATCACATTTAACCCATACTTATCCCCTCTGTCTGTATATACTCCTAGTTACCCTATTAATGAGAACATTGTCATGAAGTACAAGTATCATCTTCTCAAGTAGGAATTTTAACAGTTTAACCTTATTAAGACCCTTCTGATTTCCCTTTCTTATTTAACTTTTTATGCTTCTCCTGAGTCTTGTATTTGAAAGTCAAATTTTCTGTTTAGCTCTCATCTTTTCATCAAGAGTGCTTGAAAGTCCTCTATTTCATTGAATGTCCCTTTCCCCCCGCCAAAGCATTATACTCAGTTCTACTCAGTAGGTGCTTCTTGTTTATAATCCTAGCTCCTTTTCCCTCCAGAATATCATATTCCAAAACCTCTGATTTTTTCTTTTTTTTTTTTTAACTTTTAACATTTATTTTCACAAAATTTTGGGTTACAAATTTTCTCCTCTTTTCTCCCCTCCCCCCCCAAACCCAAGCATTCTGATTGCCCCTGTGACCAATCTGCTCTCTCCTCTATCCTCCCTCCCTGCCCTTGTCTCCGTCTTCTCTTTTGTCCTGTAGGGCCAGATAGCTTTCTTGACCCCTTAACCTGTATTTCTTATTTCCCAGTGGTAAGAACATTACATTTGATCCTAACACTTTGAGTTCCAACTTCTTTACCTCCCTCCCTCTCCACCCCTTCCCCTTGGAAGACAAGCAATTCAATATAGGCCAAATCTGTGTAGTTTTGCAAATGATTTCCATACTAGTTGTGTTGTATAGGACTAACTATATTTCCCTCCATCCTATCCTGTCCCCCATTACTTCTATTCTCTTATGATCCTTTCCCTCCCCATGAGTGTCGACCTCGGATTGCATTCTCCTCCCCATGCCCTCCCCTCTATCCTCCCCCCCACCTTGCTTGTGCCCTTGTCCCCCACTCTCCTGTATTGTGAGATAGGTTTTCCTATCAAAATGAGTGTGCATTTTATTCTTTCCTTTAGTGGAATGTGATGAGATAGACCTCATGTTTTTCTCTTGCCTCCCCACTTTATCCCTCCTCTAATAAGTCTTTTGCTTGCCTCTTTTATGAGAGATAATTTGCCCCATTCAACTTCTCCCTTTCTCCTCCCAATATTTCTCTCTCACTGCTTGATTTCATTTTTTTTAAAGATATGATCCCATCCTCTTCAATTCACTCTGTGCACTCTGTCTCTATGTATGTGTGCGTGTGTGCATGTGTGTGTGTGTGTGTGTAGTCCCACCCAGTACCCAGATACTGAAATGTTTCAAGAGTTACAAATATTGTCTTTCCATGTAGGAATGTAAACAGTTCAACTTTAGTCCCTTATGACTTCTCTTTGCTGTTCACCTTTTCATGGTTCTCTTCATTCTTGTGTTAGAAAGTCAAATTTTCTTTTCAGCTCTGGTCTTTTCATCAAGAAAATTTGAAAATCCTCTATTTCATTGAAAGACCATTTTTTCTCCTGAAGTATTATACTCAGTTTTGCTGGGTAGGTGATTCTTGGTTTTAGTCCTAGTTCCTTTGACTTCTGGAATATCCTATTCCATTCCCTTCGATTCCTTAATGTAGAGGGTGCTAGATCTTGTGTTATCCTGATTGTATTTCCACAATACTTGAATTGTTTCTTTCTAGCTGCTTGCAATATTTTCTCTTTCACCTGGGAATTCTGGAATTTGGCCACAATGTTCCTAGGAGTTTCTCTTTTTGGATCTCTTTCATGGGGTGTTCTGTGGATTCCTTGAATATTTATTTTGCCCTCTGGTTCTAGAATCTCAGGGCAGTTTTCCTTGATAATTTCATGGAAGATGATGTCTAGGCTCTTCTTTTGATCATGGTTTTCAGGTAGTCCCAGAATTTTTACATTGTCTCTCCTGATTCTATTTTCCAGGTCAGTTGTTTTTCCAATAAGATATTTCACATTATCTTCCATTTTTCCAATCTTCTCGCTATGTTCTGTGATATCTGTCTTTCTCATAAAGTCCTTAGCATCCATCTGTGCCATTCCAGTTTTGAAAGATCTATTTTCTTCAGTGAGCTTTTGAATCTCCTTTTCCATTTGGCTAATTCTGTTTTTGAAAGCATTCTTTTCCTCATTGACCTTTTGAACCTCTTTTGCCAATTGAGTTAGGCTAGTTTTCAAGGTGTTAATTTCTTCAACATTTTTTTGGTTCTCCTTTAGCAGGGAGCTGATCTGCTTTTCATGCTTCTCTTTCATCCCTCTCATTTCTCTTCCCAGTTTTTCCTCCACCTCTCTAACTTGATTTTCAAAATTCTTTTTGAGCTCTTCCATGGCCTGAGCCCATTGGGTGGGCTGGGACACAGAGTCCTTGATTTCTGTGTCTTTGCCTGATGGTAAGCATTGTTCTTCCTCATCAGGAAGGAAGGGAGGAAGTGTCTTTTCTCCAAGAAAGTACCCTTCAATAGTTTTATTTCTTTTCCCTTTTCTTGGCATTCTCCCCAGCCAGTGGCTTGACCTCTGAATATTCTCCTCACACCCACCTCGCCTCCTGGTCCTCCCAGCCAGCATTTGGGGACTGAGATTCAAATGCTGCTTCCCGCCTTAGGGCTTTTGGCGGGGGCAGGGCTGCTATTCAGTGTGAGAATTAAGTTCAGGTGGTCAGGTCAGGGCAGGGCTGCCTCTCAGGCTCAGTTCCCTCAGGGGGTTTATGCACAGACCTTCCACAATGGATCCAGGCTCCCGCCCGCTTGGGGAGCCCCTGTTTGCAGCCGCCTCTCAGCTTCTATCTCCCGGGGGGGCCTAAGCCATGGGGGTACCCCACTCCCCTCTCGACCCGCCAAAGAGACTCTCTCACCGACCCTCGTCACCTGTGGGTGGAGGGGCTTGTGCCGCCGCTGGAGATCCCGTCTCTGAACCCTGCTCGGATCTGTACCTCTCAGAGCCGCGGCTGCCGCAGGTCTGGGCTGGGCTCCGTGTCTGCAGCGCGACGGACCTTTTGCGAGAGGTTTGCAGGTCCCTCTGTGGGTGGAGGGACCCGCGTGGCCGCAGGATATCCGGTCCCCGTAGCCTGCTCAGATCTTTTCCTCACGGTGTCATGGCCGCTGCAGGGCTGCACTCAGCTCCCAGTCCCGGCGCCCAGTCCACAGCACGAAGGACCCCCTGCGAGAGGTTTGCAGGTCTCTCCGGAACAGAAATCTCCCTCGCTCCAATATTCTGTGGCCTCTGGGTGCAGAATTCACCATGAGTTGGTCCCCTCTAGCTGTTCTGTGGGTTGTGGGTTCAGAGCTACGTGTATGTGTTTCTTTCTACTCCGCCATCTTGGCTCCACCCCCCCCTCTGATTTTTTCTTATGTAGAAACTCATAAATCTTGTGTTATCCTGGTGGTGGCTCTACGATACTTCAATTATTCCTTTCCAGATACTTGCAATATTTTCTCATTGACCCTGAAACTCTGGAATTTGGCTTGAATATTCCTGGCAGCTTTCATTTTGGGATCTTTATCAGGAGGTGATTGGTGAATTTTTTCAATTTATATTTTTACCCTCTGGCTCTGGGATATTAGGGCAGTTTTATTTGATTAAGTTCTTGAAAGATGATGCCTAAGGTCTTTATTTGATCACGGTTTACAGGTAGTCCCATAATATTTAAACTAACTCCCCTGGAATTATTTTCCAGGTCAATTGTTTTTCCAATGAGATATATATCACATTGTCTTCTACTTTTTCTCACTCTTTTGTTTTTGTTTTATTGTTCTTTGATTTCTCATAAAGTCATTAGCCTCTGTTTGTTCATATCTGCTTTTTAAGGAATTATTTTCTTTAGTGAGCTTTTGTACCTCCTTTTCCATTTGACCAATTCTACTTCTAAGGAATGTATTTCTTCAGTGAATTATTGTGCCTCTTTTTTCATTTAGTTGATTCAGTTTTTTTTTTTAAACTCCTCATTGACTTTTCAGACCTCTTTAACCATTTGGTCTATTCTGTTTTTTAAATTATCATTTCCTTCACTATTTTCTTTTTTGTGTCTTCTTTATCAAACTGTTGACTTGTTTTTCATGATTTTCTTGCATCACACCCATTTCTCTTCCCAATTTTTCCTCTACCTCTCCTACCTGATTTTTGAACTCTTTCATTGCCTGAGACCAATTCACATTTTCTTAGAGTCTTTGAATGGAGGAGCTTTGACTTCATCATCGCCTTCTGAGTGTGATTTTGTATCTTCCTTTTCTATTAATGATAAATTTGTATTCCTGCTTAGAATTTTGAGGAAATTTTCAGGCTGTTTCATATGGAACTGTTTTAAAAAATGTCCAATGAATTTTGATCTAATGTCTCAATTTTCTTTTCCTAAATTTCTCTCCAAGAAGAAGTAAACTTAAGAATTATTCCATCACTTTTATGACTGCCTTGAAACCCTGTAGCCTGTGCTTGGTACATGTTCATTGCTGTTGATAATGATTAAGGCTATAACGGTTGTGGTGTTGTTTAGTCTAACTTGGAAAAGCATTTTTTTAAAGTAAAGACTGCTCAAACACTTCTCCCATTCACGCTCCTACCTCCATAACTTATCCAAAGCTGTGATGACAATTGTTTGAAAATTCCACATTTCAAAGATCTGTGTATTCATCCATGTAGATACTCCTGTCATGGGCGAAAACTGCAATTTCTATATGACTTAGCAGATGAACTTTCTGAGCTTTCTTGATCAAAAATTCTCCACCTTATGATCAACTTGTTGTCTTTAATAAATAAATAGTTATGTTTGTATAATATTTAAGTTAGTTGATAAGAAAATTAAAGAATTTATTTTAATCTGAAGAAGCCTTCAGTTGTTATTATCATGGTAATATGACTCCAAATATAGCTAATTCAACCTCAGATCAAACACACAATCTTTTGCTGTACCCATATTTGAAGCCTTTGTAGCTTGGTTAGACTGCCTGGTACTTATGTTCTATAAGCATTGTAACACATGACTACCTCTATGCTGCAATGAGATTTTGGTGTATTTAGTTGTCTGCTGTATAAGACTAAAGCTTTGTCTTTCAGAAGCAGCAGATATTATTTTTCAGATTTTGGTTAGCCAGACAGTTTTTTTCTTTAACTCAGTATACGCTTGTTAAAAGTGGTCTTTGGGAGGGTGGAGCCAAGATGGAAGAATGAAACCTCCTCATCTCAAAGGAGCCAGTTCATTGCAGTGTGGTGAAGTGAAGAGCACTGAATTTGCAACTAGAAAACCCAATTAGAATCCCAGGTCAACCAGTTAATTAATGTGCAAACTATGACAAATTAAGTCTTCTTGGCCTTAGTTGTTCATTTGTAAAATGAAAGGACTGTACTTGTCAGTCCCTTCTGGCTCTTGATCCTTTTGGTCTATGAACCTATGATCTTCTCAGTACACCTACCCTTGAATATGATCTTCACTGTGACTTGATCAAAACTTGCTTTCAGTTCTAATTTACTCTTTCTTCTGGTCAAATCAGTTTTGTGGTTTCCTCTTACTATTACATTGTGGTAGTCAGCCCAGTCTCACATTTCACTATGTTCATGTCTGCTTCTAGTATTCTGTGCCTTAGTTCCCCTTGCCTTTCATGAATTTGGTCAAACCTACTGGTGACATCGGTTGATATACTTTATGACTCTAGAGTGTCAGAGTTGCACTTTTGGATACCTATTGTGTTTTCTCAGATTGTCCAAATTAATTACTTTCATCTCAGCTAGTATGAATGTGGCTATCTTTTATTGTCATCTATGAATTGCTGATCAGTTTACCACCTTGTTCTCCAAGTCATATTGTTCTGTTAGGCAGTTTGTTTTAATACTACCTGAAATTTTCATACTTAATTGAAAAAGTATTAAAAAATCATGATCACTACAATGGGATTTTAATAAAGAACTATAAATCAGCTTTAAGTAGGCAAGTCAAAAAAAAGGAAGGGATTTGGTTTCACTAAACCATGAGGGTGTGAAAGTAAGTAAAGCACAAAGCTGGAAAAATGATATGGAGGACACTTTTAAATAGCTTTGACTACCAGGGTAATTGGTTTGCATTTTATTAAATAAATAAAGATGTCTCAATGAACCCTTTTTTTACCTGAAGGATGATACAATCATATTAGGGGGGTTACTGTGACTGTAGTGTCAATAATTGGAGAAGGAATATGCTGTAGGCAGGTAGGTCACAGGGAGGTATTATGATAATTTAGACGAGAAGGAATGAGAGGATGAAATATGGTAGGGGAAGTTAGAGTAGAAATTAAAGAATGGATAATGATTATATTTCAAATGATAGGACTTGGTGGCAGGTGGAACCTATCTAGAGAGTTACCACCCAACAAACTGGCTTCTTTAATATCAGGCCTTCCCAGAAATCCATATATAAGATTTAGGTCACTTACCTCCAGACTTCTTTATCTTTACACCTCCCCAGCAAGCTCTGTAATATCTTTGTGTACAAACCTCTGGTCTAAGAAGTCCAGACTTGCTGCAGACTTGCTGTTTTAGAGGCCATCCCTCGATCAGACATACCTCCCATGATTCCATTCTGCCTCACAGATCACAACATCACCATAAGAAGGAAGAACCTTGAACAGTCTAATCATCTGCCTCCCCAAATATTCTCTATCCAGACATTAATTCTTTGCCTGGATTCATTCCTCAAAAGTTAGCATATTCAGTTTTCACTGATACTTGCTCCATTTCAGTGATTCTGAACCCTTTGTCTTTGAAATATTCTAATTGCCCTTAATCCTGCTCCCAAAATGTCCCACTCTAGACCTATCCTACCTTCCCACTCAGTTGTCTAGAATCCTTGCTCCAAAATTAGCAAAGATTTTCATTTTAAATCTTTTCCTTTCTCACTCTTTTCATCTTCTTATATCACTGACATTTGTCTCCTTCCAGAGATGACAGCAATCCTGGCAACAATTTCAAGCTCTGGTTGAACTTGCACATATGCTCCTGACTCATTGATTAATGGTGAAGAAGTCAAAATACCCATTGCTCAGCAACCACTCCTCCTTTGAGATTAAAAAAATTCAAATATATCACCCAATCTAAATCCTGGTTTCCATTAACTCTCAAGCATTCTCCTTGCTTTCTTAATGAGTCCATTTCCTACTCTTTTCTCTCTTGTTTATTCTTGTATCAAGAAATATATATATATGTGTGTGTGTATGAATACATGCATGTATATATAACATACATATATGTGTGTATGTATACATACATACATATATATAGAGAGAGAGAAAGAGAGAGAGACAGAGACAGAGAGACAGAGAGACAGACAGAGACAGACAGAGACAGAGACAGAGACAGATGATGGTAATAAATTTGACCTACAAATGTTCTACCTCTGAGTTCATAAACCCTCACATTCCCTTATCTACTAATAATCTTCCATTATCCCATATTTTCCTCTGCCTTAAGACCCCTAACCTGTTTCTCATCCTTAAATCCATCTCCAGTCCTTTTACCCCTCCATTCTTTCCCTGAAAATAGATCTTGCATTCATTACACTTGTATTTATTCCCTCTCTTGTACCCATCCTTTACAGTCAATTTCCTTATTCCCTTTCCCTATCTCCAAACGCACTTTATCAAGCCCTAATAATAGATTACTTCTTCCATTTACCATTTTTGCTTCTATTTATATGATATTAAAGAGAGCAAGAAAATCTATGGCAATTGGGTTCACTACCAATTTACGTTACATAATTTCATAAAGGTCTTCATTATAGCAAAGCAATCCTTTCACATCTCTCTAAAATGTACACTGTCTTATTCATGACAGTGACTCTTTTAAACTTTTTCTCCCCTTCTCTACCCCATCATCTCTCTCTCTGTCTCTCACTCTGTCTCTGTCTTTCTGTCTCTGTCTCTCTGTCTCTGTCTCTGTCTGTCTATCTCTGTCTCTGTCTGTCTGTCTGTCTGTCTGTCTGTCTGTCTGTCTCTCTCTCTCTCTCTCTCTCTCTCTCTCTCTCTCTCTCTCACCTAAGACCTTTGTCTCATTCTTACTTCACTGAAAAAAATGAGGCTATTCCCTCAATGGCCATTCCCTTTTCTCCCCCCTCTTTATCTCACATACTCAAATGCCTTTTGCCACTATCTCTTCCTTTATCTTTCTTTCTTACAAAAAGGTAGCACTCCTTGCCAAGTTAAACTTTAGCCTATGCCTCCTTAAACCAACTGTTTCCTATGTTTCCCAATATACTATTGCCTCTATAATCTCTAATTTCTATCTAATCTTCAATCTTCCCCTATTTACTGGCTCCTTTTCTGCTGCCTGAAAAATAGGTCTATGTTTTCCTCATCCTAAAAACAGTTTTAAAAAATCATACCTTATTCAATTCTACTGTCTCCACTAACTGTACTTCTAATTCTCTCTTCCTCTTCTGAGATACCTTCTTTGAGAAAATATTTACACATGATGCCTCCATTTCCTCTCTTCTCACTGGATTCATGCTTTACATTCCCTCCTGTCTTCTGCCTCTAGGCTTCCCTTATTTCCTTGAAGATTGAGCTCAAATCCCACTTCCTGTAGGAGAACTTTCCTTTTTCCTACTTCCCCAGTGTCTTTCCTTGAGGAGACTAATCTTTCAATACCACCCCCCCACATGCACCCACACCCACATGTATATGCACACATATTGATATAGTGAAATTAACATTTTCATGTTGTCCCTCCCATTAAAATGTAAACTCCTTGAGGATAAAGATAATCTTTTTGCTTTTTCTGTGTGTCCCTAGCACTTAACAAAGTGCCTGGCATATAATAAGCATTTAATAAATGCTCGTTGACTGACTACTAATTAATTTGTAGCTTCCAATTTTTCACAAAAATGTGTTTAAAATTAAGATCATTAAAATTATTTTAATAAATAAATGGCACAACATATGAACACACGCAAGTGAAATGGGGAATGGATTCAACTAAACTGAAGTGGTTAAACTCACTGTACATCTAATTCTTGTATTTCTTCCCTTATGTCTTATTTGTCCAACTCTACCATAGTTAAGCTGTATTTATTTTTCACTGTATTAATCAGATGCTAATCTTTTAAAACCTCTGGCCACAATTTCCCCCATAAATCATGACTTCTTTCTTCCCTCTGATGCATAAAATTCCACAGGGTGACTTTTGCAAAGGCACAGGATCAAAGATTTAGAGAGCTGACAGGTATCTTGTAAATCACTTAATCCAAACATCTTATTTTATAGATGAAGAAACTAAGACCCAGAAAGGTAAGTGTCAGAAGCAAGATTTGAAACCAAGTCCTCTGATTACAAATCCACTGCACCAGTAATTTAATGGCACATTTGTATCCTCTTATAAATCAGCAACTTTATGGAATTTTAGCAAGTTGCCCATTAGATGCCATGGTAGGCTAAATCTCAATAAAAGTAATTTAACTTTCCTTGTAAAAGAGTGAGGCAAGATCTTTTAGTGGGACAGTGCAAACACATGGCTGTCAAGAAAATTTTTAGCTCAGGACAAATATGCAAATCAATCAAAAATTACTTCCATAAGTTGTATATAATATTCTTATCAACAATTTCCAAATATACATGTACATAAGCATTTCTACAAGTAGGATTGAATTATATTTGAAATCAATAACTCGCCATCATGCTTTCCTGAGGTAGCTTACTTGCTTGATACAATAGCTCCAATCCTGCCAACTTAGTACAGGGCAAAGAGGAAGGGAGATCCTGCCCTATTAAATACAGAATATCAGATTCTCCAATCCAGTCACATGACCGATTTCTAGTTTCCTTTTTAAGGCATATTTATTGTTCTGGCAGGAAACGGAGGTAGGGTATATTATTATTCTTACCTTCTAAAGAGATAGATGGTAATGAGGTAATAAGTGATAATTAATCTATAAAGATAACTTAGTCAGGCTAATAATTTACGTCATCTCATTTCCTCTCCTGTATGAACTTTTAATGAACTCAATCAAACTATTGTGAGATTAAAAAACCTGAATATTAAATAGACAGAGAGGGCTAGTTCTCTTAAAAAATGGAAACCCTGACCATCAGAGCAAGCAAAATAAACGTTGAAGCTGATCTAAATGTGAGGTGACTCCTGTTGTATTAGAGGAAGGTAGAACCTTGCTCATTGACCTTTGATTTCCTTTCTATCCACATTCTTTAATGACCCCTCACCACATTCTTTTAACTCTTTTCTTTCAAAACAAACTGGAAAGATAATGATGGAAAGAGGATTTTAGGCTCTAAGCAATAGCAAAAACTGACTTATTTGTATGCCAACCACTTAATACAGTAACAACTAGGACTATGAGTTGCAGACAGTAGGTCAGCTTGCATTGGTAGAGGGAATTTTCTTACCTAGGGGTTCCATGCAGTAATGAAATCACAGGTCTATTCGCTATTCCTGTGAAATAAGATATATATGAATTTTAGACTTCATGAACTCTGTAAAAGCATGGTTATGAAGAGGACATTAAAAATAGTAAATACTGTTTTGTCAGTATTTACAAGGTATGCAACATAGCATGGAAGATAACTTATTTTACCTTTCATTTTGAAGAATTAGTAGCTGATAGCCTGCTTTTTTTTTCTCAGCAGGGTTAACAAAATAGCCCATATTTCTCAGTAGGGTTATCCCTGCCTTAGAAATGGAAGAGTTCTCATTTGTAAGAATCTGATAATAATCAAGCACTTTTAAAACTCAAATATTTTTCTAATGTTCAGATTCATTAAGTAATCTAAACAATTGATTAAAATTTTTCACATGATCTTACTCTAAGACCTTATCATAGCATGGAGGTGACTCTGGCTTATTGAAAGTTATGTCAAGAAAATGCAGATTTTGGCAGGCTCTGTCATGTTTAATGAACTTTGAGTATGGTGTTGGCTGCTTAATAATTATGTCTTCTGAAGCTAAGCCTAACTAAGTATAGAGATACTAATCACCAGTAGGCTGACCATTTGATTAATTCTTTAGCCATGGAAAATGATGAGACAATAAACAGTATAAAATGTTTCTCTGTCCTGTGTAACCACCTTCCATTTTGGTACTGAATGACTATGACATAAAGGAGGAAAAGAAGACAGAAGGTGCTAAGAATAACTTGATGTTTAAACTGCATAATACACTTTAATATGGTTGGTGGTACTTAAATGGGAGATCTTAATGCAATGATCAACAAGTGTACTAGTTGAACTAAGACATGTCAATCTTTTTTTTCACTATAAATGAAATCAGAAGAATTTGTTAAATGGAAAGATCACTGAGGAATTTCTTAAAGACACAAAAGATGGATTTAGTTTTATTATGCACCCAGACAGACAGAAATATCAATTTCAAGAAGGAATTTGTTGGTCTTGTATTGTGATGTTTGTGATAAGAATTTACCAAAAGCTCACCATGAAACCAAGTACAGTTTATGTGCTAATATCTGTTACAAACTATGAAGAAATTTTTGGCACACCTGAAAAGATCCTTGACATAAAATCCGCATGAACTGATAACCAATGACTTCAGTGAAATGTCCTATATAGGTGAGGAAGGCAAGAGATATGTGGAAAAGTATGGGTCAGGAACAAAGAATGTGAGAGGTCCAAGACTTATAGACAAAATAAAAGAAACACCTGTATAACATCAGCCAACCAGCCAATCAATACAAAGGCATTCATTAAGCATGTATGCACCAGACATTGCAAAAACAAATATGAAGAATTACATAATCTTTACTCTCAAGGAGCTTAGATTCTAATGTATATGCAAATCTATAGGTCCCTAGCTGAGTTTTACTAGATGAGTCAGATTTTAAAGGATACAAGTTCATAATCATTCTTGGAAAAATAGATTATGAAACACATGATTGGCTTATGATTATACCTCCAGCAACACAGCTAAATTTTTCTAACAATCAGCTGAGAATGTTGGGATTCCAGTCTTAAGCCAGGAAATTTCCTTTTCTTTTGATGACTCTTAGAATTATCCTAAGACCTCACACACCAAACAATATATGAAACAAGGAAATACAGGGACAGGAGCAACTACAGGTGTTTGTGAGCAATGGTGTTAGATCAGTCAGATTCAATCTTTAACTGAATAAAAGGACATAATTAGAATTAGGTGTCCATCACAGCCCTTGACAGCAAGGCAGGGGGTGGAGAGTAAGTTCTGTCATTTTTTTCTAATTTCATCTCATTGTTCTAGCTACTTAAATGAGTTTATGCATCTGAGAGGAGGGTACAGTCACATCTACCTTTCCACTTCCCCTTAGCATTTGCCTTTTGGGGACTTTCTTAAAGGTCTCGGCTTGGAGAAAAGATCTGTAAAAGTCACTGCCAACAGACTTCAGAGTAGTATTATTGCTTCTCCATGTATCAAGGGTCACCTTGATACCACCTCCCTCTTTATTTCTCTGTGTTATTTATCTTCCCTTTAGTTCTCTAATGATCTTCCAAAAGCTCCCACTGTACAAGTGAGAGTAGTCTTCCATTCCTGACCTTGCATCAGCTTCCTCTTTTTTCTAAGCTGAAAATGAATAAAAAATACAAGGTAATTTTGGTTAGCTTTACCCTCAAACCCTGCAAATACCTTTAAAACTTTATTCTAGACAAATTCTAGAGCAGCAGGGCACACAAAAAGATGGAATGAAACAAACTCCCAGCTCAAGCCAACTTGGAAGGTCAGAAGGAAAGGTGCATTGCACCAGAGTGAGAGAGGTGCACAGTCCAGCACAGACTGTATTAGCAGACCTGGCCCCAGCAAACCCAGAGCTTGCCTCAAGGAGATCATAGCAGCAGCTATGATTTCCAGAATTCTCAGCCCACAGACACCAAAAAAACTTAGAAGGTGAACTGGAAAGTTCTGTTGCACCTGGATGATAATGGAGCACATTCCAGCACAGACTGTGCCAATGCAACCCTAACTATAGGAAGCCGGGAGCAGACCTTGGAAGAGACTGAATCAACAGTGGCAGTAGCTGCTTCTGTAGGAGCTCTGAGAGTAGAAATTCTCAGCCCACAGATGATGAGTGTGTCAAACAACTGATCAGAAGGTGATTATAGAAGTATTTTTTCCTAGCACTAAGGCAGCACTCTCTTGCTTTGCCCATACTTGGATCCAGGTCGCAGTCCTGGGAAGCAGCCCCAGGGTGAAAAGGAGCACTGACACATCAGAGCTTGCAGCCAAACTGGAGGGAGGACCCTCACAGTTTCAGGGCAGAGAGGAGTACTTGTGGTACTCACAGACAAGAGCACAAGCCAGGAGAATAGTAAATATCTCTCTATAGATCATACCACCTTGGAAAAACTGAAAACTTATGGTTTCCTAGAAATATTCCTGAAAACAGGAGCATGAAACCCCTCACCCTAGGGTCACTGTGTTTGCTACCATTGAAGCAGAGACTTACTTTTAAAAAAGAGGGAAAAGTTAAGAAATAATCTGGGAAAATGAACAAATAATAGGAAAAAAAACCTCTGACTATAGAAAGTTATTATGGTGACAAGGAATAACAAAACACATATTCAGAAGAAGACAACAAACTCAAAGCTCCTACAGCCAAAGCCTCCAAGGAAAATGTGACTGGTCTAGGGCCATAGGAGAGCTCAAAAAGGATTTTGAAAATAAAGTAAGAGAGGTAGAGGAAATATTGGGAAGAGAAATGAGAGCGATGGAAGAAAATTATTACAAATGAGTCAACGACTCAGTAAAGGAGACAGAAAAAAAAAAACATTAAAGAAAATAGCACCTTAAAAAACACACTACACTAAATGGTAGAAGACATCAAAAAAGTCAATGATAAGAATGCCTAAAAAAGCAGAACTGACTAAATGGAAAAGGAGGACCAAAAGCTCACTGAAGAAATTGATTATATAAAAATTATGATGGAGCAAATAGAAGCTAATGAGTTCATGAGAAATCAAGAAACAATAAAACAAAACTGATTAAATGAAAAAAAATGGAAGACAAAATGAAATTTCTCATTGGAAAAACAACTGACCTAGAAAATAGATCTAGGAGAGATAATTTAAAAATTATTGAGCTACCTGAAAGCCACGATCAAAAAAGAGTCTAGACATCATCTTTCAAGAAATCATCAAGGAAAACTGCCCTGTGATTCTAGAACCAGAGGGCAAAATAGAAATTGAAAGAAGCCACTGATCACATCCAGAAAGAGATCCCAAAATGAAAACTGCCAGGAATACTGTTGTCACATTCCAGATGTCCTAAGTCAAATAGAAATACTGGGACCAGCCAGAAAGAACAACTCAAGTATGGTGGAGCCACAGTCAGGATAACGTAAGATTTAGTCTTTTCTATATTAAAGGAAAGGAGGGCTTGCAATATGATATTCTAGACGCCAAAGGAGCTAGAATCAAAGAAGAATCACCTACCCAGCAAGATGTTATGTAATCCTTTGGGGGGGGGGCTGTGGAAATTCATTGAAATAGAGTACTTTCAAGCATTCTTAATGTAAAGACCAGAGTTGAATAAAGAAAAATGATTTTCAAATGTAAGACTCAAGGTCTTGTAAAAGGTAAATAGGAAAAGGGAAATCATAAGGGATTTAATTAGGTTAAACTGTTTATCTTCCTACATGGGGAGATGACATTTGTAACTCATAAGACTTTTGCCATTATGAGAATAGTTAGAAAGAATATATTTGCATATGCATATGTATATATATACATACATATGCATATGCGTATATATGCATATATATACACAATATATATAAAGTATAAATATATATGCAGAAAGTATATACATATATATGTAAAAAGTATATATATATATACAGAAAGTATACATATATATTTTTGTATATATATATGTATATATACATATATATATATACAGAAAATACATGTGTAAGTTGAATAGGAAGGAATGATATCTAAAAAAATAAAATTAGTGCATGAGAGTGGAATATACTGGGAGAAAGAAGAAGCGAGAAGTAATATCAGATAAATTATAACTATAATAAATGGAATAAATTGTAATAAAATAGCAAAAAGGTCAAGAAAAAGCTTTTATAGTTTAGGGAAAGGAGAGGAGGTGAAGGGTACTGAGTGAACCTTAATCTCATCAAAATTGGCTCTGGAGGTAAAAATATACACACACCACTGGATCTAGAAATCTATCTTCTCCTTCAGAAATGTAGGAAGGGAAGGGGTTAAGAGAAGGAAGTGGCTGATAAAAGGGTAGTTTAGGGCAGGGATAGTCAGAAGTACCACACTTTTGAAGAGGAACAGGATGAAAAGAGAAAAAAAGAATAACTAGGGGCATAGGATGGAGGGGAATATAGTTAGCAGTAGTAACTATGAAAAAAAAAATTGTGGCAAGTTTCTTTGGTAAAGGCATCATTTTCAAGCATATATAGAACTGAGTCAAATTTATAAAAATGAGAGTGATTCCCCAACTTACAAGTGATCACAATATAAGGTCAGTTTTCAGGTGAAGTAATCAAAGCTATCTATAGCCATATGAAAAAAATACTCTAACTCACTATTGGTTGCAGAAATGAAAATTAAAAGAATTCTGAGGTACTACCTCATACCTATTAGATTGGCTAATAGGACAGAAAAAGAAAATGACAAATTTTGAAGGGCATGTGAGGAAAATGATACATTAATGCACTTTTGGAGTTGTGAATTGATTCAACCACTCTTTAGAGCAATTTAGAACTATATTCAAACGGCTATAAAGCCAGGTATATCCTTTGACTTACCAATACCATGACGAGACCTGTATCAAAAAAGAGTTAAAAAACAAAAAACAGCAATAAAAAGTATTTATAAATATAAAAACGTTTAAAGCAGGTCATTTCTAGGGACAAAGAATTAGAATTTGAGGGGATGGCCATCAATTAGGGAATGGCTGAACAAGTTATGATATGTGATTATCATGGAATACTATTGCACTATAAGAAATGATGAGCAGAACGCAGTCAGAAAAACCTGGAAAGACTTGAATCAACTGATGCAAAGTTGATTATATATATATATATATATATATATATATATATATATATATATATATATATATGTATATGTATATGTATATACATATATGTATATATATGTATATGTATATACATATATATGTATATATATGTATATGTATATATGTATATATTATATATATACATATATACACATATATACAGGTATGTATGTATGTACAAAGTAACAGCATTATTATAAGTTGATCAGCTGTGAAATTCTTGACTATTCACAGCAATTGTCTCAACAAATAGAATCAAGAAAATTCTGAAGGACTTATAATGAAAAATATGATCCATCTCCAGAGAAAGAACTGATGTTAGAATACAGATTGAAGTATATATTTTAAAATTTTTTTTGAGTTGTTTTCGTCCATGTTTTCTTTCAGAAAATGACTTATGAATATATTTTCTCTGACTACATATGTATAATCTGTATCAAACTGCTCACCTTCTCAATGGGTATGTGTAAGTGTGTGGTGGGGAAGCAGGAAGGGAAAGAATTTGGAGCTCAAAATTTTAATACATTTTTTTATTTTCAATTTTCAACATTCATTTCCACAAAAGTTTGAATTCCAGATTTTCCACATGTCTCCCTCTTCTCCTCACCTGAGGACAGCAGGTATTCTGGTTGCCCTTTTCTCTAATCTGATTTTCTTCTACCACCCCTTTCCCTATTCCCTTCCTGTCTATTTTCCTATAGGGTAAGGAAGATTTCTGTACCCCATTGCTTATATATCTTATTTCCTAGCTCCATGTGGAAACAACCTCAAACATTGATTTTTAAAGCTTTGGGTTCCACATTCTCTCTCTTCCCCCCTCTCCACCAACTCTCACTGAGAAGACCAGAAATTTGATATAGGTTATACATGTGTGGTCATGCAAAAAAACCCTGCATAACAGTAATATTGTGAAAGACTAACTATATTTTCCTTTATCCTGTCCTGTATTCCATTGCCTACTACTGAGAAAGGTCTCATGAGTTACAAATATCACCTTTACATGTAGGAATATAAAGAGTTAAACTTTAATAAGTCTCTTATGGTTTCTCCTTACTGTTTACCATTTTGGGGTTCTCTTGACTCTTGTATTTGAAAGTCAAATTTTCTATTCAGCTCTAGTCTCCTCAGTAAGAATATTTGAAAGTCCCCTATTTCACTGAAGTTCCATTTTTTTCCCCTGAAGTAATAGATTCAGTTTTTCTGGTGGGTGTTTCTTGGCTTTAATCCTATCTCCTTTGACCTATGGAATATGGTGGGCTAAGAGATCACTTAGTATTGAAGCTACTAAATCTTGTGTTATCCTGATTGTTTTTCTATAGTACTTGAATTATTTCTTTCTGGCTGCTTGTAATATTTTCTCCTTGACCTGGAAACCCTGGAATTTGACTACAATATTCCTAGAAGTTTTCCTTTTGGGATCTCTTTCAGGAGGTCATCAGTGGATTCTTTTCATTTTTATTTTACTTTTTCGTTGTAGAATATCAGGGCAATTTTCCTTGGTAATTTCTTGAGAGATGATATCTAGGCTCTTTTTTTTGATCACGGCTTTCAGGTAGTCCAATAATTTTCAAATTATTTCTCCTGGATCCATTTTGATTTTTTAAATTTCTTGATTTCTCATAAAGTTCTTAGTTTTCATTAGCTCCATTGTAATCTTTAAAGAGTTATTTTCTTCAGTGAGCTTGTGGACTTCTTTTTCCATTTGGAGCATTCTGATTTTTAGGGTATTCTCCTCAGTGATTTTTTGGAACTCTTTTCTATGTGGCTTAGTCTAATGTTAAAGGTGTTATTTTCTTCAGAATTTTTTTGGGATTTCCTTTAGCAAGTTATTAATTAATTTCTCATGATTTTCTTGTGTCACTCTCATTTCATTTCCCAATTTTTCCTTTCCTTCTTTTATTTGATTTCCAAAATGCCTTTTGATCTCTCCCATTGCCTGACACCAATTCATATTTTTCTAGAGGCTTTGGATGCAGGAGCTTTTACTTTCTTGTCTTCTTCTGGCTATATGTTTTGATCTTTCTCATTACCAATGACATAAGAAAATGTATCTTCACTGAGAAAGTAATAATCAATAGTCTGTTTCTTTTGCCCCCTGTTTGCTCATTTCCCCAGCCAATTACTTGACTTTTGAGGTTTGTTAAGTGGAGGTCTCCAGAAGCAGCCTCCACTTCAGCAGAGGCTGCAGTTACCCTGGTGCTGGGTCTTTGGCAGACCACAGTCTCCTCTCAGGTAGATGAGAGCTGCTTCCCACTGACATTTGAAGTTATCTTTATTGTTTATGGGTTGACAAATCTGGAATCTGAAGCAGCCACCTGGGATTCAGTCCCCTAAGCTCTGCCTACCTTGGCGCAATCCATGCTGAATTGCGTTCCACTATCAGCTAAGTGTGATAGACCCTTCCTGTCAACCTTCCAGAGCATCTGAGACTGACAATTTGCTTTATCCAGTCATTTTTAAAATTTGTTTATTTATTTATTTAAGTTTTCAACATTCATTTCCACAAAATTTTGAGTTACAAATTTTCTCCCCATCTCTCCCCTCCCCCACTCCAAAATGCCAAGCATTCTAATTACTCCTATCACCAATCTGCTCTCCCTTCTAAGATCCCTCCCTTCCTTTATCCCCATCTTCTCTTTTGTCCTTTAGGGAAAGATAAATTTCTATACAACATTACCTGTACTTCTTATTTCCTAGTTGTATGCAAGAACAATACTCAACAATTGTTCCTAAAATTTTGAGTTCCAACTTCTCTTCCTCCCTCCCTCCCCACCCATCCCCACTGGGAAGGCAAGCAATTCAATATAGGCCATATCTGTGTAGTTTTGCAAATGACTTCCATAATAGTCGTGTAGTGTAAGACTAACTATATTTCCCTCCATTCTATCCTGCCTCCCATTTCCTCTACTCTCTCTTTTGACCCTATCCCTCCCCAAGAGTGTTGATTTCTGTTTGCTCCCTCATCCCATTGCCCTCCCTTCCATCATCCCCCCCCCCACTCTGCTTATCCCCTTCTCCCCCACTTTCCTGTGTTGTAAGATAGGTTTTCATACCAAAAGGAGTGTGTATTTCATTCCTTCCTTTAGTCGAATGTGATGACAGTGAGCTTCATGTTTTTTCTCTCACCTCCCCCCTTTTCCCCTCCACTGAAAAGTCTTTTACTTTCCTCTTTTATGAGAGATAATTTGTCTCATTCCATTTCTCCCTTTCTCCTCCTAATATATTTCTCTCTCACCCCTTAATTTCACTTTTTAAGGTATGATCCCATCCTATTCAACTCTCCCTGTGCTCTCTATCTCTCTGTCTCTCTCTGTCTTTCTTTCTGTTTCTCTGTGTGTGTGTGTGTTTATGTGTGTGAGTGTGTGTAATCCCACCAACTACCCAGATACTGAAAAAAGTTTCAAGAGTTACAAATATTGTCTTTCCATGTAGGAATGTAAACAGTTCAACTTTAGTAATTCCCTTATGATTTCTCTTTCCTGTTTACCTTTTCATGCTTCTCTTGATTCTTGTGTTTGAAGGTCAAATTTTCTTTTCAGCTCTGGTCTTCTCATCAAGAATGCTTGAAAGTCCTCTATTTCATTGAAAGACCATTTTTTTCCCCTGAAGCATTATACTCAGTTTTGCTGGGTAGGTGATTCTTGGTTTTAGTCCTAGTTCCTTTGACTTCTGGAATGTTATATTCCACACCCTTCAATCCCTTAATGTGGAAGCTGCTAGATCTTGTGTTATCCTGATTGTATTTCCACAATACTTGAATTGTTTCTTTCTAACTGCTTGCAATAATTTCTTCTTGACCTGGAAACTCTGGAATTTAGCCACAATGTTCCTAGGAGTGTCTTTTTTTGGATCTCTTTCAGGAGGTGATTGATGGATTCTTTCAATGCCCTCTGGTTCTAGAATATCAGGGCAGTTTTCCTTGATAATTTCATGAAAGATGATATCTAGGCTCTTTTTTTGATCATGGCTGTCAGGTAGTCCCATAATTTTTAAATTGTCACTCCTGAATCTGTTCTCCAAGTCAGTTGTTTTTCCAATGAGATATTTCACACTATCTTCCATTTTTTCATTCTTTTGGTTTTGTGTTGTGATTTCTTGGTTTCTCATAAAGTCATTAGCCTCCATCTGTTCCATTCTAAGTTTTAAAGATCTATTTTCTTCAGTGAGCTTTTGAAACTCCTTTTCCATTTGACTAATTCTGCTTTTTAAAGCATTCTTTTCCTCATTGGCTTTTTGAACCTCTTTTGTCAATTGAGTTATCCTATTTTTAAAGGTATTATTTTCTTCAGCAGTTTTATGGGTCTCTTTTAGCAAGGTGTCTCAGTCCCACCTTTCTTAGAACTTGAGGCTTTGCATATTGTGGCCTCTAGTTCTTTCAGCTAGACGGTAGAATTCATAGCTTACCTGCTGCTGAGCTGGCTCACATGCCAAAGCAGACGCCAGGTGAAGTCTCTCTGCGTTTCCCTGGAGCTACTTGAATTAAGTGTGGGGTAGGAGTGGTCAGGCCACAGGAGGTCTCTTCTTCTGAGCACAGGTAGGCCCAGTGGTTGGTGAACTACTGCTTGGATTAATGTCTTTCCTATTACCCTGGCAGTGCTGAGGCAAGCCTGGGGTCCTGGTGTTGATGATTGCGGGTCTGCAACCCCCTGAGGACCAGGATCTCCTCTCGGTTCTCTTAGGTATGTCTATCTGGGACAACTCCAGTACTGCGCTTGTCCCCTTCAGCCACAACAAGAGGGAACCCCCCTTCCCCCCCTTTGCGATTTTCCTACCCTCATTGTCTAAGAGACTATTTGTCCTTTAGCTGATCCCACTGTCCCAGGATTTTTCTTGGGGAAATATTCTATGGGTTTTTTAAGGTCAACAAGGGGAGGGGTAGAGCATTTATCTATTGCTCTACCACCTTGGCTCCCAGAAGTTCAAGTAGGTGACTTACAGACATTCAGTCTGAGTGCTGATATTCTCAAGAGCAGCTGCTGCAGTTACCTGTGGCTCTGTGACTCTCTCTCCTAAAAATGAATGTTAAAAAAGTTCTTACATTTCACTGGGGAATTTTTTAAAAATAAATAAATAATATATTAGTAAAAAAAAAAAATGAAACTTGATTTCAAGAGCAACATCATTCTGAGGCCATTTAAGGAAGAAAATTGTAGACCAGCAACAAACTGAAGAGACATTGAAATATTTTTGTTTTATAATAAACTTTTTTTCACTGTCAAGAGATGCAAAATCAACACATGTGGAGTGTTATCTCACAGTCCTAGATATGTTTATCAGAAAATGTAAGTGTAAAATAAAGAGAAACGCAGGTGGCACTAGAGAGAGATTAAAAAAAAAAGAAAAACAGCTTGATTAAACCAAGTCAAGATATATGTTATTCACATAGGAAGTCAAACAATTGTGAGGATGGTAAGAGATCCATTCACAGGTTTTCTGAAGGGGAGGAAGAGACCAAAAGTCTGGAAAAACTCAGACTGCATTAATAAGAAAAAGTTTGTGATGAAAACATAAAAAATTACTGACCTACATGACATTTTTATTTATATATTTTTATGGTAATAATTTCACATCTATGTAAGGCATAGTCAATAACAGTATTCAGAGGAAAGTGACAGACTCAGAAATGATATTCCACATTAGATCACATCATTACCATTCTACAGTGGACATTAATATTACATATGTATACCATAAAATATCCCACTGCCCTTGCTGTTTTGAGTATTAAAAAAAAACAAAAATAAAAATTATGCACTTGATTGGGAAGCCAAATTGTCGCCATAAAAGGTTTCTTTTACCAAGACTTCTTTTACCCAACTATAGATTGAATCATTTAACATTTGCCAAAGATGTAAGAAAAGAGATAAACATTAATAATCCCTCAGATCATAATTATCAGGCAAAACATAAAGTAGTGATATGTAATGGATCATGAATAAAGATGTTTACTATGACCTATGGATGGTAAGGTCCTCCAGACAGTCCAATTTTCAGATTATATTAAACTAGTTGCATCAATTCCTGTAACATTAAAGCTCCTGAAGAGGGTTTTAAGTACTCAAAATAATTTGCCCAGATCATTTGCATTTCAAGGAAGAAAAGAAAAAAAAAACAAAGCTAATTAGATAAGGATTGTCTATTATATAGATTATGACATACATTTTAATAGAAAACATAGGGAAAAGAAGGAGGAGAAGAAAAAGAAGATGAAGAAGAAGAGGAGGATAAGGAGAAGGAGGAAAAAGAGGAGACAGATAGCAAATGGGTAACAAATTAACCCAGAAATAGACATGATGAGGAAAGTACATGGTTTGCCTTTAGAAACTGGAATTTCTTTTAATGACTCCAAAGTCTTTCAAAAGTGCACCATTTCTAATCCACTCTACTAGTGGTATTAAAAAACTGACTGATATGGGAGGAAAAGGCTCCAATGAATTTTAAAAAAAGCTTCACACAGGGAAAAACAGAAGGATTCAGGGTGTGCATGGGTTGTTTGCAACCCACAACTATTGATAAATTTCAAAAAAAAAATAAAAATAAAGGGTATCTATACGGAAAGGTATTTTAAAGGAGACAACGGGGTGGTCACATTGTGGTGTTATGTAATAACAGATTAACAAGCTAAGCCCAGCTCCCCATGGTTATTCTCATAATATCAGTAGAGCATTAGGTAGGACTCTGAAGACTGCCTGGATACTCTATAGTAAAGTTATAGGAAGTTATGGACAAGAGTTGAACAGGCATAAATTGGTTAATGACCTGCGTTGCTTAAATAGCAATCAAATAGATTAAATGTGTTGTATATTTGAGAATTAAAGATATCTCATCAGTCAGTCAGTTGTAGGGTAAGGAAATTTTTGGTCCTAGTATTTGACAAAAATCTATTAAGTCATAAAAGGAGTTGTCATCTATATTGTTGGGGGTACCCACAGAGATGACATAAAGAATGCATGATTTATTGTAATATTAAACATATACTGTTAGATTGCACTCCCCCAAAATGGAAGATATCATATTAAAGATATAGAGATAAAACTAATCTTAGAGATCTTCTAGTGCAACTCATATTTTTTATTAATTTATTATTTTTTGGTTTTCAACGTTCATTTTCATAAAATTTTGAGTTTGAAATTTTCTCCCCATCTCTCACTCCCACCTCAAAGACACTGTGCATTTTGATTTCCCCTTCTCCCAATCTGCCCTCCCTTCTATCACACCTATTCCTTCTCTTGTCCTCTTCCCCTCTTGTAGGACAAGATGGATTTTTATACCTCATTGCCTGTATGTCTTATTTCCCAGTTGCATGTAAAAACAATTTTAAACATTCATTTTTAAAACACTGAGTTCCAACTTCTCTCCTTTTCTCCATCCCTACCCATCCCCACTGAGAAGGTGAGCAATTTGACATAGGTTATACATCATGCAAAACAATTGCATAAAAGTCATGAAGTGAAAGAATAGCTATGTTTCCCTTCATCTTATCCTGTCCTCCTTTTATTCTATTCTGTCTTTTGACCCTGTCCCTCCTCATAACCTTCCTTCCCCACTTATCCCCACACTCCTACTTTCCTGTAATGTAAGACAGATTTTTATACCAAATTGAGTGTGCATTTTATTCCCTCCTCAAGCCAAATCTCATAAGAATAAGGTTCACTCTTTCCCTCTCATCTCCCCACTCTTTCCCTCCATTGAAAAAGATTTTTCTTGCCTCTTTTATGTGAGAGATAATTTATGCCATTACATTTCTCCTTTTCTCCTCCTAATATATGCTTCTTTCATCCCTTATTTTGATTTTTTAGATGCCATTCCTTCATATTCAACTCACTCCATGCTCTCTGTCTATATGTCTATAATCTCTCCAACTACCCTAATACTGAGGAAAGTTTCAAGAGTTACAAATATTATCTTCCCATGTTGGAATGTAAACAGCTCAATTTCAGTAAGTCCCTTATGATTTCTCTTTCCTATTTATCTTTTCATGCTTCTCTTATTTCTTGTGTTTGAAAGCCAAATTTTCTGGTCTTTTCATCAAGACTGCCTGAAAGTCCTCTATTTTGTTGAATGACCATTTTTTTTTCTTCTGAAGGATTATATTCAGTTTTGCTGGGTAGGTGATTCTTGATTTTAATTCTAGCTCCTTTGACCTCTGGAATATCATATTTAGAGCCCTGCAATCCCGAAGCTGCAAGTTCTTGTGTTATCCTGATTGATTTTCCGCAATACTCAAATTTCTTTCTGTCTGCTTGCAACATTTTCTCCTGAACCTGGGAGCACTGGAATTTGGCTACAATGTTCCTGGGAGTTTTCCTTTTAGCATCTCTTTCAGGAGATCGTTGGTGGATTTCTTAAATATCTATTTTATCCTCTGGTTCTAGACTATTAGGGTGGTTTTCCTTGCTAATTCCTTGAAAGATGATGTCTATGCTCTTTTTTGATCATGGTTTTCAGGTAGTCCAATAGTTTTTAAGTTGTCTCTCCTGAATCTATTTTCCAAGTCAGTTGTTTTCCCAATGGGATATTTCACATTGTCTGCTTTGTTTCATTCCTTTGACTTTGTTTTATAATTTCTTGATTTTTCAGAAACTCATTAGCTTCCATCTGTTCCATCGTATTCCTTAAGGAATTATTTTCTTCAGTGAGATTTTGGACTTTCTTTTTCCTCTGACTGATTCTGCTTTTTAAGACATTCTTCTCTTCATTGACTTTTTGGATCACTTTTGCCATTGGGTTAGTCTGTTTTTTAAGGTTTTCATGATTTTCTTGTATCACTCTCATTTCTCTTCCCAATTTTTTCTCTACTTCTCTTATTTGATTTTCAAAATCCTTTTTGAGCTCTTCCATGACCTGAAACTAATTCATATTTTTCATGGAGACTTTGGATGCAGGACCTTTGATTTTGTTGTCTTCTTCTGTTAGTATATATTGGTCTTCCTTCCAAAGTAAGATTCTATGGTCTGCTCCTTTTTCTGGTTTTTGCTCATTTCCCCAGCCGTTTAATTGACTTTTAAGTTCTTTGTCAAGGTAGTTCTCTGCTTCCAGGGAGGGTGAGGGGTTATACTGTTAGCTGCTGGTTTCCCCCCACAATCTGTAGCCCTGGAGGTCCAGAAATAGCCACTGTTGCTGCCTCTGCTGTGGCTGCTGAGGGTTCCTCCACCCCCTCCACTGCCCTGGGGATGGGGCCTGATCACTCTACTCTCACTCAGATCTGATATGTTTTTTTCTACTAATTTACCATTTTTCCCTCAGTGTTCTGGGGTTGTGAAGTCTGGAGATTGCCACAGGTCCCACAGATTCAGTCCCACTGAGGCCTGCAGGTCACATCTGTGCTGGTATAGCCCACACAGAACTGTGCTCTCCTCCCAGCACAGTGTGATAGAAACTTCCTATTGACCTTCCAGGCTGTCTTGCTCTAGAGATTTTCTTCACTCCATCATTCTGTGGGTTCTGCAGTTCCCGAATTTGTTTAGAGTCATTTTTACAGGTATTTGACTGTGTTAGAAGGAGAACTCTAGCACATCTGTGCTCCTACTTCACTATCTTTGCTTCCCAGCCCAACTCATACTTTTTAAGGTTGAGGAAACGAAGGCCCAGTACTATAAAACATGGTTCCAAGGTTAGGTTGCAAATTTTCAACAGAGCTATGACTAGAATTCCAGTTTCCCAACTCCCAGGCACTTTCTTTTATACTATTCTTTTGTTTCCTCCCTTCCCTACTGCAGCAAGCTATTATGATATAGAAGCACCTCAGTGATATCTTTGTTTTACAATAAAAATTCTTCTGTAGGAGAATTGAGTATAGCAGGGAATTCTTCCTTCTTTCACAAGGCCCAACTGGAAAACTTATCATAACAATCTTGGCTAGACTCTACTTTTATCCAGTCTAATTCTTTAACTGACCAGAGTTTGAGGTTGTTCACTGGTCCTTGTTTCATGGGTTGTTATGACCCAAAGATTATCAGCAGGTGGCCAACGTTTTGGTGATGAGTCTCTCTAAATAGCTGTTTTTTAAATTAGAACGTAGATCTGGGTATCCATGCAATATTAAAAAATATTTAGGAATATCGCTGGCATATTAGATTGAACTTTGCTGAGGATTCATGATAGAATATGAACATGAAGAGCATGGGATGAAATGATATAGATTAGACAGTTGACTTGCATCAGACAAACCCTGAAATAGGAAGTCTATGAATTTGCAAAATTTGGAAAGTCAAACAGACACAGAAACAGTGTAATAAAAAGGTTCTCTTCAATGATTACTGGAATGAGTCCATGGTTGATTTTGTTTCCTTTTGCTTTGTTTTTCTCTTCTGAAAGTATCTACAGAATCATTGATTATTGCCATGTTATATTCACTCTTGCTTTAATTTAGATTTTTTTTTGTTTTTTAGAGACACTAACGAAATATGTGACACAATCTACAAAGTAACTAGGTGGTATAATGGATAGAGTCTTGGAAATTAAGAAATCTTGTGATCAAATTCTCTCTCAGACATGGGCTGTGTGACCTTGGACAAGCCAGTTCACTTTGCATAGCCTCAGTTTTCTTATCTATGAAATGATAGCATTAGTACCTACTTTGCAGGATTGTTGTAAGGAATAAATGGCTTAATTTATACTTTACAAACTTTATATCATTGTAGAAATGCTAGGTAACTAGTAATACTACTGCTAATTTTCAGATTCTATTCAAATTTACCATCAGAGAGAACTTGTGTTAATAAAAACTAACATTTTTTATTTAAGTGTACTTTTCCAGAATTGTCTGACCTGTGAGAATTATGATTTCCTCTTGGCATTAAACATACCACTTTTTGATTATTTCTGTCATCCTATCAGTCATACTGTGAGATGTATTTTCAGAGAAAGAAAAACTAACTGATCCTTTCAAAGAAAATAACTACCATCAATATCTTTATAAACCCATGACACCAAGCCATAAGTATCAGGTCTAACTAATTACAAAGGGAACAGACCATCATCCTAGGGGAGAAATGCTCACTTGAAGAAAATATTTGTTGAAAAATATTGCAGAAATAAATACATCTTTGTATCCTATAGCATTCACTGTTTGTTGACTGACTGACTTCAATTTCTGTGAAAGAACTGCCCCTCTCTATATCCCAGTATATTCAATAGCCTTTATTTTTTTAAAATTAATTGATTTATTTTTAATTTTCAACACTCACTTTCAAAAGATTTTAAGTTCCAAATTTTCTCCCCATCTCTCCCATCCACCTACCCATTCTGATTACCCCTTCCCCTAATCTGCCCTCCCCTCCATCACAACTCTCCTCACTTTTATTCCCCTCCCCTCCTCATTCTTCTAGGGCAAGATAGATCTCTATACCCCATTGCCTGTATGTCTTATTTCTCAGCTACATGCAAAAATAATTACCAAAATTAGTTTTTTTTAAAATTTAAGTTCCAACCTTTCTCCCTTCCTCTCTCCCCAGTCATCCCCACCAAGAAGACAAAAAAAATTGTTATAGGTTATACATGTGTAGTCATGCAAAACACTTCCATAACAGTCATGTTGTGAAAGACTAACTATATTTCCCTCCATTCTATCCTGTTCCCCATTTATTCTATTGTCTCTTTTGATTCTGTCCCTTCTTATAAGTGTTTACTTCTAATTAACCCATCCTCCCATTTGCCCTCCCTTCTATCATACCCCCATACCTTGCTAATCCCTCCTGCTTTCCTATAGCTTAAGACAGATATTCATACCAAATTGAGTGTGCACTTTATTCCCTCCTTAAGACAAATCTGATGAGAATAAGGTTCACTCTTTCCCTCTCACCTCTCCACTCTTCCCCTCTATTAAAAAAGTTTTTTCTTGCCCCTTTTATGTGAGAGATAATTTACACCATTCTATTTCTCCTTTTCTCCATCTCCTAATATATGCCTCTTACACCTCTTAATTTAATTATTTTAGGTACTATCCCTTCATATTCAACTCACTCTATGCCCTCTGTCTATATATGTATATAATCCCTCCAACTACCTTAATACTGAGAAAATTCTCAAGAGTTAAAAATGTTATCTTTCCATGTAGGAATGTAAACAATTCAACTTTAGTAAATCTCTTATGATTTTTCTTTCTTATTTACTATTTTATGCTTCTCTTGATTCTTGTGTTTGAAAGTCAGATTTTCTATTCAGTTCTGATCTTTTCATCAAGACTGCTTGAAAGTCCTCTATTTCACTGAATGACCATTTTCCCCCTGAAGTATTGTATTCAGTTTTGCTGGGTAGGTGATTCTTAGTTTTAATCGTGGTTCCTTTGACTTCTGGAATATCATATCCTAAACCCTTTAATCCCTAAATGAAGAAGCTACTAGATCTTGTGTTACAGAGTGGCCAGGCCCCATCTCCAGGGTGGTGGAGGGGGAGAGGAGCACTCAGCAGCCACGGCAGCAGCAGGTGAAGCAGTACCTGCTCTAGGCCTACACGTTGCAAGGGGATTGAGTGGCTGACAATATGCCCCCCCTCCCAAACCTCATTGGAAGCAGATAATTATCTTGGCAAAGAGCTTAAAAGTCAAATAATTGCCTTGGGAAATAAGCAAAAACCGGAAAAAAGAATCAGACTATATAAGGTCTTACTTCGGTGACAAGGAAGACCAAAATATACAAACAGAAGACAACAAAGTCAAAACTCCTGTATCTAAAACCTCCAAGAACAATATGAATTGGTCTCAGGTCATGGAAGAGCTCAAAAAGGATTTCTACTTCCACAATACTCGAATTGTTTCTTTCTGGTTGCTTGCAATGTTTTTTCCTTGACTTGGGAACTCTGGAATTTGGCTGCAACATTCCTAGTAGTTTTCTTTTTAGAATCTTTTTCAGGAAGTGATCAATTGATTTTTTCAATGTCTATTTCAATCTCTGGTTCTAGACTATCAGGGTAGTTTTTCTTGACAAATTCTTGAAAGATGATGTCTAGGCTTTTCTTTTCATCATGGCTTTCAGGTAGTCCAATCATTTTTAAATTGTCTCTCCTGAATCTGTTTCCCAGGTCTATGTTTTTTCCCATGAGATATTTCTCATTGCTTGCTGTTTTATCACTCCTTTCGTTTTATTTTGTAATTTCTTGATTTTTTTCCCCTAAAATTATTAGCATCCATCTTCTTCATTCTAATCTTTAAGGAATTATTTTCTTCAGTGAGTGTTTGGACCTCCTTTTCCATCTGACTAATTCTGCTTTTTAAGGCCTTCTTCTCCTCGTAGACTTTTTGGATCTATTTTGCCATTTGAGTTAGTCTATTTTTAAGGTATTATTTTCTTCAACATTTTTGGGTCCCCTTTAGCAAGCAGTGGATTTGTTTTTCATAATTTTCTTGCTCACTCTCATTTCTCTTCCCAATTTTTTCTCTATTCTCCTACTTGATTTGCAAAATCCTTTTTGAGCTCTTCCATGACCTGAGACCAATTCATATTGTTCTTGGAGGCTTTAGATACAGGAGTTTTGACTTTGTTGTCTTCTGTTTGTATATTTTGGTCTTCCTTGTCATCGAAGTAAGACTCTTTATAGTCTGATTCTTTTTTCCAGTTTTTGCTCATTTCCCAAGGTAATTATTTGACTTTTAAGCTCTTTGCCAAGATAATTTTCTGCTTCCAATGAGGTTTGGGAGGGGGGGCATATTGTAGCCACTCAATCCCCTTGCAACGTGTAGGCCTAGAGCAGGTACTGCTTCACTTGCTGCTGCCGTGGCTGCTGAGTGCTCCTCTCCCCCTCCACCACCCTGGAGATGGGGCCTGTCCACTCTATCCTCTCGCACATTTCAGGCAGGTTTTTTCTACTGACCTTCCAATTTGTCCTCAGTGTTGTGAGTTTGTGAAGTTTGGAAACTGCCACAAGTACCAGAGATTCAGTCTCCGCAGGCCTGCTCAGGTCCTGTCTATGGTGGGATGGCCCAACTTGAACTGTGCTCTGCTCCCAGTGCAGCACAATAGACACTTCCCACTCACCTTCCAAGCTGTCTTGGGCTGGAGCATTTCACCATTCCGTGGGTTCTGCAGTCCCAGAATTTTTTTAGAGTCATTTTTTACAGATATTTGACTGGGTTAGAGAGGAGAGTTCTAGCATGTCAGTGCTTTTATTCAACCATCTTGACTCCACCCTCCCTCAACAGCCTTTTCAATGAGTATGTTTGAGCTGAAGATAAACTCTACAAAATCTGGCAAGATCCTTACTGTTTTCAGGCAAATACTAATTGTTAGTATTTATATAACTCTTTAAGGTTTGCATAGTGCTTTCTGTATATGATCTCATTTGATCTGCACAATCATATGTTAAATGCTTTCATTACATACGCTTTACAGATGAAAAACTGAAACTGAGAGTGATCAACTTTTACAAAAGTAGCAAGTTCCTGAGGCTAAATTCAAAATTCAAACCTTCTTGACTCTTTAGTTAGAATTCCATGCAATATATCATTAGTGTTCTCATATCAAGAAATGTTTATAAACTCTCACTAAATAAAATATGTATGGGATGTATTTTATAAGCTATAAAAGAGATGCTGTTGTAATCTTTAAAAATTTTTCACTTTCTAAAGCTGTAACTATGTGCAACTAAAAAGTATACACATACACAACATGTATAGGCATATATATGTGTGTATGCATGTGCATACACACATATATAATTATAGTATGTATGAATATGTGTATATATATATTCACACACATATATACACACATATATACATATATTATATATATATACACACATATGCATACACACTTTTTTTTGGTCTTGATCTTGTGGGACTTGGTTGTTGTACATAATCAATCAGTCTGTCCATCAAATAAACAGCATTTTATTTTTGCTTTTTAATAAAGTGACTAGCATGTGCCTAGCATTGCTATATATAAACCAGGAGATAAAAATGAAATTCAAGTCATAACTCTGATTTTCAAGAAACTTAATAATCCCTATAAGAAAACAAGACAAATTCATATGGAAAGGATTAAGGTGAAATTGAATGTTATAATGTGTTGCAATTGAGTTGAACGTAACAAGGTCAAGTCTTTATTATAGTTAGTAGTACTGCCTGACAGTATAGTAGGGGTTTAGAGAAGAGAGATATTTTTATGGTCCAGAGTAGTTGGAGAATGCTGTGAGAAGGTGACTTTTGATCTAAAACTTAAAAATATTGTTCAGTTTTAAAGTTCGTAATTGTTTATATGGGAAGGTTACTGTTGAGATAGGCTCAGAGTCTAATTATTTAAATCTCTAGGGATTTTAAATGAATGCATTTGTTAAAATTTCAATATCATAATACTATTAATATTTATAAAGAAAACAGGCAAAACAAAGTTATTCAAATCTTGGGGTAAGACTAATATCTTCTTTTCTAAGGCATATAAACTGTGGAACATTAATGTGACATTGTTCTTTGAATTTTATCATTCACAACCACATAATAGCTAAAAGAAAGATAAAATTATATGAGAATTTTTTCTAATTCTAACACTTAACTGATCACATTCTAGTCTTTTTATTATACAATAGAACATTATTGAGGAAAAGAATATTCTTAATGACTGTTTCATTATTGTATCTTTTCATGAAAAAATACTAAAAACCAAACTTACTTTTTTTAAAATTATGTCTTTATTTTCTACATTTTATTATGATGTTCCTCTGAAACACATGATGCTTTTTGCACTCTGAATTATATTGCATGATGTACATATCAACATTTGACTTAAAGGAGAAGCACATGAGAGTAGGATTTTTTTACATGTCCTTGTATTTTCTTTCCAATAAATTAGGACTATACTATGGACTCAGTGAGCACACAAATATTAACTGATGAAAACTGTTATTGACTTTCTTAGTGCTATACTTACTGGTAGACATAGTTGATTTATAATCATAAATAAAGATAAAAGTCACTGGGGACCAAGTCTTACAGAATTCTAAAATTTCAAATCCCAGTTTAAATAATTCATAGTGAAACAGCAAAGGAAGATAAGAGTTTATTAATAATAGATGAACATATTAGAAGAAAAACTGGGAAACATTGAGAATGAACCACTGAATATGTGATTATCTTGAGAAGTTGTACATCTCAGAAATACAAAGTATTACCATAACATAATGAAACTGATTTTTGTGGGTTTACCTTATTCCTTTAGAGTGCTATTTTCTGTTAAATTTAATAAGCATTTACACACATATTTATACATATATATGTATGCACATACACATATGTGAATAAGGCATTTGAAATAGGTCCTTCCAAATTTCCATGATTACATGGGAAGGATGAGGTCTGTTGCTCCTTTTTATTTTTGAGTAAAGATAAAGTTTTGGGTGCCTCTGTTTTAAATAAAAATCTGAAGGTCAAGCCTATCTCTGACTGCCAACCTGTCAGTGACTGTAATGGCAAGCAAAGCAGGATTTTTTGCTGTTTTTGTTTTAGTATAATCAGTTGCCTATGATTGAATCTTGACTTTATCAACCAAGAGTCTTTATTAGGAGTAAAGTAGTTGAGGGAGTGTTGGTGCATGATTTTCTGTTTGCAGATGATTGTGCACTCAATGAAGCCTCTGAACCTGAGATGCAATAAGGTATGCATCAATTCTCTGCTGCCTGTCCTAATTTTGACCTAATAATTAACACCGAGAAAACACAGGAGCTCCATCAGCTACCACCACACCATCCATACATGGAATCATTGGTTACAACAAATGAAGAAGTTTTGAATGCTGTGGATAAGTTAATTTACCTTGGTAGTGTACTTTCCATGGATATACACATTGACAATGAGGTTGATGCACACATTGCCAGAGCTAGCTCAGTATTTGGGAGACTCTGAAGAAAGTTTGGGAGAAAAGAGGTATTAGACTGACTACCAAACTTTAAGTCTACAGAACCATTATGCTGACTTCATTGTTGTATGGCTGTGAAACATGGACAGTCTACCAGCGCCATGCCAGGAAACTGAATCGCTTCCACTTGAACTGTCTTAGACAGATTCTGAGGATCACCTGGCAGGATAAGGTATCAGACAGTGAGGTTCTTGCTCTAATTAAACTGCTAAGCATTCAAACTATGCTTCAGAGAGTGCAACTCTGATGGACTGACCACACTTTTCGAATGCCAAATATACTCTTGCCAAAAAGACTATTTTATGGAGAACTCTCATGGGGCAGGGAAACACATGGTGGTCAGAAGAAGCAATACAAGGACATCCTCAAGGTCTCTCTCAATAACTTTGAATTTGATTTTATGATATGGGAGTCATTGGCATATGACCGCTCGCATGGCATGTCCACATCAGAAAGGGTGCTGTGCTCTATGAGCAAAGCAAAATTGAAATAGCACAAAGTAAACATAGAATGTGCAAATTTGGAGTATCCACCCCAAATATTCACACGGCCTATCTGTGTCCAATCTGTGATAGAGCATTCCAGAACTCATCTTGGTCTGATCAATCATAGTCATACACATTGAAACTTCACTTTATCTTGGTGATGTCATTTTGGTCCTCTTCAAGAAGGAAGAACAACAATCAACCAAACAACCAGGACTAAAGTACATAAACATTGAGCTTATTTAATTAGAAACATTATATGTATTTGTATTGTTAACTATTTTAATGTGTTTAGAGATCTTCCTCAAGCATTAATGGGCCTGGGAAGATTTATTGGAAGGCCCATACCTTTTGTTAATGAGGCACTTGTTCTCAAGGGTCTTGAAGCTCTTTGGCCCTAAAAAGTGTATGAAAACTCTCAGGTGCAGTTTTGCTTTGGGGCTTAGGTTTGGAAGAAGGTTTGTGTGCCAGATGATACTCTGGGAAACTGCTAAGCAGCACCCTGGACTTTGAAAACCGAGAAGTTGGTGCTTCCCTCTCTGGTAACTATGTATGTATGTAATGGTCAGACAATTGGAAGCCTGTCTGTTGGTTTTTATTTCTCCATATTTTCTCTATTTGTGGAATAGGTAGGATACTTGGTAGCGTTGGAAATGTAAAAGATTTGTCTAGAAGCATTTGGTTGAACTAATTAAAGTGATTGTTGACCCTCCAAAAGTTGCCTTTCCTTTTATAAATGCAGATCTAAGAACCTGTCGTAGCACCCTCCCCTCCCCCCGCAACTTACAGGGTTCTTACAGATACAGTGACTCAACTAAAACAAGACTATGTCTTGAGTTCCACTGCCCACCACCAAAAAATAGATATCAATAAGATCCCATGATGATACCTCTCTAAAAGACATAGAAAAAAAATATCCTTTTCTGCACCAGTGTCCTAGGCAAGGCAAACAATATGTATAATGAAAGAATGAGGAATAGATTGTGTTAAGTTATAAGGGTTATCATTTTTTATGTTTTTGATACTGCCAGGCAATCATCATATGAATAAATCAGTGTTTTATTATAAGGTATAATCAGTGTTATTATAAAATATAAGCTTATGTAGGGGAGCCAGAAAAGCGAAAGGTTTATCCAGCAATGAGTAGAACCTGTTTGCTGATTCATTTTTTGTTTTTTCTTTCAGAAGAATTAGAAGATGATGCTTCTGCTGATAGACTGAGTTGTCCTGCCTATGAAATTCTTAAAACAACATCTCAGAAGTCATATACCATTTCCAAGTGAAGTAAGTGATTAAAAGAGGTACCTGATCACTTATAGACCTATGGAGTTATGTGCTTGACATACAGTGGAATTATTGCATTCATCCATCAAACATTCCTAGGGTTCTACTGTCAGAAACCAAATGTTGTGTTCTGTCTATGGCAGATATTTTACTTCAAATCCTTGAGGCATCTTAGGCTTCCTACATTTTATAATCTTCCATTTATTTCATGTATTTTTATATTGACAAATTCAAAGACTTTCTTCATATGATCTTTGTTTTATGAAAACTTAATAGTCATCTTAATGATTGACTGTTCCAGCCCAGTCATTCTACATATGAATAAAATCAGTCCCAGAGAGGGAGAGTTAATGAAAACTTATCAAGTGTTAAGTAGATTCAAACCACAATTGTCTGGCTCCAAATTCAGTACTCTTTTTACTTAAAACATACTGCCCATCTTCTAGGGTACTGAAGGTGTATACCTCACATGGCTTGCTGTATTTCTCTCTAGCTACTTAATACCCTGTATCACTGGTAGCCTTACATTTCTTAGGGATTGAATAGCAGTCAGCATGAATGATTTGTGTGTGACAGAGTAAATATGTCTTCTCCCTTGAACAGGTACTAACCCTAGACCTATTTTCCTTCAGTTATTCTTTGTATAAGATGTAGAAAATCAGGTTTACCACATTACTCACTTTGAGGCCTATAAATCCTCTAGCAGAAGCAAAACTATGGCTTCCATTTGCATTTCTGAGAATGTCCTTGGTTTTATGGCACTTTGCACTTTCCTGCTCCCATGCACAAGGAAGTCTGGAAGGATAGTTGAAAGAGTGTCATATCAACAGATATAAATTTCTCTGCATTTCTAACTACATCTATATCATCTGCAAAAGTAACAAACTCTTCTTTAAAGAACAGCTGCGCAACTGTTCAGAATGCTGTCTTTTCTACTTCTAAATACCTTCAAGCATAACCTGTACTTAGGGTTCTGGATAGTTTATTGTTTTGATTTTTTCCACATGCTTATCAAGTCAAACCCATATTTAGTTCCTTCTGGACTTCTAGGTGACAGAAATTGTATTCACCTTTTCCTTTTGCTGTATTTGGATCCCTGTAGAACATCAGAAATTTTAGTTTTAGACCTGTCACTTCTTTGCTATCTTTGATTTTCATGAATTATGAGAAATATCACTTATCATGGGATTAGAGATTTGGAGTTGGGTGATAACTTAGAGTTTATCTATTCTAACCCCACTACTTTAAAATGATGAAACTGAAGGCCAGAGAGTTAAATATCTTGAATAAGAGAATACAGGTAGCATGTGACAGAATCTAGATTTAGACTTAGATCCTCTAATTCCAAATTCAGAATTCTTTCCAATTTATCTTAGAGAAAGAGCAGCAAAATTTACAAAGATGACATAATTCAAGAAGAAAATAAATTTCATGTTTTAGATAAAATAAAAATTTGAAACATATTTTTGCATTACTATACATACCTACATCTATCTCTATCTATACATAGTAGGAATTGACATCTCAAATATGTCATAAAGGAGAGTCTAAGAATTAGAATGGTTTTAAAAGAAGTTTTATTATATTGCTGAGTCTGGCAGTGGGAAAAGAAAACAGAGCACTCTCTACCAATTTCTGTAATGCTACTTTTAAAAAACTGAGCATGGTTTATGCTCTATTTTCTATACATTGTATTGTAAATGTTTGCATTGCTTCTAGCATTTGTCTTGGTCAAGAAAGTCTAGAGTGATGAAAGGATATTGCCACTGGTGACTAGTGTCTGCAGAGTGCTTTGGCGAGCAGTTGATAAGAAAGACACGGGGCAGCCAGGAATGTAAGAGAGCAATTCATTTATTCATCTGAGAGTCAGGGTATTTAAAGGCTGTAACCACAGTCATGTGTAGGCTGAGCTTATCCCATTACTTCACCATCCCATGACTCATCCACATCCTCCTGCCTTGGGCTAATTCCTGTGTTCCCAGGCCCAATTGCAACTTTCTGCAAGAACATTAGCATCTGCAAGAACATCAGGTTCCAGAGTCATGGAGAATTTTTGCCAGGGTTGTGTAAGCACAAGTCCCAGGGGAGCAGGCTTCACCTATGCTATGGCTTTGATCACAGGATTTGCACTCCCCTTAGCCCTCTACAAGATATAGTGAAGATCTCATTTGGAAGCTGACTTCCCAGAGAAGAGTTCCACTTGCTTTATTAAAGATTATCAGAAAAATCAGATTTCCTGTGAGACTTAGCTTAACTCATCAGATGTTAAGAGGGCCCTTATATTCACACTCTTATATATGCTGCATTTAATGCTGTGGTCTTTGACAATCAAATAGAAACTAAAGATGTGATATCCTGTTCCTTTATCTATGTCTTTCCCTGTATCTCAAATGGAAGGCATTATTTATATTATATTTCATTTTTTAAGCCAAGTTTGTGGACTTGGCTGTTCAAGTGAGAATATAGGAAAAGTTACTACTTACAATTGAGTTGATGCTTTCTGAGTCCTCTTATAGGAACTGAACTCCAGTAATGCACACACTCTTACCCTACTGTCCTGCAAAGCTTGACACATCTCTACAAAGAAATCTATTTCACCTATTTTCCTTGACTAAGCCTATATCCCCACCTCCCCTCCCCCCACCCCCAGATTATTGGGAAATGTATAGTACTGTCATAGGTCACATAGAATTTTAAAACTGAAAGACCAGAAGAGATTTGAACTACCTTAAGAATCACTGTTTCCTAAGTTTGAAAATGTGGTCATAGAGAAATCATTAAAATGATATATTAAAGTTTTCCTTTTTAAGAAAAGAAGAAGAAAGTGAGAAAAACAAAAAAAAAGGAAGGAAGAGAGAGAGAAACCAAGAAAGAAAGAAAGAGAAAAGGAAAGAGAGAAAGAGAGAGAGAGAGAGAGAGGGAGGGAGGGAGACAGAGAAAGAGTAGGGAAAAAATGAGTTAATTTAACAAACTTCTAGTAACCCTGAATTGTTTTAATTTTCTATGAAGGAAAAAAAACAGTTAAAAATAAGATTTCATAATATCTATATAATTGCCTGTGAAAAATTTCATGAGAGTACTTCACAATATTTTATCCATCTGTACCCCATTCCCACACCCCACAAAAAGGCACAAAATGCTTATTACGAAAGTTTGATGTTTTATGGTAACTTTATAATTACCAGAAATGATAAACCATTGAAACTGGCACAATGATTGACTTTCTACATGAGTGTATGTGAGATATCTTGTCTTAGAAAGAAAAATGAATTCTTATTCTCCTTTGCTACTCAAATTTTGCTCAGTTAAACATCTATATTTTCAAGAAAACATAATTTATTTGATATATCATTACTTCAGAAAATAAATTATTTAATCTTAAAATTTTATTACAAACAGAAGTAATCAACAAAACAATCATTTAAATTTAGAAGAACAACATAAAAGGAGGTCATGCATAAAATCAGTTTTTCTATAACTTTATTTTCTCAGGTTTATGTTAACTTCAACAAAATATTAAATTTCTATTTACTTCTCTTTTTCTTCATTGTTTTCATATTTTCTTCTTGCTATTTTTTGTAACCATAAGTAATATATACATTCTTTCTTCATTTTGACTATAATTAATGACTACACCATTTTTTAAAAAAGACTAAAATTTCCTTAAAAAAATTCTAGCTCTTAAAAGTTGACAACTGAGAGAAGATATTTTCCTTTAGGATTACCACATTGTTTTGTCATGAGTTCAAAATAAAAATACCATTTTTCAAATGGAAAATTTAATTTGCCTTTAATGGTTTATTCATATTATTACAATTCTGATTTACATTTCATTTGATTATGTAGGAATGATTATTCATTCATTCTTTATCCTTTAGAAAAGTTAAGTACTATGATTTTTAAGCATGATTTCAATGAGGTAGTAGATTAAGTTCCATGGTAAATACAGATGTTATGTCATACTTTCTTGGCACGCTGTGTCACTTAGATCCTAAATATAATCCTACTTCTACACTTCAAAGACTTTTTTATTTCTTTTGTATGATCCACTATGACAGACTGAAATATCCCTGTATAACTCAGTAGATGGTCTTTCTGAGGTGGTTTGGCTATAGAAATTCATGACCCACTAGCAAAGATTCTAGGGACGAGTCTCTAAGAGCTTAACTGCATTAGTGCTCAGATAAAAGCATGAAGCACATTGTCAGGGCTCTGTCTGCTACACAGATCTGTCAAAATTAATACTCTATTGATATATAGTCTTTGAGAATCCAGGGCCAGTTCATACCATAATGAGGTATCAGATGAGGGGGAAAGGGTAATCCATGAAATTAACATAGAAAGTTACAGTAAGATGTAGCTCACACATGTTTTATTTTCTATCCCTGTGTCAAGTACCCAGGACTCCATGCTTTCAACAGATATAAACAGCAAATGTATGGCAAGGTGAGAAATTAGGCCAGGTCTCATTGAAAGTTAGTAATTCTCAAGCATATGTGACTAGATGAAGCATATAAAGGGAATTTAAAAAGATCATCTGGCTAGGAGGCAGACAAATGAGGGCAGAGTTTGGAGGGGAAAGACACTGTAGCTGTTGAATTCCATTTATCCTGAGCATCTCTAAGGGGTCTATCCATTCTGTCCATGACCTTTAAGAGAATTTCCAGAGCAATAACTGCACCAAAGGCACAATTGTAGCCTTGTATTTGAAAAAAGTTTGTCTTCCTGAAGAACCACCTTAGGTATAAAGCTGGAAATAGCTTGCTTTTAAATTCCATATCAGTTTTCTATTTTGTTGCACTTTAGAGGGACACCAAGAAAAATTTACTGCTAAGGATTCATGAAATTTTTCTTCTAATGATAAAGATGACTTCTATATTGCTGACTTTGGTGATCTCCCAAAGAAGCATCTGATATGGTACAAAGTTTTTCCTCAAGTAACTACTTTTTATACTATTAAATGTAATGATGACAGAGCTATAGTGAAGACACTTGCTGCTAATGGGAGCAGGATTTGATTGCTCTAGCAAGGCTTAATTACAATTAGTACAGAGTCTTGGGGTGCCTCCAGAGAGGATAATCTATGAGAAAACATGTAAACAAGTGTTACAAATTAAGTATGCTGCCAATAATGGTGTACAAATAATGACTTTTGAGAGTAAAATAGAGTTAATGAAAGTTGCAAAAGCTCATTCAAAGGCAAAGCTGGTACTGAGGATTGTCACTGATGACTCCAAAGCTGTCTGCCATCTAAGGATTAAATTTAGTCCATGCTCAAAACTAGTATGCTACTCTTTGAGTGGGCAAAGGAACTGAATATTGGTGTTATTGAAGTCAATTTCCACATGGGAAGTGGTTGTACTGGTCCAGAAACCTTTATCTAATCAGTTTCTGATGCCCAATATGTCTTTCATCTGCAGGTGGATTTTGGTTTCAACATATATCTTCTTGATATTATTGTTGGTAAGAGGTAAAGCTTAAGTTTGAAGAGATCTCAAATGTAACCAAAACAGCACTGGACAAGGATTTTCCTTCTGACTCTGGAGTGAGGATCATAGCTGAACTAAACAAATCCTATGTTGCATAAGCTTTCACACTTGCAATTAACATCATTGCCAAAAATTTTGTATTAAGGGAACAGATAGGTTCTGATGAGGAAGATGAGGCAAATGACCAAAATTTTATGTACTGAATGATGGAGTATAAGGATCGTTTAATTGCATCCTGTTTGAACATACACATGTTAAATGTATTCTCCAAAAGAGACCCGAAGTATCGAGAAGTATTACTTTTCTAGCATATGGAGACCAAAATGATCAAATTGATGAATGCTGGGATTTACAGAGAAAGCATGTGAAAGACATGTATATTGCTGCTTTTCCTTCTACTTTCAATGGATTCCAGAGGCTCGCTATCTATAGTCTGATGTCTGGGCTGGCATGGCAATGCATGCAACAAATCAAGAACCAAGGTTTTCCAGCAGAAGTAGAGGATCAGGATATCAACACTTTGCCGTTGTCTTATGCTTGGGAAAGTGGAATGGAACATATCTTAAGAAACTGTACTTCAGCTAGTATTAATATATAGATGCTATTTGAAGCCATTAATAGCAAGTTTAACTTGAATTAGAGCATTTGGGGAGATCATTAACTTAATTATTGCTAGAGTTTCTAAAAATGTTTTAGGAATAGAGTTAGTTCAAATGCAACAATATGGAAGACTAAGAGATGGGGTCACTCTTACCTGTATTCCTATGGAAACTATTTGAATCTTTGTTTTATATGTACTTTTTTTCACTTTTCAAGTGTACTTCTAAAGATTGCCACTCACTTGCTAAGCAAGCATTTGTAACTTATCCAACTGCACAATAGAGTTGAGGTTAAAGGTATTGTAATCTGTTTTAAAATAAAAGTATATTGAAATAAAAAATGAATTAAAGCCATTTGTTAAGTAGTTACTGTGTGGCAGGCACACAGGTGGTTTTCTTTGCATTAGAAAGAAGAGAATGAATGGTATGGCTAAACCTTCAATCACAGAGATTTTCAAAAAACCTGAAGGTTCTTCAAAAAAGCTGTCAAACTATAAAACTTTCTCATTCATTTTCATGTGCTGTTTTATCATTATGGATAAACTAATACATCATTTTCTCTGTCCATGAATACTTTACTATTTTCTCTGAGGAAAAATCTATTCCCATAAATGTAAGTTTGTCTGATATTATAAAATGATGTCATTTCTAAAGTCCTGTCAAGACAAGGTAAGGTTTCTATTAATCATAACTCAGTTTTTGCTATATTATTTTGTAACTCCATACTTCATGACTAATAAGTTATTATAATTTTTAATCGTGGTATAATATGCAAACAATGTACACAGTAATGATGATCTCACATTATTCCTCCTTTTGGATGACACAGTTTATTCTTTGAAATGACTGAAGACACCATCTCTCTCTGTATTGAATGACAACCTAAAGTTGGCACTGGTGTCTAACCATTGTTTGTATTATGCATCAGACCACTGGTTGGTTGTTCAAACTGTCATTTGCTACAATAAATTTTGTGGGTCTCTCAGATCAAGGAGGTTTTAAAAATATGTAATTCTCAGGTGTACATTGAATCTTCTTTGAGAAGAATATTCAAACCTACTTTAACTAATTGAATGTCTTTTAGAAGCTATTAAACCCAGGAAGTGAATTAGACAGTCTTTCAAATTACCACTGGGAATAATATATTAAAAAAATCTTCTTCTGTGTAGCATTTTGTTTTTCTTTGTTTCAGCTACACTCTCTGCCAAAGGTTCTCATTTATGATGTACCTCGATTTTTGGAATGCCAATGTGCAAGGTTACCCATACTATCTTTGCCCCCATCACTACCTGTCCAAAGCTATATGACAATTCTTGAATTTTCTTGACAGCCTTAACTACACACTTCCTTTGATGCAAGCACTTAAGTGTGACTAACTGTCAGGCTTTTGAACTGAAGTCAAACACTATTTTTTTCCTACTTTGCTTCTGAAAATAAGGTTACTGAAATAGAAGTAAAAGCAGCAGACATATAACAAAGTTGTTTTTGTAAGTAACATAGGTTTAGATTTCCAAAACTGCCATACACAAAACTCTAATGATAACATCAAGATAGGAGTGAAAAAAAAAAAAAGACAAGCCCCAAGTATCTTTCACTGCAGAAAACTGTTTGGTCTTTAGAAAAGAAATAATGACAATTTTTACCCTCAGGATATAAAACATGATTTATATTGCTTTCACAAGTTCCTTTTTTTCAGTTATCTCATCCAACTAATTACAACATATTACATCAAATCCTTAAATCACATTTGACAGTTTAACTTTTTTTAACCCACAAGTTGAACTCTTGGAGGTTAAATATCCTTTATTCTGTTTCATTTTTGCTTGACTATAAGCTCTTTGGGGGCCAGTATTATATTATTTTTCATGAGATACATAGATTTAATGACAGAACAGTCTTAGAGGTCATTGATTCCAACTTCCTCACTTTATAGATGGAGATTTTGTAGTTTTACTGTCTGTTACAGTGAATTGCATAAAAAAGTTTCTTTAAAGAATACATACACACAAACACATACACACACACACACACATAGACACACATGTTTAAATTAAATTGAGTGGAATTTTGTGAGTCATGTATCAGTACAGAATTTAGATGCCTCACTAAGAATTTGCTGTTAAGTTAGCTGACTGAGGCCTAGAATCCTCTTGAATTTTCATTCAAAAAATATGTTTTTAACTATGGGGTGAGACAGGGCTTTCTATTCAGAGGTAGGTGAATATTTTTATGATTTACATATCTGCCAAGAAGATGAACTTTAGATAGTATGAAGACATTATAATAAAATGAACCTACTAGAATACTAATAATTAACCAATGTCTCCTATGTGCTAGGCACTGTACACTGTGTTAGGATAGAGGACAGAATGATCCCTAGTTTTGGATCAGGCAATTTTGGTTAAAAAATTTGCTTCAATACTGGCTATCAGTAAATCTTTCAACAAACTGCTTCACCTCTCTGAGTCTCTGCTCATTTATACAAAGAGGGTGTTGGACAACATAGATGTTAAGATCACTTCGCCTTTCAAATCCTGTGATTCTATAATCCTAGGAAATCAAAACTCATGCTTAGAAAAAAAAATCTAAGTTCTATTTATTGTTATTATTACTACTGATAATCATAATGTACAGAATAGCTCAATTTTTATGCCTTTTTGCATTTTGAATATGTATTGAATTGATTGTGCTCAAATATTCAAACAGATTTTATTTATCTATTTAGATTTTCCCTCCAATATGCAAATTATGTTTTGTTTTTTTTAATCCAATCCTGTGAGACTAAATCATGTCTTCCCAAAAGGTCATCATAAAAGGACCCTTCAGTATTCTTGTGACCTTCTTTCCTTTTTTATGACAGTTTCTTAACAATGAAACACAAGCTATGTGACCAGTCATCTTTTGGATCATTCATTTTCCTGGTGACAGACTTTAGTCTCTTGGTCCTGTCTGCCTGCCTTTCGGGAATCTGTCTCAATGTCCTATTGCTGTATGATCTAAATGCAAAACAATGCCATGATGTGGATATTCTGCCCAGTGATGTGAACATCAAGCAACCTATTCAATCCTGCCTGCTCACTGTCAGCAAATCTTTTCCCTATCTTCTTTCTTGGTCTAACCAAGTTCTTTCAGTTGCTCCACATGACATTGATAATAGCTAACTTATAGACTGTCCATTGGTTATCTCTTGCTCTCCATCAGTGATTGGTTTACTTTTATCTAGTCATATATTTCTCTGATGATATTCTTTAAGATTGCTTTTTTCATAGCTGCTCCTTATTTATGATATAATATTTTCTTAGTAACTTAGGCTGAAATTTATCCCCTTAGTCCTAATCCATTCTTCTCACACTAAAATTTAGGTCATGAAAAAGCTCCCTAGATCTCACTTGTTGTCTTGCACAGTATAAAAATTTGAGGTGTTAGATTCTATATCACAGAGCAAGTAGAAGAAGAAAATACTAAATTTGCAATAGTTTTCTAGTACTGATCAATTGAAAAAGCATGGAAAAAATGTAAATTACAAAATATTCTAAAACATAGAAAGTTTTATTAATTTCAGGTGCATACTGTAATTTGCCTTAGATGAAGTATTTCTAGTAGTTCTGACTCATTAAAGAGATAAGAAAGATACATAAATTAAGAAAGAGTTTATAGTTACATTATAATTACCTTGTTTAAGTGCAAATAAGACTTCTCAAGTCCTTGAAAAGGACTTCTTTTCTCTTCCTAAAATACCATGTAAAAACAATACTTATTTGAATGACCACGAATTTTTGAATTACTAAAATATGAAGGAATAAAATTTTATTCTTTTTAAATGCCCACTGTTTGCCATCCATTGTATTTATGGTTTGAGGAAGATCTAAAGACAAACATGGCATAGTTTCTAGGCCTTAGTTATAGGGGAAGTAAGATTTATATACAGATAAAGATAATCTGTTTTGGGATATAATACATGTATAAGAGGAATGTGTGACAAGATGAGAAGAAATCAATTTTAATCTGGAGAACTATCATTCCTGCTAAATTTCTTTCAAGTTTTAATTGCTCAGTTCTAGTCCTCACTTCTGAATCACAAAATCATGAAAAACAACAAAGACAAAATATTACACAAAAGAGCTAAGTACATTTCTGTTCTCTATTTGAATTGCTTTCCCCCATGAAATTGGAGAAAACCAGTAGTCAGTAGAACATTCATTTATTAAATGTTTATTGATTGAACACCAATTATGCATAAGGTTCTTTGTTAAACCCAGGGACTATACAGTTAAAAATTGTAGCCTTGCCCACAGGGAACTTCTGATCAAATAAGAACTTAAGAAAGTTTTGAACTATTATTCAAGGACAATACACTAAAAGGAAAAGAAATAGTCAAATGAAACTAAATGCAAATGTGACAAGAGAAGGATCACTTTCAACTATAAGAATCTGAGAAGGCACAGAAACAAATATTTAGAGTTGGAAGGAGTCTTTAGCAAGTTAGCTAGTCTAATTGTCTTATTTTGCAGATAAGAAAACTGAGTTCTCAAGAAGTTAATTGACTAAGCCAAGTTACATGGTAGCAGAGCAGAGCAAAGCCTAACCCACAAACTGAAATTTCAGATCCAGAATTCCTTGGTTTTGCAATACTTCATATAGAAGGTGCTACCTCAAATAGTGAAGGGGCAAGATGAGATTAGGATTTATCTACTCATTTGATTTGCCTAAAATATGGACTAATATGAAATAAGACTGGAGAATTCAGTGGAACCAGAATGTTAAGGTATAAAATGTTAGGCTAATGAGCTGATATTTTTTCACTATAGGAAATAAAATGTCATTGAAGGATTTTTTGTGGAGAGATAATGACATAGTGAGATCTTTGCATTTTAGCAAATATTTTTCACTAATTAATAAAACTAATTGATTAATAATTCAGAGTTAGACGATGTCTACTTTATGTCTGACACTATGCTATATGTTGGGAGGAACAAAGAAAGGCAAAGGATATTTCTTGTCCTCAATGAGTTTATAATCTAATCAGAGAAGACAATACATAAAAATTGCTGAAAGAGGGAAAAATAGGGTACTCTGGAGCATGATGGAAATCTTGAATTCCAGGGTGGGAAATGATCTGAAGAGGTGTGAAGTACAGAGCTGATTTTGTCTTGCAGAATGAAGAATTTCTGCAGATCATGATGTCTAGGAGAGTATCTAGGTAAGAAATAATGAACTAGTCCCCTGAGTGCTCTCTCAAATAGAGGATCTAGGAGAAAGTCCCAGAAGTCAACTCTCCTCACCAATTAGCCTCCAACTGCAGAGGAGGTGTTGATGAGGTCTGAGTTTCAGAGATGATTTCATCTTGCAGAGTAATGAATTTCTGGAAATCATGAGAGTGGTCAGATGGGTAATAATGTGTGCAAGAAGTTTATGGGAAAAAGAGATTGTGAGGGCAAAGACTGGAGACATGGTTACCATCAAGGAAGATATTTCAATAGTCTGAATAAGAGATAATGAGTAATTCAAGTGGGTCAAAAAGGTGGTAATTGAAAAGGAAAAAGGAAAGATGTCAAAGATGCAGAGTAGGGAAAATTGTTAAGTACTGGTAACTGAATGGATATGAGGATGAGTTAGACCAGGGCTTCTTTATATTTTGATTCTGTGTATGTCATAGATCTCTTGGGAAGTCTGATGAATCTCTTTTTAAAATATTTTTTAAAAGTTATAATGAAGGAAATGCTTAATTTCAGGTAAAGGTTGATGAAAATAAAGATGCAATTTCCCCCCTCATCCAAATTGTCAGACTTTCTGAAACCCATCCATAAACCTTAGGTTAAGAACCCCTAAGCTATAGGAAAGTCAAACTATGAAGTTTCAAGCCTGAATGATTGGGAGTCCTTCTATCAAAAGAAATAAAGATACTGAGGGAAAAGTCCTTCTATCGAAAGAAATCAACATATTGGGAGAAAAAGGTCTGACTTTGGAGTTACCATAAGTTCAATGTTGGATGTGTTCAATCTGAAATGCTGGTGAGGCATACATTTGAATACATCTAGCAGAAAGAGCTCAGGAGACAAATTGATGTTTGATATGTGTAGGAGTTATTAGCATAGTAATCACTGAAATCATAAAAGTGGATGAGATCATCTAGAAAGAGAAGTTAAAAAGATAAGAAGGTCAAACATGAAGCTTTGGGGTATATCTAGAATTATGGAGTAAGAAAAGGATAATGAATCCCAGCAAGATATTGAGCAGGAGTAAAATAAGTAGGAGGATATTCAGAAGAGAAGCTTGTCAAAGAAGCCAAAGGAGAAGAATACCACACAAAAGGGCATATCAAGTGTCAGATATTATGAGAAGCTCAAGGAAGATGACAGCTGAGAAAAAGACATTAGACTTTATACCCTTAGCAGCCTTGGAAAGAACAGTTTCAACGAAAAGCTAAAAGTGAAGGTCAGAATATATAGGGATAAGGGCTAATGATAAGGGAATGGGTTTAGGGAGCATAGATTACGTTCTCTCAAATTCAGCAATGTAAGGGAATAAGAAATAAAGGTACAATAGCTTGAGAGGTAAAAAAGTAGAGGGTATTTGGAGGAGTTGTATGTAAGTGTACATATTGTTTTTTTTAAAATAGTAATACTTGAGTATACCCAAGGGAAGAGTTAGCAGAAAGGGAAAAGGATTGAATATGAGGAAGAGAGGGCACAGGCAAGAGCATAAAGTACAACCAAAGGAGAAAATACACAATCAAGGGAGTAAATATAGCTCAAGAGGGGAAGGAAAGACACTGCAAGTAGTAAACTTCAGCAAGGAGGGTCAAGTTATCATTTAGACAATAGCAATGAAGAAAGGGTAGAAGAAGGGAGAGAAATGATTTGAGATATGATAGAAAGGGATAGGAGAACATAGGTGGCATAGTGGATAGAATGCCAGGTCTGGAGTTGGAAAAACCTAAGCTCAAGTTTGGACTCAGATACTTACTATGTGACCTTGGACAAATTACTTAACCGTTTACCTCAGTTTCCTCATCTGTAATATGAGTTGGGGAAGGAAATTCAAACTACTCTAGTATCTTTGTCAAGAAAACCACAAATGAGGTCACAAAATGTCATTCATGGCTGAAATGAGTCAACAACAATGGAAGGAGGAATAAATAAGTTTGTAACTGATAAACTTAATTTTTTCATTCAGTTAAAAATTAACATCATCTGTTCAGATAAGAGCATGGGGATAGTACATCAGTCAATCAACAAACATGTTGACTACTACATATCAAACTTTCATTTAAGGTATAAAGAAAGGCAAAAGACCACCCCTGCTCTCAAGGAGCTAACAATCTAATAGTGGAAGACCACACTTAAAAGGAAATAAATAGTGAGGGGAGCAGGTCATTATGAAATCCAGAAGAATGCAGCTTGGTGGGAAATGATTGGAAGGATGGACAAAGGACCCTCCAGAATTCTCCTTTCCACCATCCACCCTCTCCAGTCAGAAGACAGAGAAGAATAGGGGCAAAAGGTACTGTCTATATGGAGGTTCCAGGCTCTGTGTAATCTTGTAAGATGATGAGTTTCCTGACAGCATGATCAAATACAGAGTATAGAAGACATAAAAATGGTTGTCATCCAGTAACTGGTCCAAGTTTTAATAAGCATATTTTTTATAGTTGACTATCAAGTCAGCTTTCTAAACTTCTTTCCATAGGAATAAAAAAGTCGTATGTAGGTTTTAAGTTAAGGTTGAGATTAGTTAGGAAGCAAGAGCAGAAAGATAAGGAAACAAGAGTGAGAGGCAGTGCGAAATTATAATAGGGAATACTGTGGTTAAGGTTATCAATAGAGTGTACCCAAATTGGACTGAGGATGATAAACTTTGAAGACTAAGAAAAGATTAAGAGACAAGAAAAATCAATTAAGTCACAGATGAAATTTAGGAGGGTTACAACAATGGGAAAGGTGAAAAGATAGGTGATTGACATCAAACGAGAGAATTTTAGAGTTTGTATGTATATGATGACTAAAACTGAATAAAGATTCACACTATGCAAATTGGAAGATTGGTCAAATAAAAACAAGAGGGTCATTCATGTGAATATTGATTGAACTCTTTAAAAATAATAACTATTGTTGGATGGATTATGAAATTGTAGGCCAACTGAAATGAATTAAACCTCACATCCTATTGGGAAGAAAGAGCCAAATGATTAGGAAAGATAGAGAGAGAGCTGAAAATTAGCAACAAGGAGAAAAAAAATAGGTAGAATAATTCAAGAATTGATTCTTCTGTGGGTTTGTGGATCAGAATATGTTTGTTTTCTACATTTTAGCATGACAAAGGTGTGTTAACTTCTAAATAAAGACAACTGAGAAGGCCCCACAAATGAGGAAATTTCACTTATGGTGTACCCAATGACGAAATTCTAAATTCTCATTCTTTTTTTTAAAAAATCTATTTATTTATTTTTCATTTTCAACATTCGTTTTTATAAGATTATGAGATCCAAATTTACCCCCTTTCTACTCTACCCCTCTCCAAACAGCATACATTTTGATATAGGCTACACATGTACAATCATATTAGACATATTCCCACATTAGTCATGTTGTAAAAGGAGAATCAGAACAAAAGAGAAAAAAATATGAGGAAGAAAAAGAAAGAGGGCAAGTAGTATACTTTGATCTACATTCAGACTCCATTGTTCTTTCTCTGGATATAGATAGCATTTTCCATCATGAAACTTTAGGAATTGTCTTAGAGCACTGTATTGCCAAGAAGAGCTAAGTCTATAAGTCAGTCATCAAGCAATGTGGCATTACTGTGTACAGTGTTCTCAGCATCAGTTCATGCCAGTCTTGCCGGATTTTTCTGAAGTCTAACTGCTTACCATTTCTTAAGAACTACTATAAATATTTTTGGACATGTGGGTCCTTTTCCCTTTTTTATAATCTCTTTGGGATACAAACCTAGTAATGGTATTGCTGGGTTAAAAAGCATGCACATTACTCTCTAGAGTAGTTGGATCATTTCAAAATTCCACCAACAATGCATTAATATTCCATTTTCCCCACATCTCCAATATTTATAATTTTCCCTTATTGTCATATTAACCAGTCTGATAAGTGGTGCCTCAGAGTTTTTTTTTTTAAATTTGCATTTCTCTAATCAACAATGATTTAGAGAATTTTTTCCCGTGATGATAGATAGCTTTAATTTCTTCATCTGAAAACTGTCTGTTCATATCCTTTAACCACTTATCAATTGAGGAGTGACTTGTATTTTTGTAAGTTTGACTAAGTTCTCCATATATTTTAGAAATGAGTCCTTTATCTGGGATACTGACTAGAGAATTTCTACTTCTCTTATAATCTTGGTTGAATTGACATTGTTTGTGGAAAAACATGTTAATTTAATGTAATCCTAAATTCTCAATTCTATAGTTTACCACAACAGTTAGTCACAAAAATTGTTGAAGAGAGGTACTAAAATGAAGATAACAGTCAAAGAGAAGGTTATCCTCAAACAAGTATGTGATAAAACAGTCCAGATTCAAAAATTTATTGACAAAGTAGAATGATAGAATTTTCTGGATTTTGGGTGCTAGAAGAAGGTCCTCAATCTATGGTTGCCATTTCCTATGTAGGTAATGCACATCTGCTATTGTCTGAAACTTTCAGTATTAAAGAGTTGCCTGGGGCAATAATAGTTTAATTGATTTGCTCCAGGGTAATAGTCAGTACCTATCAGCAGAGAATCCTTTCTCTGAAGTTGATTCCCTATCCATTTCTCCATGTTGCTACAAGCGTCAAAAAGAATAAGAAGTCTAAGAAGAAAAAAAATAAAGTTCTTCACTTTGATTCAAGAAGACAAAATCACAAGTGAAATACAAGATAGAGGTGATATTGTGTCAGGTTAGGTCAACAAATTTCTACTAGGTTCTTGGAGCTATGTTAATTGCTGAGGATACAAATAGAAGAAAGATACTTCAAAACAACAACGTAAAGCTTTCCTACTCTCAAGGGGTTCACAAAATAATGGGAGAGATAAAATGCAAACTATGAAAAACACGTTTATATGTATGATGAGATATTCATGAGATGAAAGGCATTACCATTAAGAAGAACCAAGAAAGGGTATTTGTAGGGGAGAGCTTTGGGTTGGGACTTCAGGGAAATTGAGGAAGCCAGGAAGTATAGGTGAGGAGGGAGAGATTTTCAGGAATAGAAATCATCAATAATTAAAATTTTTAAAGTTGAGAGAGGGAATATAATGTACGAGGAATGAAAGAAAGTCAATATTACTGTTTATCAGAGTATATGATGGGGGAGGAGGGTATAAGATGACTGGGAAAGGGAGGTAAAATCAAGATGGTGGAGCAGGAAGAAGAAGTACAGATTACCACTCTCACCAAAACTCCTCCACAAAGATTTAGTCAATGTACTAGACTGAAATCTAGTCAGAGAAGCCATGAAAACATCACAGCTCATCACTTTTACAGGTCAGAGAGGTAGGGGGAGATAGGTAGAGAATTCTGTAGACACTGGGAGCTGGTTAGGAGAGGACCATACCTCCTACACAATGCTTAGAGACAGAAAGCTAGCCAGCCAAGACTCAGCACCAGGGCAACAAACACATTAATCTGAAGAAATTCTATAGTAAAGGGTGGCTTAGTCACCTACTATCCCATCCCCCGAAGGACTGAAAAGGACATCTTATAAATAAAATTAATAGAGAGAAGCAATTATTAGTAGGCTGTAAAAATGTTATGAGCAAGAAACAAATCTGGAAGTAAACAGTAATTATATGGGTCTGATGTTAACAGCAAAGTATGGACTTGGTTGTAGATTCCAGACCAGAATGGAAGAAAAGCAGGGCAGGAGTCCCAGATCAAAGTTAGCCTGGGTTTCATTTATTCTGAAACTGCAGAATCTTCTAATAGGATAATAGTGACTCAGTCCATTAGCAATCCATTGAAACACATAATGAGAAACAGATGAACAGATTCAGGTGTGGGTCAGAAACTTGCAGATCTTAGACCAGGAGTACAGCAAAGAAATCTCATCCCAATCACATCACTTTGGGAACACTAAAGGCTTTTAGCCTCTTAACCTAAGACGTGAAAAAGATAGAAAGATGTAAAAGGAGAGATGTTCAAGACAGATATTTCTACTAGAAGTACTTGGAGCCTAGCACAAACGTAAGAACTAAAATTAAGAAGTAAATTAGAAAAAAGAACAAATAAAAAGCAATCCCAACATAAATTAGTATTATATTGGCAGATTCTCAAGGTATAAATTCAGAAGAAAAGTATGGCTAGAACACAACTCTAAACAAAGCCTCAAAGGAAAATTTAATTTGAACCCAAGTCCAATAAGAATTCCTGCAAGAGTCAAAGTAAGATTATTTTTTAGTTAGTGAAAAATGTATTTGACAAAAAAAATGAGAGCAGTTCAGAAACAAATGGAAGAAGAAATGGTGGCTACAGAAGAAAATTATTTTTAAAAAGTTAATAGCTTTTAAAAAGTTGTACAAAATCTTTTCCAAAAAAAAATGTCTGAAAATTAGAATGGGCCACATAGAAACTAATGATTTCATGAAATATCAAGTAATTTTAAAACCAAGGCAAAAAATGGAACAAAGAGAAGAAAACGTGAGGTAGTTCATATTAAAAAACAAAAAAAAAACCCTGCTGACCTGTAGAACAGACTTAGAAGAGATGATTTAAAAATCATAACCTGATGGGTATGACCCAAAAAAGGGTCTAGCTATCATTCTTCAAAAAAACAAAGCAAAACAAGGGGCAGAGCCACGATGGTGGAGTAAAAAGACACACATACAAAAGGTCTCCACACACAGCCCAAAAAATACCTGTACAGAGGAACTCTCAACAAATTTTGGAGCAGCAGAAGTGGAAAACAACAGAGTGGAGGAGATTTCCAGCCCAGGGTGACCTGAAAGGCCCACAGGAAACATCTGTTGCACCAGATGCGGAGTGGAGCCTAGCCCAGCCTTAGCGGTGCAGCTCTTGAACAGCCCTTAAGGGTGGAATCTCCACTTGCGGAATCCCCAGTCCCAGTAGCAGCAGTTTGCAGATCCCTCAACCTACAGGTGCCAAGGGTCAGTGATGGGGTTTTTACAGCTGACCAGGAAGGGAGAAGGGCTTTCCATAGCTCCAGCCTAAGGCAGCCACCACAGAGGCCATATAGGCAGGTGGCCACATTGGTAGGCACAGCAACCAGACCATTACTAGAGCATAAAAACCTCTGGGGGCATTGAAGAGCTGAGTCTTGCCTCAGCCCTGTGTGGAGGCCCTAAGGGAGTTGGTCTTTGTCTCACACTGAATGGCAGCCCTGCCCACCTAGTTTATCTGAAAATCAGCCCCCAGTGCTGACTTGGCAAAACTGGAGGCCAGGTGGCTGTGGAGAGGTAACTGCTAAGATTCTGGGCACAAAAATCCCTCTCCACTTCCAGACTAGTACATGCTTGATAGTGCCACCTTGGAGGAACTGAGATTGCACAGATTCCCAGAGTATACCCTACTCTTGACAAAGGACCCAAAAGTCTACTAACTGATTGGGAAAATGCCCAAAATAGGGGAAAAAAATAAGACTATAGAAGGTTACTTTCTTGGTGAACAGATATTTTCTCCCATCTTTTCAGATGAGGAAGAACAATGCTTACCATCAGGGAAAGACATAAAAGTCAAGGCTTCTGTATCCCAAACATCCAAAATAAATATTCAATGGGCTCAGGACATGGAAGAGCTCAAAATGGATTTTGAAAATCAAGTAAGAGAGGAGGAGGAAAAAGAACAGGGAAGAGAAATGAGAGAGATGAAAGAAAAACATGAAAAGCAGGTCAACACCTTGCTAAAGGAGACCCAAAAAAATGCTGAAGGAAATAACACCTTGAAAAATAGGCTAACTCAACTGGCAAAAGAGGTTCCAAAAGCCAATGAGGAGAAGAATGCTTTAAAAAGCAGAATTAACCAAATGGAAAAGGAGGTTCAAAAGCTCACTGAAGAAAATAGTTCTTTCAAAATTAGAATGGAACAGATGGAGGGTAATGACTTTATAAGAAACCAAGAAATCACAAAACAAAACCAAAAGAATGAAAAAATGGAAGATAATGTGAAATATCTCATTGGAAAACCAACTGACCTGGAAAATAGATCCAGGAGAGACAATTTAAAAATTATGGGACTACCTGAAAGCCTTGATCAAAAAAAGACCCTAGGCATCATCTTTCATGAAATTATCAAGGAAAACTGCCCTGATATTCTAGAACCAGGGAGCAAAATAAATATTGAAAGAATCCACCAATCACTGCCTGAAAGAGATCCAAAAAGAGAAACTCCAAGGAACAGTGTGGCCAAATTCCAGAGTTCCCAGGTCAAGGAAAAAGTATTGCAAGCAGTTAGAAAGAAAACAATTCAAGTATGGTGGAAATACAATCAAGATAACACAAGATCTAACAGCTTCTACATTAAGGGATCAAAGGGTGTGGAATATGATATTCCAGAAGTCAAAGGAACTAGGACTAAAACCAAGAATCACTTACCCAGCAAAACTGAGTATAATACTTCAGGGGAAAAAATGGTCTTTCAGTGAAATAGAGGACTTGCAAGCATTCTTGATGAAAAGACCAGAGCTGAAAAGGAAATTTGACTTTGAGACATAAGAATCAAGAGAAGCATCAAAAGGTAAATAGCAAAGAGAAGTCATATGGGACTTACTAAAGTTGAACTATTTACATTCCTATAGGGAAAGACAATATTTGTAACTCTGGAAACTTTTTTCAGTAACTGGGTAGTTGGTGGGATTACACACACACACACACACACACACACATGCACACTCACACACACAGAAAGAGAGACAGAGCACAGGGTGAATTGAATGGGATGGGATCATATCTTAAAATAATGAAATTAAGCAGTGAGAGAGAAATATATTGGGAGGAGAAAGGGAGAAATGGAATGGGGCAAATTACCTCTCATAAAAGAGGTAAGTAAAAGACTTTTCAGTGGAGGGAAAAAGGGGGGAGATGAGAGAGAAAACATGAAGCTTACTCTCATCACATTCAACTAAAGGAAGGAATAAAATGCACACTCATTTTGGTATGAAAACCTATCTGGCAATACAGGATAATGGGGGAGAAGGGGATAAGCAAGGTGGAGGGGATAATGGAAGGGAGGGCAGTGGGAGGAGGGAGCACTCTTGGGGAAGGATAGGATCAAAAGAGAGAATAGAAGAAATGGGGGGCAAGATAGGATGCAGGGAAATATAGTTAGTCTTATACAACAGAACTATTATGGAAGTTATATGCAAAACTACACAGATATGGCCTATATTAAATTGCTTGCCTTCCCAAAGGGAATGGTTGGGGAGGGAGGGATGAAGAGAAGCCAGAACTTAAAGTTTTAGGAACAACTCTTGAGTATTGTTCTTGCAACTAGGAAATAAGAAATACAGGCAATAGAGTATAGAAATTTATCTTGCCCTTCAGGACAAAAGAGAAGATGGGGATAAGGGACAGAAGGGATGTTAGAAGGCAGGATAGGTTGGGGATAGGGGTAATTAGAATGCTGGGCATTGTGGGGTGGGGGGAGGGGAGAAATGGGGAGAAAGTTTGCAACCCAAGATTTTGTGGCAACGAATGTTGAAACTTAAATAAATAAATTTACAAAAAAACAAAAACAAAAACAAAAAAATCCAAACCACAACAAACAAACTATAAAAGGAAATTTATCAAATCTCTCAGAACTGGAGGGCAAAATACAAATTAAAAGAAGAATCCATCATTCATATTGTGAAAGAAGCTCCAAAATGAAAATACCTAATGTTATAGCCAAAATCCAGAGCTCAGAAGGGAAAAAAACCAAACAAACAAACAAAGAAAAATACATTACATGCAGCCTGAAATAAAGAATTCAAGTGCTGAGGAACTGCAGGCAGAATCACACAAGATTTATCAGCCACCATGTTAAAGAAACACAGAGCATGTAATGATATTCCAGAAGGCAAAGGAACTAGACTCAGCAAAGAATAACTTACCCAGTAAAACCGATTAAAATACTAAGGGCTAAGGGGAGGAACAGAAGAAAAAGAGAGAATTGTCAAGTACTCTAGAGGAGAATAAAAGAACTGAGAAGGAAATTTGATATATAAATGGAAGAGTCAAGAGAAGCATAAAAAGAATACAGAGGTAAACACGAGTAAGTAGTCATAAGGAGTCATAAGGAGAAACATTAAGTGTTTCTATTCAAATATAGATAAATGATAGGTGTAGCACCTCAAACTCTATCATCATTAGGAGTTGTACAGAGAGTCTATTTAAACAAAGGATGAGGTAATAATGTTAATGCTTTGGTAATTTTTGAAGAATGAAAAGGGAAGGGAAGAGTAATGTTTTGGGGGAAGGGAGAAGAGAGAGAAAGAATGAAGAAAGTTATCTTACATAAATGGAATGCACAAATAAACAAAAAGGAGGAAGAAGGTAGTGAGGAAGGAAGAGAACCAAATTACCAGTACCAAAAATGCAAATAAAACTTTAAATTCATGACTAATGAATAATTAATAGCAATTTTGAAAGATATTTCACCCAACTAAATACCAACAAAACTTACGATCTAAATGAAATGAATGAATATTTAGAAAAAAAAATCCCTGATAAGAACAGGAAAATGAAGTACCCTTTCTTAGAAAGTAACCCTTTCTGAGAAAAAAAGATTTTGAACAAGCCAGAAGTAAGCTCCCAAAGGGGGAAAAAAGAGAAGCAGATAAATTTACTAGTGAATTCTACCAAACATTTAAAAAAAATTAATTCCAATAGTGCATAAACTTTTTAGTAAAAATTAGAAGAGCGTTGATCCTAGCAAATTCCTTTGATGACTCAAATATGGGTTTGATGTCTCAACCATGGAGGATAAAACAGAAAAAAAAAAAACCAAAACTATACCAAAATCTCTAATGCATATTGATGCAAAAATTTCAAATAAAATGCTAGCAAGCAGACTACAGCAACACATTTCAATGATCATACACTAATAGGATGAATTTATATCAAGAATGCGGGACTCATTCAAAATTAATAAGAACTATAAAAATAATTGAATGCATTACTAATAAAAACAACAAAAACATGATTATGTCAATAGATGCAGTAAAAACTTTTGACATATTAGCTTTGACAAAACCTACGACAATATTAACTTCTTTCAAAAACATTAGAAAGTGCAAGAAGAAACAGAGCTTTACTTAAAATGAGAAGTAGTATATATCTAAAACCAAAAACCAACATTATCTATAATGGATTTAAGCTAGATGACCTTTCAGTAAGATCTGGGGCAAAACAAGAATGTCGTTTATCATTACTAATATGCAATACAGTGCTAGAAATTCTGGTTATAAGATGATTACAAAAATAAACTAGAAGAATAAGTATAGATGAAGAGGAAAAATCCGCATTATTATACCTTGTAGATTATATTATGGTTTGATTTGAGAAACATAGAAAATCAATTAAAAAAAACTAAAAGAAACAAAAATTTCAACAAAGTTTCAGTATATAAAATAAACCAACAGGAATCATCAGCATTTCTGTATGTTACCAAAAAAAATCTAAATGGAGGAGACAGAAAAAGAAATTCCATTTAAAATAACTGTAGATAACATCAAACTACAGATAGTATAAAAAACTTGGGAATCTATTTGCCAAGACATGGACACACAGGAATTATATGAACACAGTTACAGCTCACTTGACATAAAGGCATATAAGTGCTTGGTGAAATATCAATTGTTTATGGATAGCAACAGTTCTGAGATACCACTCCCCACACACCAGATTGGCAAAGTGGACAAAAAAGAAAAATTACAAATGCTGGAGGAGTGGTGGGAAAACATGTACATAAACACATAGTTGGTGGAGCTGTGAACTGGACCAGGCATTCATTCTGGAAAAAAAATTCAGAACTATGCCCTCATATCCATTAAATTGTGCAAACCCTTTGACCCAATAAACCCACTCTTAGGTCTGTACCTCAAAAAGACCAAAGAGGAAAAGGAATTTTATGTATAAAAATGTTTATAATAAGACTTCTCATGGTTTCCAACAATTGGAAACTAATCAAGTGAGGAGTGACTGAATAAGCAACTTTGAATGACAGGAACTCTGATCAAGATAATGATCAACCACGAGTTCAAAGAATCTTGATGAAACATGCTATTATCCTCCAGACAGAGAACTGATGAACTCACATCACAGACTGAAGCATTTTCTTTCTCCTTTTTGGTGACATGTTTGATGCAGGAATTTGTTTCACTTGACTATACATACTTGTAACACATTTCATTTTTTGATTTTCTCAATAATTGAAAGAGGGGGAGGGAAGGAGAGAATTTAAAAGGGAAAATGAAATTGAATGAAAGTACCCTGTCAAGGTAAGAGGGGGCCAGGTTTTGAAGAGCTTTAAAGTCAAATAAAGATACTTTATTTTATCAGTTGGTAGTAGAAAGTCACTAGAGTTTATTAAAAATGGGGTAATATAGTAAGACTTATTCTTGAGAAACATTAATTTCGCCAGGGAATGGAGAATGTACTAGAATGGGAAATATTTGATGTAGGGAGAACAACCAGATTATTGCACTTGTGCAGGTGGAAAGTGATGAGGTAAAGGTATGAGGTAATAGTGTGGGGTTAGTGTCAGAGAATGGAAGATAAAATTGTCAGGACTTGGATGTCAGGCTGTGAGAAAGAATGAAGATTTAAAAATGTGAATCTGGGTGAATGGAAAGCTGTGATGCCCTTACCAGTAGTAATTCATGTGAAATATGGCAGTTTGAATGGACTGAAAACATCAGATTAATTTGTTGTTGTTTGTCTTTTGCGTTTGAAGAGGACCATGACATCAGGGAAATGATAACATGACTTGCAGTTGACTTTGATTTGAGTGAAGGAGGGCTGTGCAAGGTCATTGGCTTTACTTTCTCCTCCAGAGCCATCTGGAACCAGTGACCAGATATTCATCAGGATGACTAGAGATGGTTCAGGATGCAATGGGAGACCCTGGCCTCCCCTTGACTTGGGCTAAGGTCTTTTCAGGTACTCCCACAGAATGAGATAACACCCATTCAGAAAATGGAATTCTTTAAGAAGTGTGTCAAGGAAATGGCCCCTTTAATTAGAACAAAAAAATCAAGTTGGGAGGAGAATACCCTCAGAGTTGCTGTTCTGAAGAGAAACATCTACCATTGACCTTCACTCTAAGCCAGAAGGACCCAAAATACAGTCATTAAGTGGAACTTGGGCAGGGACCAACTGTGGTCCAGTCTATAGGCTTCAGAGTGAACTAGGTTTAAGGTTTTGTGGAAGAAAGAAAGACATAAAGAAAGAAAGATAGAAAGAAAAAAAAATCTAGCCAGTAAACTCCAAGTTAACTGGGCAGGTTCTGGCCATCAAAATTTACCTTCCTTTACCTTATTGAATCAAAGGGTTTGCACAATTTAATGGATATGAGGGCATAGTTCTGAAATTTTTTCCAGAATTAATATCTGGTCCAGTTCATAGCTCCACCAGCTATGTATTTATGTACATGTTTTCCCACCACTCCTCCAGTATTTGTAATTTTCCTTTTTTGTCCATTTTGCCAATCTGATGTGGGGAGTGCTATCTCAGAACTGCTTTAAATTGTTTTGTCTAATTATTAGTGAACTAGAGCATATTTTCATATATCTATTGATAACTGAGTTTTCTTCCTCTGAAAATTGCCTATTCATAACCTTGATCAGTTAGAGAATGATTTATTACAAGTTTGACTCAATTCCCTATCTTATCTTGACTCAGTTCCTTATAACTTAGCAATGAGACTATCAGGACAACTTGCTGTATATGTTTTTTCATCAAGTTTCCTGTGTCTCTTCTAATTTTAGCTGCATTGACTTTATTTATGCAAAAAGCTTTTTTTAATTTTATGCAATCAAAATTGATCATGTTGCCTCCTGTGAACCTTTTTATCTCATGTTTGGTCAAGCAGAAGGAGAGAATGAGCTAAATTACCCAGCTAGCTGAGTCCCCATTCAGGCAACCTGGTCTACTCACAGGTTGTGTTTGTCTCTCATTTTCAAAGAGAATCATGACATCTAGGAAATGATGGCATGACTTGCAGTTGACTTTGATTTGAGTGAGGGACACTTTCCAAAAGTGTACCTGCAAAGGCCTTAGTCTAAAAGGGCCAGGGTCTCCCATTGCATCCTGGGCCATCTCTTGTCATCCTGATGAATATCTCTCTGGTCACTGGAACCAGATGACTTTGGAGGAGAGATTGAGGCTGATGACTTGCACAGCCCTCCCTCACACAAATATGCCGTATGACAGAGCAGTCTAAAAAGCTAATAGTCTACATGGCATTTAGAAAGACAGGATAGCTAGGAAAGGGGAGGATTACATCATTGCTATTAATGACATTTTAAAAATTGATTCTTTCTGTTTTTATATTATATTAATTTCCAGATATTTCTCTTTTCAAGAGTAAGTTGTCTCTTATAACAAAGAATTCAAAAAAAGAAATACAAGCACTTCAACAAAACTAATTAACACATCTACCAACTGTGATAGTATATGTAATGTTCCTCACCCATTGTACCCCACCTCTGTAGAAAGGGGAGGAGAGATTTCCACACCCTCCACTTTTCTCTCACTAGGTATGATATCTTAAAAATATCTTAAAAATCCAGAAAAGGATGATGAGAATGGGGAGAGAAATGAAAGACTGGAGGAGAATTGAGGCTGATGACTGGCATAACCCTCCCTCACTCAAAACAAAGTCAAGTGCAAGTCAAGTCATCATTTCTCTGATGGCATGGTCTTCTTCAGCAATGAAGGATGAACACACAATCCACTCTCAGCAATTGCTAGTAATCCACATTCTGACCTTCCATTTGATTTTTATTGATTCTGCATATAGTTTTCCAAAAATGTGTTATCTTTTCTCATAGCAGACGAGACCCTTGAGAAAAGAAAGTTTCATTATTGTCTTTGTAACCCTAGTGCCTAAGGTACTGTATGTTCTTAATAAATATTTGAGTAATTGAACTAAGTGAATCATCAACTACAGATATTTACAATGGAGAAGAGGAGGTTTAAAGGGGATGTGAGAACTGTTTTTTTTTTCTTCAACATCTGAAAGGCTGTAAGGTGGTAGAAGGACTAGATTTCATTCAAATGTAAGTAACTCCTGGATGAGGAAATTCTATCAATGAAGTTTGGCATTTTTTCTTGCAATTTTTGTTCTGAAAGAGTATTCTATAATGATATGGGATGAATTTATTTGCCTATAATCACCTGGTCATTATGTATCAGGGGTAGGACATGAACCCAAGACTTACTGGCACCAATATAAGTTTTATTTGCCTATGTCATGCTGTCTCTTAGCTATGACTATGATAAAGTGGATGAAAAGGAAGTGGAGAAGAAAGAGGAGGATTTGGGGTGTAATCAAGGGAAAGAAATCCTATATGACTTATCTTGTAAGCTTGCATGACTAAGACAGTTATCTTGCAATGCAGAGAAACCAGGAAGAAGTGCAGTTTGAGAGAAGATAAATGCATTTTGGAAGAAAATTTTAGATTCTAGTATATCACACAAATGACATAAAGCCAAATTTTATTTATTTGTTGCACCTTGAGAGAGAGACAGTACTCAAAAATGCAAAAGGAGTTCCTTAATTTATTTTAGGGGATCAAGTTTTAGATCTATCCATAATTATATATATAACCAACATATTAATTAGAATCTATCTTTATCTACTGTCTTGTGTATGTGACCAACGACTTCTATATGCCAACACTTCAATGATTCTGTTAGAACAACTGATGGTCTTAAAAGTAATATTGCTTGATTTTTTGTAAATATTTTCCAATAATCCTAGATTTCTTCTTAAAATAAACAAAATTAGTGATATTTTTACTTCATGGCTTTTTAAAATTTATAGCTTTTTGTAATTTTACTTTATGGTTTTCTAAAGTAGTTCTACTGTAGTTTTTATAATGACTCTTCAAGGAAAATATACTCATGGCTTCAATTATACACTTATGTCTTTCAACTTTCTTTGTCAGGGGAAGCACTGATGTCATACTTGAGGACTATAAAAGATTCGCAGACTTACTTTTGTGCCAAGGACCTTGATATATTGTGACATAATAATCACATTTCCCTGTATTTCTACATTTCCACTTTTTTCCTAAATCATAGTCAGTGACAGAAGCTTTGGAGAAGGAAAATACCATGGTAGAAGGGCTGATTTGGTCTATCTCAGTCCTTTACACTCTCCAGCCTTACAACTTTAAGGGTTAAGGGTTATGATAGGGGACTTTATCTCCTTTCCATCAGCTACAATATGCTTGTTTCCTTATTGTATGGAAATAAGCAAAACTTGTTTTTAAAAAAAACAATAAGATCAAGGCACTATAAGAAAGAATCACAAGTTATAAGAAATGGGGACCGTTCCTGGTTATTTTTACAAATGTATGAAGTAAACAAAATATACCTGGGTTATAAAATGTGCCATCCAATCAATGTCCATAGGCAGAACCCCAGAATAGAGGGAAGTCACTTCTATAGAGGGTACAGTCACCAAATTGGGTGCAGACTGGTAAGAACAGGATGTACAGAATTTCACTTGGGGTCTGGGAGTCAAACCTTAAGGTACGGAAGAAACAGGCTATCTCGAAGCTTTCTATTTAAATTGTTTTTACTTGCTAAAGAGGTGCTAAGTTCAGGTCTTTTTTTAATGCTTCTGAATGACTGCAAGAGCTATCAACATCCTTTACATTTTGCACCCTGGGAGAAAGTCTCAGTTACTCTGGCCCAGTTACATCTCTGTGGGAAGCTCATAGCACTACAATGTGCCACAGAAAGGAATTAGCTCTTTTAGGACAGCAAAAGTTAATTTCAGTTTGGTCTGGCTGAATTAAGATGTTCTTGATTCCTTGACCATTTACACTGGCTACAATGCAATTAGGTAGGTTGTATCTTGGTTAGATTGCAAATTGCACTCTACTGGGAAGACACGTGACCCCCTCCCCACCCCCAGACACAAACACACACACACACACACACACGCACAGTATAGTTAACTATAAGAGATAGCATTAGGTTTATGGTATTAATTATTTGTCAGATTTTAACTTCCAGTATCATATGATTGTTGAAGTAGAACTCAATGAAACCTTATATTTCCTTTAATTTTTTCTCCCCACCCCCATCTTATAGATAAGGAAACTGAGGTCCAAAGTGTATGAGTTGCTCAAAGGGACACATCTAGCAATTGATAGAGCTGGAATTTGAATCCATATTCTCTGTCTTCAAATCTCTCACTCTTTCCCCTCATTGTTCCCCAACATTGTTTCTCTGGCAGATAAGAAGCTGAATTAGCTTAATTTCAAAAGGATACCTGAATTCTCATGGCAATGTTGAGGGGGTAAAAGGAATGTCAAAAGTGATAACGTTTTAAACTGCTTGATAGAATAGGGACTGACTAGTAATCAATGTGCTGACTATGGACATGTGGAACTTTCAGATTTTTGAAATTATCAGAGGATAATTTAAACTTTGATTTTTACTGTTATCTATATGGTCAATCGGGTTTTAATTTCCAGTTCAATTTACTTTACTTTTTTTCCCCAAAGTAAATCTTTCTAATTTGTGTCATATAAATAGCTTCATATTCCTATGTTCTTTTCACTATACCCTAAGTTAGATTGAACCATTTGCCAAAATGTAAATACTAACGGCCCTTTTGTTGATTAGCCTTTCAGCATAGAAAATGGTTCTATCATCAGAAAGGTAGTGTAGGAAACTGAAAAACAAAGTGTTTTCTCTTTCTTCCATCTGTAGTTGAGAGTGGTGATAGAGGAGTTTTAACTTCTCTCACAACTTGTGAAAATTTGACTTAGGATATTCTTATTTTAACATATTTGCAAACGAACAACCTTCGTAGATGTTGCTTTTGTTATGGGCTACTTTTCTTATAGGACTCAGCTGCTTTCTTATGCTGGATTATAATGTTTAATCTGAAGAAGAGCTAACCAAATAGCTTCCATCAAGTATTGCCACACATGGAAACCAATACAAATGGTAGGGAATCCCAAGAGTTGGGGCAGGTATGTGGTACGTATATTCCCCACTTACCCCCTTGCTGAGGCTGTCCAACTAGCCCACCCATATTTTCTCAAGACCAAGGAAATACTGTTTAGAGTTTAGTAGCCTCCATAGCGCTCTCCTAGGTTGACTTTCTGAAGCCCCTTGGCCTAGGAATTGCAGCATGCTTGTGATCAGCATAGGATCATTTTGTGGAGAGGAATTAATGCATCTGGCTACAATCCCTTTTGCCCATGGCAAACTTTTGATCATATAAAAATAGGGATTATAATACTCTATAGATTACATGATATAGCAGAAAGAGGTTTGAATTTATTCAGAGAAATTTGGTTTAAATTCCTATTTTGTTACTTATCACTTGTATGACCTTAGACGTGTCAATAAAGCTTTCTAGACCTGTTTCCCTGTCTCTAAAAAGAATGGTTTAGATTAGGTGACTCCTAAGGTACCTTTCAACTCTGTCTCTGATCCTATTTTCCCTACCTACCACAGAATGTTAGGGTGACTCTGGACTCAAAAATATACTACCTGCCTTTGATATATACTGTCTGTGACCATGGGCAAATAAGGGAAGGTCTCAGTGCCTTGGGCAATTCTCTTAGACAGATGAGTAGTCTTTGATCTCTAGGGAGTGGTCCCCATGCCTATGAACTCCCTATTCTGAATCAAAAGCTGAGAATGTTTGAAAAAAAGTGCTTTGTAAATGGTAACATATAAATATGAGCTTAATATGTCATGCCCGCATATGGCAAAGCAATATCCTAGAATGGTTTTATTGAATAATACAAGTAGACAAGAGAGAAAAAAGTGGGCTAGAAGGAAAGAGCTTCTCAGTTTCGTAAATATTGGTAATTTTATCATTTTATAGATTTTATCATTTTATAGATGAATCTCTGAGATCAAATATGATCTTTCATTCGAAAATTGAGGATGCTGAAGCTGAGAATGATGGCTTAACTTGTTCAATACCATACAGCTAGTTAAGTCATGTGACTTAGATTCTGAATACACAGAATTTAGCCCTGTCAGAATTTGCCAATCTTTATTGCCTTATCCACAAAGTAATACATTCTTGAGTCGTGTGTTATAGGTAGCATTGCATTCTTTTCCCATGCTTCTCATCTTCATCCCTGTAGTTCCTTCTACTGAATTGTAAACAGTAACAGGTCTTTAAACCTAGTGTACTTTTAATACTTATTTATTTGATTAGTTTAAATGGATGAATAATCAAGTATTGGGAAGCTGAAGGTTGTTTAGCTTTTTCTTTTCCTTTTGGTAATGATTTGGAGGAATATAAAATTTTTAAAAATCTAATTCCACTTTTACCAGGACAGAAATTGAAGTTGACAGAGAAGTGACCAGTCCTAACTATGATACATTATAGAACTGAAATGGTGATTCCTTACTGTGCTATGAAAATCATTAGGGGAAAAAAAAAAACTACTCAGTAAAAGAGACGTATGCTCTCTTTCAGATTTAAAGTTGGTCAGTGTTTTATATTTCTAATTATTTTTCCTTCTTTTTAATTATTTCAATATGATTAATAAAAATTACATCAATGAATTATTAAGAAATTGCAGTAGACTTATTGGAAAAAATGTTGAATATAGTACTTCAAGGATCTATAATTTTACTGATGAAGATCCTACTCCTATTGACTCTGATTATGGCCATTCTCCAATTTACTTAATGGTTTTGGAAAGTTATTTTCCCCTAAAACCTTTATTTCCTGAGATTGATCCGTGAAGACACTCTCAGAATATAGGCTGAATGATCCATGGACAAATGATACTCAGTCTATCACTAAACCATGAGAACAAAGTCCTACAATAATGCTTCATCATTATTCTCAAGAACTCTACCTGCAGAGGGGAGCTTCAAACAGGTCCTACAAAGCTAGAAAGGATTATAAAATGTCATATAATAATTAAAAGAAACAGGGAAGCTAAGTGGCACAGTGGATAGAGTGCTGAGTCTGGAGTCAGGAAGACTCATCTTTCTCAGTTCCAATCTGGCTTCAGACACTTACTAGCTGTGTGACTGCAAGCAATTCATTTAACCCAGTTTCCACATCTGTATAGTAAGATGGAGAAAGAAATGGCAAACTACTCCAGTATCTTTGCCAAGATCAAACCCAAATAGGGTAATCAAGAGGTGGTCATGACTGAAATGACTGAACAACGACAACACAACTGATTAAAAATTATACAGTGCCTGGGGGCCTACAATCTTTAGAATTTATTAGGGCTATCCTTCTGCCACCAAGTAGGACTGAATTTATGCTTTCCCATTATGAAAGGTATCTCTCTTAGCTTCATAGATATGCAGAAAAATAGACTATAGTTTATCTTAGTATCATTCTCTTTAGCACAAAATCAACTATAATTGAAGGGAAAATGAATAAATGAACATTTATTTGGTACTTCTTATGTGCAAAGCACTGGGGAAACAAATACAAAGGTAACTTTTACCAAGTTTGCTTATAGTATGGTAGATGTTGGGGAAGGAAATTGGGCTAGAAGCAATACTATGGGTCTGGGTACAGGGGATACTGTCTTTCCTTGGGCTCCTAGATTTAGTTGCCTGTTGATGGCATTTAGAAGTTTATGGTAGCTAAGAAGATGGATCCTTTCTCCATAGTTATTTTGCCCCTCAGTGATGACTTTTGGAGTCTGGGCTGAAAGTATAACTGTGGGTTTTGTGGATACTATTATTCCTGAGTTTCTTGAGTTCAGGATGCTGAGTTATCACCAGTGGAGTATAAAGGGAAATGAAGGTTGAGGTGGTATTTCCTGACACCTATTATTTCCAGTCTCTTCTAAGAAATCTTTGCTGTTTCAGCTAGACTTACTTGCCTGCTTGACAGGTAGCAGTTGGTTGAGAAGTGATGGGAATGGTTAACCCCTTCTTCAGGAGTTATTTCTTGGGTTGATGACTATGAGGTTAGAATGCAAGAAGGGATGGTGATTTATGAATGCTATTTTAAAAGCTTTTGAATTTGGCACTCCACACTCTCTCCATCTATGTTCTAAGTAGTGGGTGAAGTCATGACTGTAGTCTAGCCTGATTGGGACAAATGTGTGATACCATGGTAAGAGCACTACAAAGAAATAGGGTAATTCTGTGCTTGTGCTAGCAAAGGGAAGTTGGAAAACAAGGAGAAAAAGGAAATATAAAATCCAAGAGAAGAAAGCTGCAGAATGACAGTAAAATTCATTCCATATAATATCAAAGAATAAAAACTCCTTGACAGTAGGGATTAATTCATTCATTCTATTTGTAGCTGCAGTGTCTATCACAGTTCCTGGAACATAATAGGAATTAAATAAATGCTTGTTGATCCATGTTGTCATGATCTCTAGAATTACATACATACATATGCATATTTGCGTGTGTACACATATATAATGTCATTGTTGTTTAGTCAGTTTCAGGCATGTCCAGCTCTTCAGGAGCCCATTTGGGGTTTTGTTGGCTAAGATACAGGAGTGTTTTACTATTTCCTTCTCCAGTCCATTTTACAGATATGGAAATTGAGTCAGATAGGATTAAGTGACTTGACCAGAATTACATAGCTAATGAGTTTCTGAAGACGTATTTGAACTTAGAAAGATCACTTTTCCTAACTGCAGGCCCAGTATTGTATCCACTCTTCCACCTAGTTGCATACACACACACACACACACATTCATATAAAGAGAGCCATACATACATACATACATACATACATACATACATACATATGCGTGTATCCTCCCTCCCCCCAAAAATGAGAGGGAAGTTCAGAAAAGACAGTGACTTGCCCAAGGTCATGTAAGTAGCAAGCACAGCACTGAGATTAAAACCCAGATGCTTTGACTCCATACCAGTATTCTTCTAACTTAACTACACTGCCCTATAGAGGTTAATATTAATGCTTGAGCAGATAGAGCCTCAAGAACGATTTATACTGGACAACAACACTGTAGGGAAAATATAGCATGCTTTCTGATATCTTTACTTGACAGTGTGTAAGGTATATAGCTGTAACACTCAAGGGAAATAAACATGGGCTATTTTTCTTTATGGATAAGAGCATTCCTACTCTTGCAAGCAATAACTAATTAAAAAATATCATAATATAGTACCTGACATAGGAAAAGCATTCCCATACAATGAATAAAGTGAAGAAGATGTATTGTGTCTAAGAGAAAAGAGCAGTCTGTTGCTACAAGCAGAAAACCAAGCTAGTTAGTCTAAGTGTACATTTTGGTTCCAAAGTAAGAAATGAAAATGGTATAATAGTGGGGAGACAGCTGAAATTGATTCTGTTTTCCAGTTTACAAGTACAGTCTTTTGTAACTGTCAGCATAGCACTCACATTCTCCTCAATTAGACACTAGAGAATAATTTGTGATCATTTCAGTGTGCCAATTTTTTTAAAACAAAAATAGACATATCCTGTAAATCTGTTTCTGTGAATACTATTCTACCAGGAAATATGAAAGCAAAAGTACTTCCATTAAATGATATTCTATTACCCAACTCCTTTTAGTTGCAGCATTGCTTGAAGGAGAGTTTGATTTTTGGTGGGGATTGAGGGTGATGGAGGGTTACTTTCCCAACCCCAATCTACTTGTGTTTCAGAAATTTAAGATTCCTTAAGTTGCACACTATTCCAAGCAGACCTGAGTTGCTTCTGTCTGTGCTTGGACTATTATATTAGATTTCTTATTAGTCAACCTACTTTAAATCTCCTGTAATTCTTCCTTGTTAGGGCTGCCTAAATCATACTCATAAGGCACTGGTCTGTTCATGCTATTCCTTTGTTTAATAACTTTCAGTGTCTCCTTATTGCTTCTAGAACTAAATACAAAATCTTCTATTTCACATTTAAATTTCTTGATAACTTTACTCCAACCTACTTTTCAGGAATTGTTATACGTTGCTCCTTTCCATATACTCTCTGGTCCAGCATAACTGACCATCTGACTTTTGCTCATTCATAGTATCCCATATCTAATTCCTGAGCCTTTAAACAGGTTTTCCTCTAAATTTTGAATGTATTCCCTCCCCACCTGTGGATTTTAGAATCACTATCTTCCTTCAAGGATAAACTCAAATGCTTCCTCATACATATATGGCCTTTTCTGATTCCCTCCACTGCTAGTGACTATCACCAAAAATTACTTTATCTTTATTTTGTATATAAATATCTCATATCTCCCTGGAGCTACTCTCAGATCACTTGATCTCATAGTTTGGGGGCCCCACATAGACATTAAATAACTGCACTTTCCGACAAGGCTTCTGTCACCAAGGACTTGATTCTAGACATGCTGCCCTTGATCTCCCTCTGCTACGTTTACAATTGATTATAATCCAATTCTAGTTAACTTTCAGAAATTTATATTTGCTGAAAAGTTATGGCAAAAACAGTAATTACAAAATATTTCCTCCAAACTATGAGTACACTCTAACCTTGTACATATGTGGACAATGGGACAAACTTAAGAAGCAGCTAGGTGGCACAGTGAATAGAATGGTGGATTTGGAGTCACAAAAAATCTGGGTTCAGACCTGCCCTCAGACACTTACTAGTTGTGTGACCTTGAGTAACCCATTTAACCTCTATTTGCCTCACTTTTCTGTAAATTGAAGATAACAATAGCACCTACCTCTCAGTTTTGTTGCAAGGATTAAATATAACAATATTTGCAAATATTTATAAAGTACTTAACACAGTGCCTGGTATATAGTAGATATTAAATATAGTTAACTTTTATAATTATTACTCAAACTAAAAATACAACGGTACTAGGTAGGACTGCACTAGAAAGCGTTTAGCATCTGTGAAAAATAAAGTATGCTAGATACACTTTCAAGTTGAATATGTATTAACTTTTTCTCTATCACTTTGTGAAGTCTATACAATCAGCAAAAGAATAAATCAATCACTGATTTGCAGCATTTGGCAATTTCTGATGTGTAAATACTGAAACTGAAAATTGGATTGTCTACTTTGATGACCTAGAAGCTGGCTACAGCACACTGCTGCTGGTGAGGCATGCGTATGATGGACAGGTATAGCAAAAGAATATACTCATGCCTAGAAATCCTTTTCTTCTATTGGAGTGTTTCTGTCAGTTTCCCTTTAAGTGCAGTCTTCTGGGGGGCTGTGAGAGTCATTGCCTTGGTATATTCATCTTAAGGTTGTTAGTCACCATATCCACCTTCTGTGGCTATTGCTATCAGCTCTGGTAGACTTGGCTACTGAGTACAGTCACTGGTGGGACTGCTGATAGGACATGAAGATGTCCTGCATTCACATAGTCATCTGGTAGGGTACTGGAAGAAAGGGTAAGGAATTCTGTCCATTCCCTACCTGATTCTTTTCAAGGACCTCACTGAAAGTCCTCTACCCTTAGATTGGTCTATTTAAATTCTCAGCAGAACAAAAACAATATAAGTTTTAACAAAACTAGAATAAATTTATTTTTTTACGTTTTTGTCCTCATCTGAATCTCTATGTACTTTAAAAGATTTGTTCTTTTTATTTGGGATGATGTGCTAAAGTCATACTAGATACGTATGTGATTCTTATTATAGTGATTTGTTTTGTGTCGTTTCATATAACATCACATCATTTTGTATTCTTCATACTAACGTTTTTACAATACAAGAGAAAGCCTGAAATTAGTATATAATTATTGATAGAGTTATGTCTCTATAAATGGATCTGAAGCTTGTTTATTACTTTGTTATCACAAATATAGCAGCTGTGAATATTTTCCCCCACCAAATAATATTTAGTATATAGTCCCCCCCAAAATGGTGCTCAGGCAGACCTGGATTTGGGTCCTACCTCTGACATTTGCTAGGTGTGTACGAATAATTTGATGTCTCTGAGCCTTAGCTTCTCACCAGCAAAATGGAGATGAGAGCAACTGCCAATGCTCTTACAGGGTCTTATATAGAATTAGTTTCAGAGTCTGGATGACCTTGATTCACATCCTACCTCTGATACATATTGGCTGCAGGATGCCGGGCAAATCACTTTATCTCTCAGTTCCCCTAGCCAGGGGTGAGGAAACTATAGCCTTGAGGTCACATGTAGCTCTCTAAATCCTTAAAGGAGGTCCTTTGATGGTATCCAAAGTTCATAGAACAAATCTCCTTAATAAAAGGATTTGTTCTGTAAAACTGGGACTCAGTCAAAAGGCAGCAGCCAGAGACATGGAAGGCCACATGTGACTTCTAGGCCACATGTTCCCTATCCCTGCTTGTGGCAATTCCTAAAGACAATAAGTTGAAAAGGAACTATTGATCCACATTTATACAAGGATTTTCTTAACAGGAGTTCCCAATGCCAGTGAAATCACAGGTCTAATGGAGTAACAAGAAAACCACAAAACAAACAAGAACAGCTATGATAACTGTCACAATATTTTTGTGAATTTCAGAAGAAATTACTTTGATTTTCAGATTTTTCTTCTCTATGCATATGAATAAACGTATTCATGTCTCTCCTAAGCTTTAGTCCTGCACCATCAATTTCTTTGTGGATAATTGTATCTAAATATTTCACAGTCATGTCAAATTTTAAAATCCTCAAATCAGTATGTATATATGTATGTATACGTATGCACGTATGTATGCTGTCCAAAAAATATGAACTTCAGAAAATGTTTCAGTACTTCCAAGTCATATCCCTGCAATGCTGAGTCAGAATTGCTGAGGGCTTTGAACTCTGCAATCCTCCTGTGAATGGTATCTAAGACAGCAATTAAAAAGATAGTAGAAATAGGTTTGGCTCTCAAAGGGAGAATTTGACTTTCCTGTTGAATTAGAATTTCTAGTCATAGAGATACCATCTTTGCCTCCTTCCATATCTTATTCTTAGAATTTATTTGTTTTGAACAACTGTAAAAATAGCAATCTTTTTAAAACCAGGAAAGATTTATTTTGTAGAAAATAATTTAACTTAATTCAGTGTGATATCCCTAATAGCATCATAATCTTTCTAACCAAGTTCATGTGATTAATTATAATATTTTGCTATATAACAATAAAAGATGAATTAAAATTTCATGCAATGTGGAAAAACACAATTCATAGTCCTCATGTCTTCTTGAATCATTAAGGAATAGCTAATTCTGTCCTAATAATAAAGCATCTGGATAATGGGTATAAAAGACTTTGCACTACATACCTTACACAGTTATTTTAAGAATTAAATTAGGGTATGCTCATACATATATTTTATATCTGGAAAATGTGTCATTCATTTAATACTAACTTTCTTCTTAAAAAATTTCTCCCCACACATTATTTTATTCACCTTCATAGCACCAATGTAAAATATTAATGAGCATATGGAAATACTGTAAAATAATATGACATTATTTAAAAACACATACTAGGATATACATCTAAATGGACTTTTCATCCCTCAGAATAGTTACTTTTGAAGGTTGAACTTGTGTTCCTGTGATGTTATCATTTCTCATTTATTTTTGGAATTCTACTTCTGAGTTGGCATGAGATCCATGCTTTTGAATATCCTCAAAGTTGGAAGATCTTTGTCTTCTGTATAAGGATATGCTCTTTGGAAATACACAAAATAATTTAGAGTCAAGTTCGCCAAATATTACACTCACTCTGGGTAAGACATTTTTGCTACAAAATCAGATATCATTACACAATAATGATACTGATTTTCTTATACTTACTATGAACAGTTTCTGAAGCTTAAGCCCAAAAGAGTAGTTCCATAAAAATGTTTTGTGTAATGTCAACTTTCTTTGAAAAAAATAATCCTAGCTGATAGTTCATGGTGGATATATAGGAATTCTATAGTTGTGATCTTATTCAATTGTTTCGGCATCTGCTGGAACTCTCTAAAGGGGGCAGCTAACAATTTCTGGACTTGCTTTAATGACAATTTTCTGCCTTTCAAGGTAGAGAAAGAAGTAAGGGGAAATCCCACAATTCTTTTCTAGATTTGTTTCTCAACAAAAGGAAGAAAATGGTTTCTGGCTTGTCAATGATGGGGGTCACTGGGGAGAAAAGGCATTTCCATCTTGACTCTGCTATAAGTGGGCATAATCTGGCAATATGCTATGTTTTGGAATAATGGATATAAAAGAGTTCAGAGGAAGAATAAAAAAAGAATTCAGAGGAAGAATGTGTAGTATCTCACATATTGAAATTCTATAGAACTTAACATAGAAAAGGATGAGAATTCTTAAGACTCAAAAAGAATGAAATGTGATCGTGAAGAAAAATTGCGTTGGGGTGGAGGAAGGGTTGTCTGAAGAGATTTCTGTGCATACACAAAGGACTACACTAACCAGATTAGATTTTTGAAGAGCCAAATTCAAAAAACAGAAATAAATATAAACAAGAGAGAATGAATCACACAGGCAAGAGGGCTGGCAGTCAAGACTCATCTTCCTGAGTTCAAATCTGGTACCAGACATTAATAGCTACTTGACCCTGAATAAATCACTTATACCAGTTTGTCTCAGTGTCCCTATCTGTAAAATGAGAGAAGGAAAAGATAAAGAATTACGGTATCTGTGCTAAGAAAACCTGAAACATGATCATGAAAAGTTGGACATGACAGAAAACAACTGAACAGCAAGACTGAGTTGAGAAGATGAATAGAACAGTGTGCCTACAGACTTGAAAGAATGTCTGGAGGGAAAATGGAAAGATCGAAGTGTGTCTAGTAAAGAAAGCTGAGGAAAGGGATTTTTTAGCAGTTGTAGGGGGAAATCAGGAAATCAAAGAAGTGATTCAACTATTATTCAGGGTGTTTGGAACAAGAAGATCTGAAAACAAAGAGCTAGAAGAATCCTTTGCTTGTTATGTTGCCTCTGTGTTCTCTGATAGTGAGAATAAATATTTTAAAATGGCTTGTTTAATTCAATTCCCCATAATCAAGATCAAAAGGATAGTTAATACAATAAAAACTCCAAAAAATACTTTAGGTTTGAATATTGGGCTTTCACCAAGCAGATGGAATTTACTAGGGATCAATAGGAAGTATTGTGCTTCACTTCAACATATAAGGTATGGTTAGATTATCATTTGTCTTTTTTAAAAAAAAAATCATTGTTTCTGTACTGCCAGTCAATAGTATGATATAGTAATGAAAGAAACTAATATGAATTTACTTTTGCCTTTTGCATCATCCCTAAGAGCAGAGGATGTTTTTTTTTTGTTGTTGTTGTTATTCTTCTACTCCCTATGCATAGGACAGTGTCTGGCATGCTTTAGCTACCTCTTAATACTGTTTTCCATGGACATATGTTTTAACGAGTAGAATTCCTCAAAATACCGGCTAAATATTTTAGGAAATTCTTTAAAATAAAAGTAACTTTTAAAAACTATTCTTCTTGGAGAGAAACCTGAATGTTATTCTTTTAGTCCATACAATTAATTAATGTGTAAGTGCTTGTCAAAATGTTAATATATGCTTTCTTTAAATGAAAAAAATTGACCTAGTGATTTGAGTTTTTACATTACCCATTTCCAACACCCAATATCAGATTAGGACTTCAATCTAAATTGTTTAGAATTTAGAATTAACTGCTAAAGACTGAATAATACATTGAATAATGGCTGTCCTTAATCTCCTTGATTCAGAGTACTTGTAGGAATTTTATGTGTGCCAGAGTGGACTTGGACAAAGTAATTTGTCTGGGTGACTTTGTTGATACTCTGAGGGTTTTCTTTCAATTTCCCTTCCTTTGTGTAAATAATGGCAAAAGCTCAGAGTGTGGAAATATTACTGTACAATTGGTGTTTCAGCATTTGTGTGGGATTGAACGTAAATGTTTGGGAGCAGATGGTCTTTTTTCTCCACAGTGCTAATCAAACTTTGATATATTTGGGCCTGCACGAGGGAAAGGCTGACAAGGCCGACTGAGTGCATCTGCTTAGTTGTTCCTTGCAGTTCTTGAGAAATGAATCGATGTTGAATTCCTGGCTGAAAGACCAAACCTGGAGAGTCAATATGGTGGCAAAAAATTCACAGAATCAATTAGAGCACAGCTAGTTGCCCAGGCTTTTCAAAATTAAGCCCTGGCTGACACTTTTGGCTCTCACATTGATGGGAAGCAATTGTATTCTTCTTAGCTTTTCATTAAAATTCCATTTGTGTCTTTGTATGAAAAAACAGAAAGAAAAATGCAACTTTGTTTAAAATTAGCTTCATAAAGAGTGTCCTTGAGAGGTCATTTTGGGACACATACATAGTTGTCTGTAGTTCATTTTAAAAAGTCATCTGGTGGGAAAAAAACTACAGTATTTTTAAAGTTATTGAGCATCCCATAGACACAAAATATCCAAAGCACCAAAAAAAAAAAATACCTCAACAATAAGCACCGTATTTTAGGAAAGTGAAAATGGAGACATGTCCATTTTAGGATAGCCAAAGTAGTGATACAGCTGTAAACTTTACCATAAAAGATTACTCAAAAAATAGGGGTATTTGAGTTACAGAAGAGAAAATTAAGAAGTAATATTATTTTGTCTTCAAAAATTTTAGGAACTGTGTGGATAAGAGGGATTAGATTTGTTTGTGTTGGATGTTTGGATTTGTTTTGGAGGGCAAAATTAGGAGCAATGTGTGGAAGTTGAAAAAAAATTAACTTATATTTAATGGAAGGAAATACTTACCAACACTGAAAGCTTTCCCAAAGAAGAATCATCTACCTTATAAGATAATGTTTCTTAATAAAATAATGTTTCCCAATGTTGAAATTCTTCATATGGAAGTTGGTTACTATACACTGTGAAAATCATGAAAGAGATTCCTAGAAAGGTACAGCCTCTTAGGTCCTTTCCAACTCTGAACTCTTATGAAATATTATTTTGCTGAAATATTTTCCACTTTTCACCTGGTCATGTTTGTAACTGATACAACTCATGATAGGAGGAATTAAATAAGGAATTAACAATGAAAATGAAGACCAAAATTCACATCAATATCAATTATAACAATCTTACAAAGAAGTTTTTCTGATATAATTCTATTTTTGTGACAAAAAGAGCAAAGATGTCCACAGACAACTTTAGTTTACTTTCTAAGAAGATGCACATGAGAGACAAAGAGGTAACCAGTTTAAAATATAAACATTTTTTGGTAAAATCTCACAGAGAAGGATGTCAGACAATTATAAGCAAATTTGTCTAATGAAGCAGAAACAGAAGTGAGTAAGAATGGTTTAAAGACAGCTTGCAAAGATATTCAATCAAATAAAATAATATCAAGGCTATTTAAGGCATTCAAAGTATACTTTAACAAACTGTTTTCACCATTAAGGACAGCAGAGTTGAGTTACTAGACTTCTACATTCATATTATAGTCCTAGATTCATTTATAGAAAAGAAATGGAACAAAGAAATAAAAACAAGAAAAGAAGCTCCATTAGAACAAGAACAGAATAATTTATCTGAAGGTGCTAAAAGTGACAATTATGAGTGCACTCAGTGATTTGTATTCAAGTCATCTGAAGGAGGAGCAGATACCATAGGGGTAGATTAAATATTATCCTTATTAATATTAAAACGGGGGGAGTCAACTGAGAAAACACCAACAGTCGGTCTACTTTCCCATTTATACAAAGTCTTTATGTGTCTTTACATAAATCCTTGTCATGTTTTATGTGTTATTGAAAAAGTTTGCCTTTGCAAGTGAGAGTAAACACTGCACCAAATCTTTGCCATTTTTCTGTTAACCAATAGTTGGAGAGAATATAAAATTTTTCTTTGCTTATTGCTTGATCATAGGAAAAGCTTTCAATTTGATTGAAACATCACCTTAAGGACTTCTCTCCCACCCCAGAAAAAAAATTGTTCTCATCTATATATCAAAATTCTTCAAAATTTCTTTAAAAATTGAACAATAGAAACAAACTTGTTCAATGAGCCTCTGATTATAAATGTTAGGAAAAATATAAAACAAGAAGGTTTAATCTTGCTTGAGGTAATCACCACTGTGCTGGAGAAGATCCACCACAATCCAAGCTGAAGAGAGACACTTTGTAGATGAAAATATCCTGGGTTATAAATTACACTATTTTGGCAAAAGCAAATCCAAGAATATTTCAGAGTCTCCTGTAATTGTAAATACTCAGAAGAGTTTCATACAATCAATCATAGGGAAAAGACCAAGCAGATGAAGAATATGCATTGCACAGATTAAGATATGTTTTTAATTGACACTGTATATACCTTGTCTATCTGGTACAGGCAATAGAGATGAGGAAATTGATTCCAAGGCTGAACTGGAGGAAGAAAATAACTTGGATTATTACTATTATTAATTTGAGAGGGAGAATAGCTAAACGCTTTATGTTCTCAAACTTCTCCATGAAAATAAAGGAATGTATGCTTGACTGGGAAAAGCTTTTATTAGTGGTTTTCCTCTTTCTTTAATTGTGCATTTCTAGTAACTTGAATTTGTGTTCATTTTTCCTCATTTGAAATGTGTATGCATGTAGAGTACTCAGAGTGGTTAGATTTGGATTAATGTTCTGGGTAAAGGAGATTACTGTTAGAACTTCTATCTGCTGGGTTTGACAAATTTGTAAGTTCCTGCTATATGCTGAGTACAGTCTTGGGCTTAAGAAATTTACCATACAGCATCATGCAAAAAATAGTGTGAAAAGTTCCCATGTACAAGTAACTATGATACAGATAGCCTTAACAGGGAGAGAGAAAAAGTGCAGGTAAGTTTCCATGAGTAATTTGAAAAAGAAAGTAGATAATTTCAAAGGGGAGATGGGAATATGGGTGGCTGCAGGGCAAGGAATGAATAAAAGGTGTCTCTTCTTTAGAAGCCTTAGCTTCAGTGGAGTATCAAAGGAAGGGAATAACTTCAATAGACACAGGTAGGGAGTGAACCAATTCAGAAAAGGTGAAATCAGGCAGATGTTTTATACATAGGAAAGAGACTGGATCTTTTATTGCACAGATATTGGGAACTTCCTGATGAGGTAAATTGTTCTACCAGTTCAAGTTGGCATCTTCTCTACTCAGTGTTCTGTATATCTGAGCCAGAAATTGATGTGAGGTCTTGTTGGTTTTCTCCACTATGCCATATTTCTTCTTTTATCAAAGCATTTAACTATCACTCTTGTATTGTTATGAACAAGAGAGAGGGTCATATGGGCTAGAGTGGTGATATTAATGGTAGGTTCTTTTGGAAATGGATTTAAATTGTGTCAATGTCAGTAATGATGGGTGGTGATGGTGCTTAATCCAGTTATAGATTTTAAGATTGGGACATTAAAAGTCATTTATTGCAATCCTTTCATTTTTACCATATAGGGAACTGAGGTTAAGGGTAGTTAGGTGATATTTGTCATGAAGAACTCAGGTCCTCTGACATCAAACCTAGTACCTTTTCCTCTGTAGTATACTTCCTCTCCCAAATGTGAGTAAATTGTATCAAGGAAGAAGGATATGATATCCTGGGATCCTCAAATGATTAGGAACTAGAGACACCTGATTCTACAGTACATAATAGACTTATACTTTGTAGTTTTTTTCCAGAGAATTATCTAGTTCTTTACACTAAAATAATTGTTTTATACAAAGAGGGGACACAAAATAACCTCTAAGGGCTTCTTCAATCCTGGGATTCTCTAACTCTTTGAAAATAAAAATAAAAAGCATGGTTTTCCTAACTGATATTACTCTGGGAATGTGGAGACTTCAATTTGCTGCTGATATTAAAACTGATGTACTAATCTCTTCTTTCCCTGAATGTCTTTTTTCCACTCTATAGCTGTTATTGGTAGTAGGCAAAATCAATACCACGAAACTGACAAAGCCTTAATGTTCTGTAAAAATAAACAAAACCTTGTGCTTGAATATTTTTAAGTTATGTCTTCAGTAAGACAGTTGAATTTACATTCAATTTGGTCTTTCTGTGTTTGCATTTTTTCCTGTTAAAGAAAGAATATTTTATTCAAGAATCTTCCATGTGAAAAAAAAATCAAATTAAAATGGACCATTTCTTCTCATTTAAAATGTACTGTGGGCGTACAATTCCCAGAGTAAACAATAATAGATAAAACTGCATATTTCTGTCTTATACAAATAGATTTATCTGAATGACAATCATAACACTCTTCTTATTGAGATTAGGAGAAATGATTGACAGTTATCTACCTAGAATTTAAAAGGTTATACAAATATTATTTCTTCATTACAAACTACATGCTTCTTATGAAACTGGCTGCATGAAATTCAATTATTTGTTAGAAATTACACAGCAAACAGAGAAAGAAAAGGTTAGATCAACTGATCAGACAGTACTTGGCGTATAGTAAGCTCTTTTAAATACTTGCTAATTCACTGACTAACTTGCCAGACTGGATTCAGAATCATAGGACTTGGATTTTTCATCCGCTACTTCACTAATAGTTAAAGATCAGCAATCAACATGCCTACAGAGAAGAAAAGTGTATTTAAATATTCATGCTATTTCTTTCTCCCCTTACCATTTAACATTTCATTTTTTCTCATAAGCTTACAATGGTACATTGAAGTATAACTTGATTCAGTGACAGCAACAGCTGCTAAAATTTATGGCTTCAGCACTTATAAGTGAGCTATGATACCATCCATGATTGAAAGGAGGGAAAAAAAGGAGGGAAACAATGAACGGTTGGGTTTTATTTGTGAAAGGAATCTGACTACTTGAGTTTCTTGTTTTGTCTTTAGACCAACTTTTATCATGGGGGTATTCATGTGACACATGCACAAATTTTCAGTTAAAGGACCTTAGAAAGCATCCATAGTCATAGCATACATCTTCTGAATTTGTGTTGCACTTTCTTTGTATTCCGACAATAATTCAGACCAGTCTGATAATAATTTATTAAGTTTCATCTGTAACCAAAACATTCTGCTAAATCAGGATCATAAATTTGGAGTTGGAAGGGGTAATAACAATAATAATAACTAATTTACATTAATGTAGCACTTACCATGTGCTAAGCACTTACAAATTTTTATCTCTTTTGATTCTCATAGCAACCCTGGGAGGTAGGTGCAATTATTTTCCCCATTTTACAGATAAAGAAACTGAGGCAGAGAGTGGTTCAGTGACTTAACAGGGTCACATTGCTAGTATTTATCTGAGACAATATTTGAACTCATGTTTTCTGACTACAAGCCCAGCATTTTCCTCATTGTGCCACCTAGTTGGCCCCAACCCTTTCTTTTTGTAGGTGGACTTGTCACCGAGAGAGATTTTGAGACTCATCCAAGGCTACACACTATAGCCTCTCCCTCCAGCTTGGCACTCAAGCTCCACTCTGGGCCTCAAGACTCTTTATTCATAATTTTTTACCATCATTAGCCTGACCCAGACCACAAATTGCTACTTATTAACTAAGCTCTTGTGTTCCATAGTCCACCACAAATTCAACATTCCAGCTCTATCATGGGTTCCTGGGCTTCTGATTGGTGAATATCCAACTATTATATGTTATCTATCTGTATGTGTGTGTATGTATGTATATGTATACATCCATAAACATGTGTGTGTATGCCTACTCTGAGAAGAGTAATTAAATTATCACTATCATTTCTGGAAAGGTTAGATCAATTTATTGCCCTACTCCTCCACTCATCATCTTTATGAATTTTCTGCCTAAAACACCCCACTTGACCAATATTCCCCAACGTATGCTTTATTCCCTTATTTGGACTTTAAACTCTGTGAGAGCAAAGGTCTGTCTTCCTTTCTATATTTTTATACTTTAAATTTAGCAGCACATTCTTAATAAATTCTGCCCCTTCCACCCCTCCCCCAATATATAGGCAATAACAGGCATGTGTGGATTTTAACTTTGGTCCTCTGAAATCAGCTCCAATAGTCTTTCTCTTCTACCATACTCAGTTCCAAATATAGGATAAGTTCCTGCCCTCATAGAGCTTATGGTCTGGTAGGGAGTTCTAACACATGCATAAATAATGTTAACACAAAAGAATACATGATGATACCTAAACCAACTACAAAGTCTTGTTTAAGGGATTAAATGGATTGTAAAAACAATTTAACAAGAGACAGAATCATAGCAGGGACAGTGAGACGTAGTGGCCTTGGAGGCATAAAGTTCTGATTTCAAGCCTTAAGTCTGAATACTTGCTGGGTGATCCTGGGTATGTCACTTAAGCTTTAATTCTCCCATGACAACTCTTTGATATAATGAAAATCTGGATAGTTTTTGATCTACATTTTAGTAGGAGTTTTCTAGACCAATGAAATCACATATCTGGGTTTGAGGAAGAAAAGATGCCCAAGGTTGGTTTTTCCAAAAGGGTAGTGAGCTTTCTTCAGAGCTGATGTGTTCTCCTTCCTTGTAGTTCCTCAATTAGATTATTAAAGATGATTTGTCAGGAATTTGGTTATTAGGCATTCCGTTCATATTGAGCATATTACTTGTTGCACCAATAAGTACCCCAACATACACAGGAGGGCCTGCTGTCACAGGTTCTTAAATCTGCATTTATAAAGGGAAAGGCAACTTTTGAGAGGTCAACAATCACTTTAATCAAGCGCATGTATCATTCACTTAGGTTAGGAGGAAAAGTCAGCACCCTTAACTTCAGAGTATATACAGAGAAATCAAAATCAACAGACATACTTCCAGATGTCTGACATAAGCAATACATATGTCATAGATCAACAGACAGATCCAACTGTCTGACCATAGTTACCAGAGAGAGAAGCAGCAACATCTGGGTTTTTAAAGCAGAGTAAGGGAGAAGAGAGGCCCTGAACTGTTTCCCAGAATCTCTTCTGGCCAAGCAAACACTTCCAGTCAATAAGCCCCCAAGTAAAACTGCACCTCAGAGTCTTTATACACTTTTTAGAGACAGAGGACATTGCAACCCTTGAAAACCAGTGCCTCATTAGAAACTGAAAAAAAAAAAGATGTCGGCCTTCCTACAAATCTTCCCTAATCAAACCCCCCTTAATGGGCAGACCCATTAATGGGTGGGAAAGATCTTTAATCACATTAAAATAATTGACAATACAAATACACAAACTATTTCTAGTTAAAGAAACTCTTTTTTTCTGTACTTTACTCCTAGTAAAGACTCTTGGTCGATAAAAGCAAGATTCAATGGGAAGCACTTGATCATACTAAAACAAAAACAGCAAAAGATCCTACTTTGCTTGCCAAGACACTTGTTAAGTCATTAGTAGCAGCTGGATTCTGTGATTATTTGTCCTTATCCTAACTTGCTAGAGAAGGCTTTGAATAACATCTAGTCAAACTTCTGCATTTTAGAGATTAGAAAGCTGAGGCTCAGAGAGGTTGTGACTTCCCTAAGATTACCTAGGCTTTAACTGGTGAGAAAAAGGATCCAAATCACTGCCTTTTGACTTCAAATGACCCTCCTTTTCACCGTAGCGTGTTGCCTCTTTTTTAAGTTCATCATTTGAGAAAGAAACAGGAAATTAACAATTAAAAATGAGGCTTTAAAACCATTTCACCATAGAAGAAGTTGAGATATAAATATTCTACATCTGCAATTATCTGTTCAAACAACACTTTCATACCATTCGGCATCGTCTTTGTGAAACAACAAGTTGCAGGTAAAGTCAGGAAACATTTATTAAGCTATGCTTAATAGTCCTATCTAACTACATTTATTTTCCATGTACCTACTTCTGCATTATCTCTAGTATCCTCTGGGAAGAGGCTTGGCACTTTCCTCTCAATGATGAATATTCTCACAGTTGCTCATACTGTACACCTCCTAATGATTCTGAACTCCTGTAGGTCATCATCTGAGTACCATTCCTAAATTCCCTTCCACATGATGATTCTCATGGTCTATATAGCCTCCCCTTCTACAGATAAAAAAATTTGCAACTGTTTGGATTGGGTTCACTACAAATTTGTGGTACACAATTTCAATTGGATTTTCACTGCTACTAGGCATTCCCCACCCTTCATGACTCAATTTCTTATTTCTATTACCTTCAACCTTTCACCCCAAAGTCCCAACCAATTGCTACATACTCCTTCCACTCTTCACTCTGGAATACATGCTTTTCAGGCAACAAACTTTCCTTCATACTAAATCTTTTAATCTCCCACTTCTTCTATCATCTAATGCTCCTTATCCAGTATTAAACAACCACTGAAACTTAGCTCCCCTCATAACAGCCTCTCTGGCTACCCTTTCTAGTACTAGCTGCACTTTTATTCATTATCTGCAGTTCACTGAGTGAATTGGAGGAAGTGGAATATTCCTTGCTCTCTACTGTCACTTTTAGCTTCTCCCCCTATGTCCATCAGTCAGTAACTTCTTCTTTTGAGTTCATGCAATTCAAAGCTACTACTCAATTAAAGTCCATATTGATCTTCACAGACCTCCAGTTTACTCCCCTTCATTCCTCAATAAATTAAGTACCTGGCTTACAGTTTTTCTCTCCTACCAAGCTCATGTCTTCATATTAGGAGACTTTAAAATATGCATTGACTTTCCCTAACAACTAAATATTTTCACCTATTCCCTTCCCATAACCTACTCCTCCTCCCTACATCAATCCAACACAAAGATGATCATGCCCGTGATCTTGCCATCACAAACACACTGCCTCCATGTCCAAAAATGCTGAGAATCCTTTTCCTGACAATAATCTATTGGATTTCTTCTTCTTTCTCTGCCTTACCTTACCAAACTCTACTCTTCATCCATCATGACTTCTAACCTTTAGATCCCTCTAGTCTCTCTCAGGACATCTCCCTTACATGAGTCATTCTTTTCTCTTTTCCCAATCAAGATCCCTTAGTGAACCAATTCAGGTCCACACTGTTGTCTTCTCTCATCATTTGCCTCCTTATTCTATTGCCATTCATACCTTGCCAAGCATTAACACTGGATGATTCCTACAATCTATAGCCTTGCCTCCTACGCAAGTGCTAATGAATGGAACTGGATCCTCACTGCTGCTAGGAAATCCATCCATACCTCTCTTAGCAATTCACTATACCATGATCCACAGTGGGTTATATTTTATTGAAGAAAAATGATGCCATTTGCTGTGAGCTTCCTCTTCTCCTCTCTTTATCATCCTAATTCACTCAAATGAATTCTGCCACTATTTCCTCCTTCACCCTTCTCTTATGAGGAAATGAATTTACTGTATGCTAGTTCTAATCCCTCTACCAGTAGAAGTAATCTCATGCATCCAACTGATTGCTTCTGTTTTCACCACTCTCTTATATTTAATCTCTCTCTGTCTATTGACTACTTTCCACTACTTACAAATATGCTCATATCTTCCCTGTCATGAAAAAAACAAACAAGCCTCATTTAGTCCATAAATTTTGCAGACTGCAATCCTATATCTCTTATATTCCTTGAAAAGGCTATCTGTAAAAAGTGCCTGCACTTTCTCTTTACTTTTATCTTATCCCCTTATAGCTCACTTCTAACATCATTTCAGTGAAGTTGTTTTCTCTTAGATTATCAGTAATCTCCTAATTGCCAAATTCTGTAACCTTTTCTCAGTTCTCATTCTTCTTTATCTCTCTGTGGCCTTTGACACTGTTGATCACCCTCTTTTCCTCAGTACTCTGTTATCTCCTGGTTTTTGGAATGCCACTCTCTCCTAGGTCTCTTTCTGTTTATCTGACCACTCCTTATTCTGCTTTGTTGGATGCTCATTCAGGTCACACTCTCTAACCATAGAATCCCACAGAATTCTGTCCTAAGCTTTCTTCTCTTCTCCCTCTTTACTACTTCACTTGGAGATATCATCAGTTCATATGAATTTAATTAATCTCTCTACACTGATCTAGGCTTAAATCATTAGCACACCTATCCTGCCCTAAACTTCCTCTGAATCTCCAGTCTCACCTATCCAACAGCCTTTCAAAGATCACAAACTGCATGTCCAGCAGACATCTTAAACTCATGTCCAAAATTGAAGCCATTATCTCATTCCCTAATTGTCCAACTTCCCTATTACTATTAAGTTCTACACAATCCTTCCAATCTCTTAGGCTTAATATTTAGGTATCATACTCAATTTTTAACTGTCTATCAAACTTGTTGAATGTTTTCTATATACAAAGCACAAGGTATAGTGCTGGAAATAAAAATTTTTTAAAAGTGTAGTCCCTGATTTCACTAAACTCATATTCTAAAGAAGAAAGGCAATGCATATAGGAGACTTCAGCTATGATTCAAATAGAAAGACCTTGTGGACTTTAGGAAGGATGAACACCCTTAAGCTGTATATTTCACAGATGACACATAATGACTCACACGTGTATTGGACAAAAGAATTTTTTGAATTGCAAAGTTCTAAAAATAAACAAAATATTATTATTAATAGTAGTATCATTGTTCTTATTATCTTGATTCACTTTAATTCTCTTGCAGTCATGTTTTCTGAGCTCTGTTTACTTCTTTCTGCATCAGTTCTCTTAAGTTTTCCATGCTTCCCTGTATTCATCTTATTTATTGTTTCTTATATCATGGTTATATGCCATTAAAGTCATGTAATATAACTTGTTAAGCTATTATCATGGATATCTGTTTTGTTTCCTGGTTTTTTTTTGTTGTTGTCACAAAAAAATGCTGCTATAAATACTTTAGTCTATATTAGATCTTTTTTTAAATTAATGATATCCTTCGGGTATCTGCCTAGAAGTAGAATCATTGACTGAATGGACATGGTCATTTCACATTCTTTAATTGATTAACTCTAAGATGCTTTCAACAAATGCTTGTACCAATTTATAATTCTATCAGTAATGTATTACTGTGCCTATCTTTCTCCAACCCTTTCAACATTGACTAAACTCATCTTTTGTCATCTTTGACAATTGTTTTAGTGACAGTGAAACCTCTGTAGGTCTTGTTTTACTTTTCTTTTGTTACTAGCGTTTTAGAACATTCTTTCATATATTTCTTTTTTAATGTTAGCAAATCTTCTTCTGAAAAATGTTTATCTCTTTTGACCTCTTATCTATTGGGAATGAAGCTTTTAGTTTCATATATTTTTATTAGTTTTTTGTATCTTGGATACCAACCTGTTCTCTGAGAAATTTGATCTGAAATATTTTCCTCCATTCAGCCACTTATCTTGTTATCATTGATGCATTAATCTTGTTTGCATAGTTCCTTAATTTCATATAATAAGAATTGTGTGCTATTATCTATTCTAATTGTCTCTATTGCTTCTTTAGTTAAGATTGTATCTCCTATATATAGTTGTGAATGACAAATAATCTACTTCTTTCTTATAGTATGATCTTTAATGTTATGGTCATATATCCGTTTAGAATGTAATTTGTAAGATGGTATGAGAATTAGACCCAATACTGTGGAAATATAGAGATGTCTTGCACTGGAAGTTCTTATTTTCATTCAGTTCATCTTCAGAAAAATATGCCCTTTTAAAATCAAACTATGGCCTCATGAATTAGAAAAGCAGAGCTTTATCTTGTGTTTTGCCATTGTATGCATCATTTTTGGCATTAGAAAAGTAATAACACTGCCACCGCAGGGGCATAACAGAAGTAGAAAGTAATAGGGTCATTTTCAGTAACCTTCAAATTGATCTTTTTAAAAAAATCTTTGGCTAAATTATAATTTTTAGTAGTTCTTGGAAAAGCAAAATGATGGAGAACAGAGTTTCCTAGGAATAAGAACAAACCAAAAGTACACCATGGAGTCTATGATTTTTAACAAGATGTGTCAAAACTTCTCCATGAATAGCACTTTAATAAGGACATGTGGGAATGTAATTTTGATAAAATATAATCATCAATGAATAGGCTCCTGTTGCATTAATTTATATATACATATTAAATACAATCTGTTTCAGAAATGCTCTATTATCAGGAATGAAAAGATAGAAAAAATATTTAACACATGGGACCATCCCAGGGATCCCTCCTTGAAAAGAAAAGAAATGGAAAAAGTTAGGATCCTGATGGTGGTATATATTCCCCTAAGTCATTACATACCTGTCCATTGACAGGTGAACCTCTGTACTGATGAGAAAGTTCAATGTTTTAAAAATGACAGTACTACTAGAACTAAACTACTTCTTACAAAAGAATCCATCATTCTTGCTAAACATTTCTCACAACACTGAATTCAGCTATTAGCTCTATTTTATGGGCTGGTAAATTGTCTAAGGTGGACTCTAATACCAAAGCATTCACTGAGGCAGCAAGGAATCTTGTTTTAGAGTATTTTTAGCCTTTTGCCTTGGAACAAGGCTTCTCTATCAGAAAATTATGCTTTACTAAAACACTACCTACACTTATTAATACACTTGTAGATGGGGATTAGGCATGTGATTTCTCCAGCATAAAGACATTACAGATGAGGAAACTTCTTTGAGTACCTTCTTTGCAAATTTTAATTGTCTTGGAGAGATTCCTAGAGAACTGAAAGATTGTATGACTCGTCCATGGCACACTGCCAGTATATATCAGAGGCAGGACTTCAACCCTACTCTTCTTGGCTTAAAAACCAGTTCCCTATCATATCATATGTCTGTCCGGTCTTATAAACACACAAATACCTTATTCAATTATAATATGCTACCATATCTATTTTTTATTGTGTTGAAAGGAACACAACTTATTTATGAAGCAAAAAGCCTTAAAACACATTGCGATAAAACATCTTAATATCTCCCTTCCCTCTGATTTTCAATAACTATCAAGGGTCTTCCATTTCTGTGGAGAAATTGCCCAGTAGCTATTTTCCTTTATACCTTCCATGTATATTGCCTAGGATTTGACTTAAATAATTTATATAAATATGACTAGTAATTGATTTTACAAAAGTAGAAAAATTCCCAAGCTTCCTTTGTGAGAGTAAAATAATATTTTTTCATTATTACAAACTTGCTTCTCTGCCCATTTTATTTATTTATATTAATAGTAAGCCTATCAAACAGCAGTGTTTCTGAGCTGTCTCATATGGACTGCTCCCCTAACAGAGTTTAACTTGAAATTAGATTTGGGTCCATCTGGTAATGCAGAAGTAAAAGATCTTCCCATCAGAGGACAAGGAAAACACATTGATCATCAGCTTTTATCGCACATAAAAGTTGAACATGTTCAATTTTTATTAAGTAGGGATGCAATCAACCACACAAGTAGAAAACAACTTATGGCTATGAGCCACAGGACTTGGCATCTTCAGCACATCATGGATTTTGGAGCACTTACACTGCCTCTACTCACTGGAATGAATGTGAACTGAATATTATCTATCTACCTTCCCAATCTGAACACCAAATACCCATAAAATTATATCCCAAGGGTAGTCATTGCCTTAAGGCCCATATGCTCAAGCATCTGTCTTAACTCAAATGCAAAAAAAGCAACTTGTTACTTGGGTCACATGTACTACTTGCTAAACTTTTATGCTTCTGTAGTGTTTGAAATATATATCAAAATTACCTAGAGCATATTGTAAATATTAGAGAGGTCTAATTCATTGTCTCTGTTGCCTTGTTATTGCAGAAATAAATATAAAAAAGCAAGCAACAGCAGTAACAAAACAAAACAAGAAATGATTCTGTTCCTCAAATGAGCTCTCAGCCAAAAATCTCATGAGTGTTGGTTGGGCAGCAGCTGGACAAATCATGAATCATTTTAGGTTGTCTTACCCTTAAACAGATAAGAATTGGACTTGGAAGGAGAGTTGAAATAAGGAAAGATTAACACACACCACACCACACCATACCACACCATACCACACCACACCACACCACACCACACCACACCACACCACACCACACCACACCACACCACACCACACCATACCACAGAAGCATGCAATGTAATATGACCTCTAGTCATGTTTATACTAAAGAGTTGCCTGAGCAAAATCAAATTAAAGAGCTTCTCAAAAAATTTCTAAACATACAAAATTTACCCACCCATCCATCGACAATTATTAAGCTCCTACTATGTTTTAGTCACCATGTTACACATTGGGGATATAAAAAGAGGCAAAAGACAGACCCTGCTCTCAAGGAACTTAAATGTAATGGAAAAAACATGCAAATAAATATCCAAAGCAAACTATATATAAGATGAATTGAAAATAATTGTCAGAGGGAAAGACCATGGTTTAAGATGTGTTAGGGAAGACTTCTTACAGAAAGGCAATTTTACATGGGACTTAAAGGAAATCAGAAAGGTCAGTAGTTAGATCAGAGTGAGTTACAGTAGTCTCATTTTTTAATTTTTCTCTTATTGATTTTACAATTATAGAAATCACAGTCCTTTTAGTTAGAATGAGTTATTCCCTACTGTACTGTAGTTGTGAATTTGAGAGTTAGATATAATGTTATATATCCATACCAATTCAGACATTTACCTTCCACTTAGTAGTCATGGATAACATAAAAATAAAAGGAATAAGGCAACAAAGAAGATAACAGTGACTACATGTCAATATCAAGATATAATAAATATGGCAATTTCCTGCCCTAACATTATAATCATCATGTGTTTCCTGTAGGATCAGAATCATTTCTGTAAGCTAGATTAGGTGCTGCCATTTGGAGCCAACAGTTAGAAGTAACTGACTAAAGTTATGGACAGAAAAATAGCAACACATCCTAAAAAATAAATAAATGAAGCCTTTAATAAGTTGCTTTAGACTACAATTCCAAACACATTTATTCAATTATAATCCACGTATCTCTTTAGGATTCTTTTGTTTTTTGAACTTTAATGGTAGCGAAAATGTCTAACACTGCACTTATACAAAGGGATCTTTCTGGAGAGGTTGCAGAATTCCTGGCACCTAGATGTGTTGGTTCTAATATCCTTGTGATGACTGAGGCCAGGAAGAGAGCAGCCTGGACTATGAGGAAAGAGATATAAGACTTACTGGATTTTGTGAGTGGAGATGCACTGATACCTCAACTGGCTTGTTGCTGGTACCAAACTAGCACTCTAAAGATGAAGTTCATTATTGGTATTCACAGTTCTCCTTTTTGAGCTCTTCTGAGTACCTGCACTTCATTCCAACCCTCAAATTTGGGAACAGTTCTAATGCTCCTTTAGTGAATTTATAATCTCAGTGACATGTAGGTGTCTTCTCCACAAAACTTTCATTGAGGATGAGTCACAATGCTAAGACTTTTCAAACTTCTCTACTTTTCAATTTTTGAATATTTTACTTTAATCCTATGTTGTTACTCCCTTCTGGAACATCTTACATAGCTTAAGTCAGTTGACATCTGCAGTGTCACTGTGAAGCAGATACTACAAGCATGATTACATCCATTTTACAGATAAGGAAACAAAGACCCCAAAATGCTTAAAGACTTGCTCAGATCACACAGCTTGTAAGTACCAGAGACAGGATAAAATCCCAAGTCTCTCCTTACTCCTAGCTCTTGTCCTCTTGATAGTAGTTAATATTATTACCATAAAAATCCATGTATCTATATGACATTGAGCAAAACATTGAATCTCTCTCAGATTTAATTCCCTCATCTGCACAATGAGATTGGACTAGATGATCTCTAATATCCTTTATAGTTTGGAATGTTTTGATTACTGTGAAAGAATCTCATCATAATATAAATACACAATTTTAAGGGGGAGAGAAAAAAGAGGTGTTTCTGTTAACTAGCCAGGCAAATCAGTACTTTCATCTACCACTAACCAGAGGAATTATTTTCTTTTCTGCTGTTCTTATCTCAAAGTAAAATGAAGTGTTAGACCGAACAGGCATTTTCCTTTGTTATATTGACCCATTGCTCATCAGAAAGAAGACTGAGATTATCTCTGCTCCAAGAGAAATGTTTTTATAAGTGTTCATTGCATGCCCACATGACATTATGGCAGTGTTTCTAGATAAAAGGATCAAAGTAACATATTAAAAGCAGTATGGATCATGAGATCTTTATAATAACAGCACAAGCATGTCAATATCTTTCAGGTTATAGCCAAAGGGACACTGAGTAAAGATAGGAAGATATAAAAAGTAGCAGTAGACTTGATGGCTGTAAGAGTGTCTCACAGAGGTAAGAGAAAGGCAAATGATAATTAAGTTAAATTTTTAAAAATAAATCCTGGGACTCTGACCCTTAAGTTACTTGCCATAGTATATAGAAGAAAGACAGGAGGAGAAAAGGGAAAAAAAGATACCTAGCTTAATTAAATTAATGATGAGAGATTGGCTAGTATTTTATCCTCTGGCTTAGAGTAGCCTTGATTTTTCTGGCTCACATCTTTGTACCCCCAATACATATTTATTCACTAAATATATATTTATACTTAGTGTATAAATTTGTATTTATATATGTATTTAAACATATTAACACACTAAGAGTGTATGTAATAAATGCATATTTTAATTGAAATGACTTATGTAAGCACCTTGAGGAAAGAACCTGCTTCAGAATTTCAGTATTTTCTTCATCTATTGTAGTTCCATCATGTCCCCACAGAAACATTTTAGGAATGCAAGGATTTACTGTCATAATTTAAGTGGAAGAAACAAAGGAAACAATCATTCATTAAGCATTATTATATGCCAGTTACTGTGCTAAAACGTATACAAATATTATCTTATTTGATCATCACAACAACCCTGGGAGGTACATGCTAATATTAGCCCCATTTTACAATAGAGGAAGCTGAGAGAGAGACAGAGGTGAATTGACCTGTCCAGGCTAATGAAGTTTCTAATTGTCAAAGGCTGGATTTGATTTCACATCTTCCTGAGTCAACTGCTTAGGCAGAATCAAAGAGGAAGTATGGATGTTGGAGGGTAGGCAGTCAAAGGGAAAAGAATTGAATTTTTACTTACTCTTCAACATTTGAGATCTACCTTCTAGTACTCTTAATTATGAAACTAAGACTTTGTCCTATAGCTAGTCAATAATTTTATTATAAGAGTATCTGAAGAATTCAACAGATGCTCATCAGATTAGAATGGTAATGCTAAAGGAAAGTGGGTTAAAATATAAATGAAAAACTTCCAAAGCAAAAGATCTGATGGCATTTCATGATAAGACCTATGTGGAAAACGGCATAATCAGGTACTGTTGATTGGTTCAAGCTCTTAAGGGAATCACACATTAAAAAAAACTGCATTATGGAAATGGGAAATCATGTTAGTTATGCCTACTACTCACTGTAAATAGGAAACTGTTCCCAAATATAGTTTAACATGTTAGCTTGATCATACTAATTTCTTACAGTTCAAGGGAAAGAAAGACTTAATTCCCACTCCAAAATAAATTATCACCTGTAACATTATCTTGGCCTGCTTAGCTAGTTATATCTAGGATGAGGGTTAGTAGAATATCTTTGAAATTAGCCTTGAAAATGTCAGATGCATTTCATCAAGAAGTAATCTATTAGATGGATATGAATTGGTAATGAATAGATTTAAGAATTGTTGCTTTCTTTTTAACTTCTAGAAACTAAAGTAATAGTGAACAAGTAGCCCCCTCAAATGACATATGTAACCCCTTTGTTTCCTTAGGGGCTTTGAGAAATATTACAAAAGTTAGAGAATAGAAAGTGATAATTTGGTGCAATAATAAATGCAGTGATAGATAAATCCTTTCATTTCATAATTCTTAAGGATCAGAGACGCTGAATTTGGTCTGTAAATATATGAACACACTAGAATACAATCTCAAAAGAGCTGGAAAAATCCATCTAACAAGGGATTATACTTTTTATTCATTTAGACATGCAACTTACTCAACACTGGATTATGTTTTGATTTTATCAGTTTGAGTGAATTCAATTATGTCAGCAAAGATAGGAAAAATAACAAACTCAGACTATGCCTATGCCTGTCAAACTTTTTCAAAATACAAAGAGTGATAAAGAACTGGACTGGAGGCTTAAACAATTCAGTTGTGTCATATGGCCAAAGTAATAGCTGAGCTTCTAGCAACAATTATTGACTGCTTTCCAAGCACCTCTTTATGTGGCAAATCAAAAGAAATTGTTGAGGGTTTGTTTAAAATCAGTAGTTACAGGAACATGAATCAGTGTCCTTTCTTGTGAAAAGGAGGGATAGAGAAGAGAAGATGAGTGGGAGACTGAAGAGGAAACAGGAGGGAGGGAAAAGGAAAACATAAGGGGAGAAAAGAGAACTGGGGAAAGAGGGTAAAGAAAAGTTGAAAAGAGGAAGAAGGGAAGAAGAAAAGGGAAAAAAAAGTTTTGACAAAGTTGTAGGTAGGATAATAACCGGAATTTTGATTCTCAGTTTAAGAACCATGACATTGCTATGGGCAAACCCTCAAATCAGCCATATATTAGGAGGGAACCCAACACTGACTACATAGAAGAAATTCTGGTAACTGACCCATGAGAGATGATCAGACAGAGAGTATACATTTACCCCAATTGTGGGAGACCTTAACACATAAACTTCAGTGATGAGAAGGTTGCCACCAAGTCAACAGAAAAGTAGAGCAAGGATATCTATAAATTTTGGGGCCCTGAGACAAAGTACCAATTGTCTTTCCTTAGTTATATCTATAGGTATAGTAATTAGAACACTGATACACAACAGCTTGGCACTTTAAGATCTATAGGAAACAAGAAAGAAAGAACATAGTGAAGCATGTGTTCTGAGTCAATGAACTTTGGTACAACTGAATGCTAGTGGAAAGTATGGTAATAAAAAAAAAGAAACTAGCCTTCATTATTCTAGAGATTCTTTCTGTGACTCAGGGTAAATATAGGGAATGGCTAGTGTCTGAAAGGGAAGTTTATTATGACACCCATATATGATAACAACTAGTACACGTTGTCTGAAGACACTATAAATTTATAACTACTTAAAGTCAGTGCTATGTACATTAAATACTTTGAGAAGATTACTACTGTTTGCCATCAGGAATGTGTACTATTTGGGGACATAGTTTAGCCACAAAGTGAAGTAATTTGACAGATTGTTTTTCCACTTTGAACTGAATGACTTTTTTTTATACAAGTGTAAAATTTCATGCTACTAAAAACTGTTGAAACTGAAAAGAGCAAAAGGATTCTGCAAGGATTGCAGAGTAGATCAGCAAACTTTAGGTTGACTAAATTACCTCCAAAAAAAGACAGAACCTCATCTTTAAGTAAATATAGAACAACAGAAAAAAATTAAAAGTCAGGGTAAAATAGCTGTCTACCCAAGTCAACTTGGGAGAACCCCAAGAAAGTCTTGACCTTGAGGGTGGAGGTTTGGCCTCAGTGAAGAGCCAACCTCTGGATTGACTTCGTGAAATCAACAAATAACCATCTCTGAGTGCAGCTGGGATGGGAGGCAGCCTCAACCTCAGGAACTTTTACCTTACAGATAATTTGGGGGTCAGATGACTGAACAGGAGAAAATTAAATAATCAGTGTGGAGGCACATTGAACTCTGTTGTGCTGACCAGACACTGTTCTAGGCTGTGGCTTTGAGGGAGAAGGTGTTAACACAATTCTGGTTACTGTGGTAGAAGAGAGGCAGAGACCCTGTGGGCTAGGGCCACCCTCAGGAGAGCAGAACTGGTTTCAGTTTTAGGGCAGAGAGGAAGTTGAAGTTTATAGCCATCAGAGGGACCACAGGGAACAAGAGCATTTGTGGAACAGCATGACTGGGGACCCTATCTATAGCTTAGAGGTGAAGCGGAGTGTCTAAGCTTGATTCTTGTGATAGAGCTCAGAAAATAACAGTAAAAAGGACCTGAGGTCTAAGGCATCACTCTCCATATTTGGGAATAGAATTTGATTATAATAATAAGCTGTTAAAATAAAATAAAAATAAAAAATGAGTAAAGAAAAAAGAAAAAACCTAACCACAGGTATCTATTACGGGAAAAGAGAAAATCTGGGTTTATATCCAGAGGAAGATAGTGGAGCTAAAATAGCCACTCCCCTTTTATTTAGGAAATATCAAATGGTCCCAAGCATGAAAAAGATTTCTTGGAAGAACTTAAAAAGGACTTTATAATCAAGTGAAATAGATCAAGGAAAAATTAGATAAAATTAAGAATAACACAAGAAAATTAAGAAAAGAATTCAATCAACTTGAAATAGAGAATCAAAAATTTAAGGAAGAAAATATTTCCTTGAAAACTGGAATTGGGCAAAGAGAAGCCCATGACATTCTAAGACACCAAGAAAAAAAAAAACAAGATCAAAATAATGTAAAAAAGTAGAAAAGAATATGAAACATCTTATCAGAAAAACAACTGATCTTGAAAACAGATCAAAGAGAGATAATATAAGAATCAGTAGATTACCTAAAAGTTACAACTAAAAAAAAAAAGAATCTTGATATAATATTACAAGAAATTATAAAGGAAAATTGCCCTGAAGTTCTAGAACAAGAAGATAAAACAGAAATAGAAGAAATCCACTGATCACCACCTGAAAGAGACCCCAGGAGAAAAACTTACAAGAATATCAGAGTCAAGTTTCAAAGATCCCAGGTTAAAGAGAAAATATTGCAAGCAATAAGAAAAACAATTAAATATCATGGAGCTACAATTGGTATTACACAAGACATAGAAGCTTCTATGTTAAAGAACCATAGCTCTTGGAACACTGTATTTGATAAAGGAAAAGAGTTGGAGTTATGACCAAGGGTAACTTAGTAAAGTTACATATATTCCTGAATGAAAAAGTAAAAGGAACACCTAATGAATTAAAAGATTTTCAGGTATTTCTGACAAAACATCAGAACTTAATGGAAATTTTGAAATATAAGATATAGGAAAAATATAAGGTAAGCTTTAAAGGCCAATTATAATGGACTCAATAATGTCAAATTATTTACCTCTTATATGTGCAAGTGTTATCAGTGCTCTTATGACTGTCATCATTATTTGGGTACTATGAAAAAAAGACTTAAGATGAACTGTGAATGATTGGGCCATTCCAAAAAATAAAACTGCACATGGAGAGATAAAAAGGAGTAATTATCGTATACAAATGAGTAATGAAAGGAAGAACTGGTAGAGAAGAAGCAAGCAGGGGGAGGGTGAATGCTGCTGGAACTTTAGTCTCATCAGAAATTGGTTAAAGAAAGAAAAATATATACATCTAGAAGGGTATAAAAATCTTATAAATTTAGAAAAATAAAATAAAGCAGGGATAGGAAAAGAGATTGACTTTTAGAAGTTTTTCTAGATTAATAATTAGGAGGGGAAAGGGATAATGGAGAAATTCTTAGAAAGATAGGTAGATTAAGGTGGACACAGGAGGGACTCAGAGAGGTAGGTAGATTAAGTAATAGGAGGGCAAGACAGTAGGGGTAAAAGTGAGGAGGAACAAGGTAAACAAGGTGATAAATATAGTGAGTAAAAAATAGGATGGAGGGAAATACACAATAGGCAATAATAACTTTGAATGTGAATGGGGTGAATTTACCCATGAAACAGAAATGAATAGAAGAATGGATTAGAAATATGAATACAATAATGTGTAGCTTTCAGGAAACACAAATAAAATGAGACACATGCACAAAGTTAAAATCCCATCAGACTCATAAATAGGAGAAAAATTTATGAAGAAACAAGAAATAGAGAGAACTGTTGAGGAATAAAGTGGATACTTTCATTTTAAATTAAAAAGTTTTTGTATAAATAAAACCAATATAGCCAAAACTAGAAGGAAAGCAGAAAATTGGGAGGGTGGACTTTCATAGACAGTCTCTCAGATAAACGTCTCATATCTCAAATATAAAAATAGCTGTCAAATTTATAAGAATAAGAGTCATATCTCAATTGATAAATGGTCAAGGGATATGAACAGGCAATTTTTCAATAAAGAAATCAAAACTATATATAATCTTATGAAAAAATATGCTCTAAATCATTATCAACTGGAGAAATGAAAATACAAACAACCTTGAGCTATCACTTTACACCTATCAAATTGATTAAAATGATAGATGTTCTTTAATTGGGAAATAGCTTAATTAGTTGTCGCATATGATTGCTATGAAATACTACTGTGAGCTAATAAATGATGAGTTGGTTGATTTGGAAAGCATGGAAAGACTTAGACCTGTGAAGGAAAATTCTATCCACTTCCAGATAAAGAACTGACAAATAGAAATATGCATAGTATGGTCTTCTATACATGTATATGTGTGTGTTTAAAGATATGTATGTATGGATACATTTATACACAGAGAACAAAAAGAAAACCTAGAAGAAAGCAGAAAAAAGCTGGGTAGCTTTGAAAAAAAAAGTGTATTTATTACATAGGTTATTTTTTTAAATGGAAATTCATTGTTTTATATTGAAGTCTCTCATGTTCTGTTGTGTACATAGAAATATTCTTTTTTCCTTCCTTGTTATGTATGTGTTTAACATGAATAAAAAATTAAAACAAAAAGAAATTGAAAACAACTTTCACTAACAATCTGAGTTTGTATATTCTCAATTTACTGTCTTTTCTTTCTGATTGTTGAATGCTCTCCATTGTGATAATTAACTTTCTGACATACACAAAGTTGACCTACAATTTTAAAATTAGCATTTTAAATGAAAATTTTAGTCATTAGGAGAACATTTGCATGTGGACCAAATATTAATTTCAATAATCAAAGTTCCTTTTGGATTGCCTTTCCTATTCTTTAAACCAACTTTATGGAAACAAAATAAAATTTAATATTAATCATTCAATGGAAAATGGACTGATTTTTGAAATGTTATGGAAATTTTCATTCCAAAAGAATATTCTTCACTAGGGACTTAAGTGTGAATAAGTATGCATACATGAATGTATATCTATCTATATATGAATTCTATGAATTACATTATATGATATATACATTATTCATACATGCACAGTTCATATGCATATTTTGTTCCAAATATATGTTTTCATTGATCTAGGGAGTGAGGGTGTTCCTGGTTGTGGAAATTCTTTCTGACAAAGCAAATAAAAGTCCTTGAATTTATAATCTTGGAGAATTTCCTGGAGCCTTGACAGATTTTACAATTTCCCCAAGAACACATATCCAGGATTTGTCTGAGATATAGAACTTGAATCTAGGACTAACTTTGAAGTTATCCCTCTACCTCTATGCTACACTGCCTCTATATTCTGGTATGAATATATCAGACTTCTTATTAGCCTGATGAACTCAGTTCAGTATGAGTGAATAGGCATGAAAGAACAAATGAACTTGCTGGGCTGCTATGCCTTCATAATTTATATCCTTCATCATGATGATAGTTAATGAAACCATTTATTCCGAATTTAAATGTTTTGTTTGTAGTTAGTTATTTTCTGTTATGAAATTGGCATTTTCAATTTCTGTGCTATTTCTTCCTATAAAACATGCAAAAATATTTATTCCATTTCCAGAAAATGTTGATTCCATTAAAATTCAAATCTGATTCCTTATAGTATTGGGAAAAGAGCCTTTTTTTCAAGATTATTCAAGTGGAATATTAGCTCTGGCAAACCCAGTTCAGTGACAAAGACTTTAATTGTTGGTAATTGGCTATATGCATTTTGTCTGAGAGCTAGCCTGTGTAAGTATAGAAGGAATGTGATCTATTTTTCTGTGGATTAGTTTTTCACAGAATCACATAACTTAGAGTTGGAAGTGACTTTATTGTTTATCTAGTCCCACTCAGACTATCTCCCCCCTCTAAAGAAGAGAAAACTCTTAATGTAAAATATCTTGGCAAGGATCATTTAGTATCTGTTAGGAAACCTCTAATGAAAGGTTATTCACATACTTCTCTGGAAGTCCATTCCACTTTCATAAGGTTTCTTTCCCCTGACATCAAGTCTGCATTATCTTTGTAACTTTTACCTATTGCTCCTGTGTCTACAAAGGGGTTAATCTAATGTCTTTTCCACATGACAACCCTCAAGATACTTTATAATAATTACCATGCACAACCTTTAATGAATGGCCCCCCTGCAGAATCCTTTCTTCTGCAAGTTATATTCCCAGTTACTTACTGATTTCTCTTCTATTGAGTTAGCTATTCTTCCCAATGCTATGTCAGCTGCCACTTTGAAGGTCATTTAATTCATACTTTTACCTAATTTGTTAATAAAATGTCAAACAGCAGACACCTATAAATCCTTAATGACTATTCTTTGATTTTTGCCACTCATCCAGTTCCAAAAATATCTAATTTCTTTATCATTTAGCCACTTTTCTCCACCTTCTCAACAAGTTTAGGAGGTTATTTATCAAATGCTCCATTAAACTCTGAGTAAACTATATCTATTTTAGACATCTTATCTATGACAAGAAGTGAGACAAAACAATTACCTGGCTAAGGTGTAGTGCTGCTCCAAGTCTATGTTCTGACACTGATGAAATCATATATAGAGAGAGGCAGCAAGGGCTCATGTGTAGGCCAGGGTCACTGTCTTACCTGCAGATTCTTATTCAGTTATGCATATGGACACAAGGATACCTTTTGCCACTAAAACTGTAATTGTGTGACTGAAATATATAGATCTTAATATCAAGCAAGACATTCATTAGTTATATCTTTGCTATAAATTTTCCCATCTACTTTCCTTCAATATTCATTCATCTGTATAGGCATAAAATTACCTTGGCTGTAAATAGGTTATGTGATGTCTTTCAGCCCAGGGATTGGGTACAATTACTTTCATTAATTTGCAGTGATCTGTGATAGGGCAGATATGAAGTCATTCAGTGAACGAGCTGTGAAAAATCACTTTCTTAAATAAGTTCCTGTCTCCACGACTTCACAAAGACCTCCAGCTATGCCTAGAATGAACTTCTTTTCCCACTCTGCCTTTTCAAATTTTCACTTTCCTTCTTAACTACATTTAATTGCCACTTTCCATATGAGACACTCCATCTACTTATGCTTCCTGCTTCTTAAATTACCTTCTATTCATTTTGCATGAATATTTGCATCTATTAAATGTGTCTATCTCCATAGAATGTAAGTTCCCTGAGGGGTGGGACTTTTTTAATTTTTGCCTTTGTGGCTCTAATTTGTAGCACAGTGACAGACTATGCTTAATAAATTCTTATTGTTAAAACAAATCATTAGTGTATGTTTCATTATAAGAGAGGGAGGGAGGAACTTAGTATAGAAGCTTCCATTCACAAGCAAACCATTGACTAAATTATCTCTGCTTCGGTATTCACTGATACCTGTAGAGAGTTAGTTCTACCTGTCAATATTTTCATGGATTACTTTGATGTAAGTGTACATTTGGAGGAAATAAAACTGTGTTCCTTAATAATATTTTATAACAGGGGCATTTCTCTAATTCAGAATTGCCATACCTTGATTAGTCTGGATTAGTGTAAAACTTTATTGCTTCTTATAAGTTACTATTTCCCTCCTTCAGTTCACTCCTTGGTAATGGAGGTTAGAGATGTTTACCACTGTGTCTCAACGCACTTTATTTTTAAAGAAAATTATTTATGTCCACTTACTGTCAAAGACAGAAATGATCAGTGGAATCTAGAAAGAGTATTTATATTTTCAGAGGAAAGGTGTTTTTTTTAAAGTTCGAAGTTCTATTGTCCACAAAAAATAACTCGTCTCTTCATTTTATGTCATTTGAAAGATGTGCAGAAATATAAAGAATAGTTACTTTTTACCCTTTACAGAATATCAAGCTTATTTGGATTTAAGAAATCAATAATCAGATATGTGCTCTCTGGAGAGGCAGCATGGCATGGTTGATAAAGAACTAACTTTGGAAACAGAAAGACTAGGTTCAAATTCTGTCAATGTGCCCCTGGGAATATTGCTTAATCTCTCAGTTATCTAACTCTCTAAGTATCCAAATTGTAGAACAGTTTGATGGAGAAAATATTGTCACCAGAAATTCTGTACTCCAATAAAAAATATGTCAAGAAAGTCCACTCCAAAAGAATAATTTTATTAATAACAGAGTACAACCCAGAGCGCAGCCTGAGCTGCTCCCTAGAGGGTGAATTAGATAACATCATGGATTTTGAACTTCATGAATGAATTTTTGAGGCTCTCACTGCCTCTTCCCCCTCCCAAAGGCACTGAAATCAAACCAAGATCATTTATGACTGGTAATATTTTTCATGAGTGCTGAATGTTAGCACAAGTGTTTTAACTAAAGTTCAAATTTCAACTTGGGGATTTATCTATCTTTATATTTCTTTTAATTACAAAAAGCAAATTTCCTAACTCCCATAGAAATCTTTAAGTTTAGTATTATTTTTCTTAACATTAAAGATGACTTTCATTCCAGAAGAGAACGAATGGTTAGTTATGATAGACGCATTAATATTTTGAGATGTTAGTACAATATTACTGTCATCATTAGCACTTAAATTGAACTGTTTTCCAAGGTTTTGCTATTGAGAAAGATTAGAAAGGAATTAGTGGACACATTTTTAGTTTAACTGGTAAGAAGATTGAGTACAATTTTGTTCTAATAAGGGCACACACGGAGATTTTGTGTGTGTTTATACACACATGCTGTACACTCACAAACACACAGAGAGATATAAACATGCACACAGACACAGACACACACACACATATATATATATATTTACACTAAATTTGTTTGTTTGGGAAATAAATATATTAGAAGAAAAACATAAAAGCAGAATTAAAAAAGATTCTGATCTCTTTAATAAATTTCCTCTTCCCATTAGAATGTAAGCTTGTTGAGGGAGGTATAATCTTTCTTTTTACTTATATTTTTACCGGTGAAGCTTAGCACAGTATTTTCTAATAATAAGCAGTTAATGAATGTTTATTGACTTACCCAACTAGAAATATCAAGAAGGTATACAGGCCTAGAGGATTATTGGGGTCCTTAACTCATCATGGCAAGGTTTTAAGTCTGGTTCATCATTTGCTGAGCTTAGTTTTTCTCAGGCTTCAAAAAATTTGAATCAAGAATCAGTAAAAATCCCAGAATGGAAATCGGGATGGTATTCTCCATGAACATTCTGAATGAAGCTCACAAGCAAACTGTTGTCTCATTAGACCTAGTAATGTTCAAGAATTTTGTGAGAATCTCAAACCTGGGATGACTTTTAATTCAAATGACTGAAGAAATATCTTTTTATTTCTATTTCTCACTCTCACTTTTTATAGCAGATCTAAGAGTTGTCCCTCTACCCCCAGATTATGTGTAAGATTGATGCAAACCACTTCAAAAAACTTACTTCCATTATTCAACAGAAAGCTTCAAAACCCTCTTCATTTTCTAATATCTATTCCCACAATATTGGCAATGAAATTACTTACAGTGCATTCTAATACAATACAATAACAACTTATCAAATACCTATTATATGTCTGACACTGTGCTAAGCACTGGGGATAAAAATAAAAAAAAGAAAGGCAGTCCCTGCCCTCAAGGAGTTTACAATCTAATGGAAGAAGACAACACCAAGAAAGCTGAAAAGCAGGGAAGGAATATGGTATTAACTACAAACGAATAATGGTGGTGGAGTCTAATCCAAGGAGTTCATTTGGTAAGCAAATAAGAAATATTAAATGATTAGAAAAATCTAACAACTGGAAATCTAATAATTTGTGGAAATTCTAATTAAGGTCTTTCCTGATGACAGTGTTAATACTGTTTACTACACACTATTGTCAGGACTAATCAACCTATATTGAGGTTGTTGACATTTCACATGGCTTCAAATCATGAAAATAGTTTGAAATGGGACAAAGTTAGTTTCATCCTTTGAAGAAATTTGCCATTGCATATAAAGTTAAACATTTTCTATTATTCATTTACAGTCTAAATTGGGCAGCTAGGTAGTGCAGTGGATAGAGCACCAGTGCAGCAGTCAGGAGGACCTGAATTCAAATCTCACCTCAGGCACTTGACACTCACTAGCCGTGTGACCTTGGGCAAGTCACTTAACCCCAATTGCCTCATCCTGGATCATCTCCAGTCATCCTGATAAATATCTGGTCACTGGATTCAGATGGCTCTGGAAGAGAAGTGAGGCTGGTGACCTGCACAGCCCTCCCTCACTCAAAACAAAGTCAAGTGCAAGTCATGTCATTATTTCTCTGATGGCATGGTCTTCTTCAGCAATGAAGGATGAACACAGTCTAAATTATGTGTCTTTTATTTTGGAATAGGAATTACTATAATCTTCTTTACCTTTACATTTTCATTGTACTTTCACAGAACTCTAGTCAGTATTTATAAATGAGATATTTATCTAAAGGAGACTGAAGATAAACAAAAGAGCTTTCATTTAGAAATACCATATGGTATCATAAATCTGGAACTGTGAGAAAACAAACAAGTCAATAACCCTCTCATTTCAAAGATGAAGAAAACAGAATCTCAAAAAAGGTTAAATAACTTGCCCAAGGTTAAAAACTAAATACACAGTAAAACAACAACTCTCAGATCAATTACTTTTTCACTGACATGATTGCAGACACAAATGTGTGGGTTCATACAAACACACATGTACACAATATAAATACATGCATATATGTAATGCATCATATACATATACATATGCTCTTGTTCTTAGTCCATTCTGCATCAGTTCACATGATCAGTTCTCATCTTTCTCTGATTTCCTCATATTTTCCACTTGTTACTATGTAACTAGACGCCATTGCATTTGCCACATTTTGTTAGGTTTGGCCCCAAAAGGGGAGCACTCATTTTGTTTTCACTTCTTTGTTATCACAAAAAGTTCTTTTGTGACTATATTTGTATGTACTAGACTTTTGTTTTTAATTAGACTGACATTTAAAAATCCAAACAAAGCAAAAGAACTAGTCTATGTGTCCCTCACAGAAGTAGTCTTACTTTAACCAGAAATTCCACCCTCAAGTCCTATTCTTTTTTTTTTTTAATTTTGTAATGTTTAACAATCACTGCCATACAATTGTGATTTTATCCCCCCCACCTACCCCCCACTCCCCCCCTCCCTCCCCACGACTGCATACAATTCTGTATAGATTCTACATATACTTTCCTATTGAGTATATTTTCACTATAGTCATGCTATGTAGTCAGACTAAGATAAATGAAAGAAATCATATAACAAATCAGAACATGATACACAAACACATACACATACACAAACATGATCTGCTACAATATGTGAGTGACTTCCATATTTCTCTCTCTGAGTGTGGCAGGCATTTTGCCTTGAGATCCTCCATTGGGATTTTTTTTTTTTTTTGGTAAGAAGTTCTTGTGATATTACAAAAATCTAAGTCTAGCAGAAAAAACTCTCACACACTGTGGTTGTTGCTGTGCATAAAGTTCTCCTGGTTCTGCTCCTTTCACTCAGCATCAGGTCATATAAGTCCTTCCAGGCCTCTCTGAAGTCTTCTTGTTCATCATTTCTTATGGCACAATAGTACTCCATTACATTCATATACCATAATTTATTCAGCCATTCCCCAATTGATGGACATCCCCTTGACTTCCAGTTTTTGGCAACTACATAGAGTGCTGCTATAAATATTTTTGTACATGTGGGACCCTTTCCCATTTTTATGATCTCTTGGGGATATAGTCCTAGTAGCGATATTGCTGGGTCAAAGGGTATGCACATTTTTGTAGCCCTTTGGGCATAGTTCCAAATTGCTCTCCAGAATGGTTGGATGCGCTCGCAGCTCCACCAACAATGAATTAGTGTTCCAACTCTCCCACATCCTCTCCAGCATTTATCATTTTCTTGTTCTGTCATGTTTGCCAATCTTATAGGTGTGATGTGGTACCTCAGAGTTGTTTTGATTTGCATCTCTCTAACCAATAGTGATTTAGAGCATTTTTTCATATGATTATAGATAGCTTTAATTTCTTCCTCTTAAAATTGCCTGTTCATATCCTTTGACCATTTATCAACTGGGGAATGACTTGTATGATTATACATTTGGATCAGTTCTCTATATATTCTAGAAATGAGGCCTTTATCCCCGAGCTTAGCTGTAAAAATTCTTTCCCAATTTACTACATCCCTCCAGATTTTGGTTGCATTGGGTTTGGTTGTGCAAAAACTTCTCAGTTTAATGTAATCAAAGTTATCCATTTTGCATTTCATAATGCATTCTATCTCATCTTTAGTAAAGAATTCTTCCCTTCTCCATAGATTTGATAAATACACTATTCCTTGCTTCTCTAGTTTATTCATGGTATCAATCTTTATACCTAAATCATGTACCCATTTGGACTTTATTCTTGTGTACGGTGTCAGGTATGGGTCTATGCCTAATTTCCGCCACACTGTTATCCCGTTTTCCCAGCAATTTTTGTCAAACAATGCGTTCTTATCCCAGAAGCTGGGGTCCTTGGGTTTATCAAACATAAGGTTGCTATATTCCTTGCCTCCTGCATCTTGAGTGCCAAGTCTATTCCACTTGTCTACCTCTCTGTTTCTTAGCCAATACCAAGTGGTTTTGATAATTGCTGCTTTATAGTACAGTTTGAGGTCTGGTAGCGCTAGGCCACCTTCCCAAGCATTTCTTTTCATTAGTCCCTTTGATATTCTGGACCTTTTGTTTTTCCAAATGAATTTTGATATTATTTTTTCCAGCTCTAGAAAGTAATTGTCTGATAGTTTAATTGGTATGGCACTAAATAAGTATATTAATTTGGGTAGAATTGTCATTTTTATTATATTAGCCCGGCCTACCCATGAGCAACTAATGTTTTTCCACTTACTTAAATCTGACTTTATTTGTGCAAAAAGTGTCTTGTAATTGTGTTCATATAATCCCTGGGTTTGTTTTGGCAGGTAGACTCCTAAGTATTTTATACTGTCTACCCTAACTTTAAATGGGATTTCTCTTTCTATCTCTTGCTGTTGGACTTTGTTGCTAATATATAGGAATGCAGAAGATTTGTGTGGGTTTATTTTGTACCCTGCAACTTTGTCAAAGTTGTTTATTAATTCTAGTAATTTTTTACTTGAATCTCTGGGATTCTCTAGGTAAATCATCATATCATCTGCAAAGAGTGATAACTTAGTTTCTTCTTTGGCTATTTTAATTCCTTGGATATCTTTATCTTGTCTAATTGTTACAGCTAACATTTCTAGTACCATATTAAATAATAGTGGTGATAATGGACATCCTTGTTTCACCCCTGATCTTATTGGGAATGCATCTAGCTTATCCCCATTGCATATAATGCTTGCTGAAGGTTTTAGATAGATACTGCTTATTATTTTATGGAAAGTTCCCTTTATTCCTACATTCTCCAATGTTTTTAGTAGGAATGGATGTTGTATTTTGTCAAAAGCTTTTTCTGCATCTATTGAGATAATCATGTGGTTTTTGTTAGCTTTGTTGTTGATGTGATCGATAATGCTAATAGTTTTCCTAATGTTGAATCAGCCCTGTAGTCCTGGTATGAATCCTACCTGATCATAATGTATTAATCTCGTGATAAGATGCTGTATTCGTTTTGCTAGAATCTTATTTAAAATTTTTGCATCTATATTCATTAGGGAAATTGGTCTATAATTTTCTTTCTCTGTTTTGTCTCTTCCTGGTTTGGGTATCAAAACCATATTTGTATCATAGAAAGAATTTGGGAGGACTCCTTCTTCCCCAATTTTCAAGAATAGTGTATGTAGTATTGGAATTAACTGTTCTTTACATGTTTGATAGAATTCACTTGTGAATCCATCTGGCCCTGGAGATTTTTTCCTAGGGAGTTCATTGATGGCTTGTTCAATTTCTTTTTCTGAGATGGGGTTGTTTAAGTATTCAACTTCCTCTTCTGTTAATCTGGGCAATTTGTATTTTTTAAAATATTCATCCATCTCATTTAGATTATCGAATTTGTGGGCATAAAGTTGGGCAAAGTAGTTTCTAATTATTGTTTTAATTTCCTCCTCATTGGAGGTGAGTTCACCCCTTTCATTTTTAATATCAGTAATTTGGTTTTCTTCTTTCTTTTTTTTAAATCAGATTGACCAAAGTTTATCAATTTTATTAGTTTTTTCATAAAACCAACTATTGGTTTTATTTATTAATTCAATAGTTTTCTTAATTTCAATTTTATTAATCTCTCCTTTGGTTTTCAGTATTTCTAATTTGGTATTTACTTGGGGATTTTCAATTTGTTCTTTTTCTAGCTTTTTCAACTGCAAGCCTAAGTCATTGATCTCCTCTTTCTCTATTTTATTTATGTAAGCATTCAGAGATATAAAACTTCCCCTAATAACTGCTTTTGCAGTATCCCATAAGTTTTGGTATGTTGTCTCACTATTGTCATTCTCTCGAATGAAATTGTTGATTGTTTCTATGATTTCTTCTTTAACCCAACCCTTCTTTAGAATTAGATTATTTAGTTTCCAATTGATTTTTGGTTTCTCTTTCCATGGCCTTTTATTACATGTAATTTTTAATGCATTATGATCTGAAAAGGATGCATTGATTATCTCTACCTTTTTGCACTGGATTGTGAGATTTTTATGTCCTAGTACATGGTCAATTTTTGTAAATGTTCCATGTACCGCTGAGAAAAAAGTATATTCCTTTCTATTCCCATTTAATTTTCTCCAAAGATCTATCATATCTACCTTATCCAGAGTTTTATTTACCTCCTTAACCTCTTTCTTGTTTATTTTGAGGTTGGATTTATCGAGTTCAGAGAGGGGGAGGTTGAGGTCCCCCACTAGTATAGTTTTGCTATCAATTTCTTCCTTCAACTCCCCCAACCTCTCCTCTAAGAATCTGGATGCTATACTACTTGGAGCATACATGGTTAGTAATGATATTGCTTCATTGTCTGTGGTGCCTTTTAGCAGGATATAGTTTCCATCCTTATCCCTTTTGATTAGATCTATTTCTGCTTTTGCTTTGTCTGAGATTAGGATTGCTACTCCTGCCTTTCTTACATGAGCTGAAGCACAATATATTCTGCTCCATCCTTTGACCTTTATCCTATGTGTATCCCCCCATTTCAAATGTGTTTCTTGTAAGCAGCATATTGTTGGATTATGGCTTTTAATCCATTCTGCTATCCGTCTCCGTTTTATGGGAGAGTTCATTCCATTCACATTCACAGTTATGATTACAATCTGTGTATTTCCCTCCAACCTCTTTCCCACCATTTGTGCTTTTAGCTCTCCCGTCTCCCTTCCCCTCCTCAATAGTATTCACTTTTCTCCCCCTCCTCCTGCAGCCTTCCCCTCCTTCTTTTGACCCCCCTCCCTTTTAGTCCCCTTTACTCTTATTGCTTCTTTCCTCCCTTTTAGCCACCCTCCCCTTTCTTCCCCCTTCCCCTCCTACTGCCTATAGAGCTAGTTAGGCTTATCTACTTAAGATTATTGTTCCCTCCTTTGAACAAATCAGATGAGAGTACCTCTCAAACAATGCTCATCTCCCTCCCCTCCTTCCCTCTACTATAGTTTTGTACTTCTTCCTGTGATATAATTTGCCATTTTCTGCTTCCCCCTTTCCACACCTCCTATTACATTCCCTTCTCAAACTTAAATCATATTTTTGACATGACATCATTTACTTTATGCCCGTTCCCTCTACTTATATCCCTTTTATCATAATAGCTGCACAGTTCTCAAGATTAACAGGTATCATCTTCCTTTATAGGGAGGTAAACAGTTTGCCCTAATTGAGTAGCAAGTTTTTGTTTTTGTTTTTTCCCCTCTGTTTACCTTTTTATGATTCTCTGGAGACTTGCATTTGAAGATCAAATTGTCTATTGAGTTCTGGTGTTTTGGTCAGGAAGCTCTGGAAATCCCTTATTTCGTTGAATGACTTTCTCCTTGCCTGAAATGTTATGCTGAACTTTGCTGGGTAGTTGATCCTTGGTTGAAGTCCCAACTCCTTTGCCTTACGGAATATTGGGTTCCAATTCTTTCGATCTTTTAATGTAGAAGCTGCAAGGTCCTGTGTGATTCTGACTGTGTGTCCTTGATATTTGAATTGTTTCTTCCTGGCTGCTTGTAGTATTTTCTCCTTCACTTGATAGCTCTGGAATTTGGCAACTATATTTCTTGGGGTTTTGAGTTTGGGATCCCTTTCGGGAGGGGAACGGTGGATTCTTTCGATGACTATTTTGCCCTCTGAGTCTAGTACTTCTGGACAGTTTTCCTTGATGATTTCCTGGAAGATATTGTCCAGACTCTTTTCTTCATCATGGGTTTCTGGCAGGCCAATAATTCTTAGATTTTCTCTCCTGGATCTATTTTCCAGGTCAGTTGTTTTTCCAATTAAATATTTTACATTTTCTTCTATCTTTTCATTCTTTAGATTTTCTTTGACTGATTCTTGTTGCCTCATTGAGTCATTAGTTTCTACTTGCCCAATTCTAATCTTCATCGTAGTGTTTTCTTCAGTTAGCTTTTCCATCTCCTTTTCCATCTGACCAATTTTTCCCTTTAAGGAGCTATTTTCTCCATTTAATTTTTGTACTTCTTTTTCCATTCGACCAATTTTCCCAGTTAGGTTTTGGGTTTCCTTTTCCATTTGATTAGCTCTTCCTTTTAGGGAATTATTCTCTCCAGTTAATTTTTGAACTTCCTTTTCCATTTCTTCAATTTTCTTTTTCAGGGTGATGTTCTCATCAGTGAATTCTTTTTTTATAGTTTTAAAATCATTGGCCAGTTTTTCTTTTATATCCTTCTTCAGACGTTCCAAGTAATCTAGTTGTGCTTGCGAGAAATTCATAGTCCCATCTGAGGTTTCAGATGGAAGTACAGTCTCAGCTCTGACCTCTTTGGTGTTTGTGTTTTGGTCCTTATCCCCATAGAAAGATTCTATGGTTTTTTCACTTTTCGTCTGCTTTTTCCGATTCATGATGTTGGCTGAGTGTTGTAGCTTTTGGTTCTTTCAGTCAGAAGGTACAGATCTTTAAGTTGAGCTGATGTGTGTCTAGGCTAAAAGCAGGCTTTTGTTTTTTGTTTCCCCGATCAACCCTGGGGTTAGCTTGTTAGGTATGTGGGAGGGGTGGTCTGTCCTCAGGATATCTCCTCAGCTGACTTGAGGCAAAGGCAAGGTCAGGGGATGGTGATCCCAGCTTCCCTATTGTCTTCCCTTTTCCCCTGGAGGGCTGGGGCAGGCCTAGAAGCTAACGCGTGTTCCCGCCCCTCCTTGGGCTCGTCTCCTGGCTCTGAGGCTTGCCTGGGTCTCAGTGCGAATTTTCTCTGCCCTGGGTCGTCTGTCCCTCCAGCCGTCTCCGCCACCGTAGGAAGAATCCCCCTTTGCCACTTTTCCACCCTCTGGTGTTATGAGACCACCCGCCCCCTTCTGCTGTTCCCGCTGATCCAGGATTAATCTGGGGAAGAATTTTATGGTTCCCTCACGGTCATCAGGGGGGAGGAGAGAGCACTTACTGATCACTCTGCCATCCCAGTTCCTGGAAGTTCAAGTAGTGACCCACCGAAGTCCGTCTTCAGGCTGAAGATTTCAAGGGCTGCTGCGCTGATGTCTGGCACTCAGCGGCTCTCACCGGCTTGGCCTGGCTTATCTCCTGCTCCGCTGGTCTCGCCCGCCACTCTCGGGCTCCTCTGGTCCCCTCCGCCCTGCTTCGCCGACCGCGCTGTGCTGTGCACCGGGGTCTTACCCCCACGGAACAGATCCCTCCCGTGGACCCTCCGGTCCAGCCTGGGCTCCGAATCCGTCAAAGTCCGTCACCCACTGGATTCTACACCTCCGAAGTCTAGTCAGACTCTCCCCCTGGAGATATCCAGAGGAGTTTTTCCAGGAGCTTAGGTGAGTCGTTGCTTTCACTCCACCATCTTGGCTCCGCCCCCCTCAAGTCCTATTCTTAAAATAATTTCCTCTCTCCACAAGCTGTGAGAAAATTAAACTTCTAGAGACTTTAGCAGTTTAGCCCCTCCTTTCAATACAGCAAGCCCAAGTCTTGCCAGAAGGACTGTTACAAACACGATAAATTGTCTTGCTACAAAAACAATATATGGAAAGATGTCCTGAAGACAGTAGCTATGCCCAGATGCATCATGAAAACGTGTTCATATTTACCTCAGATTTACTTCTATGCTTAAAACACTTAAGAAAATAAATTTATGTTTATTGACATTTGAATTTTATTTTCAGTTTGGAAATTTTTTTACTAAAATCTCATGAAGCATAGCCTACAGAGGTTCAAGGATTTTGAGGGTATTTTGAACATTGTCCTAGTGTATGATAAGAAAACACGGAACACAGAATCCTCAAGGGTTATTTTAAATAGTGTTCACATTTGTTACTTGATAGTGAAGATCTCCTGTATAAAAGCTAGTATTTCCTTTTTACTGATCTGAGAGACAACAACTTCCACAGTCTGGAGATCTGGTTTTAATCCCACCACCAATCAATTGACTTACCCTGAGCAAATCACTTAAACTATTTAATTAGTCGACTAGTAGGAATAATAGTGTAGATAGGTCACAATTAGTACAAGTAATGGATCCTCTGAAGTGGTCACATTATTTGAATTCACATTGCATATTTTCATTGTATTGGAGTAAATTACCAAATTCTACATAATTATAACTTAAAACAGTGCCAATTGAATACGCACAATTGTTTCAGGAGAATTATTATTGGTACTAATTGGGAGGGGGCAGTCCCCTGTGAGGAGAAACTGAGAGTGTTGATGAGAAAGTTCACAAGAAAATTGGAAAGTGCTAGACAAATAGAAGGTTGTATCATCTGAAGCTTCTCTACTTGCACAAAACGTCAAGTAGCTTGGCGTATCAAAACATAGTACTGTACTATCATGATAGGACACTATTGTCTTTTCCTTGAGTGATATGTCCTCTTCCAGTGACATGAGTATCTTTTGATGCCTAAGGTATTAATGCTTATTATGATTACTTATTAATTATTTTAAATTCAAATTATTCCTCCTCAGTAAGTTTTATTATTATGATGAATACTATAAGTTTTCAGACAGGGATAGAGATCCAGCAAAGGAGACTAACAAGAAGTGGTCAGACAGGAAAAAAAAAGATAATCAAAAGATCTGAGTCTTAAAAATACAAAGAAGAATGAGAACACATATGACATTGGTAACAAATACTGCAGAGGTCACACACATATGTATAATCAAGAGTATATTCTGGTATTTCCATAAAACATCCATAAAACCCCCTAATGACAATAACCAGATATATATTTAGATCTATTTATCAAACCCGATTCACAATTTCAATTATGTTGGGTACTTGTGAGACGATTTCCTCTTCTTTCTAACAATGCAATCTCTTGCTGGAACACCAAAAATGTAAAATATCTTTCCAGTGTCATGTGATGATTGTGTGTCAGAGTTTGAAATTGAACCCAGGTTTTTCTGAATCTCAGACGAGATCTCTATCAGTGCTCCCTTCATTTCTTGATAATGATTTTGACAACCATATTGAAATTGATGTTAATAAGTTTCACAACCATGACATCAATTGTAGAAGTATTTCCTATTTTACAAATGGAAACTGAAGCACAAAAGTTGGCTTATATAAGGTTGTAGCTATTTAGTGCCAGCACTGTAATTAAGTTTCAGATCTTCAACACCACTTCCAATATTTTCCCCAGGCACATCTTTACTTAAATTCAATAATCTATTTCTGATAAAGTCTAAAGATAGGAAAGTTTGACATTTAGCATATATTTATGATGTAGGTATGAACATTCAAGGTCATATTCTCCATTGGTTTCATCAAAATGTCAAAGGATTGAAAGCAATGTGCCCCCACCATGTTGTAAATCATCTTTTGAAGTTAAACATGAGGAAAGGAATAAAAGTGCATGAGTTGGGCAGTCATGAATGGAATTTTATCTAGTATTTGGAGAAAATATACACATAATTGATGTCAAAGAACCATCAAAATATCAAAATTTTAAAAAATTTCAACTTGAAAGAAATCACTTCATGGATTTAGTGTCATTGCCCTTCTACCAAAGAAAATTTGCCATTGAGTATGGTTTCTTTACCATTTCTTTAATAACCTCAGGAGATAATCCACCTGGGTTGTTTGTGTTCTGTCAATGTTTAATTATTCTAATTGTTTAATTATCTGCTCTGGTGGAGTGGCAAAGTCCTAACATTTCATATTCACCTTTGCAAAATGTATTTTGTCTAGGAAATTTTTGCTCCTGTTTGTTTTATGAAAACAGTATCAACAGCCTCCACATTATCACTTTCATCTGGCAACAGGTTTAAATCCTTTTACTTTGAAGAGTCTTATTGGATCCTTGCTTTTGGTATTTTGCCCAAGTCTTCCTCTGTCAAATGAAACTGGTCAGTTTCAATTGTAGCTATTTCTAGAACAGAGAGGAGAAAAGACGGTATGTCACATGATTTATGTTTTTCAGTAGTGCTCAGTTAAGTGAGAGAGCTTGTTTATCATGTAAGCATCCCTGGAGGGAGGTTAAAAATCATACCTCATCAGGTAATCTGTCTTGTATGAAAAACCAGCTGATATACATATGAATGAATGATCTAATTAAGATCATCATTATCAATTTACTGCAGATACAAAATACCAGCAACAGCAGATTATTCTCAATGTATTTGTGCCTCATGGTGACATTATTGAGAATATTTTTATTCACTTCAAAAATACATAAACCCTAATTTGGGTACTCTGTCTATGTTAGTGCATTATAGAACTCCCTCCATTTAGAAAAATGTTAAAAAATTTATTAAACAACCATTTATGAAGCATTTATTATATACAGAACATGGCATTAGATATTGGAACTATAATGTGACTTTAAAATTTTGTTTTGTTTGGATTTTTGTTTATTTTTCTGGTTTTAATAAGATAGTCCCTGCCTTTGTGATACTTAGAGTCCAAACTGGGGAAGGATAAGAAATAAAAGGTAATATCAATAAATATTTTTACATGATGAACACATAAGCAAGTTGTAAAACAAAGGGTGATGTGGAGGTGGAAAAACTGAGGGTAATAAGAAAAAGCTTATTGGAGGAGGTAGAGTTTTAATTTCCAATCAATAAATCAATCGACAAGCATTTATTAAGCAACCACTAACTTCCAAGTATTGCGTTAGATGCTAGGATCAAAATATAAAAAACAATACCCTAAACAATCCCTATTTTAGAGATTTTAAATAATATAAGAACAAAGCTTGAAAGAATAGTTAGAAAACTTAACATATAAAAAAGAGAACACATTCTAGGCACAAGTTACAGTGTGAGCAAAGGTGAAAAGAAAAGGCATGTTGGGGAAGGAAACAAGTTTTTTTTTGAGCACTTACTATTGACTTGGCACTCTTCTAAGCACTTTACAAAAATCTCATTTGATCTTCACAACAATTTTGGGAAATAGGTTTTCTTATTTACCTCATTTTATAGTTGAGGAAACAGGTAGAAAGAGGTTAAGTGACCCATCCAGGGTCATCAGGTAGTAAAGTTGAATTTGGCCAGATTTTAATTTAACTCTTCTTGACCCCATTCCTTCCACTGGGCCATGTATTTACCTTAGAAGGAAGTAACTCCAAGAAGAGAAGTCTATTAGAATAGGAACATATAGCTGGTGAAAGAAAGGTGTGACTGAAGAGAAGGATCCTTAGACAGAAGTGATATGAATTGATGATTGAAAAGTCAGATTAGCTCAGAATCTACAATGTTTTGGAGGAAAATGATTTCAGATTTTATTCATTAGACTATAGGGAACACAGGAAGATTTTTCACTGGTGAATGACAAAACCAAATCTATACATGAGGGAGATTAGCTGTATACAATCTATATTAAGTATTACTTTTCTAGGCTCTTGTCTGGGACTAATAATTTCCTATAGTAATGGCAAGTGGAAGACAGCTGTGTGGGTGTTCATTTGTCATTGCCAAAAAGACCATGCCATCAGAGAAATGATGACATGACTTGCAGTTGACTTGGTTTTGAGTGAGGCAGGGCTGTGCAGGTCACCAGCCTCTCTTCTCCTCCAGAGCCATCTGAATCCAGTGACCAGATATTCATCAGGATGACTGGAGATGAGCCAGGATGAGGCAGTTGGGGTTAAGTGGCTTGCTCAAGGTCACACAGGTAGTGGTGTCCAGTGCCTGAGGTGAGATTTGAACTCAGGTCCTCCTGACTCTTGCACTGGTGCTCTATCCACTGCACCACCTAGCTGCCCCTGGAAAACAATTATAGTCTAGTGGAAAGCCCAGTGAGACTAGACTCAAAGCTCTTGCTGGTGCCTTAGCTCTGCTGCTTGCTGGCTGTGAGCCTCTGGCAAATCTTTCTCAACTTCAGTTTCCTTTTCTGCAAAATGACACTTATACTATCTGTCTTCCACCATTGTTGAAAGAATGATATATGGCAAACAAGGGAAAACACTATATTAAAATCACCAATTAGCATATAAATTAGAATGTATAATGTATCTGTCCTCCAATCTTGACATATGAAAAAATTAAGAAATTTAAAATCATTCTCTTTTTGAAAACAGCCCTCTACAATGGAATAAGAAATGGGCTGGTATAAGACTTTCCTTGAAATTCTGTCTCTGATATCCATTATGTATGTGATCACGAGCAAATCATGATTTATTCCAAGAAAATTACTGTTAAATCTTCATTTTCTCTATATATTTGTTGTTGTTAGTCATAGTAACAATATCATTCAAATCTTTCCAAAAGTACTCATCTTATTTTCTTCTAATATTTATTTTAATTTTCCTTCTAGAAAAGTTCTTTTTCGTCTTTGGGCTTAAACTTTCACTTGTCAATTTTTTCATACTTGTATTTTACATTTCTCTAAGGATATGATTAATCTAAATATTTTTTAAACTTTCCAATTTATCATCAACAATCTTTACTTTCATGCTAAGGAAACAACAGCAAACAAAATAGAATAGATCTTAATCTTAGGTCTGTGAACTTGACTTTTTAAATGTAGATAGATTTATAGACACATATGTATGTATATATAAATATATACATATGCTATATATACATGTGAACTTTATTTTGATATAATTGTTTTTCTTTGCATTATTTTATTTGATGAATTTAAAAATATTCTTCTTAGGAACTCCTAGGCATCACCAATAAGAAAGGCTAAGAACTCATTATTTAGAGGAACTAAAAATGGTCAAGAATTCTGAAACAGTGAGGAAAAATAAAGGTAGAATAAAAGGTAACAGGAGTGTATTTTAATTTTTATTGTAAAGTAGTAATTATTAAAACTATTTGGACCCATTTAAGAGAATAGAAATGGTCAAGTGTAGGTCGAACAGAATAAACAAACTACTCATATAAACAAAAAAATATAGCAGAGTCCAATGTTCTGGCACATGTTCCCAATAGTCCTAAGAACTCACTACTTAGCTTACCAAAACTAGGTTTCAGAGAAACTTAGAAGAAAAAAAAAACAGAAGCTATATAGGTTTAGGTAAGCATCTTTTCTACAAATCACAATAAAATATGAGTGGCTAAATGATCTAAGTAAAAAAAAAAGAATATTTTAATGTGTGTGATATCAGTTCATATGGGTAGATACATCTTTCAACAAAGATAAAACCAAAAACCATCCATGTTCTTTCATGCTATCAGAATTTTTTACGTATCCTATCATAAATTCCACAAAAGAAGTATACTTTACTAGTTCGAGACCTTCCTCTATTTGCCTTGACATAGCATTGATATCAAAGCAATATAGAGGGAGTTCATCACTTAATCATACTTAACTCGTGAGTCATACATGAATATATTCTCTGATAACATCCACTGCCTCTCTTGCACAGTTGTTGGTTGGTGTTGCCACAATCTACTCATGACCACCACTGACCTCTCCATTGCCCTTGGGATGGACCATAAGTTTAATTCTGTGGAAAGTGATTCACAACTACACAACAGCACCAGAAGAATATTGTTATTTTAATATGTGGACTTTTATTTCACATAGCTTGCTCAGGGTCAAGAAAAACACCACAAAATTTCCCAAAGTCAATCTAGTTTTTCTGTTTATTCAATTCTCATCCCAACTATTTGTCCATACACAGATATCCAAAAGGAATCTTTCCCAAATAACCCAATCCTATGAGTTGTCCTTCTAGCTATGTATTTGGAAAAGAGGAATTCTTCAGGCCAAACTCAGGCATTTTATATAAGTCCCTTGCTTTAAACAGCTTGTTTGAGGGATTGATTTAATCAGCACAATATCATCCAAAAACATGAAGACTTTCTATGTCTCATGACATATGGGAATATTATTGTGGTGATTCATTTCAGTGGTAGTTGGTATCCATCAACTGAATAAATTATGACATAGGAAGGCTATAGAATATTAATATACTTTATAGATGACACTTAAGATGATTTCAGAAAAAATTCAAGAATTTATACAAATTGATGCACAATGGAAAATGAAGAAACTGAAGAAAATAATATATATGTGATAGGAGTTCTCAGAGAATTGCTAAAAATTGAGGACCCTTATCAGCTAGATGAGATTATATGATTTGAACTTTTATCTAAGCAGTACCTCCCTTAGAGTATTTACAAACTGATGCCTATTAGGTTTTAGTGACTGAGGCTCCCAATACTTGGCTTACTGAACTTGGAGTATTACTCAATCAACAAACATTTATTAGGCATTTATTATGTCCTAGAAATTGTGTAAAGTATAAAACCAAAGTAAAACATTCTCTGATCTTGAGGAATTTATAATTTAGCTTGGAGAGACAGCATGTATCTATGCAACTATGTGGGAAATAAAAACAAAATTGGCATATCTTTTCAGAGGTCCTCCTCCCTCTGTGGTATACAAAAACTTCCTGTGAAATGATTGACAAATTTTCCTTGTTTCTTTCTCCAGGATTAAAAAAAATAGATTTTAAGCTCATTGAGGGTAGGGGTTTTCCTTTGCCTCTTTTTGTATCCCCACCTCTAAGTAGTAGCACCATAATAAACATTTATTTTATACTAATTAGACTTCTAGACTGGGATGGAACATAGCATAAAAGGTCTGTTTTTATCCAGGCAAGCCTAAAAAAGAAATTTGTAGAACAAGGAGCTCCTGGTCACTATTCAGCTTTCTATTTGTTTGGATTCTTTTCTTTGCATAGTTTAAATGACTAGCAATTCTTAAAATTAATATTTTCAACATTGGGAGCTACTTTGCTATCAATCTGGAAATTAAGGGTTCCTGGGCTTGAGAATTGGACACTATCCTCCAAGATGCAGGATATTTCTTCAATGGGGTATAATTTGGGGAAGGAAAAATATCCTTACCAGAGAACTGTCTTATGTATTAAGGACTAACATAAAGCCATGTAATGCCCAGACAAGACAACTGGATTTTTTCCATACTACTGTTATTGTGAGTTGCTCAACTAATGTAAGTCTGAGTTGAGTGAGTAAAATATGTTCAGGATATCATTAAATATGTTTGTCTTCTTTGGTGAGTCTAATAGACTGAGTCCTTTATGTTTCTGTGTTTATGTATGGCCTTCAGGGAACCCATATGTCTCACACATTTTCCGTGATGGAAGATACAAAGGCTATACCATATACAATATGTACATTTACCCATGTTCTTAGTGAGTATATTGGAACTGGGAGCTCTGTTTTGAGAAAATCTAGACATACGCTATATCTAAGTCATAATGTCATTATGCAAGAAGTTTAGTACGAAAAAAGATGCAAAGATCCAAAGACAGAACCAAACCTTTCCAAGAACAGACTCAAAGACTGTATTCTCTGTGATTCTCTGTGAGTCTAGAATTCTTGAATGACCTAGGCTTATAGATCTAATTCACATCTGATTATAATAATGTTAATGAAGACAATCCTGAAAGAAAGCATTTATTCAAATGTCATGATCAATTTTAGTTAGAAAAGTCTGTTATGAACATAACTTCTTGTAGAAAAGTGGTGAAAGAGGTGCAGACATATATTTTGTCAGCTTTCATCACTGTATGTGATGGTTTTGCTTAAATTGAATGGGGATATTAATAAAGAGAGATGGTGGTACAAATAATTAGAAGATTATTGATGAACAAGATTTTAAAAATATAAAAATATATTTGAATGTTTTCACAAATATAATTTCCTTTCCAAAAAATAAAGAATGGCAATGATGGGTTGAGAAGAGGAAGACAAAAAAATTCTGCTACCAACTATAGGTTGTGTGTGTTTGATAATGAAGAGTGTTCTAAGATCAATGAATGAATATTTGTTAAATCCTCATCATGAATCAGGAATTTTGATATTTGTTGGAAATAAGAAGAAAGGCAAAACAGTTTTTGCCTTCAAGGAACTTACACTCTAATGGGGAGACAGCATGTGAAAACATTCATGGAAACTAAAGTGTTCTTCCTACTTTTCAGAAAAAGGTATATCTTGAATTCTGACTTAATGAAACTATTTTAAAGAAAATATACATCTCAAGTTATAATGTTAGCTAAAATTATGAATTTGAGCTTGCCTTTTTTATAACAAAGAGAAAATTTTTAAAAAATTACCACAATTCCACATATTCTCTTTCCCATTGACTTTTAACTAAAATGTTCACATTTACCTGTTAAAAATAACTGTAAATGTTCACATTTACCTGTTAAAAATAATTGTAAATGATTTTTCTAAAACAAAGTAAAAAGTCACACACCCAATAATTACCATTCTTCTTTCTTCTATATTGAATTTGCTTTTAAATGTTTTCATGGGGGGGCGGAGTAGAAAGACGCACATACACATAGCTCCGAACCCACAACCCATAGAACATTTACAAAAAAATAACTCATGGCGAATTCTGCACCTAGAGGCCACAGAACATTGGAGCGAGGGAGATTTCTGTTCCAGAGAGACCTGCAAACCTTTCGCAAAAGGTCCTTCGCACCGGGGACTGGGCGCCGGGACTGGGAGCTGAGTACAGCCCTGCCGCAGCCACAGCAACTAGAGGAAAAGATCCGAGCGGGCTTCACGGATGGGATCTCCAGCAGCTGCGCGGGTCCCTCCACCCACAGGTGATGGGGGTCCGTGAGAGGGTCTCTTTGGCAGGTCGAGAGGGGAGTGGGGTGCCCCCATAACTCAGGCCCCCTCGGGAGGCAACAGCAGAGATGGGAGCAGACTGGGGCTCCCCAAGCAGGCAGGAGTCCGGATCCATTGTTGAAGGTCTCTGCATAAACCCCCTCAGGGAACTGAGCCCATGAGGCAGCCCTGCCCTGACCTGACCACCTGAACTTAATCACACACTGAATAGCAGCCCTGCCCCTGCCAAAAGCCCTGAGGCTGGGAAGCAGCATTTGAATCTCAAACCCCAAGCGCTGGCTGGGAGGATCTGGAGGCAAAGTGGGAGTGAAGAGAATATTCAGAAGTCAAATCACTGGCTGGGAAAATGCCCAGAAAAGGGAAAAGAAATAAGACTATAGAAGGTTACTTTTTTGGTGAACAGGCATTTCCTCCCTTCCTTTCTGATGAGGAAGAACAATGCTTACCATCCGGGAAAGACACAGAAGTCAAGGCCTCTATATCCCAGCCCACTCAGTGGGCTCAGGCCATAGAAGGGCTCATAGAAAATCAAGTTAGAGAGGTGGAAGAAAAGCTGGGAAGAGAAATGAGACACATGCAGTCAAAGCATGAACAGCAGATCAGCTCCCTGCTAAAGGAGACCCCAAAAAATGCTGAAGAAAATAACACCTTGAAAAATAGGCTAACTCAATTGGCAAAAGAGGTTCAAGAAGCCAATGAGGAGAAGAATGCTTTCAAAAGCAGAATTAGCCAGGTGGAAAAGGAGATTCAAAAGCTCACTGAAGAAAATAATTCTTTCAAAATTAGAATGAAACAGATGGAGGCTAATGACTTTATGAGAAAGCAAGAAATCATAAAACAAAACCAAAGAATGAAAAAATGGAAGATAATGTGAAATATCTCATTGGAAAAACAACTGACATGGAGAATAGATCCAGGAGAGACAATTTAAAAATTATGGGCCTACCTGAAAGCCAGGATCAAAAAAAGAGTCTAGACATCATCTTTCATGAAATTATCAAGGAAAACTGCCCTGAGATTCTAGAACCAGAGGGCAAAATAAGTATTCAAGGAATCCACAGATCACCGCCTGAAAGAGATCCAAAAAGAGAAACTCCTAGGAACATTGTGGCCAAATTCCAGAGTTCCCAGATCAAGGAGAAAATATTGCAAGCAGCTAGAAAGAAACAATTCAAGTATTGTGGAAATACAATCAGGATAACACAAGATCTAGCAACTTCCACATTAAGGGATCGAAGGGCATGGAATAGTATATTCCAGAAGTCAAAGGACCTAGGACTAAAACCAAGAATCACCTACCCAGCAAAACCGAATATAATACTTCAGGGGAAAAATTGGTCTTTCAATGGAATAGAGGACTTTCAAGCATTCTTGATGAAAAGACCAGAGCTGAAAAGAAAATTTGACTTTCAAGCACAAGAATGAAGAGAAGCATGAAAAAGTAAATAGCAAAGAGAAGTCATAAGGGACTTTACAAAAGTTGAACTGTTTACATTCCTACATGGAAAGACAATATTTGTAACTATTGAAACTATTCAGCATCTGGGTACTGGGTGGGATAACACACACACACATGCACACGCACATGCACACACACATACAGACAGAGTGCACAGAGTGAACTTAAGAGGAGGGGATCATATCTTAAAAAAAATGAAATCAAGCAGTGAGAGAGAAATATATTGGGAGGAGAAAGGGAGAAATGGAATGGGGCAAATTATCTCTCATAAAAGAGGCAAGCAAAAGACTTTTTAGTGAAGGAAAAAAGAGGGGAGGTGAGAGAAAAACATGAAGTCTACTCTCATCACCTTCCACTAAAGGAAGGAATAAAATGCACAGTCATTTTGGTATGAAAACCTATCTTACAATACAGGAAAGTGGGGGATAAGGGGATTAGCAGGGTGGAGGGGATGATGGAAAGGAGGGCATGGGGAGGAGGGAGCAATTGGAGGTCCACACTCATGGGGAGGGTCAGGATCAAAAGAGAGAACAGAAGTAATGGGGGACAGGATAGGATGGAGGGAAATATAGTTAGTCCTATACAACACAACGATTATGGAAGTCATTTGCAAAACTACACAGATCTGGCCTATATTGAATTGCTTGCCTTCCAAAGGGAAGGGGTGGGGAGGGAGGGAGGGCAGATTGGCAGACAGGGGCAATTAGAACGCTCGGTGTTTTGGGGTGGGAGGAGGGGACAAAAGGGGAGAAAATGTGGAACCCAAAATTTTGTGAAAATGAATGTTAAAAGTTAAATAAATTAATAAAAAAAATGTTTTCATGGCGTTGGCTGAAAGTAGTTTGTTTGTTTTTTGGCCTGTAAAGCAATCTACTAGCACAAGAATCTCTATTCTTTATCTTGCCCTTGGTTTATCCAGATCAGTATTTTGTCCCTGGCACTGTTGCCAGTTTTGGAGCTGTTGAGGATAGGTGACTGCAAACCACACATTCTCCCTATGCAATACACTATGTCTTTAATACCCATGAATTTGCCCAAAGTCCATGGATAGACAGGAAAAAAATTTTCAAGGGTAATCAATTCCAAATTTTCCAGCTCACTCTATGTAATAGTTCTTTAATAATTTGTTCCAAATCAAATGTTTCAAGTTTCAAAGAGTGCCCCCCGTAACTTGGTGAGTAAACTTTGTATTAATTATATACTTAAATCATGTTCTGAGTTAGCTAACAGGAGAGTCCAAATAGGCAACTATCGGTACAAATGATAGAGCATTAGATGTGGAATCAGGGATACCTGAGTTCAAATCCAGCCTCAGACATGGACTAGTCCTGTGATGCTGACTAAGTCATTTGAACTCTGTTTGCATCAGTTTCCTCAATCATACAATGGGGATAATAATAGCACCTATCTACCAGGATGATTGTGAGAATCAAATGCAATAAAATTGCTAAAAAACAAAATAAGTCAAAAACAAAAACTTACTATGGGGCCTGGCCTATAATAGGTTCTATAGAAATGCTTATTCCCTTTTCTTCCCTCTGTGCCTTGTAAGTATCATTCTTTTCCACCGTCTTTCCTTAATTATGGACTTTCCCTGACTGTCATATTTATCCTGGAGTTTAATGATATTAAGTATTCCAAGTTAATCTTCCTCACAATTTTACATGGGGAAAAGATATCTATTCTGTTGGTTTTTGACAAGCTTCCTGACAACTAGTATGCTGATATTATAAGGGTTTTATGTTATTTAAGGTTTACTTTTCAGCAAGCTGTTTAAAAAGATCCCTGAATTTAAGAAAAAGATCTTGAGTTGGAAGCTAGTAGTTGAAAGCACACTGAAATTGGAGTCAGAAACCCTATCTCTGAGTCCTGACTTTTCCGCTAAGCAAAACCCTATACTTCTCATCTTTTCTTTGTTCATCTATAAAGCGGTAATAAAAATATCTGCGTTATGTACCTTATAGGCTTGTTATGAGGATGGGATAAGATAGTGTGTGCTATTTTCTTTTGAACAAAGAACAACTGGGTGCTAAAGGAGATGCACAAGAGCTTGAACAATTAGACGAAGGGAATGTTTTAACTGAAAATAATGTAGAAGAAGCTATGGCCTGGCAGAATGCACCTCAACTGAAAACAATGTAGGGGAAACTCAACGTTACCTCATGCTGTGACTAAACATGATTTCTTAATTTGAAAGATTGTAATACTTGATGTGAAGGTGGCTGTTGGACTTGTTTTTGAAAAAAAAAAAACTTCTTTGGAATCTTTTAGATAACGTGAAAATTCTTTTGATGAAATTTTGTTGCTTTTGATATAAGGTAAGTAAATATTCAGAAATATTGGAAAATGAGCTTTCCAGAGAAAGAACTAGTCTATGATTTCATTGGTAGGACAAACTCCAGACGGAGGAACCTTGTCTACCATTGCAGATTAGTACATACTTTGCAAACACAGAGTTTTTGAGACTTATCTAAGATAAATGAGAAGTTCAATGATTTGCTAATGGTAGCACAGTCACACAGAAATGGAACTTGAATGCATATTCACCTATCTACCATGCCATGAAGTTTTTTTTCCAGAGATACATAGCAAGGTAATTTCATTCTACTCTGGACTCCATTAACTTAGTTTTATGTCAGTAGGAGCAGTTAAAATAAGTGAAACTAAGAATAATGTTTGTTGTATGTCACTATCTATAAATATCAGCTTGTGTGGCTGTTTCTATAAAAAAATTTAAAATAAAAGACTACCTTATGACCTAAGAGACTGAAAAACATGGTTGTAAATTCTTTTCTAAAAATGTAGCTGTGACTGATGAAACAAAAGGGAATTGTCTTTGAAGCTACTTTAAGTTGAAACTGGATTATGAGAAATACTGCTGATAATGCAGTAACTCCTGCTCCTTAGTGCAATTGCTGTTTACTTCTAAATACTTACTAAGAATTTTTAAAGAATTCTTCAATCTAGCCTTTTATTTCTCTCTTCAAAATGTTGAAAATGTTGACTTTGCAAGTTTTTACAGGTGTGATTTATTATTTAAGGTTTCATATTCATGCATCATCTGAATTTTTTATTCATCCCTCCAAAGAGACTGAGGACAGGAGCGAGTTTTCCTCAGTCAGTTAGCTTTACCTAAAGAATGAACTAAATTAATCCATAAGAGGAATAGATAAAGGAAACGCTGATTAATATTACTTCTGGATTTAATCAAATCAAACAGCTAATCTATTATGCTGACATCAGGGGCTTAAGTCTTTGAAGGGGCTTAGAATTCTCTGCTGCTCTTTTACAAAGCACAACAGCCTTGGGTCCCCAGACCACTTTATTGTTTGTAGCATTAGATTCAGCACAAGTCCCTATGCTTGCTGTTAATATTTTGTGCTAGCAGACTGCTCAACCGCAGAGAGAATCTTGCTAGCAACTGTGTTTGGGATTAGACTTAGAAAATATAATTTGCTAAAGACAAGAGTGAAAGCCAAATGACCATAATAAATGAAGCACAATGAAATGCAGGACAATTTATAGAGTTGTTATAAAGGTCAGGCTTCAGAGTGGCTACTGTGAATCTAATCGTAAACATGTACTGACTTTTAGCATTTTCTGAGCAATTAGATATGTAAAAACATTATGCTAGCATACTTGGGTCATAATACATTATAAAAGCCCAATATTTTTAATAGCATATCTCTATGATGTATATGAAACTGGAATGAGGTTATAGGCAATTTCTGTACTTATTAGTCTATAACAGCTGAGGTTCATAATTTTCAACAGAGAAATTTATGGGACAGAACATACTATAAAATGTCTTGTTAATAGGATTACTTTATTAAACGCAGCTATTTAATTATATGTAAAAGAGTTAGCATGATACAGTAGGTGAATGCTGGAACTGGTGTAAGAAAGACCTTGATTTTAGACGTGGCTAAGTGACTTTCTGTCTATAGAACCTTGGGCAAATAACTTCACCAACCTATCAGTTTCCTCAACTGTGAAATGGAAATAAGAAGATTTTACTTAGGGTTGTTGTGAATACAATGTCTTATAAACTGTATATTGAATAATTATGTTATTATTAAAATTCCTGTTTATATTTTGACAGTCTATTGTGAAGGTTGCAACTAATAACTTCTTTATTGGCATTAAGGTTTATTTTGTAACACCTATGACAGAATTTAATCCATATGTAGCACTTTCAGGCAATGAGGGCTAGTGCAAATGTTATACTGTCATATTATTCACCAGGATAAAGAGAAAAAAACAACTTAAAATTATATAGTAAAAGAATCATAGAATATTAGAAAGAGTAAGAACTTCAAAGATTATCCAATTCAAAAATGGAGGGTTAAGGGTGAAAGAAAATGAGTTTACCTTGGAGAATATTGAGTTCACATGTGTCTAGAACATCTAGTTTGAGGTATCCAATTGGCAGTTAGATATGTGAGATTAGAGGTAAATGTTGGACAAATATATCTGAGAGCCATCTGCAGAGAGATTATTAATTCCACAGGAGCTGATAAGATCATCAAGCTAGCTTGTACATATAAAGGGAAAAGAGAAGAAGTCCCAAGGCAGAGATGAGGACCCCTATGTTTAGCATGCATGATTTGGATGAAAGTTCAGCAAAGGAAACTGAAAAGCAGCAAGCAGACTGGTAGAAGAAGAAACAGAAGTGAGTTGTTTTTCAAGACCCTAGAGATGAGAGTATCAGGTGGAAGAGGGGCATTAATATTTTCAAAGACTTTAAGGGGATGAGAACTGGTCATGAAATTTAGCTGTTGAGAGATTATTAGTAACTTTCTAGAGAGTAACTTCAGTGTAATGGTGAGGTCAGAAGCCAGACCAGAGGGAGTAGAGATGTCTACTGAGATAACATCCATTTTGAGATGTCCAATAGGCAGCTAAAGACGCAAAACTAGTGATCAGGAGAGAGGTTAGGACTAAACGAGTACATCTTAGAGTCATTTGCTTACAGTTGTTTATTGTATCTATGGGAAGTGAAGAGATCACCAAGTAAGACAGTATTCATCGAGGAAGAAGAAAAGAAGGAAGAGAAGAGACTTGGAAGGTATTTGGTATTTGTACAGGCATGGTATAGGAAGGTATAAGTATTTGGTATGACCTGGATGAAGTTTTAGAAAAGAAAACTGAGGAGTAGTCAGATATTTAGGATAGGCATCAGGAATAAGGGTATTAGAATTAAAAATCAGATAGGAAAGATTATAAAGGAGAAGAGGGTGATTGACTTCAGAAAGGGTGAAAGACTTCAGAAAGGTCAAAAAGGATGAGGACTGAGAAAAGACCACTAGATATTTTCCTATTAAAATACTTTTATTGTTACTATCACTAACAAAAATGGACATTTTCCTATACAAAGAAGAACAGAAAAAAATAGGACTGTACATAAAACTGTGATCCTCCACTACGCATGGGTGGGTTATTTTCTAGGTATATTTCAGACTTACCAAGACAGCTCCAACACTTACCTGCTCTGCTATTTCCTCTTCTGAAATTCCTTCTGCTCTTTTTTTTGTATTTTAAGGATTCATTGCTGTTTTCTTTGAGAGAAAAATTTATTGTAAGAAAAGAGAAGGGACTGAAAACTCAGTCATGGAAGCACATGCAAACACTGAGGTCATTGAACTTCCTTCTGAAGATTTGTAAGGATATAAAATGGAGAGGACTAGTTGCCCACTAAAAAGAGGGCTCACCAAAACCTAATGTTAGCACATGCTCCAAGGACTGGTCTCCTCTTACTCTGTCACAGCAACAATTGTTGTTACCTTCCTCCTCCCAACTAAAATTAAGAGTCTTTTCTCACAAATGAGTGTGATCACCAAAAACAAATCTACATGTGGTCCTAGTTTGAAAATCCATGTCTCACCCTTCATCTTTTTGCCAAGAGGTGAGAACCATCAGTCTTCTGTAGTGAGGATTGGTCATTGGTCATTGATCATGGTTCTTAAGTCGTCCACAGTTTTTTTTTTAATTTTAGACTCAAACATCAGAATGCAAATACAGAATAGAGAAAAGAACCAAATCATATCATAAACTTAAATATTAGAACTTAAAAACAAAGTGAAAAAAGGAAAAATAAAAGGCATGTCAGGTACATAGCAGAACACAAGAGGATTCCAATTACATAACAAAAAATTTTCATTTCAAGAAAGCCTGTACAATAAATAACATTGGTTGTGTTGAAAACACCTTTTCTTTGTTTTCATGTGAATTCTTTCATTTTCTGCTGTGCACTTCTTTACTTTGTTCTTTTTTCTCCCTCCCTCCACTCCCCAGAAGGTTATATTAAAGTTTAGATATGTTTCTCTCTCTCTCTCTCTCTCTCTCTCTCTCTCTCTCTCTCTCTCTCTCTCTCTCTCTCTCTCTCTCTCTCTACATATATATATATATATATACATACATATATACACACTCATATACATATATATAGACATATACTTTCCCAAATACATTCTACTCTTGATCTTTGTTTTTTTATATTTGTGCATATCTCTTGTTTCCTATCTTTCCTGCCTCCTCTACTTTACTTCTACATACTATCTTGCCCTCCTATTACTTGTCTACTCCCCTCCAAAGATCCCCCTTTCCTCCTATTTCCATAAATCTAAACACCCTTCTATACCCCCCTTTTATCTATTTCCTCCTCTCCCCTCTGAAGATCCCTACCTTGTCCTCTCCCCTCTCCCTATATCCCTACTATTTTATTTCTTCTGAATTTAGAAGACTTCTATACTCCTCTAAATATATATATATACACATATAATTTATAGTCTTCTAAATATATATGTATACATATATGTTTATATACATACACACATATATACACATACATGTGTGTATGTATGTAGGTATGTACATATGTATGTATTTTTCCCTGTGAAACCCATTCCTGATGAAAATAGGTTACCAGAACTACCAGCACTCCTAGCCCACCTAATTCCTCTGTATCATTTCTTCCTCTTGCAACTCATTTGTGTAAAATAATTACTCATTTTAGCTTTTCCTAAATGGTATTACTTTTAAAATTTATATCCTACTCAGATTTTTCCCGATCTTACTTGTGAGCTACCCAATTGTTAATAAGAATCTTAGACATACATTTTATGTATGTAAAAAGTAAAAAGTAAACAATCTGTCATTATGAATCCCTTATAATCAGTCTTTGTTATATACATTATATTTCTATATTTCTCTTGGTTCTTGTATGTCAAATCTTCTGTTAAGTTCAGGATTTTTTAAAGCAGTCTTGAAAGTCTGAGAGTTTATCAAATGTCCATTTTTTTTTTCATTCAGGATAATACTTAACCTTGCAGAGTGTTATATTTTTGGCCCAGTTGTTTTGCTCTTCTATATATTATGTTCTAAAACATGAGATACTTTAATGTCTCTGCTGCTAGGCCTTGTGTGAGTCTAACTGTGGCACCATCATTAATCTTTATACTTCTAATATTTTGTCCTTGAGCTGGGGTTTCAGAATTTGACTACGATATTGCTACGCGTTTCCCTCATAGGATCTCTTTTAAGTGGTGATCAATGGATTGTTTGTTTCTATTTCTACTCTCCTCCCTTGTTCTAATGCTTCAGGACAAATTTTCTTTAATTATTCCTCATATTATTGTATAAAGATTCTTTTTAAAATTATAACTTTCATTTAGTCCAATTATTTTTTTATTTTCTCTTCTTAATCTATTCTCCAAATCTGTTATTTTTGTTATGTTTCACTTTCTCTTCTATTTTTTTCATTATTTATATTTTGGTTAATTATTTCTTGTTCTCTTATAATTTTGCTGGCTTCACTATGCCCAATTCTAATTTTCAACTTGTCATTTTCTTCCTTAAGGTCCTGAATTTCCTTTTCTAATTGGCTGATTTTTCTTTCATATCCCTTTTGTGTTTCTTGGATTTTTCTTTTTTTTAAAGCTTTTCCCCCATCTTTGTCATTTGATTTTTAAACTGTTTTTTAAAGATATTCTAGGGATTTGTTTTGGGTACAAGTCACCATTTGACATTACTCTTTGGGGGTTTCTTTACTTCATTATTCTCTTCTGAAGATGACCCCTGGTCATCTCTATTCCCACAATAGATTTCTATGGTTGAATTCTTTCTCCTTTGCCTGTGCATTTTTTCTGATGATAGCTTAATTTTTGCAATCACCTCTTGCCCTGGAGTATGGGAGATAGTGGCTCTTGCCTCAAATCTTCAGTTCTCCCCTCTGTAAAAGCAAGTACTCTGACACAGGAGGGCCTGCTGTACAGATTCTGAGATCTGTATCTCTAAAAGGATGGGTCAACAATCACTTTAATCAAGTACATGTACCATTCATATAGTTCAGGGGAAAAAGTCAGCACCCTGAACTTCAGGGAAAATATAGATGAATCAAAATCAACAGACAGTGCATCGAGCTGCCTGACAGTAAGCAATATATACATCACAAATCAACAGACAACTGTCTGACCATACCTGCATAACTATCAGAGAGAGGAGCACCAACATCTGGGTTTGCAAAACTGTGGGTGTGCTTAGCAGCTTTCCAGAATCTCATCTGGCACACAAGCTTCTTCCAAAAACTAAGTCCCGAAGTAAAACCGTACCTCAGAATACTTATACATCTTTTCAGAGGCAGAGGGCATTACAACCCTTGAGAACCAGTGCCTCATTAGAAAATTAACAAAAGGTGTGGGCCTTCCTAAAAGTCTTCCTGATCAAATTCCCCTATTAATAATGGGAAGACCCATTAATGGCTGGGGAAGAACTTCCCATTAAGAAGAAAAATTATATTAATAATAAGCAAAAAAGTCATTATCAATACACCCTTCTGCCTGGAACCAAATCTAAACCTGCTACCTCCTGTCAGTGCTTACACCCAGGAGTTTTCTGCCCCATGCCTTCACCCCACTATTCACCAGGTATGTGCTGGTTCCTTCTCACCCCTGCTTCTCTTTAGAGCATAGCTGGGCCTGGTGTTCCTTATTGACAGAAGTTCCCTCATTTGTTTCAGGCTCAAATATCCAACACCCCCAATATCTCAGGGCTGAAAGTTTCTGTCGCCGGGCTGAGGCAACCTCTCAAACCAATTAACCCCAGGGCTTGCTACTTGTTGTTAAAATGGAACCTAGCCGTGAGGTGTTTACTCTTCACAGGGACCAATTCTTCACCAGGAATTTTTCTTCCAATCTTCTCAAATTGTCCCAGGAAGACTCAGGATGTGCCTTTATTATTATTTTTCACCATCCTCACTTTGTTTGCACTCAGGTGATATTTTAACTCTTTTGTAGGGGAAATTGGAAATTTGTAGGGGAGCTTAGAATTTTCTGACCTACTCAGTTATCTTCTCAGAATCCTCTGGAGTTCATTGGATTTTTCAATTAAGAGACCATTAGTAACATTGGAAATAGAATTTTTGGTTGGATGATAAGGTCAGAAACCAAACTGAAGAGAGTTAAAAAGATACTGAGAGGAGAGAAAATAAAGGCATCTGTTGTAGATTGTTTTTCAAGTAGTCTAGCCAAGAAACTCAGGAAAGATGTGAGACAATAGCGGGAAGGGAAGTTATTTTAATAATGATAGAGAAATGAACATATTTGTAGGCAGCAGGGAAGCAGCCTGTGGTCAGAGATTGAAGATAAATGAGAGAAAGGTTATGTTAGAACAGGCAATCTCTTGGAGAAGAAAAGTTAGAATAGGATTAGTTGTGCATATATAAAAGTTTGTCTTGGCAAGAAGGACCACCCTGTCATGTGAGACAGAGGGGAAGATTTTTGCAGAGGCATCCGGGTCAAGTGAGATGAAGCAAAGGGGTAAAAGGTGCCTCTAAGTAAATGAATTCATTTTTTTTTAGTGAAATAGGATGTAAGCTTCTTAGAGACAGTTTATGGAGGGGGGAGCATGGGAGGTTTGAGGAGAGATGAAAACATTCTGAAAAGTTGCTATAGTAAGTGGGATAGTGAGTCAATTAAGGAGGTGGAAGAGTATTCATTGCCTTATTAAAATGAAGGCCCAGTTGAGATCAAGTAATATATATTTGCCATGGATTCATTCAATATATTTTTCAGAATTTTCTTCATTTTCATTCAGCAGCATGTGAGTAGGAGTGAAAGAAGTGAATGGTGGAAGTAATCTAAGGCTGAGAGTTGGGAAAATAACTTCGATAGGATAAGGGGGAAATAACTGAAAAAAAATGGACAGAGCAGAATTAAACTGCTTTACCAAGGTAGAAAAGTACACCAGTACAGGTACTGGTAAAGAACTGAGGAGTGGAGGGCTTTGAGGTTGTGGTAAGGCTGAATAACAAGAATTAGATTTATAAGGCAGAGGGAGAGGTGGAATGACAACATATTGTCATCTGAAAAGGAAATTTGAGAGCTCATAAACACGGGAGCAGTGCATTTGTGGGTGATGGGTAATGGCAAAACCAACAGTATAACTATATCTGTGTTTAGCCCTTGTGGGGTGGAGTATTATATTGTGAGAAAAGGATAAGTTGAAGAACTAGAAATATAGAATGTTTAAGAGAGTATCAGTATCAGTATATGTGTGTGTGTGTGTGTGTGTGTGTGTGTGTGTGTGTGTGTGTGTGTCGCTTAGTTTGAGGGAAAGAGGTGGGGAAGAGAGAAAGGCTAAATGAGACATTTAACAATAGTATAAGGGCAGAGCCAACATGGCTGAGTAAAAGCAGGGACTTCCTTGAGTTCTCCCCCAGAACTCTCCAAATACCTGTAAAAATGACTCTAAAGAAATTATAAAGATACAGAACCCAAAAAATGACAGAGTGAAACAAATTCCCACACCAGTACAACCTGAGAAGTTGACAGGAATGATCCCTTGCCTGGGTAGTGAGTGGAGCACACTCTAACATGGGCCACACTGGCACAGATTGACTAGAATAGGTTGCAAGGGACCGAAACATTGACAGCTGTGGCAATTTCCAGATTTCTCAACCAATAGATGCCAAAAAGGTCATTGGGAAAACAGGTGAAAGAGAAATGCTAGGTCTGGCCAGATCTGATCCCAGCTTCAAGGTGGTAGGGATAATGGCAGCAACAGACAAGGCAGTGGCAGTAGCAGCAGCAGCAGCAGCAGCAGCAGTAGCAGCAGCATCAGTGGCAGAGGCTGCTTCCAGATCTTTGGGCCCACAGATGGTGAGGGATTGAGCAGCTGATACAAAATCCCTGAAGCCTGCGGCAGTATATCTACCTCCACCCTCAACCCCACTGGAAGCAGAATTCTACATTGACAAAGAGTTAGAAAGTCTAATGCCTGACTGAGAAGATGAGTAAACAGTATAAAAACAACCTCAAACTCCAGAATCTTACTTTGGTGACAAGGAAGATTAGGGCATAAAGCCAGAGGAGGACAGCAGAGTTAAACTTCCTACATCAAAAGGCTTCAAGAAGAATATGAATTGACCTTGGGCCATGGAAGAGCTCACAAAGGATTTTGAAAATCAAGTAAGAGAAGTAGAGGAAAAATTGGGAAGAGAAATGAAAGTGATATAAGAAAATAATGAAAATCAAGTCAACAGCTTGATAAAGGAGATCCCAAAATACTGAAGAAAATAACACCTTAAAAATAGAAAAACCCAAATGGCAAAAGAGGTCCAGAATGCCAATGAGGAGAAGAATGACTTAAAAAAAGTAGATTTGGTCAAATGGAAAAGGAAGGCCAAAAGCTCTCTGAAGAAACTAATTCCTTAAAAATTACAATGGACAAAATGGAAGCTAATGACTTTATGAGAAATCAAGAAATTATAAAATATAACCAAAAGAATGAAAAAATAAAAGACAATGTGAAATATCATGTTGTAAAAACCACTGACCTGGAAAATGGATCCAGGAGAGAGCATTTAAAAATTATTGGACTATCTGAAAGCTATGATCAAAAAAAGAGCCTAGACATTGTCTTTCAAGAAATTATCAAGAAAAACTGCCCTAATATTCTAGAACCTGAGAGTAAAATAGAAATTGAAAGCATCTGCTGATTATGTCTGGAAGGAGATCATAAAAGGAAAAGTCCTAGGAATATTGTAGCCAAATTCCAGAGTAGAAAGAAACAGTTCTAAGATTGTAGAAATACAATCAGGATTACACAAGATCTAGCAGCTTCTCCATTAAGGGATCAAAGGCCTTGGAATGCGATAGTCTGAGGTCAGAGAAGCTAGGATTCAAACCAATTTGCTGCTAATTAAAACCAATTAAAAGCATTTGCTGCTACCCAGCAAAACTGAGTATAATTGTTTCGGGGAAAAAATGAATATTCAATGAAATAGAAGACTTTCAAGCATTACTGATGAAAAAGACCAGAGTTGAATAGAAAATTTGACTTTCAAATACAAGAATTAAGAAAACCCTGAAAAAGTATACAGGAAGGAGAAATCATAAGAGACTTATTAAGGCTGAACTGTCTATATTCCTACATGGAAAGATGATATTTATAACTCATGAGACCTTTCTCAGTATTACAGTAGCTGAAGGAAATGATAGATAGATAGATAAATAGATAGATAGATAGATAGATAGATAGATAGATAGATAGATAGATAGATAGATAGATAGATAGTGCAAGGTGAGTTGAATATGAAGGAATGATATCTAAAAATAAAATTAAGGGGTGAGAGGAATATATTGGGAGGAGAAAGGGAGGGATAGAATGGGGTAAGTTATCTCACATAAAAGAGACAAGAAAAAGCGTTGACAGTTAAGGGGAAGGTTGAAGAAGGAGAGAAGGAATGAGTGAACTTTATTCTCATCAGCTTTGGCTTAAGAAGGGAATAATATATACACTCATTTAGGTATCTTACCCTACAGCAAAGTAGTGGAGAAGGGGATGGGGGGGAGAGAATGATAGAAGAGGGGCAGAATGAGGGAGAGGGTAGTCAGAAGCAAACACTTTTGAAAAGGGACAGGGTCAAAGGAGAAAACAGAATGATTGGAAGTAGGATAGGATGTAGGGAAATATAGTTACTTTCACAACATGACCACTATGGAAATGTTTTCCATAACTACACATATACAATCTATGTTGAATTTCTTGCCTTCTCAATGGGGGTGAGTGGGGATGGGAGAAGGGAGAGAATTTAGAACTCAAAGTTTTAAAAAAACAAAGGGTCAAAATTGTTTTTACATGCAATTGGGAAATAAGATATACAGGCAATGGGGGATAGAAATCTACCTTGCCCTTCAAGAAAGTAAAGGTGAAGGGGACAAGGGGAGGGATGATAAAAGGGAGGACAGTCTAGGAGAAGGAGTGATCAGAATGCATGCCATCTCAAGGTGGGGACAGGGGAAAGATGGGGACAAAATTTGGAACTCAAAATCTTGTAGAAATGAATGTTGAAAATTTAAAAAAATTAAATAAATTTAAATCTTAAAAAAGCACAATAGTATTAAACAAGTAATACAAACTTTTCATAGTCTCTAAAGGTAAACATTTCTGAATGTTCTGTCTTTGCTCCGTTACTTTCTTATTTCATTATGTACATTCTTGGAAATGTAATAGAATCCTATGTTTTCAAATATTATTTCTACATGAATGTTGGCTAAATCTCCTCCTTCAGACATACTCTCTCTCTTGTGATCACCTATCACTTTGAAATCAACCCCTTTTGTTTTATTCCTGGTTATTCAATATTTCCATCAAATTCAAATGTATAAAACTGAACTTATTATCCTATTGTCGTTGGATGATAGCTATACCATTCATCACTAGAACCATACTTAAAGCTTTTCTGGCTTGGTAGGATTTGCCAGAACTTGTGCCTGGATGACAAAGGGTTTAGTAACCCAGGATCATCCCCATGTCATGTTGAGAATGTGACATTTAATTTTAGTAGGTGCAAATAACACACACACACACAAATATACACACACACATACCTATGTATAAGTGTGCATACATATATGTGCATGCACATATTTATATGTGTATATATTGTGAGTATATATTTGTATGAGATAGAGTCAGACAGCCAGACAGCCAGGGAGAAATAAAGACCAACAGAGAGATCCATACACATACAGACAGAGAAAGAAAGAGAGAAAGATAACCCTTTACTCAAGATATTAGATTCAAGTACAATTAAGAGAAGCATATGCTGAATGGGGAAGAAATCATCAGTTTATTCTGATCCAAGGATGATTTGTATCTATGATTTCTTTAGAAAAAGTCCCCCACTATTCTTTTCCTGAATGAGGAGAATGCTTCAGAATAAGAGAGAAGTGTTCAAACATTTACAGGTTTGGTCAAGGGCCAGATGCTGCTACAAGAAAGGAAAGAGATCATTGTAGCTGTAGGGGTATGAACCAAAAGGGTCTTCTTCTGGCTGCTGCAATGGCCTCCATGCCAGGTTTCTAAAAAAAGAAAATTAATAAATTAAAAAGAAAGAAAAAATACCAGGAGGCAATATGGGAGCAGTACCAGGTGAATGCATAGTGCAACCGCCTGTTGAGGTTGTTGCTACCACTCTGGTTACCCCAACTTGGTAGGGAAGTAGTTGTGGGGGTAGAGATGCTGGGAAAGGAATTGTAGCTCAGTGATGTAAAGTGACCAGAAAACATGGCAGAAAAGCTGTATTTGTTACTATCTGCCAGAATTATGTGCGCATGGTAAAATTCCTATGCATTGCATGGATCTGTTCCGTAGTTTACCTCTGCTTCATTAGTCATCTTTTTTTTTCTTCATTTCTCTCAATGCAGTCTCTAAAAACCAGCATTAACATAAATTTCTGATTACCTCAATCCATTATAATCAAGGGTGTTTTGGAATCAAATTGATCAGTACTACAATTCAAAGTTTGGTTTATTGCTTTGCTGGTTATCTAGACGTAACAATGTTGAAGAAAATATTAGTAATGAAGTTTAGTAATAGCTTCATTAGTAATGAACTTAAACATTGTGATAAAAAGCCAGTTGTTAAACATTTACTACCATATCCCCAATTATATTGGCCTGTAAATGTTTCACTTGCTTAAAGGTAGTTAAGTTTGCTAGAGTTGACTGTGGAGAGAGAGAGAGAGAGAGAGAGAGAGAGAGAGAGAGAGAGAGAGAGAGAGAGAGAGAGAGAGAGAGAGAGAGAGAGAGATCCAAAAACTGAACCTTGTAGATAGCTACATTTAGGGGCTTAAACAAAGAAGATATTTTAGACTTTTAATACTTAAACATAGTTCTCATTCCACCCTATCCCAATCGAAGCCCCACACAAGGTTTCACTTTGTCAGTTAAACATTTCCACATACTTCAATTAATTAATATTTCTTGTACCATCAAATTCCTTTTATGCTGGATCCAACCCTGATTTATCAACATATTTGCTAAAACATCATAAACAGCTTAACATAATAGTAGAAAAATGGAATGCTTTCTAAAATTCAACCAGACTCACTCATTCTCTACATATTTTTAAAAGTGTGGTAATAAACATATTTCTTTAAACATAAGGCCTTCTAAATATTCAAGTACCTTTTACATTAACTATAATCTACTTTGATCTTTCCTAATTCATGCCTATGATTTTAAAATTATTATTAAATATATTTTCTTCAGTCTATACTTCCTGTTTGTCTAGAATAAATGTAATTTTCTCTTCTATACCTCAAAATAATAGTTATATCTCATGTGGTGATGTGGTCTAAAATTTGATTGGTATGCCTCAAATATTGGTAAAAATTTTCAATACAGATTTGAGAACAGAGCCCTGTCTCACTCTCAACTTTCCTTCATCTTAACAATCATCCACTTCTGAACCCACTTTAGGTCCAGTGAATCAACCAGTTCTAAATCCACTTCCTTTTATAATTACTACTCTACTTTTCTCTATCTTCTTCACAAAGATATCTTAATTAAAAAAATAATCTCCTTACATTCAGCATTCCTTCATTATTCCTGGAAACCACCATTACCCCTCCCCCACCTCAAAATGGAAATTAAATTGATTATGTGGTTAATATAACTTATATTTTTATGAAATAGTATTAGCTCTTAGTAGATCATTGCTATTATTTTCAATTTTTATAAACAAGTTATTTAATAATACACTGGAGTATGCTATTTTATTGGTAACTTTTATAAATGTTACTCTAAAATTCAATGTGTAATTATATCATATGGATTTTTGTTGTGAAAATTTGGAAGGGAAGAGTTCCCTTTATCTTTTTTTCTACCTTTGTTCTTCTTTCTTTTGGATGTTATCTACCCATCTGAAGGGGAAAATTTCTAAAGTACACCCTGATGTGTTTTTTGACAGGCATGGCAATGGAAGGAAATATCCATGGACTTATCTTATTATGTAGAAGAATTAATGCAAAGTGGATTGAGACTTCTCTTTGAAGTTAAAAAAGACATGGGTTCCAGTCCTACTACTGACCTACTGTCTATGTAACAACCTTTCAATGCTCGAAACAACTCTCTTATTCCTGACTTTATTGAAAGAGGGAATTTCCCATGCTAAGGAAATCACAGCTTTTATCCATGTATGTACATCAGAACTTAAAAATAATTCCGGATGGTGTTAAAAGTTATTAACATCTGTACTGGAAAACCTTCCCAGGTTGGTGATACCTGAAATCTGAACAAGCATATCTTTTGAGAACTCATTTCCCTACCACTGAGGCATCAAAGTAAGATTTGAGTGAGTAGCTTAAATAATAACATAACATAGATTTCAGGGACAACATCCTTCCATATGTTCTCTGAATCACTCCTGACTTCAGACTTTCCTGGAAAAAAATGATTAAATGAATAAAAATATTGATAAGATGAAACATTTTTATTCATATGACTTTGATGAGTGGAATCAGAAAGTGAATACCATTGGGAAGTCAAAATTATCTCATAGTATTGATGACGATTAATAAGAAAATGTGTATTTTTCTTCATATATGTAACAAGAGACAGAGACTGAGATGCAGATACATAAAAAAGATATAGATAAAGATAAGAGACAGAGTAAAAAGAATGAACAACAGAACAGAAAAAAAGGAAAAATGGGAGAGAGTGGAAGCAGGAGAGAGAAAGAGAAAGAGAGAAAGAGAGAGAAGATGATAGTGAGAAACAGAGGCAGAGAAGAGACATTCTTTGTTTTCTGCTCACATACCCTGGCAGGTGTTTTGTTTTGGGAGCATCCCAACAGCTGGCAAGCTGCCTGTACTGCTCAGTCACCATCTACCAGTGACCCAGAAGTATTCCACTGGCCTCTCATTATCTTGCCACTATACCCCTATTATACTGAAAGTCAGTCTGTCTTTTGGAATGAGAAGAGAAGTCTTCAGTGATAAAATGAAAGCATCAGACTTTGCTGTGGTTTTTTTTGTGGTATTTTTGCCATCACTCAGCATGTACAAGTGTCTTTTTCAGCATAGACCCTAATGCAGGACTCAATGACTGATAACACTACATTCTTCAAAGAAGAAATGATAAGGAATGTCAGCATAATCTACAATTTACAAATTTTTTCAGGAGTCTTTTTTGACCTTAGAGATTCATAACAAGAAGAAATCATCGTCTCTTTCTGTAGTTTTTTCAATGGCTTTTGTGAAGTGTCTGGCTGTGATAATCCTGCTGCAGTAAGAACAGTTTTATTCTAATCCATAAATATTCATTGGCCCTCTCATAAACTAGGTGGAAGTTCAAGATTATTAATAGTGATATTTTTTCCAAATCTCCTATTTTAACCCTCAGTAATTCAGCCTCCATTTTGCAGTTGCTGTTTTTTTTTTTTTTCTGATATCTGCATGATTTAGATAATTGCCTTAGCACCTACTTTACTTTGATGATAGAGACCTGTGCTAAGCTTCTCTGTTCTTCATTTGAGTTGCTCTTTCTGGTCTTAGATTTCAAATCTCTTTCTCTTAATACCTGTTCCCTCATTCCCATAAATACAGAGCTCTCTCAGACTGATTTAAGTCAAAATAGCTGAGAAAAGCTTGCAGTTTCAATCAATTCTAAGAACTAGCATTAGTTTATTCTCTGCTTAATTTTAAAATGTAGATATGAATAAAAGAATTTTTCTCAAAACCATGACTTAATACCCATTAAGAGACTAATTATCACAGTGTGAATATTTCTAGAATTGATAAATGTTGTTGATATTGTGGTGCATATAGGATGTAAACATTTTCCCCCTTCTTTTTTGGTCTAAAAAGCACCTGCAATTAAGAGTTCTGTGACATAGTCTTAGAGAATTGTTTGTGATACTGAGAGAGTATATGACTTTCCCCAGCATTACATCCGCAAGATGTATTAGAGGAGGCATGAAGTATTCAGGGCCTGAAGCATGTCAACAGTGTCAAAGACTGTAAAGGGGTCCAGAAATATTAGAACTGAGAAAAAGACCATCAGACTTGGCAATTTAGAAGTCATTGGTAACTTGGTGAAGAGAAGTTTCAAATGAGGAGTAATGGATAAAGAAGAGATTGAGAAGTTGAAAAATTTAAGGATGGTAATCCCCTGGAGGAATGTAGGGAAATATGGGGTTAAATCAAAGTCTTCTCCTTTCACTTTATCACTGGAGACTTTCCTTCTCATTCTAAAAGACAGACTGACTTTACATGGAACACTAATGCAGTGAGTCCAGCAATGTACCCACCCCTACCTATTCCCTATTTCTCACCAAAAACAAAAATAAAGAGTGGTGGGAGGAGTATCTTCCTTACTTGCCATTATCAGAATGTCCTATCCCCAAGGGGTCTCTTGGTAGCCTGAAGCTACAAGGTGACCTGGAGGCAGAAAGTGAGAATGCTGGGACAGTGATAAACTTTGCCTGAGTAATTGCTAGAGTTAGTGGCACATATTCCACCAGTAAATACATAGTCCAGAGGAAATTAGATTCCAGCTTAGCAAGAAAATGTGACAGAGGCAACTTAGAGATCCTAGAAGTTCTTTTACTGGAGTTCTCAAGATGCTTCCCCCAATAAACTGGGGAGACTTATTTGAAGATGTCCATGTAGTTAGATGATTCAGAAAAAGAAATACAAATTGACTTAAGAGAATGTACAAGGTCTCACAAGCTTATTTTGCAGGTGTATATATAGTAGATGCTCTAATACAAAGCTCTATTATGTTTCTTGATACTGATGTGGAGGTGATCCTGCATTTTAGAAGGCTATGCTAGTGGAAAACAAAGTGCAGAAGTTTCCATCAGGCTGTCTTTTCCCAAGGATCAAGGTCCTCACTCTTTGAATGATTAATAGGCAATGGATTCTTTGGACATGGAAACTCACAAATCCAAGCAAAATACGAATAGGTGCTCAGTTCTATGCATGATCTCCCTTGAACCTCTTTTGATTCTGCAGAAACTTTGGGAGAGTTAGCAAAATGAGCACAAGAGTGCTAACGTGGTGGGGAAGTAACAAATATTTATATAGCACCTACCATGTACAAGGCACTATGCTATATCCTTTATAAATATCACCAGTTTGGACATTGATCCCCTTCTTCACCCCCACCCTTAACATTACGAGAGAGGATCAAAAGTGCCTTTCCCCCCCTAACCTTCCATACCTCTTCTCTATGCTTATAGGTTGGTTTTTTCTATCTCTTTTCCCCACCCTACAATAAGGCAGGACACACATAATAGATATGGCAGTACATATCATTTGGATAAGCAACCAGTCATTAAGTACAATTATTGCAATAAGATGAAGGACCATTGGGGTTTAACAAGATTCCTGCAGCCATATCCTTCAGACTATGGATTATTGCCATATGACTTGCCATTGGACTGGAAGGACCCTTCTGCCTTAAAATCCACCCTGCTGTTGAAACACGATGATTAATTTTTTTCATCTGCTCCACTGTTGAAGCTTCCTTTATCAGTGCCTCCAACAACTGGATATGAGTGCCTTGTTCCTTGAGAGTAGAAAGTAATGTACTTGGCTTTTGTTTGTTTTTTCTAGAACTTATAAGGCATCGTAAGCACTTGGTAAATACTTTGTCACTTTTATTTACTCTTATTATTCTTAATTCATATTATTAATTCTTACTCTGAATTATAGTAATCTTGACATGTTGACTGTAACTGAAATTAAAAGACAAATAGGTCATGTAGCTAAACAGAAAAATGTGGCTTACTGCCTCTCTTTAGAGAGGTGGATAAAGAAATAATCTAAATTTGCATTTTCTTATTTTCAAAGGCTAAAAGAAATGTTCCATTGCTCACAGCTATCGTGAAATGTTGCATCCCTAAATATCTCAAAATAGAACACCATACAGACTATTGTAGCATTTGAGCCAAAATCTTTTACAAAGGATGAGTGGGTAGAAGAATGCTTTGATTTTGATATTAAATCAGCATGAATTCAAACAACTGAGAATTTCAATGAAAACTAATTTGGAAAACATGGTTCAAATTAAAGAAATGAAGGAAACAAAAGGTTTGTAGATGTTTCAAAAGCCTCATCCTTATGATTCATGGATACTTTAAGAGTCAGGGAATTGCTGAACATAACACTGAATACCATTAAAAATTAAATTGATTAGAGGTAAACAGATATGAAATGACAGTTTCTAAAGTGAGAGCAATTCATATTAATTATTAGTCTATAGTAACACTTATTATTATAACATTGAGAACGTATATGGCATGTACTTATGCCAATTGTGGCCTGTTAAATTTAATCAAGCTACTGTACTGCTGAAGAAAATAGTAAAATGTGCAACAGAAGGTATTGATGCATACAAGTATAATTTCCTGCCAAAGTTTAACAGATATAGAAGAATCGCCATATCAAGCTGACCAAAGGAACTTGGGACCTATATCATCCATAATTTTTTTTACTTCCATATTGAGGAAAGATGACAGCCAGGAACAAAACTGATTTAAAATTTTGCCTTTATTATACAAACTCATTAGTAAAATTTCATGAAGGAGAGTATTAGAAGCATTTTAGCATCATATTATGAAATAGCAAAGAGCAATGCAGGGAAATATAGGCACTTAAAAATATCTTCTCATTCAATAAACATCAGACACCTGTTAAGTACTAGAAATTATTCTGGGCACCAGGGATGCAAAGTAAAAAAAAGAAACACTTTCTGCTGGGAAGGATATACTATTGAACTCAACAGAAAAAAGTTTTATTGAAAGCTTGATGAGAGACTCAATTAAACCAATTAAATGAGAAGCTAAAAAGAAAAAAAAATAACTAAATAGATGAAAAATGGGAAAAATTATAAATATTTCTATAACAGATTCTCTTCTGAATCAATAACCATCACAACTCTTATATTGGAAACAATATGTTTCATGCAAAAAAAAATGGTATTAAAGAAAACAAAAAGGAACAATATGAGGACGCAGAAAGGTTGATTAAAAAAACAAATATTTTTACTGGGAAAATATAAATGAGTAATAACTAGTTTGCCTCTTTTTATATCCTGACAATACTTTTATGAAAAAAATCGCACAAATAAACACTCTTCCTGACAATAGAAAAAGGAGAAAACAGGCATGCTTTTAAAAATAGTATTACATGGCAAAGTACGTCTTTACAGTTACATGATTGAGTCAGACAAAATTCTATCCTCCTTACTATTTGCTGACTCTGAAGAAAATAATTCAATAGAATAAAAGGCTTTATTTCAACAAGACATTTACTCTGCACGTATTAAAAATCATAAAATATTCTAAGATTTAATGGTAGATAAAAATTTGAAGTTAATTTGATTAATATTGGGAACTAATGTTAAGGGACACAAATTTTCACCCAAGTCATTTGCCAGTGTCATTCATGATGTTCAGGTTGGACTCCAAATGAAGACATTCCATATACATTTAGAGGTTCTTCATATATTCCTGTTTATGGATGTCATTTCCTGATTGTTTCTTACTCCTACGCAGAGAAGGCTCTTTTCTGAACCTGGTAAATGAGACTTACAACACATCAGTTATCTAACTATACATGGAGGAACAAAGGGAAATGTCAAATATAGATTGCCTAGATTTTGATATACACATGAACAGAGAATATATAGAGTTGATTTATCATAGCATCTAGCTTGATGGAAAATCAGCTCATAAATGTTTAGGAACAGGAAGCAAAGTTGTATTACTTTTGGAAATGAGCCCAAGCTTTCCCTGAAACAAAGGGCCATCTTTCAATAACATCGATATTGTTCCAGTGGTTCTACATGACCAAAAAACCCCATGAATTATCATAGTTGCTGAAGAATTAAAATTATGGACTAGATAGCAAATGGAAAATAAAAGTAATTTACCAGTCACCTTGTTAAAGAAATCCCAAATTGAAAATACCCCAAAATATCATGACCAGAATCTAGAGTTTCTGTGTTAAAGGAAATTCAAAATATTACAAGCAACCATAATGAAAGAGTTCAAGTATCAAGGAAAATTCTGATTCTGTAGTTGCAATGGATGATTGAGTTTAGGTGAGATTATAATAATAAAGACAAAGTTAATTTTGCTATGGAAATCACCCACAGAAAAGGTCACATAAGACAGCTAGAGCTAAGATAATTAAAAAGAAACCTTGGAATATAGCCCACTAAAAATAAAAGGAAACACCTTACAACCCCCCCCCCCCAAAAAAAAACCCTTTCTCTTCAAAAATGATTACAATCCTACAGGAGAAAAATGAACTGTTACTAGAATAGACAACTTCCAAACATTTCCAATGAAAAGTACAGAACTAAGTGAAATCTTTGAAATGCAAATATAAGAAATGAGAGTGCTCTTATTCCAATAAAGGAAGATGTAATTTTCCTTCAGAATGTTATTATCTACAAGAATTGACAATATGAGTCAATGGCAAAGGAGAAGTACATTGTGATTAGGTTCTAATACAATCAACAAAAATGTTTGGTGTTTCCTCTACAATATCTGAGATATGTGTGATCAAGAAAGGATATATACTAATCTTAAAGAGAGATCTCTAGTGGACGCCATAGAATGATCATATCTAGAGAAAAGATGTCAGCATTGTTGAGTAGCCTGCCTATGGGGGAGTAATTTTACAGTATGGATAAAGTCATGCGAAATGAGGATAGGTTTCAGGATACACTATTGGTGTATCACAGAATTACACGAGTTTTTTTTTTGTCATTTTCACACAATCAATAGATATTAATAGTACTGCTATTATATCTTTGATGTCCTTAGAATTTTTCACATTAAAAGTTCCTTATTTAAAAAAATAGATTAGTACTTATGTAAGGCAGTAGTAATAATAAAAGATTTCATATGTATATATTTCAAAATTTGCAGAGCATTCTACATACAAATACTGTTTGACATTTATCTACGCAGTTCAGATTCAACGTTCTTTTTCAGCCTTAATATAAACATTATTCCCCTTTATCTCTTCATTGTTCAGTCAAAAATGACCTTGTTACTTCTAATTCATATTTGAATTCCTTTCTCTGTGCCCTTGCATATTCTGTCCTCCATACTTAAAATGCACTAATTCCCTCTGCCTCTTTGAATCTCTAGTTTGCTTTAAATTACATCCTATGCATCACCTGTTACTTTTCTTTAGCCCTACACCTGAAATTGCCTCCCACTCCAAATGACCTCGTATTTATTTTTTTATAAACCTACATAAGCATATGCTATCTATACCAATAAAGTGTAAAGTCCTCAAGGATGGGAACCAAATTGTTTTGACCATTGTATCACTAGCATAGTGCCAAGCATATCATTGGCACTTAATTAATGTTTAATGAATGATTACTTGGTGTCACCAACAAAGCAACAACTTTTCTGATTACAGGTATTCTCAGACAGGAGAATCATTTGCTTTGAGAGAAGGAAAGTCAGGGGTGAAGTGGTGGTTTTAGACATATCCTCTACCTACAATGTCTCTTCCTACTTCCCAAGTGGCAAAGCTTGATGAATCAAGTTTTCACTGAGTTATTTTGAGGACTTTATGAAAGTACTTTTAGAACAGAGGCACTAGAATGGGCCTAGATTCTTGATAGATATGCTATGACACTTGTGAAATGTTAATGTCTATGGTGTTGTGCACTTCCCTCAGTTGTTTACTCCTTTTGAATTTCCCTAGTTTTGGAGGTGAAATTTTCTTTAAAATGTTTGTTTGATTTTATTTAGTATTTTATTTTTCCCCAGTTAAATGGAAAAACAATTTTTAGCAGTCATTCTTAAAACTTTGAGTTCCAAATTCTCTCTCTTCCACCTCACCAAACCTCACCTCCCACTGAGAAGCCAAACAACACAATATAAGTTATACATGGGTAGTCATGCAAAATCTTTCCATATTAATCATGTTGTGAAAGAAAGCAAATCTGCCCGCCCTCCCCCCCCAAAAAAAACCCTGAAGAAAAATTAAGCAAGAAGTATTCTTCAATCTGTACTCAGACACCATTAGTTCTTTGGGGACTAACAGCATTTTTCATTAAGTCCTTTAGAGTTGTCTTGGATCATTGAATTGCTGAAAATAGGTAAGTCATTCACAGCTAATCAATCATCCTATAATATTGCTATGATTTTGCACACTGTTCGTTTCACTTTGCAGTAGCTCAAGCAAATCTTTCCAGGTTTGTCAGGCAGCATCTTTCTTGTCATTTCTCATAGCACAACAGCATTTCATCACATTCATACAGTATAATTTGTTCAGCCATTCCAGAATTGATGGACATCCCCTCAGTTTGCTATACTTTGCCCCCCAAAAAGAGCTGCTTATATATAGGTCCTTTTCCTTTTTTTTTTTTTTAATATCTAGTAGTGGTATTGATGGGTCAAAATGTATGCATGGTTTGTAGCCCTTTGGCTATAGTTCTAAATTGCTCTACAGAATGGTTGAATCAGTTTGCAACTCCACCAACAGTGTATTAATGTCTCATTCCTCACCCTCTATTTATTATCCACTATTCCATCATTTACCCTTTTTGTCCTATTAGCCAATCTCATAGGTATGAGGTAGTACCTTAGAATTGTTTTAATTTGCATTTCTCTAATCAACAATGAGTTAGAACATTATTATATGGCTACAGATAGCTTTGATTATTTCATCTGAAAATTGTTCATATCTTTTGTTCATTTATCAGTTGGGGAAAGGCTCCTACTTTTATAAATTTGACTCAGGTCTCTATCCGTTCGAGAAATAAGGCCTTTATCAGAGACATGACTCATTTTTTTTTCATGGTCACATTCTATTCCTCTCCCATTTATTTCATACTCTCTCTCCCCTTTCATCCTTTCCTTTCTCAGAAGTGTTTTGCTTCTGACTACCCCATCACCCAATCTTCCATCCATTCTCTTATTCCCTTCCCCTCTTTTTTTCCTCTAGGCTAAGACACAATTCTATATCCAATTGAATAGGCATGTTATTCCCTCTTCGGGCCATTTCTGCTGTAAGGTTCACTAACTTCTCTTCACCTCCCTCACTTCCCCTCCACTGTAAAAGCTTTTTTTCCATTCTTTTATGTGAGATATTTTACCCCATTGTTCCTCTCCTTTCCCATTTCTCCTAATACCTTCTTCTCTCACCCCTTAAATGTATTTTTTAAGATAACATCCCTTGATATTCAACTCAGAACTATGCCTAGCTGCAGTAATAATGAGAAAGTTCTTATGAGTTCTTAGTATCATCTTCTCATGTAGGAACGTAAAGAGTTTAATATTATTAAGACCTTTATGATTTCCCTTTCTTGCATACCTTTTATGCTTCTTTTGAGGATTGTATTTGAAAGTCATATATGCTATTCAACTCTGATCTTTTCATAGAAAATGTTTGAATGTCCTCTATTTCATTCAAAATCCACTTTTTTCCTCCTAAGGAATTATACTCAACTTTGCTGGGTATATGATTCTTGTTTGTAATTCTAACTCCTGTGAGCTATACTGTGGCTCCACATTACTTGAGCTGTTATTTTCTTGCTGCTTGCAGTATCCTCCCCTTAACGTAGGATTGACTATAATATTCATTGAAGTTTTCATTTGGGTGTCTCTTTCAGGTGGTGATTGATGGATTCTTTCAATTTCTACTTTACTCTCTTGATCTAGAATATGAGGGCAGGTTTCCTTGATAATTTTTTTGAAAGATGATATCTAGGCTCTACTTTTATCATGACTTTCAGTTAGTCCAATAATTTTAAAATTATTTCTCCTGGATCTATTTTCCAGGTTAGTTTTTTTTTTCCTAATCAACTATTTCACATTGTCTTCTATTTTTTCATTCTTTTCCTTTTGTTTTATTTTTTTTCTTGATTTCTCATAAAGTCATTAGTTTTCATCTGTTCAATTCTAATTTTTAAGGAACTATTTTCTTTGGGGAATTTTTATATCTTCTTTTCCATTTGACCAATTCTACTTTTTAGGGTATATTTTTTTTTCAGTGAATTTTTGTTTCACTTTTTCCATTTGGCCAGTTCTGCTTTTTAAGATATTCTTCTCTTCATTGATTTTTTTGTACCTCTGTTACTATTTAGCTTAGTTTTATTATGTCTCCTTTACCAAGTTGTTGACTTGTTTTTCATGATTTTCTTGCATTACTCTCATTTCTCTTCCCATTTTTTTCTGCCTCTCTTATTTGATTTTCACAATCCTTTTTGAGTTCTTCCATGGCCTGAGACTAATTCATATTTTTCTCAGAGACTTTGGATATAAGAGTTTTAATTTTGTTGTCTTCTGTGTCGTTTAATTTTTCTTGTTACCATAGTAAATTTCTATGGTCAGAATTTTTTCTGTAGCTTGTTCATTTTTCCCAGATTATTACTTGACGTTTAACTCTTTGATAAAGTGTGTCTCTGCTTCCAGGATGGAGGGTGCACTGTTCCAAGCTTCAGGAGATTTATACAGCTGGTTATAGAGATACTTCTAGGTACCTGTAACCTTTCAGTTCTTCCAAGATGGTATGATCAAAGGAGAGGTATTTATTGCTTTCCTAAATGACAACAAGCACTCTTTTCTTCCCCGGAACTGTGAAGAGGGCTCTCACTTCAGTAAGTAAGACCACAAGCTCTGGTGTACTAGTGCTCCTCCTCACCCTCAGACTGCCACCTAGGACTGTGACACAAATCCAAGTATGGGAAAGCAGTAGAGTCCTGACTCTAGTGCTAGGAAGGAGACCTTTGTAATCTCTTTCTGACCAGTTGTGCAACCCCTTGTCTGTGCACAAACAGCTCTAGAAGAAGCAGCTGCTGCTGATTCAGTGACTTCCAAAATCTACTCTTAGTTTGCTAGGACTCAGGTTGTGCTGACTGGCCTGTGCTGGACTGTGTTCCACTCTCACCTAGGTGTGACAGACCTTTCCTGCTGATATTCTAAGTTGTTGTTGACACCTATGGGCTGAGAGGTCTGGAAACTCCCACTGCTACCACTGATTCAGTCACCCTGGGGCTTTCTTCTGGCTTGCTGGGGCCTGGTCTGCACTGATATGGCTTTTGCTGGACTATGCTGGACTGTCCTCCTCTATCACCCTGGTGCAACAGAATTTTACTACCAACCTTTCAAGTTGTCTTGGGTTCAAAAATTATTTTGCTCCATTTTTTTGTGGGTCTTGCACTTTAAAATTTGTTGAGTCATTATTTGAAGGTATTTGGAGGGGTTTTTAGAAGAGCTCAGGAGAGTCCCTGCCTTTATTCTGCCATCTTGGCAGTCTTCTAAACTAGTTTTATAGTAATAAAATGTCTATCCTGTTAAGGCCTATATGTGTCTTACTTTTTCAACCATTACAGCAAAATAATTATCTTGAAATTTTCTCACTTGGAAAAAAGAAAAAGAAAATAAATGGAAAAAGTGTAATAACAATGTGTGAAAAAAGAACATTGGGTAAATTTCTTTATAAATTATAGCTTCCTAGAAAAAACATTACCAGATGTCAAATTCTGTGCCATTAAATTTGAGAAGGCTTACTTGGGGATGGTGTGACTTCTAATCATGAATTAGTAAACCATACTTAAAGATAATCATAAGGTCATAGGATCATAAATCTATAGCTATAAAAATAAAATTTAGAGGTAATATAGTCCCACATCCTCATTTTAAAGATGAGAAAACTAAAGCCCTGAAAGTTTAAGCCACTTATCCAATGTCACATAGGTAGTGAATTTTGGAACTGAGATTTGAATTCATGTCTTTTGACTCCAAGTTCATCACTCTTTGTTAACTATAGTGACAGATCATATTCATAGAACACTGGTTTCCCGTCTCTTTGAGTGTGAGGACTTTGCTTTGCCAATAAAAATTTGGAGCATCCCTTCATGTAAATAGCTGTATTCTTAGTATCTGTTCACTGAGAAAATGTGTAGTAGCAAATAACTACTCTGGCTTCTGTAATGGTTTACATTTTATTATTATAATAATATCCAATAACTAGACTAGAAATGATTCCCCTCACCCCATTCACAAAGAAATATTTTTGCTAAGTAAATATATATACTTATAGCCCCATTAATGCATCCATATTGGTTAGTCACTGAGATTCATTTAATTTGTATTTTGAATCTAGATAACAGCTTTGGAAAGTTATAAATTTTTCCATTTCTTATAAATTTTATTATTTGTTAAAAGTGCTGAATTTTATCTTTATTTTAGCATAGGTAAAAAAGTCTCACCTAGCAAGAAAAATCTGGGTGTTTTGGGGAGTATAGAGACCTATCTGAACAGGATAAGCTATCTCTTTTTGCCCTCTAGCCTAAACACATATTTCATACTTACAGTCAATACTGTTAAGCTGAATTTACACTAGTGACCTAAAAATGAAAGATCTCATTTTTCTTTATTTTCACATCCTAATATATCAATTCCTTTAATAAACACTGGAAATGATCCAGGAAAACAGACTCTATATTCCATTTCATCACTTTTGTAATAGCCCTTCTGTTAATATTTAGACATTTCAGAAATGGAAAAAAGATGGTAGTTTGAAGAAGGATTTCTTGGATCAAATATTTTCCTTAAGAAAAAATATTTAGACATTAAGTGAGTTTCCCAGGGGCCCCCAACTTCTTTTCCCCTGATGTACATAGTTCTGAGCATCAGGTGTTCTAATCAATAAGTTCCTTCTATTATAAGATATTCAAAGGCCTATAGTGGTACTATGTGATAGAAAATGCCTGATATTACCCAGCTTATAGGATATCTCTGAAAGAACCAAGGGATAAAAAATTGGCAAAGTTTCTTACAAGATCTATTTGTAGGCTTGACCAGTTTCTGATATAGAGGAAATTTGATGGGGCTATACAAATTATGTAAAGAAATTTAATAATTCTAAAATTCCAGGGTTCTTGATTCCTTGGGAAAGAAGAGGAGATTTTGAAGAATCAAATGTCATCAGCATCTCATAGATTCCTGGGTATTCAACCTACTCAGTCCAGAAATGTTGAGATAATCTGAGGTATTTTGAATCTCTGGGATCAGCTCATCCCCCAAATGGAAGTCATACTAAAGCTCATAGTTTTGTGCTCTCTCTCTACCTTTATTCTAAAACCTTACAAGATTGCAGCAGCTCAAAGATATGAAGCATGCTCTTAACGGCGCATAACATATATTAGGAGATTGGGAAGTACCCAGTTGTGATAGTACCTTAATGACTACTAGTAGTATTGGTCCACTATATAGAAATCCATTGAGTGTTTTCAAACCACCACTGTACACTAGATTAGGCTATACGTATCTCCATACATATATATATATACGTATTCATAGTTAAAAAAATAAGATTACATTTCAAAGTTAAGGATTTAAATTACTTCCCAAGAGTACCTCTCTTTCTTATTTTAGTCGTGTTGCCTCAGCTTTATCATAAAAACAATTGATTTGTTTTGCTCTGAATGTTTTGATGTGTTGAAAATTTCCCAGAAAATCAACAATAGTTACACTGTACCCTTCAGGCAACTAGGAAAGCATAATACATTCAAACAATTGAACAGATTAGTGAATAAATTCCTTTTCAGCTAGAAAAGAGAAACTGGATATTTTCGTTCTCTCCCAAACTGTTGTTCCTTCTCTTTTTAATAAATTGTGTTCTATTTAAAACATATTTTTGAGGTTATGGCTAAGTGGATAGATTTCTTTAGATTCTCATATTAGTTTTGTGTCTTAAGTAAAAATAAAATTTAAATAAAAATGAAAATTTTCATTAATATGGCATATAAATAAGTCAACTAAAAGTAATTTAAAACTCAAAATGGAAACATCTCTGCATTTTTATCTCCTCTATCATTTTACATTGGAGAAATTAATCAGATTTTATGGCACCCTCCCTTTGAGCCACCTGCCCAGATCCCACTCACACTGTCAGGCTGTGTCCACAGAAATTTACTGAATGTTTCTTCATCCTTCAAGGGTTAGGGAACTTAATACTATAACTGCTAACACCCCATTCACTATAATCCTTATTATTATTAACGAGTATGATGCTAATATATTTTTAAAAAGGGATGTAATGAGAAGACATAGCAAGAAGAGTAGTTAGAAAACAATTCCCCCAATCTGGGAACAAATTGTACCCTGAATACATAAATCCCCTTGGAAGAAGTGGTTGTTAGCTTTTCATATGATGGTTATGAAATGCAAGTTTAGAGAGTATTGGGATAAGTGGATATATCATAGCTATTGGTCTTGGAAACTCTTTTCTCCCTTCATGAAGTTCTGGTTAGGTATAGCTCTCTTCTATTCTCAGAGGATTGGTGCCTTTCCATAACTACCAATTCTCTCCATCCATGGTTCTGCCATGACTTAATTTCCTGCTTCCCACCCCCAGTCTGTAGATACTTCTCTTGTTATTGGACACAATAGTTAGTGACTGGTTAGACAGGGGAACTCTAAGGTCTTTGTTACAAGTCCTGGTTATCTGAGTACTCTTATTTTGGAAATCTCTTGGAGACCATATTTAAAAAATGCAAAAGTAACAGAGGTGCTTTGTGTTCATGGATACATGGTAAGTGTGTGGAGAGAAAGGCACTGTGTTCCTCACCCCAAGATGAGTTTAGCACTTCTCTCTCACTCATTACCAGAAAGGAAAAGAGACAAAAATTAGAATTATCCCTTTTCTGTGTCAATTCATCTCAGTTGAACACCTCCTGAGTCATTGTTTTAGCTTTGTGGCCAATGAGAAGACTTTTCTATCCATATCTTCTCTCTAATGTATGTTTCTATTTTGTATTTCTGCCACCTACTGAATTTTTTTTTCCTCAACCATTCTCTTTCCAACGAAAAATGTAGATTTAGAAGGCAGAGCATGGATGGCTGAGAGAAGCCAGGAAGTTGCCTGAGCTCTCCCCCATTTCCCTCAGAAAGAAAGTTAAATCAAGCCTGTAAACAGATTCTGGAGAGACAGAATCCATAAAAAATATAGAGTGAAATCTTTATTTCAGCTTAAGATAACTTAGAAGGATTTCAGGACTTCATTTGTGGAAAAGGAGAGCACAGCCCAACACAGTATCTGGCAAACTGTAGCACCAATGCTATCTTCACAGTTCCTATTGTGGCCATGAATATCCTGGCACAATTCTGAAACATGAAATGCAAAAGACTCTCCACATGTAAGACAGAACCAAAACATTTATTCAGACACCAGGAAGCTAAATCCATCATAGTTCTTTCACTCTAGGTAGCCAGCTCCCTGTTTGCCTACATCCTTCCTACCTCTGACTGCTCTCATGATTAACTTCCTCTCAGCTCTGCTTTAGCTCCTCTTCTTCCAGTTCACCCATTCAACAAACTCTTTGCACCACAGGCTCCACGTGAATCAGAATTTTGTGTGACCCAGGCTGGTCATGTGGGGGTATTAATGAATGGGAAATATCTTTCCATTTAAATTACCATTACACAAACTAGCAGGAAGCTCTTAGCCACAGCACAGATCATCAACTGAGGTTCATTGATCGGGGATCAGCAGGCTAGTGGCAAAGCAGGCCAACTGGGTAGCTTCCAGTCCCACTCTAGAAGGCAATTTGCCAACCTGCTGGAATGATAGGAGTAACAAGGTGGAGCCACTCTGCACACTTGGAAAGCCACAAACACCAAAGCCCTCACATCAGAAAGCTAGTGACCAGGCCCTGACACCCAGAACAAGAAGCTTGGGTCAGTGTCCCCTGTTCCCTAGAAGCAGAGACTAATTTTTGAAAATGAGCAAAAAACCAAAATGAACCCTGAACATAGAGAGCTACTAGGACAACATGGAAGATTAAAACACAAACTCAGAAAAGGATATCGATGTTAAAATGCCTACATGTGAATCCTCACAGGGGAATATGAATTGGTCTCAAACCTAAAAAGTCCTCCTGGAAGAGTTCAAAAATGAATTTCAAAACAAAGCAAGAGAAGCAGAAGAAAAACTGGAAAAAGAGGTGAGAGTTATGCAAGATGTATATATGTATATATAGAGAGAGAGGGAGAGAGAGGGGAAGAGAGAAAGAGGGAGAGAGAGAGAGAGAACAGATCAGAAAAGGAAGCACAAAAATTGACTCAAGGAAACAATTTTTTAAAAAGTAGAATTGGCCAAATGAAGGAGAAGAAGATAACTGAAGAAAATAATTCCTTAAAAATAAAATTGAGCAAATAAAAGTTGACTCCATGAGACATCAAAAATCAATCAAACAAAACCAAAACAATTAAAAAAATGTAATACGTCTCATTGGAAAAACAACTGAGTTGGAAAATAGATGCAAGAGAGATAATTTAAGGATTATTAGACTATCTGAAAGCCACAATTTTAAAAAAGTGACTAGACAACACTTGTCAATAAATTATTAAGGAAAATTGCCCTGATACTCTAGAACCAGAGGATAGAAGAGTTATTGAAAGTATCCACTGATCATTTCATGACAGAGATCCCAAAATGAAAACTTTAAGGAATATTGTAGCCAAATTCTAGAATTATCAGGTCAAGAAGAAAATACTACAAGAAGCCAGAAGGAAACAATTCAAATCAAGAACCCACAGTCAGAATTAACACCTTCTACATTAAAAGAGTGGAGGGCTTGGAATATGATATTCCAGGGACCTTGGATGATAACCTAGAATATCTACAGCATAATTGAGCCTAATCTTACAGGAAAAAAGATGAATATTAAATGAAATAGGGGACTTATAAACTTTCCTGATAAAAATAACAGAGCTGTGCAGAAAACCTGACTTTCAAATATGACTTAAGAGAAGCATGGAAAGTACAAGAGGAAAACAAAAATGTGATATTTAGTAAAGTTAACTTGTTTGCATCCCTACATGGGAAGATGATACTTTTACCCCTTAAGAACTACATTTCTATAGGGGAGTTAGAAGGAGTATGCATAGACAAGGTGTGTGAGGATCAGTTGACTTTGGCATTGCACTGAGAGAAGAGGAAGGGGGGAAACAGAATAAGGTAAATTACATCACATGAAAAGGTGCAAAAGATGGGGTGAGCATTGTTTGAACCACAGACTCATTGGCTCAAAAATAGAATAACAAACACTAAGTTGGGTATAGAAATTTATCTTACCCTATTGGGTGGTAGTAAGGTAAAGGGAAAAAAAAGGGAAGGAGGGGCTGATAGAAGGGAGGGCAGATTGAGGGAGGTAGATGTTAGAAGCAAAACACTGGTGAGGAGCAATAGGGTGAAAGGACAGAGAAAGAAACAATCAGAGAGGGGTAGAATAGGATGGAGGGAAACACTTAGTAATCACAACTGTGAATGTGAATGGGATGAATTCTCCCATAAAACACCAGGTAGCAGAGTGGATTAAAAACCAGAATTCTGCAATATACTGTTTACTAGAAAAGATATTGTGAAATTCAAAGCAGAAAGATATAAACAGAGTAAAGTCAAAAGTATAATATATTATATTTCAGCAGAAATTAGAAGAAAGGGAACAGCAATCCTGATCTCAGACAAAGGAACTACAAAAACAGATCTCATTAAAACCATATCTTTCTAAAAGATACCATAAATAATGAAGAAAATTCAATACTTAACCTTTATGAACCAAGTGGTATAGCATCTAAATCCTTAGAGGAGTATTGAAGTGAGTTACAAGAAGAAATAGATAACAAAACTATATTGGTGGGCGCCCTCAACCTCTCCCTCTCAGAACTAAATTTATCTAAACACAAAATAAACAAGAAAAGTAAAGAACTGAATAGAATTTTAGAAAATCTAAGTATGTTAAGACCTCTAGAGAAAAATGAATGGTGAAAGGAAGATACCTTTTTTCTCAGTGATATGTTGCACCTATGCCAAAATTGACCATGTATTAGGGCATAAAATTTTCGCAATCAAATGCAGAAAATCAAGAAATATTAAATGCATCCTTTTCAGATGATGATGCAATAAAATTACACATAATAAAGGGCCATGGAAAGGTAAACTAAAATTTAATTGGAAACTAAATAATCTTATCCTAAAGAATAAATTGTTGAGGCAACAAAAGATAGAAATAACCAGTAACTTCCTCCTAGAGAATTACAATCATGAGACAACATGCCAAAACTTATGGGATCCAGCCAAGCAGGTCTAAGAGGAAATTTTATATCTCTGAATGCATACATGAATAAAATGGAAAAAGCAGAGATGGGTGAATTGGGCATGCAACTAAAAAATCTAAAATAAGAAAAAAACTAAAAATCCCTAATTAGATACAAAATTATAAATTCTGAAAATCATAGGAGAAATTAGTGAAATTGAAAGTAAGAAAACTATTGAACTGATAAATAAAATGGATCTGAATTTAGAAAAAAAATTAAAAGATAACCTTTGGTTAATTGATTAAAAAAAGAAAAGAGGGAAATCAAATCATCAGTATCAAAAATGAAAAGGGTGAATTGACCACCAATGAAGACGAAATTACAGCAATAATTGGGAGCTATTTTTCCTAACTGTAAGCCAAGAAATCTGACAATCAAAGTGAAATGGACGAGTGTTTTTAAAAATATATATAAATTGCCCAGATTAACAGAAGAGATAATAAAATACTTAAATTGCTCCATTTCATAAAAAGAAATTGAACAACCAATCAATAAGCTCCCTAAGAAAAAAATCTCGAAAGTCAGATGGCTTTACAAGTGAATTCTACTAAATTCAGAGAACAACTAATTCTAATACTATATAAACCATTTGGAAAAATAGGTGAAGAAGTCCTACAAAATTCCTTTTATGACAGAAATATGATGCTGATACCTAAACCAGGAAAAGCCAAAATGAAGAAAACAAAAGAAAAGCAAATAATAGGCCATTTTCACTACTGAATATTGATGAAAAAATTTTAAATAAAATATTAGCAAAGATATTACAGCAGTTTGTCACCAGGGTAATGCACTATCACCCAGTAGGGTTTCCCAGGAATGCAGGACAGGTTCAATGTTAGGAAACTATTAGCAAAATTGACCATATCAGTAACCAAAGTAACATAAAACATATTATCTAAATAGAAGTAGAAAAAACATTTTACAAAACATAGCAGTGATTCCTATTAAAAACACTGGAGAGCATGAGGAAACAAAAGTATCACTCTTTGCAGATGTTATGATAGTATACCTAGAGAATCCTAGAGAATCAACTAAAAAAAACAACTTGAAAGAATTAACAACTTTAGCAAAATTGCAGGTCATAAATGAATACTCATAAATCATGAACATATCTACATATCATCCACTAAGCCCAGCAGCAAGAGATAGGAAAAGAAATTCCATTTAAAGCAACTGTAGGTAATATAAAATATTTGGGAGTCCACATGTAAAGACAAATCCAGGAACCATATGAACACAATTATGAAACAGCTTTAACACAAATAAAATCAGATCTAAATAATTGAGAAAACATCAATTGTTCATAGGTAGGCTCAGCTAAAATGGTATAAATGACAACTGTATCTAAATCAATGTACTTATTCAGTTCTATACCAAAAAAACTACAAAAAATTATTTTGAACAGCTAGAAAATAATCATAAGAAAATTATCTGGAAAAACAAAAAGTATAGAATAACAAGGGAATTAATGAAAAAAATGCAAAGAAAGGTGGCCTCAGCATACCACATCTAAAACTGTATTATAAAGTGGCAGCCAGCAAAACTATCTTCTTTGGACATACAGATCTAGTAGTGGTGTTACAAGATCAAAGGGTATGCACAATTTTGTAGTTTTTTGGGCATAGTTCCAAATTGCTCTCCACAATGGTTGGATCAGTTCACAACTCCACCAACAATGCACTACTGTTGCAATTTTCCCACATCTTCACTAACATTTATCATTTTTCTTTTCTGTCATATTATTCAATCTGATAGATGTGAAAGAAATAGAGTGGTGAAACAATGCAATATGTTAAGTACACATAACACAGTAGTAAATGACTATAGTAGTCTACTATTTGATGAACCCAGATATTCCTGCTTCTGGGATAAGAAATCACTTTTTGACAAAAACTACTGGGAAAACTAGAAAATAACATGGCAGAAACTAGATATAAACCAAAATCCCGCACCCTATACCGGGATGGAATGGTTATTTCTGGCCTCAAGGCCACATATACTCATGTACTTTAGATACTGAAGTATGGCTGTTCAGCTGAATTCAAATGTCACAGAACAGATCCCCTTAATTAAAGAATTCATTCTGTACAACCTGGACTTAGCTAAATGGCTACACCCAAGGATCTAGAAGTATAGAACCTACAAGATAATGCTGAAATGGGTACAAAATTTAGACATAAAGGGTGATATATAAGCACATTTGGAGTTCAAAGACTACGTTCTCTGTCAGATCTATGAAAAATGGAAGAATTTATGACCAAACCAGAGATAATGAATACTATGAAATGCAAAATGGATAATTTTGATTATATTAAATTAAAAAGGTTTCCCACAAACAAAGACAATATAACCAAGATTAGAAGGAAAACAGAGAGCTGGGAAACAATTTTTAACATCAATGTTTCTGATAAAGTCCTCATTTCTAGAATATATAAAGAACTGAGTCAAATTTTTAAGAATACAAGTCATTCCCTAATTAATAAATTGTCAAAAGATATAAACAGGCAATTTTCAGATGGATAAATTAAAGCTGTCTATAGTCATATAAAAATGCTCTAAATTACCATTGATTAAAAAAATTCAAATTAAAACCACTTTAATATACCACCTCACATCTATCAGATTGAATAATATGACAGAAAAGAAAAATGATAAATGTTGGTAAAGATGTGGGAAAATTGGAACACTAATGCACTGTTGGTGGAGTTGTAAACAGATCCAACCATTGTGGAGAGCAGCTTGGAACTATGGCCAAAAAACTACAAAATTGTGCATACCCTTTGATCTTGCAACACGACTACTAGATCTGTATGCTCAAGCGATCACAATTTCCCACATGTGCAATAATGTTTATAGAAATTCTTTTTGCTGCAGCAAAGAATTGGAAATTGTAGGGATGCCTATTAATTGAAGAATGACTGAGCAAGCTGTGACACATGAATGCAATGGAATGCTGCTGTTCCATAAGAAATCATAAGCAAGTGGATTTCAGAAAAATCTAGAAAGATATGAACTGATGCTGAGTGAAGCAAGCAGAACCAGGAGAATATTGCACACAGTATAAACAACATTGTGTGATGATCAGCTATGATAGCCTTAGCTCTTCTAAGCAATTCAACAATCCAAGACAACTCCAAATGGCTCATGATGGAAAATGATATCCATATCCAGAGAAAGAACTGTGGAGTTTGAATGCAGATCAAAGCATCAATTCTCACTTTATTTTGTTTTCTTTTCTTCTTTCTTGTGGTTTTCCCCTTTTGTTCTGATTCTTTCACAACATAGCTATTGTGGATATGTATAGTCAATATCAAATTGCCTGCTATTTTAGGGAGGATGAAGAGAAAGGAGTGAGGAAGAAAAATTTGAAACTTAAAATCTTACAAAAATTAATGTTGAAGTTCATCTTTACATGTAAGTGGAAAACAAAATATCGTTAGGTGCAAAAACTGTCCATGTATTTCTCTAATAACGAATAAAATTAGAACTGTTGTTCAGAAAGGTGGGATAGCTCTTCTGTAACTGGCTTAAGGCAACTTCAGAGGGAGAGAGAAGGGTTCTCTCATCAAGATCCTTGGTAGAACTGGTTAGTTCTTTCACTCACAGATAAAGTATAGTGCATTCCTATTTATGGTAGTTGTAATTGTACATTCATCTAATCCACTTGTATCAATTTTATTTACAAGGTTATCATGATGCAATTACCTGAATGCCTTGTTGAAACTCATGGCATTATATCCACAGTATCTCCTTTCCATGTACCATTTAATAATAAAATGAAAAAAAAAAGCTTTGCTAGATATAACATCCTCTTAATGAACCCTTGATGACCCTTGATGGTTGCCTCTTTCCCTTCAAAATGTTCAAAATTATCCTTTTAGCAATTCTTTGTAGAATATTGCCATGTGTTGAACTGAAATATAGAGTTTAAGTTATTTGTCTTATTTTGAAACCTGGAACAATGTTTATTCAAGTGTCCAGCACATCTTCCATTTGTTATAATTCCTCAAATGGCACTGAAATTGGCTCAAAAATAACAATTGTGATTCTTTTGTGTGTCCCAAAATATAGTTAGTTTTCTCAGGTGACTTGAACCTATTGATGCAAGCTATCAATCATATGATATTTCCTTACTTGTCTTGAGTATTAATTTCCTGTTAATAGTTTTTTTCTAGGCAATCTTCTTTGAAGAGGATTGGTAGAGAAAGTAGATACAGAATAAGATTGCAATATTCTCAGTGTTTTCTGTCATCTTCCCATTCATAGTAAGAAAAGATACTATCTTTCCTTTTATCCTCTTGTCTAGAGTGAAACTTAAGAATTATCTTTTTTCAAAAAAATCTTGAGCATTTGTATTGTTTCAGCTTTTATTGACTTTGTAGCATCTCCAGCACTACATATCATACATATGTTTAAATATTTTTAAAAGAATCTCATCACTAATATATTCTTTGTTCAGGATAGTTTTGTCATCTGTATCAGGAAATGGCCGTGTTATTCTTTTAGCTGAATAACAGTCTATAGCAATGGTTTCAAATTCAAATAGAAACAAGGGCCTAAAGATCACTGCAGATTGAATATTGATTTAGTTTTGAAATGCAATGTTATCTATATTTTATTGCATTATTATCTAATTTGTTAAACATTTCTCAATTATCTTTTAATCTGGTTCAGGCTAAACTTAGGAATGTTGTGAGCATGCAGCCATTGGACCTTGTGGTTGACATCCCTGGTCTGTAGCATATTCTCATAATTACATGACCTGTTTCTCAATTCACAATCCTTACTCATAGATGCTGCACCACACTTACATACACTATACCTATTTCTACATGTGTTAATAGATTGCCTCATCAATATCTGGTATGTTATAGGAAATTAAGAAGTATTTGTTGATTGATTGACTGACCAAACCCTATTAGTTTTTATACTCCTTTGACTTCTACTTAATTTTTTCCTCTTGAATAAGATACAAGCTTTCAATGCTTTGTGGTATTCATGAACTCTATTCCACAAAGTCTCAATTATACTTACAGGATAATGTTTGGTACTCCACTTTAAGAGTTTTAGCTTATTTCTTCAATTGCATATATTCTATACATTGGTGGTAAGTACATTAGCATTTTTCTGCCCCTCTTCTCGCCACCATTATCAACAGAGTAAATAATAGCGTTGGTTGCTATGAAGTATTGTGCTAGTACTACAATTTTTTTCTTACAGTATTATATATATTGCTGTCTAAAATGTATGAGTCCTCTGTTTCAATCCTTTATTTTGAAATCCTCAGTCATGCATTCATGCCTCCAGACAAATACACTCTATCAGGACTTTTAAGACATTTTCAATCCTTGCCTGAAAACACATCATTCCTTTAGCTTAGGTTATGATACAGACACACAAATATACAAACACACACACAATCTGCCTTGTTTTTAGTTGCTCACAATAGCAATATATACAATAATTATCTTTACTACTACACTAAAAATACCCATTTTTTTTTTGGTCAGTCACATTCTATTTCATCCATCCATCCATCCATCCATCCATCCATCCATCCATCCATCCATCCATCTATCTATCTATCTATCTATCTATCTATCTATCTATCTATCTATCTATCTATCTATCTGTCTATCTATTCATTTATATTTATTGTTTGGTGTAAGCTGTCTCCTGTCTTATCCAGGTTGGAAGTGTAGTGGTCAGTCTCAGGTTTAATCTCATTGCTGATGGGCAACGAAATTTTAATCTGCTCTATTTCTTATCTGCGTACCTCCTTATGTAGCCTGATGGTCTCATGCTGCAAGAAGTTCACCACACAGGAAAGTGAGTCAACAAGTATTTATTAAACATCTATTATGTGTCAGGTACTGAATTAAGTGATGGGAATACAAAGAAATGCAGTGCTGGCTCCTGACCAGCTTTAATGTCATGTCAGACTTCCAAATTTGAACAATCCACTAGCCTCAGTCTTCCTAGAAATAGGGCCTGTGGACATGCACCACTATGCTTGACAGTTACATTTTATAAAATACTGATTACCTGGAAAGGTTCCAGAAAGGATAAAAAGGATAAAGGCTCTCAAAATTCATTCTATTTGGGATTATTTGAAGGACCTGGTAATATTTACCATAGATAAGGGGGATGTTGGGAGAGGTATATGAGTACTGTAATCTAGCATACAAAAATCTCTCCCATATAAGGGAGGAATTATTCTATTTCATCCCATCTGTAGAACTAAGAGCCATGAACTGAGGCTTCATTTGCCAGCTTTGACCTCAACATAAGGAAATTTCATAACAACCGAACTATTACAATGTGTGATGGAGCCCTTCAAGCACATCTTGGATAGTCACAATGGTTGCTGTAAAACATACTCTTATTATGGTATAGGGAAAACTAAATGGTTTCTGAAGTCTCTTCTGCCTCAGAGACTCTGTGATTCAGTACTTGATAAAGTTAATATCAGTCATTATTAGGAAATTACTTTAGCACTGGTACAATAGAAAGAATACTTAAGTAGAAGTTATGTGACTAATCAATCAATCAGCTGCAATTGTCGCTTTCTCTCTGCCACAAAGTAGACAAGAGAATGTGACTTTCACAAAGTCATTTCATTTACTGAACCTTGATGTTGTCATTGAGAAAATGAGAATTGTTCTACATAATCTCCAAGGTCATTTTCCATTACATGATTCCATGAATTCTTTAAGACCTAGATAATGCTGAAAATAACAATACAGTAGGAGTTTTTGTATATAGAATGGGAAAAAAAAATCTTTTTTTTTTTTCAAGACATGGCCAAGTTATATAGATTCAGCAGAAGCCCATTTTGAGCTGTATAGAAATGTATGATAATCTTTGGTATTACAACTGCAACCTTAAGGAGCCTGACAAAAAAGAAGACATGGCATTGTAACATTATCCACTTACTCTCTGTCTGAAGCTTAACCCCCTAGGAGGAATAAAGAACATTCCTTTCTCTCCCTTATTTTCAATTAGAAGGAGAAAACCCTTTTACCTAAAGTTCCATTTTTCTCTCATCTTATTCACCTTAATTTCTTCTCTTTTATTCATATCATGCTTTCAAACACTGAATCAGTGATTTTAGTTTAAACAGACCTTCCATTTTTAATGGAAGAAATAAATGAGAAAGATAAAAACTCAGCAGTCATGGACTTAGATTTTGTAAAGCAATAATGTAATACGTAAAGATAGAGACATTTTTGTCTCCTTGTCCTTAATTTGTACTTAATTACAAAATGATCACTTTTGTGATAGTCTGACCCCATCCTCTGTTAGAAACTGCCATCAGCAGAACAAGTAATTTCCAGGTTTTCCTTCCCCTTTCCATCTGCCTGTTTCTGGACAAGGGCTTTTCACTGGCTGCAGTGTCAGTGATATAAACAGTTACAATAGAGTTGACTGTTTTTAAGCAGTGGATGCTCTCCTGTGGAGCAGAACATCTGTCTTATAATGCTGCAGTGACACAAGCTGATAGACTCTCCAAATCAGAGACTTATCAAGCAAACCCCAGGCACAATTAAACACCTGTGGGTACATCTAGACACTTGTTCCTCAGCTTTGAAGTGTTTGATTGCACTTAAAATTACCTTTTTCTCTAGAGACCTTTACGGATCTGAATAGAAAGCCTTAAATGGTTTTCTCAAAAAGAGTGTATCATAGTGGTTTGAAAATAATATTTATTTCCCACCAATCTGGCATTTATGAAAGAAGTGTCTTAGCACTTCTAAGACTAAGCACAGTCTTAGGATAATAGATTCAGATTTAATGTTCCCTTGTCACCTCTATTTCAGTAGAAATAGTTGCAATAAACTGAAAACAATGCAGCAGGAACCATGATGGACCCTGCTGCCACAAGTGTTGCTCCCAAGGAGTCAGTCATCCTACAGGCACATTGTAATCTGCCTGGATTGCCTAATTCCAGAAAGACAGATATCCATAGATAGTTGGAGATCTACGTAAATCTGTCCAGAACTTTGCACATTTTCTCACTTCTTCCTCTACATAGAGAACCATTAGGCTCCTGGTAATGAAATTAAACTGAGTAGTTGGTGACAGAGGTATGATAGTGGAAGTAGTGCGATATCCATGCAGCTAAATAAAGAATCTAAATGGAGTAAGAGGCAAATATGAATGAAGTGGGACCGTTAAGAATTGTTCATTTATATTGGTCCTCCAATATTGTAAAAAGTATGCCTCACTGTTTTTGTGAGTTCAACAATTTAATTCAATAAGTATTTATAGGTTACTGTTATGAGTGAGGTTCTAGAATAAGAAGACATAATGTAAACAATCCCGCCCTCAAGGAGAATGTGTCCTGATTAAGATAAATATGTACACAGATAAGTAATATAAATGATGTAGAAATTAAATGCAAAAATATTTTGGTGGTTGGAGGGTACATTAATAACTAAATATAAAGGTCTCATATCTCAAATACATAAAGAACTTTGTCAAATCTATAAGAATACAAGTCATTCTCAAAATGATAAATGGTCAAAGGATATGAACAACCAGTTGTCTGATGAATAAATCAAAACAATTTATAGTCTGATGAAAAGAAACTCTAAATCACTATTTATTAGAGAAATGCCAGTTGAAACAACTTTTGAGTCATCATTTTATACCTACCAGATTGGCTAAACTGATAGAAGAGGAAAGTGATAAATGTTGAGGGAGATGTGAAAAAATTGGGACACTAATTCATTATTGGTAGAACTGTGAAATGATTCAACCATTTTGGAGAGCAATCTGGAATTATATCCAAGTAGAATTTAAACCACTTATATCCTTTGACCCAGCAATACCACTACTTGGTCTATTTCTGAAGATCATTAGGGAAAAAGGAAAAGAAACTATGTTTAAAAATATTTATAGTAGTTTTCTTTTTCTCACAAAGAATTGGACATTGTAGGGCTGCCCAGCAATTGGGGAATGGATTAAGAAGTTATGTTTTATGATTGTGATGGAACATTATTGTACTATAGGAAATTACGAGCTCAATGATTTCAGAAAAACATGGAGAGACTTACACAAAATAATGAGAATGAAATGAGCAGATCCAAGAGACCACTGTATACAGTAATAACAATAACATTTTAAGAATGACTTAGAGTGAAAAAGTTATTTTGACTATTATAAATACCCAAATTAATTATAAAGGACATATGAAGAAAGATACTATTTGCACCAGAGAAAGAATTGTAATACTTCTAAATAGAAGTATATATAGAAAAATTTTACACATATATACCTATGTGTATCTAATGTTGGCCATCTCTAGGGTGGGGAGGGAGGGAAGGAAAAATGAAAAAAAAAATAGTAACATGATGTATATTTAAAAGGAATGGCAGGTTGTACATAATAGATTTGCAGTTTCAAGTGCAATCATCTTTTTTATTGTACTGTTCCAGAAGTGTTTGTTGTATTCATAAATTAAAAATGAAATAAATTTTTAAAAAGAGTAAAGTTCAAGCATTCTCCATCATGTCCTATCTTTTCCCCTTTGTTGTAAAAGTTCTTTCCTGCCTTTCTTATGTGAGATAATTTACCCCATTCTATCAGTCCTTTTCCCTTTTCCAGTGTATTCTTCTTTCTTATCCCTTAATTTTATTTTTTAGATATCATCCCTTCATATTTAACTCACACTCTTTATATATGCTCCTTTCTAACTGTCCTAATATGAGTAAGTTCTTAAGAGTTGCAAGTATCATCTTCTCATGCAGAAATGTAAATAGTTTAGCGTTATTAAATCACTTATGATTTCCCTTTCCTGTTTATCTTTTTATGCTTCTCCTGATTCTTGTATTTGCAAATCATATTTTCTATTCAGCTATGGTCTTTTCATCAGGAAAGTTTTAAAGACCTCTAATTCATTGAATATCCATTTTTCCCTGAATGATTCTACTCAGTTCTATTGGGTAGGTGATTCTTGGTTGTAACCCTAGTTTCTTTTCCCTCTGGAATACCATATTCCAATATCTCTGATCATTTTATGTAGAAGCTGTTAAATTTTTTGTTAGCCTGACTATGGATCCATGATGAATGAATTGTTTCTAGCTTCTTGCAATATAATCTCCTTGACCTGGTAGCTCTGGAATTTGGTTATAATATTCCTAGGAGTTTTCATTTGGGGATCTTTTTTCAGCAGCAGAAGGTGATTAATGTATTTTTTCAATTTCTATTTCACACTCTGGTTCTAGAATATCAGGGCAGTTTTCTTGATAATTTTTTCAAAGATAATGTCTAGGATATTTATTGTTTTTATCATGGCTTTCAGGAAATCAAATGCATTTTCTCTCCTGCATCTGTTTTCCAGGTCTGTGGTTTTTCCAGTGAGATATTTCACATTGCCTTCTATTTTTTCATTCTATTTATTTTATTCTATTGTTTCTTGATGTCTCATAGAGTCATTAGCTTCCACTTGCTAAATTCTAATTTGTAAGGAACTCTTTTTTCAATGAGCTTTTGTTCCTGCTTTTCCATTTGATCCATTCTGCTGCTTAAGGAACTTTTCAGTGAATATTTGTATATCTTTTGTTTTCCCATTTGGCCAATTCCACTTTTCAAACATTCTTCCCCCCATTGACTTCTTGAACCTCTTTTACTTCTTGGCCTATTCTACTTTTTTAAGGTGTCGTTTTCTTCAGTTTTGTTTTATGTCTCCTTAACCAAGCTGTTGACTGTTTTTCTCCATGATTTTCTTCCATCACACTCATTTTTTCCCCTAATTTTTCCTCTATGTCTCTTACTTGATTTTTAAAATCTTTTTTTGGAGTTCTTCCATGACTTGATACCAATTTATATTTTTCTTTGAGGCTCTGGATCTAAAAACTTTGACTTTGTTGTCTTCTTTGTTGTCTAAGTACACATTTTGATATTCCTCCTCATCACAGTAACTTTGTATCGTCAGATTTTTTCTATTGTTCGATCAGTTTTTTCCAGTTTATTTTTTTTACTCTTAACTATTTATTAATGTGGGGTTCTCCTTCGAGGATGGAGGGGGCATTATTCTAAGCTTCAGGACTTTTGTGCAGTGGTTTCAGAGACACTTCTAAGGGACTGTAAGTTTTCAGTTCTTTCAAGGTGGTATGATCTAAGGAGAGATGTTTAGTACCCTCTTGGCCTGTGCTCTGGTCTTTGAGGGACCATAAGCACTGCATTGTAACTGTGATTAGGGTCCCCACTCCATTGAGGCCACAAGCTCTAGTGAGCTAGTGCTTCTCCTCTCCCTAGGACTGCCATCCAGGGCTGCAACCTGGATCCAAGCATGGGCAATGCAACAGAGACTTGACTCCAGTGCCAGCAAAGAGATCCCTATAATCTCCTTCTGATCAGTTTTTTCTACCCCCTGACCATATGTAAACTGAGAGCTCCAGAATTAGCTGCTGCTGCTGCTGCTGATTCAATCACTCCAGAGGCCTGTTCCTGGTTTGCCAGAGCACGGTCTGAGTAGGGGCAGCATGCCATGGAGCAGCCTGTGTTGGACTGTACCCCACTCTCACCTGGGTGTGATAAACCATTCCTGCAGACCTGAGTGTGCTTGTGCTGTAAAAGAGTTTCACCCCATGCATTTGTGGGTTCTACTGTTCCAGAATTTGTTTTAGGGCATTATTTAAAGCTGTTTGGATGACTTCGGGAAGAGCTGAAGAAAATTTCTTCTTTTTCTCACCATCTTGTCTCCACCCATCAAGGCTTTCTTTTCCTAAGAAACAAGAACATTTCTTACACTTATTCACCACACTGGTTTAACCATACCTCATTCAGTGGGAAGATTCTTTGTTTCCAGCTCTTTGCTAACACACACACACCAAAATATTTCTATAAATATTTTGGTGTTTGTATGTGTGTGTGTGTGTGTGTGTGTGTGTGTGTGTGTGTGTGTGTGTGTGTGTGTGTGTGTTCTTTTCAAACCTTTGTATTCATTGCACTATAGGCCACATACTGGAATTTTTGGATCAAAAGGCATAGACGTATTAGAAATTTTTTAATCATAGCTTAATTTTTTTTTCAGAATGCTTGGACCAATCAAAATTCCAATACTATTAAGTGTGTTTGTTTTCTTGCTTTTCTTTATCATTCATAATAATTTGTTTCAATCTTTTATCACTTTCACCAAATTACTCAATTTGTGGTTAGAGATTAGGATTTTTTATGTGCATTTGACTTATTTATAGTTTATAACAATATTTTATGTGGTTGTTACTAATTTATAATTGTTGACTTTGGAAAATCATATTGAAATATAGATGCATATGCTTTTAGCTTTTGGAAATCTATTTTTTTTCAGTCCCTAGAGGATCTGTCCATTAGTAAAGTACATTTGAGTTCCTTGATAACAAGAACTATTGTTTTCAGTACAGCACTTACTTAATACAGGGTCTTAAACTGTAGACATTTAGTGAATTTTTGTTGATTTGACTTGACTGTTGTGACCCTATATTTTAATTGGTAAAGTGAAGTACTTAAACAAGATAATATAGCATTACAGAATTATTGAATGTCAGAGCTGGAAAATACCAGAGGTCACCCAATCCAATCCCTTTCAAAACCAGTTTAAACTATCATTTCAACTTCAATTTATTTCTTGAATAGCTATTATGTAGGGAATGTAATTTTATTATAACCAGTAAAGGCATTGAAATATTTAGGGAAAAATTTAAATATTATTAAAGTTATAATTATATTGTTATAAAATACTGAAAAACTGCAAATATTGAAATACATAAGAAAACATAGCAAGGGTAAATAAAATTAACACATAAATGTGAACGATAGAAAATGCCTTTCAGTTTCTGGTTTAATTAGAATTTTAACTGAATTACTCTTGAAAGTTGTACTTTAAAAATTTTTTGATATGATTTATACCACTATTTTCACAATGTACTGATGATATGATAAAACATTTTTCCTTCTTTTTTGAGGTTTTTTTTTGGTGGAGAAAGTTTCTATCTTCTTGGATAAAATGATAGTTTGATATCTTTTGATAAGAGCTCATAGTTATATTACACTTTGATGATTACAAATTACTTTTCTCATGGCAACATGCTGAAGTAGATGAGGTAAATATTGCTACGCTCACTTTGTTGATAAAGGAATTGAGGCTTTTACCTGCCCATGGTTCCACAGCATTTGAGTGCTTGAACCCAAACTTTCTGACTCCAAATCTAAAGTCTCATCCCCCCTAACTTTCTGCTATGTGACATTAAAGTAAGCACATTCTTCTTGTCTTCATCATTCTGAAAGTCAAATTCCAAGTATCATCAGAGCCACAGAAGAACCTGGAGAACCTGAATATGTCAAAGGAATATTCCTAAATCCTTTATAAAGAAATGCTTTCTGTAGAGGTCTCACCAGTCCTCTACAGCTGTAAGTAACTAATGGAGTTTAGATATGTAAATCATTCTTGTGTTTGTGAAGATATAGTTATGTATTTAGTAACTGAGTATAAAAGCTTTGACTTAATTCAGCAACTATTTATTTTGTACTATAAATGGGGCACCATATGAAGTATAGAAAGATGACATGAAATATGATCCTTGTCTTTGAGGAATCATTTTTGAGATAGCAGTATGTAAAACAAATTTTTGTAAATTGATTTGTGGTTGTTTTGTAACTTGTAGACTTTGAGTATTTTTCATTATTTAGAATGTACATTTTTATATTCAGGGAATAAATTCAAATGTTGGTTATAGATGATACTAGGAAAAAAATATTAGTGCAATTATTACTAAATGGTAAATAATTGACCTGAGATTTTCAACCCAGACACAGGTAAAATAGCAATAGGAATTGATCCTTGTCATATTTTGCAGCAAAGCTTTTCTTCTTTTCTTCTTTTAATGGGATGCATTTCTGAATATATAATTTAAGTCATAGGGAAACTACAAATCAGTTTACAAAAATTCATTTTGCATATTATTCTCTCAGAAATGCTTCCTCAAAGGCAGGCATCATATCTCATTTCATCTTTCCAATGCCTCATACGTAATAAACACTTAATAAGTTGTTCATGAATCAAATCTTTGTATCCCTGGAACATAGATTTATAGAACTGTGTCTTGCATATAGTAGACACTTCATTAACATACGTTGAGCTGAGTTTATAAATGAAGCACCTTGCCTTATTCCATGATTATTATAATGGTTTTGGAAAATTTTCTCACTTTTGAAGTAGAAAGAGGAATTCCATTTGTTTGTGCCTCTTAATGTTTACTGTACCTTATTTCTCTTTTATTGTGCATAGTTGGATTTGTTTAAAGTTCTTAGAAAGTTATGTTGACCCTCAGTGGAGGATATATAGAATGATATGGAAAAGAGACTCACAGGTATTAATATAGGCCAGGTTGGATTACAATCTGTTCTGTTGTGGGACTATGATGAAAACTCAAAGACCATATGAGAATAGATAGATAAATAGATTAATGTGTACATATACAATATACATACATATATGTATTTATGTGGATAAATGTATGTGTGTGTATGTAGAGAGAGTATAGTTTGTACAAATCTTGTAATTTTCATGTGTGGGTTTTTATTCAAACATAATTTGTTTGCAGAATCGGGCAACAATCATTTTCCAAGAAGTTGTGGTCTTAGTATCGCTCCAAAGAAATTTTCTTTAATTAAAGTAGGTAAACAAAACTGTTTACATACAACATACATTATCTTCCCTGCTTTTGCATCAAGGTTATTCAAAGATGAAATACAGCAACAAACACATTCTGGGAGCCTGAGCTGTCCACAACTTCAGCAAGAGATAGAGGTAATGCTTTGACTCATTTCAAGTAAATCTCCATTCCAGGTTCTGTCCATCCTATCTTGCTCAAAGTCCTTCTAGTCTATATTGGACAAAATAAAACACTAAACAAATAAAAAACAGATGAGCTTAACAGTGAGAAAACCTTTTCAATAAACTATACCACTTACTAGTTGTATGATCAAGGCATAATCCCTTTATCAATTTGATTCTCAGCTTTCTCAAGTCTAGGACTAGAGCTGGCCAAGTGATCTCAGTCCCTTCCAGTTTGCAAATTCTATGATAATAATCCCTATATCATTTGTCTTATACTAGTTTTTGGTTTTTCATGCCTACGTATTCTTTGGCCACTAAGCAAATGACTCTGGCTTCAGCATCCACCTTTTTATTTTCCCACTCCAAACTCAAGTTGGAGTTCTAAGCAAGGACATTCATTTACTAACAAGTTTAAAAAAAAGATCAAACAGGGTGCTAACATCATGGGATCATAGCATCACAGACTTAGAGCTAGAAGGAAACTTAGAAGCCACAGAGTTCAGCCCCCTCAGTTTTTGGTATCATAGCTCATGTGTACTATGGAATGTGAGTCATTCAGTGCCCTATCCAGTACAACATCAATCTGTCAGGTTAAAAAACGCACATAGTTGTCATACTTCATGAAAATATCAGTCATACTTCATAAATATCTCCTAGTCTTTATCACAAGGCTACTGGCATGAGATCCAAGGCCTTATTACATGTTTTTTTCCTAAGGGGAGGCAGCTGGTCACCTGGCAGATGCTTCCTTTTTCTTATCCAACTCTCTAAATGCTATTTCTTGTTTATAAGGCCCTGCAACTTTTGCCAGTTTTTGACTTCTTGTATTTATCCCCCTGGTACATTCAAAATATATGTGACCAGAACTGTAACTAGTGTGTGGTGATTAGCGTTATGTCCCTGGGGTGCCAATCTGAAGGAAAAGTAGTTTACAATGTGTTGGGAAAATATGTTTAGGTCCAGGTTGTGAAGAATTTTAAAAACTACATAGAGGAGTTTGTATTTTATCCTAGAGGCCTTATATAAGCCAGTGGAGTAAAAGAATGGAATAGTCAACTGGTCAGATCCGCACTTAAGGAAAATTACCTTGACAGTAGTATGTAGAACAGACTGTAGTGATGAAAAGTTAGTGGTTGTTGCAATAACCTCGGTAAAATAAGATGTAGTTGTACGAATGTATTCAAAAAAATTGAATGTGAGAAACATGACAAAAGTAAATCTATGAAATACATGAAGTTGTCTTCATCATCCTACTGTCCTCATTTTCTGTATCCATTTCTGTTTCCTGGTGTCCCCCATATCCTTTATAAATGGTCAGTATCCTTTCTCACCAGTAGGGTTGTATCTTCATATAGGATCTTTTGAGTCAATTCTCCCTGATCCCAAAACTATTTCTTCCCTCAGTCTTGGGCTTATACAAATTCCTGCACATTTATTTTCAGTTAAGAAATGTGATCTGATCAATTATTCTTTCTCCTCTAATTGTATATGTATGGTTATGACATATTGGTTACGACATATTTTAGCTAAGTTGTAAATGAATGACAAATAGAAAAGACTATAAATCTGTGTTTATAAGGCTGTATCCTTGTAAATGTAGAGGGAAAGTGCCCCTAAATTTTTTCTTTGGAAAGTACTATTCCTGATTTATAGGTCAGACAGTTCAACATTATGGCCATCATGGTCATCTTTTATTTGCAACACCAATAGACTGTATGTTCATGTCTATATCTATATATACCCATCTATACATATATATGACCTTATAATATACTAACTATAATTTTATAAAAATTGAGACAGAAAAAGGAAAATTTCTGTCTCTGGGTCAGATTTTTTATTTTTATTTTCACTTTCAAATTCTCTCACTCCCTCCACTATTTCTCCCATCCATTGAGAAAGAAAAAAAAATGATACCAGTTATCTATATGAAGTAATGCAAAACATTATCACATTAGCCACCTTGTTAAGAAAAAAGTAAGAAAAAAACCCCTCCGATCTGCACTCATCATCATGATTTTTCTTTCTGAAGACAAATAGCATTTAAAAAAAAAATCCATCTTTTGGAATTGTTATGGATGATTGTATTGATCAAAGTAAGGAAGTCTTTCACAGTTAATTATCATTACAATGCTGCTAATTTTGTTTACATTGTTCTAGTTCTTACTTTACTTTGCATCAGTTCATACAAGATCTTGCAGTTTCTCTGAAACTATCTCCATCATTTCTCAGAGTAAAATAGAATTTCTGTATAAATTTGTATACATATTGTGTTTCTTAGCTGCACCATGTTGCTTAAACTTAATTCACTAACCTTCCCAAATATATGTATGTTAATCCCGAGCCATGAGCCAATGAAATAATGGTAGAATTTGAGTTTTTATATAGCAGTTGGGTAGGGAAGATACCCATTGTGGTAGGAAACTTTTGTGGATACCTTCAAATGATCACAAATAAAAAAAACAAGTAAAACCTACATACACACACACACATACACATGTGTGTATGTGTGTGTGTGCATGTGCGTGTGTGTGTGCTTCTCTTAAAGGCCAACCTTAACCCCAAATCACTCAAATCCCAGACCAAGACCTACTTGGTCAAGGTTTAGGCCCTTATTGCCTCAGAATTAATGCAAATAATAATTATTTCTGTTTTGGCTAGAAACTCTGAGTGTCTTACTCAAACAGATCTATTTTTTTAAAAAGGCCATTCTTTTTTTTTTTTTTTTTCATTTTTGCAAGCCTTAATCCCTGAATGGGCACTGCCTCCAACAAATTGAGACATGCTAAAGACCTTAGTTTTAAAGGCCAAGATCTATATCTGACTCCTGGACCCAGATGGCTCTGCAGCAGAAAGTGAGGTTGGTGATTTTGTACCACTCTCCCTCATTTAAAAGCAATTCATTTACATGCCACGGCACCGTCCCTGATGTCATAGTTCTCTTTGAGAATGAAGGACAAACAGCAGCCTTTGTTAGTAGAGAAGGAGCTGGCTACTAGAGACCAAGCTTCCACTTGGGCAGCAGATCTTTTAATGTTGAACTCTGCTCCTGGGGCAGAAGGGGCACTGTTCCAAGCTTCTTATACTGGGGCTAGTAACTGGTCACTGGTTTTCAGCTCCTGGAGCTGGTGGTTTGCTCGTTGTGTTAGGATGGCCTGACCTAGTTGGACCTGTTTTTGCCTGGTTTCTGTAATGCCAATGAGAATAAGGATCTTCCATACCCATTAATGGACTTGCCCATTAAGGGGAGTTTAATTAGGGAAGATATGTAGAAAAACCCCCATCTTTTGTTAATGAGGCATTGGTTCTCAAGGGTGGTGATGCCCCCTAGTTCTGAAAAGTGTATATGTACTCTGAAGTGAGGTTCTTGTTTGGGGGTTACTTACAGGAGGTGTTTGTTTGACTAGATAACACTATGGGTAGCTGTTAAGGAGTCCCTCAGCTTTCAAAACACAGACATTGATGCTTCTCTCTCTGGTTACTGTGTATATATGTATAGTCAGACAATTATCTGTCTGTTGGTCTGTGATATTGATCTGTGATCAGACAGTTGGAAGCCCTGTCTGTTGATCATTATTTCTTTGTATTTTCTCTGAAGTTCAGGGTGCTGACTTTTTCCCCTGAACTAAGTGAATGATGTATGTGCTTGATTAAAGTGATTGGTGACCTCTTAAAAACTGTGTTTCCTTTTAGAAAAGAAGATCTAAGAATCTGTACAGCAGGCCCTCCTGTGTATATTAGGGTGCTTGCTTTTACATTACGGTATAGCCAACAAGATCTGCAAATTTAAAGGAAAGTATGGGGTTTTGTGGGACTGGGATAGTTGTTTGTTGTTTCCCAGTGATGATGGTTATGATTCTGTGAACTGTGGGAGGTGGGGATGACCAGAGCCAGGGCTCAAGTGGATTAGCCCTTCAATCTACATTCTATATTCACTGTGCCTGCGGAGTGAAGGCCCTGAAAGTATATTGTATTCAGAGTCTCGGCCACAACTGCAAGAGCTTGGAATGGAGGCTAAAACTGCCAGTGTGCCAACCTTGAAGAGGTGAGTGGTGGAACAGGAGCAGAAGTTGGAGTGGAGAGCTGCCTGCTCGCAGATCCAGGCAGGAAGTGTGAATGACTAGTTCCTGCTGGAAGAGGAGGAAACCAGGAGCTTGGAGTTCAGCTCTGGGGCATGATGGGCACTGTTCAACAAGGCACTGAGTGTGCTTTTTTGCAGCATTCTCCTGGGACTGTTTGGGACACACCAGGTAGGATTGCCTATGGTGGATGGGGAGAAGTGCCCTGTACTCCCAAGCATACCACCATGATAGCTTTGTTACCCAACCACCCCTCAGGACTTGGAAGCAGGACTGGAGCATCGTTAAGACTGGGACTTGGCTTATTCAAGCCTGCACCTGAGAGAGTCTGCAAAGGCAGTGTGAGGAGAAGGATACACCTCCCAAGAGAATTTTATTTGGATATTTTGTTTTGGATTGAGGAAGGAGAAGCTGGTTGCTCACTTCCCAAAGATTCATCCTCAAAGAATGATGTTATGTTATATATTCTGCAAACGTAAAGTTCATGATGTGTTTATTTTGTGGGAATTATGTTGTATTTACTAAAGAAATGTTAATAATTATTTAGATACAAGTTGCCCTTGTAATAGATGTGAAAGATCTTAAAGCCCAATGTAATGTTAATGAAATTAAAGATCTTCCCCACCTATTAATGGGTCTGGCCTTTAAGTGGAATTTGATTAGGGGAGATTTTAGGAAGACCCACACTTTTTGTTAATGAGGTACTGATTCTCAAGGGTTGTGATGCTTCCCAGCTCAGAAAAGTGTATATTAGGGGTATACACATTGGAAGTGTTTATTTGGTCAGAAGAGACTCTGGGCAGTCACCAAGGAGTTCCCTGGCTTTGAAAACCCAGATCTTGGTGCTTGTCTCTCTAGTAACTATGTATGTATGTATAGTCAGGCAGTTATCTGTCTGTTGATCTGTGATGTATGTCAGATAGTTGGAAGCCCTGTTTTTTGATTATTATTTCTTTGTATTTTCTCTGAAGTTTGGAGCGCTGACTTTTTCCCCTGAACTAAATAAATGATATATATGCTTGATTAAAGTGATTTTTGACCCCTTAAAAGTTGTCTTTCCTTTCAGAAAAGCAAATCTAAGAACCTGAACATCAGGCTCTCCTGTGTATATTGGGATGCTTGTTTTTTCAGTTTCTGAGGCTGGCAATTTGCTTTCTGTACTGGTGCTGAAGGCCTCATGGTTGGCATGCTGCGTCGTTGGCTTGCTGAGCCAGGACTGAGAGGCCTTGGTTGCTGATCCGTGTTGTGGCTAAAAGGGACACTGTCTGTGCTGAGCTGCACTCCCCTTTTACTCAAATGAGACAGACTTTTCCTGAATTTCTTCTAAGTTAAGCTTAAACTGGAGAATTGTTTCACTCCACCTTTTTGTAGGTTCTGTCATTCCAGAATCTGTTTAGAGGCTTGATTTAAAGTAGTTGCTTAGGAAAACTAGGGAGAGCTCAGGCAACTTCCTGACTTCTCTCTTACATCTTGGATCTACCCTAAAGAAGTAGTTCTTTGAATATTTGACCTTTAGATGTCCCAGGTTTATTGTTTGTCCCTCATACTTGCAGTTTCTAGGCTAGCTCTCTTTGCTGAGAATAGAAACAATCATTTTTTAGAATTACGAGCATGATCAGAAAGCTGAGATCTCTTGGGTAACACAGCCTATGTACACAAGGAACTGAAATATTTTTAGATTTCTGTGTAGCAGTGTGTGTTTCTTCAAAGTTATCAGTGATTGTAAACTACTGTGACAAAAATATTTTTGATACACCTCTTTATTTTGATATCTGTAATAGATGGAGATTTTCCCCTTAAAAATGTTTCTCTTTTTATGTGGATCTATGTGTATTTAAACATACCTTTATGTCTATATATATATATATATATATATATATATACATACATACACATATGTATATATATATATATACATATATATATACACATACTTCCATCTTTTTGTTTTATATTAAATGAAATGTTTATAAACAGAAAATAATCTCAGAAATAAAAGGGTCATGGAAAGAAGTATATAGGAATAAGCTGAAGAAAATATATTCGTATAGAAGAAAGAAGCATGATTTTTATATTCATTCTATAAGCAGTTTTCCTGTATCCTGGTGGGAGATGGGGCAGAGTGGAAGTATCTTGCACCTGTATAGGGAGAAGAAAGAAAATGAAATTAATTCATTCCTTCCACATTTCTCTCTCTCAGAATCCACATTTTCCTTCAAGTCTCAGGAGAGGGCCTGCATTTTTTGAGTAGCTTTGAAATTTTCCCTAATTTGTTCCCTCTCCCCTAATATTTCATGGTTTTCCTTTTCTCAAGTCAGCGCATAATTTTCTATACTTCTGTTTTATCCCACAGTTTCTTTTCCATCCCCTGAATTCTATGAATGTTGCCTGACCACAGAGACTTTAACTTTTGTACCCTACTTAAGAAATGTCTGCTGATTTGCAATGAAGAAAGACCAGTTAACCAAAGGAACATTCAGTGGGGAAATACATATATACATGCATACATATGAGCATATGTGTGTATGTATATATATGTTTATATATATACATACACAAATATATGCATATATATTTATATATACTTTTAGAGTTTATATCAGCATAAGATATGAATTTAAAACTATTCCATATCATTGATGAGTACATCAGTCAATAGAAAGATCTTATATGAAACTCTAAAAGGTCTTCTAATTAGAATAACTTTGCTTAAGAGTACAAGAATATGCTAATATAGACCAAGGAAACTTAACCATGCCCCAGTAATCACCTGTAAGTTATCAAATGAATTAAGAAGGGAAACTATTCCAGCAATTAAAATACACGAATGAGAAGGAAATAATGGGGGATAGGGGGAGAGAAGAGACCTTAACCAGGTCTTTTCCCTCCCTACTTACCCATCTTTGATTAGAGAAGGATATTGTCAACTTCAAAGGTTGTTGTACCTTCCTATAGGTGTCTAAGCATCAAGTTCTAGTACAGTGTCATATCCTATTTTATCATCAGTGTGCTAAAAGACATTCCTAAATCAGTTCATAGCAGTGTCTGTTTCATTGGAAATTAAGAATGAACTGAACTCTCAACCCTATAAGGATCCATGAAAAAGAATATATTCTGCATAAGGGGAAATTTTTTGAGCAGCTCATGAATGGGAGAAAATGGCTTTTTCAATCAGAAATTATGAGTTAACCTTGTCCACATATTTCCTCTTATTTTGAGCTCACTTTTTTTTGAACTATGTATATACTTGTGAACTTTTTTTTAAGGGACAGGAAACTTTTTTTCAATCAATTTTTCTTATTTTATCACCTTAATAAACAAGATTTTCTAAAATCTGTATAACTCTGGCTCACTAAATGATTCTCAGCTGATAATTTTGGAGAAAATTACATCAGTGGAGCCTCTAGTGATAGGAATACAGAATCATCTCTGATTTATCAGTAGTTTAACCATCCCAAGAGTTAGATATTAGCAAGCTCTTATGACCTGACTCACTTGTGAGAATGAGAACTCTCAGAGAATTCTCAGAACTCACATAAAACTTTTCTATGTCAGAAAATCAGAGAAACTACATCAGTATTTGAGATGCAACTTGCTGAGGACAGAAGAGGAAAAGGGGACATGCCTGGTAAGAATAGAAGGTCAAATCTTCATTCTTCAAAGTAAGTACAAGATGGCAGTCATAATTTGAATTTTTATATTGATACTAACTTCAAATCTTCATGATCATATAACCTTAAAATCACATTAGATAATTATGAAATTCATTAATTTAATAAGATATTGATTAATTCAATGGAGTCCAAAGTCTAGGATTGAAAGCATTTGAGGGCTAGAACACATTTGTTCCAGAAACAGAGACAACTACTGGTAAGGTGCAAGACTTTAATCAAGTTATATTTTACCAAAGAAGAGAAAAATGATTATGCTCTGGCAGATATAATGCTAAATCAGGAAGAGATACCTATGATAAATGAAATCTTTTTTTCTTTTACTACAAGAAAAAAGGGGAGAAAGTAAATAGGATATCTTAGAATCATTAGTGTTGGGCATTTCAACTAGAGGCTTAAAACTCAATACTCATTTTTTTCCAAACAGAATTCATTATCTTTCTGTTTAAATCCATCCTTCTTCCAAGGTTTTCTATTATTGTAATGGAAGCTACCTTCTTTCTAATCACCAGTTTCACATCCTTATGTGATCCTTTACTCTTCACTCTCATTCACTCCATATATCCAATCAGATGCCACACTGTGTCATTTTAATCTCTCCACCAGTATACTTAACGCCTTTGCAGACACATCCCTTTTACTATACTTTAATTCCTCGTCACTCTTCTGGACTATTCCTATAGTCTCCTAATTGCTCTACATGACCGAAATATCTTCACACTCCCATTCATTCTCCATAGAGTTGCTTAAGTGATTATTGAAGTACAGGTCTGACCATGTCACTCCCTATTCTGTAAATGCCAATGAATCCTTGAATTGTATTCTTACTACCTTGTCATATGTAAACTCTATTCTGTATGTAAAGATTTTTGTTATATGGTACATTCATCTTTTTATTCAGTCTTCTTATAAAATGCTGCTGTCTAAAAATTCTGTGGTTCAGCTACACTGGAACAATTTCTACTTGATGCTTGATGCTTCTTCTCCTATCTCTGTACTTTTGTAAAAGCTTTCCCTATAATTAGAATCTTCTCCTTTCTCATTTCCAACTCAAAGAATTCCTTGCTTCCTTCAAGACTCAGTTCAAGATCTACTTTCTGCACCGACATTTTTTACAGTTCCTTTCTAACTACTAGGGCCTTCCCATCTAAGGTTACCTTACATCTATTCTATATCTATCTTTACATATCACTTTATGCACATATCATATCCCCCATTAGAATGCAAGCTATTTCATGACATGTTTTATTTCTTTTTCTTTTTATATCCAATGACTAGTATAGTGTCTGACACACAATAAGTGATTAAAGACTAATTGATTCATCAAGTAAATATTATGGTCCAGTCCGCAGTATACTATGTTATTTAGTACTATCTCAATACTTTTTCAGTGCAAGTTTTCTTACCAACATATGGGGAGAACTTTTTTTCCCTTTGGGGAAAATAAGATTTACTTTGTAGATATTTTACATTATTTTCATTAAGGTAGAACATATCTATTCTCTACTTTTTCAAGAAACAAACACTAAATCCAGTAGTAGTTCGAATTAGCAAAATTGAAAAATTATTTTTACTCCATTTCTAGAAAACTGTTTTGTCAACAAAATATTTGGCCAGTATTATCACCTGGAAAATTGAAATAGGCTCTTTAAACATATTCTTTTTTCCTTTCACCTATATAAACCAGAAACTGCCATCACACTGATCATTATAATGCATAATTCTAATCATATCAGGTCCCACTCAGAAGCCTCATATATCTTCTTTTCTCCTGTTAAATAAAGTCAAAGGTCTTTATTATGTCATTCAAATCCTTCTACAATATAAAGTCTCACAGTCATCAAAGAAACTTTATTTTATCATTTTTGGCACAATTTTTCAGAAACAGTGACCAAATTTGATAGCTTTGAAAACCTTATAGGGTGATATGTGTAGTAAACCCCTGTTTTTCTGCAAGTTGTGGAGGCAACTGTGTGTGTGGTTCTTTGTTGCTGAAGAAGACCATGCCATCAGAGAAATAATGACATGACTTGCACTTGACTTTGTTTTGAGTGAGGGAGGGCTGTGCATGTCACCAGCCTCACTTTTCCTCCAGAACTATCTGAATCCAGTGACCAGATATTCCTCAGGATGACTGGAGATGACCCAGGATGAGGTGATTGGGGTTAAGTGACTTGCCCAAGGTCACACAGCTAGCGAGTGTTTGAGGTGAGATTTGAACTCAGGGACTCCTGACTCCTGCACTGGTGCTTTATCCACTGTGCCACCTAGCTGCCCAACTGTACTCTAGTAGAAAGAACACTGAAAATAGTCAGTGAAATCTTGAATTTGAGCTCCAGATCTGCTACTTTAAATGTCATGTGAATATAGGATCATAGGATTTAAAGGATTGAATTTAAAGGATTGAAAACGTAGAGGACCTTTAAATTCTCTGAGGTACTGTCTTCTGATCTGAAAAATAGAGATTATATTTGAACTTCAATGGGTTATTCTAAATACCAAATATAATAATTTTAAAAAGTATGTACAATATTATAAAACATTGCATAAGATACTGCAATTATTATTGTTATTCCCACTGTATTCAATGTTAATACTTTCTTTAGAAGTTCATACACCATCTTTTAAGTAAAGTCTTTACTGATTTATTGTCTGCTAGTACCTCCCTTCATAAAAATTGTTTTGTATGTATTTTGTAATTTTTGCATATATGTGCATGCACATATATTACTTAAATATATGTTGTATCCCTTTATAAAGTATAAGTGCCTTGTTGGCAGAGACAGTTTCATTTTTTATCTTTGTATTTCCCAGTGGCTAGCAAGTTGTTTGGATTATTGGAGGCACTTTATAAATATTACTTGACTGAGTCAGAACATTCTTCATGATACATTCACTCATGGCTCGAGGTCCATAACTATGTATATGATCAAATATTCAACAGTATTTGTAAGATAAGCAATAAAAATTTGAGATTAATAAATAGAAATCCCATTGTCTAATGACCTTTTCTTCTCTAAATAAATATATTTTCATGTATTTATTTTTCATTTGTTACATTTTCATTCAATTAGGATACAGAATATTGAAGCAAAGGAATTTAGGTTGTTAAACTTTTCCAATAATTTGTGGTGCTGCTTTCAGAGGTCTATTGATAAGAAATAAGACAGGGAGTTTAAATAAATGTGAAATCATTACAGAACAGAAGCTGATTCATTTCAAATAAAAACATTTATTGTCTACTATGTGCAAATTAGAGTGCTCTGTACTGAGAAAACTAAAAGACAGTTACAACTTGGTTTTTGTCCCAGAAAAGTTTACAGGCTAGTATGACATATAAACAGAGGGCACCCCCAAAACTGAGAATACAAATTGGAATCTGGCATATGTCTAGAGTAGATGTTCAAGAATAATGCATTTGACTATCGTTTGAATATAAGGACAGATATAAAAAAGACAAACTTCTATGAAAATTCATAGCAGGGATTATGACTTCCAATTCAAGGTGGGAGGAAGAGAAAATGGCTTTATAGAGGAGGTAATATTTGAGATGATGAAATAGCAATTTAAATGAAAAGATCTTTTTCATTCATTAACAAGTCCATGTGACCTCCTTAATTCATGTGACCTGGAAGCCTAAGTCATATGTAGTAAGAGAAACTTGCTGAATTGATGGAACAGGAAGGGTGGAGCTGAGCTGGAAGGAAATGAGTGAGAGTGGTTGGGGCAAAGGAAAGATAGGAAGCAGGTCAGTAGGCACATCAAAGTGCAGGTTCTTGAGTATTTGCTTGTGAGAAGGCCCTGACAGAGGGAGGGAGGCTTGGGAATGGTTTTGCCTCCTGTGGTGATCATATTTATTCACTTTTGGGCTACCATGACAGATTTAACTTTGTGGCTCTGGGATCTGGCTTTCTGGTGTCTAAATAAATGCTTTTCTTCTGCTTTCTATATAAAGAGTCTTTTATACTTTGCAATCATACGTTTTTATACTATGCCAGCATATTCATAGTCACCACCAGTTCTGTGAATATTTCCTTGGTAATAAAGATGAGTATTGAAGAATGGAAAGCAATTTTACAGATTTATGTTTTCAGGACTGCATTCTAGCTATAGATAACTTTGCAAATATAGGTATGAATGACGAATAGCCCAGACAGAGAAATGCTTATTCATTGATTGGCTGCTACATAAACACTATATCCTAATGTCAGAGGGTGCCCCTTTTAGATATGGACAGTTTGGCTAATGAAGAGGGTCAGAAGTAGAGATAGCTTAGAGAGTAAAAACAGAAACTCTATGGGGAAAACATTCAGTCCTTGTTAAAATACTCATTTGCTTTGCATGTGAATGACATAAAGACTGTAAATTTAATAACTGGAAAATCTTCACTCCTAGGACCATTTGCTAATACTGAAAAAAATGAAAAATCTCTTGATGGCAGCAATTGGGGACTTAATATATATCCATCTGGTGACATCATCTCATTTCATTGTCATTGATGAAATCCTGCTTTATACTCATAGGGTATACATGAGCTAAGCTTTGGGCACACCAAAAATCCTAGAAATGAAATTTTACCTAAGAAAAGACCAATCCTCAAATTTAGAGATAGCTCATTCTATTCCCCTGAGAGAACAGTCATCAACAGAAGTGAGTGTTGAGATCAGTAGGGTAAAATTGAATTGAGGTGCTCTTAGTGTTCTTAAAAGATTTCAGGTTTGAGAGCTTATCACAATGAAGGTCTTGATTCAGATCTACTATAACACTTCAATCTTTGCATGGATATCTTCTGTGTGAGTAAATTGGAGAAGCAAACTGGAAAAGATGTAGAGATCCCAGGCATAGGTTTTTCTTCTTTTTTAAAAATATATTTACTTTTTGTTTTCAACATTCATTACCCCAAGATTTTGAGTTCAAATTTTATCCCCATGTCTCCTCTCCTCCCTACCCTGAGATGACATGCATTCTGATGACCCCTTCCCTCAGTATGACCTCCCTTTTATCATCCATCCCTCTTATCCCTTTGCCCTTTACTTTTATGAAGGGCAGGATAGATTTCTATACCCCATTGCCTGTATATTTTATTTCCCAGTTGCATGGAAAAATATTTTCAACATTAGCTTTTAAAACTGTGAGTTCCAAATTCTTTCTATTCTTTCCTCCCCATCCACCCTCATTGAGAAGGCAAGCAATTCAATATAGGTTATACATGTGTAGTTATGCAAAACACTTCCATAATAGTCATGCTGTGAAAGACTAACTATATTTTCCTCTATCTATTCTCTCCCCCCCCCCAATTATTCTATTTTTCTCCTTTGACCTTGTCTATTTTCAAAATGTTGCCTTCTGACTACCTCCTCTCTCAAACTGCCCTCTGTTATATAATCCCCACTTTTATGCTCTTCCCCTCTACTTCCCTGTAAGGTAAGATACCCAATCGAGTATGTATGTTATTCTCTCTTTAAGCCAAATCTGATGAGAGTAAGGTTCATTCATTACTTCTCACCTCCCCCCATTGCCTCCCATTGTGAAACCTTTTTATAGCTTCTTTTATGTGAGATAATTTACCCCATTCTATCTCTTCCTTTTTCCTTTGCTCAATATGTTCCCATTTCACCCCTTTATTTTATTTTTAGATATCATCCCTTCATATTCAACTTACCCTGTGCTATCTATCTATCTATCTATCTATCTATCTATCTATCTATCTATCTATCTATCTATCTATCTGTCTGTCTGTCTATCTCTCTCTCTCTATCTATTTATCTATCTGTCTGTCTGTCTGTTTGTCTATCTATCTATTTATTTCTTCCAACTACCCTAATACTGAGAAAGATCTCTTGCGTTACAAACATCTTTCCATACACAAATGTAAACAGCTCAACTTTAATAAGACTCATATGATTTCTCTTTCCTGTGTACCTTTTCATGCTTCTCCTGATTCTTGTATTTGAAAGCCAAATTTTCTATTCATCTCTGTTCTTTTCATCAAGGATCCTTGAAAGTCCTCTATTTAATTGAATGTCCTTTTTGAATCCTTCCTTGGCCCAAGACTAATTCACATTTTTCTTTTAGGCTTTTGGTGTAGGATCTTTGACTTTGTTGTCTTCTTCTGGTTGTATGTTTTGATCTTCTTTGTCACCAAAGTAAGATTCTATGATCTGAGTTCTTTTATGATATCTACTCCTCTTCCCAGGCATGCACTTGACTTTCTTTTTTTCTCATGGATCGGCATTTATTTAAAATCAAGAACAGGTTACGAAGGGAGTGGGAGACCTAGGGAAAAGGGAAGAAGGGAGGAGACAGAGAGCTGAGTCTCTCATCTGTGTCTGCTCTAGATGGGATCAATTCTGATTTCCTCTGAATACCATTGCCTTTCCTAGGTAGCAGTGGTATACTGAAGAAAGGAAGAAGTCTGGAAACTAACAGCAGTTGGCTTAGATACCAAGTGCAAAGCATGATCTTGTTTCTAGTATCTATCTCAGCCTGTAAAAAATAATTAAGACAGGAAACAAAAAAAATGGAAGTCTATAATTCTGCCACTTGGAACTAAAAGGGCTTCATAGCTACATAATAGGGATGGACTTTAACACCAGTCTAATCTTGCACAAATGCAAACCCATCAGGGATTTGCACAGCTCAGACCATGGGAGGAGCAGATTCTCTCCTGGATCTTTGGAAGCATTGGTTTCTTGCTAACACTCAGGTTGTCCCATGGATCCTGAAATAACAGTCCTCACACCCCAAGAAAACAGGAACAGAATCAGACCAAGTCTTCCCTCCAAAAGTAAAATAGCCCTAAACTGTAACATCATGTGTAATTTCAGGAAATAGAATGGAAGAATGGAAAAAAAAAGGAACCTTACCATAATGAGCTATTGTGGTGTTACGAATGCTCAAGACCCAAAGGCAAAAGAGAATAATTCCAAAGAATATAGAAACAACGCCTCAGAGAACTTGGTCGCAAACTCAAGTAGTATTTCTAGAAGAGATGAAGGAAGAATTTAAAAGAGTTGAAATTTTTTTGCTTCATGTTTTCATTTTGTTTTGTTTTACAAATAGAATTGGAGTTATTAAAGCAAAAGTTGGAATTGGAAAGAAAGAAATTGGAATTAAATTGAAATTGGACTTGGAATTGAAAAGAATGAATTGGAAAGAAATTAACAACTTTATTGCTTAAACAACAAACTCCCTTAAAATTCAAATGGACAAAATGGAAGTTGATGATTTCATCAAGCAACAAGAATTATTAAAGTGGAAAGGTTGAAAATGGAAGAAAATATAAAATGTCTCGGAATTGACCTGGAAAAGAGAAAAAATAATTTAAGAATCGCTATTAGACTATCTGGACACTACAACCAAAAAAGGCAGCTGAGATATGCTATTTTAATAAATCTTATTAGAAAACTGCCAGGATCTTTAAAAGCAGAGGATAAAGTGTGATTAGAAAGAATCCACTGGTCACCTTCTAAAAGAAACTCCAAAATGAAAACTCCATAGAACACTGCAGTCAAAATTCAGAACTTCCAGTCCCAAGGAAAAAAAAAAACAGTCAGAAAGAATTCAAATATCAAGGAGTCACACTTAGGATCATGCATGATTTAGCAGTTACCATTATAAAGCTGAAGACAATTTGGAATACAATATTCCAGAAGGCAAAGAATATGGATGTACAACCAAAAATTGCATTTTAAGCAATAGTGTGTGTAATATCATGTGTCTCCTCTGGATACGACTGTTGTCAGAATTCATAAAGGAAGTCTAGATAAGGTTTGAGAATGGTTCTGTTATATCATGATGATGTTAAGAAAAAAATTGAAATAGAAGGGAAGTAGAATGTGGGAAAAGGGAAAGTTAGCAGCAATTATCTCACATAATGAGTGGACATTTATACAAACAAGGAGGGAGTAAGGAGAGTGAATACACTGCCTCAGTTCCTCATCTATAGAATGAGCTGGAGAAGAAAATGTCAAACCATGCACCTTTCCCAACAACACCCCAAAAGGGCTCATATAGAGTCAGATACTATTGAAAATAACTGAACAAGAGTAATCATCAAATATATTACCCGCCTCCTTCAGAGACATAAAAGACTCAACACAGAATGAGATAATTATTTTTCTTGGACATAGCCAACATATTTTGTTTTGCTTGACTGTGTGTTTGGAATGGGATTTATGTATCTTGTGTTCTTGTTTGGGGGTGGGAAGGCAAAAAGCATATGAAATGTATATTTTTTAAAAAGAGTAAGTGATATTAAGCTGGATGATTTGTTAAATGACAAATACACCAGTGAGAAGTCTAAGTACAGTAGCAGCAGTGCATCCCTTCTTCTAGTATTCTGAGAAAGTATATTAAAATATTATGGCCATTCCATTTGGGAAACCCTTTATCTGATAGCACAACTTTTGGTTGGGTTGAGCTAATCAATCCAGAGAAAAAAGGAAGAGGCTCATTGAGTCACATCTCAACTATGCTAGGGTTTTTTATGTATTGTTGCTTTTTTTGTGCCCCATCTTAATTTCCATAATGCATCATAAGCTTCCAGAAAATATACATCATATATCAGTGTTCTTTTATCTCCCTCCATGCCTTCATATTCAACAAACATATTCACATCCTGTTCCTACTCCCTTCCCTGCAATAATCAAAGGAAAATTTTCCTTCTTTTCTTTCAGTGACACTGACATTATTCCAGATCAACTACCTCTATTTTTGTTTACATTCAATAAAGTCTTATTAGTAGAGATTTGCATAGTCCTGTGAGTGTTCCTAATACGTACTAAACCCTTCTAAACTTAACAAACTTTACTAAACCCTTCTTTTTCCAGATTACATTCTTACTTCTGTTGTGTATAATTATCACAGTTCACCCTCATTAAGTAGACATGACTTCTGTTGTTTTGATGTTCGAAAAGTCATTTATAGGATGACCTATTCCTGCCATTGTACAATGAATTACCATGTCAAGAACACTATCTCCTTTCACATTTATTTAAATAAATTCCCAGGAAAAATCATTAAGTTGAATATAACCGTACTCATATAGGCACTGCCATGAGGAGCCAAAGACTTGCCTGTTGGTTGGGTAAGCTCCCATAATTCCTATATCCTTTTAATGAATTTTGGATATATTTTCAGGGATAATGGATAAGAGTTCTAAAAAAATAGCATGTGGAGCCGCCCAAGAGTTGTGCCAATTTGAGAATAGCAGCAGGAAATGGTGGAAGTATTCAGATCATAAGCTAAGGCCTTAGGCCTTACACTGTTGATCATGAAAGCCAGAAGGAACAAAAGTTCCTGGAGTCATAAGAGACTTCAGTTTGGCTAAAAACTTGTTCTTTTCCCTTCTCTATCCATTAGGAAGAATCTGTTTGTCTTGCTGGTCAACAACCCTCCTCCTGACCAAATTCTAGATATTTCTTTTGCACTCCACAGCTTAACAATTCAGTCAAAAGATGGGGATAAATAGTGAGTTTTGGTTTTTCTCTTTTACTTTCATTTCTATGTGATCTTGAAATTATTATATTAATCTTGATGAAAAATAATTCTTTAGTTTGTTTATTATGCAAGAGTGAGAAGAAATTTTCCTATGAAAATGGGAGACATACAGCATTTTCCTAGCACAGGATAGACTGTGGTTGAGTAGGAGAGGAGAGAAAGAAGCAGCTACTATTGCCAGAGAGGCTTTGGTTGGCTTATCCCCTCATGCAAAGCCTAGCCTAAGGGGGGAGTTTGAACTTTTGGCACAAGGTTGAGGAATTTTACTGGGAAGGATATTGTTAGTCTATCAATTGCTAAAGCTATAAGAATTTTATACTGGAGAGCAGGATGTCTAATTTCTCTCTCCAGCTCACTCAGATGGTTAACCATATTCTTCCAGCAAGCTAACAAAGTTATTTTGAAATACTCTCAAGAGATCCATCCTTAGAATTGAACTGAATGTCGCCCAAGGCCCTTCTCTCCCTCTACCACCCACAACCTCCCCTCCTATCTTTCGCAGCTCTTACCAACTCAATTCTGCCATTTTAATATGATAAAAATATATCCAGTGAACCAGAATACCTAATTCCCCAAGAATTCTGAAAAATGGTACTTTATTTGGAAATTTCCTACTTACTATATTATCAACCTACTCTTTCTCACTTCTTTTTATGCCTTCAATTGTTTTGCTACTCCAGTATTTATTTTAATTGACTTTGGTAATTCTATTAAAAGTGCTATTAAACCCTCCAAAAGGAAAAAAGCCTGGGAATTCTTTTCTTTAAGAGATAATTCTTTGAATTGTCTCCGCATCATCAGTCATATACTCTAAGATAATAATTAAGTTAAATATTTGACATGGCTCATCAGGTCTTTTTTTGTGTAATGCATGTATGGAATAGAGAATTAGTTTTTAGAATAATTTCTTGTCCTTAGAGGATTATTATTTTTTCTCTTAATCACAAATTTAGAAACCACTGCATAATTCTTAGGGCTATGGATATTGTACTTCATTTTTTTAATCAGACTGATTGTAAGAATGAAGCATTTAAATTTAAAACTTTCAGTAGGGATTTTATAATTAGCTCTTAATAAGTTTGAAAATATTAGCTTCCGCTCTGTCACAATCTTTTTCACCCAGATGTAAAAATTTTTACATTTTAAAGCCATATTATTTTACACTTTGCTGTAAGCTTGTATGAATATCACACTGAGTCAAAATTTCTTATTAGGCAATTCAGGACATGGGAATTCCTTTTCAAAAGTGAAACTTTCTTGCGTCCTAACTCCAGGTCATAGCTATATTACATAAGCTCATTTAAGAAGTGTTCATTCAAAGTCAGCATCTTTACTAAATATGCAAAGACATGAGATACATAATCAGAAAGCAAAAGCATAGCTTTGACTTTGTTGTTGCTAATTCTAAATGTAGTATGTAATCTCATTCAACTAAACATTAATATAATGGGAATCAGGTACATTTTTTTAAATATCACAATCATTTGTATAATTATATATTGGATGTCTACCATGTACAAAATTTTGAGGTTTATATTAAGGGGAATACAAGTATGTTCCCAACTTTATTCCTACCCTCCAGAAACTCACATGGTACTAGACATGTATTTATATGCATATTTATATTGTAGTAAGAAGCTATGTACTGAAATCAGAAAGTGCAGTAAAACACCAATAACATTATAACATATTGTCTCAATTACTTTTTAATCAAGTCTAATTTAGCATTTGCTCTAGGGCAAGTCTCCCAACCCCCTTTTCACAGTGGGCAGGCCAGGTCCTTTCCTCAGAATTTTGTAGACACCTTTAAGGCATTTGGGGTGGTTTTCTTATACTACAACTCACAAGCCCTCACTGGTGTATTCTTCTTTTTGATTATCTTTTGAAATAAATTATCCAAGAGAATTAGCTCCAAACTCCAGCTCTGAAATCATGCTTCTTAACTTAATGACCTCACACCATGCATTCAGAGTGCCTACTACATTCACCTTCATACCTATTGAATGGGAAATTTTAACTTAGCAACAGTACCACTGGTTTTTTTTTCAATGAACAGAATGAAACATCATTTCCAGCTACTATTCCCTTTTATATGTTACCTCTTCCTATCTTAGAATGTAAGCTCCTTGAAGATGAACTTTGATGTCTGTATTTCCAGCACTTAAATGTCTACTATGTAGTAAATACTTAATATTTTTCATTTATTCATTCACTTGCTCATTCACTTTCCTCACCTGAAAAGTGAGGGAAAAATGTAAGATTGCCAAAAGCTCTTCTGCATTTCATATTTGATTGTTTCTTTTTAGACTTCAAGGAGATACTACTCACCAAGCAACTATCTACATATTACACTTATACAACAGCAAATTATGTATTTATTTGGCAGCAAATACACAAGTGTGGAGTTCAGCAGCAATGCCTTAAAATGGAAACCAGTTCTGCTCTTTGCTTCACCATTTTTTCATTCAAAATTCTTCTTTTCCTGTTAATTGAAGATATTTTCTACTTGATTGTGTCCTTCATCCTTCTTTCTCAGCCTTCTATATCCTGAACACTTGCAAAATGCATACCTCTGATTTTTTTGTCTTTATCATGCTCTCAAGAGGACAAATGATGAAGCAACAAACCAACACCAACAAAATTTTCAAAGCACTATCCGGAAGTCTGAGGAAGATAGAGAAATAATTAGATGGTTGTTAATCCTATGGAATTTATGATCTAATAAAAACATACTGTAGGTTTACAAATAACTATGCTACAAAATAGTCTCTGATAAGTTCATGATAAATGTACAAACTCAATGTTACAAAAGTTTAGGCAAGGGCAAGATCATTCTCTTAAGAATCTAGGTTACTACTGAGAGTGATTTAATTAGCACCAGTGAGTCATATTTTGTTATGCTGAGGTAACCTCATTTCATTATTCATGTAATGAATAGAGTGGACAATCCTTAGGTAAAGGATGCAATAAATAACCACAGATGTGCTGATACTGTGCTAGACAACTTGTTCAATGGATGGATATGTTGGGTAATTATTCTTGCAGTGCAAGGTCTACAATAATGCATCATGAAGCTGGAAATGAAGCCTTTGCCTTTAAAGTAGGACAAAATGGAGTGGATGTTTTTGAAAAGAACTGAGGTTTATTATTAGCTTAAGGTATGGTAAATGTTATCCAATGTTAATAAAATGACCTCCTTACTCTCTCTAATGTGATGGAGGTGTTTTGGGGATGTGATTTTTATATATTTGCAGAGATTGGCTTTTATCAGTTCAACAATTCATTTCAGTTTCTGTGAATGATATATAACAGAGAATATTTTATTATGATAAGGGCATCATTTCTCCTACCTGAAGGCCTCTCAGATCCATTAGGAAAATATAGGAACAATATTTCCATAAAATCTCACTGATTCCTACCAGAAAAATAATCATTCTCTTTTTTCTTTTTAATTAACAATTTATCAAAATCTTAATATTAGCCAGCAATACAGCCAACAAGACTTGCTTTGTTATGATTTACATCTACATAAATAAATTTTGATGATAAATTTTCCTATAATAATGGCAGGATTTTAAAGTTCTAAAGTAGCTGAGACTTGTAAGGACACTTCAAAACACTAAAAAGTCATTTAAGATAAAGCTATATCATGGAAAAAGAAAAATCAAAGAAGAATAAGTTTGCCGATTGGTGTGGATTGGATAATGATAACTAAAGATGATGGAAGTAGAGCTGTTCAACTCTTCTTTGCTTTTCTTTTCTCTATCAAGTAGGATACTCCTTGAAATAGAGAGACAGATGGAAAGAAAAAGAGAGAGGGGGGAGAGAGAGAGAGAGAGAGAGAGAGAGAGAGGGAGAAAGAGAGAGAAAGAGTAAGTGAAAATATTTCTAATGGAGAGTGGACATGGAAGATCAATAAGGAGATAATAAGATAGCACATAACTGTTCTTGATGAGCTTCTGAATCACCTGATTTAGGAACCGAGATCCTTAGATACTGAAAGAACTGAAAAAGGCCTGCATCGTAAAATATCTTTGAAAGATCATGGAGACAGGAAAAAAATATCATATGTGTGGGTAGGACAAAATATACTGATTATAAAAATAGGAAAAACAATGTATTCCATAAACAATAGAGCAGTGAACTTGGCTTCAATTACTAACAAATTCTAGAATATATTCTTAGCAAGTGGTTAGTGAACATCTAGAAACTGATGCAGAGTTAATGATCAGCATGGCTTCATCAAGGGTAGATCAGGTCAAACTCGTTTTTTTTTTATTTTTTTGACAGGATTATGAAATTGGTGGATCAGATGAGTGATAGGTAGTGTAACTACATTTAAGTAAGGTATTTGTTAAAGTATTTTATGCTACTCTTTTGGACAAGGTTGACAGATATGAACTAAAGCACAGTACATTCAGATGGATTTGAAATTGGTTTAATGATCAGAACCAAAGTATAATCACTAATTATTTGCAGTCTTTTGGGAATGTGGCATCCACTGAAGGGCCCCAAGGATATGTAGTTAGCCCTATGCTATTTAGCATTATTATCAATTATTTGAATGAATGCACAGATGACATACTTAGAAAATTGGCAGATGATATAGAACTGGAAGTGGTCACCAACACTCTGAATGTGTTCAGGGATCAAAAAGTTCTTAATAGGTTATAATATTGGATCAAATTGAATTTGATGCCATTTAGCAAGTATACATATTCTTACACTAAGCAGCCAATAACTATTACACAACATAGAAAATACATTGCTATACAACCATTTGCTTGAAAAAGTCTAGAGATTTTGATGACATATAAGCTTAGTAAAACTCAACGGTATGATTGAGAACCAAAAAAATGTAATACTAATTTTGGGTACATTAAGGGAGGGAGAGTATCTGGAAATAAAAAGGAAATAGTGTTTTTACCATAGATCATATTTGGAGGATTGCGTTCACATTTCTAGGAGTCACATTTTAGGAAAAGTCATTGATAAACTAAATCCAAAGGATGCCACAAGGATGGTGAAGGACCTTAAATTTATGCAGCACAAGAACTGATTGAAGGGGGAAAGCAATTATTAAGCATCTTGCAAAGGGCATTCTTTTTCGGGTATGTTCCTTAGGTCACCTTTACCTCTGAGCTTCTGTAATTGACAACCTTCTGTATGAAGTGTTAGCTTAAAAACTTCATGTTCATCACGAAAAATGTTAATGAAGCTGGATACATTTTTCCCAAATCATTATTAACTATTTGTCTTTTATTCATTTTCTGTCTATAGCTGTTTGGTTTCAACTCTAAAGAATTAGCAGCCCCTTCCAGGATAAGCTCATCACTTCTCATCACCAGCTAATTCAGCTTTGTATACTCAGACACCTTACCACATCTCTTAGCCTCCTCTCACCTTTTCTGATTGGGGAGCCAGAGTGGGAAACACTAAACTCATCCCAAAGCTTTCCTTTATAAAGCGGGCAAAATTTGGACTTGCATCTCACCTCACTTTCTATTTGCAATTCTAATTGGTTTGAATTCCAAGGAAGAAATCCTTGGAGCACTCCTTTTTGTCCCTGTCCATTCTTCTCCCTCCTTCTCCAGTTTCCAGCTATCTTTTGTGTGTTGTCTCTCCCTATTTAGTTGTAAGCTTTTTGAGAGTAAGACTCTCTTTCTTATTTCTTATTTGTATCTTAATGCTTAGCTTAATATTAATTGAATCAACTTTGGAAACTCTCTTTTCTTATTAATGGACCATATTTCATTGTACACAGATTTACTCTGATCAGTTTTTAATAATCCATTATGATGTTTAGATGTCTAATTTTTAAATTTTTCAGAGTTGCCATAAAATTTCCTCTGTTACTTTTCTTTTAAAATTATATTGATTTCCTGAAATATATTTTTTTATTTTAATATAAGTAATCTCATGTATCTTGTCCTTAATTTATTTCATTTGTTTAGTAGGAAAAAATCTCTTTCATTCATCTTAATAAACTTAATATTGCTTAATATCTATGTCTGATTTTTGGCTGGAATTTATGGCCACTATTTATTTTAAATATCAAGCCTATTAACCAGTTGAAGTTCTTGTAATACCACTATTATACCACCATCCAATCCAGCAAGAATTTATGAAGCATCTACTATGCGCAAGGCAATGTTCTAGGCACTACCAGGGTGCAGATAATACAGAGAAAGATCTGCATACATATATGTGTATTTATAAACATTCTTGTTTGTTTGTATGTATTTTTGTACGTATTTATTTTAAGTTTATTGAATTAAGAAACTTCTTTAAAATAATTTGCCATTTTCCTCTAATATCTATGCAGGTTCAAGTTAAGATAAAGATTACCTTTAGAGCTCTGATTCAGGAATGAATATTTATAACTATAGGGCAATAACTGATACACAGAGAAGATTTATTCTTGGTAGCACTTTCTATGAGGCTTTGCAGATTTTGAGTGGCTGGCATTGAAAATATGGTAAATGGAACAAATAGAAACACAGAGCAGACAGACAAGACTCCAGATGTTTTAACATTTGATAATCTGCATATTTCTTTTCCTCATGAGAAAATAGAAAGAGCTTCAGAAATGGTGACTTTCATAAGATAAAAAATTTGCTTTGCTCATTTATCAAATCTGAGACTGTTTCTATAAGCATTTTATGAGAAAGTAATTGTAGTGATTATATAAGTAATGTGATCTTAATTATCCTCAAGAAGCTTCCAATTTGCCATTTCCCTTTGCCCATGCAGATTTCCTTTTTTTAAAGTAAATATTTGACAGGTTTTTAAAATGCCAATGGGGTGATGATGATGACAATTAATAATGTTTATATAACAATGGGAGCCAAATGTATTTGTACATATACACAGACTGAATATTTTCTATTAATTGGTATTGGTGGCTTGATGAAATATTCATTATTATAAAGAGTCAGCTTACACTTCCTGCAGAAGGTCCTTTTGATGAATGGCTGACTGACATTGTGTGTGGAAGTTGGTCATCCACGTGACAATTGTCTAAGCTCAGAATAATTCCACAGTAAGTAAATCTTTATTGGGTATCTAATTTGGCCCACAATGTTAGACATGCTTAAGAACAAAGATTATTAAGGTAGCATCAAAGGATAAATTTTAGGAGCTCATGAACTCTAATGAGGACAAAATTACTTTTTTTAACTAACAAACTCCAATCTTATCAGGCTTCACTAGACTGCCAAAGAATTTCATTTCTCTCTCATTCCCACACAAACAAGGTTAAGAACTTTTGTGCAAAAAAAAAGGAAGAGACAAGAGAAAGATTATGGGACAGAAGAGATACTTTCAGGAAATTATAACGTAATTGAGGAATATGATGAAATTACCTTAAATTTATGTTTGTAAATCTTGTCCTATTTTGAGTGTTGGTCTTTTGGGAAAATAGTTTCTGGTCTAAATTTATGAGTTGTCAGCACTGTCACTGTAGATTATCATTTCAACTTGTTTTAGATGTAAGTTTATTACTGATCCCTTGTTAGAATTTTTGTTCAGGAGGATAATTATCCAAATGACAGGTTGATACAAGATTTTAAAAATGAGACTGAAGATGGAGAGAATACTTGAATTAGGTTTCCTTGCCCTTAACCTTAACCAACATCCTCCAAACAAAATTGAAAAGGAAAAGAAAAGGGAAACATTGTATGAAAGTGGCTATATCCACAGAAACGCCATTTGCCACAAACTTATCATCACATAGATTAATTTAGAATTAGTATTCACATCTCCTCAGTACCTTCAGTTGCTTCTCTTTTTCTGTTTGAAGGACTGGGGACAAGGCACAGAACTGCTCCCAAAGTCTCCCTTTAAAGAGGACCCAGAAGCCCAACTAATTGCTGTTCTGTTCCACTGTACCATCAACAAGTCCCCTTATTGAATACCTTCCCTCACATACTTTTTCAGGTTCTTTATCTGTGGTGTCTTCCACATTAGATTGTAAGCTACTTAAAGGCAGGGACTATCTTACTTATTTGTATTTCTAGCACTTAATACAGTTCCTTACAAATAGTAGGCACTTAATAAATGTTCGTTGTTTTGCATTGTATTGTATCATGAGGATAGGTTTGGACTCTGGCTGATTTCAATGCCACTTTTGTTATTAAGGGCACTTCTCATAAAATACATAAAAAAGTTTGTGCAATTGAGAGTGTCAGGGTTAAGGTAAGAACAATCTGAGTTCAAATACAGCCTCACACACTTCTAGCTATGTAACCCAGCACAACTCATTTAACTTCCACCTTCCTTCATTTGCTGAATTGTAAAATGGGGATAATTATAATGCCTGCCTTACAAGATTGTTGTAAGGAGCAACTTAGATAAACTTTGTAAAGCACTGAGCGCAGTCCCTGGAACATAGTGGGCACTTAATGAACGCTGTTCATTCCTTCCCTTTCTCAGCCTGCACCCTTGCTACTTTGAGCAAGACATGTATCTGTTTTTAAAGAGTATGTGTAATCAGAGGCTTCTATTTAATTTTCATGGATTTCTTCACCCTGCCATAGAAGGCCAGTGTCTGAAATGATTGTATACGGCTCAGCAAACGCCCCTCACTTAGTCTTTGAAGGGACAAATCATTTCTTCTCTAACTCTTTTCTGAATGATCAGTGTGGCACTCCAAATCATTTAAGGGCAACTGTCTTGAATTGCCCCATGGGAGGGAATTCTCTGTTTTGCACCCTTAGAAGCTGCTTTAATATGATAGTGAGATCATGTGTATATTCATTCAGGTAATTGTGAGACTAGATATGGACCTTGATTGAGTTGTTTGGACACTTACAAGATGACATCTAATTGAAATGTCTGTTCAGAAATCCCACAAATTTTTTATTTTTTGTCTTTTAAGGATCAATCTCCTGAGGGATATAATATGACTTACAGTTTACTGTATCATGTTTTAAGTATTTGTCAATGTGTGCTTATGAGTCTCGTTGTAAAAGAAATAAAGATCATCTCATTTGAAACAGAATGGGAATCATAGCCACAGAAATGAATATGCAGAGCAGAGGCTGTACAACAATGGGAAAATAAATGGGTTTCCCCTGGAATGAACATGTTCAAGTAAGTTATAATGGACTGAAGCAAACCAATTTTTAAAAGTGACAGTGATATTGGACTACCGTGCACCCAACTTGACTGTAAAGCTCAATAGATAAAGGGAATCTCCCTCCACCCTTTCCATTCAAATGAAGCTGAGAAAAAAAATCAAAGAAATGCACACAGATGTACACACACACACACACACACACACACACACACACACACACACTCACCCAAACAGACAGTCCCACCAAAAGCATCATGCCCTATTGATGAAGTTTGTATGTTTGATTCCCTTTTAATAAAGTAGTTTGTTCGTGTTTTCTATTGGCATGTTATTTGTCATTACACTAATAGGAGTGATGGTGTATATAATGACTTTTTTTTCCACAAACTATCTTATGTGAGGACCCTGAAGTTCTGGAATGGAAGACTTCCTTGGGAGCTATCAAGGTACAGTTTAGTTTATTTTGTTGTTGTTTTTGAAATATTCTATAACCCTCCCAAAGTTAAAGCTTCAAGTTAAGGCTTAATTAGATTTTCTATAGAGGATAGCTATAGTCATGGTGTGATTGTTTTCCTGGATGTTAAACTCTTGTCCTTTTACTTAAAGTTTGTGAGTTTAGTCTAAGAAGCTTTTCTTTATTATAGATTTCTTACCCTCATGTTCCTTCCATTTTCTGCTTCTCACTGCAACTTGGTCATCCCAGAAGACATTGCAGCCTTGACCATCCTTTCTAGAACTGTGTGCATTTTCTCTCACACTTCCATTCATATCAGTCCCAGAGCAGGAGTTGAAATATTCCTTGGTCCTCGCTGCCAGTTTCTTGCTGTAATTGCTCAGCAATTTCTTCTCCTTTCAGTATCATTCTATTCAAATTTATCACCAAATCCAGATCTTAGTTGCTTTTATCAACTAACCAAAAGATAATTCTTCCTTCTCAAGAAGTTCAGTATCTGGCTCATATTTTTCGATAATGATACAACATCTACTTGTTTTTTAGGGAACATATATTTTGATATTCCCTCAAACCCAGCAACTTTCTAATTCCTCAATTCCCATACCCTACACTCCACTTTAGTTTTACAAATGATAGTCAAACCCTTCATATCTCCACCATCTACAAGTATTCCACTTCCCTCATCATCACAAAGTTTGAATATCTTTTATTTAATCACAAACTCCTGTGGTTACATCTGTGCCTTTCTGCTTCAAAACTATACTTTATCCTTACTAGGAACCCTCAGTGAACTACTAGTTAATCACCTCTTTTCCAATCTTCCCATCCTAATCTTACATGTAAAATTTAATTTATTTAACTTTACATTCCTTTCTACTCTAGAATTCCTTGGCCTTTTGCTTTCAATGCTCATACCTTTTTTTGGCCACTTCAACTTGCCTTCTCCTATTCTTTTCATCTGTTGCTGGGTTAGGTTACTGGAGGTTACTGGATATAGTCACATAACCAAGAAAAGTGGGTTAAGGACAAATTTGTGTTTATGAATATCAAGACAATGCTTTTATAATAATTGATTCTTGAACCTAAATATCCATGAAGACTTTCAAACCATCTCTTCTCTTTCTAAATATTCCCTTATTTATGCTGACAAGGGAGAATATGAAGATTTCTCCTAAAACTTAATTAATGAAATCAAAAACATTCTCCATGAGCTTTCTCCTTTCCTTTCCTCCATATACCTAAATTCCTTGACATTATCTTTTTTTCTCTCTTTTTGTTTAAAATTGAGATGTCCTTCTCACGAAGACTAATACTCCAAATATATCCTTGAAATTGTTTCACTAATACCCATTCTTTCCATCATTTCTCCTCATGTAATAAACCTGCACACAAAGAAGACCAAGTTTCACTCTCCAGAACAAAACATTAGCTTCTACTATTCCTTAAAACTCTCATTCTATAACTTTCTTCTCACAGCCAAACTCTCAGGAAAAAAAAGAGTCTGTGTTCATTGCTTCACTTCTCCTTTGATTCATTTCCTTTTTTATCCATTAGTTTATTTTTAGTGTTCAACATTCATTTCCGCAAGATTTTGAGTTCTGAATTTTCTACCCATTTCTCCCCTTCCTTCACCTAATATTGCATGCAATCTGATTACCCCTTCCCCAGTCTGCCCTCCCTTCCATCACTCCCTCTCTTATCTTCTTCCCCCTTATTTTCTAGTAAGGCAAGATATATTTCCATACCCCATTGCTTCTATATCCCATCTCATTTCCAGATTGCATATAAAAACAATTTTCAACATTTGTTTTAAAACTGAGCTCCAATTCTCTTCCTTCTTCTGTCCCCAACCATCCACATTGAGAAATGCAAGCAATTTAATATAGGTTATACATGTGTAGTTATGCAAAACACTTTCATAATATTTATGTTGTGAACAACTAACTATATATCTCTCCATTCTTTCCAGTCCCCTATTGATTCTATTTTCTCCTTTGACCCTCTCTGTTTTCAAAAATGTTTGCTTTTGAATACAATATTTCTAGTTTTCCTTTTGGGATCTCTTTCAAGAGGTGATTGGTGGATTCTTTCAATTTCTAGTTTACCCTCTGGTTCTAGAATATCAAGGCAGTTTTCCTTGATAATTTCTTGAAAGGTTATATTTAGGCTCTTTTTTTTCATGGCTTTCAGGTAGTCCTATAATTTTTATATCATCTCTGCTGGATCTATTTTCCAGATAAGTTGTTTTTTTTCCAATGAGATACTTCACATTGTGTTCTAGTTCTTTATTCTTTTGGTTCTGTTTTATAATTTCTTGATTTCTCATAAATTATTAGCTTCCATTTGCTCCATTCTAATTTTGAAGGAATTATCTTCTTCACTGATCTTTTGGACCTCCGTTTCCATTTGGTCAGTTCTGCTTTTTAAGACATTCGTCTCCTCATTAACTTTTTGAATCTCTTTTACCATTTGAATTAGTCTATTTTTAAAGGTATTACTTTCTTCAGAACTTTTTTGGGTGCCCTTTAGCAAGCTGTTGACTTTCTTTCCATGATTTGCTTGTATCACTTTCATTTCTCTTCCCAATTTTTTCTCTACATCTCTTACTTGATTTTCAAAATCCTTTTCAAGCTCTTCCATGGCCTGAGACCAATTCATATTTTTCATTTAGGCTTTTGATGTAGGAGCTTTGATCTTGGTGTCTTCTTCTGCTTGTATGTTTTGATCTTCTTCATAACCAAAGTAAGATTCTAGTCAGTTTTTTTAATGATATTTCCTCATCTTCCCAGACAAATATTTCACTTTCTCACTCTTTCTTAAGGTCGAATTCTGCTTTTGGTGGAGGTCAGTGGGTATACTCTCCCAGGCTTCAGGGATTTTTTATCAGCCAGTTGATCCCCCACAATCTGAGGGCCCAGAGCTCTGGAAACAGTTGCTGCTGCTGCTGCTTCTTCCATGTACCCTGCCCTGGGACTGAGGCCAGATTCCAACCAGACAACACTCCCAAAGGGTTTTCCCAATGAGTTTCTATACTGTCTTGGGTATTTGTGGATTGAGAAGTCTGGAAATTGTCACAGCTGTCATGATTCAGTCCTCTGGTTTCTGCTCTGGCCCTGTCTGTGCTCACATGGCACATTCTGGACTGTATCCCAGCCTGGTGCAATATACCCTTACCTGTTTACCTTCCAGGTTCTCTTGGGCTGGAGATTTATTCCACTCTGTCATTTTGTGGATTTTATTGTTCTAGAATTTGTTTAAAGTCATTTAAAAAAGGTATTTGTAGAGGTTTGGGAGATAGTTTACAAGTCTTTGATTTTACTCTGCCATCTTGGCTCCTTTGACTCAATTCTTAGCCCTTTTCTATCTAGTTTACATTTTTAGTAAAATTAAATTATTCTTTTAAAAGTTTCCAGTACCATTTCATTACCAAATGTGATTGCCTTTTCTTTATACTTATTCTTCTTGACTCAAATGTCATTTGAAATTACTGATCACCTCTTCTTCATTATTCTCTCTATAATGTTCAAACTCAAAGGATTAGAGACAAGTTTTTATTCATAAGCATTCAAGTGTGTGGCTCCTTTACCCTACAGGAATACCTTGGGTACATGAAGGAATGGTGTCTCAGGAGTATGGTATAAATCATATCCCAAGAAAGCATTCATTTCTCTGGATCTCTCCTTATATCTAAATATTGTTACTGTGCAGATTAAGAAGGACTGAGTAGGAGGAAGAACTCTGGGGCAATTGATCAGTGGATGGTCTGGACTGTCACCCAATGTCATTAGGAAAATTTGCTAACACTGCGTACCTGGATGAAATTTGTTGCATTCCTTGCCTAAATGAAGTTGACTAAACCACAGTTTCATGCATAGGGAATTCCTACTGCTTGAGCATGTCAACTGATGGTCAAATATGGAGTCATATATTAACAAACATATTCAAATATGTGTTGATGAACAACTGAAAGTAATTACAAAGTAATATGAAAGCAAATGATAATATGGTATGTACCACACACCTCAGAGGGATATCAATATTCAGGTAGGTTTTCTAGAAGGAGAAGCTCTTGGAATGTTTTGGAGGTAGGGGACGACATGGATTATTATGAGGGAGGCCTAAAATATTGAATGATTAATAAAAGTAAGAATAAAACACATATGGAATATAATTACTTATTGTGCTATCAGGCTAGGTACAATGACAACAGTGATTTAACTTCTGCCTCCAAGAATAAAAACTTCTATAAATAAACATATTGAAAACAAATACAAAATAAATAGGAGCAAAGACATTAGATTCTGAAAGATCAGCAAAGTCTTCATGTAGAAAGTAGTATTTGAACAGAGTTTTGATTTGAAGAAAACAAAACATTTCTAAAAGGTAGAGGTCAGAAAGGAACACATTTTCAATGTTAGAAATAATGCAAAGGTACAAGGATGGTACAAGGTACAACTTATAACCTTCATTTCCTGGAACATCTAAAAGGTGAAGTAACATGATTATAGTCATATAATAGTTCAACTATATGCCAATGATTTGTCCTAAAATGTGGAGCAATAAATATTGATCACAGTCCTAGAGCCACAAACCTGAAAGAATTTCATTTCATTTTATTTTTAGAAGCAAGAAACAGGTATATTTATTCCAAAGGCAGAAAAGAGGTGTAGACACACAAGAATCACTGCATACATTCAAGGAATGAACAGGATAATGAAAGTTAAAATTCATGAGGAGGCCAAAGAGAAGCCCCTTCCAAAGGGAAAGTGGTTCTACAAGACACACCATCAGCCATATCTACTTCACCTTGGTTGGGCCTTGTCCAGTTGTTGCTGGTCGAAGGACCAAGTTTTATCCAGACATATTGCCAGGGGTCATATTGTACAATGAAGTTTTCCTGGCCAGACAACATTGTTACTTTGTGGAAAAAAACAACTGTCCCATTCACAGGCCTTTCCTAACATTTATACTTTTTGCAATCCATAAACCCACCCAATTACTGGAAAATTTGATACTTAGGATTTGATACTAGGATTAAGAAAAGATACACACCCAATGCCACACAAACACATGCCACACATAAAGGCCCACACAAACATGCCTCAGATTCACCCATACCAAGACCCACTCAAAGAGAGGTGCCACACACATGCTTTTCTCTCTCTCTCTCTCTCTCACACACACACACACACACACACACACACACACACTAGGGATGGCCTTGAGGCCATATGGAGGCTAGGTGGGAGAGTCCTAGAGCCACAAACCTGAAAGAATTTCATTTCATTTTATTTTTAGAAGCAAGAAACAGGTATATTTATTCCAAAGGCAGAAAAGAGGTGTAGACACACAAGAATCACTGCATACATTCAAGGAATGAACAGGATAATGAAAGTTAAAATTCATGAGGAGGCCAAAGAGAAGCCCCTTCCAAAGGGAAAGTGGTTCTACAAGACACACCATCAGCCATATCTACTTCACCTTGGTTGGGCCTTGTCCAGTTGTTGCTGGTCGAAGGACCAAGTTTTATCCAGACATATTGCCAGGGGTCATATTGTACAATGAAGTTTTCCTGGCCAGACAACATTGTTACTTTGTGGAAAAAACAACTGTCCCATTCACAGGCCTTTCCTAACATTTACACTTTTTGCAATCCATAAACCCACCCAATTACTGGAAAATTTGATACTTAGGATTTGATACTAGGATTAAGAAAAGATACACACCCAATGCCACACAAACACATGCCACACATAAAGGCCCACACAAACATGCCTCAGATTCACCCATACCAAGACCCACTCAAAGAGAGGTGCCACACACATGCTTTTCTCTCTCTCTCTCTCTCTCACACACACACACACACACACACACACACACACACACACACACACACACACACTAGGGATGGCCTTGAGGCCATATGGAGGCTAGGTGGGAGACAGGACAACTGCCCTCTTTCCCACCAACTCTGGGGACCCACCTGGAACCACTTTATAGGTTTCACAGTGGGGAAGGAAATAGTCCTTTTGTACTGACTGATTCTACTGAGTTTTTGCTTCAGGAGACAATAAAAGGAATCCTTAAACAATTAACAAGTGATTAAAAAATGATGAAGCGCTCCCAGCATTAAAACAGCTGCTAGATAGTGGGGATACAGATACAGCAAACCATCCCTTGTGGGTGATCACATACATACCTCAGCACAAAGAAGGAAAATACATGATAGAAAGCACCCCATTTACAATACATACCCCTCAGAGATGAGTCTCACTTGGCCAGAATCAGGTCCCCAAAGACCTAGAAACAGGCTGAGAACATCCAATCTCGGCTCTGCACAAGGCCCTCTACTATGTCAGAAGGCAAGCATCACACTAAGGACCTCAAGGTTCCATAGTTTCTAGGCCAAGATCTCAAAGGGAAGGGGAAGAAGGGCCCCCTTGGCCAGATAGTACTGGGAAAGAATAATAAAAATGGAAGTGAACAGGAAGAGGGAAAAGGTTTGAGAAGCAGTGGTGGCCTCAAGGAGGTCTTGTCCAGTGATGGATTAAAGGGACGGATACTGCTGAAAGTCCCAGGGCTTTCCAGCTAAGTTCTCATAACATTTACCTTAAGACTCTCCAGGGAGACCTGTTTTCCTGCGGGGAACAAAATCTGTATTTGCAATCAGAGGACAGGGTCCAATCAAAGATTTCCTGACCTGCTTCTCCTTCGGAAAAGTGACAAACCATTAGGGATCTCACTTTTCACATGCATACAATGAAGGGTTCAGATTATATAGCTTGCCTTTAAGGTCTTGTCCTACACAAAACCTCCCACATGGATAATGAGTAGAGGGGGAGAACAAATTTCCCTTGGGGTAAGGGAAGGCTTTTATTTATACTTTTCCATCCCCAGAACTGGACCCAGAGAAGGCCCAAATAAAGCCTTTTTGAATGGTACTAAATAGGAGGGAGCTGATGTAATCAGGAGAAGACTCAAAGGAAACTTTACATATAGAAAGAGAAAAAGTACCAGAGATCCTGCTGGCAGACCTAGAGTTATGAGCAGAAAGCAAAAGAACACCAACAAAACCAAAAGCCCTGGTGTGGGACCATTCCATCACTGGACTGGATATGGGACATCCATGGACAGTACTTCCCACATGGTCATCAAGCTGATGACCATCCTGACCACAGAATCTGACACAATCTGACCCAGAATGTTGCTCTGACCTCGCCATTATTGCTGAGGCCAGGGAAGCTGTCTCACTCACTGCTAGACCTTGACAAATGCAGCAGGGGACCCTGGGTGGAAGAAGACCAGGAAAGGTCAGACACAATAACAGCTGGGGGAGGAGGGGGGATGCCATGATGCCATGGCCAGAGAAGGCCAGGTACAAGAGGGAATCACTGCCCTTTCTGTCTCCCATCTCTGGGGACCCATCTGGAACCTGTCTACATGATTCACAGAGGGAAAAGAAGAAAACCCTTTTGAGGTGTCTGCGTCTACTGAGCTCCTCTGGCTCAGGAGAAAACTGAGGGAATTTCTGCCCAGCAACAGTTATAATGATAATGGTAGCTAGCATTTACACAGCAGTCTAAGGTATGCAAAGCAATATACATATGGTATGTCATTTGATCCTAGGAGGGAGGTGCTAACCTTCTGTCCATCTGACAGATGGGCAAGCAGAAATGAGAAAGCCTAAGAGACTTGTCCAGGGTCACCTAGCTACTGCATGTCTAAGGCAGGATTTAGAGGCAGGTTTCTCTATCTACACTGGGACAACCAGCTGCCAATAAACCAAATGAGCATTTACAAAGCACTCATTACATGTCAGACACTGGGGAACATTCCAGGGTTTGGAGAAAAAAAGGAGAAATAATCCCTGCATTAGACCACACACACAGATCTGTATGAACAAACAAGATCATTACAGAGAAGGTGTTCATATATATGGTGTCAATCCCTCATCCAGGAGATGCAGTGTCCAGAAGCAGGGCCTCCAAGCTCCCATGTGGAACGGTGGATGCAGGCAGACAACACTTGTCCACCCACTGCAGAATGCATGACACACACAATCAGTAAGGGCAAAACCAAAAACTTAGCTTTGGAAAGGAGTCAAGGACCACATATTCTAAACATCATGACCCAATATCCCACGGGCATGCTCTTGACAAGGATAGTGCAGCCCTGGTGGCAGGCAGTTAGTACCAATGTGGGACAGCAGATAGGAAGGTTTCTCCTGCCATCCCTGCTAGTTGCACCTCTTTATCCTGAATAATGCACCTCTTTCAGGAGCAGGCATCCCATGACTCCATGAGACAGAGACTGATGCATGTTTCTGAGGACCACCATGCTTGATGTGACTTTTCTTGTGTCAGGTTGTAATAAGACACAGAAAGGAAGGAAAGGAAGAGATGGGAAGGTGGCTGGCCTCTCAGTTGCTAGGGATTCATCTCAGGGTCATGTCACTAATAGCTCTTCCCCTCAGCCCCTTTCTATTGCCGTCCTTTACTCTTTCCTTCCTGTCAAGGTGACAGCCTCTGGATCCATTCCATTCCATTACTGCTGGTTGGACACCCCCATGCCCCAGTCACAAAATCTTGCAAGTGGCAAACACCAGGGTAAATGCCCCAAGCTTCAAATCCAGCCCTCAACTAGCTGTTGCTTCTGACCTACCCAGATATCAGTCACTGCCTTCTTCCTTTCCTCAAGGACATTCCTTTTGGGCCTAATAAGATAGGCATCTTTTACAAAGAAGTCCAATTAGCAGTGGGTCCTGGGGACCTCTGGTGTTCATGTCCTCTTCAAACTGAGGCCTTTCCCTCTGTAGACACAGGGAGTGAAAGGGAGCTGGCAGGGGCATCAGGGTCATTGCTACAGAAGACTTCTCCAGCTGATACTCTGAAGGTCTGAGCCTGACACTTTGGGAGGCACACGGTGAAGAAGGAGGGACCGTTGGGAATCTTCTGGGGGGCAGCCTTTTGTGTGTTCCTGGTTCTTACATAGAGGCAGGGAAGGAGCTGACCCTCTGGATGTGGAGCCCAGTCACTGTGGACCCACCTTAGCTTCATCCTTGTTGTAAGAAGGCAAATGGATGGAGTTTCAGGAAGGGGCCATGGAAGGTCTCTGGATCAGCAGAAGGGAGACAATCCAGCTGGAGACAGTCAGAAGGAACTTGGGAACTCCAAAGAGAAGGGGACAGGCAGGCCTCTTCTCTGCTTGTTCTAGTCACAGGAAACACCTGGCTGGAACTGGATATGCCCAGCTCCAGGTCACTGAATGTCACTTGTGGTGGTGATGGTGGTCAGGATGGCAGGACCTGCCCCAGCAGCTACTCCTCCAGCTCTCCAAACAGGAGAGACCCACTCTGGAAGTTCCCCAGTAATGACTGGCTGCCGAGACTATTTGTTCTAACTGAGCTGGATTTCTGTGCTCTAGGCATGTCTCTGTGTCATTGTTGGGTGGATAGGTGAGGGTGCCATCAAGATGAGCTGACTCCCTCTCCTCAGCACCTGGGAAAGTGGGGAGTGTTCAGCCTTAGCTCCCTCAGGGTGGTCTGTTCCACATGGTGAGGGTTGGCTCCCTAATTCTGCTGCAGCTAAGAGGTCAAAGGGGCACCTGCAGATCAACCAACAGCAGGCTCCATTGAGCACCATTTAGCACCTTCCACTTTGAGGGGGGCCCTTGTTGTCAAAGAGCCAGCAGTAGGCAGGGAAATAATCAAGGCTCAGCTTGTCCTGCAGGAAGGGTAGCTGAGTCTGGGGGCTCTTCTCAAACCTGGGGTGCAGATATGGTCTTTCCAAAGGTTCTTCAGGTGTCCCTAGGCCTGTGAAACATCACCCACTGTCACTCTCCTGTTGCTGGCCTTCCCAGGACTTGGACTCCCCACACTGGAGTTCATGAACTGATGGTGAGTGAGAGGAGCAGAGCCGGGAGAACTTTGTACACAGCAACAACTACAGTGTAAGAAGAATTTTTCTGATAGACTCAGCCCTCTACAGTAAGGCAAGGACCCAGGAGCAGAATCCTGGTCCCCATCATCTGCCGCCCGGGGCAGTTGCAGGAATTGCAGTGTCCTGGCAGGTGAGCAAAACAGAAGCTAGCCCCTTTGGGCTCCTCCCAGGCTCCACAACAGCACCCAGGTGACAGAGCATCTGAGAAAGAGGGGAGAGAATTTTATAAAATATTTATTCATTGTTCATACAAAACTGAGATTATCTTAATAACACACCCCAAAAGACCAAAAGATGAGAAATACTAAGATTTGATAGTGAATAAAGAAGCTAAATTAGTGCTCATACCAGTTGTAAAAATGTCAAAAAATTATAACTAAATCCACTGCTCTGTCAAATGAACAGAGTCAAAAAGAAGAACTGAATTCTAATTCCAAAGTAATTTTGGAAGTTATCTCAAAGTATTATTTTTAAAAAATATTTAGCATTTTATTTTTCCATGGTAACATGTAAAAACAATTTTTGACATTCATTTCTAAAACTTTGCATTTCAAATTTTATCCTCTCCTCCCTCTGCAAGTTCCTAATTGAGAAGGCAAGTAAATTGATTTAGGTTATACTGTTAATTTCAAAACATATTTACATATTAGTCAGGTTGTAAAAGAACACAGACCAAAAAAAACACAGAAAACTAAACCTCAAGAAAAATGAAGAAAGTACAAAAAAAAGAATACTGCAATCTGTATTCAGCTCTTTCTCTGAGGATGGATAGCATTTTTCATCTTAAGTCCTTCAGAGCTGTCTGGAAAAACTGTTTTGCTGAGTATAGCTAATTTGTTCACAGCTAATTATCTTACAGTATTGCTATGCCTTTGTACAAAGTACATTTGCATCAGTTCATGTAAGCTTTTCCAGGTTTCTCTGAGACCATCCTACTCCATTTCTTCATAGCACAATAGTATTCCTTCACATTCACATAATTCAATTTGTTCAACCATTCCCCAATTAATTAGAATCCCCTCAATTTCCAGAGCTGATGTAAATATGTTTTGACATATAGATCCTTTTTCCTTTTTTAAATCTTTTTGGATACAGACCTAGAAGTGATATTGCTAAGTCAAAGGGTATACATGCTTTTATAACACTTTGGGCACCATTTCAAATTGCTTGACCAAATGGTTGAATCAGTTTACAACTCCACCAACAATGCGTTAATGTCTCATTTCCCCCATATGCCATCCAATATTTCTCATTTTCTTTTTATGTCCTATTAGCCAATTTAATAGGTATGAGGTAGTACCTTAGAATTTCATATTTCTCTGATTGATAGTAATTTAGAACGTTTTTCAGTATGTTCATAGATAACTTTGATTTCTTTATCTAAAAACTTTTTATATCTTTTGATCATTTATCATTTGGGGAAAGACTCTTATTTTTATAAATTTGACTCAGTTTTCTATATATCTGAGAAATTAGATCTTGATCACAGAAATTGGCTTCAATTTTTTCTATTTCTAAATGTATTTTCCTCTGTGCTATTTCTCCTCTGCTTGTTCTATTCTCTCTCACCATCAAAAGTGTTTTTCCTTTGACTATCAACTTCCCCAATCTCTGTTCCCTTAAATCATCTCCCTTCTCTTATTCTGTTCCCCTCCTCTTTCTTGTAGGAAGACAGATTTCTATACCCAGTGGAATGTGCATGCTATTCCCTATTTGATCCAATTCTGATGAAAGATTGACTCACTACTCCTCACCTTCCACATCTTCCCTTCCAAAGTAAAAGCTTTTCTTACCTCTTTTAAGTGAGAAAATTTACCCCATTCTACCTCTCCTTTTCCCTTTTCTCACCCCTTAATTATTCCTTCTAATTGCATAATAATGAGAAAGTTTTTTTTTTTATGTTACAAGTATCATCTTCCCATGTTGGAACGTAAACAGTTTAATCTTGTTAAATCCTTTATGATTTCCCTTTCCTGCCTACATTTTTATGATTCTCTTTAGTATCCTTCCCTTTCCAAGCTATTGGCTCTCTTTTGCCTACCTCTCATGTCTTTCACTAATTTTTCTTCTACCTTTCTCATTTGACTTTTAAACTCCTTCTTGAGCCCTTCCAAGAAGGCTTTTTGGGCTTGAGACCAATTTCTATATCCCTTTCAGGTTTCAGATATGAGTATATTGACAATGCTGTCCTCTTCTGAGTTTGTGTTATGATCTTCCCTGTTACCATAGTAACTTTTTATGGTATGTATTTATTTTTGCTTCTTGATCTTTTTTTGCCCATTTCTTGGCTTTTAAAGTTGAACTCTCATGTGGGAGCACAGAAGACACTATCCCAAGATTCTTGTGTTGGGGGCCAGGGTATTGGTCATTGACTTTTTGCTCTGGACCTTAAGATACTGGTGGTTGGAGGCAGTTGGAATATGCTAATTTACATGGTGCTGAGCTGGGGTCCTAGTTATGATGTCTGGTATGTGTTGAGCCCAGGTTTTTTTACATTTCCCTGGGACTACACAGAAGTATGTGGAGATCTGGCCACTGGAGGATCGCTGCCTGCCTCGGATTGTGTAGAAGCATTTGAAGGTTCATAGAGCTGGTTCATCTGGTTGTGCAAAGGCACATGAGTTATCCTCATGTTGACATTTGCTGTTTCACCACAATGAAACTCAACATCTCCCACTGATTTACTGAGATGGGGCTTGCTAGGTTGCTTCCTATTCTGGAATGTGCTCCCCTTTTGCCATGTGATACAGATCTTTCTTGCCTATCCTACAAGTCTCCTGAGATAAAAGACTGCTCTACCCCAACTTTTCACTAGTTCTGATTTTCTAGGATCTGTTCTGGGGTGCTATTTTGTGGATATTTGGAGATGAATATGACAGAGCTATAGCAACGTACTGCTTACTCTACTGTCTTGGCTCCCGGAAACCCCCAAACTTGAATTTTAAAATCAATGGAAATATACAATGAATGCATAGGGATGCAGGGAGGTCTTCATGGTGGTAAGATGAATAAGACTAGTGAAGTGCTTAGCTAGATACCATCCACTGCACAAAATTAAACACACTACACCTCTATTTTTTTTCTTTCTTGCCCATAACTGTGAATGTATGTAGTTGTCAATCCAAAAGTGAAAATGTGGTAACTAATAAAATCATACACAATCTTGAAATAGGGAAAGTTAGATGAGCTAATGTTGAGGATTAATTGTATTAATTCAAGTATTTTTACCCCAGGGATCTGAGGTAAACACAATATTCTTAACTGAATGATAAGGAGCTTTAGTGGGCATAGAAAGAAGTCAAAACTGGAAAATGGGCCCTTTTTTCTCATGGGTAACAAGAGAAAGACATATACACTAGTTTTTGTTAATTGCATTTGTAAAAGGGTAAAATTAAATCAGCAATGAGACAATCATGACTGATATTTAAAAGACATTTTTTAAAGGGAATATGAGAAGAGTGTCATCTATAAGTCAAGAGAGTGAGAGGAGAGACCAAGGCTTATTGAATAAGTTGTGTAGATTTTTGGGGAAGACTAGTTTGGGCCATGCAAGTAAAACAAGTCCATCCTCCATTGCTTTGAGATGGAGCTATGTGGATTTGTTAAGACCTGTAGGCACACAGAAACATAAATTTAGAGCTGGTAAGGACCTTAGAGACCTGATGCTAACCAACTAGAAAAATCAGGTACTATTAGAAAAAAAATAGGTGAGCACAGCACATCACTAACTATCAAAAGATATGCCTACTTTTTCATCTCTATAGGAATATCAAACACATGTGTAAGAGAGGTCCTTGATGAGACTCTAAGAAGAGAACAAGGAAGAATTTGCCAACCAATTTCTATAGCCAGCCATGATCATCTGAAAGAGTTAGGGGAAAGATTTCAGGTTCATTGACCTAAAAGTTCAAGTGACTTTAGATGTCCTTTAGTGTACTAAATGCTTCCTGTAGCAGATGAAACACAGGGAGGTTAAAAGTGATTTACTAAGATCACAAAGATAAATGTCAGAAGTAGAATTTGAATTGAAGTCTTGTTGTTCCTAATGAATGCCTTTCCTACAATACCACCTGTGTCTTTCTTACTATATTTATTCATTCTTTATTATAAAAGCATATATTATCATAGAGCAATATCCACCCTTAAAATCTCTTCTCCAACATGCTATATATCTTCTATGAATATGCTAAGAACATTAAAGTGATTCTCAGATAGATTCAAGCTCAGAAAACTTTATTCAGTTGGACAGATGGACAGTAGTAGGCTGAATTTCATTCAGAAAAAAAATCTATTATCATAATGTGCTGCCATACTGAAACTCATATTTTTAATACCAATAGTCCATTGGTAATATTATATAACTATATATATGTGTGTGTGTGTGTGTGTGTGTGTGTGCATTAGTGATTCTCATGATACCCTTCTTCTAGTCTGAGTATTGAGTGACTAATGGTAGTGGTCACTTCATAGTAGTCAGTGTACCAGAGTGAAAGATTAAAAATTATGGTTAACTCAAAAGGCTTTGGAGAGGAACATAGCAAGTTTAAATTGGGTATAGTCTGTGACCTACAATGAAAATTGAAAAAGTCCAGATTTGCTCCTCTCTTCTTCAGATCCCAGTGGCAAAATTGGAAGAAAGGATCTAGAAGTAACAATTTGCTGCATTTTTTTCACACTATAGTGTGAATTTTTTATTTTTATTTTTCACACTATAGTGCCAACTAAGGATTTTTTTTTAATTTAAACTCTCAGGATGTAAAGATCAAATTCGTAAAAATAAAGATCACTCAGATTCTACCATGAACTAAAAGTGGTCTATATTTTTTAGCCCAAGAAAAATACAGCATACCAATCACTTGAGCATAATATTAATGGCTTCTAAAGAGAAAGCATGCACTTTTATGCTATTCCCATGCTCCTCAAAAACCAAAATACTGTAATTAGTTTGGGTGGCAGTGTTGTGTAATGTGCCTCTCATATTCTTGCTCACTTAGCATTAGGAGGGAGACTTACAAATAGAAGGATATAATTAAAATGCAGTTTTTTAATTATATCAAAACCATTTAATTAAATTTTTGTATTTCCTCCATTGTCACAAATTTCAGCATACAGAATAAGAAACTGTGGGTTTGCAAACAGAAATAGAAGGAAGCCCTGTTATCATGTTCAAAAAAACAATTAGCATGAATCAACTCTGTGCTTTAAAATCTTTAGAATTAAAAGGTCTAAGAAAGTTTTGAAAGTTTCCACATGTGCTTCATTGACATTTTCCATAAGTTTAATATCTAATTTCAAGTAACATTGGGGGAATACAAAACTTTGTGACTTCTTTGGAAAAAATAAAGCCACCAGTGGGGTTAGTCTAGGTTTGTATTGGAAATGATTCTTTGGTCTTTGAAGTCATTAAACCTATTCCCAATGGTATGGGGCAGAAGATGTCACTGGTAATAAATTCATACCCAACAGTCTTAAGTATAAAAGATAAGGTTTTCTGTGGTGTCTGTAAGACTATTTGTTCTGAGTTGCAGATTTTACCAACTCATTTATCATCTTGACCTGCTATACAGTATTAAGCCAGCCATTGCAGACATTCATTTACCAAGGATTTCTTTCAAACTTTAAATCATCTCAATAGGCTACCATTCTTTCAGGTCCAGAACATTTCTGGTCTCCACTTGGTTCTGCAGGATTTGTTTTTTCTTTTTTGGGGGTTCAGCCCAAGTTTCTCTGATTCAAAAACTCCCTGGAACTCAGTAGAATCAAATCTGTCTCTAATGAGTGAACTCCATAGGCACCTAGAATTGATTTGAAAGAAATGGAAATTTAAAGTACGAAGGAGTTGAAGCAAAAGAATTGGAAGAGGTCCTGATGGTCAAGACTTATGGCACCATCATATCCCTTAAGTTATAATTCCACATTTAAGCTCAAGCATCAGATAATTGCTTACAATGTTCTAAATATCTTTTGGATATAATAGAATGTTAAGCTTGAACCATTTAGTTATTTCTTAAATTGATAAGTGTGTCTCCTGAATCACATGTACAAAAAAAATAGACACTTATTGGACCCATGTAATAGAATCTGAATTTGCTCAGAGCACAGATTAGTTTTCCTTGAAAGGCAACAAAGATGATCCTGTGGATTAATTGATCTGTTCCTCACTTTACTGACATCCTGGTCATCTAAGATCATACAAGAGTTTTACCCAAGTGGAGGTGGGGCACCTTCACATTGGTGGATTTCTTTAAAAATTTTTTTTCTAATTACATGTAAAATTTTTAACATTTGTTTGTTTTTTCAGATTTTGAGTTCTCCCTCACTTATTGTCCTCCCTACTCATTGAGAAGACAAGCAATTTGAAAATTTAAAATAGTTATATATGTGTAGTCATGCAAAATATAAATCCTTACTTGTCATGTGATGAAAGAAAACATAAAAAAAGGAAAATAAATTTTTGTAAAATTATTCTTCAGTCTTCATTCAGACTCCATTTATTTTCTCTGGAGGTGAAAGCTCTTTTGTTTTTATCATGAGTACGTTAGTATTTTTTTAGTTGTCATTCACATTTGATTAATGTATATTATGGCTATTACTGTGTACCGTGATCTCCTGGTTCTGCTTACTTCACTTTGTATAACTTCATGTAAGGTTTTTACAAGGATTTCTGAAACCATATTACTCATCATTTTCTATGGTAAAATTGTATTCCATCATTATCATATAAAACAACTTATTCAGCAATTCCCCAATTAATGAACTGCTATAAATATGTTTGTACTTATGTGACATTTTGATTTTTATTTGACCTCTTTAGGATACAGATGTAGTAGTAGAACTACTAGGTCAAAGGATATGCCTTATGGGCATAGTTCCAAATTGCTCTCTAAAATGGTTAGATCAGTTCACAGCTCCACCAACAATGCATTAGTGTCCTAATTTCACCACATCCCATCCAGTATTTGTCATTTTCTTTTTCTGTCCTGTTAACCAATCTGCTAGGTGTGAGATGGTACCTAACAGTTGTTTTAATTTGCATTTCTCTAATCAAAAGAATGTAGAGCATTTTTGTATTATTAAAGATAACTCTGGCTTGTTCTCATAATTGCTTGTTTATATCATTTGACCAATTCTCAATTGGAGAATAACTTGCACTCTTATAAATTTCTCTCAATTATTTATATATTTGAGAAATGTGGCCCTTATCAGAGATACTTGGTGTAAATTTTCCCCCAGTTTCTTGTTTTCTTTCTAATCTTGGTTGCATTGGTTTTGTTTGTGCAAAATGTTTTTAATTTAATGTAATCAAAATTATCCATTTTATATCCTGTATTGTTCTGTATCTCTTGTTTGGTCATTATATTTCCCTTATCTATATATCTGAGAGGCAAACTATTCCATGCTGTGATGGCAATCAAATTAGAATCCTTTGCTGTTTTTGTTTTACTAAAAGTGCCTCTTGATTGGTTGTTGTCCTTCATTTTTGAAGAGGACCAAAATGACATCACCTAGATGAAGTGAAGTTTCAGTGTGTCCGACTGTGGCTGATCAGATCAATATGACCTCAGAATGCTCTGCCACAGGTTGGGCACAGATAGTCTGTATGAATATTTGGAGTGAATACTCCAAATTTTTGCATCCTATATTTACTTTGTACTTTTTCAGTTCTACTTTTCTCATAGAGCACAGCACCCTTTCTGATGTGGGCACACCATGTTGAGTGGTCTTGTGCCAGTGTCTCCCATGTTGTACAGTCAAATCCAAAGTTCTTGAGAGACACCTTGATGGGGTCCTTGTATTGTTTCTTCTGATCATCATATGATCGCCTGCCCATGCAAGTTCTCCATAAAATAGTCTTTTTGGGAAGTGCATGTTTTGCATTCGAATAACACGGCCAGACTATAGGACTTGCTCTCTCTTAAGAACAGTTTGAATGCTTGGCAGTTCAACTCTAGCAAGGACTTCAGTGTTTGATACCTTAACCTGCCAGGTGATCCTCAGAATCTTCCTAAGACAGTTCAAATGAAAGCGATTCAATTTCCTGACATGGCACTGATAGACTGTTCATGTTTCACAGGCATACAACAATGAGGTCAACACAATGGCTCTGCATAGCTTCAGTTTGGTAGTCAATCTGATACCTCTTCTGTCCCAAATTTTTTTTCAGAACCTCCCAAACACTGAGCTACCTCTGGCAATGAGTGCATTAACCTCATTGTCGATGTGCACCTCCCTGGAAAGTACACTGTCAAGGTAAGTGAACTTATCCACAGCATTAAAAACTTCTCCATTTGCTGTAATTGATGGTTCCATGTATGGATGGTGTGGTGGTGGCTGATGGAGCACCTGTGTTTTCTTGGTGTTAATTATTAGGCCAAAATTAAGACAGGAAGCAGAGAAAAGATCTCCCCCCCCCTCCATTGATGCACTTGCCCACTGAAGGAAGATTGATTAGGGGAGTTGTTTCATAGAAGGGTCCCAAGTGCCTTTTGATTTTTTCTTTTGAGGCACTGGGTCAGAGGGTTATGCCCTCTGGTTCTGAGCACTGTATAAATACTCTGAGGGTGAAGTTTCACTTAGGGGCTTACTGACTAGAAATGTTTGCTTGGCCAGATGAGGACTCTGGGAAATTGCTTAAGGAAGCCCCCAGCTTGAAAAAAAACAAATGTTCCCTCTGTGGCAAAGATGTATGTATATTAATGGTCAGACATTTTGGAGGTATGTCTGTTGACTTTTGATTTCTCTGTATTTTGTCTGAAATTTTGATTTTGATTTTCTCTGATACCTGTGCTTGATTAAAGTGATTAATAACCCCTCAAAAGTTGCCTTTCCTTTTATGAATGCCAGTCTAAGAATGTGTGATAGTAAGACCCCTCGCTGTGTTTGTTGGGGTGCTTACTCTTATACATGTTCCCCTAACTTACTTCAGGTATGACCCTCATTTCTAAATCATGTGCCCATTTTGATCTTATTCTGGAATATGGTGAGATATGTTGGGCTAAACATAACTTCTGCAAAACTGTTTTCCAGTGCTCCAATTAGTGTTTGTCAGATAGTGAGTTCTTGTCCAAAAAAAACACAAAAACTTGGATATTTGTGTTTGTCAAACATTAGGTTACTATGGCAATTTGTTGCTATATAAGAATACCTATTCTACTCAACTGATATATCTCTCTATTTCTTAGTTGGTAGCAGATTGTTTTGATGATTACTGCTTTGTAATACAATTTGAGATTTGGCAAGAGTAAGGCATTTTCCTGCACATTTTTTCCCATTGATTCCCTTGATATTCTGGACTTTGTGCTCTTCAAGATGAACTCTGTTAATATATTTTCTAGCTCTATAAGGTAAGCTTTTGAAAATGTGATTGGCATTTCACTGAATAAATAAATTATTTTAGCAAGAGTTATCATTTTTTATTATGTTGACTCAGACTGCCCACAGGTAATTAATACTTTTTTCCAATTGTTTAAATCTAACATTATTTGTGCAAAAAGCTTTTTGTTATTATGTTTATATAGTGCCTGAGTTTGTCTCACCAGGTAGATTCCAAAGTGCTTTATATTGTTTAAAATTATTTTAAATGGAACTTCTGTTTCTTTCATGTGGCTGGACTTAGTTGGCAATATAAGAAAAAGTTCCTAAGATAGATGATTTATTTTATATTCTTCAATTTGCCTGAAGATGTTAATTATTTTAACCAAGGTTTTAGTTGATTCTCCAGAATTTTACAAGTATACCATCATATCACCTTCAGAGAGAGTCTTGGTTCCTCATTACCTGTTCTAATTATTTTAGTTTCTTTTTTTCTTGTCAAAGCTAGAATTTCTAGTACAATATTGAATAATACTGGTGATAATGGATATCCTTATTGCCAAACCCTCTAGCTTATCCCTCTTACAGATAATTCTTGCTGATGGTTTTAGATAGAGTTTACTTATCATTTAAGGAATGTTATATTTATTTCTAAACTTTCTAATGACTTTAATAGGAATGAATGTTGTATTTTGTAAAAAAAAAAAAAACCAAACTTCTGCATCTATTGAAATAATGTGATTTTTATTGTTTTTGTTATTGATGTAGTCAATTATGCTGATAGTTTCCTTAATATTAAATGAGAACTGCATTCCTCTTGTATATCTAACCTGGTTAAAGTGTATGACATATTGCGCCATATTTGTGACATATTGCTATAATTTCCTTGTTAGCAATTTATTTAAATTTTTTTCACCAATATGCATTAGGAAAACTGATATCTTGTTTTCTTTCCCTGTTTTTTGCTCCTCCTGGCTTAGGGATAATCACCATATTTATTTTATAGAAGGAACTTGGTAGGACTCCTTCTTTACCTATTTTTCTGTGACAGAATTCAATTCACTTATGACTCTATAAGGTCATGATTACTTTTTAAAGTGCTCATTAATGAAGTACTCATTTTTATTTTCTAAGATAGCATTATTTAAGCATTCTATTTCCTCTTTCATTAATCTGACCCATTTATAATTTTGTAAATATTCATTTATTTCACTTTGTTAGATTTATTGACATATAATAGGGAAAAATACCTGCTAATGCTTTAATTCCAACTTCATTGATTCATTCACCAACTTCATTCACCCTTTTTAATTTTTGATGCTGGTAATTTGTTTTTATCCTTTCTTTTTTTTACATTTATTTACTTATAGTTTTCAACAGACACTTCCACAAGATTTTGAGTTTCAGTTTTCCTCCCTATCTTCCCCTTTGTCCATCCCAAGATAGCATGCCTTCTGATTACCACTTCTCCCAATCTGTTCTCCCTTCTGTCATACCCCTCCCTTCTCTTATCCCCATCCCCTCCATTTTTTTGTAGGGCAAGATTCTGTACCCCATTGCTTGTATATCTTATTTACCAGTTGCACATAAAAACATTTTTTAACATTTGTTTTTAAGACTTTGAGTTCCAACTGCTCTCCCTTCCTCTCTCCCCACCCACCTTTACTGAGAAGGTAAGCAATTCAATATAGGTTATACATGTATAGTTATACAAAACACTTCCATAGCAATCACATTGTGAAAGACTAACTATATTTCTCTCCATCCTATCCTGCCACCCATTTATTCTATTCTCTTTTTTGACCCTATCCCTCCTCAAAATTCTTTATTTCAAATTACCCCTTCCTGCCATTTTCCCTTCCTTCTCTCATCCTGCCACTCCCTGCTTTTCCCTTTCCCCCATACTTTCCTGTAGTGTAGGATAGATTTTCATACCAAATTAAGTGTTCATGTTATTTCCTCCTTAAGCCAAATGCAATTAGTGTAAGGTTCACTTTTTCCCTCTCATCTCACCTCTCTTCTTCTCTGTTGAAAAAAACCTTATTTTGCTTCTTTCATGTGAGATAATTTACCCCATCTTATTTTTCCTATTTCCTCCCAGTATATTCCTCTCTCACTCCTTAATTTTAATTTTTTAGATATCATCCCTACCTATTCAACTCATCCTATGCCCTTAGTCTATGTGTATGTAATCCCCCCAACTACCCTAATACTGAGGAAAGTATCAAGAATTACAAATATGATCTTACCATGTGGGAATGTAAACAGTTCAACTGTAGTAAGTCCCTTATGATTTGTCTTTCCTGTTTACCTTTTCACACTTCTCTTGATTCTTGTATTTGAAAGTCAGATTTTCTATTCAGCTCTGATCTTTTCAACAAGAATGCTTGAAAGTTCTCTATTTTGTTGAATTGTCATTTTTTTTTCCCTTGAAGTATTACACTCGATTTTTGCTGGATAGGTAATTCTTGGTTTTAATCCTAGTTCCTTTTACTTCTGGAATATCATATTCCAAGCCCTTCGATCCCTTAATCTAGAACCTGCTAGATCTTGTGTTATCTTGATTGTATTTCCACAATACTCAAATTGTTTCTTTCTGCCTGCTTGCAATATTTTCTCATTGAAGTAGGAATTTTCCTTTTTGAATCTCTTTCAGAAAGTGATCAGTGAATTCTTTCAATATCTCTTTTACCCTCTTGTTCTACATATCAGGGCAATTTTCCTTGATAATTTCTTGAAAGATGATGTCTAAGGTCTTTTTTTGATCATGGTTTTCAGAGAAAGAGGAGATCAATGAATTGGGCATGCAATTATACTAATTGCATTTGGCGTAAGGAGGAAATAACATGAACACTTAATTTGGTATGAAAATGATAAAAAACCAGAAACTGAACAAATTAAAAGTCCCCAATTAAGAACCAAATTAGACATTCTGATAATCAAAGGAGAGATTAATAAAATTGTAATTAAGAAAACCATTGAATTAGTTAGCAAAATTAAGAATTGGTTTTAAGAAAAAACACAATAAGGCTTGAGTTAATTGGCTTAAAAAGGGAAAAGAGAAAAAGTGAAGAAAAACGAAAGAAGAAAACAGCATTATTAGTATCAAAAATGAAAAATAGTGGATTTAGTGTCAATGAAGAGGAAACTAAAAAGATAATTAAGAGTTATTTTTGCCAATAATGTTTATTTCCCAATTAATCTGACAATTTTAGTGAAATAGATGAATGCTTAACAAAAATATAAATGACCAGGTAAACAGAAGAGGGAATAAAATACTTAAATAACCCTATTTCAGAAAAAAAATTGCACAAGCCATCAACGAACTCCTTAAGAAAAAAATCTGCAGGACCAGATGGATTTACAAGTGATTTCTACTAAACATTTAAAGGACAGTTAACTCCAATAAGACATAAACTATATGGGAAATTAGGCAGAGTCCTATCAAATTTTTTCTATGACAGAAATATGAGAAGAGCAAAAACAGAAAAAGAAAATTATAGACCAATTTCCCTAAACAATAGAGATGCAAAAATTTTAAATAAAATATCAGCAAAAAGAATACAGCAACTTATCATGTCAGTGATACACTATGACCAAGTGGGATTTATACTGGGAATGCAATGACCATTCAATATTAGGAAAACAATTGGCATAATTGACAATATCAATAACAAAAGTAACAGAAATTACATGATTTTTCTCCATAGATTCAGAAAAGAGCTTTTGACAAAATATAGCATTTATTCCTATTAAAACCATCACAGAGCACAGGAATCAATGAAATTTTCCTGAAAATGATAAATAGCATCTATCTAAAACCATCAGAAATTACCTTCTGTAATGGGGATAAGATAGAAGCACTTCCAATAAGACCAGGGATGAAAAAAGGATGCCCATTATCACTGCTCTTTCTCAACATTGTACTAGAAATTGTAGCTTTATCAATAAGAGGAGAAAAGAAATTGAAGGAGTTAAAATAGGTAATGAAGAAGCAAAGCTATCACTTGTTGTAGATGATATGATGACATACTTGGAGAATCCTAGAAAATAAACTAAAAAAAAATTAAATAATAAACAACTTCAGCAAAGTTGCAGGATACATAATCAATCCACATAAGTCATTGGCATTCCTCTATATTACTAGCAAAACCCATCAGTAAGAGATAGAAAGAGAAATGCCATTAAAAGTAAGAGTAGACAACATAAAATATTTGGGAACCAACTTGCCAAGACAAACCCAGGACCTCTATGAAAACAATGACAAAATACTTTCCACAGGAATAAAGTCAAATCTAAATAATTGAAAAATATCAGCTGTTCATGGGTTGGCCAAAGTAATATGCTAAAGATGACAATTCTACCTATACTAATTTACTTATTTAGTGCCATATCACTTAAAATGCCAAAATTTATTTTATGGAGCTAGAAAAATAATAGCAAAAAGCAAAACACAAACAAACAAAAGTAAACTTCATCAGGAAGAAGAAAAGGTCCAGAATATCAACGGAAATAATGAAAAGAAATGCAAGGAAAGTGTTCCAGCTGTATTCAGAAAGTATGCATAGAACAACATCTTACACTGCATACTAAGAAAAAGTCAAAATGGGCACATGATTTAGACATTAAGGGTAAAATTATAAGCAAATAAAGAGAGCAAGGAAGAGTTTACTTGGCAGATTCATGGGTAATGAAAGAATTTGTGACCAAACAAGAGATTGGGAACATTATGAAAATGAAAATGGATAATTTGATTGCATTAAATTAGAAATTTTTGTACAAACAAAGCCAATGTAACCAAGATTAGAAGGGAAGCAGAAAGCTGGAAAACAATTTTTGCAGGCAGTGTTTCTGATAATGGCCTCATTTCTCAAATATAGTGAACTGAGTCAAATTTATAAGAATATGTCATTTCCCAATTGATAAATAGTCAAAGGAGATGAACAATTTTTGGATGAAGAAATTAAAGCTACCTACAATCATAAAAAATGTTCTAAATCACTATGGATTAGAGAAATGCAAAGTTAAGTGACTGTAGCTACCACCTTACACTAATCAGATTGGCTAGCACCCTTCCTGTTCTGCTGGTTCAGCAGAATCATCCCACCACATGTGACTTAGACTTCAGGTGATTTAAGCAGGTCTTATGGGCCTATTAATGAATGAGAACGATATTTCCATTCAAATTATTATTACAATGTATGAAATTATTTATAGCAGCATTTTTTGTGTTTGCCAAGAATTATAAATGAATGGGATGCCCATTAATTGGAGAACAAGTTGTGATGTATTAAAGAAATGGAATAATATTGTTTCATAAGAAATAGTAAGCAGGCATACTTCAGAAAAAGCTGGAAAGACTTACATGAACGGATGTTGAGTGAAGTGATCAGAACCAGGAAAACATTTTCCATTTGGACAATTCTGCTTTTTATGGAATTCTTCCCCTTAGAAGATTTTTGTGTCTCTTTTACTTAGGTGTTCATATTCATGGAGTGCTAGTTTTTCCAATGTGAGGCTCGCTGAGCACTTTTTAGGGCTGCTCATCCATCTACTACCCACCTCTCATCTGTGAGCCAACAAACTGTAACATGAGCTTTAGTCATTCCTTGAAAAAATGTCTCAGCAGGTGGGCTAAACATGTTGAAGATAATTGATAGGCCTGAAATCCATCAGCAAGTTAGGGGGATGTATACTTTAAGTTTATGACAACTCCCTCTAGTGGAAGAGAATGAGAATAATTTATTCTTATGTCCATGAAGGTGGCTGAAGAAGGCACTGTGGAACATACTAATCCAGTACTGGTGTTAGGAATAACCTAACAACCTAGTATTATTATTATTGTTACTTATTTGAAACTTTCCTCATCTATAAAAGGAAGAATATGGTATTGGAAAAATTAAATTCTAAAGTCCCTTTCAGCACTAAATTATACTTAAAGAAGCAGTCTATCATGCTTAGACTGTAGGTGATGGTGTCTATTTCAGTGTGTCCATATGTCTTCTCAAGGAATTTACTTACCACACTATGAACATCAAAGAGATATTTAGAAATTCCCCTAAGAGAAAAAAACCTCTGGATCCAAGTGTTTTTTTCAATGCTAGTTGCGTGAAGATTTGGGCCTCACAAAAGTACTAAAATAGTAGTAGTCAGGGAAAATCTCACTAAAAAATTAATCTCTATTCCCTTCCTCATATTATCTCTGAGGAAGAAGAGACACTATGGTGCCTGCTGGACCTAAGACAGTAAAGACCTGAATTCAAATTCCACATCAGACCCTTATTATTTATATGATCCCAGGCAACTTACTTGATTTCTCTTGGACTCAGTGTTTCCTTAAAATGAGATGGAGGGAGCAAGGTATTCTGACAAATATTTGACAGATGGCTCTCTTGAAAAAATACAGTCCCTAGTCTGTAAATTTGTACATTTTTAAATTTAATCTTTGTTACTGACATTTTTTCCATCACTTTTTTTAAGTCTAGACAATCAACAAAATAGTAAATCAAACTGTCATTTGTAGTGTTTGTGGATTTCTGAGGTATAAATAGTCACACTGAAAATTTTATAATAGAATTTTCAGAACCTGAATGAACTGGATCCCCAAGGAGTAAATGTTGCAAGGAACTATGGCGACTAAAGATGTTTCCAACAGAGAGAAGGAACTTAATGGGAAAGAAGAAGTCCAGTAACAGTAACAACGAAGCAGGAGAAGAGCAAAGGGCAAGTCGTAGTTCTATAAAAACAAAACAAAACAAACAAACAAAAAAAAACAAGCCAAACACAACAGAGCAAATAGCAACCCAGAAACCTCTTGAGGGCAGAGAAGAATAATAGCTATGGATGTAAAGTCCAGATGATTCTTGGTCTTAGAAGATACATCAATAAAGAATCATAATCCTAAGAAAACAAATTCTTCCTTTCACATTGTTCATTAAATAATCTATGGTAGATGGTACCCCTTCTTTGCACAGGGGATTAGCGATTATCATTACTATTTACTTGATTATTCTGTTTTAATTTTTTACTGATTTTTTTCTTGTCTTTTGGTAGATATTTCAATGCACTAGGGTCCCATATTTGCACAGCTATATTTATTCAACATAATTCACTCTGGTCCTTGGGGTAAGAATGTATCCTACCTTGTGATGAGAGGGCACTTAAATCAAGATGACAAGCAACCTATTTTAGTATCTTCATTTGATAGAACATTAAACTAAAGGACTTTTGTTCTTATTTTGGTCATTGGAATATATATATATATATAATACATCATAAGAGCTCTGCAAAAATGAAGTGAATAAATCTTCACTTGTACTTATTTTGAGCTGTCTGCCATAAAACAATTATCCCTTCCTTAAAGGGGGGGAACCAGAAGGTGTAAGAGAAAGAATAAGTATTTATCAAGTGCCTACAATGTGCCAGGTGCGTTTATGCAACTATTATCTCATTTATCCTTACAGAAACCTTGAGAGATAGGTGCTATCATTATCCCCATTTTACATTTGAGGAAATTAAGGCAAACATGTCAAGTGACTCAACTAGGATTCCATAGCTAGTTAGTGTCTGAGGCAGGATTTGAGCTCGTCTTCCTGACTGTAGACCCAGCACTTATGCAGTGACTACTATCACCCAGGCAATGTGCTGATTGCTTCATTGATGTTTCATTTCATTTATACAACAATCCTGTGAGCTAGGTGCTGTGTCTAAAAACAACAATAGGAGTAGCAGCAGCAGTAATAATAGTGATTAACAAACATAGATTAGGCATTTAGGAGAGCAGCATTAACCCTTTCAGGACATTAAATGACATTTATTGTATCAAAGCAGTTACTTGCTTCATTGTATCCTGTGTTCTGAAAAAGGTAATGTGATTCCCAAGGCAGGTTGACTCATAGTCAGGAAGCAGTTTTCTTCCTTAGGGAACATGGTTTATTTTAAACAGATGAAACTTGTTTAGTTCTAGCAAAGTGGAAAACAAAGTTGCATGACATCATCGTAATATGTTGAAGTCAAACATCAAGCAAACTTTTTGAGCCTTTCTTTTCATTAACATAATGGGAATGGATAATAGAAATCAGAGCACAGGGAAAGGGAGAAAATCCTGATAAGTAATGCATGTTGACAGAACTGCCTGAAAGAAAATGAATTTTGTGATACCTCAATAAGAAAAAGAGTGCCTAAGACTACCACTTTACCAGCACATCGGTTTCAGAAAGGGGCTCATGCTCCCATTGAAACGGTGAACACATGCAGTCATCTTACTATATACACTCCAAGTACAATGAGTTGATGGTGTTGGTAGTCACTTGTCAACAGGAGGTTCTGAAAAGCTTGACAGTTGGTCAAGATCTCTGAGGAATTCTTTGTTTTTTAAGTTGCATGTTCAGCTGTGAGGGTGACATTCAAGTTCACTGAGTCTAACCACTTCATTTTACAAATAAGGGAACAGGACAAGTCAGATGATAAACATTCAATAAGTGCTTCTTATGAGTCAGGCACTGTGCTAAATACTGAGCAATACAAAGAAAAGCAAGAGCCAAGCTCTGTCCCCAAGGAGCTCACAACTCAATGGTGGAGACAAAATTCAAACAACTCTTTACCATCAAGCTATATGAAGGGTAAATTGTAAATAATCAACATGAGAACAGAGGGAAGGTAGTACAATTAAGAGGGATTAAGAAAAGTTTCTCATAGAAGACAGGGTTTTAGCAAGGATTTGAAGAAATCCAAGGAAACCAGGAAAGAGAGAGAAGAGGGAAAGCATTCTAAACATGGGAGACAGGGAGTGAAAATTCTGGTGTCGAGAGAAAGAATGCCCTATGCCAGGAAGAATAAAAGGTCAGAGTTTTGGGGGATAAGGGGAGATTAAGGTACAAGAAGACTAGACAGGTCAAAACATATTGGTTATAAAGGGCTTTGAATACCAAACTAAAGGTTTTATATTTTTGATTCTGGAAAGGATAGGGAGCCACTAGATTTTATTAAATAGGTGAGCATTATAGTTAGGAAGATCTTTAGGAAGTTCAGTTTGACACCTCAGTGGAGGAAGGACTATAGAAATGAAGAGACTTACAGTGGGCAGACCAGCTTGCAGACTGTTGCAATGACCCAGATGTAGGTAATGATGATTTGATCCAGGGTGCTGGCAGCGTGAGACAATAAGGGGAGTGAGAAAGTGGGGAGTCATGGACAATAGCTTGGTTGCATGCCTGAGTGACCAAGACTGGAGGTCAGAAGAGAAGTTAGGGCTGAATAAGTAGATTTGTGAATCAATACCACAGAGATAATTGAACCCATAGGAGCTGATTAGATCGTCAAGTGAAATAGTATAGATTAGATAAATAGAAAAAAGCCTCTGTTAGAACCTTATTTCACACACATAATTTCTGAGCATGACTTAAATGAGTATCCATAGAAGGAGACTTAGGAGGAGTGTTCAGAGAAGTAGTTGGACAAGAGGGAGAAAGTGGTGTCCTGAAGACCAGAGAGAAGAGTATCAAGGAGAACAGAGGAATCAACAGTGTCAAAGGCCATAAAGAGGTCAAGAAGGATTAATACTGAGAAAAGACCATTATAAGTGAAAATTGTGAGATAGAAAATTTGGACAGAACAGTTATGACTGAACGATGGGATCAGAATCCAGACTGCAAAGCATTAAGAAGAGAATTAAAAAAGAAAATAGAGGTACTTATTGCAGAAGGCCTTCTTAAGTAATTTTGCCCCAAAAGAGAAGAGAGATATGGAACCCTAGTGAAGACAGGAGAGATTGAATATAAGTGAGAGCGGGGATTATTGAACAAGCAGTCTGCTGGAGAAGATGGGATAGGATGGCATGGGATTGCTTATGCATAAGAGTTTGACTTAGTAAGGAAAAGGGAAATCATTTCATGTGAGATAGGGATGAAAAGGCAAGATATTGACAGAAAGCAAAATTGGATGATTTGAGATGAGGAGGAGAGAAGTTCTCTTGGCCACTAGCCATGTTCTTTTCTTTTTTAAAAATTATTTTTTTTTAGTTTTCTATAATCACTTCCACATATCTCAGATTTTTCCCCTCTCTCCCTCTTCTTCCCCTTCCCTTTCCACTCCTTCCCAGAGATAGCATGTAATCTTACATAGATTCTACATATACATTACTATTAATACCTTTTCACCTTAGTCATGTTGCATAGAAGAAGAAAAATGAATGGAAGAAACCATAAAACAAAATATAACACAAGAGAAAATGGTCTGCTTCATTCTGCAATCTAATTCCATAATTCCTTCTCTGGATCCAGAAGGTGTTTTGCCTCAAGAATCCAGTGGAATTTTTTTTAGATCCTTGAATTGCTGTGAAGGGCTAAGTCTACCAGAAAAATTCCTCACACACTGTGGTCATTGCTGCGTACAAAGTTCTCCTGGTTCTGCTGCTTTCACTCAGCATCAGTTCATATAAATCCTTCCAGGCCTCTTTGAAGTCTTCCTGTTCATCATTTCTTATAGCATAATAGTATTCCATTACATTCATATACTACAACTTGTTAAGCCATTTTCCAGTTCATGGACATCCCCTCAATTTCCTGTTTTTGACCAGCACAAAGAGAGCTGCTATAAATATTTTTATACATATGGCCATTTTTATGATCTCTTTGGGATACATTCTAGAAGTGATATTGTTGGGTCAAAGGGTATGCACATTTTTGTAGCCTTTTGGGCATAGTTCCAAATTACTTTCTAGAATGGTTGGATCAGCTCTTAGCTCCACCAACAAGGAATTAGTGTTCCAACTCTCCCATGTCTTCTGCAACATTTATCATTTTCCCCTTTTGCCATGTTAGCCAATCTGATTGGTGTGATATGGTACCTCAGAGTTGTTTTGATTTGTGTCTCTCTAATCAATGATGATTTAGAGCATTTTTTCATATGATTATAGATAGCTTTAATTTCTTCCTTTGAAAACTGGCTGTTGATATATCCTTTGATCATTCGTCAATTGAGGAATGACTTGTATTTTTGTAAATTTGACTCAGTTCTGTACAAATTTTAGAAATGAGACCTTTATCACAGACACTAGTTGCAAAAATTCTTTCCCAGTTTTCTACTTCCCTCCTAATCTCGGTTGTACTGGATTTGTTTGTGCAAAAGCTTTATAATTTAATGTGATCAAAATTATCCATTTTAAACTTCATAATGTTCTCTCTCTCTTGCTGGGTCATAAAATTCTCCATTCTCCATAAATCTGACAAATACACTATTCCTGGATCCCCTAATTAATTTATAGTATCAGTCTTTATAAATAGATCATATATTTGAACTTTATTCTTGTGTATGGTGTCATGCATTGGTCTATGCCCAGTTTCTGCCATGCTGTCATCCAGTTTACCCAGCAAATTTTGTCAAATAGTGAGTTCTTATCCCAGAAGCTGGGGTCATTGGGTTTATCAAATAGTAGATTGCTATATTCATTGACTACTGTGTCTTGAGTACCTAATCCATTCCACTGGCATCCCCTCTGTTTCTTAGCCAGTACCAAATGATTTTGATGATTGTTGCTTTATAACACAATTTGAGATATGGTAGGGGTAGGTCACCTTCCCTAGAATTTCTTTTCATTAGTTCCCTTGATATTCTGGACAATTTGTTCTTCCAGATGAATTTTGATACTATTTTTTCTAGCTCTAGAAAATAATCATCTGGTAGTTTAATTAGTATGGCACTGAATAAGAAAATTAATTTAGGTAGAATTGTCATGTTTATCATATTGGCTCAGTCTATCTACGAGCAACTGATGTTTTTCTACCTATTTAGATCTGACTTTATTTGTGCGAAGTGTTTTGTAATTTTGTTCATATAGTCCCTAGGTTTGTTTTGACACTCCCAGATATTTTATTATATCTACTGTAGCTTTAGATGGGATTTCTCTTTCTATCTCTTGCTGTTAGGCTTTGTTAGTAATATATAGAAATGCAAATGATTTATTTGGGTTTATTTTGTAACCAGCAACTTTGGCAAAGTTGTTTATTATTTCAAGTAGTTTTTACTAGATTCTCTAGGATTCTACAAGTATATCATCATATCATTTGCAAAGAGTGATAACAGTTTTTTATTTGCCTATTCTAACTCATTCAATGTCTTTCTCTTCTCTTATTGCTAAAGCTAAATTTTCTAGCACCCTACTGAATAACAGTGGTAATAATACACATCCTTGTTTCACCCCCAATATTTTGGGAAATTCATCTAGCTTATCCCAATTGCGTATAATGGTTCCTGATGGTTTTAGGTGGATACTGCTTATTATTTTATGAAAAGTTCCATTTATTCCTATGTATTCCAGTGTTTTAAATAGAAATGGGAGTTGTGTTTTCCCAAAAGCTTTTTCTGCATCTATTGAGATAATCATGTGATTTCTGTTAGGTTTGTTAATGATATGATCAATAATGGTGATAATTTTCCTAATATTGAACCAGTTCTGCATTCCTGATATAAATCCTACCTGATCATTATGTATTATTCTCATGATAAGTTGCTGCATTCTAAGGTTTATCAATTTTATTGGTATTTTCATAAAACCAACTCTTAGTTTTTATTAGTTAAATGGATTTCTTAATTTCAATTTTGTTAATCTCTTCATTGGTTTTCAGTATTTCTAATTCAATATTTGCTTGGAAATTTTCAATCTTTTCTTTTTCTAGCTTTTTCAGGTGCATGCCCAAGTCCTTGATCTCCTCTTTTTCTATTGTATTCATGTAGGCATTCAAAGACATAAAACTACCCCTAAGAACTGCTTTTGCAGTATCATATAAGCCTCATTCTTTTCAATAAAATATGAGTCAAGTTCCTTAGCTAAGAAGGGGTTAAGAGCAATGGAGAATAAATGACTTGACCATAGCCAGATAATCTGAGACAGGATTCAAACCAGGCCTTCCTTTCCTAATGAAACTAGCACAATGCTTGTCAGATAGTATGTGCTATATAAATATGTATTCCCTTCACCTTTATGTCTAATGCTTTATTCAGTATATCACATTATTTCTGAACCGTGCCCCTGAATGGGTGCCAGCAACAACTGTTTGTCAAATTAATGAAATACTAATTTGAGAAGAAATAAGTAGAGCTCCTGAGGCACAAAATAAGTTGCTGAGGAACCTAAGGATAGAGATACAAGTTAAACTATTCATTCCTACATTTCTAGTCTTATACTTTACCAACCCCTTTCCCCTCCTGCATTCCATAATCCAATGACATTGGTTATTGGCCTCCTTGCACACGGTAATCCATCTCCAAACTTCAAGTATTTTCACTTCCTGTCTCTCATTCCTGGCTCAATGACACTTAAAGTCCTTCATGATCTATCTCCAACAACTTTTCTAGCTTTATTTTACATTATTACCTTTCACTTCCTTTTTACTTCAGCCAAATTGACCTTCTTGCTGTTTTCACAATGTTTATCCCATTTTCATCTCATTTGTTCTGGCTGTCTCCCATTTACTCTATCCCTTTGTCTTATACAATCCCTGGTTTTCTGCAAGTTTCAGCACACGCCTAATCTTTATAAATTCGAGTGCCTTCCATTACAATGCTAACTTATGATTCATTTGTATATAATTTGTGTATTTGTAGATAGATCTTGCCTCCTATGATAAGCTCCTAAAGGGCAGGAATGTTTCCTTTTTGTCTTTGAGTATTCAGCATGTAGCATAATGACTAGAACATCAGAGGTACTGTCAGGATCCTCATGACAAGACCATCCTTCTCTTTCACTCTTCTCTTGTTACCATTAGGAGACACCTAAGGCCCAGCAAGTAAGCGGTCTCCTGAGCTTGGCATAACAACTCTTTGTGCTCACCTTCTGGGTAAACTCAGCCACAGTAAAATCACAGAATTATTTCATACCAGCGCCAGGTGTTCCCTGAACTTGGACAAGTATCTGAATTACCTATCTTCTGGTCATGAAGAGCTGCTATCCATCAAACTTGTCTCATTGTTGCTGTTATCTTTCGTTGTCAGGACTCCAGCTCACTGAATAGCCACTAGCATATGTATTAAAATTTGCCCACATTAAAGCAACTCTCCTACTAGAGGGGCCCTGGAACATGCACCATCTAGTTTCCCTCCTTCAACAGAATAAAGAAAGAATTTCACTCATGACCACTGTTCTCTCTTTGGTTTCATTTAGTTTTTTCAGAGTTAGCTGTGGTTGTGATAACCTGTGTGAGCTCTTTGGTGTTTTTAATGTTGTCAGTAGTCATGAAATCTCCATGGCTCTTTGGTCACTTGTTTTCAGAATTAACAGTACTTAATAACTACTTCTTGAATGAATTCATATTTATGAGTCCTGATCTTTGGCTTCCTCTATTGGTGCCTAATTCTTTAATAATAATTGCTTATATAGCGCTTTAAAATTCCCAAGTGATTTAAAACAATTATGCTTATTGATTGATAGATCTCATTTGAATTTACAACAAACTTGTGTGTAAAACACTAGAGATATTATTGTTATAATTTTACAGTGAAATAAAATGGAGCTCAGATGTGGAAGTGGAATCCTTACTCCAAGTACAGACCTCTATCCAATGCTGCTCCTTCCCCTAGGGAACATTGATGTCTTTTCTTTGGATGGAAACTCTTCCCAGGACAGATAGAAAAGACATGCAGTGAGAAAGAGAAAAAAAAAAAAAGACAACTTTTTTTCATCTCATGGAATTGGGCCATATAGTGGAACAGTATTGTCCATGAATATAGTTTTTACTTTAATTGTATATTCTGTAGAAATAATTTTTTTTTAGTTTAAGAATTTTTATATGCTCACCTATCTTTCAATTCTTCAGATTATTCGGTAGATTGTTTCGCTTTCTTTAGTTTTATGTTGAATCATAAGCCTGTAAATTTTTCTCTTGACAACTCTTTTCTGATAATTATTCAAATAAACACTGCTCTCTTTAGGCAACCACAATAAATTTCTTCATGATTCATCTCCTACTTCAACTTGAGGGTCTCTTCTATACAGTTGAAATCATATTTCATGGAGTAAATAGTTCAAGAACTGCTATATCACAATTATTTGTTAAAATCGTGTCAGAGATGGTATTCAGAAATGAATTGTACAAAAATAAAGTGTATAGCCACAGTTTACAGTCCCAGAAGTCACATTCTGAATTGAAAAAGCACACAGAAGGATGAGACTACCATCTTTCTTTTATAGTAAGACAATACTACAATCAATAATACTTAACTTGCATATTCACAAGTCTAGAAAATATTGTGATATTTTTCCTTTCAAAAGGTACATCAATCAATGTTGTTACAAAGAAGCTCTAAAACTTGTTTTGCTTATGTAGGAAATGAGACTTTAAACATGAAAATGATGTCTTCCTTGATTGTCACTATTAGAATTTGTTTCTGTTTTACTTTGAAGTTCCTGTCAAATACCTGATAAATGCAAACATCTGGCAGAGACTCCAGTCATCACTGAGAAATAATTTATATCAACAACATAAGATAAGATTTTAAAATGTGTTGTATCTAATGCATTTTCCATATTCTGATCATTACAGAGCTGTCATTGATGTTCAGCATTAGCTCTGAGTCAACCAAAGTTTTAGGAGCAGGAGACTTAGGGAAAGGAAAAAAAACAAACAAACTTTGTACAGCACATTCCACAGTTTATAGACTGGTTTGGGAAAGATGGTATAAAGTCCACACAATCAATTAAACCAAATTTAAATTTTCCTTAGATTCTCATTTCTCTCCAGGCTTAATCCAGGATTTCCTTCACCATGCACTCAGAAACTTCTTCAACCTAGAACTGTAGTTCCCAAATTCACACATCAGAACTACCCTTCCTGCTGTGACTTTTCCCTCTGAATAGACGAATCCTTCTGGAGGGACTCCTGTGTTGGATATTACTCTCACCCCATCTCTTATATTCAGCTTTCTTTTTTATATGTTTTCTTCCTGCATTGGCATTTAAGTTCCTTAAAGGTAGTGGCTATTTTTCTTTCTGCTTATATTTGTTTTCCCAGGACTTAGCACGGCACATATAACACATAGAGAACAATTAATAAAAGCTTGTTGAGTAAATGATATAAGGAACCACTGTCTGATTGGTTAGAGGGATTTACAAAGGTAATTTTCTTTAATAAAATTAAAACCAACCTTCATTTTTAGTCTCACCAATTCTACATGCTTCACTATTCCTTATAAATAATTAGACAAAATGAAAAAGTAAAATTTTCATTCTTCTCCAAGAAGAGTAGTACCGGTGAACTGTATCATAGATTTAGAGAACTTAGTGCTCTCCAAGGAGTGCTTTTAGGGGCATCCTGAACTTGAAAAGTTGAAAAAAATACATTTTATTTTCAATAATCTCTAACAGAAATTTAGTATGTACTTCAATTATTAGTTACAAAAAAAATCATATGTGGAGGTCCATTGGCTTCACTATACTGCCAAAGTGTACCAGTGCAACAGAAAGGCTATAAACCCCTCATCTAAACAAATTTTCCATATTACCTTTAGATAGCAAAATCCAGCACACTTGAGTAGTGGCAGAGGTTGGACTAGAACCCAGATTTTCTTATTCCTACATACTGAGATTTGAATGTAGTAATAATGACTTTGAACACTGGACTATTGCATGTTTTTTGAAGGACAATACCAGGGATGAAGGATTGGACTTTTTCTGCTTGACACATAGGATTATATTAGGAAGAGATGGTAAAAATTGCAAACAAGCCAATTTAGCCTTGCTACTAAAAAAAATGTGATGATTAAGCTATGCAAAAAGTAATGATAGATTTCCCCATTCATTGAAAGTCTTCAAGCAAAGTATGGCTGATCACCAAAGATATGTAAATGAATCCTCTGTAAGGTACAGGTTAGACGTACCAACTTCTCCCAGATTCAGATTCTTCTTTTACAAAAAAGGCTATTATGATATTTCTGTACCTACTCCATGAGATTAGTGTGAATATCAAAGTAAATAATGTGTATAAAGTGCTTTGCAAAGTAAAAATATTTTATTCCCATGAGTTGGGTTTCTTATCATTCTAGCCTTTTATTTGATAGGTTTCAGACAGAAATGATCTGAAGACAGGTTGCTATACCCTATCATTATTTCTCTGTGTTTTGTGTTTACTTGATTAGTGCCTGACTGGATAGAATGAAAGCTTTTTTTAACTCAATAGAAGTGTTGCGATATGAGCTTCTCTTCTGTAGGCTAATAATCTTCAATATCTCCAAGATGTATCTTCAAGAAACATAAATATCTTAAAGAAAACTGTACTAATGGATAGGTTGACTTTGATTTCTCTTTCTTCATCTCTATATTTTGGGAGATTTTAATTCCACCTAATTTGAAGGATTTGTTTTGACGGCATTTATTAAAATATTGGTTTTTGTTCTTTATGAGTCAGCATTCTGAGTGATGGCTGGCAACAATTTTGTCCATGATAATCCTCTTTCCAATAGAACATCAGGAGTCTGCTGACATCCCAAGGATATTTCCAGATTGCTATCTGCAGTAAAGAAAGTAGGTGTCTACTCTAAAGGATAGTGAATTTTTGGTGTATAAGTTGGGGGCACTTAAATATATCTTTCAAGGCATTCAGGAGACACTAAATTCTCACTAACTGTAGTGATATGTTATGAAGTTTCTTCTGTGTTCTTGCAAAACCTATTTTGGGTTAAAAATTCTGGGCTCTTTAAAGATAGCCATCTTATCATTTCTCGAGGCAATTACCTGGTCTTAGATTTTTATTTGGTTATGATTATGACAAATTACTATTACTTTGTTGTTCCATTATTCTATCCACTATGCTATTAGGGAATTAATGATTATTTACTATCACTCAATGAATAGTTTTCTCTCTTTTCCTAAAAAAAAATTTGAAACACTAAGGAATATAATATTTCTGTAAATGGTAGGGAAAGAGATTACCCTGGATGCAACTCCCTTTTTGTCATCTCATAGTTAATAAGAAAAAAAAAATGTTGTATTGGAAAATCTGAAGGCATTTTGTTCTACTATTGCTTCTTGCCCACTTACTCCTTGTCTCAAAGAGGGACCTTTTGATTGGCTCCTTCCCTTGAATCGATTATACATATAGGATTCCCATGGTAGAAACACAACCATTTTCCCCTCTATTATGGCATTCAAATAAAGAGGTTTGGAAATGCCAGAATTTCTCCATGTGGGTGGGGGAAGAGGAATAAAATTATTAATCTCCAATCATCCTTCCCTCTCATAAGTCTTTATTCTTATTTCCTTCTTTTCTTCCTTTCTTCATTCTTTCTTTCTTTCCCCTCTCATTTACTTTTCTGTCCACCCACAGAGATCCCTTTTGTATTCCACATATATTCATTTAATAATGTGGGGAAAAGATTATTTTCCCCAGAAGAAGTAATTCATGTTTTCCTCCTACTCTACTCCATATTTTATCAAAAAGATAGTGTATTGCCAAGGGAGAAAGTACTACATATCAAGTCAGAATGCTCGAGATCCAAAACATATGGAAAAGAACTCAGAGGAAAATTCATATCTCTGATAATTTCTGTTAATATATGGAAAACAAAGAAGCAAATGACTGAAGTATACAATGAAAAAAGATTAGAAAATGTTTAAATTTAGCAATCCTAAAACAAGAAAGGAAGGATATAAGAATTAAGTGCCTTTGTTCCAGGCACTCTGGTGAACATTTTACAAATATCATCTCATTTGACTTATAGTAACCTTGGGAAGTAGGTACCATTGTGATTTCCTTTTTTTTGTTGAGTTAACTGAAGTTCTATGACTTGTCCAGAGTCATACAATTAGTAAGTGTCCATGGATGGATTTGAAATGGGCATTCAATCCCCTGAAATGCTTAACTGACTAAAACAAATACAAATGAATAGTTTTTGAAAATTATGTAGTATGGTCACATATTGATTAGATGTCTGGAGAGTCTGGAAGACCTGAGTCAAATACTGATTCTGAACTTTAGTTAGTTTTGTGATGCTGATGAAGTCACTAAATCTCTTTGAGCCTCTGTTTGTAAATATGAATAACACTTACATTACTAGGTTATTGTGATGATCAAATATGTTTCAAACTTCTAAGCAGCATACACATGCTCTCTATAATGAGAGCTATTGGGTAGTAAATTAAAGGAAAAATAGAAAGCAAAAATAAAAAGACTATAGACTTGATTAATAAAATCAAGGAGTGTTTTGTTTTGGGGGGGATGACCAAATTAATAAGCCATTAGCAAATTTGCACAAAAAATAGAGAAAAAATCCAATGAGAAAAATAAAAAAGAGTAAAAATTCACAAAAGAATAATAAAGAATGATCAGAAACTAATATATTCAATTTAATAGCAAAACTGCAGATTTTTTTTAAAAAGTAGAAGAATATTTACACAGCTGTAAAATATCAAATCTAATAGAATAAGAGAAACTTTAAGCAAAAATCTCAAAATAAGAAACTAACCTAGCTATAAATTAACTTTCAAATAAGAGGAGTAACAAGAGAAGGAAACCCGGCTGGACCACAGAGCTATATCAGTGAATTATGCCACACTTAAAAAAATAATAATAATTGTGCTACAAGAATCATTATCAATCTACTTCTCTAAATTTTTTTATGGGAAAACAATAAGCCTGATATATAAAGAAGACTAATTGAAATATAGATAAAATTCATTAGTGAATATTGAAATAAAAATAATTCAGACAAGGCAACTGTAAGTATATACTCAGAGAATAATTCACTGTGACCAAGTTGAATTTAAAACAATTATGGGAAAATGTTTCAATGTTAGGACAATACATATTCCCAAATAACCATTACATTAGATATGAAAACCCCCCACAAAATTTAACACTATTGAAAGCCATAAAAAGCACAGGCATGGAAAAACTTACTTAAAGTTATTTTATATTAAGAATAGCATGTTTAAAATGAAGACCTAGCATTATTTGCAATGAAGAAGTACTAGAGATTCTTTATTACACTCAGAGGTCATTCAAGGATTTCCCTTCCCTCCACTATTAGTTGACATAGGGGGCAGCTTAGTGGTGAAGTAGATAGAGCACCAGTGCAGGAATCAGGAGGACTTGAGTTCAAATGTCACCTCAGATACTTGACACTCACTAGCTGTGTGACCTTGGGCAAATCACTTAACCCCAATTGCCTCATCTGGGGTCATCTCCAGTCATCCTGATGAATATCTGGTCACTGGATTCAGATGGCTCTGTTGGAGAAGTGAGACTGGTGACCTGTACAACCCTCCTTCACTCAAAACAAAGTCAAATGCAAGTCATGTCATTATTTCTCTGATGTCATGATCTTCTTTGGCAATGAAGGACGAACATACATTAGTTGACATAACTCTAGAAGTGATTAACTATAGCAAAAAGCTAAGATAAGAAAACTGAATGTACATCCAAAGGAAGATTTAAAAATAAAAGAACTTGGCTTAGATCTGGGCTCTTTTACTTATCACATGCGTAGACTTAGGAAATGGAATGGAACAAGCATATATTAAACATCTACTATATGGTAGGTAGTATGCTACCTGATTTACAAATATTATATCATTTAATTCTTATAGTAACCCTGGGGAGGAGGTATTATGATTATCCCTTTTCAAAAAGTTGAGATATACAAGTTAAGTGGCTTGTCCATCATTACATAACTACTAAGTGTCTGAGGCCATATTTATTTGAATTTGAGTTTTTTTGACTCCAGATCCAGAATTTTATCCACTGTCCTACCTAAAAGCTCACAGTACAATGGAAAGAGGAAAGACTCTGAAGTTCCAATCCTTCCTCTTATGGTTACTATGTGACTTTTTTAACCTGAAAGAGCCAGGGTGTCCCACTGCATCCTGGGTCATCTCCAGTCATCCTGATGAGTATCTGGTCATTGGATCTAGATGGCTCAGTGACCTTACATAGCCCTTCCTCACTCAAATCAAAGTCAACTTCAAGTTATGTCATCATTTCCCTGATATCATGGTCCTCTTCAAAAACAAAAGAGAAACACAACAACTATGTGACTCTGTGCAAATCAATTATACTTCCTGGATTTCAGTTTCTTTCTCTGCAAAATGAAGGTGTTCTAGATGGTCTCTGTGGTTCCTATTTTTTATAGGCATATGTTCCCATGACCCTGAATAACAAAGTCTTTGGAGCCAAAGAGATTATTTTTACAGCTATCAATCCTATGCAATTTCTATGTTTGTGTGTGTGTGTGTGTGTGTGTGTGTGTGTGTGTTTAATGTTACTAATTCCACAGAAGAACTGGGGAAAGATTTTGGGGGAAAGGGCAATCACATGTGCCAGATCAACCAAACAAGCATTTCTGAGAACCTACAATGTTGTAGATTCTGAAGATACAAGATAAAGCAAAACTAGTCCTATCCCTCAGGGAGTTTAGAAAAAAATATCTTTAAATAATTGAATGTCTATTAGTAAAGTTAAAAACAAAGCAAAAATTGAGAGTGGGTGGAACTATGAGGATAAGAACAGGTTCCATGTAAAAGGTATTTCTTGAGCAAAGCTTTCAATGAAAAACAGGACTTTAGGAGGCACAGCTAAGGAGGTAGTACATTTCAGGCCTTGAACATAGTTAGTATGAAGCAAAGGAGTGGAAAGTAGAGTGTTATATATAATAAATTTAGAAGAGCTGTTGGTTGGACCATAGATGTGAGAAAAGTAATGTATAATGACCTTAAAAAGGTAGTATTTTTCATTGATTTTGTGAAAGGGAAAATATACTAGCCTGATGGTGTTCAGTGTAATGAGGGGTTTTGTTGTTGTTGTTGTTGTTCATTTGTTTGTTTTTCTCTTTCAGCATGGTGAAGATTTAGGCATGCTTGAAACTATTAGGGAAGGAGCCAGTACATGGGTATAGATTGAAAATTAGAGAAAAAGGTGAAATGATTGTTGAGACATTCTCTTGGAAATGACATGTAGACAGGGTGGCCTTAGTAAGAATGAGAAATAATATCAAGGGTTTTGGGATGTAGACAGAATGAGAGGGGTGCTCACTGTTGATGGTCTCTATTTGCTCAGTAAATCATGAGGTAAGATCCTTGTTTGATAAGTTTAAGTGGACAAGTGGTATGGGAGGCTTCAGGAGAACAAAGAGGGTTTAGAGCAACCTTTGTGACTAATGGAATAAAGGATGTCTTAGGGTAGAGTGAAAAAATTACCTTGCCTTGTGGTCACCAAATAATATAAATTTGTTGTGGATTCTAGAAATGGCTGTGAAAGTTCTTCCAGTTTTGTTTAGCACCATGTTTATCATCCAGAAGATATTCACAGCCCCAAGGGTGACTATGAATAAGCCAGCATAGTTCTGAACCACAAAGTATAACAGACTCTCTATATAGAGGCCAGAAGGAAAGCATTCATTCAGCCACCAGAAAGCCAAATCCTAACACTAGAAAGCCAAATCCATCATAGTAACCGAGAAGTAAATACACATTAGCACAGCAGGGGATAAAGCCATTCCCAAGCCTTTTCCTCCTGTTAGGATCTTCCCACAAGCAAACCTTCACTTTTGTGTTTTGTGTTTTGTGCCTGTCTGCTTGCATCCTCTCTCTTCACCCCACAAGCACTTTCTCAAACTTCCTCCCAGCTCTGTTCCACCCTTCCTGTTCCATCTGTTCAGCAAGCTCGTCTGATCACATGTGATTTAGGCTTCCATGTGATTTAAGCAGGTCACATGAGTCTATTAATGAATTAGAAATATCTTCCCATTAAAATTACTATTACATCATGTGAGTAAGATTGGAAGAAGTATAAGACAGTGAATTTGGCAAGGAGTAAGCATTAATAGGACAAAGTACCAAATAATTAATGAGTAGAGGATAGAATAAAGTTGGATTGGTTAATTCTAGGGTCAAGGTCGGGAAGTGAGGTTAGAGCAAGGGTGATGGCTTGAGGGCTGGAATGAATGAAAAAATACATGCATATATGCATACACATATGAACACCCATATATTCAATTACCATCTCTAAACAGATAATTCTTGGGTTTTTTTTTTCTGCCCTACCCTCTCTACTGAATTAGAATGTCTCAGCTCCAACTACCTGCCTAATAAACATCTCTAAGGAGATTTACTATAGACATTTTAAACTTCACATGTCCAAAACTGTACTCCTGCTTTCTCCAAATCCTCCCCTCTTCCTAGTTTTCCTGCCACATCATTACCTTCTCCAGTCTATCCTCACTTCCAAAAATGTAGGTCTAACCACATGACTCATTTATCCAACATTTTTCCCATTCAGTAGATCTGTCTTGTCTGAAAAATATAATATAAAATCTTACCTTCGACTTTTAAAATCTTTCGTAAACTATTCCCTTCCTATATATCTAGTGTTCCTGTATCTTCCTGCCCTTCACGTTCTCTACAAGACAGTGACACTATGATCCAGTGACACTGGTTCCCTTGCCATTTTTCCATGTCTCCAAGACATTCTGCATTTTCATTATCTATTTCCCATGGTCTGGAATTATCTTCACCATTACTTTCGCCTCTTGATTTCTTTGACTTCATTTGAAGTTCAGTTAAAGTCCTACTCATAAAAAAAACAAAACAAACAAACAAACAAAAAACCTTTCTTAGTCTCCTTTAATGTTAGTGGCTTGCTTCACAGAATAGCTTCTAATTTTTCTTTTTTTATATGTATATGTATACACATATTAAATTTTCATACAGCTAGTTCTCATATTTTCTTTACCCTTAGATTATAAACACCTTGAGAGAAGGGAGTGTTTTCCCTTTTATATAACCCTAGTCCTTAGCACATTGCTTGACACGTAGTAAATGCTTAAATCTTATTGACAATGTAAAAGTGAGTGCCAATCAATTGGGAATAACTTAACTAGTTACAGTGTCTGAATATAATATCATTGTACTGTAAGAAATGATGCCTCTGAAAAATTCAGAGAAGCCTGAAGAATTATTTAAATCAACAGAAAATGAAATTAGAATAACCAAGAGAAAAGTGATCACAATAACAAAACTGAAAAATACATTGAAACAAAATCAGACTCTGGTTGTAATAACTGGTCATGAAGAAGAGGAGATGGCATTTACCATAAGAGAAATGGAGCCCAGTAGGTATAGAATGTTGCATGTATTGTCAGATATATTGCTGTGATGGTTGCTTTTGCCCATTTTTGCTTGTCTGTTTATGTGAGTTCCACAGGAAGAAGACTGTTATAGAAAAACGAATCACTTCAATGAAACTTTTTAAATAAATAGATGAAGACATGGAAGGTTCTGGGGATAGCACATTTTCTTCTGTTGAAGCACAGAGGTTAATAATCAATCTATGACACCCAACAAACCAACAGTGCTACCTAAGGATTTTTACCCTCTACTGTGGATAGAAGATCTTCAGAGTCTGAAGAACTATTCTATTATATTCAAATATATGGAATTATTTTTGATGTCACAAAAGTTCTCAATGAAAAGATATCTGAAAATTTCTGCATACCGCTGGTCAGAATAAAAGGACCTCAACAGGAAAACATTATGCCACTCCAAGTTTTACACATCAATGAGAGCTCAGACTCAAGTGTGCTGGTCAATCACTAAGAGTCAAAACAAAGGGAGATATACTTCTGGAAGAAAACAAAATATTTGACTCATCAACTCCTTGAATCAACTATTTTGCTCTAGTTACTTCTTGTGTTTCTTTTCAAATTCTGAATTCTTTTGGATTGTATTTTTTTCTTATGAGGTAGCAGAGTTTGGCTTAGAGTTCTTCTTTTCTGTCTTCTGACTCCATACTGCTTCCATTAGACTATCATGTGGCATACAGATTTTATTCATAATACAGAAATATATAAAAATCAGAGAGATGACTACAAGCTCTTATTTTTAGTATATATAGTACAGTTGTTTTTTCATAACTGAAACACTTAGTACGAATGATTTCTCACTACCCACCATACCACCTGCACTAAACAGCAGATGCAGCTGTCTAATGACAAAAGAAGCCATGTTTGTCTGGGTTAGATCTGATTTTCATGGCATTGTTTATGGCTTGGTCCATTTACAGGAAACTTGTTTAAATAAATATGCTGCCAGCTTTGATTTCACATTACATCTTTTCCAATTGCCAGCACCCAATGTTTTTGTGTCTCTTGAAATTTATTTCCTGTTTTCTTCTGTTTGCACAGTTCTTTAACCAAAGGCTTTAAAATCTCCAAGGAATCCATTGGGATATTGCAGGCTTATAGGCTTATGTCTAGTGTGGCTTTATGATGCTTGCCTTGTTGTCAACATGATTATTTGCCTTCTTTTCACAGTAATAAAAGTAGTTTAGCTGACATATGGGTAGTATGGCAAGTTGCCAAATGTTAAAAATGGTACTTTACATTTTGTAGCTTTAAAAATCTCTAAACACGACCAAGTGTAAAGCTTTGATGTTGTAGCCTTCTCCTGAAACTATGCCATTGTGAAAAACAAGGGGCAATCACTGAAGTGTCATTTGTTCAATGAAACTTTCCCCCAGCTTATGAGAATTACACATAACATGCAAAGTATTTCATTATGATTCAAGCTAGATGTTAATCACCTTATTAAAGATTAACATGGGCTTATATGAATCACCCTCTGCTTGAGTTATCTTGGGATGGTTGTCATGAGCAAAGGCAATTTCCTTGGCAAATTTATTATATATGAGTCACTTAAATGCCTTAGTGCTCAGAGTTCCCTGTCTCATTTGAGGAATTCTTGGTTTGAGTTCTACTGCATCCAAGAAGCAGGTTAGGAGTAGAGCAGATTTCCTGTCATGCTGATGTTAATGGAAAGTCTGCAGAGCTATGCAGTTTCCCTGGTCATGATTAAGAACCCTTTCTGTATCTTCCAGTGGGAAAATCTGCACAGTCATCAGGAAAACTGAATCTCTGATTGGCCTGTACTCTAGTCATTTGGAATAGTTAGTGACTCTTCTCAAAATACACATCTATTATAAGAAGTAACTACTGATTTGTCCAAGCATTTGGACAAAATAGGGGAAAAAATAAAATACTAAGAAACAGAAGTAGTTGACATTTGCTGCCATATTGGAGGATGAATTTAGTCAATGTTATGACTTTCATACTTTTACCTTTACTTACATGGATGCTACATTCATTTATGTCCTTATTTACCTTTTACTTGGAATATGTGAATAACTTCTAAATTGTTCTCCCTACTTCCAATCTCTTTCCTCTCAATTTGAACATTCTCAAGCTTCCACAATAAACTTTCTTAAAAGCACAAGTTTGACAGCTAAGAGATTCTGGATTCTAGAAGGCCTTAGTTCAAATCAGATCTCAAGCACTTACTAGTTATATGATCTTGGCCATATCACTTAACCTCTGTCTACCTCATTTTCCTTAATTTTATAATGCAGATTAAAATAACACCCACTTTGCAGGATTGTTGTAATGAACAAATATTTATACAGGGCTTAATATAGTTCTTTGTACACAATAAGAACTTAATAAATACTTGTTCCCTTCCTCCCTTCCTGTTTGAAAACTATCAGTGTCTTCTTATCATTTCTAGAACACAATACAAACTTTTCTGGTATGTAAAACCCTCAGCAATATGACTCTAGTCTCTTGTAAAAAGCTTATTTTATATTGCACATCCCTCTCCCCTTCATATGCTTGATATTTCAGCTAAATTGACCCACTAGTCATTATCCTCAATTCCTATATCTTTGTGCACATTGTTGTGATGCCTGAAATGCAATGTTGCTGTACTTGCATCTTTTAGAATGCCTAGTTTCTTCTTTACAGTTTGAGGAACTACCAGTAAGACACTATTCTTGGATAACAGAACTTATTGAGAGTGACAAAGGGGCATGAAGTCTGGAAAGGAATAGACCAGGATATAAAAGGCTTTGAATGTTCATGGAGTATTGTGTATTTGATCATAGTGTTAATTAGCCACCACTGGAGTTCACTGAAATGTTGGTATGTCACAATCAGCTTAATGCTTTAAAAAATGAACTTACCAGCTGAAAGGAAGATCGGTTAGAGTGGGGAGAGACTTGAGACAGAGAGACTAGTGAGAAGTCTGTTACAATAATGCAGATGGGAGGTCATAAAGATTTGAAGTAGCCTGGTGATTGTGTGAGTAGAGAAAAAGAGACATATGATAGTTATTGTGAAGGTACAAATGGCAATATCTGACAATATTTTGGATTGACTGTGTGGGTCAGTGCGAATGGGAAGCTGAGATTGAGAGGATTTCATACTGGGTAACTGAAAGTATGGTGCTGCCCTCAACACTAATAAGACATTTCATATAGGAGAGAGTTTGAGGGGAAAAGATCATGAGTTCTATTTGAGAGATGGTGAATTTGAGATGCTTATAGACAGATAGTATGAGATGTCCAAGAGGCCACTGGTAAGAAATCTTTCATGATCTTCCTAGTTGCTAGAGCTCTCTGCCAACTGTAATTATTTCATATTTACTTATCTGTGTGTGTGTTCCCAAGTAGAATGTAAGCTTTTTTGAAAGCAGAATCTATTTTTCATTATGTTTTTTATATCCCTTTCTTCTAGTTGCAGAGATCGATAAATTTTTGTTGATTTATATCTGGGGGAAGGATTCATGATTGACATTCAGAAATCATGGGAAAAAAGAAAGGGTAGATTGAAGGTACAATCAGTTGAGGAAGCAAAACCTCTCCAAATTTTGAGCTGTTGTTTCCCATTCTGATATTTATGCAACTACTATGTTATTCAAATTCTCTGCCAGTGACTCTTAGATACTGGCTTCTTTTTCTATGGGTTTTCTCTGTGTATGCAATTTATACTATGTTTAATTATTTGTATCCTTTAAATATCTCCTACTTACAATATCCAGTTGTGCCTAACTTTGACCACTTATGAATGATGAGACCAAATCCTGGAAAAGAAGAGGGAGTGTGTTTGGGAACTTTAACAGGATAAACATTCTTCACACCTTAACAGTGGTTTCTTTTTGTCAGATTGTATATTGATAATAAAAACATTTATAGATCAGAAATGGAAAGCAACAGAGTTCCATAGTCTTTTGCCAAACATGAACCCAGGCACACATTTCTTTTTAGGTATCTGTGGAGGGATTTGCTCTAATGCTACACTCAGATTTTGTATTGACCACCTAAACAAGAACAAGGTGATCTATTACTGGTGAAGTCCATTACCCTGATACTATAAATGGGGAGTATATAATGTAGATTAGCACAATCTATGCCATAGCACATGACACCTTCTTAGGATTTTTTTTCTTATTTCTTCTGAAAATGGGTTAAGTGAAGGGGAGTTGCAAATGCCTCAGATACCTTTCAAAAGAGCTGGTGGAAGGGGAGACCCATTCACACCCCAATCAAAGGCATAGAGCTCTGGATCTATACCATTAGATTTGATTATTGTCGCTGGGAAATTAACAGGGATCAAGCAGAAGAGATTCTTTAGGGGCTTTAGAGGCTTTAGTCAATCAGTGGGTGGTCTGGACTTCAAACTCCTTTATTTATCACAAGGGGATTGTTTGTTAATCTAGCATAACTGCATTAAATGAAAATTTGCTAAGCTCATTATGATCAGGAGCCTTCCATTCCTTCCCTAAATGAAGCTGAATAAAACAGTTATTGGGAACAAAGAAAATTTAGATACATAAGTCAATTAGTATTAAAACATGGAATCTATTCTATCAACTAGGACAGAGCAATATGCCAATACACACAGTCTTCCCCATGGTTCAATGATGTATTGTTGGTAGAGTTGTATGTGAACTAAATATTCTAGATTACAATTTGAAATTATACAAAAAAATTAATTAAACTCTAAATACTCTTTAAACTGCCCCTCAGCATATGTTCAAGGGATATCAAAGACAGAAACAAAAAAGTTCAATGTTTATAAGTATATTCATATGAACACCTTTTGTAGTAACACAAAAATGGATACAAAGTGAAGGCCCAATGATTGAAGAATAATGAAAATATTTTGGTAAGTGAATGGAATGAAATGTTTTTGTGCAAAAAGAAATTATAAAAATGAGGGATTACATAAATATGAGAATAGCTTTGTGGACTGTGATAAAGTGAAACAAGTAGAACTATGTAATGATAATTTCAGTTGGAAAATCTTTCCTATTCTTTACTAGGCCCATTAAGTCACACGGAGGCTGTGGTGGAAGGAGTTTGCTGAAGGGGCGGAGCTGGAAGAGGCAGAGCTAGAGCAAAGCTGAGAGGAAGTTAGTCATGAGAGCAGTCAGAGCTGGGAAGGGAGCAGGCTCCTAGTTAGCAAGCGATTTTGTGATTATTTGTGGTTTTGTTCAAGAGAATCTGCTTGTGATGAATGTAATGAACCTGGTCTGCGGAAAGCCTAGCGGAGGGAAGGATTGGGGATTTTGCTGTCCTCTGCATTGTTATTGTGTATAGATTTTTGTTGCTGCAATGGATTTGGATCTGAATAAATGTTTTGGTTCTGCCTTCCATGTGGAGAGTCTGTGGTATTTCACAGTTCTGAATTGTGCTGTGATATTCATGACTGCCATGGGTACTGTGAATATTGCCTTGGTGCTACAAATCAACAGAGCATTATGTACACTGTCGAGAAAATGGAAACAAAAAGATTACCGAAAGGAAGTTGAATTCTCAGTAACAAAAAATAAATGAAGAAGATGCTGGGGATTATCAAATAAAACTTGACTGCTTCTTCAGGGAAGTGAAGTAGGGGAATATTAAGACATAATAATATATATTGTTAGATATGACCTTTATCTAATATTCTTAGTTAATTGTTTTTTCTTTGTCATTTGTTAGTTGGGGTGAAGGAAGAGAGTGTTGAAATGACTGTGAAATAGAAACAAAAGGAATCAATAAAATGGGTGCTTTTGTTGTGCTGCCCACTTGTTTCAGATATTGTTAGACCAGGGCAAAAGACCAAGAACCAATCACCTCCCTCACTATGTAAACTGCCTCTCTGCAGAGCCCAGGATCGTGTTAGATTGTTTGGTTGCTATGTCACATAAATACAATGAGAACACAAAGGATAAGGACATAAATATTACTTCTGAATAGTCATCTGAGTTGTCAAAATTTATTATATTTTCTCTAATTTTAAAATACTTAGTGTTACATTTTGACAACATTTAAGCTGTTTTCAACCTGCTTTTCCTTAATTCTTCATTTTTTGGTATCTCTAGAACAATATTATGTCTTGTTATGATTAGATATATCACCCATTATTTCCCTATTTATTTTCATACATTTTGTTAATTTGTGACTACTTAATTGTTCTTTTCTCTCATAGCTTTGACTGCCATACATCCTTAAAGTTCCTTGGTAATTTCTGGTTCATAATTCAAATTGTAGCAACATTTAGAGTGGTAAGGGCATATTTTAGGCATCCCAGAAACACTAATTAAATATCCCCTCAAAGATGGATTTGCTGAGATTGCTGCCCTAAAAATAACATCTTATGCAAATGTATTTAACTGAAGGGTCTTGAATTCTCCTCTCATTCTGTTAGAGTCATTTTGTCAAGCTGAGAAATTAAATAAATACAGATTTTCTTTGGTTCTTTTCATTTCTTCAGAATTTACCAGTTTTTATAGATTTTTTTTGAGCAATGTTCCATTAATCCTAGAATCCAAAGTGATTTTGCGGTAAAATAATAGGTGTTTCATAATCACCATCTGTAATATTTTATCTTTTGTAGATAAAAATGTCTTTCTAATTAGTAACATTAGATCTACTATTTCTTTCCTTTTAAAAATACATTTGTAATGAAGGGAAGGTCAGGACATCATCTCAGATCTGCTTTCCCCATTTTCTATTGTTCCTTAAAAAAAAAGATAATTTGTTTTCTATGGAATAATTAGAGAAATCAATCACATGAATCATTGTAATATATGATTCTGTTGTGTATTTAGATAAATAAGAACTTTTCTTCAATTAGTCCTTGTAAGCTTTTATTGATTCTGAGATTTCTAACCTTGTAACCACACAGAACACAAACAGGGCATGGTCCTTATACAGGAGAAACAGTCACTTCTGTGTCATGAAACTATTGAATGTGAAGTCAGATCCTCTCGGTTAAATTTTAGCTCTGTTTGGAATATCCCTCAGTGAACAGGCAGTTGCAAAGCTTTTAATGAAGCAATTCAAACCTTTCCTGAGAGTAAGGCTGTTTCCACATGATTGGTCACAATAATATTTTCAAATCATTCTTGTATTTCCTTTGACTGGCCCTATCAACTTCAGTTCCTATGTGATATGATGATGGGAGAAGTCAGTATTTTGAGTTCTCTGTTCATGATGAAAACAATATACTTGATCAATGTAAAATGTATAACAGAATAGTTTGATAATGGCTCAATATTTCACATCATTAGGAGCAATCATAACACCTTGTGTGTTCTTGGTTCCATATTTTAGGAAGGACGTTTATAAACTATAGGATATTCTATCACCAAGGCAATATTCACAGCACTATTGGTGACTATGAATATGCCACCATAGTTCTCAATCACAAAGTATGATTGACTCTCTATATGGAAGGCAGAAGAAAAACATTTATTCAGACACCAGAAAGCCAAATCCCCAAAGCAGAAAGTCAAATCAGTCATAGTAACCAAGAAGTCAATACATATTAACACTGCAGAGGAAAGGCATTTCCAAGTCTCCCCAGCCTGCTGGATTCTTCCCACAAACACTCATGTGCTTAGCTCTCTGCTTTCCTGTGTTCTTCCCAGCTCTGAGTAGCCTGTCCAACTTTCTCCCAGCTCTGCTCCACCTTTCCTGTTCCACTTCTTCAGCAAGGTCCTCCCACCATATGTGCCTTAGGCTTCAATGTGATTTAAGCAGGTCAGATGGACCTATTAATGAATGAAAAAGATCTTCCCATTTAAATTATCATTAGAGATATACAAAGGAAGACAAGGATAAGGAAAGGCATTTTAAGATTATACCATGGTGATTCATTGGAGGAACTGGGTGGTTAGCTTGGAAAACAAAAATTTCAGATTGACAGTCATACATGATAACTTGTCTTTAAGCATTCAAAGGATTGTCCCATGGGAAGCAGGATTAAACTTTTCTGCTAGACTCTAGGAAATAGATCCATGCAGCAATGACATTTGGTATAAGGCAAAGAAAATTTATTAGAATCATTCTAAAGTGGAAAGGACTGTCTTAGGAATATTTCTCTCTGCTGGAATCTTGAAGTGAAGAATAGATGGCTAATTGTTAGTTATAAAGGGCCTTTTTTGTTTGGTTACAAATTGGACTAGACTAGACTTTGTTGTTGTCCACTTTTTTCAGTCATGTCTGACTCTTTATCACCCCATCTGGAGTTTGCATGCAAAGATATTGAAGTAATTTGTCATTTCCTTCTCCAATTCACTTTAAAGAAGAGGAAACTGAGTCAAATAGAATTAAATGACTTGCCCAAGGTCACACAGCTAGTAAGTTTCTCAGGCTAGATTCGAACTCAAAAAGATGGGACTTCTTGACTGCAGGCCCAGCATTCTATCCACTACTCCATCAAACTTTCTCTAGACTCCATGGTTCATTCCAAACCTGAGAATTTGTGATTCTGATTTTGAAACTACCTTTCAAAATCCTTTTAAATTTATTCTCTGATTTGATGTTTCCATCACCTCTATGAAGTCAGCTTGATAAAGCATTTCCCATAGGTATATAGAGAAGCTGAATTAACTTTTTAGTCACATACGAATGTTGGATTATATCACTGGTTTATAACATGTGGTCCTTGAGTATACTCCATATATTTTGTAGATCGATCTGCTAAATTAGGAATATTTATAATAGGACAATGACATACCTCATTTTTGGTATGAAAGGGTAGTATTTAGTAAGGAACGAACTTGCTTTATCATATTTGTTCAAATTTTACCAAATGCAATAAAACATTGCCATTAAATTTATCATTTTTATGATAATAAATGGAAATTGGAAATACATATTTTCCCAGAATTGTAAGTGAAAATATAAAAGTTACTGAGAGTTAAAGCAACTTTCAGTAGTAGTTCATTTATACTCTAGATGCATTGACATAAAAGGACCAGGATGTGAATCCTATTATTCCTTAGTCATGTGAAGGAAAGCCCTTAACATCTCTAAACTATAGATATCATACCTACAAAATGAGAAGGTTAGATTAAAGGATCTCTAAGCTCCATGCAAGCTCATCATTCTATGAGTCTACTATTCATAGAATTATATAATAGAGATCTGGCATGAGTAACATATTAGAGACCTTTCTTGGCATGTTTTTGTAGTATGTGTCATATGGACTAAACAGAAAGTTCTGAAATCATAATGAAACTAGATTAAGGATGAATTTATAATCCATCTATCTATGCCAACTCAGAAACAAATACAGTGAATCTGAGAAAGGATGCAGAAGGGAAAGGAATTGTCTAGTAGTTGCAGTTAATTAAAAATTCAGGACTTCAAAATAAGGAATTTAAATTAATAATGATTCATTGACTTCCAATTAGAAAAAGGTAAACAGAAAAGATGTTGATTGGATGTTTTCAGAGAATAAATCATCTCAGGTTACTTCAGTTTATAAACTCTTTCCAAGGAGATTAAATAAGAAGTTAAGTTTTCATTTTGTTTTCATTTGAAAAGCCATTTTGCACCAAAACTAACAGATTTTGAGGGAAAGGCGGGAAGCAGAAACCTGTGTTCTCATTTACACCATTACTTTGATCATTGAAAGTCAAGATGCTTAGCTAATGATGAAATTACTGTGATGGTAGTCAGTTTTGGAGGATTTCTGAGAAAGTAAAACAAGATTTTAAATACTTAATAATGCTCACCCAACCCTTAGCTAAGAAAGGAAAGGTTCATTCTACTTTCTGCAAAAGCATAGTCTAACAATATAAAAGTCATTTCAAGTTTGAACTTAATTCATATACTATTCCCATTAATAATGATCTCTTAATAAAAGAATCCCTGAATTAACCATAATGCTAATTTAATGTGAAAAATTTAAATGAAGTCTGTAACATTATGAACCTTTAACAGATGTCCTAATCAGAGGTCATTAAAGTGACTCTTAGGTGAAAATTGAGACCTTCATTTACTACCAGAAATATATCAGTCGATTTTTTATAAAGTGGTTGTAGGTATGAAATACATTAAAAAATGGATCAAAATGAAATGGGCCAATGTGTAAAATTCTTATTGTAGATTGATCTAAATACTTTTTAAAGCAAGAGTTTTAGAAGTCTATGAATGTTTTTGAAATGTCTTTAAATTAATGTGTAATAATCGACTCACAAGACCTTAAAAGACACATGATAACAATTTAATACTAAATATTTAAAATAGAAAAAAAAGTGGTGATCAGTCTTGACCTATTATAACCTAATAAAAGAGAGATAATATAGTGTAATACATAGCAAGCTGGCCTTGGAGTCAGAAGACTAGAGTTCAAGGTCTACCTCTTATGGAAACCAGCTTAACTTAATTGACCATTGACAACTTAAACTCTCAGTGTCCTGGGCAACATTTTAAGGCTCTCTACGACAAAAATTTGAGTTCTTCCCTGGAAACATCTCACATTAATGAAATCACAGATTTATATCTGTGCCCCCCTCTTCCCCAGACACAAAATATGACATCATTAACCAAATATACTGAACAATTAAAATGGGACTTCCTCTCTTTTTTCAATCCAATCTTCACTCATACTCTCATACTTTAAGGAATTGGTAGAGAAGCTTTTCCAAAATTCCAAACCAATGACGCTGTGTTTTAAGTAACAAAATATTGGAGTATATAAGGTAAAATTCTTTCTAAATATCAGTTCATGGGATTTGTATGCAATAGTTTCTACTAATGGGCCACGGAAGAGTTATAGAGGCCATAAAATGTGAGTGATGGGGAGCAAAGATTAAGAAAAAGGAAGACTTCCAAATGGGGCTCAGTCATCTGTTTCCAAAGGTCCAGTATTTTCATATTCCTTCAGTTAAATTTTTATGCTCCAATCTATAATACAATAATAGTTCTCAATTTGGTCAAGTGGCATAAAACAGAAGAAATGACAAAGCTTCAAAAGATAAGAAATTGCATTTCTTTTTAACAAATTATATGAGCCCAAAGTAGAGTGACCTACATGGCAATGTTGCCTTATTCTGTATGCCTTCAAGTCTCACACACACACACACACACACACACACACACACACACACACACACACACACACACATACATACATCTTATCTTAAAAAAATACTATCATATGACCTGGGTTCAAATCCTTATTCTGTCACTTACTACTTTTTTGATCTTGCAGAGCATATCACTTACCCTATCTGCAATTCAACTTCATCTAAAAATATAAATAAATAAAAGATGGGATTTGGATTACAAATCCTCCAAGGCTCCTTACAGTTCAAAATCTGTTACGTGCATACATACATACACACATATACATATATATATATATTCAATGTTTTAAGAAATCTATTATAGATTCTATTTATTTATATGTTGATCTGCTATCTTTTAAAAAATATCTACAATCATAGATTTGAAAATATGAGGAGCCTTATAGGCCACATAGTCCAAATACTATCTTTTTTTTTTTAATGAAGCTGAAACCAAGATAGGGTAAATTATATGCTCTGCAAAACCAAAAAGGTAGTAAATGACAGAGCAGAGTTTTGGACCCAGGTCATCTGATTTCAAATGCAATACTCTTTCTTTGTACTATGTTATCTCTCTTATACTGAATCTGTCCTCTCCTCAATCTGACACCCTATAGCTATCCATTCATTTTACTATGAAATCTCTAGAAAGAAATATCTCACTGTCTGTACTTCTTCATCTCTGTTTAGTGGAAAAATAGCTTCTTACCCCATCACCAAAACTACACTCTCAAATATCTATGAACTTTTTTTCAATCTCATTTTCTTTTTCTTAACAGTTGCCATTTGATAATGTCTATCTCTCTTCCTGGATACTCCAAGATACATCAGTAAAACTAATAAATTCTATCTACCAAGTCTCATAGAACTTTTATTCCTTTCCTCTCTGTAAAGAAGGGAAGGAGGTACATTTTCTCAATACTTCTTTGAGATTTAACATCATCATTAATTTCTTCCTCCTCATTTCTAGTTCTTACCTAAATTTTGATAATTCTTTCATTATGAAATTACTTGAATTCTTCCTTTTCTTTTCAGTCCCACAGATTCTATTCTAGCTTAAGTCCATGCTATTGCACCATTTGCCTTATTGTACTAAGGTCTATATCACCTTTTGCCAGGGATATTGCAATAGCCTCCTAACATTTGTATACTTCCAGTCTCCACTCTCTCCAATCAGTCCCATGCATAAGTGACAAATGGATATTTCTAAAATGTTTGAGAAGAATGAAAAATCTGAAAGACATAGATTCTAGGTAATTATTAATCAATTTCTTAAATAGGGTAGCAGATAATCAATAAATTGAGGTCAGTGTTTCTCTGGGTGAGTGAAGACCCACACATGAGGTCAGTGAATGTTTAAATACTCTTGCAAAGAAAGGTGTCCCAGAAGATGAAAATCAATTTTTATTGGTTAACAATGAAAGGATAAATGTTATAATGAGAAATAGTCTCATTCTAATGAGGGGCTGGAGGAATGTGACTTTAATCATTTTAATACTTCCTCAGATCATTCTGTCTATATAATCATTCTAGTTATCTCTCTGTATCTAAACATGCATATGCATGTGCACATGCATTTAGATAGATATATATATATATACACACACATTTAGATAGATGTACAAGCAATCAACATGAAAAATCTATTCTCCACTCAGTACTACATGAGTTGAACAATGAGCTGAACTTCACCTAGATTACATTCTCTTTATCCTTTAATCAGAAATAAACTCTCCCAGTTGGGTGGGATCCCTCAGAAGATTGAAGAGAATGTGTCATTGTCAGCCCTGTCCTTCACAAGGACCAGGCTTTGAATGAGGATATAAAAAGAGAAAAAAAAAACCCTACTAATTCTTAGCCTACTAAAAATTGGTTATTAATAATAAAAAAAGGATCTTTGGGTCTCATTTAGATTAATTATTAATATAATAAGACAATAATCCTTTTTCTCACACTCTTCTAATCCCATTACCTAACATTCACAAAATTTTTGATGGGTCCCTTTCATTTCTAAGATAAAAATATTAAATCTTTGGCCTGTCACTTGAGGCCCTCCACAGTCTTGTCATTAGTCTCACTTCATATCCCTATCCTTCTCCCACCTTCCATTTCATTCAAAATGGCCTACTAGTTGTTTTATACACATGAATTGCATCTCTGACCTGTGAAAACCTTGCTTGATTTGTCACTGAAAATACTCTCTCTTTGTTCGTATTTTCTTGGAGAAACTGGTTTAGATTTCTCCTTTGCCTTATAACACTCTCCCTTGTATTAGACTTATATAAGTATCTGTCACACATATTTCCCTTGCTAAATGTAAGCTTCTTCAGCTCTGGGCTTTCTTTTTGTAAAAATATGAACACACATACATACGCACACACACAATCTCACCATCCTTCACTTAGCACAGTGCCTTACACTCAAGACATATTTCTTAAATATTGGCATAATCTTAATTTCTTCTTCAACATCTTTCCTTGTCTACTCCTTCTCTCTGCCCCACCCACATAATATAGCCCAAGAGGGAAGAAAGCAATGAGAAAACATACTGAAGAATGGTAGTGCTAAACTTCATTCCGCAGGTAATTCCACACTGACATACCAACAGCACTCCAAAAATTCCCTACCCTCAAAGGAATGTATGCATGAGTATGTATTACTGGAGAAATATGTAAACAAAATAATTATTTGTTTGAGAAATCTCACCTGAAGTGTGAGGAGAAGTATATTATATTAAACTAAACACATAAGGCTGCACTTTTAAAGTATGTTAAGTTTTCTACATGTGGTGAAGCTGAATGAATCTGTAGGGGCAAACTCCTTCAACTCCCAGGAAACTTGAAGGGACACCAAGGGCCAGGAAGACTCATTACTTAGGGCTTTGGGCATGATGAACTCCTTGGTAGTTTCTGAGCATTTGGTGGCCCAGTGCTGAGAAGACTTTGGTATTTGGGAATGATGTGATAAATTCTGAGTAGGCTTTCTTTGCATGTAGATTTCCAGAGGATAAGATGTGATTCCATTAAGAAGTGGAGTCAGGGTAGATAGGATCCCTCCCTTGCTGAGGGTCATGGTTATCTTACCAAAGTGTAAGACATATAGCTCACTAGCTATAGCAGTTATTAGGCACTTATTATGTGTCAAAAAATGTGCTAGGGGCTGGAGTTACAAATACAAGAAAGAAAGATCATTCCTACCCTCAAGAAGCATGTTTCCTAATGTGGGAAGAAAACACAAATTGGGGATCTAGAAAAGAGGATTAGAGGTGATCTGGGAAATGAGCCCCAGCAATACAAGGTAAAAGCTGACATATCAAAGCTGGTGTACTTTGCAAAGTCCTAGTGACAAGTCAAGATGAAGTGGAAAGGACTGAGTCTAAGTGTGGCATAGAGCTGGGACCCCTGACTGCCCTTTCCTCCTTTCTGAGGATTCATTTGCAGCAGGCAAAGAATGGCACCAAGTGTAGCAGCTACTAAAACAGTTGGGGTTGCAGCAGCAGTAGGAATAATGCGATGGTAAGAGTCAGAGTCAAAAAGATACCAGGGAAAAGAAGAAACAATTCCATGTTTGATCAGACTGTGCTCAGCAGATATGGAATGTTAACTACTGTGTTAACAACTTGGCAAAAATCATACTAACAAGGCTTGAATAGTAGCCTCTAAACACTCTGCTAGTAGTGATATATTTATTAAATCATAATACACACTATGATTCATTTATACTTAGCAATAAGTATAAACCCTAATTCTTGATTGTACATTAAGAACTTTTTTCGGAACTCACTACCCTTTTGGGAAAGCACTAGACTAGAGCCAAAAGTAACATTATTGTAATTAGCAACTTCCTTTGGGAAGTCAAGGTAGAGGTAATCTGATAAATGTGAAAATTGGGGAAACTATTTCTGCTCATTCCAGAGCTGAACCCTGGGCAAACCTTGGTGGCCAATAAAGGACTGAATTCCACCACATTGGTTGCAAATATGCTGCTATAATCAGTGTTATGATATCCGTTAGACCTGGGTGGATTCCAGGGGCAGTTCATTTTCCTTTAGAATAGCTGTGTTAAGAAAAATTTAATCTCTAGAAGTATGAAAAAATTGATTTTAAAAAGCCATTAGTGCCCAAGAAGATAGGTGAGCCTAAATAATCATCTGAAACATTGCTTCTAAAACAACCTCCCTCAGCAACAAAGAAAATCACTTTACTAAGTGTAAACAGTGTGAAATCCCCTTAGGAAAAATCTGTCCCCTGCACTCTTGTTATAAATTGTTTCACTGTTTCTTCCTAAGAAACAAGGAAGTCAATGAAGTGCATAATATTTATCCAAAGAGTCTTTCTTACTCATCTGAATTCAACATTAGAACTTCACAAAGCTGCAGTTCTGAAGATCATAGACATAGGTTGAATGCGCTTCAGATGCTATTTCAACCTTGTTTAACAGATGAAACTGAAGCTCAAAACAGGTTAAGTGACCATACAGGTATAATCAGTAGAGGATTCAGAATTTGAATCCAGATTCTATCATTCTAAACTAGCATTTCAACTTTGGAAAGACAGCTTCTAAACAAACTAGAATTTTTCCTAATGCAAGGTTCTGTAATACTTAACATAGGCAGACTCTGAATTTCTTAGACCAGAAGAAAAGAAAGGCATTTTATGTAGACAGAGTAAAGACATATGATGATGGGATACTGTGAAGGGCAGAGCTAAAGGAAAAGGAAATCTTTGAAAGATGGTGCATCAGATACTTTCATTTAAAGTTAGTCACTGATACTCCTTGTTAGTAGATTTTGTCTTTGCTCTTCAGAGTTTGTAAAACATTCTTTTACGTCGCAGAATAAATCCTGCCTATAAATGAGCCCTCTGTGAAAATTATTTGGATCTCTAAGGAATATCACTCAACTTTTTGAGCCCCTAAGACACCATCTAGCTCACCGAAGGAGTATTTTACAAAATGGTACCTCAAGGGACTCAGTGAGTTGATGTACTTCCAAAGAGTCAACTAATTCCTAGTCAGTTGGTGGATCAATTGGAAATATTAATATGACCTTTAGATCAATATAAATTCATATTTTCCCTAACCCTCTGTCAAGTGACTCAAATAGTCAGAAATGGAGAAAATAATAAAGTTTCAGTCTAAATCAGGAAAAGTGTGATGATATAGGTAGGTTGAAATAAAAAAAAACTTTAGTTGAGGATTGAGTAGCTTTATAGTAAAATGATCAGTAGTCACTGTATAGAACTGCGAAACTTTCAAAGTATAATTTTATTCAGTCACTAACTGGTCTGTCAGATACAAGACGTTATTAATTATCTTTCTACTTACCTTTCTTTAACATAACCCCAGAATGAGATGTACCACTGCCTTTTATTTCCAAATTTCACTTTTAGACATTATAGAGGCAGCTAGTAGCACAGTGGATAGAGTTCTGGTCCTGGAATCAGGATGATCTGAATTCAAACCCGACCTCAAATATTTATTAGCTGTGACACCCTGGAAACATCATGGTATGTGTCACTTTCCTCATATTTAAAATGTAGATAATAATAGTACATACTTTCCAGGGTTGTTATGAGAATAAATTGAAATAATATTTATAAAGTTTTTGCAAGAGTTAGAGCTACATAAATTGTAACTTACAGTAACAAAAACAACAGCAGCAGCAATTAGTAGGAGAGCAAGGAGGAGAATTTTCACTGTAAGTCTTTAAGGGCAATTTGCATAGTTGACCTCCCATGTCACAAAATAGGATGCCATTGCTTATTTGAAAGGATAGTTAGTTATTATTGAAATTGTTTTAATCCTAGAAACAGAAGACTTAGATATTGCCATTGGCTCTGACACTTGATAGTTGTATGAGAAAAATACTAGACTTCATTAATACTAAACAGTGGAAGAATGAAAAAGCATTTTTGTTAGGTTGCTATTAAAAAAGAAAATATTTCTTAAAATCTTATTATGTATTAAGCACCATATATGAAATGGAGACAGTCACTGTCCTTAAGAATCACCATTCTAATAGGAATACATGTATAGAGGAAGATGGGCACCTGGGAAGGGTATTTGGGTCTACAAATTCCATTGACATACTCTTTCCAGACACTGTGATAGTATTGATTTGATTAGAATTTCCAGAACAAGAGGTAGAGAACAGTATGTGGATTGGAGAAGTGAGTATATGAAAGTAGAAACAAGGCAAATGGCAAGAAGTTGGTTGAGTGGATCACTGGGATAAATGTAAAATATACAGTTTATACTAAATAGTTCACCAACCAAGACAGTATAAGGTTATTAATCAGGAACAGACAGCCTTTCCAAAGAGATGTTTTATAATGGACATGTTTACCATCAAAAAATTGACTGAAAGATATAGATAATTCAAAATCTCACTGTACTTACTGTTTGAGTATGAACAAATATTTTTGACTCAATGGAGACAAATGTGAACTTAAAGGTTCTCTTACAATAAGCTGCCCCCTACATCTGCATCAAAATTTCTCAAGGTATGGAACAGGGAAAGGTAAGATCATGAGTTTGCCATCCTGACCAAGGAGAAAATGCAGAGTCTAAGTTGAAGAGCAATTCCCTGAGGAAGGTGAGGTTTCATCCTCCTGTTTGGAGATGACATTGTGCAAACTCCACAATATTATATAGTCTCCTGGGGGAGAACAATAATGACTGTATTGGATTTGGCCTGTCTTTCAGCACAGGAAAGAATAAAGTATAAAGAATATCTATTGCTGAGAATGATATGCAGTTGGATAGATAACTTATTTTTGTCCATCAGAGTATTTGTGTGGGATGGATAATACAAATGATCACCAGTGACTGAAGAAATAAGTAAAAGGTGCAGAAACTCTGTATTAAGTTCAGGAAATTAAAAACTCCTTTAATAACTACAACCTCTTCTATAAAAGATGGCCCATATTTTTTCAAACAATGTTATGCTGCTGGCATTTTATGACTCTTATATATGATGCTTAATATCCCCCAAAGCATTCTAGGAAACATTAAATTGATGAGATCACTGATGCCTTTGAGTATCTGAGTTGAGTATTGAAATAATGAAAAATTTAAAAGTAGAGTATAATTATTTTCCAGTAATATTTCAATTATTTGAATAGATACTATATTCTTATGTGTATATATATATCACACATGTACACACACACACACACACACACACATATATATATATATATATATATACATATATATATATATATACCAATATTAGTCAAAGTTTTTTAGTCTCTTATCTTCACTTGCTTTCCTCAAAAAGTATTGGAAATCTCTTCACTTATTTATTAAATGGTTATTTGAACGCTTTTTGATTTGTATTTGAAAAGCATAAAATGATAGATTTTCTTTAAAATATTTTCTTTGAATATTAATCATATATATATCAAAAAGTAATATATTTTGAGAAATGATGTATCATTTAAATTTTTGCTCCTGAGAATCATCATAATCTGAAACTTTTTGCAAGAACACTATCATATGTTTTTTCAGAGCATATTAACACTAAAATAAATTTTTACATATTTCTATTTACCCTAATGAAATCCTAAAACTTCTGGAAAGTCATTGTAGGCTACTGATAAGTAGAGTGAAAGGCCCACAAAAATCTAATGAATCAAAAGAATTTATTAAATAAATCTGAATTCCTTAGCTTTCTGTCTAAATTGCCTCTTAGCTCCATTATAATCAGGATAATGACTTTCTTCAAAAAATAGCTAAATAATTATCTCAAGTTTAAGGTCCAATTTACCCATAAAACACATTTCTAAAAATCTGGAGTACAGATTTGTTTCTTTGGTAGATAATTTGAGAATGTCCAGTCTACAAAAATTTCCAGTGAAAAAGAAAAACTACCAGGAAGGAGTCCCCTGAAGTCATCTATGCCATGGCCTCTAGGATGTACCTGTCTTTTAAACATCTCTTAGGAAAGAGCTGGCATAACTGAAGGATCCCAACCATGACTTCACATGCTTATAGGTGTATACCTGAAAGGGATCTAAGTTTTTGTATAGACCAATGATGGATTTAACAGACAAGAAAATGAGGTCAGAGAGGCTAGTAACAGGTGTGAGGAACCTGCGGCCTCGAGGCCGCTTGTGGCCTTCTAGGTCCTTGGGTGCAGTCTTTTGACTGAATCCAAATTTTATAGAAAAAATGTTTTCATTAAGGGGATTTGTTCTGTGAAGTTTGGATTCAGTTAAAGGGCCACACTTGAGGACCTAGAGAGCCATATATTACCTGGAAGCCACAGGTTCTACACCCCTGGTAGGTGAATCGTTCCTATAGACAATAGACGGCAGAACCAAAGTTTGAATAAGGTCTCTCTGGCTCTTTAGGCTGCTCTGTTTTCTATTTGCCCTCTATCTAATATTTTTCTGCCTTTGTCTAGGAAAAAGACCCATTTTGTCACAATACTGGGGTTAAGGTACAGTATGCTTAGGTCTGACTGATCAGTCCAATACCAGGTTGGTAGTCTCTACCATAGCTCAAGCCCAAACAGTCCTTTTGAGCTTTTGGGATGGAGATGTCTCTGGATTTGCACAGCTCACATTTCTTTTGTGCTACTGAGATTCTGCTTTGTTCATGAAGTATAGAGCTTTCTTTGATGCAAGAATATCATGCTGACTGGTCCTGTGCCAGCATCTCTCATGCCTCACAATCAATACTAATGTTCTTCAGAGAGACTTGAAAAGTGTCCTTGCACTGCTTCTTCAGACCTGTGTGGGCACACTTGCCTTGTATGAGTTCTCCATAAAATAGTCCTTTAGGTAAACATACATGTGGCATTCAGCCTAGAGGTGGTCAAACCATCAGAATTGTGCTCTCTGCAGTAGAGTTGGAATGCTTGTCAGTTCAGTTCCAAGAGAGGACTTCTGGAGTCCAGTACTTTACCTTGCCAGGTAATCTTCAGAATCTTCGTAGCACAATTCAAGTGGAAGTAGTTCAGCTTTCTTTCATGACCCCAACAGCCTATCCATGCTTCACCATCCTTCAGTAAATACCATATACTAAAATAGAATAGTTATATGGAAGGAAAAACAAACAAGTTAATAGAAACTTTAAAAAGATGAAATTATTTTGGCAAATCTCAAGAATATTTAAAGCGTATTTTGGGAAAGCCTTAAATACTATTTGTTTTTTTCTCAACTGTTTTTTAATTGAAAGAAAATTGCATCAAAAACCTTTCTAATTCTGACAAAGTGGGAGAAGGATCAGTATAATTCAGTGAGCAGAATGAACAATTGAACATTCTTGAAGAAATATCGTTGTGTTGTTTCCAAGTACATAAAATAACTGAAAACCAATTGTTCACAAAGAGTTTGCAATTAAAGGACTTGCCTAGTGTGTTTTAATGAATACCACAGGTAAGATTCATTTGTAATTAGCAACAATCATTACCACACAATTAATGAGCTAAAACCGTTAAAATGTTTGTGCTCCAATGGGTAAACAAACACATTTCTATAAACTTGAATGGTTAATTGGTTTAAGAATTGTATAGCTCATAGTATAAACTGGAATGAACTTACTATCAATAAAGATAAAATTTTAAAAAAATCCAAAATAGTGTTATCTAGATTATTGCAAAGTGGTTTGTCTAAATTAAAGTCACAGATGGGCAATTTACAGATACATTATTAGAAACTAAGCACCATATATGGTAACCAGTTATTTTCAATTTTCTTCAAAAGGATCACTTTGTTTATAAACTCTATATAGAAACAGTACAAATTACTTTAGGTATAGAACTTGAGAGTAGGAAAGTTTTTTAGATATCAAAAATAGCTGACATATGTAAACTTAAAGTTTGCAAATCATTTTATATCATTTCATTTGGTCCTCATTATGTGTGCTCTATATATTGCAATTAACATAAATTTTATAGGTGAGGAATTAAGACACAGGGATCTTTCATGATTGACTCTTTGCCTCACAGACAGTGAATATCAAAGACAGGATTTGAATCCAGATCTTTCTTATGCCATTCCACACTGTCCACTCTGCCTACTGCCTCACATCTAGGCCAATTGTACCCATGATACAAAAGTTCTTCTTTGAACAACTTTGACAGATGAAGTCAACTTTTAATATAAAGACAAGGAAGAATACTGTAATTAGAATATTTTTATTATTTTTAAGTCAAAATATCTCTCTATAAACAAACTACAAAAAATAAAATTCAATTAGGAACAGCAAGAGTAAATTTCAAAAGAAAAGCAATATTCAAACATCACATTATTATTTAAACTATATTATGTGAAAATCATAAAATATTTAAGTTCTCTTCTACTATATTCTGTACTAAATATTAATATACAAAGTTATTATTTAAGGAAACAAATGACAGAAAGCATGTTTGCAATCTTATATCCTTCTACAGGAAAAATAAATATATTTTTATAATCATATATAACTATGTTGAGAGAGAAAGAGTGAGAGAGAATTCTAAATAGCCCATTCTAATTGACAGAAACTGTGTCGATTATAATGCAAAAAAATATTTTGTGTTTGGCATGGGATGAATATTCAGGCTTCCCATATAACAAGTCTTTTCTTTTTTTAAAGCATTGCTTTCCTTTTTTTTTTTTTTAACATTTTTCTGTTTTAGTTTTCAACAATTACTTCCATTTCTTGAATTTTCTCCCCCTCCTTCCCTTCTCCCTCCCCAAGTTGGCATGCAATCTTATACGGGTTCTATACATACATTCCATATAACAAGTCTTAAACACTCTTAGTATTTCCAGTGCTTCTAGTAAAGTAACAAAACAAAATTGTGAAGAGTTGTGAGAGACTGAAGCACTGTCTAACATCTTCATCCTGTCCTCTTGCTCTTTTTTGTTAGCTATTTTTTAAGGCAAATAAATATGAATCCTGTATAGATTTCCAAAACATCAAAAAGAAACAAAAAAGTAATTACCTCAAGACACAGAGGAAAAAATTTGGCAAAATGACAGCCATTATTGTCTTCTATTCTTGTTATAAACTTTCTCACAGTTTGTTACAATGATATTCAAAAAAATGAGGCAAGATAAAGATTTTTTTATTTGACTTCTGGTGAACAGTTTTGCTTTCTATGGCCATAGACAAGATGACATGCCTGTCCATGAGATAAGTCCCTACGGCATTTCTTTGTGAACTTACGGAAGTTAGAGCTTAGGTTTCACATCCCCATCCAAAAAGCTCGTCCTAGATTTTCATAGTCCCATAAAGCTCCTTATAAAAATAAAGATTCTTTTACCTCCTCCCAAAAAGAAATGATAAACTACTTAAGTGAACTGATTGCCTTCCTTTTCTTATTCTGCTTTACTAGTAATAACGGAGGATACACTATAGTTATCTAGATATTTTTTATCTTTTCAAGTGATTTGTCAAAAGTGAGTTTGTTTTTTTCCACGAGAAAATTAAAGGAAATTCTTGTACTCCTCTCTATATTCTTATAAGCAGAATAATCTGGCATATTACCTAACTTCTCATCTAGAAAATAAAAGTGAAAGGAAGGGAGAGGGTGTGTATACCAGGCATTAAAATGATTGCAATATTCATGAGTTATCCTCAGAGTTGGGAGGTAGTCACAAAATTTCTAATTCTGAACTCTACACTCTGAGTATAAAGCATGTTTTTTTTTCATAATCTTGTTTTGATTAAGAAATTTTGAAATGGCTTTGGGGAGCTGTATCTCTAACTTAAAATTCCAAGAAAGTGTTGGAATTTGGAAAGCAAAAGTATTATAAAAAGAAGAATCTTGACTCATCCAGCTGCAACTAAAGTCAGATTCTTTTTTTTTTTGAGATTACCACAAAAAAGCTCATACACTGCAATTTAAAGACATTCACAGAAAAACACAACAGAGAGTGCCCTTTTCACTTCAATGTTTCAGCATAAAAAAGACCTAGTGACCTTTAATAATCTGGTAGTGTCTCTACCTTTACACAGCTGATTAGATTCATTTGTTCTATTTGGGAACGAATTTCATTACATTTAGCTTTTATTTCATTGTTTTAAGGATCTGTAGTTTCATCAGTGTGAGTAATGGCTCTGGTGACACAATATCACCAGACTCCAGGCATTGTCACTGGCATTCTACGTGTCTTGAATGCACTTCTTATCTCACATTTCTCCTCCTGGTTTTTATTTAGTATTGTTATTGCTATTTATTATTTTGATTATTGTGATTGTTAGCAACAACAATAATAATATACTTCTTTAAAATTTGCAAAATATTTTAACTTTTATCCTTTCTATTTTCACATCTTGGGAATTATTCTTCCCACTTTACAGATGAAGAAACTGAGGCTGATAGCAGTTAAGTAACTTGCAAAGAGTTGCACAAATAAAAAGTGTCTGAGGTTGGATTTGAACTCCTTTTTCTGGTTCTAGGTCCTGCAGTCTATCAACAGCATTGAGTAGTTGTTTCCAAGTCCCAACTAAAATTCAATCTTTTGTGTGAAGCCTTTCCTCATCCCTTTAATCTTAGTCACTTCCCTTGATTGCATAACTCCTATTTATTCTTTACATATCTGGTTTGAACAGTTGTTTTCCTATTGTCTCCCTAATTAGACTGTGAGGTCCGGAAAGGTAGGGACTGTCTTTTTTCTTTCTTTGCATCCCCAGCACTTAGCATAGTATGTTTAAATGCTTTTTGATTGACTGATTGGACCAAACTCTCTGTATCTGAATAATAATGACTAACTAATGTATATTTAGACCTTTAAGTTGTGCAAAGTACTTTACCTTTCTAGTCTAATTGGATCCTCGTCACAACCAGGTTAAGTTAGATAGTATTTTTATTCTGATTTCACTGCTGAGGAAAGTAAGCCTAAGAGATGTTAAATGACTAGTTTCAGATCACAGAGCTCACTAAAGTGACTGAGGAAGGATTTGAACCTAGGTCTTCAAGATTCTAAGTTCAGCATTCTGTTCACTACACTAGACTCCCTCTCTTCAGGTAACAGCTTTTGTGACCAAAATTTTAATTATGTGATCCTTGATGAATGTCTTTCATGTTGATTCTCAGGTAACAGACCTAAAGGTCCATCTTTATGCCATGATGAGGCATAAAAAGAAGGGGGTGGCTGTTTATCATATGTCTTATATTATTATTATATTTTATATATAATATATATTTACATATATATTATATGTCTACTATGTGCCAGGTAATTATGCTACAATTATTTACAAATATTAACTCATTTGATACTCACAAGAAGCCTAGGAAGGAAGCTGAGGCAGACAAAGGTTAAAGGATTTCCCCAAAGCTAGAAAATATCTAATACTAGAGTTGAATTCAAGTCTTCCTGACTTCTGGTTCAGCACTCTATTTACTGAACCACCTTACTACCTCTAGAATGAAATCACCCTTCAGTTTCCCCATTGTAATCAGTGTTTCACCTCTACTTTACCTGGTCATAGTAAATCTAGTAGTAAATTTAAAAGTAAATAGTAAATAGTAAATAAGTAGTAAATTTAGTAGTATCTCTTGGATTTGCCAAAAGTCCCATTTAGTTATTTCACTTTTGCATGCTAAGACAACACCACGCTGCTTGCCACTTTCATTTATAATGTCTTTTGCTAATGTCTAATTATGTCATTCTGGTAATCTCACCTACTATGATAGCCTTATGATTTATTTTGTGTTCAATACCTTATATTCATTTATATTTTAATCATAACTTTCCCTGAAATTATTTCATTATGGTTCAGGAATGACTATGTAAAGACAGAATCAAGAGAAACTCAAGAGGCCAAATATTGGTCTTGCAATGGTCTGTTACCAAAGAACTATCAACAAAAGGAGGAGATCCAAAATGATCAATTGTTCTGTCCATAGTTACTCATGAAATCATATACTGAGGCATGAGAGTTTAAAAAAACCCAACTTCATCAAGGGAGGGAGTGTACAATGTCAAGAAATTTCAATGTCTTCATGTATTACAAGAATTACAGTACTTTGCCCCGTGTTGGTCATAGAGAATTAATGTCAACTACTGACATTTTTATTATAGGACTTTCTAGATTCAAGGAGTTTTGCATATGTTAGGTTATTTGATCCCCAGGTGGTGATGGGGGTGACATTGCGTTGTAGAAACAGCAACTATACAACAATTATTATCTTCATTTTGCAGAAGTAGAAATTAAGGCTTAGAGAGGTTAATTTCAAAATCATCCACCAAATAAGTAATGGAACAGCAGAATTGGAACTTATATCCAGGTTTGCAGTCTTTCTATTTTACATGGTCATTAAATAATCAGTAAGCAATTTTGAATGCAATGGAAAAAAATGATGGCAGGTCAATCTTGGAGTCAGGAATTGAAGAGTTGAAGTCCTCGGAAAGAATTCAGTTCAAATCTGATTTCAGACACTTCCTGATTGTCTTCAAAAAGTGGGAAGAACAAGAGATGAAGTTCTAAATCTGACATATATTAGCAGCAGGAAAATCATTTAACTTCTTATTGCTTCCGGCAACTCTCTAAGAGTATAAGACAAATTGCTGAACTACGTCAGTGGAAGAAAGTTCTATACTGGGTGTTCTCTATACAAATGAAATCAGAGGAAGGGTAGAGAAACCAAAATACCTTTGGAGAAAATCAAAAATGAATTTTAAAAGAAATGAATTATAAGTACTTTGATCAAAGACAATGCAAGTGCAAATTCCTTCTGATGGAGGATCAATAGCCAAATCCTTATGTATTAAGGATATCTTCATTTGAATATGTAGCACTTAGTTTAGGGAGAATATAATTAAAGCAGTGCTTGTCCAGCTGTTTCTCAAATTTATTTTTTTATAATACGTGTGTATATTTCCTGAGTCAGCTTTTTTTTTCTTTTACACTGCAAATTCTTATTTCAGGTAAGTACTGTTTTCATATCAACCTTAAGTATAAGATATTCAGATATGTTCCTAAATAGAATAATTTCAAGATTACTCAGCAAGTTCTGTGAGAAAACACAAAATATTAAGATATTGACGTCATTATTTAAAGTGAATATTTAGTGAATATTGGATAATAAATGCTTGTTGACTGCTCAATCTCTATTGTCCATCTATCTATCTATGTATCTATGTATCTATCTATCTATCTATCTATCTATCTATCTATCTATCTAATCTTATCTAATCTATCTAATCTATCTCTCTGTCTATCTACCTATTTATCTCCTTGGGGGTCAGTGTTAAATAAATTTGACCTTTTTGAATTCAGCTCCTACAACTATGTGTAGCACATAATTGGCACTTAATAAATATTTGTAAATTTATTGATTCTCTCTTCCACAAACAGATATAATATTAAAAAATTCAGAATACAGAAACAGGAACTCAAAATAGGGATGGTGTATTTGCATTAGTTTTTATCATTTAATCTAATTTAATTTTCACAATTAGTCTGTGTGGTAAATAGAGATTGGATTATCATTATTTCCATTTTAAAATGAGTAACATGAGTTAACAAAAGAATTAAGTGACTTGCCTAAAAGACACACAAGAAGTCAGTAGTAGAATTGGCACCTCGATTTAAATCTGCCAACTCCTAGGCCAATATTCTTTACAAAAAGTCCAACAACCTTTTCCGCCCCATAATCTAGCATTCACAAAGCTTTCAAAATAATCTTCTTAATTCCAAGGACTGCTTGTGTCACTCTCTTGCCCAAAAACTTTCCATTGTTCCCTATCATAATACAATGTAAAATATAAACTTTAACATCTGACATTTAAGGCACTACTCTGTATAATTTCAATCATTCTTTCTACTCTTATTTTATGTTACTTTTCTTCATTTACTCCATTTTCTAGATAAATTGAGTTACCAATTGGTTCCATTTATTATTCTATACCCTCCTGTTTCTATGCATTCCTCAAGGCTATTACATTTATCTGAAATATTATTACTTCACATATTATTTCCCCTTGAAATCTCTGTCTTCTAATGAAGCTTCATTTATTTATTTCTATTTAAAATATTATTTATTATTCATAAATTATTTTGTGATTTTATTAGGAGAATTTTTTTAATATATAAAATAAGAAGCTTGCCCTAGTATTAGATAATCTTCAAGGTGCAGTCTAGGTATAAAATATAAATTTTCTTATTTTCTCATAACATTTTTATAGAACTCTATTTGACTTTTTTTCATATTGTTTGTTGTATCAAGCTTACCTTTTTATTGTCATAGGCTTCTTATTAAACTGTAAACTCCTTGAGTTCTGTCTTCTGACCTATTATAGCACTGAGTCCAATGCCTTTTCCATGTATAAATGTAGTCAGTGTTTGTTGAATTGAATGTGTTACAATTTGTAAATGGGAAACTTCAGTAGGAATTTCCTTTGAAAAACTCTTCAATTGTATTTTTAAATGAGTCCATTAAAAAATCAGTTCATTTTTTGAAAAGAATATCTGTCATGTAAAGCAGGGCAAATTTTTATAATAATTAATCCTCATCACACTTTTCAATCACATCACTGCTCCTTTTAAAGACAAGAATAAATGTAATTGGGAAGGGAACAAAGTCATTCTCGAAATAGTGAAATGGTAACATGATGTTAATATTTTTAAAATCCAGTTATACTATAAAATCCTGTCAAAACACTAGTAACTTTTCCATTTTCCCTCTTAAATTGCAAATAAATGTATACAGTACCTTGATGTACTTAAATGTTTATTTTGTCCTATGTTCAAATATTTACTAGATGAATGAATAAATGATACAGGGAAGTTTTTAATCAATACTTGAATATCTAAACCTTGGTATATGAAAATTTTCAATCTTTGGAAGTGAAAGTAGGAAATTTTGAGGATTTTATTCCTAATTGAAAAGTGAGTCAAAGGCTATTTAAACACATCCTTAAACTTCAAAATGTTCTTGGGCAAAAGACAATTTAGTGGAGCATCTTAGAAATACTATACTTGCATATTCTGGTTGTAATAACCATCTCCTTAAATACAGGGTGAAGAATAATCATAAAATATTTTAACATAATTTTAAAATATTTCATAATTAAAGAATAATATTCAAAATCCATCATGTGCAAACCTAAAGTGCAATATGAGTAGCCAATGTCTTGAACTCATTCCTCAATACTTATTAGATCGTGTATTAGCAGTGAAAAAATACATGCTATCTGAAACAACCAAATATTTAGGATTCAGGACGCCTAACTGAATCTGGGCACTGCTTTGCTCTACAATTTCAGTTTGACATTTAGGAAATGAGAGAGTGGGAATATAGCTTGTAAATGAGTGCCTATATTTTTATTTGGACTGCTCTATGAGAAAGTAGTAACAATTGAGGTTCTCCATTTTCCCTGTCAGGTATATAAACCTCCTTCTTTTTTTTTTTTTTCTCTTAGAAAGATTGTGTACAGTTCCCCGGGGAAGACATGCTGCTGATTAAACTTTGGAAATCTATTCATATGTGACTCTAGGCAATCCTGACATGCATTCCCTCTCTTCACCCATTTCCTTTTCCCCTAAGTGTTTAGTAGTTGAGTTAGTTTCAGTGCCAAAGATGGCATTGAAAAATTGAGGAAGGGAAGGTAAATTTCACAACCTTGTTCCCTTTTAGTTTTTATAAACATTTTGAGAAACAGCAAAGCTGCTCTATCCTCCCCAGATGGCTCATACTCCATCTGTCCTCCATGCTTGAGTTCCTGCTATTAGAATCCTTCCACTGCTTTCTTTGAACTATTCACTAATAATTTAAATCTTAAATTCTCTATATTGAGAGGAACCTTGACTTGGGGAATGATGAATAAGACTAGAACTCAGGAAGACCTGGGTTCATGTCCTAATTTACATACTGGTTATTTAACGCTATATTTAATCCTATGATTTTCAAAATGTCCCCTCCATCCCCCAAATCTCTACCCTAAAAGTTGCAGACCAGATGCCAATCTGCATTAGCAAAGGGAGTGTCCCCACTCTCAGTTCCCTATGCCAAAGTAGTCAATGAACAGGCATTTAATAAATGCGTGAAATGTGTTAGGTGTTAGGGAAAAAATATAAAGAATGAAACAATTCCTATTATCAAAAAAATTACATTTTAAATAGGAGAAAAAAAGTACAAAACAGTTAAATACAGTATGTACTAATGGAATGTGTGGTCCAAGAAACATTCTAAAAATCTTTATATTCTCTTCCAAACAACGACCAATCCCACATAGTCTGCAATGCAGATAGAAGTGGACAATAAGTATTGCTATGGGACACATCTTGATAGACTGATATGATAGACTTGATGTGGGGCTCAGAAGGAGTTATGTGTTACAAACATAATATAAATCGAATATACTTGACAGAATGGATGAGCTTTTTTATGGTCTACTACTTAATTACCTGCTCATTTTCGCCACTTGTATTTCTAGGCAAATCTAATACCATTAAATTGAAAGTGTTTTCTTCCTTAGGAACCCAATGGATTTTGTTGCTTTTGTTAAGTATGAGGAATACAGTTAAATAACTGTGATAGGTTCAACAAAATTGTATGCATGCAAGCAGAATTTCAAAAGGTCTACGTGTGGCAATTTTTCACATGGGGGATGAATTAGGATGTTTCCCTCATCTTAAACACTCAGACACTAAAATGACCTTGTGATCTCATCAATGTGTATGAATATGAATGATCTCCAATGACAAAGATCACAATCAATCCATGCCTACTCATCATGTGAGACTTTCCATGTGTTCCCGAAGTTCTCTAGATAACAGGATGCTGATGCCAATCATATATTTTTATCTTTTCTTGAAGTACTGTACTTACTAATTTTTCTTTTGGGTCTCCAGGTCTAAATCAGACCAATAGAAAGATTTCAGCCTATGAGGTTACTCAAATGGAGATAAGCTTTACTTGCAGAAGAGCACATAATCAATGTTCTGTCTCCTGATTGGTCATGGTAAGAATCTGATATCTCTTGTAAATCAGAAGTCTTTCATATTCTGAACTTTGTATGACAATTATTCTGTTCTGACAATCTTGGTACTTCCTACAATGGCTTTTGCATGCTCTCTGAGAGAAGGTATGTCTTCCAGCATACTGGTTAAGAAACTTCATGTAGAAGACAGATTACAGATTGAGAGGACAAGAAGGAGAAGATTCTTGAATTAATTTAGTCAAAATTATATCCAAAAGGAGCAGAGAAAAAAGGCACATGTAAGGAAGCAAAATAAGTCAGAGAATTAGGTAACAATGGGATCCAGGAGTGCAGACAAAAATCAGAGATACGAATTAAGGCTGCTTGATACAAATGGTCCATAGTTGGAATAGCTTATGGGAAAATTGTTGTAACTATGGTTGGGCATCTATTTGGGCTTCATCTGGAGTTCACTGAGCTAGCCCTTCCTTGTGTAATTCCCAACTGGTCTACTGACATTACTTTATCTCAATATTCTCCAATATTAGGGATAACTGTGAGGTAGTTGTGTGCGTGCATGCGTGCGTGCGTGTGTGTGTGTGTGTGTGTGTGTATGTGATATGAAGAATGATAATGGTTTATAATGGCTTGAAAGGCTCTCACATAGAACATGGAATAACACTTATCCATTCCGTCTTCACCTATTACAATGAAGCAATGATGTGAAGTAGGGGGAACGACTTACTACCAATTAGTGCTGGAATGGGTTGCCTTGGAAAAGGTCTTCAAGGAAAAGCTCAATTGTCACTTACTGGATGTGTTGCACTGGGTATTCTTTTCAGGTATGGGTTGAACTACATAGTCATTATCCCTGTCCAGTTTTCACCCCATCTTTTGATTCTTGGCATTTTCACTGACTTTCCCCCATGCTTGGAATATAAAATTTTCTTCATCTTTTCTTCTTAGCTTCCCTGTGTTTCTTCAAGTCAATCAAGCAATCAATATTTAGTTAATGTCTATGATGTCCCAGGCATTGTAGTAAGTGCTACAGTCACACAAAAGCAAAAGATTGTCCTTGCCTTCTAAGAGGTCAGAATCTAATGGAGGAGAAAATGCACACACATGCATATACATATTCTTATATATACAAAGCATGCTACAGGATAATTAGGAAATAATTAGCAGAAGAAAGGCACTGGAATTTAGCATCCTAGGGAAAAAAACCAAAAAACATGTTCTCCAAGAAGCATTTCCTCTTCCCTACTTAATGTTTCCCTCTGATTATTATCTCCAGTTTGACCTCTGTATATCTTGATTGTACATAGTTTTCATGGGTTCTCTGCCATTTAAAGAGTCAACTCCTGAAGGGTAGTGAGTGTCTTTTACCTCATTTTTTTTTTTTGCATTTTCAGTGTTTAACACAATGCTTGGCACATAGTAGATGCATAAAAAATACTCATTGATTTAGTAACTCTCAGATTACGTGAGTCAGTATCAGAGCTATTGGTGAATATATTATTCTGGATTTGAAAAATATAAGATTATGCAAAGTGATTGATGACTTTTTGCGTCTAACATTGTTTTAATGCTGGTATACATGTTTATTACAAACTATTTTGCTTAAATAATTGACTTTGAAAACAAAGCTCTTCTCAAATTAATATAGTCTTCTATGTCCACCTCACCCCAAAATTTTCAAATCTACACAGATACTTTCATATTTATGGTGAGTTGTGAGATAGAAATCAATATGAGTTTGGCTTACTTCATTTATCTTCTACTTCCATTTTCAGTTGTCACCTTGCAAAAAGAAAAAAAAATCATTCTCTTCTGTGCACATTTCAGGATGGGAGCCATCATCAGATTTATCCTGGCAAACTAATCTTCAAAGTTATTAGTCATTAGCATTTCAGCAGCAATGTGTCTTTGGGGGAACATTGCAAGCAAGATTAAAAAAGATTCTCCTTATAAGCATTATACTCCAGAGAATCAGAAGAGCTATTGTTATACCTTAGGAAAGATTATTGATAATCAAAATTTTTGGTCTCAAGTTTGTGAATTACCCCCAAATGATTACTGGTATGCATTCTAGTCATTTAATTGCACCTTTGAGTAAAATATGTAAAGGTGGTATAACCTGAAAAGGAAGTGGTAAAGACAATTTTCAGCAATAATTCCAGATTCCCCCTACTAAATCTATCAATGAGACACACACACACACACAGAGATAGAGAGAGAGAGAGAGAGAGAGAGAGAGAGAGAGAGAGAGAGAGAGAGAGAGAGAAACTTGATGGAACAAATTCTGTCAATATTTAGATGTAAAGTCAAAATTTGAAGGGGCATAGAATGGTATATCCTTTCCTATCCCACCAGAGGTTATGAAAAATAGAAATGTTTTAAAGTAGTCTTTAATAAAAGAAATAAGCAATATTTGTTCATAATTCTTTAAGAAGTATAGTGAACACCAAAAATACTTAATTGATTTTATATACTTCATATATTTTTATATATGAAGTTTTTCAAGTGGAAATATCTCTGGGTAAAAGAATTGGGATAATTATTCTGGGGTCAGGGTGTTGGAGAGCTTCAAGCTGCTGGCATATATATGGTTACTGAGCATTGACTCAGAAGTAAATGTCCCAGGAGAAAGATACTTCAACGGGTAACAACAACAGCAAAAAATTTAAAAAGATCATACACATTCACAATTAGTATTTAAATACCCTCTTGTCATCTAAACAAAATAAATGGAATTGCCTTTTGGCTCCTCAATTAGATGATTAACTCCGTAAGGGCAAGGACAATCTTTCGTCTCTTTATATTCCAATTATTAGTGTCTGCTACATAGTAGATGTTTATAATAAATGGGGTTTTCTTTTTGACTGATTGATGGAATTTTCTTTACTTCTGCTTCACAAATAGGTTACAGAATCACTTGAGAATCAGAGACTTGAAAGAGGCCATATTAAGCTTGTTTAATCCACTCAGTTTACAGCTGAGGAAACTCAGGTCCAAAAGAGTAAAATGACTTAGGATCACACTGAACACTTTTAGTGTAGAAAATAGATGACTTTGGGGGATTTTAGGGTAAACTATGATCACTTTCAAATATTTGAAAAGCTATTATATGGAAAAGGAATTCAATTTATTCTGCTTTACCCCACAGTTCAGAGTTCAGGAACTGCACATTGGGATCACATCTGCAATTTCATTAGTGTAGGAAATTACCAGTGTGGAAACTTCTACAAACACATATAGTTAAATCATCTGCAACTTATACTGTTATAAAGTTGTATGGAGGCACTGAACAGTTCAAGGGTTACAGAGTGAAAATATTTGACTTGAACATAGTAACCGCTTTATGTTTGTTGAATTCAATTAGATATATGGATAGAAGGTTTAAGAGGAATAGACTTCCATGAAAGTCAGCATGTTTGCCCTCACTTATCTCTCTTATATATATTGTCCCAATTGTAGTGTGAATTCTTTGAGAGAAGAGACATTCATTTTTTCCTATTTTTAGAACTAATAGTTAGCGCAGTACCTAAGGAACCGTAAACACTTAAGAAATGTCTTTACACCATAATTTGTTCACTTGCTTTAGATTTTTGAGCAGAGTTTAGATAAACAACCTCTTATTAGGATATTGTAGGCAGAACTTTAGATAAGGTATAGGTTACACTAGATGCTCTCTGTAGTCCCTTACATTTTTAAGATGTTTCCATTCTTCTAAGAGCTTCAGATCTTCTCTAATTCCACCTCTCATCAAGATCAATCTCATCCAATGCATTATTCTCATAACACATTTTATTTGTCTTTTGAAATTCTACTCATTCTCAACAAATTCCTATCCATTCTTACTTTTCAGCCATTCTTCCTTTAAACTTCTTATTTTGATTAGAATTTTTCTCTCCAGAGGACATCATATCCTTGTCCACTAAAGATTATTCCTTCCCCTCTTCTCCCTGACTCAAAAGTTCATCAAACTTGCTTCTCACTGCCAGGTCCAGATTATTCAACTACTACCAGCCCTCAATGATGTTTTATATGTTGAGTTCCTTTCAGTCTGTATACATATCATCCTTTCTTCATTTCTGGTAAATTCACCTACCAATATCTAGAACAGTTTTGATATTCTCTGGGACTTTTCTATCTGGCTAATATTATTACTCCTCATCCTATCCCTTGCCACCTGACTCAGGAATTCAATATTTGTGTTAATGACTACTGGTTAACATGACTTCTTTAACCTCCTCAAATTCAATGACGTTCTTATTAGACTAGCTTCCATCACATATTAGCATGATCACACTTTCACCTTACAGTCCCTTGGAGTTGCACCATCGGTGAGATCTAGAAGTTTGAAATACCACTATCCAAACAAAGCCCCTATGTTATACTGCTTCCTTCACAGTAAACTGGTTATGTAGCCTTAGGATATCTTCATTCTTATTCTGTCCTTCCATATGTCTTATTCTTACTTCATTCAAATTCAGATCTAGAGTTAACTCTATGGTCTAGCACTTTAAGATATTGTATTTTATTTTCCCCTAGAAAACTCCTACTATGTGATTTAAAATACATGCATACACACATGATATATACACAAATGCATAGGTACATTTTATCAGTAAGCACCCCAACATACACTGGGGGTGCCTGCTATCACAGATTCTTAGATCTGCATTCATCATCATAGTCCAGTGGCAGGACAGAGTCAAGACAGCTGGCTATGATGACTCTGGAGGAGAGAGTGAGGCTGATGACTTCGTGCAACTCTTCCAGACTTTAATTTACGCATGAATAAAAAGACATCACCTGTATTATGTTACTATTATACCTCAAAGTCCTGTGGTGACAGACAAGTGATGAAGCAGCAGGTATGGATATACTGGGAACTGGAGTCACAACCCTGCACACAGATAGTCTAGGCCATAGGGTCGTTTCTTACTGGAAGCATCAGTGGGACTAGGCAGTCCCCTAGGTGTCTGAGCAGATTTTTAAGGATTGCACCACTCACCTCCTGGTGTGTGGAAGGGGACTAGAAAAGGTGCCCTAAAAATTGGCTACTTACCCAACCCTAGCCTGATTACCATGGCAGGCGGGGAATCCCACTCTGTGGTCGAAACACAAAAACATGTACAAAATGTACTACAAAGATGATTCCACTCACCATCCGCACGTGGAACACGAACACATTTATAGACAACACAAAGTCCAGCAAACCTGAAAGATGAACTGCTCTTGTTGCAAGAGAACTCAACAGGCATTGCATCCAAACAGCAGCCCTGAGTGAGGCTGGCAAATGAAATCTAGCTTACTGAAGTTGGAGCTGTTTACACATTTTTCTGGAGTGGCCACAGTGAAGGGGAGCACTGTGAAGCTGGCTTAGGTTTTGTAATGAAAACTAATCTATTCAGCAAGCTGGTATGCCTGCCAAAAGGAGTGAATGACGGCTCATGACAATGTGATTGCTACTTGCAGGAAAATGCCATGCCACCATCATCAGTGCCTATGTTCCCACCATGACAAACTCTGATGAGGTCAAAGAAAAATTTTATGAAGACCTAGAGACCCTTATCATTGATGTGCCAAAAGAGGACAAGTTTATAATTCTGGGTAACTTTAATGCTAGAGTAGGCTCAGACTACCAGACTTGGCAGGGAGTCCTAAGGAGGAATGGAGTTGGAAACATCAATATCAATGGTCATTTACTGCTGAAGACTTGTGCATCACATGATCTTCTCATTACCAACACTGTTTTCCATTTATCTAAATGCAATAAAACTTCATGGATGCATCCTCGCAGCAAACATTGGCATCTAATAGACTATGTGTAAGGAGAGGAGACAGACAAAATGTTAGAGTGACAAAGGCAATGTATGGTGCAGAGTGCTGGATTGATCATAGACTTATCCACTCCAAGTCAAATATTTGCATATATCAAAAGTGCTGCCACCAAGGCAAAATGACTACCAGAAGAATTAATGTCAACAAATTAGAGCTCTTCTCTGAGTGTGAACAGTTCATTTCTAACTTGGAGGGAAAGTTGAGCCAACACACAGTTGGCAACAGTGGAGGAGAAAAAGAGTGGGCAGCTTTCAGAGATTTGGTGCACAACACTGCATTTGCTCATCTGGGCCAGAACACTCACAAATACCAAGACTGGTTTGATGAAAATGATGGGTAAATCCAGAAACTGCTACATGAAAAATGAGAACTCAACACAATTTTCCAGTAGGATAGTTCATCCATCTCTAAGAAGGCAGCATTTAATTCCATCCAAAGTAAAGTACAAACAAAGCTTAGAGAGATGCAGGATTCCTGGCTCAGTAAGAAGGCAGATGAAACTCAGTTCCATGCTGATAGTAACAATCCAAAGCAATTTTACGATTCCCTGAAAGCTATTTGTGGAGCAAAAACCTATGGTGCATCACAACTACTCAGTACTGATGGAGCCACATTGATCAGTGATAAGGACATCATCCTAGAGAGATAAGTTGAACACTTTCATAGTGTTCTCAACAGACAATCATCGATCAATGCTGAGACCATTGACCATTTACCTCAGGTTGAAGTCTATCCCTCCTTAACTAAACTTCCAATGGAAGCCTTTAGGCTCCTTTCATGTGGCAAAGCACCTGGTCCTGATTTTATTCCAGCTGAGATTTAAAAGATAGGGGGACTATTGCTCGTACAAAAGCTGACTGAAATTTTCCAGGTTATATGGCAAAATGAGATTATTCCCCAGGAGTTCAAGGATGCCTCCAATGTCCATCTCTATAAAGGTAAAAAAAGGAATAGATTGTTCTGCAACAATAGCAGGGGGGTCTCTCTTTTAGTCATTGCTGGCAAGATTCTTGTGAGAGTCCTACTTAATAGGCTGAACCTACACCTGGAAGATGGTCATCTCCCTGAGAACTAGTGTGGCTTTATAAAGGTCCAAGAAACAGTTGATATGGTGTTTGTTGCCTGACAACTACAGGAGAAATGCTGGGATCAGAACAGATATCTATACACAACATTTGCAGATCTGACCAAGGCCTTTGACACTATTAGTTATGAGGGTTTATGGAAAATTATGTCAAAATTTGGTTGCCCAGAGAAGTTCATCAGCATTGTACATTAATTTTATGATGGCATGTTTGCTTGGGTTCTAGATAGTGGATAGCTCTCATGCCTTCCCAGTCACCAATGGAATGAAACAGGGTGATGTGCTTGGTCCCATGCTTTTTAGCATGTTATTTTCGGACATGTTGTCAAATGGTTTCAGTGAGGATAAATGTGCCATCATGATCAACTACCGTACCGATGATAAGTTTTTCAATTTGAAAAGGCTACAAGCCAAGACCAAAATTGGTGCATGATCTTCTGTTTGCAGATGATTATGCACTCAGTGCAGTCTCTGACCCTGAGATTCAACAAAGTATGGAACAATTCTCTGCTGCCTGTGCTAATTTTGGTCTAATAATTAACACCAAGAAAACACAGGTGCTCCATTAGCCACCACTACACCACCCATATGTGGAACCATTGGTTACAATAAATGGAGAAGTTTTAAATACTCTGGATAAGTTCACTTACCTTGGTAGCGTACTTACCAGGGATGTACACATTGCCAATGAGGTTGATGCATACATTGCCAGAGGAATCTTGGTGTTTGGAAGGCTCTGAAGAAAAGTAAGGGAGAGAAAAGGTAATAGACTGAGTTGCCAGACTTAAAGTCTACAGAGTCTTTGTTCTGACCTCATTGTCAGTATTATTTGTATGTCCATGAAACATGGACAGTCTACCAGCACCACACCAGGAAACTGAATCACTTCCATTTGAACTGTCTTAGGAAGGTTCTGAAGGTCATCTGGCAGGATAAGCTACCAGACACTTGCTCAAACTAAAGTGCCAAGCATTCAAACTATGCTTCAGAGAGTATAATTCCAATGGGCTGGCTACATTGTTTGAATGCAAAATGCACCCTTGTCAGAAAGACTGCTTTATGGAGAACTCATATGAGGCAGGTGATCACATGGTGTTGAGAAGAAGCAATACCAGGACACTCTCAAGTTCTGTCTCAAGAACCTTGGATTTGATTGTGGACATAGGAGACACTGACACAGGACTGCTCAGCATGGCATGCCCACATCAGAAAAAGTGCTTTACTCTATGAGCAAAGCAGAATTGAGACAGCACAAAGAAAATGGAGAAATCACAAATTTGGAGTATCCACCCCAAATGTTCATTCAGACTCTCTGTGCCCAGTCTGTGGTAGAACATTCTGACCTCATATTGTTCTGATCAGCCACAGTGACACACTGAAACTTTACTTTATCATGATGTCATTTTGGTTGTCTTTGCGAATGAAGGACAACAACCAACCAGATCTTCATTCATAAAAGGAAAGGCAGCTTTTGAGAGGCTAATAATCAAGCACATACATCAATCCTTTAGTCAAGCACATATATCATTCACCTAGTTCAAGGGGGCCAATACTCAACCCCAAAGTAATCAACAGACATGGCTTCCTCTGTCTGACCATAATTCAACAGATGGACAACTGTCTGACAAAAAATTACCAGAGAGGGAATCATAGCATCTGTTTTTCTCAAAGCCATGGGACTCTTAGCAGATTCCCAGAGTCCTCATCTGGCACTCAGACCTTATTACAAAAACCAAGCCCCAAGTAAAACCTCACCCTCAGATTATTTACAGCTTTTTTAGAGACAGAAGGCACTGCAACCCTTGAGATCCAGTGCCTCGTTAACAAAAGTTTTGGGTGTTCCTACAAATCTTCCCTAATCAAACTCCCCTTGATGGGCAGGCACATTAATGGGTGGGGAAGATCTTTAATTATATTAACAATACAAAAACTTATACTGTTTCTAGTTAAAGAAACTCTTCTTTCTGTACTTTCCTCCTATTACAGACTTTTTATTGTTAAAGGCAAGATTCAATAAGGACTTGATTATGCTAAAACAAAATGAGCAAAGTTCCTAATTTTACTTGCCATTACACACTTATGTATATATTCCAAAACATCTGACTACAGATCTAGAAAAGGAGGTGACTTTTTCCCAATTGATTTATGTTACATAACATTTTACTCCAGTTACTCCCCTCTTACCCCCTCCAAAGGCAATGCTCTCATACATCAATCTGCTCTGTAATTGTTGTGGTTGTTGTTGATCCTTTGTTTTCTAAAAGTACTAATGACCTCATGATGTTGGGGTCAGGGTACAGTGTGATCAGTTGTGGCTGCACCATAGCTCAGGCAGAAAGAGATTACTTAGAACATCTTAGAACATTTGGGATGGAGATGACTCTGGATTGTGCACCTCACACTTTCTTTATGCACTATAATTCTGATTTGATCATGCATTATACCACCTTCTTTGACGCAGGCATTTCATGCTAGATGGTCCTGTACCAGCATTTCCCATGTCTCACAATCAATACTAAAGTTCTTCAGAGAGTCCTTAAAAGTGTACTGATAGCATTTCTTCTGACCACTATGTGAACACTTGCCTTGTGTGAGTTCTCCATGAATTAGTCTTTTAGGTAAGCATAAAATTGGAACTCAGGCTATGTGGTCAGCCCATCAGAGTTGTGTTCTCTGCAGTAGAGTTTGAATGCTTGGCAGCTCAGTTCAGAAGATCTGTGTCCAGGACCTTATCACGCCAGTTATTCTTCAAATTTTGTCTAAGACAATTCAAGTGAAAGTGGCTCTGTTTTCTGCCATGACTACTGATAGACTATTCAGGTTTCAAAATGAAACCAATACAATGGCAAAGTCAGCACAATAGCTCTATAGGTCTTCAGTGTGGTGTACAGCTTAATTCCTTTTCTTTCTCACACTTTCTTTCAGAGCCTCCAAAACACTGAACTAGCTCTGGCAATACGTGCATCGACCTCAGCATCTATGTGGACATCCCTTGAAAGTATACTGCTAAACTAAGTGAACTTATCCATAATATTCAAAATTTCTCTATTTACTATGACCAGTGGTTCCATGTATGGATGATATGGTGCTGGCTGGTGGAGCACTTCTGTTTTCTTGTTGTTTTTCAGATCAAAATCTGGACAAGTGGCAGGAAGTTGATCCATACTCCACTGCATCTCAACCTCAGAGGCTGCCTTGAAGGCATAATCATGTGTGAACAAAAAATCATGCAATAACTCTCCCTCTCTTTTGATCTTAGCTTGCAGCCTTTTGAAGTTAATAACTTATTATCAGTACAGCAGGTGACCTAGATGCCATTCTCTTCTTGTTAAAGGAGTCTGAAGTATCACATAAAACATCATGCTCAAAAGCATGGGAACAAGCACACAGCACTTTTTTTACTCCAAAATTATTTGAGAGCATCATTCTTCAGAATCCATGTGAGCATGCCATTATGCAACTGTCAGATAATACTGATGAATTTCTCTGGACAACCAAATTTCACCATGATCTTCCACAAGCTCTTATAATTGACAGTATCAAAGACCTTGATCAGATCAACAAACATTGTGTATAGACTTATGTATGATGATCTGTGTTATATCTGTCTATTTGATTGTAAATTCCATGAGGGTAGAGAATGCTTCCCCCCCGGCCCCAATTGGGCATCTCTTTAACAGGTTTTTCAGGTCTGTGCACAGTAGTGTTCATAAATATTTGGTGAATTAAATAAAATAGAATTGCAGGTAAAGGAGGCAAACGTCAAAGAACAATGTATCAGTGCAAGAGTCTGATAGTACTAACTAATTTGACCGAATTTCATTATTTTTATGAACTATAGTACTGATGCTAAAGTTAATAAAAAGTAAATTTCTTTAAAATTTGAACTAGTTCCACACCATTAAATAGTCCATTTTAAATGTTTTTTTATCTTGTTAATGTGTCTGGTCTTTAATAGCTGCATTATCTGGAGATGGTTTGGTAAATTACTCCATAGCATTTTTACCAGCAGGAAACTTAGCAGGGTGTACAAAATAGATTAACTTTGTCAAATTTAAAAAAGGAAACAACAGATTATTTCTGCCAAATAATGAAAGGGAAGAATTGGGACATCTTGGGAAATGACCTCAAACTTAGATTGAAATGCAAGAAAAAATCCTCAGTTGTGAGGATTGGTACTGATGCCAACACCGGAGGTTTGAGGAGGAATAAAAGGTTTGGAATGGTCATTGTCATGAGTGGGAGAGAAAACCATGTGTGTGTACATGGGTGTGTGTGTGTGTGTGTGTATGCATCTGTGTGTAAAAGGAATGTTTTGCTCAAGTGTAGGCACAGTTAAAGGAACGTAAGTTTCTAGTGGATCCAATCAGTACAGTTTATGCTCCATGAATCAGCAAATAAAAAGGATTTAAGCTAGCAACTGGTCACAGAATTCTAAGGTTGGAATTTAGCAAAAGCATAAGGGTGCAAGAAGTTCTCTAGTATTTCTTAGAGTGAACTGATTAAACAAGGGGTAGAGAGATTAAATGATTTGCTGGAGGTCACAAAGCTAAATAGTGCCACAGCTGAGTTAAATAGAGGACACTCACAGCCCTTTATTAGTTTCTCCACCAAAAAACAATGTTTTCTTGGAAGGAAATGTTCCCAGTTACAATGTGTGAAGAACAAAAGGATAATAGTATTAGAATAAAGTTTTAGACATTCTATTTTCAAATTAAGGCAGTGCTATTGGGTCTCTAGGTGTCCAAGACAGAAACTGAATTCCGAAGGGTACTAGAAGTGTTATTTTGTGACCATACATGAAGACAGTTTTCAGAGTTGAGGAAATGGGTTAGGGATATGCAAAGATGTTTGAGAAACAGAAGAACAGATAAAGTCTTTACAAAAGAAAATCTTCAGTCATTCAACTTGTTACAACTACTGTAAATTCTCTGGTTATATCAGTGGTAGGAGAAAAGTTAAAGTGATTTTCTCTACTAATGGCTGAATTCTTTGGACACCAGGGAGAGTTTAAGGCCTTAATATTCAGACTGGTACTTTCCACTTGTGTGACCTTGGTGAAGTTCTTCCTCTCTGAGCTTGAGTTTCTTGGAGGTCGAACTCGATTTTGTGTCAGATCTCATCCACCTCCAAATCCCTATTTGCCAGACTATGTACTGAATATTTCCCTATAAAGGTGAAAAGAATTCCTTGTACTTCAAGAAAAAAAAATGCTATTTTTAGTATGTTTGTGTATTATTCCACAGAAAAAAAAGAAAAAAAATTGGCTCATTCTCTCCAATTTCTTAAACTCTCTGTACGGGAGGCAATCTTTGTATTTAAATAGTTGAGATCATGACAAGTTCAATTAATGACAGCTCACATGCAAAAGTTTTTTTTTTTTTTCCATTTTGCACTGAACTGAAGGCTAGCTCAATACTAGGATGGACTTTGTCTAATTTGATAAATTCTTAACAAAGTCAAACTATTTTTATGTAAAGAATTTCTTTTTTAAAATTTTCACTTGGGAAAATAATCGATGCACTACATCAACACGGTCAATATGTATATTTTCACTGGCTTGAGAATTCTAATGACTGAAAGATGACTTAGTATGTAGTAAGCATTTAATAAATGTTTATAAGCTGACCTATTAACAGTAAATTTTCTGAGTCACTGTGGACAAATAAGTTTGTTATTGTTTGTTTGTTTGTAGGTCAACAGCTATAAGAAGTCTTGAAGATCATAATCAATATGTGAGATATTGCTGGATTACTTCATTAAATTCTTACAAAATTTCTCACATAAAATGTGATAATTATTTTACAGAGATTTGTATTTTTATATTCAGTGTTTTCTTGATTATAAATAAAATTTTATATTTCATAACTATAAATAAGTAATTTAAATATTAATTTGTCACTTTGGGGGTTCAAAATTTCTCATTGAAATAATTGTAAGCACATAATGAGTAAATCTAAAAGAATATTATCAATATTATATTAAATGTTCCTAAGGATTTACAATAGCCCCACCACTACCACCACAGGGTTTCACAGAATAAAAATAAAATTAGGACATGATATACTCGATGATCTTATAGATGGTTTATTTATTACTACCATTACTTAATAAAAACTCAAATACATGATAAAAAAATTGAAACAAATACAAAATAAGAAATGACAAAAAAGCATGTCATATGCACAGCTGAATGTAAGGGAGGATTCAAAATATATAACAATAAATTTCTGTTTGAAGAAAGTTTATATAATAAATACTATGCATTATGTTGATAACTGTCCATCGTTTCTTTGCTTCCTTGTAAGTTTTCTTTTGTTCTTTGCTGTGCATTTTTTACTTTGTTCTCTTTCCACCCTTCCTTTCCTCCCCCAAGCCTACAATTAAGCCTGGATATATTTATATATGGATATGGATATATACTTACACACATATATTATGCAAATATATATATAGACATATATTTTCCCTAACAAATTCTATTTCTGATCTTTGCTTTTGTGTTTGTGAACATCTCTCATTTCCTATCCCTTCTGATTTATTCTTGAGTTTATTTTATAAAGTAAATTCTCTGCTGGCACATTATCCTTTGGTAAAAAGAGGAATAGACAACTTTTATCCTCAAGCATAAGGCACCTCCCCTCTTCCACATTCTATCACCTAAGGACCTTGCCTTATACTTTTCAGAGAGCATTGAGGCCATTCACTGTGAGTTCTCTTCATCCTTTTCTTTTAATCTCTAAGCTACTTGATACCATACCACACTCTTTTACTCCTTAAATGGAGTACCTCTTTTCCTTCTAAAGGCCAAATCTTCTACTTGTCTCCTAAAATGTATTTCCTCTCATCTTCTCCAACAGATTTTTCATTCAACAGATGTTTTATGTGTCATAATATAGTATTGGGGATTTCTGTTTTACTCCTCCTCCTCTAGTCTATGCGTGGAAAATGAGATTCAATGACAGAGAAGATTTCTTCTGTCCACTTCTGATTCAAAAAGTGATCCCAACCTGAGGAGTCTGTTTGGATTTCAGAAAAACCTGGAAAGACTGACCCAAACTGTGTGAGCAGAACCAAGAGAACATTGTACACAATAACAGCAACAGTGTGAGATAACCAACTGTGATAGATTTAGCTCTTCTCAGCAATACAATGATCTAAGAATTCCAAAAGACTCATGATGTAAGATGTTATCCACATCCAGAGAAAGAAATAGGGACGCTTCACAACATTACTAATATGGAAATATGTTCAATATGATTGTGCATGCATAGCCTATATCAGATTGCATGCCATCATGGGAAGGGGGAGAGGAAAGAGGAGGAAGAATTCGGAACTCAAAATCTGATAAAAGCGAATGTTGAAAACTAAAAATAAACTGTAAAAAAATTTAATGAAAAAATTAAGAAAATATGAGGAATCTATTAAGACATGTCTTAATTTACCTTTTTCATGATTTCAAATTCATTCAAAGCTAGGGAAGTACAAACTGCATGGGGAAAATGCTCTATAAAGTACCACAACTTCTTGAATTAGTATGTCCTCTTCAAAAGTGCTTATATGATGACTTCAAAGTAGAGTGCTAATTTTTTATTGTCTTTACTTATTTTAACAGAAATGGTTCCCTATTACTATGAGCCCTTGTGTGACTTTGATATTTACGATATAAAGAGCAATGGTATCATTCATACCTCTAGAGCTTTATTTTCTAAACACCATTTCAGCCTAGGCACTTTCAGAATCATTTGACTACAACTGAGACCAGAGGAGAGCTAAACTGTACTCTTGCTAATTTATCATCAATGGACCAGAAAGATATATTTCAAATTGCAATTTCACTTTCAGCCTCTATTAAATGGGCTCACTTTTATTCCTGACTCTTTTCCATTTGTATATTTTAATCACAGTAAGAGATCCACAAATAATACACTCTGAAATATATCCATAGCTCAAGAAGAACTTTTAAGACAAATCATCTATAGATTCTCTCTCTTATTATGTATACACACACACATATACATACACACTATATATATGTATACGTATATGCATGTATGCACACATATGTTAAGTTACAGAGAAGGTGCTGAACTTCATTAGCAGAAGAAGTTTCCTTACCAGGAACTTCTTTTTGGTCTCTCCTTATTCTAATTCAACTTCCATATAGCTGCTGAATGGAGAAAAATATATGTCTTAATGTATTGTATTGCATATATTTAATGATAAATCTGATATATTAATATACACATATGAATATATTTATATCATTTGAGGTTTTTTTAAATAGGAAATGGAAAAATTGAGAACTGATTTAATTGTACCTCCTTTAAAGAATGACTTGATACAGAGAAATTGTCAATAAAAAAATCATATCCTATGCTCTTTATAATATCATACTTATGATAAAGCATAAGTCTAACCTTAAAAAGTCATTTTGTTGACTATTTCTTGTCTAAATAATTTGATTAAAACAAACATAACAATCTTCCAACATTTATGAAGTACTTGATGTTGGAAGAACACCCTAGGAAATGCAGTTTTGGATAAAAGATAGTAATTGACCCTAGAAAGTTGCAATCTCTTAAGTACCTTCCAGCTATCCTAGAAAGACAATATTTTGATTCTTAAAATTTTTCCTAAGACTCTTCCAAATTATGATACTTTATGATCCATCAATGATGGTTTCTCTTCCTATGAGAATTTAAGACTGGTCCTGCCTTAATGCTGCTCACCACAGCTTATTTAATATCCTTTAATTCCAGGAACCTCATTAACAATGTTGACACTTGGTAAATAATAAAAGTGATATGACTTTTAAAGACTGCTTGACATTTTTAATTGCAATCATGTTTGGAAGTTACTCAGCAGTCACAGAAGATAAACCTTGCAATTTCTGCTATTTATTGTGTATTTTACCCAGTAAAATACATCTTATGCTTTCTAAAACTTTATCTCTCAACAATGGTCAAGACTTATTATGGTTGGATATATATATATATATATATATATATATATATATATATATATATATATATACATACATACATACATACATACATACATACATACGTACATATGCCTTCTTTCACTGATTATCAGAGAGCAATATTCAGGCCTGGGAGAGAAAAGGGATAGAAAAGAAAGAAATTAGTAGTTATATTTGCAGATGAATTTTGTGCCAACTATCTGCTTCCTTCAGAAAATTAGGAATGCCACAGTCAGGAACTTTGACAGTCATTGGGATGTCAAAAATACTTTGGTATTGAAGGTAAGGAGCTTATTTATTGAGACCCATAGCCAAATTTACAGGATGAATAGCCTGTACCTAGGCTGAGAAGCACCAGACCTTGATGGACAAACATCCATTGACTCTTCTAGGAGCAAAACGCCACTTACAAATCCCAACTGGGTCACTTTTGGCCTGTGTTATTTTTAGCATTTAGATTTTTCACTGTCTCTGTTACATCTGCTTAACTTGGTAACACTGAGTGAATATTCTTGTTCATGGCAGTGATGGATACAATTAAAGTTTGACATTAACAGCTTGACTTGTTATTTAAATCATCTGAGACATTTTTAGAAATGCTTCATCCTGTCAAAAACCTAGGTTCTTTCTACAGTTCTGCATTTTCCCTGTTTCCCTCCCCTTCCCTAAAAAAGAATGAAACAAAGAAAAAAGAAAGGAAGGAAGGAAGGAGGGAAAAAGAGAGGAAGAACTCTGAAATCATAGAAATCCCATTCTCAGTTCCTTAGAAATTTTTCCTTAAATTTTAATATTTTATAGAAACGTCTGCTTTTCTTTGAGGCCAGTGTTTACCACTGGACACTCTCCAACCTTGGCACTGATTTCCTTCCAAGCCCTATGGGCACCTTAGTCTCAGCTGCTGCTTTTGTTTGTTTTTCAGTGTCTGTTTATTTTAATTGCCTTGGCCTCATCTCCATTACTTTACAAGGTGAAAATAAAGAAGAAAATGTGGAGAGATGTATGTGTTTCAAAAGTCTTTAATATCAGGTCTGTGTTGTAATACCATTTTACAAAGGCACTCGCTACTAAAAACTCAGATTTTATTTTTAAACCCCAATAGTTTCAAAGCTATTACAGAATTTCTTCCCTGTCCATAATTCTTTCAAAAGAAGAACAAATAGAAATACTATGAAACCAAAAGAAAAATGAGTAATGAAAATATAAGTGATTGACTGTGGACTATACAAAGAAGAGTAAAACATGTGACATTTGTATGACGTATTAAAAACTCAAATTTGTTTTTTAACCTGAAATTGTTTTAAAAAAATATTGAATTTAACCCCCTCCCCACTTAAATCTTTCAAAGGAAACACAAACCAAGTAGAAATATAATGAAACCAACAAATATGTGAGTATGAAAATCTGAATGATTGGCACTATGGCATATACATAATAGCAGAATAAAATTTAGAAGGGAGGATAATCTGTGTACTTGAACACAGAAAGTATCATTCAAGTATCATAGAAAAAGTATGAAGTCCCATTGGACTTCAGAGGAGGAAAATGTTATAACTTGCTAAAGGTATCATTTATGCCTTAAATAGGGATAAAAATTGAGCAAGTAGAACTTGGAAAGATTTATACAAGTAACATTAAGCATTATAAGACATAGAAAAGTTTCAGATGCATTATTGTGGTATAAAACAAAGCTGGAAAGCTAGGCTGGTATATAAAAAAATGGAAATATTTTGTATGTTGGAGGAAGATTTTTGGACATAGTTTGTTCAAAGATAGCAAGCCATTGAAAGGTCTTGAGTTAAGGATGTCATAATCAGATATTTTTGTATATAATATGGACACTTTCATTTGAAATTTAAGTTCTAATCCTATGTTTAATCTTGTGTGTGTGTGTGTGTGTGTGTGTGTATGTGTGGAGGAGGAGGAGGAGAAGGAATAAGACGGAATGGGGTTCCTATTTAACTCTCATCTATATTTGATCATTCAGGGCATTTTGTACCTGTAAGATTGTGAAACTTTACTTAGGCTAGAGGGGTCTTACATGAGTTGGTAGGAAATTCTGACTAGCCTATCCTTTCCTTTGAACAAGAGTTATGGTCTAGAATTGTCAAATCAAAAAGATTCCTATAAAGAAAAAAAGTCTGTACACCTAAAAAATGAATTCCTTCCTTGCTTAACTCTTTGTGAATGGATTGGAGAAGGAAGAACCTGGAGGCAATGACACCACTTAAAAAACTATGAAAACATCTAAGTGAGAAGAAAGAGGAGGACATTCTTTAAATATGTATCTCTAAATGGCTTTATATCTTTTACATTGGATCAGGTTATTTTAAGACTTTTTACAGCTATTAACAACAAGTATGTTCACAGCTTCTAAACACCTCTTCAAGGAACTTAAGCAGTAAGTACTCCAATCTTTGGAGACTGTGGGAAAAAACTGGTTACTCAGAAGATCTGATTTCTAGCATGAGCTCTGGTAACTACCAGCTGTCTGACCTTGGGGAAATTACCTAACTTCTAAGAACTTCTATATAAATTTCTACTATGACACTAATAATTTCTGTCCTACCTAGTTCATAGGGATTATATGAAGCTCAAACTAGTTCATTTAGCTAATAAACACTTATTAGGTGTTTCTATGTATAACAGACTGTTAGACATTCAACTTTGCATCTGCTATTCTGCTGGTTTCGACTTCCCAGACCAAAATAGGGTATGCCTTCGTGTCTCATCTTCTCTGCTACCATTGCTTTCTTGCTTCCTTTTATATTTTGTCTCCTCCCATTAGTTTGTAAGCTCCCTGAGGGGAGGGAGTTTCATTTTATTCATTGTATCCCCAGACTTAGCACAATCTGACACGTAGTAGGTGTTTAATAATGTCTACTGGATTGGGCACTAGGGAAGATAGGAATTTGACATAAGACACTATGAGAATAGTAATTATTCCTGTTTTATAGTATTTTAACTGTTTTCCTTCCAGAACCCTGTAAATACTCTAAATGAAGAAACTGAGAAATAATAAACTTTATTGACTTGCCATGTTAACACTGGTGGTGTCTGGAGTGGAATTGAGCTTATAGTAGATTCCCTAAATCCACTACGTCTTTCACTATGTCATGTGGCCTTTATAGAACATAAAAGCTAATAGGTAACTATAATATCCCACATAACACAATGACTACATTAAAGATAACTAAATTAAATGCATTAAAATAGTTCTGTAAACTAAATACCATACATATATGAAGGAAGATTGTGATTATTGTTCCAGGAAAGAAGTTGAGACATTGAATGATATTTTGTATAAGATCCATGGAATTCTGAGATAAAACAATCTCTCCAGTGTTTTTAAAGATTAAAAACACAGAAAAAGTTAATCAGATGATTTATTCATCTGCATAACACCACCTAAGTCATCAGAGTTTTCTCCCTCTGAGGGCTACCTTTTCTCAGAATATAACTAGCTCTAGGTTTCATAAAATAGAAAATAATAAAAAGTCAACAGGTCAACAGACAGGAAATCATATTTGAAATGAACTTCACTTGTCGCTTCTCCTTACTGACAAAAGTCAGATTACAGAACTATGCTAAGAAATCAGTGTGCTTTTATTAATGATGATAGATTAATTATGTACTGCACCCCACTGAACATTTCATTTATACATAAACTCTCTGGTGTGCACAGTGGTTTTTAATTTGAATATTTATTTATTTATTTTTGTTTCAGTATACATTCAGTAGCACATCTGCTCTGCGACTTTCTTACAGATGTTTCTCTGCTGGCCTGCTCCCAGACTGGATTCCATCCCATTTTGACAGAACAATAATGAGGGAATGAGAAGCACTACACCTCATCCCTTTTCCCATATGTAAATGTAAAGAAGATGAGAATATTTTGAATCTGAATTTTGTAGGTTCTGTCAGTGAAGTGTGTGAACAAATATAGGAACATATTGTACTTACCTCTATGAAGTTATTAAACCCCTCTTTATCACCACCAGGAGAGGGAGTTTTATTTTTTCTTCTAATTATTCTATTGATCAAAAGACATTCAGATTTAGGCATTTTGGATTTTGTTGTAGAAAAACAAGGGAAAGACAATTTAATTGAGTTCAACAAACATCTACTAAGTACCAACTGATGTTAAGTTCATAGTCCACATAATCCTTTTCCTCAAGTTACTTGTCCTAAGGTCACATAATTAAAAATAGAGATAAATTATGGCATATATACATAGAACATTTTAATAGTTAGCATCTATGTAATCCAATTTAAAGTTACCCATATTGTTTTATCTGATCCTCAAAGACCCTGTGAGAAGAGCGCTATTATTATCCCTGTTTTTTACAAATGGAGAAACTAAATCTGAAAGAAAGTAAGTGACTCACCCAGAGCCACACAGTTAGTAGGTATCAGGGAGGATTTGATCTCAGATTTTTCTGACTGTAAGTTCGGAGCTCTGTGCAATATAATTTCCCAAGTCCTTTACATCCAACATCTCTTTTGATTCTCCCAACAGTGAGATAGGTAACATGCTAAAAACATAGCATTTAAAAGCACTCTCCTAAACCTAAACATGTGAAATGGGCTATTATTTTTATTTTATGAATGGATAAACTGAGATTCACAGAGCTCAAATGACCTGGATATCAAGCAAATTATAAGGGTGCGAGTGGTAATTTAACCTAGGACTTTTATCGGTCTAGTGTTTGTTCCATGCTACAATTTTGCCTCTTGTGAACATATGTTGAGTACCAAAAGAATACAAAAATGTACTTCAAAAATAGATAGTCTTGGGAAGCAGATCCAAGATAGTGGAGTATAGGCAGCAACCCAGATGAACTAACTCTCCTAACATTCACCACCAAACAACTTGAAAAGGGTCCTCAAATCAAAATTTGAAGTCGAAGAAACAACAAAAAAGTCATTTTTCTACTCTAAAACAATGTAGGAGTTTAGAAAAAGAGTTCTTTCATACTGGGATGGGAGCTTTACTGAGGAGCAGCAGAAGCACCAATGGGGGTGACTGTGATAGCAACAGCAACTTTGGGAACTCTCAGCTCAAAGGCTGGACAACTAGTCAGTAAGAGATGACAGGAGATCCATTGCAGGCACTCAGGGTAGCTGGTGATGATTGAAAACTTTATTGTTCATATATAGTTCTGCAATAGAATTCTAGGATGGAAAAAGGCTGCTGTGGTTGGTCATTAGGGAAAAGGATTCCTAGTCACAGTTCCAAGGCAGAGAAAATTATTATATGGCTATAGAAGGTGAGATTTTATGTGGGACTTGAAAAAAGCTAGGGAAACCAGAAAATGAAATTTTAAGTGAGATTTGTAGGAAGTGAAGGAAACAAAGAAAATGTACAAAAGGAGGGAGATAATTCCAGAACTGGAGAAAATGAGTGAAAATGCTCAGAATTCAGATATGGAGTATCTTGTATGAGGATCATCAAGGAGGCCAATTTTATTGGATTGTAGAGTACATGGGAAGTTGATGGGTCAAGATGGCAGGTTAGATGCAGCAACTCAGATGGGTTCTTTCAACATTTTCCTCCAAACTACCTTAAAATAATATGTCAAAGGAAATTCTGAAGTGAGAGAGTCAAGTCAAGGTCAGGGTGAGGCATTTTTCCAGCCTAAGAAAATTTAGGAGTTTAGCACAAGAAATTTTTGACATTGAGGTGGAGGTCTATCAGCAACACACAAGAGAACAGCAACAGTGGCCCCAGTAATAACAGGTGCTTCAGGAACTCTTAATTCAGGGATATGAGAGGGTCAGACTGATCAGAAAGATATTACAGGGAACCACTCACTGTCCCTGGGTACAGCTGGCACCGGTTGGCAACTTTATTGTCCATACACAGTTGTGGGTTGCCAAGCCTAGAGGCCTGTATTGGGCTACCCGAGTCTTTCTTACCTGTCCAGGTCTTCGGCTGGCCATGCCGGATGCACGTATGAGAGAAAGGATGTTCCAGAGTCAAACAGGGGTTGAGCTTTATTACAGGGTTTCGGTTACAAGTGCAGGGGGTCTTCTTTCTTAGGACGAAGAGGGGGAGATTTCCTAAGAAGGCTAAGCTTAAGGGATTGGAAGTAGAAGTACAAGAGGGGAGAGAGGGGGAGGGGAGAGAGGAAAGAAAAGAAGCGGAGCCTTACTTTTCTCTTTGGCTCCACACGTGCTAAGAGAGCTTTCTGGCTTCCTCAATCCTACTTAATCTTCAGCCACACAGTTTGCATCTCAATACCGTGCTGTTAGGTAACTAGGTGTGCTCCAATCCAGGATGACCTCGAGGGCAGGGAGACTCCACCCATCAGGTATCTCCGGGGGAGAGGTGGAAATACCCGAGCTAGCCGAGCTAGCTCGGTCTGACCTTCTCGAACCCCCGCTGTTCATGGAGGGCCTCGTAAGACTCTAAGATTTAGAAGTCCCACTTTTACCTGCCCGAGACTGTCCACACGGAATTGAGCTTCCAGTCCCAACAGTGGGTAACAATTCTAGGGTGGAGAGGAGTGTTGCTGGGCTGTTGTGAGAGAATATGTGCCCTGGTTACAGTATCAAAGCTGAAAGGAGCAGTGATACTTGTGGCTGCAGGACATCAGGGTCCTTCCTCAGCAAAGATCAATGTGAAGACCAAGAGTGATATGACCACACCTCTCCCAGGATCACACCACCTTGGAAGCACCAGGCTTGGAGACTTCCCAAGATTAACTCTAAAAACAGCAGCACAAAAAGAAAACAAAAGAAAACAAAAGCAAAACCATGAAACTTGAAAAAGTGCTTCTCTACCCCCAGGTGAGCAGAACCCAATTTTAATATAAAGGTCAAAGTTGACGAATAGTTTGGAACAATAAGCTAACAAGAAAAGTAGAACTTGATAAAAAAAAAAAAAAAAAAAAAAAAAAAACTTGATCATACCACACTGGCAGGAAAGACCAAGAAATAAATTCAAAAGACAACAACAATGTGAAAACAGCTACAAAACAAAGCCTCAAAGAAAAATACTAATTGGCCTCAAGCTAACCAAGAATTCCTGAAAGAGTTACATAAAGAGATAAGAGCAACAGACAAAAATTGCTTTGAAATCTTACACATGGAGGATAAATTAGAAATTTAGAAAATCTACTGATCACCTCCTGAAAGAGATCTCAAAATGAAAACTCCCAGGAATATTATAGCTAAATTCCAGAGCTCTCAGGTTCAGGGGAAAAAAAATATCAAAAACAGCCAGAAGGAAATAATTCAAATATCATGGAGCCAGAGTAAGGATCACATAAGATTTAGTATCCTCCATGTTAAAGTAGCAGAGGGATGGGAATATGATATTGCAAAAGGCAAAGGAGCTAGGGTTGCAACCAAGAATAATTTACTCAGCAAAATTGAGTATAATCATTCAGGGAGGAAATTGATATTTAATGAAAAGGGGCCTTTCAAGCATTCCTGATGAAAAGATCAGAACTGAATAGAAATTCTGACATTTGTACAAAAGATTTGAGAAGCCTAAAAAGGTAAATATGAGTGATCACAAGAGACTCAATGAAGTTAAATTGTTTACATTAATGGAAGATTATACATGAAACTCCTAAGAACTTTATTATTCTTAGGACTTTGAGGAATCTAAGAGAGGATGAGGCTGAGATGATTATGATGGGATGATCTACACATACACACACACACACACACACACACACACACACACACGTACAAATCAAGGGTGATAAAGAAAGATACACTGGGAGAAGGGGGAAGAGAGGTATAAAAAGTGGATAATTTTCTCATATAAAAGACGTTTCCAAGAAAGAGCTTTTATATGGAAGGAGAAAATGAAAGGGTGGTGGGCAGTGCTTGAACTTTACTTTCATTGGAATTGATTCAAAGAGGACAGAATACATACAAACATACATATGAGTGTATTCATGTATGTTTTCATACATGTGAATACATATATTCATAAGTGTGCATATGTGTACATAAATGTATGCATATATTCACATGTTTATGTAGATAAAGGTATAGATATATATGAACATATACACACACATATGTATGTGTGTGTGTATATGCAGGTATCCCCTCTGAATACATACACACAGTTGGGTACAGAAATCTATCTTGCCCAATAGGAAAATAAAAAGAGAAGAAGATAAGAGATATGGGGAATGGTAATAAAATGAAAGGTGGATTCAGCGAGGCAAAGGTCAGAAGCAAAACAGACTTTTAAGAAAGCAGTGGATAAAAAAGAGAAAAGGATAAATGGAAGAAAACAAGATAGCGAGAAATATATATTTAGTAATCATAATTGTGAAAGTGATGAGCTCACCCATAAAAAGGAAGCAGACAGCAAGATAAATTAAGAACTAGAATCCAACAAGATGTTGTTTATAAGAGATGTACTGGAAACAGAAAGACACACAGAGTTAAAATAAAGGGCTGGCGGAGAATCTGTTATGCTTCAGCTGAAGTGAAATAGATAGGGGTAGCAGTCATGATCTCAGACAAAGCCAAAACAAAATCAGACCTAATTAAAAGGGATAAGGATAGAAACTACATTTTGCTGAAAAACACCATAGAAAACAAAGTTTTATATATACATATATATATTATATATGTCACTATGTATAATATATAGTAATATATAATATACAATAATTAATATATATATTTTCCCATATCTACTCCAAGAAAAGCTTCATTTCTCAAATACATAGGAAGCTGAGTAAAATTTATTGAAAAGAAAACAAAAAAACAAACAAGGAAGCAAGAACCATTCACTAATATATGTTCAAAGAACATGAACAGGTAGTTTTCAGAATATAAATTCAAAATAATATACATAAAAATACTCTAAATTATTATTGATTAGAGAAATGTAAACTGTTGTTGTTTTTCATCCTTCTTTTCAAAGAAGATCCACGACATCATAAAGGTGATGTCTTGCTTGCATGTGAATCAGATATGAGTGGAACAGAGCTGTCAAAAGTCATCAGTCTCACTGTCTTCTCCAGAGTCATCAAAGTGCAGTGACAAGACAAGGGCCAAGACAACTGCCAATGGCCCAAGATGCATTGGATGACCTTAGTCTTTATAAATTAAGGTGTTTTTCAGGTCACAGTTGATCTGAGGTCACACTCATTCAAGGACCATGGGCTAGGTAAAAGTTGAGACAAAAGAAGGCAAAGCCAAGGCAGCAGAGTAGAAGCACAGACCTGCTGTAGCTCTCCCCCCAAGCCCATAAAATACTGGCAAAAATAACTCTAAACAAATTCTAGAGCAGCAGAAGCCACAAAACAACAGAATGAAAGAGATTTCCAGCCCAAGGCAGCCTGGAAGGCATACAAGAAAGGTCTATAACACCAGGAACAGAGCAGAGCACAGCTCATGGAGCACAGCCCAGCCTTGGCCACACTGCATGGCAGGGACAGGACAGGAGCAGGCCTCAGGAAGTGGAATCCCAGATAGTAGCAGTGGTTCCCAGATTCTTCAACCCACAAATGCCAGAGACAGTTTCAAAGGTCAGTGGGAAAGTTCTTTCACCTGGGTGAGAAGGAAGCAGGGTCCTGCCCTAGACCTGGCTCCAAGCAGCATATGCAACAAATTTCCCTTGCTTTAAGACAGTTCTTCTCCCATTCCTTCTGTCAACTAACTATTACTGGACCCTGGCTTCCCCAGTGACACAGCCTCCCTAGCCCCCTTTTCAAGTGCACTTGGTACCTTCACTCCTTGGCTTGGTTGTTGAGTCAGGGACTTTGGAACACTCCTTTCTCACAATTGCCTCTTCCATGTTCTCACTGGTGTTCTATTACCTAGTTACCATTCTTCTTTTGAAGTCCATGCTATTCATATGTATCATCCAATCAAAATTCTGGTACCTTTGTCTATAGAATCCCAGGTCACTCTATTCCTTTCTCTATGAGTTCAATACTCAGAATTTTTTCTATCTTCCCCAACTCCTGCCTTCACGTTTAGGGATTTCAGCATACACGCTGATTTTCCATCAAATACCCTAACCATTCAGTTCTACAACCTATTTATTTTCCAAGAACTATGACTCTCCCCTACCTCAGTCACAAAGAGAGTCATATCCTTGTTCTTGCTATCACTCACAAATATACTACATTTTCGTTCAAGCATTCCAAAATCCATTTATCCTTTTTTTTATTATACAGTCTTATTTTACAGCTGTACCATGACCTCTAATCCCGTCTCTCTTTAATTCTTTCCTAGATCATCCCCTCTATGACAGCCGCTCTCTCCTCCACTCCCCACATTGACTCTTTGTTGAACCAACTGACCTCTATTCCCCTTATCATGTCACCAGTTATGCCCAGGCAAGCCTCTACTTTCTACTTTGTATCACTCCTACCATTTCTCACCTTCACACTTACAAGTGTGGGAAAAATCATGTGACTGTTCTGATTTGGTCTGCTACAAATTTATATTACACAACTCAATAGGGGCAGTTAGCTAGTGCAGTGGATAAAGCACCAATACAGGAGTCAGAAGGACCTGAGTTCAAATCTCACCTCAGACACTAGACTCTAACCAACTGTGTGACCTTGGGCTAGTTACATAACCCCAACTGCCTCATCCTGGGTCATCACTAGTCATCCTGATGAATATCAGGTCACTAGATTCAGATGGCTCTGGAGGAGAAGTGAGACTGGTGACCTGCACAGTTCTCCCTCACTCAAAACAAAGTCAAGTGCAAGTCATGTCATTATTTCTCTGATGGCATGGTCTGCTTTGGCAACAAAGGATGAACACACACACACACACACACACACACACACACACACACACACACACAACCCAACTGAGCTCTCATTGCCCCAACAATAACAACAACAAGAACAACCACTAGAAATATCTGCTTTACTTTCCTTATCAAGTCACTAACTCACTCTGCACAGAGGCTCTTCCAAACCATTTCATTCTTCCTCAAAATTCCCATGGCCTTCCTCCCCCTACTCTCTCAACTGAAAATCTTGTCTCATATTTTACAGAAAATTTGAAACCATTAACCATGAATTCCTTGTTTTTTCCTTTTCCTTAGATCCTCAGATGTCTTCTGCCACTTTCTCTTCATTTACGGCATCTCACATGATGAAACAACTTTATTCTACCTCTACTTGTTCAAGTGATCCCATCCATTCTCTCTTCTCCAACAGATTGCCCCTTCAGGCATTCCCACTGTTTTACTTATTTTCAATCTCTCCCTGTCTACTGGCTCAAAACATACTGATGTCACCCCCATTCTGAAAAAGCTCTTGCCTGATCCTTCTATCCTTGCTAATTAGTGTCCAATATATCTTCTGGCATTTGTAGCAAAACTCTTCAAAAGGCTATCTTTTTTCTCATTCTTTTCTTAACCCTTTACAATTCAGCTTCCAAACTTAGAATTCCACTGAAACTTTTTTTTCTCTCTAAAGTTACTAATAATGTCTTGTGAAATCCAATAGCCTTTTCTCAATCCTCATTCTTCTCCTCTCTGCAGCCTATGATATGGTTGATTGTTCTCTATTTCTTGATACTCTCTTCTTTCTAGTTTTTTGGGGATATTCTCTCTCTCTCTCTCTCTCTCTCTCTCTCTCTCTCTCTCTCTCTCTCCTACTTTTCCTTCTCTTTATATGACTTCTCTTTTTCCCACTCCTCTCCTGAATCTTCCTCCAGATCATTCCCTGTAATTGTAGGTATCCCTCAGGATTCTGTCCTGGGTCCTCTTTTCTGTTCTCTCTGTACTACTTTACTTTGTGATCTCAGCTCCCATACATTTAATTACCATCTCTATGCTGATGATTCTTAAATCCGTCTATCCTGCCCCAAACTCTCTGCTGACATCCAGTCTTACTTCTCCAACTGCCTCTCAGATATCTTATATCAGATATCCAGTTGACATAGAAAACTCATATGTCCAAAAACCATACTCTTTATCTTTCCCACTAAATCCTCCCCCACTTATCTTCTATATTATTCATGATAATAATTACAATTAGAGAGAAATAGTATCATCTCAGTACCTCAGGCATAAAAACTAGGAGTTACCCTGGATCCCTCACTATCTGTCAACCCACCTTCACATTCAATCTATTGCCAAGGCATTTTTGCAACATTTCTTGTATGTACTTCCTTCTGTCCTCTGACACTGTCATCTTTCTAATATTGGTCTTCATTACCTCATACCTGGAGTATTATAATAGCCTGTTGGTGGAAAAACCTGCCTCAAGTCTCTAGCCAATACAGTCCATTCTATTCATCTACTAAACTGATTTTCCTAAAGATTAAGTCAGATCATGATAATCTCCCCCTGAAACCTTTCAATAAACTCCAGTGGTTCACTATTGTCTCCAAAGCAAAAACACAAACAAAAGCAACCCTCCCCCACAAAAAAATCCCAACAAAATAATCTCCTCCTAACTTTATAGTCTTCTTATACTTTACTCCCTAACATGCCTCTTTAATCTAGTGACATTGGCTTTCTGGATATTCCATGAAGAAAACAGTCCATTTGTTGTCTCTAGATCTTTTCTTTGACTATTCCCCCTGCCTGGAACAATCTTCCTCTTCCACTTGACTGTTGACCATCCCAGTTTCCTTTCAGTTGTAACTAAAATCCCACCTTCTAATGGAAACTCTTGACAATGCCTTTCAGTTCCATGACCTTCCCTCAATTATATTCTATTTATCTTTTATGTAGTTTGCCTTGTATATATTTGTTTTGGTGCTGGCTCCCCTAATATATTGTAAGCTCCTTGAGGTCAACAACCATCTTCTTTTGCCTCCTACAATCCTTAGAACAATATCAGACACATAATAGGTTCTTAGCAAATGTTAATTGATCAATTAAATTTAATCAAACCAGACTTGATTAAGTACCTACTGTGTACAAGGGCTTGCTAGTAAAGGGATAGATGGTAGATGGAGGAGGCATTTGTAAAATGTTTTCCTGTCCTCATATAGCTTAAAGTTTAGCAGGAGAATAATATACATAATAATTATAATGCACAACAATTTATAATACATTTGACAGTAATAAAACAAGGGGTTATATAAGGGTGAAGCGATGGCCCAAGTGATCAGGGAAGGCTTAATGGAATAGGTGGTATTTGCACTTGGCTTTAAAACAAGTAGATATTGTTGTGGTTACTCATCCTTCATTCTCAAAGAGGGCCATGACATCTGGGAAGTGATATCATGATATACAAGAGAATTGGATTTAAGAGAAGGAGGACTGTGCGAAGTCATCAGCCTCGCTTTCTTCTCCAGAGTCATTTGGGTCCAGAAGAGAAAAGGAGGATGAAGTTCTTCCTCATATCTAAAGTGATGTAAGTAAGATGATGATGATACTTAATATGTTACACAGCATAGCTATGGGAAAACACATTCTCAATCATGGTATATTATGTATGAGTTGCTATTTTTGTAGGAAGATAGAAAAGGCAGAAAGAACTGTTAAAAGGTTATTGCATTCATTTAGGGATGTGGTAATGAAGACAGGGAGCTGACAGTAGTATACACATATATACATCTACATTATATATACATATATGTATATACATACACATATAAGTATGTGTATATATGTACTACATATACATGTATATATATACATATATATATGTATATATATATATATATATATGTATAGAGAGAGAGAGAGAGAGAGAGAGAGAGAATTATTGAGTGGTTTTCAGTCATTCTGCCAAGCAACGTGGAACCATTACCAAAAGTCTATAAAAATGTACATACCCTTTTACCCAGCAATATCACTTCTATGGCTGCATCACAACAAGATCATAAAGATGGGAAAAGGATCCATACGTACAAATATATTTACAGCAGTTTTGCAGAATGGCTAGATTAGCTCACAGGTTCACTAACAATGAATTAGTATTCCAACTTTCCTACATCTTCTCCAACATTTATTATTTTCCAGTTTTGTCATGTTTTGTTTTGATTTGAATCTTTCTAATCAATAGTGATTTGGAGTATTTTTATATGACTATAAAGAGATTTAATTTCTTCCTCTGAAAACTGCTTGTTCATATCCTTTGATCATTTAGCATTTGGGGAATCAGTTCTAAGTTTTGAGGAATTATTTTCTCCAATGAAGCTTTGTACCTCCTTTTCCATTTGGTCTGTTCTATTTTTAATGACTTTTTCTTCAGTAAATTTTTGTATATATTTTTTCATTTGACAAATTCAGCTTCTCAAGGCATTCTTATCTTTATTGGATTTTTGTACTTCTTTTACCATTTGAACTACTCAATATTTTCAGGTGTTATTTTCTTTAGTGTTTTTTTCCCTATTTTACCAAGCTGTTGACTCATTTTTCATATTTCTTGCATCACTCTAATTTCTCTTCCTGATTTTTCATCTATTTCTCTTACTTGATTTAAAAAAAATGAACATTTCCATGGTCTGAGACCAAGTCACATTTTTTTCTTTGGGACTTTGAATGTAGGAGTGTAGGAGTTTTGACTTTGCTGTCTTCTTCTGAGTGCATGTTTCAGTTCTTTCAAAGTGGTATGTTCTAGAAGAGGTATGTTTTCTTCTCTCCTGGCCCATGCTCCAGTCTGTGAACTGTCACAGGCACTCTTGTTTTTGCCATGGATCTGTGATTAGGGTCCCTGTTATCTCTGGTCTCCTAGAGCTCCTTCTCTCCCTTGGAAGGCCACCCATGACTGCGACTTGGATCCATGTATTAGCAAAGCAAAAGAGTCCTGTCCCCAGTGCCATTACAGAAACCCCTGTAATCTCCTTCTGACCAGTTGTTGGACACCCTTACTCTCTGTAGGCTAAGAACCTTGGAACCAGCAACTGTAGCCACTGATTCAGTCACTCCCAAAGCCTGTTCTCAGTTTTCTGTGGCCTGGACTGTGCAAGTGCTGCCTGTGCTGTAGCAGCCTGTGCCAGATTGTGCTACACTCTCACCTCAGTGTGACAGACCTTCCTTGCAGTACTTCTAAATTTTCAGAGGCTAGAAATTATTTCATCCCCATCCTTTGTGGGTTCTGGTACTCCAAACTTTTGTTTACTGTACTATTTAAAGGTATTTGGAGAGGTTTGGGGGAGAGCTGAGGGGAGTCCCTGCCTTTTTCTCAGAATCTTGGCTCTGCTTCACCCTTTCTCTAGCTTCTAAGGCAGGTGAAACCATTATAACTTTGATAGAAAAACAAAATTCATATAAATTGTTGTAGTTATATTATCCTATATTCAATCTAAGTCTATTTTTTCTTTCTTCCACATAAACTTTTGATAAGGCTGCTAGCTTAGCAATCTTTTCATAAGAGAAATGTTTGTCTTTCATTACCCTAAAGAAAGCAAGCAAAGGTCATAAGACTATGTGGTCACAAATTGAGAACTAAGTGAGACCCCAAAAGCCATCTGGTCTAACCCCTTTGTTTTACCGATTAAGAAAGTGAAACCCAGAGAAGTTAAGTGATGTGCTCAAAGTCACCAAGGTATTCAGTAAGAAAGTTAGGGTTTGAACTATGCTATTCTAAATTCAAGTCAAAGGTGCCACATGGTTTATTTTACTTTCCTTCGTAGGTAAACCTGTCTTTTACCTCCTTCACCCTTCTCTCTCTCTCTATTAATTTCTCTGTCCTATATTTTCCAATGGACCAGAAAACTTTGTTTCTCTAAGAGTACATACTAGCGTGATATCTGATGGCATGGTCTTCTTCAGCAGCAAAGGATGAACACACACACTAGTGTGATCTGTACCCAATAGATATTTAATAAATGTTTGTTGGAATGTTTTTAAAATCATTAGTATGATATCATAAATAGCCTATTGCAATCTATACCCAGGAAGTTCTAGCTTTAAATCCTCTCTCAGTCATTTAATACTTGTATGACTTTGGACTAGTTACTTGACCTTTAGGTTTCACCTTCCAAACATATAAAATGAGTTTCATATGTTTCATATCATCTTTAGTGAGAAGCAACAATAGAGATAGATGTAAAGATTCCATAGTAGATCAGGGGATAGTCTTGAAGTCACAGGAATTCATAACCAAATCCTATAATCTGACTCATAGTAGTTGGGTGATCATGGCCACCCTACTTAATCTTCCAGTGCTCTAGACAACCCTCCAAGCCTATAAATTACAGATAAATTGCCAATTTGTATTGGCAGAGGAAGTTTCCACACTAAGATATCCCCAAGTGGATGAAATCATAGGAGTGAAATAGTATATTTGTACTGCCTATATAACAGGTTCATTATAGGATCAAGATGAGATATATGCAAAATGTTTCAATGAATTTAAAGTAAAACATAAATGGCAGTAATCTCCCCTATATTCCCTCCTCCATCATCCTTGTTAGAACTGGGTACTTACAAAAAGATATTTTAAATTTACCTGGGAAAATCACTTTTTATTATTTTTCCTGCTATTCATCTTAGGATATTCAGATTTGAAAATGGAAATTTCATTAAATAAATAAATATTCAGCAAGCTGAGGAGTGAGTTGGGATCTGTGAGTCAATTTGTCAGAATGCACTTTCCTATGTTGAATATATGTTCTTAGTCATATTTGTCTCATTACATTCTACACATTTTTTCTAATAATTCTCAACAGAGGAAGAAGTAAAGATGGTGAAAATAAGGAAAACACTTCAAAAATAATTAAAAGAAATTATGTAGATAGAAATTTCTTAGGATATGTCATTTTTTTTTCCTTTTCAACATCTCATTTCTATTATATGTCACCTTCCGTGGAAAATATCAAAAAAATTATTCAGATGGTAGTTGAGTGATGCATCAATCTCCATTTGGTCTCTGCCTTTCTTTACAAGAATTATTTTCCCCCTTTTAATCTCAAAACTTGTCTCAACCTATTGCACATTTCCTTCATAATTGAATACACATTAGTTACGTGGGCACACACACAACTTGAGTGATGTCAACACAACTAGTTTTACACATACTAAAATAAACAAAAATACTGAAGTTATATCTTACAGAAAAGGAATAAAATTTAAAAGGTCACAAGATTTTAATACAATGACATGTAGACAAATCTATAAAGTCAAATAAAATAGGTTGTCCAATACTAGAATACAAGTTCTTTGAGGACAGAAATTATGTATTAATCAATCAATGAATTACTGAAAAATTCTTTATTAAGCCCTTAGTTTGTGCCAGCATTATGCTTAGTGAACTTTCCCCCAGCACCTAGTATGCTTTTTATGGAGCACAATAAATATTTATTGAGTTTAATTGCGTTAAATTAAATTAACCATATGTCTAAGGTTGGATATGGGATCAAATCAGTGTGATTGTTGTGTGAGCTCTATGATTGAAATCATTATCTCAGCACTTGTCAAACAAAAGTGACACAAATTTCCTCAAAATAATATTTAATTACTAACATGCATATTCACAACAATTCCATCAATATTAAGTCTTTATTTACTGAACAATTTCTGCATGAAAAATACTATATTATGTATATTATCATACGTGTAATGGATAATGGTTAAATCAAAGAATTTTAGGGCAAGATGTTTCAGTAATCATGAAATCTAACCTCATTACTGAAATAAAATAAAGCCTTCCTACATCCATAATTTAAAAGTGAAAATTGAGGCTACTAATAGAAACCTTATGTCAAATATTCATTTAGATTTATAAGACATGCTCCTAGAATTAATCCCAAGTGAAGTTAATATAACCTGTATATGGTTAAGCATTGGAATGTTATATAATTAATGATAATCAATCTTGTGAAGCATTGAGAAAATAGTAATTGCTTATATCAGGTGGATAAAAGTGCTGCCTGATTCATTTTTTATGACCTTATAAGCTCTGCATTTCATAGTTGTAGTCATGTTCATAAAGCTTCCTTAATTCACTAATGGGTAATAACTTCTTGTCTCCAACTCCAACAATTTTACCTAATTATTTAATGAGGCTATAGATTATTTTGAAAACAACTTTATCAACTACTTCTGGCATTATTAATTAAATAGGAAGCATTTAACAATTTTTCTTTTACCAAAAATCTTGAATACAGCACAAAATACCATAAAAGTGGTAATTGCAATCAACCTTTTTTTATAAACTTTTCAATGCACTCTGATCCAAAAAACAATTTAATTTTCAAAAGTCTGAGTTAATTCTGATATCAAAGTTTCCTTTTCAGGGAACCTATCTAGTACAGGTACAACATCTCTTAGTAAACAAGCAATTAAAAATAAAATGAAATAAAAATTCTATCACTTACATACAAGCAACTTTAAAAATGTCCTCTCAAAACATCACCTTATCTGAAAGGAAAGAGCAAAATATATAGTATAACCCACACAAATTATATCCTTCCATTCAGAGAGAACTGTAGGCATGAAAATTGGGGTAGGATATTATGCCACCTTCATACAGTTTGTAGGACAAAAATACGTGTTTGTGTATACGTACACACATATATATACACAACATACACATACATATATATACATGTATATGTGCATGTTTAGCGTATGCATATGTATCTAAAGAAACAGAATTACTAGATAACAACCCTTGTGTTTCTATCTAACTTTCAGCTTCCATTGAAAAATAACTTAAGCTAAATGTCTTTCTGAAGATAGAAATTGGACTGAGAGAGTGATATGGATACTCTGGGTACCTTGAAGCCAAGGTAGGCTTTTCTCTATGTCAATATTTCAGATGATAAAAGCTGAAATGTTTTAAATGACTACATTCCAAAATCAGTCCTTCTGATCTCATTATCAGAAAATAAAATTTCCAAAGAACAGTCTCCTCCAAAATGAGGTGAAGGACATCTGGGAACCTGGCCTAGTGGCAATAAAAATACAAAGGGAAAGTACTGGTGATAAATAAACCTGGTGAAAACTTTGGGACCTCAGTAAGGGGAAGCTTTCACAGAAGCAGCTGCTGCTGAGGTTGTGATTTCTCCCTGCTGTGAAACTTGAGAGAGATATTAAATAAACAAAGCAAAGGATAAACATGTATGTCTTCCACTGGGGACGGATTGATGCCTTGGAAAGAAATGCAAATTTGGGATTGTGATAATGCTCCTCTTATCAGTTTTCTTTTCAACTTATTATCCCACTAGGGCTGTCAATAAATTCTTACTCTGACACTTTATCATGCCATGGGGGTCATCTTGTATTCTCAACGGCCCTCTGAGCAGAGTAAGAACAAACTTGGTTAAGGTTCACCAAGCTGGAAGGACTTCAAATATAGGCTTCCAGATGGCCACTATAAGAAATCTATTTGAGGAACAGCCTAGCTAATGTAACACTCTCTCCCCAAAAGGGTTGTTTACAGAGTGGTAACTAAACATACTCTTCGTGAGACCAATTCAATTTGCTTTTATGTTGAGGGTAAGGGTGTGGTGTAGTACTCATGGTTCAGTCCATCCATCATTATGTTGTACAGGGAAGGAGGTAGTTTCTTTCATAGAAAGTCTAATGCTCACCTCTTTAAGGGTAGGAGAAAAGTTGGGTCCCAGAAAGGAGCCCCACGTTGGTAAGCTGAACAAGTGGTCTAGGAGTGATTATGTCGCACACCTCTAGAGTAATATGATGTAAGATAAGGGGGCAGCAGATCTAAGAGAAAGGAATTTCATTCTTTCAAACTTCATTCACCCTGAGGAGGCAGTAGAAAGTGCAATTCCCTCAGCCCTGACTTCAGTTCTGGTTGGCCACTACATACTGAACATTTTTCATAAATCGCAAAGTTTTCTACTAGGGATTATGATCAATGTTGACAGCATGGATTCTTGAAGTAGAAATAATAATACTTGCATCCTGGAGAGTTATTCAGTAGAAGATTGTAAACCTTATTAAAGGAAATTTAGTGTTATAAAACTCATTTCAATTATTTTTAAAAAGATTAAGTGTAGGAACCCCAATATTATATAAAATCCTAGATAGATTCATGATAAGGACTCGTTGGAAAACATTATGTGAAAATTTAATTGTATTATTGGTTGAACTCTGGTTAACTAAGACATATAATAGATAATATATTCTAGTTATATATACATTGGAAAGCACAAAAATGAGTATACATGATCATGTTTGGAGTCTTAGGAGTATAGAAATGGAAAGATACATCTGTTTAAAAGAAATTTTCACCTTCATATAAATGATTAAGAGAAGTAAATTGAGATGGTAGGGGCAAGATTTATTTGATATCTTTTGATCTGCCTCACCTCACAAGAAAAGAGTCACAGGAAGTTATAAGAAAAGTTATAAAAACCAAAGAAGGACTCATTTGAAATTTCTGTGATATTTTCAACTAAGGTAGGTAATGCATTGCTAGTTCATAAAATTTTTTAATTTGAGTTTGTATAGGAAACAGAGGATGAACCATGTAGTTTTTGACTTGATGTAAACTTTTACAGCGCAATTAATAAAGTTAATATACCATTTTAGAAAAAAATTATACACATATATACACATATATATGTGGATATATAAACATACTCATATAGTTTGTGTGTATATATGCATATGTATATGCACACATGTATATACACATATGCACATATATACACACATGTGTATACATGCATACATACATATGATTTAACTGAACCAGAGGGAGAATATTGTCCACTTTCCCCAATTGCTTATTTTCTGTGGCTCACAGTTTAGTTTCCCACATCCTTATCCCTAATCCCTCAGGCATTATTCTTATTTCAGTAATCTACAAGACTCTGCCAAATTTCTCATGTGTGACAGGACAATTTCTATTAGTGCCATATTAGTACTTTGTCTAAAATTCTATGTAAATTTGAACTTTAAGTGGTTTTGGTCCATAGGGTGCTTTATCTCTGAGCCATCAGTCTGCCCATGGAGTTGGAAACAGTTGTGGAGGGTGTCCACCCATGCTGTTCCCCATTAACATATGTTCTTCTCCTCACACAGTTGCCATCCCTGTGTAATAGTGTTGATCTTTAGAAAAAATTCTTTCCCTTTCACTCTGAAAATTTCTAGGCCAGTAAAGTGACAATGCCAAGAGCAGCTAAAATTTCATTTTGATAATACAATAGCCAGTTCCTTAAAATATTTGGTTTAACAAAGAAAAGATGACTCATATCTGGAATTAGTAACATCTCATTTCACAGAGGAGGAATTGTAACTAGGAATTGTGAGGTTATTGCAGCCAAGTAAGGTTAAATGACATTCACACTAACATAAATGGCAAGAAAAATTGGAGACCCAATATAGAGCATAATTCATAAAATTTCAAAGTATTAAGTGAGGTACAAGTGAAGTCAAAATTATGATTTATCAAGAACAGCTGAACTATACTTCACCATATCTAAACAGGCAAAAAAAAAAAAAACTCAAAAAACTAGACCATTTTCTAATTGTAAATCCACAAAGAAAAATCAAAGAAAGTCACTTTTCTAGCCTAAGTTGGCATAGGGAGCCAGAGAGGTCTATGAATACTGAGGATAGAATTCTAGCCAAGAATGTCTTCCCAAAAAGCACAGGAAAAATTACTCACCATGGCAAGTAGAGGTTACAAATCCAGAAAAAATGGTCCAATTCTTGTGCAATTTTAAAGTATATACATATATACATATATATATATGTGTATACTATTTGTTTTATTATTTGCAATTATGTATAAAATATTTTTTATATACATTTCTTTAAAAAGAATTGTTAGGGATAGATTTCGACAAATTTTTTCCATCTTTCCTTCCATCCCTTCAGAAAACCAACATTATATCAATTATGCACATGGAGTCATGCAAAACATTTTCATTTTAACCATGTTGCAAAAGACACACTCAAAAACAAGAAAAGTAAAGAAAATTAAATATGCTATAATCTGTGACTCAATGTTTATCAGTTCTCTCTCTGGATGTAGATAGTATTTTTCATCATGCATTTTTGGAATTCTCTTGGATAATTAATTGTCTTGATCATAGTAGCTAAGTCTTCCATAATTGATCATCATACAATATTACTGTTATTGTATACACTATTTTGCTCACTTCATTTTGCATCACTTTGTATTAGGGTTCCCAAGTTGTTATTGCTTTTTTCTAAAACCACCCATCTTATCATTTTTTATATCACAATAGTATTTTATCAGAATCATATACCCACAGCTTTTTCAGCCATTCACCAATTAATGGGCATCCCCTCAATGTCCAATTCTTTGCCACCACGAAAAGATGCGCTAGAAATACTTTTTGTAGCAATAAGTCCTTTTCCCTTTTCTTTGATCTCTTTAATAAAATAGAGGACCTACAATCTTTCCTAGAAAAAAGATCAGATCTACATAGAAACTTACAAGTATGACCATTGGATTCAAGAGAAACATAGTAAAGGTAAATATGAATAAGTTATCAATAGCAAGGGACTGAAGAAGGACTAACTGTTTACATTCTAGTATGGAAAGATAATATACGTGTTCATTTAGAATCCTTTTATCTTCAAGGGTCCTAGAGGGAGTCTAACTGGACAGAAGGTTTAAGGTTAGTTCTTTTATTTTTTTTCTTTATCTTAATAGAAATACGTAAAAAAGAGGAAAATGGAATAAACTGCAGAGGAGGGGGAGAGAAAGAATGGAGAAACTACCTTACATGATTGGGGTAAAAAAGCAGATGTCAATAAGGAAGAAAGGGTAAGGGAATTATTTGATACTTAATCATAATCTCATCTGAACAGGCCAAAGGAGGGGAAACATTTACACATACTCGGAGCTGACACAGAAGTATATTTCACTTAAAAGAAAATTAAAAGGAATAGGAGAGAAGGAAGTACAACAATACATGGGAGGAGAGATGAAAGAAAAAAGTAGTCTTATGTGAAATAAACCCTAAGTAAATGTGCAAAAATATTTTAATAGTTTTTTTGGGGGGCAGTGGCAGGGATAAAGAATTGGAAATGGAAGAATTGCCCACCAAATGCAAATGTCAGAACAAATGATAATCATAGTATGCTACATCCAGAAGGAATCTTAGAAATATTTGAGTTTAACTCCAAAAAACTATAGATAGGGAAAATTTGAGAAACATTGTAAAATACTTTAAATCAGTTTATAACTAGAGGCTTTTGAAACACAAAGGCGCAAATGGAATGATTCTCTGTTAAGGCAAGTAGAGCACAGAAGAAATCTGACTGGTTTGGGGAGTCAGGAAACCAGAATTCTAATCTTTTTATTTTCTTTACTAGTTTTGTGATCCTGAACAAGTGGCTCAACCTCTGTGCCTCCTGAATTCCTTCATCTACAAAAACAAGAAGGCTGGATTCTAAGGTTGGACTTCTAAGGCATTGTAAGCTATAACATGCTCTGGTTCTAGGTGTCTCAGGCTTCTCTAATTCCAAACACTCAAACACACCAGACACTGTAAATTTATATTACAGATTTTCTTTCTCCTGATTCTGAAAGCTTTGCTTAATACTACGTCATGATGGTCCTCACGTAATTTGAACTACTCTGTGCTTTAGTACGCACACACAATGTGATGAAACAAGGATGAGTTATGACATTTCAGCTGTAACACAATGCATCCTTTTCCCAGGAGACCATTTGTAAAATGTTTTCACTATAGTAGCAATCACGTTATCATATGTCCAGTAAAAAGTAAGCTCCTTCAGTGGGGGACTATTTTCCATTTCGCCTCTTCATCTTAGAACTAGCACAATGCCTGGAGCATGATATAGACTTAATAAATGCTTGCCAAATTGGATTTACTCGGGCTCCTGATTTTTGTTAGCTTGGTGGCTGCTGAAAGCAAGGTAGGTGAAAGCATTTGGCCTGAGGATTTTAGAAGACTCCAACTGGCCAGTTTGACATTCTTGGAGAATAAAAAAAAAAAAGAATAATTTGAGAAGGTGGAAAAAAAAGAGGAATGAATAACAGAGGGAAAAATAAACCCAAGACCTTTCTGTTTGTCTCCTTTTAAGTTATTTTTATAGCTTTTTAAAGCCTTTTCTGCTACTCAAAGAGTATTTATTTCTGCATGTGTTCCAAACTTCTTTCATTAAACACATATGCGCATAAACACACACTAGACATATACCACATGTGTGTATATCATATGAAATGTATATGCTATATTCTATTAGTATGTATATATGTGTGCATGTTATATATGTTTGTATGTACGTATATGTGCATATATCTTTTCTCTACTAGAAACCATTCTAGAATGGGAAGCATAACTTTACTCAACTTTTCAGGTTCTCCCATAGGTTTCTTAGATAAAACCGTAGACAGGATGAGTTATCAAATGATTTAGGGATCATGATGAAAAAGCCATGTGGTTCAGCTGCACTGTGTGAGATTCAGTAATGCAAGGCCACCAGGGCCTTTAACCAATAATTTCCTTAACGCTATTTCTACTATTTCTCAACTGCAACTACTTGCACATTCTGGTGAGGAGGAAAACAAAACAATACAGGGGAAATAATAGGATCAAACAGCTATAGGTTGCGTTGTTATTAGGCTGGTGATGCCTGGGACGATGTCTAACATAAGCTTTGTATGTTTTCCAGCACAAGCTGGGTACTAGTAGCTTAATCAATATTTGTTGACTGAATGAAAGAATAAATATATTTAAAAATAGAGGCCAGAGGAAAATAAATACATTGATTTTAGATATGGTTAAAAATTACTGATTTTAGAGGCTGTTTAATTTTGTACATACCCAACATCTAGCATTTTGCCTGACTCATAACAATGCGCTTAATAAATGCTTGTTGATTGATTTAAAAAAAAGCATGCATTTTTATAAGGGGCTTGTTTTTTTAGCAGCAGGAATGCAAGGCAAAAATCTCTAGCTACAATTTAGGGCTTTTTGAAGTTTTAAGGAAATTTACAAAGCCTTGATGCAAGTTGTTATGGATATCATAGGTTTTGGAAAGAATTTATCCTTCCTAATACACACAGGAGGAAGAGGTCAGGGATACACTTTTTGAGTGAAGTGGACAAGTAAATAAATTGCAGGTAATTATAATAGTTCACATGTAAGTACCACTTGAATGTTTACGAAGTACTTAATCTAGCAAAATAAGGTGTTATTATTCCTATTACTGATAAGTAGACTTGTAAAGAGTCTAGAGGGTCACATAGCTAGCATATAGTTAAGTTGTCATTGCACAGGTGTTTTCATATAACCAGAATAAATTCACTCTTCACCCCTTCCTAATACTTGAAAATTCCTTTAAAATATAGAACAGGTGATGTATCCTGTAAGAAGTCTTTCCTTATCTTTTCAGTCATGAGATTCCCTCTCTGTTAAAATGATTTTATTGTTGAATTGAATGAAGATTAATTGAAATAACATTTTTCAATATCTTCATATGATTTAAAAAAAAATAGAAATGCAAAGGGCCCGAGGTTGTGTAGTAAAATTTACACTTCACAATGAATTTGAAAAAAATTAATTGGGAATAATATTTGTCCAATTGCATGTAAAAACAGCTTTAAACATTCTTCAAAAAAGATTTGAATTATAAAATTCTCTCCCTACCCTTTCCCTTCCCTGAGACGGTAAGCAATTTGTATAGGTTATACATGGGCAATAATGTAAAATATACTCCCATATTAGTCATGTTGTGAAAGAAAACCAGAGACAAAAATGAAAACAGAAGTCAAGAAAGTGAAAAATAGTATGCTTTGATCTACATTGGACTCCATCAGTTCTTTCTCTGGAAGTGCATTGCATTTTTTCAACATAAATCCTTCAGAACTATCTTAGATCATTGTATTGCTGACAATAGCTAAGTCATTCACAGTTGATCATCGTACAATACTGCTGTTACTGTGTACAAAGTTCTGATTCTGCTCATTTCACTTTGTATCAGTTCATGTAAGTCTCTTCAGGTTTTTTGAAATCATCCTATTCACTGTCTCTTATAGTACAACAATATTATATTACAATTGTATGCAACTTGTTCAACCATTCCCCAATTGATGGAAATCACCTCAGTTTCCAAGTCTTTGCCACCACTAAAAGAGCTGCTTTAAATATTTTTGTAAAAAAAAATATGTCATTTTCCCCTTTTTGGAAATCTTTGGGTTAAGGATCTGGTAGTCGGTTATTTTTTTCTGGGTGAAAAGGTATGAACAATTTTATAGTTCTTTGGGACTTGCTGCAAATTCTCTACAGAATGGTTGTGTCAATTCACAACTCCACCAATGGTGCACCAATGTCCCAATTTTCCCACATAGCCTCCAACATTTACCATTTTCCTTTTCTGTCATATTAGTCAATCGATAGCTGTGAGATTTTACTTCAGAGTTGTTTTAACCCAAAATTAATTTCTACTTAAAAAAATTGTCTAACAAGTAGTTATCTAGTTTCTGCTTAAAAACTCTATTTGTGACTCTCTTCCAGTACTGGTAAAAAAGGATATCACATTGGTCCTTCATCGCTGAATAAGATCATGCTATCAGAGAAATGGTGACTTGACTGGCACTTGACTTTATTTTGAGTGAGGGAGGGCTGTACTGGTCACCAACCTCATTTCTCCTTCAGAGCCATCTGAATCCAGTGACCAGATATTCACCAGGATGACTGGAGATGACCCAGGATGAGGCAATTGGGGTTAAGTGACTTGCCCAAGGTCACACAGCTAGTGAGTGTCAAGTGTCTGAGGTGAGATTTGAACTCAGGTCCTCCTGACTTCTGCATTGATGCTCTATCCATACTACCTAGCTGCCCCTAAAAAAAGTATAAGTATTACAGTGGGTAGGGTGCTGAGCCTAGAGTCAGAAAAAGTTGAGTTCAAATGTGGTTTCAGATACTCATCTATTATATGACCTTCAGCAAGTCCCTTAACCTCTGTCTGACTCAATTTCCTCAATTATAAATAATTGTACCTATATCTGAAGGTTGTTTAGAAGTGATTTGCAAACTTTACAATGCTATGTAAATTATAGTTATTATTTTGTATTAATATCCATTATATATTATAATAATAAGGAACTGGATATGCATTCAATAATCCTTAATATATCTTTGCCTATGCGTGTGTACTACTGGCTACTCTGATCTCAAATGTCTGAACTACAAGTGTGTTACATTTCATCCCTTCCCCCAGGGTTCTCTGATAGCCTTAAGGAGAATTGAAGGTATCTAGATTCTTAATGATATCTAATGGTTCCAGCATCCACCAATGATGCTCTCTTGATTGTAAGGGGTGGTCCCCTGTACTCTAGTTTCATTTATCTTTTGAAACTTGGATTAATATTTGCAAAAGAATATTTACTTCAAAAAATATAATCACATATAACCCCTGTTCCAAAGCTATTGGTATTGGACTTGCTCCTGAATGATTGGGACTTTGAAAATGAATTCTCTGCCCTGTGTGAAAAAGGGAGGATGTACAGTTCTTCAGAAACTAAAGGACTTTAGATCTCAGGATTCTTCAAGCGTAAGTTGTCTTTGGGGATTCATCGAACTTTATTTACTTGAAAAATCACTTTGGAGTTTTTGGCTTTCACCTTCAAAAACAAAGGTGGAAGAGACTAATACTACTTCATGTAGCTGAAGGAAAAGATTGGGAAAACATGAAAAGCTCTAGAGGTATCCATCATGTCCCTCTACCCAGTTAGCTTCAGTAGAGATTTGGGGAGTTTCTCCTCAGCTGAAATTCAAAACTCTCTCTTGACTGAGTTGATTTACTTAGCTCCCCACTAGAAGAGCGCCTTCTCTCAGTATTCTCTAATATAAATTTTATATATGTATATGCATGTGTATATATGCGTGTATATATATATATACAGCACACATATACATATGAATATATGTGTGTGTCATATAAAATCCTTTCTGATTTCTGTTTTGCTACCAATTTGGATAAATGAATTACTTTGCCATTAGCTTTGTGTGTTCTTGTGGAGCATCTGTTTGGTGATGAAATTGTCAAGCCTTGGATATAAAGTTTGGGGTCTTCTTCCATTCCCAAAATGACAGTTATCAGAAGTCAGATTGAACTTTTTATATTCCCTAGACATAATATTTAAGGAAGCAGAAAGATATAACTGTACACCGAAGTCCCTTTTCTGAGGAGAGAAGATTGGTGGCCTCTCCCCAATTTCCTGGTTCCACTCTTGGCAGGAATTAAAGTCTCCCTTGTAAAGTATGCAGGAGAAGAAAGAGACTAGAGATATGTTACAGATATCTTTTATGTCTCTTTATGAGTTACAAAAGGATAGCTGTAACCACATATGAGCTCACAGCTTACTTTACAACAGGGGAATTTAATACAAACTTACTTTATAATAGGGGAATTTAATCCTCCCACTTTATACCACCTCATTTTCTAGGATAGGAAAGTGACTGGGCTCATAGTTTAGCTCTGTTCCTATAGAGCACAGTTCCAAGTTTGAAGTGTAAACCCCACTTCAGGCTTAATTCTCAGGCATCTTCATTTATATTTGCTTCTCTGCTGGCTACACTATCCTGACTGAAATCTTGACTTCCAAGTCACAATGGATTGTAGTCCAAGGTCTCAAATTAGGCACTTGAAGCTGATAAGAACAAAGTAAACAGAATAAGCAGACATATCAGACTCATTTTTGGAGTTAAGGTAAAGAGAGTTGTCTTCTCTTCTATTCCCAGTTGAATTCATTGTACCCATAGAGTAGGTGAATTGTGATCTTCATGTTCTGAATGTAGCATGAAGAGCACACAGAAAAGAACAAGAAGAAAAAAAGAGAGAGAGACTGTCTTAGTATGGCTTGTTTTTATTGAATAAGTTTTTGTTGGTATTTTCTGTTTCTCACATCTATTTATCCTTCCTCATTCCTTTCCCAATGAGCCATCCTATATGACAAATAGTACTTTTTAAAGAGGAAAAAAGGCAGCACATTTGACCCACATATTGAAAAAGTACAAAAATATGTGAAATTTATGACACCTATGAACCTCATAATTTCATACAGAGTAAATTGGTCGTGTCTTCTCATATCTCCTCAGTTGAGTTCCACTGGAACTTTAATATTTTGTTACATTTACTTTGATTTTTTTGGTGAGTGAGTGTGTGTGTGTGTGTGTTTTATTAAAATTGTGTTTGTTACTATTCATGCTATTTTCTTTGCTTACTTTATTGTACAGCATTTCACATAGATACTCCCATGATTTCCTGTTTTTATCTTATACATACTTTCTCACAGCATAGTACTATTTCATTGCATTCATGCACCTCAATCAACATCTATTTTGTTCCCAATTTCTTAGCTATTATAAAAACTTCTACGATAACTATATTGGTGTATATAAAGATTTTTTCCTTATAAATAGCTTCTTTGGAGGATAAGGCCAATAATAGTCTCTAGTTCAAAGGGGTATGGAAATTTTAATCACTATTTACATAATTCTATATTGGTTGCCAAAATGATTGTACCTCTTGAGAAGACCACTAAAAATATATTATTTTCCCTCAAACCCTCTAACACTGACTGGTACAATTTGCAGAGTTTAGAGTGAAACATCAGGGTTGTTTTTCCTTCCATTTCTCTTATCACTTGTGATTTGGAGCACTATGACTACTCTGCAGTCTTTCCTTTGTATAGGTGGAACCAAAATGACATAATAGATGGAACATGGCAGCAGAACTCTCCCAACATTTCCCTACAAATAACAACTTAAATAATGCTTCAAAAATATTCTGGAGTGGCATAGAAAACAAAAGGCCAGGATAAGAGAGTTTTCTGACCCAAGACAACTGAAGAGGTTGGAAAAAGAGGTCTCTGGTATTGAGATAGGATTTGGCTGAAGGAGACTGGAACAACACAAGTGGTGCACTTTGTATGGAGTTGTGACATCAACAGCAGCTATGGGAACTCTCAGGCAAGAGACGATAAAGAGATTAGAGAACAAAGTCAGAAAAAGTTTATAGTTAACACTGTGCTGATGGTAAGCACAGGCTCAGGCACTACTTGGCAACTCCATTGCTCGTTACCTCTTTCTGGGCTGCCTATTATTTTGTTTCAGGTTGTAATTCCAGGGTGAAGAGAAGTGTTTTTCTTCACAGAGGAACAGAGTCCCTGGTGGCTGTTTCAATGTAGAAAGGGTTGCTACTGTTTGTGGTTGTAAGGGAGTAGAGGTCCTGTATGGATAAGAATGAGAAAACAGACCAGGAGAGCAGTGAACAAACCTCTCTCTGGATCACATCACCTTAGAAAAAAATGAGAGCAAAGAAAGAAAATTATGCAAATACAATCAACAACTTTGGTTAAAAAATGGCTCAGAAATGCTGATGAAAATACCACCTTGAAAAGCTAAATTGGGCAAATGGAAAAAGTGTTACAAACATTCACTGATAAAAAAACAAAACTCCCTAAAATCATAATTGGCTAAATGGGGAAAAATAATGCAAAAGTTTATAGAAGAAAATAATTTCTTAAAAATTAGGATTGGGCAAGTAGAAGCTAATGACTCCATGAAAGATCAGGAAAAAATTAAACCAAGTCAAAATTATTAAAAGAAATAGAAGAAACTGTGAAATATCTTATTAGAAAAACTATTGTATTTGAACTTAAGTTAAATATGTTCAACTGTGAAAGATTTAGCTACAAAGGACTCATGTTGAAAAATGCTATCCACCTCCAGAGAGAGAACTGATACACTCTGAAGACAAATTGAATGATACTTGTTTTCAAAATTTTATTTTTTTTATTTTTTCCCTCATTTATTTTGCAACATGGCTGCTTTGGAAATATGTTTTACATGACTTCACACCAGAAATCAATATCAAATTGCTTGCCTTCTCAATGGGAGAGGAGAAGGAGGACAGAGGGAGAGAATTTAAAACTTAAAATTTTCAAAAGAGAATGCTGAATTTTTTGTCCATGGAACTGGAAATATCAAATGTAATAAAAATATTGGAAAAAAACCTATGAAATAATGTTCTAAAATATTCATATAAATGCAAATTAAAGAAACCCTGAAGTCCCACCTCATGCCCATAATATTGTCTAATAAGACAGAAAACAAAGTGACAAATGCTAGAGGAACGTAGTAAAGTAGGCACGCTAATGTATTTCTGGTGAAGTTATAAACTGGCCTAACCTTTCTAGAGAACAATTTGGAACCATGCCCAAATGATGACAAAACCATGCATATTCTTTGACTCATCAGTACTACCACTAGATCAGTACCTCAGATAGATGAAAGAAAAGAGAAATGGACTCTACGTGTAAAAAAGTTTATGGTAGTCCTTTTGGTGACAGCAAAGAATTGGAAATTTATGGAATGATGATCAGTTGGAGAATGGGTGAAAAAATTTTAGTAGATGATTGTGATCCATAGTATTGTGCGATAAGAAATAATTAGAAGGATGGCTTCAGAGTAACTTGTGAAGACTTAAGTGAATTTATGTAGAATAAGGGAGCAGAACTAGAAGAATGATGTATCCAGTAAAAACAATATTGCAAAGATAATTAATTAGGAAGCAATTTTCCAATCAAGAGAATTCCAAAGAAATCATGATAAAAAAAAAAAAACCAAAAATAACTTCATCTCTAGATAGAGAATCGAGGAACTCTGAGTGCAGATTGAAGCATATTGATATTCACTCCATTTTTCTTACCCCTCCTTTTTATTTTTGCAACATGAGTAATATGGAAATTTTTTTTAAAAAATTAATTCACATGTATATTAGGTATTATATTGCTTGCCTTCTCAAAGTATTTGGGAGATTCAAGAGAGAGGAATAAAATTTGGAACTTAACACTTAAAAAAAATCAGTACTAAAAATAAATAACATATACTAGAAAAAACACCTTCACATCATTTGATCATTTGTCTACTGTGGAATTTCTATGCCTTTATATATTATGTATTTGTATATCTTGAGTAGCAACCCTCATCAGAAAAATTTGAAGTGAAGATTTATTTCCTATTATTTGTGAAGAAGCTTTTTAGTTTCAAATTATCAAGGTCATTTATTCTGTCATTTGTAATTACTGCTATATCTTGTTTAGTTAATCTGTTTTTCCTCATAACTGAGAAGTATATGATCTATTTCACTTCTAATAACTTTAATATTAAGGTAACATCTGTTATACTGTAGAATGTCGCATAAGGTGTTAATCTAATCATGTCTTCCAGTCAGCTTTCCCAATTTTCCCAGTTTTATCAGAAAGGAATTTATACCTAAGCAATTTTTATTTTCCATTTCATCTATTTTTTATTTCCACTGTTTCTCAGTCTCTCTTGTCTACCATATTCCATTTTCCTATATAGCTGTTCTTTAACCAATACCAGATGGTTTTGATGCCTGCAAGTGTTATTTCCCTCTTGATCTTTTTTTAGTCACTTCCTTTCTTATTATAGTTGTTTGCTTTACAAATGAAAGGTGCCATTATTTTATCAAACTTAGTAAAGTATTGCTTTGATTATTTCATTATCATAACTATAATATATACATTAATTTGAGTAGTATTGTCATTTTTATTCTATTGGCATGGTCCTCCCATTAAAATGAATGTTACTGTAGCTGTTTAGGTTGTCTTTTATTTCTTTTAGGAGGGCTTTATAATTGAATCTATACAAGTGGGAGGTTTATCTCTTTTTTATGCACTTTTGTATTTTATGCACTTTTGTATTTTATGCACTTTTGTAACATTAATGGAAGTTAACGATCTTCCCCATATATTAATGGGCCTGCCCATTAAGGGAAGTTTGATTAGGGAAGATTTGTTTTGTAGGAAGGCCAACATCTTTTGTTAATATCTCGTGAGACACTGGTTCTCAAGGTTCTTGATGCCCTCTGGCTCTAGAAAGTGTATATATACTCTGAGGTGAGGTTTTGTTTTGGGGTTTACTCATTGGAAGTGTTTGTTTGGCCAGAGGAGTCTCTGAGTACCCACTAAGGAGGACCCCACCCCCACCCCCACTTTGAAAACCTAGATGTTGGTGTTTCTCTCTGGTAACTATGTAAGTATGGTCAGACATCTGGATCTGTCTGTTGATCTGTGATGTATGTATTACTTATGGTCAGACAGTTGGAAGCCCTGTTTTTCGGTCTTTATTTCTCTGTACTTTCTCTGAAGCTCAAGATATTGACTTTTCCTCTGAACTAAGTGATGATATGTGTTTGATTAAAGTAAATTGTTGACTCCACAAAAGTTGCTTTCCTTTTAGAAAAGCAGATCTAAGAACCTGTACAGCAGGCCTGCCTGTGTATGCCAGGGTCCTTGCTGTTGTAATTTTATTGTTGTTTATAAGTCTATTTTCATTTTCTAACTTTTTTATGTGTTTTAGTATAATTATATGTGTTATTGATATGAGTACTTATTTTGTAGCCTGAAACTATGCTAAAACTATTAATAGTCTCAATTAGTGTCTTTGCTCATTCCCTGTAAATCATCCAAGTAAACCATCATGTCATGAATGCACATACATTGTTTTATCTCTTCTTTACCTAGCATTAGTCCTTCCATTCCTTTCTCTTGTCTTATGGCTTTTGGCAGTATTTACAGATATACACACATATACATATGTACATACATACATATATAAATATATGTATGTGTATGTGTGTGTGCACATGTGTGTGTGTGTGTAAAGACTGGGGAGAGTGGTCAACCCTTTTTCACTATGTATATGTGTGTGTGTATCACACATGTATGTTAATACATATGGATATCTATACAGAAAAAGTTATCAAACATCCTCATTGCATATGATGCTTACTTTTCATTTTAGATATATGCTTTTATGATATTAAAAATATTCCTCTATCATGATTCTTAGCAGTTTTTAGAATAAAAAATTATTGTAATGACAAGCTTTCATGGATCAATAGTGATAATCATACGGTTTTAGATGTTTCAGTTTTTAATATGATTGTGTTGATTTTTTTTTCCCTGTGGTCAATTCATCCTTAATCTTAATATGAAATATGTGTAGCATTAGGTAAATATATATAAGGTGATTTGCCCTGCCCTAAATCCCAGTTCATCAAAATGAACGACTCCTTTGATAATTCATTGCAAACTGAGAGGATTTGGTTTAAATTGTTTTAGTTAATGTTCATCAATGATATTTGCATTCATTTTTTCTGTGTTTATCTTTCCCTGAATTAGGCATTAGGGCTATATACATTTTATTAAAGGACTTTGTAAGATGCTTTATTTCTCAGGTTTGAGAATAATTTGATCATTATGTAAGACTGCTATTTAAGATTACCACGAGGTTTTCTGATAGTTTGGGAATTTTGTACTTTCAGGTTCTCATTTTTATTAACATATAAGTGTGCATAGGTTCTGATTCTTGTTTTTATTTCTTCTGGGGTTTTTTTGTGATTTTACTTTGTTCATTTTATATATTGTTGATTTGATTTTCATAGTAGAAAACTATGATGAAGGATGCCTCAATATCAGACAAGCTGAACTTATTCAGGGCAAGTTACCTTACATATAATATATTAACCTAATGTTACACATATAATCACATTAGGATCACAAAGTTTAAAACTGGAAGAGAAAATATATTAAATAGAACAGCCTGGAAGAAAGTAATGAAGAAAAAGTTTAAATGAATTGCCTAACGATCAAATGAGTACTGAATATCAGAATCAATATTGAAACCCAGGTCCTCTGACTCTAAATCCATTAATCTTATATAATGTTCTATAATTTGCATAATGAATTAAAATTCAATTCATTGTCAAAAGCCTTGTTTATTAAGGAAAGTATTACTACTATTATTTTCCAGATATGGGAATTCAGCTGCTGAGACTTGAAGTGACTCAAAGAAGATGACAGCTAAATGGTTAAGTTAATATTTGTAGTAATCCCAAGAAATAGAGTTTCTGTTAGAAAGTATCTGTGTAAAGGTTGTAATTTTTCTTTTCATAGACATTTTCAATATTATCTATATGTCCCTATTAAGAAATATCTTCTCTGTTCTTCCATTTATTTCAGCAAAATTCAGCAAGAGGTATACAGACATAATAAGGTGAGATTTAGGTTGATGTGGGATATTATTCCCAAGACTCATTATCCTCCAGCTATCTTAATTTGTGTAAAATATGTCAAAGGACAAATATTTCTTGAATTACCATGTAATAGCTTTTAAAAAGTCAGACACCTTTAAAAAGTGAGAGAATGGCTCAGAAAAATTGAACTGAATTACTGAAGACTGTCTCATAAAAGGGAAACTGCTTTCTAGAATACCTTGTAATAGGATGTTAAGATGTTAAGAGATTTCTAATGGTCAATGAGTAGGATCAAGGTTGAAAAATTAAATACAAAACTCTATATTACATCTTCTATCAACTCCACCTTTGTAAAGGCTGCTCCTCATTTCTGGAATTCATTTCCTTCTCATTGTCACCTCTTTGAATCCCTATATTCCTCCAAAATATTGTTCATTTCCTCCTCCTCCAGGAGCTCTTTTCCTGATGCCTTCATATGTTGTTTAATTCAATAAACATTTATTAAAATCTTAGCATTTGCTGGTCATTGTGCTAAAGTGCTGGTCAAAAGATAATCCCTGCTCTCAAGGAGAGATAAAGATGGATGAGACAACATGCAAATTACACACACACACACACACACACACACACTCACACACACTAACATACACACAATGAAAGCTATATGCAAGATAAACAGAAAATAAAGGAGTATAAATACTGCAAGTGAAAGGGCTTAGGGAAGGTTTCGTGTAGAAGATGGGATTTTATTTGGAATTGAAAGTCAGGGACTTCAATCATCATAGCAGAGAAATGAGAAAATTCCAGGTACGGGGGACAACCAGGGCAAATATATGAATCTGAGAGATGGAGTATGTTGTTCATTCCTGTCCACTCAACCCTTCCATCCAAAAGATTCTACCTAACTCCATTTCATCCCTTCCTTCTAGAAATCATGTTCCATGGACAGCCAGCTTTCCTTCTTCTTAATCTATTTCTTTCCCACTCCTTCCATATACTAGCTCTTACTGAAACCTGGATTTTCCTTTATTCGATCCTTCCATCCCTGCTATCATCCTAACCTCCATGAAAATGCCTTCTATAATAGGGACCATGACTTTCCTCTTCCTTTCTCCATAACACCATACAATCTAGTGTATGAACTTATAATTCCACCAACACTGCTCTTTCCAAAGTTATCAATGATCATTTAGTTGCCAAATCCAATTGTTTTTTCTCAATCCTTTTTCCTTTTGATCTCTTTGTAGATTTTGTTACTGTCTCCTTCTTGATACTTTCTTCTCTCTGTTTTTTGGGACACCACTCTCTTGTGGTTTTCTTCTTATCTGACTATCTGACTATTCATCTTTCTCCTTCGCTGGATCTTCTTCCAGATAATACTTTCTAATCATAGGTGCCCCTCAGGTTTTTGTCTTGGGTCCTCTTCTTTTATCCCTCTTTATTACTTGGTAATATTATCTTTCATGGATTTAACTACCATCTTTATGATGGTGATTTTCAAATTTCAAATTTAAATAAATTTTCAAATTTATCACTCTTGTCTAAATCTTGCATCTTGATCAGCCTTTCAGACATCTTGAACTGGATATTGAGTAGACATCATAAACTCAATATGTCCTATACAGAACTCATTATCTTTCTGCCAACAGAGGATGTGTTTCAATTTTCCCCTATTCTCTCCAATAGTTCTCACTTTCCTTTTCTATCTTATTAGCCAATCTGATAGGTGCAGAGTGATAGTTCATATGTGTTTTAATTTACATTTCTCCAATCAAAAGATATTTAAAACAGTTTTATACGACTATAGATTGATCACTTTTTTTCTGAAAACAGCCTGTTTGACCATTTATCAGTTGAGGAATGCCTCTTATTTCCATAAATTTGACTCAGTTCTCTATTATTAACCTGAAAACTTGGTTAAAGAAAAGACAACAGGCTAATGCATACATTTTATGATTTAATTAATTAATTGATCAATTCCCTATTAAAGAAAACAGTAACATAATGCATTATGGAGCCAGAGAAATGCTGTGGCTATCCAGTGCAGAAATCTTCTAGCTTATATACATTTTACTGTGAGAAAGGAACTCTCCTAGTTGAACAAATCATAAATTTAGTAAGACAAGACAATTAACAAAGTAGTGTCGGTTGGGCCTTGTGATTCCAGGCTGTGTAAACGTATGTCTCTGTGACATACAATAAGAAAATCCCACCAGGCTTCCTGTCCTAAACAGGTACTCGAAATAGCTGACACAGGAAAAGGTAAACAAGGTTTCAATTGAAATTACGACCTAAAATGTTTGTATTTTCTTACCATTACCATGCCATAGCATAGTATATGTCTACAAATATTAAGATATGGAAAACATCCCATTATTCAAGATAGTGTCTTAGGTTAAAGGTCTCCCAAGGAATGTTAAGTCAGCCTTGGCTGGTTTTTGTTGACATAGGAAGAGGCATTCTCTGAGTTTGCTTCAGAGAGAGCAAAGAGATTATTCCAAAATTTTATGTTAAACGTTATCACTATATATTTGAGAAATAAGGTCTTTATCACAGAAGCTTGCTGTCAACTACTTTTCACAGTTATAATTTCTAAGCTCCTATTTATCCTACTCTTTCTCTTCTTTCACCTTCTTTCCAAAAGTATTTTGCTTCTCACCCTCTTCTTGACTGTCTACAATTTGTTTTCCAATTACATCATTCAACCAAAACTACTCTCTTCTAAGTTACTAAAAATATCTAAATTGCAAAATTCAGTTACCATTTTTCAATCTTCATCCTTCCTGATCTCTCAGTAGTCTTGACACTGTTAATCACCCTCTTCTTGATTCTTTCTTCTCTTTAGGTTTTCCTGATATCGCTCTCTCTTTATTTCCCTCTTAACTGATTACTTCTTAATCTCTTTGATGGACCTTCAATTATATTATGCTTACTAACCATTGTTGTTGTTGTTTATACTTCATTTTCAAAAAGGACGAACAACATCCCAGGTGTAATGTCTTGATTTGCCCATGAATTAGATTTGAGTCAGAAAGAGCTACTAGCCATGAATAATCAGCAAAGATCTCAGTCCTGGGTTCTATTCTCTTCTTCCTCTATAACAATCTCACTTGGTGATCTCATCAGCTCCCATGGATTCAGTTACCATCTTTGTGTTGATGACTTTAATATCTACTAATTCATTTCTAACCTCTCTATCAATCTCCAGGTTTTTCCTTCCATTGACCACTAAACTGGACATCCCATAGATATCTCAACATGTCCAAAACTAAACCCATTATTTCCTCCACTCACATTTTGTTATTTCTTAACTTTCTTATTACTGTTGAAGGAACCACTATTTTCTGTCACCAAGACTCCCAACCTAGGTGTCATTCTCAACTCTCACTCTGACTCCTCCCCAAATATATACCCTGTTGTTAAAACTTGTTAAATTTTACTTTTGTAAGTAACACTTCTAGTATATCACCCTTTTTCTACTCTAAAGGCTTTATCACCTTCTAGCTGTACTCATGCTTTCTAGTTAATATCTCTGATACAAATATCTTACCAGTCAAATCTATTCTTTATTCAGCTGTTAAATCTATCTTCCTAAAACACAGATACCTACCCCACCTCAACAATCTCTACTGGTTCTCCATCACGTCCAGGATCAAATATAAAATCCTCCTGTATTCAAAGCCCTTTATAACCTGCACCTGACCTTTATAGTTCCTTTACACTTTATTTCTTGACACATACTCTTTGATCCAGTGACACTAACCTCCTTACTGCTTGTCACTCAAAACTCTTCATCTGCTTATACTACACTTTCATTAGCTATTCCTAATGCCTAACACGCTCTTCTTCCTTACCCCTGTTTCCCAGCTAAAATGTTACCATCTACAGGAAATCTTTGATGATCATTAATTCTATTTCCTTCTCTCAATTGAATATTTCCAATTTATCATACACACACAATACATATCTATACACACATATAATATATATGTATATATGTACACATACATATATAAATCTATACATTACATATGCATACACACATATATAGAATATATATCTATATAATTGTTTGTAAATCTCTCTGAATATTGTCTATTCCATAAGACAGTGAACTTATTGAGAATAGACACTGCCCCAGTACCTAATTCATAAAAAAACTGTTGATAGAATAACTATGCCAATCACACAGGATATATATATATATGCACACATATGTATATATACACACATATGTACATACATGTGTATTCATATATTGTATGTAATATACAAGAACATCTATCATCTATCTAATTCTCAAATATTCCTGGAAAGTGCCTTATCTTGTTTCTACTTTTGCTATTGAGTCAATTTTCAGTTGTGTTTGACTGTGTGATCTCATTTGATATTTTCGTGGCAAAGATACTAGAATGGTTTACCATTTTCTTCTTCAGTTCATTTTACAGATGAGGAAACTGAGGCAAACAGGGAAAGTGACTTGTCCAGGGTCACATGATTGGAAGTGTTTGAGGCCAAATTTGAACTCACAAAGATGAGTATTCTTGACTCCAGGTCCAACCTTCTATCCACTGCTCCACTTAGGTACCTCATTATTGAGTTTAAAAACTTCCTTTTATAAATAAATAAGGCAACTGAAGCAGTCACACAAGTAGCACATAGTCCAGTTACACAAACAGTATATAGCAAAGCTAGAATTCACATCAGACATTCAAATCCCAAACTCACTGTGTTTTCTGCTATACAATTCCCACTCACAGATCCCATCCCTTCCATATTCAGGTAGTGAACTCAACATGGCACTTAACTTTCCTCTTTTTATGAAGAGGCTATGATAAATAAAAGAAAAATAAGAGCATGTCTCAACATGAGAAAAATGCAAGCTCAGGAACCATTAGGGTAGAATTATTGGAAGGATGCCACATGTACTTGGAAGCAGCACTTCTGTCAAGCTTTCATTTATAAGATTCCAACCCTCTTTAAAAGTAATTGGTCATTTCAGCTGCACAGTTAATAAGTCTTGTGATTTATGCTCCTGCTGATCATTTCATGTCTCCTTTTTGTAGGACTATCAGCCTGCTTTCTGCCCCTATGTCCTCAGTTTGGAGACATTACCCAGTGAAGGCAGATCAGTTTCCAGCACAGTCACAGTGATGAGGTATCAGAAAAGCAAAATAAAACATAAAGAGAAATTGAAAAGATGCTTCTCTGGGTCATGTAGCAAAATGCATATGTTGTGTGTGATAAACACATAACTCAGAAGGAAGGTGCTACCTTTATTAAGAGGCTTCCAAGCACTTTACATGAAATCAGAAACACTGGATTGTCTGAGACTCCTGTCAGTTTGTATAATTAAGGCTTTCATATCCTGTGAAGGAAAATCTTTGTTAATTAAAATACTAAAATGCTAAAAATAGAAATTACTTTTCTATCTCCTGTGGAAGAATATCTGATTTGGACTAAACAAAAATCCTTTGTATAATATGATTTTAAAATGCAATCTCAACATTTTTTATAGATTTTATGCCCACATTCACCACCCACATAAAGAAAACTTCTAAGCTTGGAAGTAAGGCCTCCTACCAGTGCTATCTATCCTGGGAGAGCATGGAGGCCCCCAATTCTTTAGCCTCTCACTGTGGAAGATGATGGTGTTTCTCACATTTTTATATATTTTGTACTGTGTCGTGGAAAAGATCCACATCCCTACACTCAAAGTCCATGAGCTTCAGACAATAGAGTTCACAGCTCCTACGGATAGGTCAGGATAGCACAGTCAGAAAAGTGGCCAAGTAAAGGCCTCATAGTCAAATCTGGGGCTCATAGGTAAGGGAGTACTGCTCCAGTCTGGTAGAGAGTCCTATGCTCATGATATTAGCCTGGGTGTAGGGTATGCCCAAAAGGATCTTTGGCCATGACCCCAGTTCTAATCCTGGAACCAGCCCAATGTTATCTTTAGGCCCAGGTCAGTCTTTAGCTTTAGCCTGACTTAATATTCTGCTTCTGCCCAGATTCGCTTCTGTCACAGCTTCACTATAATAACTTATTTTCCCTCCAGACAGTCAGAGTAGCTGGTCAACTTGACAATATCAGCCTCAGACTCCATCACCCTGAGATATGGGCTTTTCTTGTCTCTGGACAAGACCACAGGGCATCCAGAAGGAGACTGAGAAGATGGCACTCCAGGCCTACAGGTGGAGTGGCTGGACCCTTCTTGGGTCTTCATGATTTTCCCACGGCCCATTTTGGCTGCAAGTGCAGTGGCCTTAGCAGGAGCAGCAACTACTGTCACCTCTTTTGGGCCACAGCTGTTGCAATTCTTAAGGACCCTTCTGCAGTCTTTGCCTCACCTCACTAGTAGTCATTTGCTTTTTATGACCATTTTAGCCTGATCTATGGCATTAAATCTTGGCTCTTTTGTATTAACTCTAATGTGATTTCTGATTGCAAAGATCTGCTTTTATTTTTACTTTTATATTTATTTTAATGGAATCCAGCAATATGAAAGAATTCTCTTAAAGGATCTGAACTTCTGTTCTTCATGACAGTACATGCCTACATAGGCGGACATTATCATAATAATTTAAACTATAGTATCCCCTTTATTCTAATAGCTAATTGCAGTGTATTTTTTCCCTGATATGTTTTCTTCTTCAAATGCACATACATTTTCCTATCTCTAGTCTTCTTATTAGTGTTTCTTTGGGAGCATTTGCTTAATAGGATTGCAAAGATAATTCTATAACAAGTGGCTTTTTTGATAATTGATAGTTATCATAGGGCTAGTGGTTGTATTTGATTTTTGGCTGCATAGGCTAAGTGGTTAGGTTTATCTCAGGAGTGGATTCATGATAGAGTAAGACATTAAGCATGCGATGCATACTCTTTGTCCTAAAGCATAATGTCTTATTAAAACAATGCCATATGTTGACCAATCTTTTATTTCAAACTATAAACAAATAGATAGAAGAAAGAGGAAGATTTTTTTTTCCTAAAAAATATGGAATAATGCAAATAATTCTTCTCTCACTAAATTTTAAGTGTCATTAATCAGTTCAAGTTAACCCTTAATAATCTAACTTTATTTCAAAGATGACCTCTACGTTTCTTTCATCATCTTTCACGTGATCATGACCTACGTCCCCCCAAAACAAAAAAGTTATACTTGCTGGTCTCCTCCTGAGTGTTGTAGATGACCCAGCTAACGGGATCACTTTTCCCTGATTAGCACATTCTCTCCTGAGAGAACAATTCCTAAGATGTCTTTAAACTATGATTTTCAAAATACTCATTATGATTTCAAAATATCTCTTGGGAATTAAAATAGATGGAGAAAATTACTAATAGGTGACTTTGATCTTGGTTTTCAAAACAATACTTAGTATTATCTTCTCTTGACTAATCTTTTAAATTCTACTTTGATGTGAAAGTCATTTATTTATACTGGCTAAATAAGTTTCATTTTCCAGTCTAGGAAGTTTCTGTTCTTTTAATGCGTCTTAAAGGGGTTTTTAACCCTGCATTTTTAAAAACAGAATCAAACACTTTTTAAAACCAAGTTACATAGTGATTTCTTGCCTTATGTGATGGCATTTTAAAATTTCCCCTATTTATGTGGAAGGGTTCTTACGAAATGATGCAGAATGAGGTGAGCAGACCCACAAAACATCTCTGTAATAAAAGTAATTTTAAAAAATTAAAGGAAATGATAAAGAATGTATTGAACAGAACCAGGAGAGCAGCTGGTATAATAAAAAATGTTGTAAAAACAAACACTTGAAAACTATAAGAACTCTGATCAGTAGAATGAATATAATTGATTTCAGAGGACCAGTGATGAAGCATATAACCCACATCCTAACATCGAGGTGATATATTCAGGATGCAGAAGGATACACACATCCATCCATCCATACATAGATACATACATATGTAGATGTGTGTGTGTGTGTTTATTTGTCTCCTTATTTGAAACATGACCAATGAAGAAATTTGTTTTGCTTGACCATGTATATTCATTAAAAATAATTTCTTCCCCTTCCCCACAATGAAATGGGGATGGGATGGGGAAAAACATAAATTTCTGTTCTCTAAAACATAATTTATCTTGTTTTTTTAACTCAATGGAACAAAGGACACCATAGATGGTTAAGTGGTAATACCTCCTCTCTCCCCCCTTTATTACTCTCTCTCCTGAAAGAGAAAATGAGTTCTTATGAAAAAGTTTATCTTTGTTCTTTGAAATAACATTTATGCATTTTGTTTAATTTTTTGGAATATTGGTTAGACAAAACTTGATCAATTATAGCCACTTCTTTTCTTTTATCATTTGGCAATATGTAGTTGCAAAAGATACAGAGGACAGTGGCATCAGACTGTATAAATGAAAAATTAATGTGGGAGGAGGGCACAAATTATATTTGAAAATTATTAAGGTGCATTCTAAATTAGAGACTTCTGAGCTATATGAGAGTCGTATTGGTATATTTTGCAAACTTCCAAATTTGGGGTTAAAACCAAGAAGATCTGGGTCATGTTTTATGCTGGAACTCGTGGGTTAAAATGATCATTTTTGGTGTCTGGTGGAAGCAGGACTATCAATAGTTTTGTGTTCTTCATTATACCCAACCACATATACACAGAGAAAACTCTAGGGAAAGATTGAGTAGAATTCAGTGACTAGAGTAGCTGATGCCTAGAGGGAGCAGAAGTGGAGTGCCTGAGGGCAAAAAATGGAAATTCTCGTATTCCAGGGGTGAGAGTCAGAAAAAAATCAGAAAGGGATAACAAAACCTCCCTGGCAAAGTTCAGCAAAATACAGAATCTTTTTTTCCCACCTTCCACCAGACTTCTAAACCTGCATAGTCTGCCTATTATATCACTTTTTTTTTTTGCCATGGTACATACATTTTTAATTTTTTATGGGATTTTTTAGTATTATCAGATGAGTTTCTCTATGCCCCAATAATGATTGCATACATAAATATTGTTAATAAGGTAATAATGAAAGAAAAAATCCCTTATGAATTGCATGGAATAGAGTAAAATAGAGGGCTACTGGAAAGGTAATAATGCACATTGTGAAGAGCTTTAAGTGTCACACAAAATATGCTACGTTTGATCCTTGAAACAATAGGGGATGGCCACACTGACTATATCAGGGAAGAACTGAGAGATAGCATGTCTTTCATAGGCTTCATGAAGAGGAGGCAGCAAACCCCTATCATATTGAAGAGGATGCTTTCTTGTTTTATCCTCAGAATTAGCCAATTTAAGATATTTCATCCTATCAGTAAGACTCACTAGGATACTTTATCTAATGGAAAGGTAAGGTAAAAAGATATCTTCATACACACAATCCAAATAGAAGAAGAAAGAAAGCAAGGTTAGCATGACACTAATGTGCATTTTATTTGTTACTTTATGAAATGGGGAAAAAAAACCGTCTAAGAGTTTGAAATGACAGAATAATTCAGAATTTCTGACAGATTTTGAATATAAAGGAAATTTTATCTGAAATTGGAAATTTATTTATGCATACGGGCATATATGTTCATGGATATGTCTCCACTGTAGAACAAAAATAAACCTTGTTACCAATTAATAACCATGACATTTGGGGAAAAAATCATCCAAGTATCCATGATCACATTACTAGTTTCTAGCCTGTTGTCCCTATCCCTGGCCATATATTTCATCTCTCTTTAGGTGGATGGAGCATGTACAATAAAGCCATGATTGCCTGAGCACAATTCAACCAGGAAATTGTTTTCTAATGATAGACACCGGTAGGAGCTAACTTTTCGTTATGAATCATAAGCTTTTGTTTTCTACCAGTGTGCTTTTCCTTTGCATTTTGGGAGTTAGGAAACAGCTGTGTATAAATGCTACCCCTCCAATGAACACAATTCTATAGACAAAGTTAGCTTTTACCTCTGATTACTTATTTTCCAAAATCTACAAATATATATTAGTCATTTACTCATATGATATCATATTTACTTGCCTTCTCAATGGGAGGGGGAGGAGGTAAAGAAGGGAGGGAATTTGGAATTGAAAATAAAATTTGAGAAGGAACCTATTTACCATAAATTAATATGTCTTTGGCTGGAAGAAATATTAAGGATAAAATATGCATTTCAATAGATCACCCAGTCAGGATCCCTGACACTGTAAGGTGATTGAAAAGTACAAATGGTTTTAATATTGTTCCCCCACCCCATGCAGTTTGCCTTCACTATTGTCTCTAATATAGAAATAACTGCTCTGAGAGTTTCCATCCAAGGTCAGTGTGCCTTCATGTGATTTGCCATATATTCAGGTGGGACAATGAAAATTGCTCATTGAACTCCACTACCACCTATATGAATTCAGTATTCACTTTCAGATATTAGATATTCAGTTAGGCAGAGTATGTTTTCCATAAATACCTTTTCTGGGCACATGGAGGAGAATAGTAACTTTATTTCCTGGTATTGTTTGGCAAGCTGTAGAAAAATTTAGTTATATGTGATCTCGGAGTGTAGTATTCAATGTATAGTATGCATATTTTTCTTCTGTCAGTTTCTGTGTCTTTCTGTTGTTCCTAGCTCAATCCCTCATATTTACCAATATACATATCTGTATGTTTAGCTGCATGTATATATTTATAGACATTGTCATATATACACACATGCGCATGCATATTAAATGTGAGTATATGTGTATCTGATAACACACATATATGCCTATATATACAAGTATGTATATATACATACTCCTATAATACATTTACATACATATACATACATATATTATACACATATATGTATATGTGTGTATATGTGCATATATATATATACTCACATATATATTGCTATAACTCAAGTTAGGATTTGAACTCAGGTCTTTAAACTCAGCACTATATTCTGTGATAATAGATATAGAACTAGGAGTCACAGTGTGCTGATAAATATCTAACTAGTTCTCCAATTTAGAAAAACATATATCAACACAAATTAAAGTTTAATTTGGATTAATAACATATTTCTATCCTTTCCTTAAGTCAAGTTCATAAAAAGTAAATCAAGCCCTTATTTATACCATTTGCTGATTCCTTAGTTGCATATGTTCATTGAAAATTTAACAATTGTCTCTCCTATTCAAGTTCTCTCTAGAACACCACTTCTTTCCCACCTTAACAAGTTATATCATGTCACTTTGAGATCCATCATACAAATACACTCTGCCATTGGTACTTCTATAATTAGAGAGTGCCAGTAGCATTTCCTAGATAGCTCAAAAAAAATCTATAGACTCTTGCATTTGTATATCCTGACAATATACTAAACCTCACAAAATAAACATTTAGTCTATTTTATTGAACTGCCCACAATAAAATGACCCAAGCGATCCCAAAGGACTAATGATGAAACATAATGTTCACTTCCAGAGAAAGAACTGATATCGACTGAGTACAGACTGAAGCATGCTAATTTTCATTTTCATTCATCCTTTTACTTTTATTAGAAACTTTTTGTACAAAATGACTAACATGGAAATGTTTTATGTTTTACATAATTGCACATGTAATATCTATGTATGCTTGCCAGGGAGAGAGGAGGGGAAGGAGGAAAAGAATGATAGAATTTGGGACTCAAAACTTTAAGTGAAAATGTTTTCTAAAAAAGTACTTGGTTTATTGAAAAGAGGATAATTGCCAACATGTAAGTAACTAAAACCATTGAACTTCTCTCTACATAACTTCCTTGTTTTAACTAATGGGGAAGCTGAGATTTTGTTGTTGGGTGATGACATTTAGAGGACAATTAGAGAACTCTGTTCTTCAGAAACAACTGAGCTTTGTACCTAGTTAGAATAACTTGTCAAAATAACCAGACAGCAGTTGGCATGCTAGAAGCTACACTCTCAATTTCCTCCTTATACTGACTGTCCAATATGCTCACTTCACCAATAGTTCTGGAGAGTATATGCTGTGTTACTTAACCTAGGCATGAAAATTGACAGTTCCAACTCTTAGCCACTAGACACCTAAGATGAACTTCATTAGAGATTTCTCTCTGAAAGTTAGTGTACTGATACAGATTCTCAGCTAGAATATTAATGATATGCAAAAATAAGTTTACCACTGATTGATATTTACGAATATGTTCTATGCCTGAGATCTTGTGTATTGTTGTATGCATTATTACTTTTAAATTTTTCAACAAGGGCATGGAGGGAATGGTTTTTAAAGTTGTTTATTCTTTTTTTTTGGTTTCATTTTCTTTAACCTCAATTTTATTTCCCCCATTTTTTGTAATGTAAAGGAATTGGGTTCCTTTAAATGAAAATGGTGGTGAAATTACTAGCTATTCATTAGAAAGTCACATCTTTCTCTCCTGAACCATCCTTTTGTGAAGAATGAGTCAGAATTTTAATGCTAAACACCTGGGGTATTTTTATTAAAAACTCAGATTTAAGAATCTGCATTCCCTGATCATTATGAAGTCATTCAATGCTGTTTCTGGTGGCATGGTAATTGCAAGGTTATTAGAATAATAGCAATTCATAAATAACCCTTTACATTAAAGTGAAATCTTAATTTGATTTTCATGAATATTCACGCTCTCTTCCTGCTATCATTGTTGACTCTTGAAGTTATATTTCAGATATTCATTAAAAGACTATTTTTTCAACATTTTAATGACATGTTCATGCTTGACCTATTAGCAGCTTTGCTAGGCAGACTTTTTAGGCATGACACTTTGTAAAATGCAGAATGTGCTCTCAATGCTCCATAATTGCTAAGCAGTCATTCCACTCAAATGTCCCTCTCCCCTTTGTATTCATCAGGGACAAATCCATCTGTCACTTAGTATTGACATAAAAATTTGTACTGGCAGTTGCTTACTAATTAATATTTACAACAACTGGGATGAGAAAAGAAATCAAATTCAGTGATAGTAACAATTTGTATTTACATAATATTTAGGAAGAGCTTTTTTATTCAATATATGGTTTTATCTTCATGATGGAAGCATTATCACCCCCATTTTACAGATGAATCAGAGAGACATACACTTCTGAGTTGAAAGGTAGCTCAGAGATCATCTCATCTGTTCAACTCTTACCCAGCGAATTCATTTCCATTCAAAGACTTGCATTAACAAAATCATTATCCTTCAAACCAGAGTATTTTGTTTTTGAGCAGTTCTGATGACCAAAATTTTTCTTTGTTTACCCAAAGCCAGCCTTTTTATAACTTCTACTTGTTTCCATTTTAAAAGAAAATATGCCCTGATAACAATAAGCAACCTACAACTTGGCATTAAAACATAAAGTGATCTTAGTTCTGCATCTGGGCCCAAATCAGGGCAAATAGACTGCATTTTATATGTAATAGTCCTTTAAAGATTGGAAGATGGCTATTGCTGTTCCTTTCAGAGAACTCTTCTCTCATTAACAATTCATAGATGCTTCAACACATCTTCATGTCATTTCTAGTGGTCTTAATATCCTGTTCACTTTTCTTTCTTTTGATGTTTTTATTTGTCAATAACATTTCTAATATATGGCCCTGACAACATAATATTTCAGATGTAATCTGGGTGAAAGTGAGTATAATGGAACTATTAACTCCTTCATTCAAGACTTTATGCTTCTATGGAAATAGCCTTAGCTTTGTTAACTTCCACATAACACGCTTGACATACTGGGTTTGACCTATATGGTAATCATTTAGTCTTTCCCCCTGATGTCATCTGATGTCTAGCTATGGTATCCCCTATCCTCTACCTTTGCAATCAGTTTTAAAAAAATCGATGTAGGAATTTACATGTATTCATAATAAATGCCATTTTATTAGCTTCAGTCCCCTATTAAAACTTGTTGATATCTTAATCCATACCAATCCTAAAATCCAAATTATTAGCTATCCCTTTTAGCTATGTGTCATAAGAAAATTTGATAAGCACATCCCCTATGATCACATACAAATAACTTATTTAAAAATTGTTGAAATAGACCTTTCACCAGAGTAACATGAACCCAATCATCATCACCTGATATGTCTGTTCATTCAATTTGTTATAATATATATCTAACAATTTAATGCTCTACATCTATACATTTTGTCCAAAGGAGCACTGTAAATAGCATTTTCAAATTTTTGCTTCACTTCAGATATACTATGTCCATGGAATTCCCTAAACAGTTAGTTTAATAGCTCTGTTCTTTCCAAACACCCCCAAAAAAGTGTGTCTACCAAAACTTGCCATTACTTGACCCTTATTTGAAGTAACAACAACAAAAATAAAATTGAGCCAGTAGCACAAAGAAGACAATTCTTACTGAATTCATTTGCATTCTTACCAAAATCTTTCTGGCTTTTAAGAAATGCTGTCCTCCCTTTCTAGGTACTCATCAACCATGCTTTTAATAATGCCTTCTAGATTTTTTTTTTCAGGATTTAGAATCAAACTCAAAATCTTTAAAAACTCTACCATTTCCCCTTTTCTCAAAACCAAGACCACATTTGCCCATCCCTGTTTCAATTATCCCATTTACCATAATCCTCAACTGTCACTGACAGCACATCTATAGCATCCATCTATTCTTGCAGTGCCCTGGCATACATTTTATCTAGGTTAGCGGTTTTGAACTCCTCTAGGGAAGGAGAAGTTCAGAGAATGCCAGACTAAGAGCCAAGAAACCCAACTCATATTCTGATCTCTGAATTTTAAAAGCTTTGTTAACCTCTGTGAACCTCAGTTTCTCGTGTGTAAAAAGGAGAAAATACTTTACTTCTTATCTCACAGATTCACTGTGAAGAAAAAATACAAAATTTAAAACAAAATATAAATGGGAGCTATCATTATAATTATAATTATCATTTGCAAAGCACTTTAATCTTTGTAAAGTACTTTGCCCTTTGGAAAAATTTGGGGCTTAATTATTTTCATTCTTAAGATGCTACATAGTTCAACTAAAATGATTATTCATAACATATAAGTAATTTACACTAAAGTGTCAATTATTTGCAGTGTATATTGTCTGGAGAAAATGTCTTCACTCTTAACTTCTAATTGGTTCCAGAATTATTTTCTCTGTTTATGGAACACTGTCCTCTTTGTGTCTGGGTCAACATCTGCTGTTATTACTCCAAATAAGTGTTAAATTAGGAGGGAAGATCTGCATATGTCTTACCTGCAATGATCTTTAGCACAACCCCATGGGGAAAGTGTCTTTTTATAAAATCCCCATTTTCCAGGTGAGAAAAATGAGGCTGAGAAGTGATTTTCCTAGAAGCATATAATTTATAAGTATCTGAGACAATATGTGAAGTCAGGACTCCCAAACCGTAACTTTGTCATTCAATTATTCAGTGCTTTTGGCAACAATAAAAACATTCAGAATGTACAACAACCAAAAATTAATTCAATATCTAACATGTAATGAATCCAAGGTGCTTCTGGTAGCACTTGCCCATGTTGCATGGAGTGACTTAACTGCAGAATTGGTTCTGAACCCACAATATGTGCACTTTACATTAAGCATGCGTTCACTTCACGCAGTGTCAACAAATGCTGCCAGATACATCTCAGTTCAGATTCGAGATTATTGTATGTTATGAATTGTAGTGTTTTTATGTACAAGCAAAATCTTCTGTTCTTACAGAAACATTAGCTTAATTACAGAAAAAAAGACTTTTAATACTTTCCCACCATCATTCCTCAGCATGTAGGTATCAATTTAGCATATTTTTGTATTGCCTTGTGTTAGAATGTTTGATTTTAAAGGTTGCTGTTATTGCCTTCTTTTATAGAAATGTTTAATTGCAGCAAGTAAAGTATCAGCACCATTATATGTATATTTAAGTGTGAATATCAGTTTTTTAAATTAAGCACAAACAAATGTAACTTAATAAATTAAAGCTAGTATTTATTTGAGAAATTATTAGCAATATTTATTTATATTTTAGGACAGAAATATTTTTTCTGTTATGGATAAGGGACTAAATTTAGAAAGAAGAGGTAAAAATACTGATGTCAATGCAGTAGAGACTTCACTACCAGGTTGTAGTACACCTCAATTGACACACACAAGAATATATTGAATCATGTGGCTCTCAGGAGGGTGAAGGTTAAACACATTATTGAAATTGAAAGATTATGTTATATTTTTGATTAAGCAGAAATCCAACTTTGTTAATTTTTTTCTTAATGACATGACTTTTAAACCTATGTTATTTGTCAAATATTTTTGAAAACTCAATGATTTAAACATACTGCTTCAAGATAAAACATGGTACAATATTTATGGTAAAAGATAAATTTGAAAATTTGACTAAAAATTTATCATAACATAAGAATGGAATAAAATGGTTCTTTAGTGATGTTTACAGCTAGAGATGATTTTATAATTGAAAATAATCTTCCCAAAGATTTAATAGTAAGAGTTATAATTGATCATCTTAAGTTCCTGGAGACACAGTTTCAGAAATACTTCCCTTCAAATTTTGATTCTAAAAAACTAAGTTGGGTTTATAAACCATATTCAACTGAAATAACAAAACAAAACAAAACCAAAAAATATCAGTCATCTGCCATTAAAAGTTCAAGAAGATTTTGCTGAGTTACCAAACAACACAGGTTTAAAATTCCAGTTTCCTAAAAAATTCTTAAATGAATTTTGCTTTCAGATTAGGACAGAATTTCCAACAATTTCTGAAATGGCCCTAAAAATATTTCTGCCATTTTGTACTACAGATTTATGCAAAGCAACATTCTCAGTGTTAATGATCATAAAATCCTGAAAAAACATTGAAGATTCTCTACCTCCTTCAATATCAAATATTCTGCCAAGTTTTAATTCTTCATGTAAAAATAAACAAGCACGTCCATCTTATTAGTATGCCAATTTGCTTCCACCTTTAATAAATGATAAAAAGTGTGTATATACCAAAAAATTGTTGTAACACAAATTTCTTTATGATTTATCATCAGTATATGTTTGATCTGTATGTCTATTTTATATATCTATATAACTGGGGTCACACAAAATTTCTTGGGTGAAAAGGGGTCATGAGTAGAAAATGTTTAAGAAGCCCTGCTCTTTATTATCTTCTTGTCATTGTCATCTCCTTACTTTTTGAACTTCGATTCCCTGTTAACATTTTTAGTTTCCAAATATGAAGATTACACTCTTTGGTAGAGAAAGCAAGCACAAACTAGAATTTGAATAATACAACATTCTCTTAACCATCCATTATCATTATCCTATCAACTCATTTTTTTTTTTTGAAAATTGCTAGACTTTTTGGTCATGTCAGCAAACAAGGATGGTGCCATAGATATATTCTTTGCTCCTCAAAACCTGTCAAACCTCTTGAAAACAATTAGGCAGCAAAGACAAAGTAACATCAGCTGTCTCCATGGTCTAAGATATGCAGAATCCAAAAGATGATAAAAACTGTGAGGAACTTAAGCTCACTCAGAATCCACCTCACATGTCCCACACTTCTTGCAATGAGGCTGCACTAGAATGCCCAAGTATGTAACAGGCTTACATTGAAATCCACCCATAGATCCCTGACCTTCTCCCCTCTTTGTGCTATGGAAACTCCAGTTCTAGGTAGCAAAAGTTTTCTTGGGTCTTGTTAGCCATCTTGACTACAGCACTTTAGTAGCAAAACTCTGCAAGGTGTTATAACTAGAAATAATATTGCTGCAAAGTTCCGGACTGCCACTGCCAGGGCAGAGAACAAAGGAATAAAGGAAGAGGAATAGGTCGCCAGTATGGTTCACTGTGTTTCAGGGGCTATGCAGCACTCTAGCAAACCTGAAGTTAAGAGCACAATATCCAGTAGGGGCCAGTTCTGAACACTTAAAAATAAGTTGGAGCAGAGGTCTAGGTTGATGAACTGTGAATTTCCTAGTGTGGGATACTTTGAGATTCACCTGCAAGGAAACCACAGAAGGAAAGAAGTCATGAAGTGAATATTAAGGAAAATGGAGGGAGAATAAGACTAAAAGTACAAAGATTTCAAAAAGAACTTTCAAAGACTTTGAACATAAAGAGGAAAAAACAGTAACAACAGAAGGAAATAAGGGTTGCAGATCTAGTAAATGAGTTCAGACATCTATAAATACACATTGAAAAATAAGAGAAAATCATCTAACACTTAATGAGACAACAGACCTTGTGGAATATGAGGAAAATATGGGACCACAACAAGTGCCCAAATGACTTAAAAGGCAAATGAGAATCATGAGAGCAGAATTTATGTCCTGCACAACAAAAATTATGAACAAAATAAACAAACTTGAATCTACAATGGCAATATTCACCAAAGAAACAAAGGAAAAAACAATACAGTGTGGATGCAATTATACAGAATTAAAAGACAATTTAGAGGAGTAGCCAAAAGAAAAATAAAAGTAGAATCTTTATGCAAATAAAATATCAGTATCCCAGAAGAACAGGAAAGTACAAAAAACTTGAGCATCCCAATAAGGGAAATAATAGAAGAGAATTGCTCAGGACTTATAAACATAAAAAATGAAATTCTAATTGAAAGAATTCATAGGTACCATCCAGAAAACAAACAAATCAAGATTTTATATAATGATTAAATTTAACAATTTAATTAAAAACCAACAAATTCTATAAGTCATTGGGGGTAAGATCTTCAAATACAAAATAAAAGACATTTAAACAATACTACTATTCTAAACCCAAAAAAGGAGGGGATCATATAAGGTGTTCCGACAGTGCAGTGCAGCTCAAGATGAAGCCCAGATTTAGCCATCCTATGAATCTGACCCTAACCATATAAAAAAAAAGATTGACCTCAATAATTAAAAAGAGTCTGAATCACTTTTTAGAAATGAAAAGATTATTTGATTCTCAAACACCCAAGACAATAGAAATTCAGGAGGAGTGAATGAATACAAATACATGACTATCTTAAAAAAATAAAATTAAGTAACTGAAGAAACATAATATTATGTTAGAGAAGAATAGGGAAAATCATAACTTAAAGATAAGTTTAGAGATATATAGAGGAAAATATATCTAACACAAAACTTTAAATGTGAATAATGAAGAAAAAGGAAAATATTGACAAATTGGATAAGAAAACAAAACCAGAAAATCTGTTGTTTACAAGAAATGCATTAAAAAAAGAAAAACAATGTTATACACAAAATAAAGCTGAGGAGAAAGGGGATAGGTCGCTTCACATCAAGTATGTGCTGACTTCGTTTTCTTTCCAGGTCTGCAATATACTGTTCACCCATGGAGAAGTACTTTAATCTACTGATGTTGACTCTTCTCACAGGTATTTGTCTTGGAGCCACTGATTTTATTGAATGAGAGTGTTTAGCTTGGAGAAGATAAGCATATGATTGGTCCAGCACTCTGTACTGTACATCACCTTTATCACTCTCACATGCTGACTGTTTCTTCTCTTTACAAGGATGTTGTCTATTAAATGCCACTGCTTACTGCAGGGGTGCATCCACAATGTTTTATTATCTTTAGGTAAATGGAAGACAGTTAGCAATGAGATCATAAGACTCACAAGTCTTCAATAGTAAGTGACTGTTGCTGTTGCTATTTCTGACTCAAGGTCTCCCAAGGACACCCTGGCATGTCTGATAATATGTGCCTAACTCTGGCATTAAAGTCACCCAGAATTATGAGCTTTTCCTCTTTTGACACATTGATGATGAGGGTCTTCAGGTGTTTACAATTTCTTTTGTTGATCTAATTTCTATATAATTATACCAAAACACAAGAAGAAAAACAGAAAGTGAAGTACAATTCCAATTAAAAATTGCATAAAATATTTGAGGATCAACCTGTCAAAGCACACAAAACATTTCTATAGATTTAATTGTAAGAACATTCCTTAAAGAAATGAAGAACAACTTTAAAAGTTGGGGGAATATTCAGTACTCATAGCTTTTGTTGTTGTTCAGTTGTATCAGTCATGAGTGACTCATTGACATCTTTCAGGGTTTTCTTGGCAAAGACACTGGAGTGGTTTGACATTTTCTTCTCCAGCTAATTTTACAAATGAGGAAACTGAAGTATACAGGGTTAACTGACTTGTTCAGTGTTCCAAATCTAGTTAAGTGTCTCAGGTCAGATTTTAATACAGGTCTTTTTCATTATAGGCCTGGTACTCTTTCCACTGTACCACCATGCCATGGCTGCCATGCCAATATAAAACTGATAATGTGAGAGAAATGATTATTTCTCTTCTATTTGATAACTGATTATTGATTTAGGACAAAGGTTGTCTTTTTCCTTTTTCTACTTCCTTATCCAGATATCAACTAGCGTGGGAAATTTTGTGCAACAACTTACCCAGGCTAAGATCTAATCAAAGACAGTAAAATAAATTCTAAATTTAGGTGAATGGGTGAATTCCTGCTTATTGTGTTTATTCAGTCAGGTCTGGAAAAATGTGTATTCTCTCTTTTCCCAGACAGGTGATATAGAAATTGATGTCTCTTTGACCAAGATTTGGGTGCTCAGTATCACATACCTCAAGACCCTCATTGGAATATAACCAATCTCTCATTATAATATTCATTCTCTCATTAATTGTTAATCCATCAGAATTAATTGTCACCCTCAGATATGCTCAGTCTTCCAAAGGCATAAAAACTATGAGCTCACCACCATGATGAATCTTTGGCATTGAAAAGTGCCACTGACCTCTTTTAACAATAAACTGCTAGCATTATTAATAAAAGGTCTAATTACCTAGAAACTATGTCTCTCTAACTTTTTAAATTCACAAATGCTATCAAAATTAGTTTATATATTAATGCTATGTTAATCAAATTAACAAAATGATACTTAAAAGGGCTTGATTAAAAATAATAAAATTCATTTAGAAAATCAAAAGATCTAGAATTTCAGGGGAAATGATGAAAAGAAATAAGGATAAAGGCGGACTAGTACTTACAGACTTGAAATGATATAAAATAGCTGTCATTAAAACAATCTAGTATTGTTTAAATAATAGATAAATCAAGGGCATAGTCTAGACAAGGGACATTCATAAATAATGGAAAGCAACAATCCAGTGGTTGATAAAGTGGAGAACCTAAATTACTTAGATAAAAACTCCCTATTTGATAAAAAAAAAAAAAAAAAGAAAAAGAAAAAAAAAACTTCTGTGAAAACTAAAAAAACAGAAATTTATTGTTGTTTTCAGTAATGTCCAACGCTTTGTGACCATTTCTTGGCAAAAGTACTTGAATGCTTTGCTATTTCCTTCTCCACTTCATTTTAAAGATGAAGAAACTAGGGCAAGTGGGGTTAAATGATTTGCCCAGGGTCACACAACTAGCAAGTGTGAGACCAGATTTGAACTCAAGAAGATGAATCTTCCTGACTCCAGGCTCAGCATTCTGTACACTGTCACCTAACTGCCCCCAGGCAGAAATTAGGCTTAGACTAATACTTGATGCTCCTCCACAACATATTCTCAACATATAAATGATCTCAATTTTAGTATTAAGATAATAAAATTAAAAATTGGAAGAGAAACAGATCATATACTTTTCACAACTCTGGATGGGAGATATATTTTTAAGCAAACAAGAGATAGAGAAAATTATAAAAAATAACATAGATAACTTTGATTACTTGAAATGGAAAAATTTCTGCTCACACTACACAAATGCATCTAGGATAAGAAGAGGAGTGGTCTAACTGCAAAAAATCTTCATATTAAATTTTTCTGATAAGGGCTTGGTATTCAGAATATATAAACAATTTATGCATACACACATGCATGCACACATATATCATATTCAAGAAAGAAAATATATGATATACATATATAATGTGTGTACACATTTAGATATATGCATATGTGTATATATGTGTGCAAATATATTTCTATACTCATATATGTGCACAGATAAGTATGTATGTATATACACATATATGTGTGTGCATGCACACTCCCAACCCCACATATATATGTGTGTGTGTGTGTGTGTGTGTGTGTGTATGGCATATGCCCATACATACATACATATATATGCCATTTCCCAATAGATAAATGCTCAAAGGATATGAACAACCACTTCTCGGAAGAACTTCAAAGTATTCTCAACACATAAAAATGCTTAAAATTACTACTAGTAAAAGAAATACAAAACAATCCTGAGGCTTTACTTCACATCATGCAAATTAGCAAAAGACCATAAAATAGTAAAAGTCAACATTGGAGAAATTGTGGAAATGTAGAAACACTAATACATTGTTGGTGGAACTGTAAACTGGTATAAACATTTTGGAAAGCAATTTGTAATTATGTAAATATAGTTACTAAAGTAGCTTGGAATATGTACCTTGGAAATATACCCTTGGAAACAGAGACTCCAAGATTGCAGTTATACCCCTAGGAAGACAGCAATAACAAAAAGTTTCTAGGCAATCTAGAATATTCATGGTAACATTCTTTTAGGTGATAACTAAGAATTGGAAACAAAATAGATACCCATCAGTTGGGTAATGGCCAAACAAACTGTGGCATATTAACATAATGGAGTATTACTGTGATTAAAGAAATTATGTATGTGCTGAATGCAGAGAATTTTGCAAAGATCTACATGTACTTTATGCTCTATGTGACGTAAACAGAACCAAGAAAACAAAATATACAACAATTGAAACAACATAATGGAAAGGATGACATAAAATAATTTAAAAAAATATAACAAAATTATAAAGATGAAGTAGAACCTGAATGTAGATATGTCAAAAAATATCCCAAACCTACTCCTTCACAAAGATGGGAGATAGGTCCACAACACTGTATATAGTTTTAGACATTTTCAATCTATTAGTCAGTTATACTGTCTTTCATTTTCTAACTCAATTTCTCATATAAGATGGACTCTCTGAGAGAGGTTTAAGGTTAAATACATGGGATACTATTAGTATCAACAGGATACTATTAGAAACAAAAATATGAATAAAACAATTTTTAAAAGAAAATAAAACTACCCTAAAGATTCGATAATGGCATAATCCACCTGGTGTTTCCCTCTTTATCCATTAAAAACTCTGGCTTGTTATATTTAGTTCCTCTTAAGATACTTATGATGTTTACTTAATGTTATGGGTTCTTCCATTACGTTTTGATTCTGATGAATCAGTTCCCAAAGAGAAATACTGCTTTTTACTTCCTTTGCCTTTCAAAAGATGAAGTCGTGAAGAAGAAAGATAAGTAGGAAAATAATTTTGGATTCCAATAATGATCCAAAGAACTTCAGAGATCTAAGTATCCTTAGAGATATATAATTATACCACCAACATCCCCTTTTCACACACACACACACACACACACACACACACACACACATACACACACACCTATACACCTACCTTTTACCCAGCCTATGTCTTTCTAATAAGATCCATCTTTGCAAATTCATATACCAATCACAGTTTTCATAAAAAAAAAAAAAAAAAAAGCCATTGATACCTCCAAGGACAAATTTTCCTCTCTGCTTTAGGATCATTATTTTCCCTGTACTTTGTGTATTGGTATATAGATATCTGAAAGCTCATAGTTTTTTTTTTTGTTTGTTTGTTTTTTATCGTTGACTCCTCTTGAATTTTGTCTGCTATGAACTTCTGGGTGATTTAAAACTAAATTCTTCTTACCTCGAAGGTAATTTCTATGGTAACTGGTCGATTGAATGCAAGTAGATATTTTTTTCTCTTTTCTCTGGTCCTTTTCAGCCTAAAATCCTTTTGAATACACACACATATATACCTATACATATATACTCACACATATATGTACATATACATACATAAGTGTAAATGCACATATATTCACATAGCTTCAAATATATACATATGTATTAATAGTTGAACCTATGAGAATACATATATTTGTGTGTACATATACATATGTATACATGCAAAGTATATATGCACATATACATGTACATGCATATATGTAGGTGTGTATATATATATATATACACACCTACATAAATACATACACACAAACATATAAATATATTTATATACCTATGTATATATACATAATAACCTTAGCCAGAAGCCTAATATTGCACATTTTAATTCATGGTCAAAATTCTAATTTTAATTCTACAATACCATAATTTTAAACAGTGACATACTCCCAAAATAATTTTTTTTCTTTCTAAACCCTTCTGGGGTGTAATACCACATCTGTTCTTAAAGTCTCCTTTCTCTTACCCAAATTAAGACAGGTCTTCAGTTGCCTGCCTAATGATCTCTGACTTCCTTCACACTTTCAATGAGTAAAAGATTAGAGTCTTATAATGTTACCTCCTTCCATCTTAAGTGAGAACTTTCTACATTTTGATTCCTCAACTGAGAGAAAATGTTGGAAGTCTGTACACTTGATTGAGAATATTTGAGAAAGTGATAGGTTAGGAAAAAGCAGTTCTTGGTTCTCAAGAAGAAATCACTTAGAATGTTGGAAGGAAGTAAGTGACAAGTTGGAAGGAAAGCTTTCCTACTTTCCAAATATTTTGGCATTTCACAATAATCCCTAATACTTATTTTCTTTGACCTCTCTATGTCATATGACTTTGACTACCTCCTATCTTTCTAAAAATTTCCCCTGCTTTGGCAGCTGTGACATTATTGTCTCCTGGGGCTCCTTTTATATTATTGTTTTCTTTACTAGCTCTTCTTCCATTTTCCTAATTTGAGGTATTATCCAATTTTGTTACTTTTTCTTTCTGCCTTGGAGAAATCATCAATTTTCATAGTTTCAATTACTTTGGGTGATTCACCGCCAAATCTATATGTCAGGTACTGACCTCATTCCCAAATATGGTCACATATCTTCAATTGTCTAGACATTTCATTTTAGATATTGTACTTTTACTTCAAATTCATCTCTTCCTCTCAAATACCTCATACATGAGATTCAAAATTCCAGTCATCTTTGACTGTCCATTCTTCGTTAAATTCTATATTCAATTAGGCCCCCATCCTCCATCATTGTTTCTTTGAAATACAGCATTTCTTTCTTTTTCATTCCTGTTGCCTCCAGCCTAGATCTGGAGTGCATGACCTCCCTCATACCTGAATGATATAATACTGGGAAATTCAAGTTGTAGTGAACATTTAAATTATTATATCATGAAAGGTGGGATTCTTAGAAGAATATAATTTATCAAAACCACATTTAAAGTAATATTTATTATTAATACAATAGAACATTAGAGGTAGACGATTCAGGAAGATTTCATAAATGTTATCAAAGATTTGAGGGGCTGCCATGTGAAGAGGGATCTAGACAGAACTAGAAATAATTGCCGGAAATTACAAATGGAAGGTTGTGCTTTATTGTACCTGTTACTCAAAGGTAACAGTAGCTTTGCCATCACTAGATGTTATTACCAAAGGTTTGATGACCAATTATTGAGGGAATTTTTGCTTAGGTGTTTTAGGAACCTGGTAAACTAGGCAAACTCCTTTTTAAATCTTAGATTCTATGTTTTTTTTTCATTATCCTCATTTGAAATATGAAGAAGAAGCAATAGGGAAATTACATAATTTGTCTAAGATCACACAACTATTCAGTAGCAATGCTTATATTCCTATGTAAGATCTTTACCTGGAAATTAAATATATAGCAAAGGAATTAAAATTATAGCAAAATGGGTGAAAAGTATCATATGAAATTAATATTAATTTCATTATTTGTATTATAGAAGACAGTTTAGTCTATTGAAAGTTTCAGTGTACTGGGAGATTCTATTTCTGGCTTTGCTTTCAGCACCAAAAAAGTCACCTAATCTCTCTGTGACTCATGTATAAAATAGGATGATATTCCTGACATTAATTATTTTCAGGGACATTTGTAAGAATGAGGAATAAGCTAACAAATGTGGATCTAAAATATTAATACCACTAATATTTATATAGATAAATGCCTATTGCTTATATAGTTCATTGGCTTTAGTCTCCAAATTCAAAACAGAAATGTGTCCTGTTTGTTGTAGTATCTAGGGCAATGAACAACTACTCATCACAGCAATCAAAGGTTACTTTACCATTTGCTAGAGCTGTCAGATCAGAAAAGCATAAGAAAGTTTGCTTTTATTTAAACTTAATGGTATAGATAGTTGTTTATATAATCTTTCATGAAATAATGAAATGACAAAAGAAATGTTTTTAGATATGAATGACAATGATATTCAATTGATAGGGAATTTTCCAGTTAATTGATTCTGGATCGAGGTAAAAAATTTCAAATTAACATTACCTCTCCTTCATGCAGAAAAAAAATGGAATTTAGTCCTTTTTTGCTTTCTCACAATGTTATCTTTTTTATTTGCTTCCCCCTTTGTAATCTCTTCTCTCTTCTTTCCCCATAGTACCATTTCTTACTCTCTTTTTCACTTTTCTTCCTATTCACCTATTTTTTTCTTTCACTACCTCCCTTAGGTTCTTTTAATTTTCTCAGCACTACAGATCTTTCTAATCACTATGTCTAATTAATCCCTTGTGAATTATATGGTCTGATAATGAGATAAGTATTTAACCCTGTGTCCTGGCTACACTAGTATGCTCCTTCAAGTACTTCTGCTGGATTTTCATTAGTGTGGATTATTAGTTACAGCTGGTCAATGAAGCAGGCACAATTCTTGCAGAGGGATATACATATATGTATACACACACATATGTATAAATGTGTATGTATACATACACATATATGTATGTGTATATATGTATATCTATACATACATACATACACGCACACACACATATACACAAACACAATCACATTACATTTATGAGTGCAGAAGACTACATACTAGAAACAAGAAGTAGAAAAAGTCTTTCAGATTTTGGCATTTCCAGTTTATCACCTGTCAAAAATGGAACATTTCCACTTTTCATCTCCTATTTTGGAAGCCAATGGTTTAGTTTCTCTATTAAAAGGATGTTTCATTTCTTTGTTCCTGCAACTAGCTACAATGGTGTAATTTATGATGTCCATAATTCTCAAAAAATGGAAGACAGACAGGAGAAGAGAAACATGAATGTAAACCTCAGTCCAACTGAAATTTAGCATGCTTCTAATGAAAGGAGTTATCTTTCTGCACTGCTCTTGTTTTGTTATTTTCTTTTTAAAGGGGCCTCTGAAACCTAGAAATTCCTATTTGGGGAAAAAAATGAAAAATTAAAAGAATTAACAAACTAAGAAAAAGAATCAAAATTCGGATGAGGGACGTTTTGCTAATTTTTGCCCTGAATGCTGATTGAAACACTTCTAATTTAAGAGCAATAACTATCTTTTGACAATATATCATAGAAATTGAAAATTAAATCTGTTGTACATGCAATATGTGTTTATGTGGGGAGTATCATATAGGTCAGAATCACAAGTGAGATTTTTAAAAGTCTCAATGGGGTGATGAAAACAATATTTATTTTACATAGACTGGAATGCTTCTTGTTTGGTGGTTTGTTAAGGAAGCAAGGAGGGCATTCTCAGTTCGTAGTTGATTTGGAGGTGTGCAAGTTTAAATCAGCCTGAGCTCTGAAGATTTGTAGCAAAATTCTCATTATCCTGTGACCTAGCAGTTGCTAATTATTGCGGTGAATGCCAAAGCAGGGGAGTAGCAGGTTGTTTTTATTTTTGTTTTTTAAATCTAACCAAGGATTATATTTTTAGACTAATTGCTATTAAATATTATTTCTTCACTTCATGGTGTATGAAGGTTGTTTTATTACATCGTAATCCCACACCCAAATCACTGGTCTAGTCTTAGCTAAATCTGATCAAGAATAAATGGAAACAAAACAATCTGTCTCCACCCACAAGATCTCATATCTAAGTAAAATATATTGGCTAAGAGTCCATATGCTATTTAGTGTTTCCAAAAACATATATCCAGGTAGAAGGAAAAGAGAATTTGAAGACTCTTGCTCATTTTTTTTGAATGTCTGATGTTTAAAAATTCAAATTTGTACAACTCTTTAATTGAATTTGGAATGACAGTATAGGTAGAAATGTTTGAAATTTGTCAATTTAAAAATATACATTATAATTTTAAGATGTATGTAGTATATATAGGTAATAATATGTTTTACAGACACTTATGAAAGATGATCAGTAATTTGTAAAAGTGCAAAACTTACTTGTTATGACTAATTTCAAGTTTATACAAAACTATAAGAAAAAAGATATAAAGAGATATAAAATTAATCTATTTTGACATATTTAAGTCAGTTATTGATGTAGAAAAATTGGACATAGGTAAAAAATGGACATAAACACCAATGTTAATTTATTGCAAGCTTTTAACCCATATACATTATTTGTCAATACAGGGGGAACAAAAAGAACCTAAATGGATGTTAGTCTATAAAATTTGGTCTCCTTTTTAAATGAAGAAGACTTCAGTCAAAGAAAATACCAGTTCAAAATATGAAATCTTACTTAGAAGGATTGTGGAAAGTTGTAAGTAGTATGACCTCCTTAAACAGGAAGAAACAGTTGAAGTATAGGAACTTTTAAAAAATTCAACCAAGTAAGCAAAGTCATCTTGAGGACATTTAAGAATGAAATTGTAAGGGAAAGATAAAAATCATTTGAAGTTATTTATATAACAAGCTCTTTTCATCACCAAGAATGGTACTGTATCCACGTTGGGAGTCTAACATTGGAAGCTGAAGTAGCACCAAAGAGAAAAATATGGTAAAAATAAGTTGGACTAGATCAAGGAGATAGAGAGGAAACTTAAGCTAGAGGTAACATAATTTTGATGACCTAGAGGAATTGATTATCCAAGTAATTAATCAGGAGGTATATTCAGGGAAGTAGTCAAAGCTATGGGAAGAAAAAAAATCACACTTTACCATTACTCACAGAAAAAATGACTAAAAGATCATTAAGTATCAACCCCATGCCAACATTCTGGTCTATAACTTTTTTTCAATGAGAATGATTTACAGTTACAGTTAGTATTCTTACTGAAGTTATTAGAAGTGAATAAGCAGTCATTAGCAAATTATTTTCCATAGTTGACCCTATTTTAAGCAGAAGATGAAACAGGTGAAAAATGTGGTGACTACATGATCTTACTTTGCTTATGACTTGTTGATCATAAAATATATATTTGATTCAAATGAAATCACAAATAAATGACTCTTTTCTATAGCTGTGCATATCATAAATTTTTTTTATTGAAATACTGAATAAAATATAGGAAAACCTATTCAATCACCCTCCAGTCATTAACATCAGGCCCCTCTGATGAATTGTACCAGTTTAAGTAAAACAAGAAGAATTTTACTCTCCAAACTTGTTCGTCATTGACACATGTAAGTATGTCAGTGTACAGTTCAACTGAAAAAGGAATTCTTTATTGGTGAAAAGGATATACTGTTTGTAGATAACTTTATATTAACTCCATAGAAGATCAGAACACTGTAGAACCTTCTCAATGAGATCAACAATCTCTCAAAAGAGATTCATCTAATTATCCATACAGGAAAAAATAAATAAAGAACTGAATGGAGAATTCTTGTTATCTAGACTTGATGTGCTGCAGCAACATTCTGGAGTGTCCCAACCAGACTAAAATATTCAACAAAATAAAATGTAACTGATGTTAATATACTGTTTTCAAAGTCAATATGCCTCCCACAGAAATCCTCATGCATGCTTTAATGACCACTTTTCCATTTGAGTTTGACAGCACTCTTGTGTGCCATAATATCAAATTGAGGGGTCTTCTGGACACATGCTCTTTCTGCACATGTGTGTCTCTGCCTTGGTCTCTGTCTCTGTCTTTGTCTGTGTCTCTTTATTCTGTGATCTTTGGTGAATTTCAGTTGAAAGTCTCCCAAAAAGCAAAGATAAAGTATATGGTAGTTATGGTCAGGTTGCTATCCATTACAAGTGAGAATTACTAACAGTGTAAAATATGTCACCAAATAAAGTGATTCAGGGAAATATGGGCTTGTCATAAAGTGAGAGGGAGGGATAATATATGCATACTTCATACAGCATCCCATGGTGTTTATATACTCCATTGTTGTCATCTTGTTATCAAGAGAACTTGAGGACAGGCTGTATCATGTTGATTAGAACTCCCGCAGCGTAGTTATGAGAGGACATGAACAAGAATCATACAGAACAGGAAGGCATGGATACATCATAATATGCCTCATTGGAGGGAATATGCACCTCAATTAGATAAGAAACCCACTGGAATATTTAAAAAGTAGTGATGAGAGTAATGTTTATTTAATATAAACATAGAAAGTAAATTTTTCAAATCAGCAGTTACTATTTAAGCAGACTATCAGGAAAAATTCTCAGACAAATACACATTAGTTTATGCCACTAAATCTCAAAGAAGGATAGCTGTTTTATAACATGGCTATCTGAAAATGAACAAAACCATGTGTAAGAGTTTAGTTAAGAATTTGATTATTTGTGTGGCATGGAGTGCTTTATGATTCATTAGAGTTATACTATGCTGATAAGGCATGCTGTATGAACTTTGTGAATTATAAGACCATTTCTGTAAGTGATGTGCAATTCCCTCAGACTTCATATGTATAATATATTTCTCTTTTATAGGGTTAGGCTTGTAGTGCAATCTGAGGACTATTTTGCCTAGAATATGGCTTATTTAACTCAAGTCTTTGGGCCAATACTATGAAAAATTAATTCTGTGTTACATGGTACAAATTTCTTTCATTGATCAAAACACATTTATTGTTTTTTGCTTTCTCAGAAGCTAGAGAATTTTTTTATGTTTTGTTTATTAATTAATTTTTAGCTTTCAATATTCATTTCCACAAGACTTCAAGTTCCAAATTTTCTCCCCATCTCTCCCCTCCCCCATACCCTGAGATGGCATGCATTCTGATTACCCCTTCCCCCATTCTAGGCTTCCTTTTTATCTTGCAACCTTTATCTCCCTTCTCTTTATTTTCTTTAAGGGCAAGATAGATTTCTATGTCCCATTGCCGGTATATCTGTAGCACCAATCTGACATTCACAGCACCTACAGTGGCCATGAATATGCCAGCACAATTCTGAATGAAATACAACAGACTGTCCACATGGAAAACAGAACCACAACATTTATTCAGACACCAAAAAGCCAAATACATAATAGTAACAATCTATACACAATAATAATGCAGAGGGCAACACCATCCCCAAACCTTCCCTCTGTTAGTTTTCCCACAAGCCAGCTCCCTTAAACAAAATCACAAAGAAACTCTCTCACACTTGCTAGCTAGCTGTCTGTTTTTCTCTCTCTCCCTAAGTTTTGACTGCTCTGACTAAATTTTCTCTCAGTTCTGCTCCAGTTCTGCCTCTTCCTATTCCACCCTTGCTGCTCCACTCCTTACTGTTCCACCTGTTCAGCAAGCTCTTCCCACCACATATGGCTTAGGCTTCCATGTGATTTAAGCAAGTCACATGGGCCTATTAATGGACGGGAAAGATTTTCCCATTAAGAAGCAAAATTACATTACAATAAGCAAAAATGCATTATCACTACAATATCTTATTTCTCAGTTGCATGTAAAAACAATTTTTTAACATTTGTTTTTAAAACTTTGAGTTCTAAATTCTCTCTCTTCTTCCCTCCCCACTCATCCTCACTGAGAAGGGAAGCAATTCAATATAGGTTACACATATGTAGTCATGCAAAACACTTCCATCAATAGTCATATTGTGAAAGACTAACTATATTCTCCTCCATCCTATTCCACATCCCCAATTATGCTGTTTTCTCCTTTGAACCTGTTCCTTTTCAAAAAGTGTTTGCTTCTGACTACCCCCTCCTCCAATCTTCCTTCCTTCCTATCATGTACCCCCCTTATAAATTTCCCCACCCTTATTTTCCTGTAAGGTAAGATACAAAATTGAGTGTTTATTCTTTCCTTAGGCCAAATTCAATGAGAGTAAGGTTCACTCATTCCTTCTCACCTCCCCTTCTTCCCCTCCATTGTAAAACATTTTCTTGCCTCTTTTATGTGAGATAATTTACCCCATTCTACATCTCCCTTTCTCCTTCTCCCAATATATGCCCCTTTCACCCCCTAATTTTACTTTTTAAATATTGCCCCTTATATTCAACTCACCCTATGCCCTCTATTTATCTATGAATGTATGTATGTATGTATGTAGGTATGCATCTATCTATCTACCTATCTATCTATCTATCTATCTATCTATCTATCTATCTATCTATCTATCTATCTATCTACCTACCTGTGTTTTCTCCCAACTATCTTAATACTGAAAAAGGTCTCATGAGTTACTAATATCATCTTTCCTAGTAGGAATGTAAACAATTCAACTTTAATAAGTCTCTTATGATTTCTCTTTTCTGTTTACTTTTCCATACTTCTCTTATTCTTATATTTGAAAGTCAAATTTTCTATTCAGCTCTGATCTTTTCAGCAAGAATGCTTGAAAGTCCTCTATTTCATTGATGTCCATTTACCTCCAAAGGATTATATTTGGGTAGGTGAAGGGTAGGTGATTCTTAGTGTAAATCCTAACTCCTCTGACCTGAAGAATGTCATATTCCAAGTCCTTTGATTCCTTAATGCAGAAGCTGTTAAATCTTGCGTTATCCTGATTGTATTTCCCCAATACTCATAATGTTTCTTTCTGGCTGCTTGCAAAATTTTCTCCTTGACCTGGGTACTCTGGAATTTGGCTGCACTATTTCTAAGAGTTTTCCTTTTTGTATCTCTTTCCAGAGCAGATCTGTAGATTCTTTCCATTTGTATTTTACTCTGGTTCCAGAATATCAAGGCAGTCTTCCTTAGTCTTTCTTCTGGAAAGGTGATGTCTAAGCACTTTTTTTGGTCATGGCTTTCAGGTAGTCCAATAACTTTAAAATTACCTCTCCTGAATCTATTTTATAGGTCACTGATTTTTCCAATGAGATATTTCTCATTGTCTTCTATTTTTTTCATTCTTTTGGTTCTGTTTTATAATGTCTTGATTCCCCATGAAGTCATTAGCTTTCATTTGTTCTATTCTAATTCTGAAAGAAATTATTTTCTTCTGTGAGCTTTTGGACTGCCTTTTCCATTTGGTCGCTTCTGTTTTTTCAGACATTCTTCTCATTAGTTTTTTGTACTTCTTTTGCTATTTGAGTTAGTCTATTTCTTAAGGTGTTATTTTCTTCAGTACTTTGGGATTCTCCTTTAGCAAACTGTTGACTTGTTTTTTATGATTTTCTTGCATCACTCTTATTTTGCTTCTCAATTTTTCCTCTTCTTATGATTTCAAAATCCTTTTTAGCTCTTTCATGGCCTGCATCCAATTCATTTTTTTTCTTTCTTTTTTTTTTGTTATATTTGTTTATTTTTTATTTAACTTTTAACATTCACTTTCACAAAATTTTTGGGTTCCAAATTTTCTCCCCTTTTGTCCCTCTCCCCACCCAAAAACACTGAGCATTCTAATTGCCCCTATCACCAATCTGCCCTCTCTACTATCATCCCTCTCTGCCCTTGTCTCCATCTTCTCTTTTGTCCTGTAGGGCCAAATAACTTTCTATACCCTTTAACCTGTATTTCTTGTTTCCTAGTAGCAAGAACAGTGCTCGACAGTTATTCCTAAAACTTTGAGTTCCAACTTCTCTTCATCCCTGCCTCCCCACCCATTCCCTTTGGAAGGAAAGCAATTCAATATAGGCCCTATCTGTGTAGTTTTGCAAATGGCTTCCATAATAGTTGTGTTGTATAAGACTAACTATATTTCCCTCCATCCTATCCTCTCCCCCATTACTTCTATTCTCTCTTTTGATCCTGTCCCTCCCCATGAGTGTTGACCTCAAATTGCTCCTTCCTCCCATTGCCCTCCCTTCCATCATCCCCCCCACCCTGTTTATCCCCTTCTCCCCCACTTTCCTGTATTGTAAGATAGGTTTAAATACCAAAATGAGTGTGCATTTTATTCCTTCCTTTAGTGGAATGTGATGACAGTAAACTTCACGTTTTTCTCTCACCTCCCCTCTTTTTCCCTCCACTAAAAAGTCTTTTGCTTGCCTCTTTTATGAGAGATAATTTGTCCCATTCCATTTCTCCCTTTCTCCTCCCATTATATTTCTCTCTGACCCCTTAATTTCATTTTTTAAAGATATGATCCTATCCTCTTCAATTCACTCTGTGCACTCTGTCTCTATGTGTGTGTGCGTGTGTAATCCCACCCAGTACCCAGATACTGAAAAGTTTCAAGAATTACAAATATTGTCTTTCCATGTAGGAATGTAAACAGTTCAACTTTAGTAAGTCCCTTATGACTTCTCTTTGCTGTTTACTTTTTCATGCTTCTCTTCATTCTTGTGCTTGAAAGTCAAATTTTCTTTTCAGCTCTGGTCTTTCCATCAAGAATGCTTGAAAGTCCTCTGTTTCCTTGAAAGACCAATTTTTCCCCTGAAGTATTATACTCAGTTTTCTGGGTAGGTGATTCTTGGTTTTAGTCCTAGTTCCTTTGACTTCTGGAATATCCTATTCCACACCCTGCGATCCCTTAATGTAGAATCTGCCAGATCTTGTGTTATCCTGATTGTATTCCCACAATACTTGAATTGTTCCTTTCTAGCTGCTTGCAATATTTTCTCCTTGACCAGGGAACTCTGGAATTTGGCCACAATGTTCCTAGGAGTTTCTCTTTTTGGATTCTTTTCAGGCAGTGATCTGTGGATTCCCTGAATACTTATTTTGCCCTCTGGTTCTAGAATCTCAGGGCAGTTTTCCTTGATAATTTCATGACAGATGATGTCTAGGCTCTTTTTTTGATCCTGGCTTTCAGGTAGTCCCATAATTTTTAAATTGTCTCTCCTGGATCTATTTTCCAGGTCAGTTGTTTTTCCAATGAGATATTTCACATTCTCTTCCATTTTTTTATTCTTTTGGTTTTTGTTTTGTGATTTCTTGGTTTCTCAGAAAGTCGTTGGCCTCCATCTATTCCATTCTAATTTTGAAAGAACTATTTTCTTCAGTGAGCTTTTGAACCTCCTTTTCCATTTGGCTAATTCTGCTTTTGAAAGCATTCTTCTCCTCATTGGCTTCTTGAACCTCTTTTGCCAATTGAGTTAGCCTATTTTTCAAGGTGTTATTTTCTTCAGTATTTTTTTGGATCTCCTTTAGCAGGGTGTTAACTTGTTTTTCATGCTTTGCTTGCATGTCTCTCATAGCTATTCCTAGTTTTTCCTCCACCTCTCTAACTTGATTTTCAAAATCCTTTTTGAGCTCTTCCATGGCCTGAGCCCATTGGGTAGGCTGGGATACAGAAGCCTTGACTTCTGTGTCATTCCGTGATGGTAAGCATTGTTCTTCCTCATCAGAAAGGAAGGGAGGAAATACCTGTTCACCAAGAAAGCAACCTTCTATAGTCTTATTATTTTTTCCCTTTTCTCGGCATTTTCCCAGCCAGTGACTTGACTTCTGAATATTCTCTTCACACCCACTTCACCTCCAGATCAGCCCAGCCAGCACTTGGGGTCTGAGATTCAAATGCTGCTTCCCAGCCTCAGGGCTTTGGGCGGGGGCGGGGCTGCTATTCAGTGTGAGATTAAGTTCAGGTGCTCAGGTGGGGGCAGGGCCGCCTCTCTGGCTCAGTCCCCTCAGGGGGTTTATGCAGAGACCTTCAACAATGGGTCCGGGCTCCTGCCTGCTTGGGGAGCCCAGGTCTGCTGCCACCTTCGCTGCTGCCTCCTGAGGGGGCCTGAGTTATGCGGGCACCCCACTCCCTTCTCGACCCGCCAAACAGACCCTCTCACCAACCCTTGTCACCTGTGGGTGGAGGGACCTTCTCGGTTGCTGGAGATTCTGTCCCTGAAGCCTGTTCGGATCAGCTCCTCTGTGCCGCGCAGCCAAGGCAGGGCTGGGCTCGGCTCTGGCTCCGGGTCTGGGGTACGATGAACTTTTCGTGTCAGGTTTCAGGTCCCTCTGGAACAGAAATCTCCTCTGCTCCGTTGTTCTGTGGCTTCTGCTGCTCCAGAATTTGTTAGCAGTTCTTTTTTACAGATATTTTATGGGCTATGAGTTCGGAGCTAGTGTATGTGTGTCTTTCTACTCCTCCATATTGGCTCCGCCCCCCCAATTCATTTTTTTCTTAGAGGCTTTTGATGTAGGAGCCTTGATTTTGTCATCATCTTCTGGTTGTATGTTTTTATTGTCTTTGTCACCAACGTGAGATTCTATAGTCTGATTATTTTGCTCTGTTTACTCATCTTCCCAGCCAAATACTTGACTTTCTAATTCTTTGTCAAGGTAAGACTCTGCTTCCAATGGGAAGGGGGGTGTATATACTTTCCCAGGCTTCAGGGGTTTTGTATCAGCAGCTCAATCTCCCACTATTGGTGGTCCCAGATCTCCAGAAACAGCCTCTGCTGCTACTGCTGCCACTGCCACTGCCACTACCGCCTTGATTTCCACTGCCACTAATCCCACTGTCCCTAGGTTGGTGCTTGACTCTGCCCAGAATTCAGGCTCCTCTTTTACACAGTGCCCACAGAGTTTTCCTACTGACCTTTTTGGCATTTGTGGGTTGGGAAATGTGGAAATTGCCAAAGCTTCCAATGATTCAGTCCCTTGAGGCTTGCTCCAGAAAGTCTGTGACAGCACAACCCATGCTGGACTGCAGTCTCAACCTGCCTGGTTTAAGTTTGGTAGCAGCTTTTACATTTGCATTTATTTTTAACATTTACATATTATCTCATTTTATTCTCACAACAACCCACACAGGTAGGTGCTGTTAATATGCCATTTTATAGAAAAGGAAACTGAGGCAAATGGAGGTCAAATGACTTGCCCAGAGTCATACATATATTAAATATTTGAGCTTTTTAACTCAGGTATTCCTAATTTCAGGCCCCTACCCTCCATTCACTATACTTCATAGGTGTCTTATGATCCTCTGTATTATTATATTCATATTTGAGATGAAGACGTGCTTGTTTGTTGAATATAAAAGTTCTGGGAACTTTCAGTAATTGAAATAAAGAAAAAAATCAGAATCTAATCAATTTAAGTGGACCCAGAAATCTTCCCTTCTTTATCTTACCTATCTCTTAATCAAATTCCTCCCTGCTTATCATCACATCCAGGAAATGAACAAAATGCTCACAGTGACAGACATGCTGCTGTCAAGTATCTTGCCATGTCTTTGTCTAATTTAAGTTCACTCTATGTTAGAATTAAATTTACTCTAGGGAAGAGCAGGAGGAAGGTAAAGACAGTTAAATGCTTTTATTTAAAAGTTGATTTTTTTCTTGGTGGTTCACAATGTTTGAGGGAAGGAGTTATGTGACCTTCATTTTCTCATCTGACTGTGTTTCTCAGGACTTTATACCTCTCCTCTCCCCCTCAATTTCCCTTCAAGCAAGACCACTTTAACCCTAGAATTTACACCTAACATATACTTCATGCCCCTGGCTTAATATTTAGATTGGAGAGGGTGGAGAGTGGGAAGTACTAAACTCCTTCCATATCTTCCATTTAAGGAGAGGGCAGAGCATTGGTAGGAGCAGGGATGCAACTGGGAACTTGGATGGGTGGGGATCAGGGAGAAGGGAAGGGGAACTCAGCTGACAGGAGAGGGGTGAGATTCTTAGAGAATCTGCATTGAGAATTGGATTTGAGACTGATGCTTACACACAAAAAGGACAGTGAAAGTACATGGATGAGATTAAGGAGTGGTAAGTAGTCTGGGGTGTGTCAAAAGTAAAAGTGAAAGGATTGTCAAGTACAATAATTAAGTGATCCAGGTGGGCTGGAATGGGCCAGGTGCCTTTCACAGAGGCACCACTGATCTGGGCTGCTGGCAAATTCAGGGACAGGGTTGCTTTAAAAGATGTTTGTTTTTTTTTTTTCCTTTTAGGGATTTATGTTCCATCATGCCATCACTTTCTCTCTCTCTCTCTGTCTCTCTCTCTCTCTCTCTTTCTGTCTCTGTCTCTGTCTGTCTCTCTCTGTCTCTCTCTGTCTCTCTCTCTTGTGTGTTTTAAAAATATCTATTAGGTACTTATTAGGAGGATGGAATGGGGAGAGGGACTGAAGGAAAGGCACCTAATTGGAAGTTTATCTTAGTCTTAGCAAGAGGTGATAAAGATCTAAACTAGGATAGAAGATTTTTCAATGGAGAGAAGGGGAATATTCAAAAGATATTGTCAACATAGAAATAACAAGATTTCACAGTTGATCGGCCACTGGGGATAGAAGTAGAGGGAAAAGTCAAAGATGGTTCTAATGTTACAAATGGGAAAACAGAATAATGATAGTATGCTTGAAACAGAAAAAGGAATTTTGAAAAATGAATGTCTTTAGGGAAGAAGGAATGAATGTCATTTTGAAAAGTTTGACTTTAATATTCTTAGGAAAAATCAAGGTGGAGATACTGTGAGACTGAAATTCTTAGAAGAGAGATGTAGGTAGTAATATGTGAACATTACATATCTAATATGTAAATTTGTATATCATCTCCATAAAGATAAAACAATTGAAACTATTGAAGTGCCTGGCAAATAATAAGTTGATTGGTTGGTTGTTGTCCATCGTCTTGGAAGAGGACCAAAATGACATCACCACTGTAAAGTGAAATTTCAGTATGTTCAGACTGTGGCTGATCAGACCAATATGAGCTCGGAATGCTCTACCACACGTTGGGCACAGGTAGTCTGTATGAATATTTGGGGTGAATATCCCAAATTTGCACATCCTGTGTTTACTTTGTGCTGTCTCAATTCTGCTTTGCTCAAAGAGCACAGCACCTTTTCTTATGTGGGCACTTCATGCTAAGCGGTCCTGTGCTAGTGTCTCCCATGTTGTACAGTCAAATCCAAAGTTTTTGATAGAAACCTTGAGAGTGTCTTTGTATCATTTCTTCTGGTCACTATGTGATGGCCTGCCCCATGCAAGTTCTCCACAAATAGTCTTTTTTGGCAAGAGTACATTTTGCATTTGAAGTGCCTGGCAAAAGTACCATATAAAAATATGTTGGTATTATAGTGATGAAAGAAATAACATCTGAAGGAGAATACAGAGAAAGCAAAAGAGGGAAAGAAGGGAGAGAAGGCAACAGTAGAGCCATTCTTGAAGAAGGGAGGGGCTCAGTGGTTAATGGGGCCCCTGGTGGTTATGATGGGGTACCTACAGGCATTGAGGACCCCCTTGAATACTCCTTGCATCTTCCCACTTGATCTGGTATTTGCCTGAGGTTATAAGATTTTCATTTTCACTATACCCCAATTTGTTACCCTTAAGGAACCTAGCCTTTCATTGTCTGTTACCTCCAGATTGCTGCCACATACTTCCTACCCTTAATCCTATCAAAATATCTATGCCCATATCTGTTACCTTTAAAACTAACCTAACCCTTCATTGTCTGTTAACTCCTGTTAGACTTTAAATAATTCCCACCCTTAATCTCATTCTCTTGGTTTCTGGAGTCTAACCTCTAATCACCCAAGTCCCATCAAGATCCTCCTTAGACTCCTCCTCAAGACCTTTCCTAGACTCCTCCTCCCAGACTACTAGACCACCCCTGGATCACTCCCACAGTCTTTCTGTATATAAGATCCATCCTGCCTCTATGAAGGTGCTCAGATTCAATCTAGCTTGCTGACATTAGGACTGCAAATGCTCAGATTCCTTAAGAGTGGAGCCAACGGTAAGATTTCTTAAGAGACTCCCAATACAGTGGATCTTAAATAACCTTTTTATTTTCCTTAGCTGAAAAAAGACTTGAATTCATTCAGGCAGGGCCTAGAATGTTGGTATTTTGGGGTTCTGAGCACCTGACCTCTGTGTCTCCTTGAAGAAGACTAAAATGTTATGTCAGGGTCAAGGTGTAATGTGTCCCACTGTGATGGATCAGACCAATATGAACTCTGAATGCCCTACCACAGATCAGATAGAAATACTCTATATAAATGTTTAGAATGGAGATATCTCTAAATTTGTGCATCTCATGTTTCTTTTGAACTACTGCAATTCTCTTTTGATCATAGTGCATAGCATCTTATTTGATGTGGTCATGCCATGCTGCGTGGTCCTGTGTCAGTGTCTCTCATGACTCATAATTGATTCCAAAGTTCTTCAGAAAGATATAGAGCCTGTCTTGTATTGCTTCTCCCGGTCTCTGTCTAAGCATTTGCCTTGGTGTGTTTGGGAGGTTCTGAAGAAAAGTATGACAGAATAGAGGTATTAGTCTGTCTACCAAAATGAAGGTCTATAGAGTCACTGTCCTGGTATCTTTGTTGTATACCTAAGAAACCTGAGCAGTTTACCAGTGCTACACTAGGAAATTGAACCACTTAGATTTGAACTGTCTTCAGAAGATTCTGAAGATCACTGGCAAGATAAATTAATGGACAATGAAGTCCAATCTCATTGTGAATGACAAGCATGTGTTTGCCTAAAAGATTATTTTAAAGAGAACTCACACCGAGTCTCTATACTGATAAAGTGCTTGGGCATTTGGGTTTGGGTCCCAATTCCAAGATCACATTTCTCCCTAGCTTCAAAACATTATCCCTGACAGCTTTCTCCCCTGCCCAAAGACACCATACTTAGCAATCACTTAGGTGTGGGCCCCAGTAAGACAAACTATTTTTAGCCATCACAAGAACAAGCTGACTTCTGAAGAAATTCTCTTGCAAAAACAGGACAATCTTGTAATTACAGAATTATCATATCATTGATACATGTATTAATTTCCAAAATAATCGTATTCAATCCAGAGGTCAAACTATAGACATAAACTCTCAGAGCTATCTTGCTACAGACATAACAGACCAAAAATATACCCATGAGAAACCCTTTCCATTGGCTTCCAGTAGTGAATGATGCCTGTGACAAAGGTTGTAAGTTATCACTTAATTCCCATATCTGTCAGATAATCCACCACTTTTTCTATATAAGCCTTAACATCACTCCCGTTAAGTTGCATGTTCCATAAGGAATGCAAGTACCTTAAGGAGCTCTGCTTGCCAAATTGGAGATGCAATAAACCTTTGCCATCTTGATTTAAAGAGTGTTTGAGTCAGTGAACTCATTCTAGATGAACCTCTCTTGTACCTCAGTCCTTGAGGGGTCCCTGAACCCCTTAAACTACATCATTTATTTGGCACCTAATGTGGGACTGTCTGAGGTCTGAAGCATTCCCCAGGGAAAGGTAAGCTTCCCTAAGTTTCCCAAGCTTTCCCTCTCCTCACCCTGTAGTCAGATTTCTCCCCTCAAGCACCTAGGAAGTCTTGCAGGGGCCTTAGGTCAAGCTTGCTACAGGCTTTGGCAGATTTCCCTCCTGACAAGGGACACCTTATTTTGGGAAAACCTGGAAGTCATTTTCTCCCTCTTCCAGAATACTGGTCAAGGTGAGTAGACTACAGGAACCCTATAGACACTCCCCCCTACCCCCACCTATAGACTTATAGGCAAAGGGATGGGCCAATTTCCCCCTAAACTTGGGGATCTTCCCCTAGGTTATCTTAAAACTCAGTCTCTAAGACCTCAAAAAAGCAACATCTTACCTGACCTTCATTACAATCTTGAGAGGCAATCAAAAATGTCTGATTTGTGCAGGGGATTTCTGACAAGCATCTCAGAGATTTTGGATTTTTCCAGTCATTATCTGTATCACTCTGTTGGTATCTGTTCTGTTTTTCTGTCTCTATGTGATGTTAATGAGTGTCTGTGTGGAATCTGACACCATGTAAGATCTAAAATGCACCCAGCCAGCAAGTGTAGCCTTCAAGGGCTGCAGCTTCACTTTCCTTGGAATATTGCTGTCTTGTTTTCTCCCGCTTTCCCCCTCTCCCTGATTGCAGGAGCATCAGAGAGACAAAAATCCTTTACTGTTCAGATTATATGATGGGTGAAGGCAAGTCAAAGAAGGTAAGAGAAGTATCAGGTCAGAATTAGAAAGAAATAAGGTATGTGCAGTTTAAAGAGGTTTTAATCAAAGCTCACCAGAGGGATAAGTAGATTGAAGGAGGAAGGCAAGAAAATCTAAACATGTAGGAATGAGAGGAGCATGGTTAGAAAGGAAAGTATAATCTATTTGCATGAACAATGAACAATATTAACAGAGGTTTTGAGAGTAAAAGTTTTGAAAACTTTTGGAAAATTGTTAGGTAAAATATTCTCTATCTCTCCCTCCCTCTCTTGTCTCTCTCTCTTTCTCTCTCTACATTCAAATTCTGGGCAAGTTTTTAATAGGGGGAGAGAGAAAGAAAGAGAGAGACAGAGACAGAGAGAGAAACAGAGAAGAAAGAAAGGGGGAACCTTTTCCCCTCACATCAAAAAGAAGCAGGTTGACTGGTACTTCACCAATTCCTGCCTTGCCTAAATGAGCAGCAGTTTTTGTGTGCCAGAACACAACCAAAAGGCAATTGAATTCACTCTGGTCTTATTAAAAGTGAAATGTGTCATTCCTCATTTGATGCTTGAGACAGATCGTAACGTATTATACTATTTGGCACTAAGGTAGTTTGGAAATGAATTCCACAGAATTGAAGTCACCTGATTGGCAGTGCGTTTGTTTGAAGTCTTAAATACATGACTTTGTTTCAAATATTGTTTGTATTCGTTAAGTCAAGCAACTTTTCATAATTTGATGTTATTAAAGGATGAAAGTAAGAGATGGTGCAAAAAGTTGTGGAAAACAATGTTATTTTATCGGTTAGCCCTGCTAACTCCTGTCTTATAATGCTTTATAACTGCCATTTAGGAAACTGGGTATTTTCACCTTTGCAGGTAGTTAAAGAGGAGGTTACAGCTAAAACAATTTCACTATCACTTATGAAAGTTATAAAATTGTTAACTAAGTTATCTGGGATTACTATTTTAATGCTAAAATCTAAAAACGTTAATTGATTACTGTGTATGAAAAAGAGAGGGCTAAGTGAAAACTTTATCTGGATTTGTTCTGCCCACTCAGAATAGTCCTCCTGTATGTATGGGGGTCGGCAAGCAAAGTCACCCATATCAGCCCCTCTCTGGGTTCATTCTAATACTGTGGTTAACTTGCCAAAGCCCCTGGAAACCATCTATATGGGCAAGGACTTTAGCCCCAGGAAAATAATTTGTTTGGCTTCTGGAGTTCATAAACAATGAAGTCAGATTCCTGAGAAGGTTTTTTCTTTTACACAGTCTCAATCTTAGATGGGATCCTCCTGTCTCAGTTTCTCCATTATGTTCCTTTGAAAAGGAATGCTTTCCACCTGACTATTCCTAAGTCTGACTATGAGGTGGAATTGATACAGCATCATTTGAGAACTGTGATTCTTATCTGAATTCAAACAGAGCCAAGGGTGTTTTATCCTGTCATATTTATTATGTCACATGTCCCTGCTTTTTCTCCTTCAATATCAAATTCCTATGATCAGAGCAAGTGTTCAGTAAGAGATAAGATCACAGTGTAAGTATGTGATATCTTGTTGTTCTGATCAGAATTCATAATCATTCCATGGTCTAAGCAAGTCTCTGAACTTATTATATGTAAAAGATTCCATTTCTGAAGTATCTCTTTCTTCCAGAGTGTATGTAATCAGAGAAGGATAAACAAGCTTGTGAAAGAAAGATGTGCATTTATTCAGTTGTGAGGTTCAAGTCAGAAACCTCTTTGTTTAAGGCCATACATGTTACTTTAGTTGTTATGTTAGTGAAGAGTAATCATTTATGAACTATCTTGTCTTATGGTTGAAATGTAAAGGAAAGTTGAGTAGTCTGAATAATGGGTTCAAAATATTTGGAAAGATAAATAAAGTCTTCATTAAAAATGTAGAAGGCAAATAAGAAGGTCTGGGAACAAATGGAAGTTATCCAAGCCCGTCCTGTCACTGGATAGTTTCTAAATATGTTGCCAGGGTGTGAGGAAGTTTGACAGTATTCCCATACCCATCCCACTTCTGATCATTTTCCTTCTACTCCTTTTTGGCCCTTGTCTGCTTAATCTTCTTGCCAGATTTGTGTCTTCTAGGCTTAGTAGCCTCCACTTACAGATGACCACTCAGACTGGGGTATCAACCTCTGACCATGACCCATCACCCCCCTGGACCTAATGTTGATCAAGTTCCAGACACTTGCTAAAGATCAAACCCATTGAATGGGGGAACTCCATGATGCAGGGAAAGCTCTATGTCCATTCTCAGCATGAAGCAGTTTCATAAGTGGAGACCTTGGTCCCTTACCCCAAAAGATTTTGGGTCCCATCTCTTTAAGGGGGGAATTATGAGGTGCTTGGGTGCTTGTGCTTAAACCCCAATTCCAAGATCTCATTTCTCCCTAGCTTCAAAATGCTATCCCTGACATTTTTCTCCCCAGTCCAAGGGCACTATGCCTAGCAATTACTCATGAGTGGGCCCCAGTAAAACAAACTATCTTTCCATATTACAAGGACAAGCTGACCTCTAAAGAAGTTCTCTTGTAAAAAGAGGGCATTCTTGTAACTACAGAATTATCATGTATCAATTCCCAAAGTTATCATATTCTATCCAGAGGTTAAGGTATAGACATTAGCTCTCAAAGCTATCTTGTTACAGACATAACAGACCAAAAATACACCCCTGAGAAACCCTTTCCCTTGGTTACCAGTAGTGAATGATGCCTGTGACCAAGGCTATGTTATCATTTAATTGGCATATCTACCAGATAATCCATTACTTTTCCTATGTAAGCTTTTGCATCACTCCGGTTAAGTGATAAGTTTGTTAATGAGTTCTGTTTGCCATATTGGCATTACAATAAACTTTTACCAATTTAATGTCAAGAATGCTTGAGTCCACGAATTCACTCCAGGTGTGCCTCTCCTGTACTCTGGTCTTTGGACGGGGTGGGGGGGTGGTCCTTGAACCCTTTAAACAGCATCAACACCATCTCTCAAGGACACAAGCCACAATCTGTGATCTGGAGAGATGTGGAGGTTTGAAAAGAATACCTGAGAATTTGATATTTCCAAAAGTTTCTTCATTGTAATTCTTAAAGAGGTATTAAACATCAATATGACTATATGATCTTCATTCAGGACACAATCTGGTATGGGAGAAACCAAAAGAGAAAAACACCTGATTTTAGATGCAGGCTCTGATCAGTTAGGGTTGAAGTAGTGGGTTCCACAGCCAACTGGTGCAGGGGGCAACAGAGGCCTTGAAAAAGCAAGGCCAGTAGCATGCAGTCACTCATTGAATATTCCCTTCATTTCCAAATATGTTTCCCCTTCCCAGATATCCACTCTTTATATCAAGGGAGTGAAGGAGACTGAGAGATAAAAAGAGACACACAGAGAAATGGAGACAGAGTCAGAGACAAAAAGAGAGAAATAAAGAGAAGCAGAGAAACACAGAGAGAAGAGTGACAGATATAGAAGCAGAGGCACAGAGATAGAAAACACACATATTCACACAAGGATATAGTGAGACAGAGACAGAAAGACAGACAGACACATATACACACACACAGAGAGAGACAGAGAGAGAGAGAGAGAGAGAGAGAGACAGAGAGAGAGAGAGAGAGAGAGATTGAGATTGAGGAAGGAATTGTGCAAAACCAACATATCAACCAAATCTGACTATGCAATGTTGCACACCAATATCCTCCTAATTCTGCAAAGGAGAGATGTACATTTTCTCTCCATTCATTGGGGCTAAGTTTGATCATTACAGTTATATAGAAGTCAGTTTCTTAATGAACATTAAGTTTGTGTTGTGTTCAAAGCATTGTGCTGGTCACTTGTTATAGTCCAGTGTACACACACACAGAAGCTCCTTGATTCGCTTTGGAAAGAACAATTTTTCGTACAGTGTAGACATAAGCATGAGAACAAGATGACATTCTATGTCCCTTTCCCAGTTCAGTGTCTGCTTAAGCATGTACCATTTTAATTAGAATTAATATTATTCTTGTCCTTCTCCCTGCCCCAAACCTCTTTGGTGGACACAGGCCAACATCATAACAGATTGATAAGCAGACATATACACGTACTGTTCTATAATCTCAGTATTCTGCTTGGTTACCAATATGATGCAATTTATTAGTCATTTCCAGGGGTAGATTGTAATTAAATGTGAATGTATGATTATATTACTGCTAATGATGGAAATACAGATTTAATATTTACAGCTTGTTTGAGAGGAGGTATCCAGTGATTTAAAAAAATGATTAGTTTTTGCTTGCTGTCAAACTATCACATAACCTGAGTGGGCATTAAGAATTTCCAGAATTTGTAGACTCATGAGGGTCATCCTGCCACAGAAATGATAACAAGATAGTCTTGATTTATTAATACAAGTTACTGTGGACCTTATGGTGAAGGGAGCTTTTATTTATAAAGGAAAATTGTTCAGTGTTGACAGAGAAGCTCTTACCCAGGTGCTAGGCAGATTTCCCAAGACACTCAGTGCTCTGAGTGACCAAAGCTTCCACCATTGTACTATCTGGAGGGATGAGTGGGGAGGGAAGAAACTGACATGAGTGGTGTTGGATTTTATTATTTCCTAGTAAATCATATGAAATTCCAGTCACATGCAAAGAGACAGACAAGTAGTAGTGCCTTTTTGTTGCTGTTGTTTGTTCTATCTTTGCTCTCAGTGAATAATGCTTTTTTTTTTTTTTAATGAGAGTCACTGGCTACTTTTTGGTTATAATTACTGAGTCCCAATCAAGCAAGCATATATCAATCAATCAATCTACCAACTGAGAAGTATTTATTAGTTCCTTACACGTATACTGTGATAGCAATTGTGTGTGTTCATCCTTTGTTGCTGAAGAAGATCATGCCATTAGAGAAATGATGACATGACTTGCATTTCACTTTGTTTTTGAGTAAAGGAAGGCTGTGCAGGTCACCAACCTCACTTCTCTTTCAGAGTCATCTGAATCCACTGACCAGATATTCGTCAGGATGACTGCAGGGATGCAGGATCAGGCAATTGGGGTTAAGTGACTTGCTCAAGGTCACACAGCTAGTAAGTGTCAAGTGTCTGAGGTGAGATTTGAACTCAGGTCCTCCTGACTCCTGCACTGGTACTCTATGCACTGCACCGCCTAGCTGCCCCTGATAGAAGTTGTATGATAACTACAAAGAACAAAACATTGCCCACAAAAATGAGTTGACATTGGTAAAAGTATAAGTTAGCAGCTTAGTTGCACAGTGGATAGAGTACTGAAGTTGGAATCAGGAAAACTCGAATTCAAACTTGGCCTCAGATATTAGTTATGTGACCCCTGGACAAGTCCTTTGTCTGCTTCACTTGTTCTTATCTATAGAATTGTAAATCATAACAACTATCTCTCAGGGTTTCTGGGAGAATAAAATGAGATATCTGTAACATGCTTTGTAATACCCAATGCATTATATAAATGCTAGCTATTACTATAATTCCACATATACAATTCTTATAATATATATTTATGAATATAATAATAAATACGAATGTATCATCTACACCACATGAATAAATATATACGAAGTAGTTAGGTAAAAATTTTTTGAGTTTTTTTGAGAGAAAAGGTGCTATAGCATTTGGGAAAGACTTTATGTAGAAGATGGCTCTTGTCTTTACAGGTTACATGTGAAGGGTTAGTAGTTTTCTTTCAAGTATAACTCAGGGTCAAGGCAGCTCAATGGCATGGTGGACAGAGCACCAGACCTGGAGTAAGACCAGAGTTCAAATCTAGCTTCAGACATTTACTAGCTGTGTGAACCTAGGCAAGTCACTTAGCTTTGTTTGACCCAGTTTCCTCATTTGTAAAAATGAGCTGGAGAAGGAAATGGCAAACCACCCCTGTATCTTTGCCAAGAAAACCCCAAATGGGGACATGAAGATCGTATTATGGTAACATTAGGTTGATTTGTATTTGGCTGAATCAGAGTACTCAAGGAGTCCCAGTTAATAAATTAATGAAAACCTATCTATATCAATATTTAAATAATAAACTATATAAAAGTGATCCCAAAATGAACCTGTATGTCATGTAAAGGAAACACATTCTATTACATTATAGCCTAAAACAATATGGAGAAGGGAGAAAAAAAGGATGGTGTGCACCCCAAATGAGGAAATCTAGTAACTCAAGCAAGTTCCCACAAATGCAAAGGATTTCATACTCATTCAAGATCAAGTCTTCAAATATGTGAATAACTTATGATTGTGCCCCCAGTTAGAGAAATCCCTCTAATAATGATTGGGCTTTGGAATCTCAGCCTTGCATTAGGAAAGGTGACTGTCTCTTGTGTGGCTCTCAGAACTGTTCCATGCCTTCATGTAGTGAGACTATGTACACAAGGAAATGGAAGTATTCATGGAAAATGGAGTCAAATCAGTTAGATGCTTTCTAGCTGCTTGTAATATTTTCTCCTCGACCAGGGAATTCTGGAATTTGTCCACAATGTTCCTAGGAGTTTTTTTTGGATCTCTTTCAGGTGGTGATCGGTAGATTCCTTGAATACTTATTTTGCCCTCTGGTTCTAGAATCTCAGGGCAGTTTTCCTTGATAATTTCATGACAGATGATGTCTAGGCTCTTTTTTTGATCCTGGCTTTCAGGTAGGCCCATAATTTTTAAATTGTTTCTCCTGGATCTATTTTCTAGGTCAGTTGTTTTTCCAGTGAGATATTTCACATTATCTTCCATTTTTTCATTCTTTTGGTTTTGTTTTGTGATTTCTTGATTTCTCATAAAGTCATTAGCCTCCATCTGTTGCATTCTAATTTTTAAAGAGCTATTTTCTTCAGTGAGCTTTTGAACCTCCTTTTCCATTTGGCTAATTCTGCTTTTGAAAGCATTCTTCTCCTCATTGGCTTTTTGAACCTCTTTTGCCAATTGAGTTAGCCCATTTTTCAAGGTGTTATTTTCTTCAGCATTTTTTGGGGTCTCCTGTAGCAAGGTGTTGACCTGATTTTCATGCTTTTCTTGCATCTCTCTCATTTCTCTTCCCAGTTTTTCCAGATCCGCCAGCTAGCGCTTAGGGGCTGAAATTCAAATGCTGCTTCCTAGCCTCAGGGCTTTTGGTGGGGGCGGGGCTGCTATTCAGTGTGAGATTAAGTTCAGCTGCTATGGTGGGGGCAGGTCTGCCACACAGGGCTCATTTCCCTAATGGGGTTTACGAAGAGACCTGTGACAATGTAACCGGGCTCCTGCCTGTTTTGGGAGTCCCTGTCTGCTGTTGCCTCTGCTGCTGCCTCCTGAGGGGGCCTGAGTTATGGAGACACCCTGCTCCCCTCTTGGCAAGCTGAAAAGACCCTCTCACTGACCTTTGGCACCTGTGGGTTGAGGGATTAGCATGGCCACTGGAGATTTCATCCCTGAAGCCTGCTTGGATCTGCTCCTCTCCGTGCTGCGTGGTCGAGGCAGGGCTGGGCTCTGGTCCTGTTCTGGTGTGCCACAGACCTTTTGGGTTGGTTTTTCAGGTCTCTTTAGAACAGAACTCTCCTCCACTTAGTTGTTCTTTGGCTTCTGCTGCTCCAGAATTTGTTGGGAGTTCTTCTTTACAGGTATTTTATGGGCTGTGGGTTAGGAGCTAGCATATGTGTATCTTTCTACTCTGCCATCTTGGTTCCTCCCCCAGTTTCTCTGGCCTTTGCATTCTTTAGCTTCCACAAAACTCCCCCCAAATTTCAATTTAATTTCTTATGCTGACCCTCAATATTTTGGAACTGTAATGGGGAAAGTTATGGTGTGGAAGGGATAACTGTAGATGGAAGAGATAGAGCTAATGAAGGATCAAAATTGGAGAAGTTTGTTTTTTTAAGTCTCTTGTGAGACATAGACAGAATGTTACCAGAGAAAGGCTGTGGTAGTTCTCTCCTCCATTTTCACAGCAGCACAATTTCAGAATAACAACGGTGGCATTAAATCAGAAGTTTCCCTTCTTCACACTCATGGTGTTGTGGATGAAAACTAAAGGCGAAATAGCAAGTTGTGACTTACTTCTGTTCTTGTAGGTCTTGTTATTTATCTTTGGTGTTTCCACAGGTGACTGCAGAACTGAGGGAAAACAAAACAAAACAAAACACAGATTTATTGTACGGGATGTGTAAATGGAATGGCACTTATCCCTTTTTCCTGCCTTACTTGAATTGAGTGTGACTGGAAGTGGGCCTCCAAATGTTTTTTTATTCTGGTAAAGAAAGCATCTAACTGATTTGACTCCATTTTCCATGAATACTTCCATTTCCTTGTGTACATAGTCTCACTACATGAAGGCATGGAACAGTTCTGAGAGCCACACAAGAGACAGTCACCTTTCCTAATGCAAGGCTGAGATTCCAAAGCCCAATCATTATTAGAGGGATTTCTCTAACTGGGGGCACAATCATAAGTTATTCACATATTTGAAGACTTGATCTTGAATGAGTATGAAATCCTTTGCATTTGTGGGAACTTGCTTGAGTTACTAGATTTCCTCATTTGGGGTGCACACCATCCTTTTTTTCTCCCTTCTCCATATTGTTTTAGGCTATAATGTAATAGAATGTGTTTCCTTTACATGACATACAGGTTCATTTTGGGATCACTTTTATATAGTTTATTATTTAAATATTGATATAGATAGGTTTTCATTAATTTATTAACTGGGACTCCTTGAGTACTCTGATTCAGCCAAATACAAATCAACCTAATGTTACCATAATACGATCTTCATTTCTTCCACTTAGCGATAGGGATACCACAGGTGATTCTGATGTACTACAACTATAGTATGTACATGATGCTTCACTATAAGAATACTGCACTTCAGTGTTTCAGGAATCTTTGATTTCTACTAACTGTATAACAACAAAAAAAAGGATTGAGAATAGTTTTATGTAATCCTTAATGGCTTTGCCCTTTTAAATGGTTTTTTATAAGTTATGTAATGCCAAAATTTTTTTTTCAAAGTTACCTCTCTATAAATGCTTAAATAAATATTTTTCTTCCTTTAGAAAATTGGGGTTTTTGTTCATCTCTAATGTTTTGGTTTCTCTTCCAGATTCTATGTCTCCCAATTTGCACTATTCCTCAAAGTTTACAAATAACAATCAGCATTAACATCTATACTTTCTTTAGGTAATATGAAATAGCATAATCCTTGGACTGCTTTGTAACTGCTTACCCTGCCAATGTGAAAAAAGGACACAGTGTTCTGTGGACCATGATAATGAAACATTAAAAGCTCATTAGTTCAGTCTCCACTAATTCAAAATTTGGGACAATTCCAATGGGTATGTCTTCACTTTAGCTTTGGACTATCTATGATGAAGTGGTTTACTGAAGGAAATTCATAGGGTAAATAAAATGGCTACACAGAGTTACCTGTTTCTCAGAAATTATATCTACTTTCAAAGCATTCATTTACATACAAACAAATGATATGCTAATCATCAATCATTCATATCTATTCATTAAAATAAACTATCTAGAAGAACTCTACTGTATTGTACTTTATTAGCTTAACTTTAGTTACCTACCCTAAAGGTAAAACCCTCCATATCTTTTTCAAATATCTTAAAATTCTGGCATTTCTGAATAACTTTCTAATTAGTAACAACTAATAATATGTCGCATTATTGGATGTAGACTATATGATAGATTTGAGATGGCTTAAGAACATACCAGAAACTATTTTTTTCCTCATTGTGACTTGTGTCTTCATGCTAGATTTCATTTTCAGATACTGATTAAAGATAGATATACTATTGATTAATAATAAAAAAATCAAGATATACATGTGCCTCATTGGGTCTTACTTTCCCTTCCCTCATGAATGATGAGAATAATATAGTAAGGTGGCTCAATGGATAAAGCACCATGCCTGGAGTCAGGGAGATCTGACTTCAAATTTGACCTCAGACTTTCTCTAGCTATGTGGTCTTTGATGCATTGCTTAAACCTTGGTTTCCTCATCTGTAAAATGGGGATAATGTCAGTATCAATCTCACAGGGATGTTGTGAAGATTTAATGAGATAATAGTTATAAAAAGCTCAACATAGTGTCTGCCATATAGAAAGCACTGTATAAATGTTTACTGCAATTACTGTTAACTTGTACTTCTTTCTTCGCAACTACTTCTACTACTACTGCTGCTACTTCTACTATTCCTGCACTTCCTCTTCTTATTAAATTGCTGGTATAGCATTTGCCATGGAAACAGATTCATGGAGCTGAAAGAAATGCCAGAAGACCTCTAGTTCATCTTTCTATGTGGTACAACTCATCTGAAATGCTTCTATGTTATACTCTGAATGATCATTCAGATTCTACTTGAAGAAATCCCTTGAGGTCAAACCCATACCTCTTGAGTTAGATCACATGGTGGTCAGAAGAGGCAATACAAAGACATTCTCAAGGTCTTTTTCAAGAACTGTGAATTTGATTGTGTGACATAGGAGACACTGGCACAGAATTGTTCAGCATGGCATGCCCACATCAGAAAAGGTGCTGTGCTATATGAGCAAAGCAGAATTGAAACAGCACAAAGGAAACATAGAGTGCACAGATTTGGAGTAACCACCCCAAATGCTCACACAGACTATCTGTGCCCAATGCATGGTAGAGCATTCTGAGTTTGAATTGCTCTGATCAGTCACAGTTGTACATATTGAAACTTCACTTTATCATGGTGATGTCATTTTGGTCCTCTTCAAGGATGAAGGACAACAATCATAATGAATTATTAAGAAGTTTATTTTTGCCTTAAGCCAAAAATCTGCCTCTTGATATCTTATATGTAACCTTTCAAGCTGGTACTGAATAAAATTCACAGGACAGATCTCTAAATAGTAAGCAGTAGAGAAGCTCCCCACTGCCCCCCCTCATAACTTATAAAATACTTGTAAAAAATGACTCTAAACAAATCCTAGAGCAGCAGAACTCACAAAACTAGACAGCAAAAGAGATTTCCAGACCAAGGCAGCCTGGAAGGCCAACAGGAAAGGTCTATCACACCACAGCTGAGGTGGAGCACAGCCCACAAAGGCCAGCCTAGCCCAGCCTTGGCCCTGCAGCACAAGTAGGAACAGGACTGGAGTGGGCCTCAGGGGGCAGAACCCCTGGCAGAAACTGTGGTTCCCAGATTGCTGAACCCACAAATGCCAAAGACAGCTTCAAAGGTCAGTGAGAAAGCTCTCTCACCTGGATGAGAAGGGAACATGGTCTGGTCCCACCAACAGTAGCAACTGCAGCAGCAGCGTCCATTTTTGGAACATTTGGCCTAAAGAACCTGGGGGAATTGAGCCACTGATCTGGATCTCAGCCCTGATTGGCAGCCCTGGGGTGAGGAGGAGGAGTGCTGGTAGTGGAGCTGGTGAAGGCTCCAGAGAGGGAACCTACTGGCAGATCCTGGGGAGAACAGAGTGCTTGTGGTTGCTCACAAACAAGAGCACAGGCCTGGAGAGGAGTAAACTCCTTTCCCTTGATTGTGCCAACTTGGAGGAATTGAGCACTTACAGGTCCCCATATTATACCCTCCTCTTGACAAAAGACTCAAAAGTTAAGTAACTGGCTGGGAAAATGCCCAAAAAAGGGGAAAAAATAAATAGTAAGCAGCACCATTATATCTTTCCTAAATTTTCTTTTTATAACTTAAAAATGCTAAACTCCTTTAACAATTCATGGTTATAGCTTATTTTCCAGTTGTCTTGCATTTGGTCTTCTAGCTGCTTACAAGCAGTTGTTTTCTGTGTCCTAAAAACATCAACAACCTCCCCCCACCAAAAAACAGACTTCTTACTTGACCTAACCACCTCCCACAGCTATCATTGTATAAATTTTCTCTTTTCATTATCTAAATAACAACAATACCTAATATTTGTGTAGGGATTGGTGTGGGCCAAGCAATGTGCTAAGTCCTTGACAATTTTCTTATGTAATGCTCATAGCAATCCTGAGAGGTAGGCTGCATTATTATCCCCATTTTATATATGAAGAAACTGAAGCAAAAATGAGGTAAAGTGATAATTCCTTGGGACAGTCATTTATAATTGATGCCTCCACTTCTCTCAGTTTCTTCTAAATTGTCTGCAATCTGACTTCAGATCTCACCATTTAACTGAAACTATTTTTTCCTGTTAATAGCAATTTCTTAATTGCAAAGGTAATTGTCTTTCTAAAAATACTTCCTTCTTCACCTCTCTATACTCCTTGGCAGTATAGATCAACCTCTTCTGGAAAAAAAATCTCAGCTCAAACCTCATATTTTTAAAAGACCTTACTGCTCTCTACCTTCCCCCAAATACTCTAAGATTACTTTCCATTTATGCTAATGTTTATCTTGTATATGCATATTTTTCTTGTTGTTTGCACATTGTTTCCTTATGAGAATGTGAGCTTAAGGCCAGGGACCAAGTTTTTTTCTCCTTTATTCAGGTATTTCTAGCACTTAGCACTATGCTTGACACATAGTAATGAAATAAATTGAAAAATGCTTGGTGACTGACTTACTGATAAAGTAGATTTTATCTATATCACTCTAAAAATGTAGTGCAAAAACTCTTCTCATTGTTGAACAGAACTGAACAAATATGACCTGACCAGAGCAAGAAACACAAAACAATTACCTCAGTTGTTCTGGTCATTATGAGTCTTTCAAGGAAATCTAGGATAGCATTAGCTTCAGGTGCTACCACGCTGCACTGATGGCTCTATTGACCTTTCAATCCACTAAAAACTGTTCGTTTATTTATATGTATTGGGTAATGAGTGAGACCCACCTGTAGACAGGCCCATGTTTTGCAAGGGCTTGTTGTGTGGCTCATCTGAAGGGAGAATAGACATCTCTACCCTTTTTCCTGATTCTTCTCCAAGAGAGACTTTCATTTCTGTCAGGAGAGGAAGTAGGATGTTGGGACTTGATGCCACCATTCTTCTCTCCTCAGAGGGAGAGGGCATAACAGACTAGAAATAGGCCTATCTGTTCACTTAATGTTGTTTGTCTAGGGGATATAATTAGATTCCATCTTACTTGAGCTCTATATATTGACTTACCCCCTTTCTCCCTTAATATAAGTTCCACAAGAAAACCATTTATCCAAATATTAGTAAAACAGAAATCAACTAAGGCATACATAAGAGAATATATGCTGGACATGATCAAGAATGCCCATTCCTCTCATGTCTTCCTAAAGTCTTTTCCTTCAACAAACTGAAGTGGGTTTGACTTCTTCCATCTTCTCAAAGCTGAAAGCCAAGAGTCTTTGAAGTAACTTGACTCTTGAAGAGGCAAGAAGAAAAAGGCAAAGCTTAATGAGTCCCCAAATTGTATTTTAAGGGGACTGGCAAAAGCTTGAGTTCTCTCATTTCTCACCAACTCCACCCTGTTCCAAACCACTAATAATTTTGTAAAACCGAGTTAAAACAACTCTAAAGTTCAACCTCACACCTATCATGTATGGAGCTAGTTAGTGTGATGGATAGAAAACTAGACCTGTAATTGGAAAGACCTTTATTCATACCCTCCCTCAGATACTTACTCTGGATATGTGCCTCTGGCTAAATCATTTATCTTTATATTCTTCAGTTTAGTCTATAAAAATAGTGATGATAATACTACCTATAATACAGAAATATTGAGAAGATAGAATGAGACAGAATGTGTAAAGCACTATGCATGTCTTAAAGAACTATAAATATGTTAACCATTATTATTAGGGAGCTATGCTTCTGTGAGCCTCTGGTCACACCATTTACTTTAGCACTTTCTGGAGCAGCCTCATATATAGATCAATAAATCTGCTCTTCTTTTATCTGGATTTACCATATTGTTGATTCATTAACACTGAACTCACAGTCAACAGCATTATAATTCATGGCTGAACAAATTTATTTAAAACACATTTTCTCTGTACGACATTATTATATCTTTCTTGCTGTGGAACACTACACAGAATCATTATACTTGGGGGCCATTTGAAACAGTGAAAATATAATCAAAAGCACAAAAACATAAAAACAGTGATACCCAATAACAAAAAAACCCACACTTTTTACTGTATGAGAGTTGAAACAAGAGCATCTCTTTGTTTGAACTTAACTGGAAACATGCACATCAGGCAACCATTATTCATAGGTATTGTGAATGTTCCCCGAAGGCCAGGAAATATTTATTTTAAGGTTAAAAATAAATTTTAGCAAATAAGAGAATTTGCAAAAATGTCATCTGCAAATAATGAGGCCAATATTTCTTAGATTTTCTCTCCTGGATCTACTTTCCAGATCAGTTGCTTTTCCAATTAGATATTTTACATTTTCTTCTATCTTTTCATTCTTTAGATTTTGTTTGATTGATTCTTGATGCCTCACGGAGTCATTAGCTTCTACTTGCCCAATTCTAATTTTTATCAAATTGTTTTCTTCAGTTAACTTTTGCATCTCTTTTTACATCTGTTCAATTATTCCTTTTAAGGAGTTATTTTCTCCAGTTAATTTTTGTACTTCCTTTTCCATTTATGCAATTTTTCTTTTAAAGAATTCGGTGAATTCTTTTTTGATACTTTTAAAATAATTGGCCAGTTTTTCTTCTATTACTCTAATTTGGCTTTTAAAATCCTTCTTCAGCTTTTTCAAGCGTGCTCTTTGTGTGTGCGACCAGTTCACAGACTCTTGTGAATTTTCATATGCGAGTACAGTCTCAATGCTGACCTCTTTGATATTCGTGTTTTGGTCCTTGTTCCCATAGAAAGATTCAATGGTCTTTTTTTTACTGCTTTGCTGCATACTTATGATGATTATAATCACCCTTTTGCTGGCTTTTAAAGTAAATCTCTGCTTCTAGGGCAGGAGGGGTCTGCCCCACAGTTTTTATGCCTTGAACTTGAAGCTTTGTGTGTTTTGGTCTCTGGTTCTTTCAGCTAGAAGCTAAAGTGTTGCAGCTTACCTGGTGCTATGCTGGCTGGTGTGAGAAAGCAGAGACCAGTTGAGGTCTTCTTGTGTTTCCCTGAATTTACCTTGGAGCTAATTTGTTAAGTGTGGGGGAGGTGTGGTCTGGCCACAGGAGGGCTCCTATGTTGAGCTAGAGCATAGGCAAGCTCAGCAGTTGGTGATCCTGGCTGCCCTATAATGTCTTCCTGATCCCCCTGGGGTGCTGAGGCACACCTTCGGTCGTGGTGTTAGTGGTTACAAGGTTCCATCCCCCTGGGCCTCCAGATCTCTTCCTGGTTTGCTGAGGTGGAACTTTCTGGGACAGATCCATTCCTGCACTGGTCGCCTTCAGCCACAGCAAGAGGGACCCTCCTTAGCAATTTTCTTAGCCTCACATGCTAGGAGACTCTTTGCCCCTTCTGCTGATTCCCCTGTTCCAGTATTTTTCTGGGGAGAGAGAGAACATTTACTGATCACTCCATCATTTTGGCTCCTGGAAGTTCAAGTAGGTGACTTACACACATCTAATCTGCCAGCTGATAGTCTCAGGAGCAGCTGCTGCAGATACCTGGGGCTCCACAGTCTCACTTGCTTGGTTCCACTGGACTCCCACTCTGGGCTGATACACCCCAGATTCTGCAGTGCAGTCACTGCCTCAGACAGCCCGGGGCTTCCTGCTTGACCCTGCCTGGCAGGGATGTACTAATACACTCTGTGAGCTGTGCTGTGTGCTCCTCCAGCCCTGAGGAAGACATCCTTCCCGTCAACCTACCAATCTGTTCTGGGCTGTGAATCTGCCACAGTCTGTCTCCTATTGGATTCTGTCCCTCCAAAATCTTGTCAGATTCTCTTTTTAGAGGTATATGTCTAAGAGCTTAGGTAAATAGTTGCTCTTACTCCATCTTAGCTCTACCCCTGAACTACACTATCTTAAGAATGGCACTGTGTCCTGAATTGGGTAGATGATAGCCCCACAAGACTCTACCCTGTTCAAGCACATCTGGAAATTGTGTTTGGTATTGAGCATCACATTTTCGTCATCCAAAGAAGGAGAAATAGGGTGTTTATGGGCCTGAAGATCCTCTCACAGGAGAATTGATAGAAAAAACTAGAAAGGCTTAGCCTGAAGATGTGCTAATTCTGCCATGAGAAAAGAACTCATTAGACTTGTTTTGTTTATGTCTCGAGAGTACAACTAAGTACAGTAGATGAAAATTGCAAAGTTAAATTTAATTTTGTTATAAGAAAAAAATACATATCTAAAGACCTACATGTCTAGAACCAACTTGACTTAGTGGAAAGAGTCCTGAGGCCAGGAAGATCTTGATTCAACACCTGGCTCCATAGAGATGAGAGTTGTGATTATGTGGAAGTCAGGAAGATTTTCTTATCTGAAAATAAATTCCCAAAGCAAGAGTTGCCAGTGAGGAAATAGTTCTAAGTTTCCTTAATTTTTTTTTGTTTTTGTTTTGTTTATGTTTTTGTCTCAGAGAATGGGAAAAGTATAACTTTTTTTGTGCTCTACTGAATCACAAAGTATGGTGCAAGACTGTAAGGTTGCTGATGCTCCCTCTGCTCTGTAGTATTACTGGTTTGATTGCAGGAGGGAGAATCATGAGATTGGCTCAATTATTTTCCCCAGTATCTTATCCTTTGAGGAATCAAGTTATCTTGAGATCTGCCTGAGGAATTTGGGATGTGACTGAGTGTCCAAGACATATTTTAATCGGAATTGACCTTGAAACCACAAAGAAAGCATAGGACAGAATTGAACTCAACTATTCATATGTCAATGTTAGGTATTAGAAAACATTATGGTTATTAAAGAAAATGAAAACCTAATCTTGTGGAGAATAAAAATAACACTTTCCTTAATATTAGCATTCTAATTACATTAATATTGACTGTGTTACTTCTTATCTCTAAAACTACATTTATTGCTCACATTTTGTGATATTTTAGATAAATGCAGGATGTCTCAAAGTAATTTGCTTGGAAAAATATAAATGTCTTTTCTGTTGAAGCAAAACCATGTGTTGTGCCTTCTGATTTATTTTAGGGATTAGGGACTTCAGTGCTACATAAAAAAAAAATAAAAATTTTCAAGTTTCCTAAAATAGTAATGCTCCCCTTCACAAAAAATAAAAGTATTCTAGTCATGTACAATTATGATTGTAGTGGAGTCAATGCAGAATAGGGCCATTCATCTTTCCCTGCATTTTGGGCAACCTGGCCATTATTTTGGTAATATAACAATCTGGAATGATTCTACTCACAAGTTATTTTCCTCTGATGTAACAGTTCTCAAATTGTGTTCTACAGAACGATGGGGATCCCCAAGATATTTTGAATGGTTCTGTTGTGACAAATATGCTGATAAATATACCAAACCTTTTTAATTTCTAATAAAATTAATAGATATGACACATAAAAACACTTTGTGGGGTCTTCAATAATTTTGAAAAGTATAAAAGGGTCATGATATGAAAAAGTTAGATAACTGCTGCTCTAATATATCTCCAATTATATTATCTCCTATCACTGCCATTAATCTCTCTTTCATCTTCTACCTTTAATTTTTAAAATGTGGATCTTTTTAGATTATTGTAAGATATAAAGAAAGCAACAAAATTCAGTAAATCACAATTAGATCTGATTTTTTTTCTTTTTTTCCCATTTACCTTTTCATGACTCCCTTGAGATCAAATTTTCTATTGAACCCTGGCCTTTTCACTGGAAAGTCTGGAAATCCTTTATTTCATTGACTATCCATCTCCTTGCCTGAAAGATTATGCCCAGTTTTGTGGGGCAATTGATCCTTAGTTGTAGATCAAGTTCCTTTGCCTTACAGAATATTCCATTCTAATCCCTCCAGTCTTTTAATATGAAAGTTTCAAGATGCCATGTGGTCCTAAATGTAGTTCCTCAATATTTGAATTGTTTCTTTCCGGCTGCTTGGAGTATTTTCTCCTTGATATGATAATTATGAAATTTGGCAACAATAGTCCTTTGCATTTTTTATTTGCTATCTCAGGAGGTGATTGGTAGATTCTTTTGCCTCCTGGATGTAGGACCTCAGGGCAGTTTTCCTTGATGATTTCTTGGAAATGGATTGGGCTTTTTTTCATCATGGCTTTCTTGTAGACCAATAATTCTTAGATTTTACCTTCAGGAACTATTTTCCATGACAGTTGATTTTACAATGAAGTATTTTACACTTTCTCTTATTTTTTCATTCTTTAGATTTTGTTTCACTGATTCTTGATGCCTCACAGAGTCATTAGCTTCTACTTGCCCAATTCTAATTTTTTACTAATTATTTTCTTCAGTTAGTTTTTGTACCTTCTTTTCCATTTGACAAATTGTTTCTTTTAAGGAGTTATTTCCTACAGGTAGGTTTTGTACTCCTTTATCCATTTGGTCAATTCCACTTTTTAAGGAGCTGATATCTTCAGTGAATTCATTTTTCAGTTTCTCAATTGTATTTTTAAAATCATTGGTCAATTTTTATTCTACCTCTCTGATTTGGTTTTTAAAATACCTCTTGAGCTCTTCCAAAAATGGTTTTTGGACATGAGAGAAGTTCATATTCTCTTTTGAGGTTTCAGATGTGGGTATAGTCAATCCTGTCTTCCGAATTTGTCTTTTGATCTTCCCTGTCCCTATAACAAGATTATTTGATCTTTGTTTGTCTAATTTGCTTCTTGCTCATGGTGATTGCCTTTCTCCTGGCCTTTAAGTGGATCTCTATTTCCGTGACCTAGTAGGCTCTGTCCCATATTCCTTGTGCTAAGAGCTAGGGGTCTGGTTACTGGCTTTGTGTGCTGTGATCTCTAGTTCTGTCATCTAGAATTTATATAGTGGTGAAGCTTTCCTGGTGCTGAGCTGGCTAGTATGTACAAAGGCTGAGGTCAAGGGAAGTCTTTCTGAGTTTCCCCAGGATTACATTGAAGCTTGAAGTGCAAGGTGTGGGGGAGGGGTGGCCTGACTGCTGCAGGTCTCCTCCTCCCTTAGGGCTGTGTTAGAGCACAGGCAGGCTCAGCAGCTGGTGCACCTCTATTTGTGCTGATATCTGCCCAATTCCCCTGGCTGTGCTAAGGTATACCTGGGATCCAGGTATTGGTGTTTATTAGTTCCTCCTCCCTGGGGCTCAGAATGTCCTGCTGGTTCACTGAGTTAGGATTTGCTGGGCTTCCTCTAGTCCTGCATTGGTCCCCTTAAGCCACAGCAAGAGGGACCCATCCTATCAATCTCCTCAGCCTCCCAAGCTAAAAGACAGCTATACTTCTTCTATTGGCTCCACTATTCACAGATTTTTCCTGGGGCAAAATTCTCTGGATTTTTCAAGATCAATAAGGGAGGATGAAAGCACTTTGCTCTGCTATCCTGGATCCTGGAAGTTCAAGTAGATGACTTTCAAGCATTCAATTTGTGGGCTGATAGCCTGGGGAGAAATTGCTGTTCCTGCCATGGGCTTCTCTCTTGTCCAGTTTCACCAGATTCCAGTGCTATGCTGAGAGATTTGGGAATCAGCACTGCAGATGGTCACTCAGCTCAGCACTGTTCTTACTGTACTGTGTTGGTGGTGCAGCTTGCCTGCTCTTCACTCCCCCAACCTGATATAACAGATCCTTCTAGTCAACCTTTCTGGCTGCCCTGGCCTGAAAATCTGCCACACTCTGTCTCCTAGTAGATTCTGCCCCTCTAACATTTGTTCAGATTCACTTTTTAGAGGTATCTGAAGGGATTGGTGGAAGAGCTCAGTTGAGTGCCTGCTTTCACTCTGCAATCTTGACTTTGCCCCCTTACCTCCCCCATCAAATTTTATTGACATTGATTTTGTGGAAATTTAAAAAAACATTTAACCTCTGTTACAGGCTCAATATTACCTCCTTCTCCTTTAGTCTCAAATCCCTTGTTTTAGGAGTAGAATAAATTATTGACTTGGACTTTAAAAGTTAAAAGCTCTTTGGTTGCTGATATCAATCCAAAAATATTGATTAATTATAGACTACATACAAGGCACTGGGCTCTGGCTAAGGAGGAATATAATGATCCAAATGTAGTAGATGACCTCAAATTAATTATAAACCACATAAGGTAAAGGGTAAAAGACATACAAACATCACTAAATAATAGCACAGTGCTGCATAAATTTCCCATGAGTTTAATAGGCAAGAAGGAACAAGGTTGTTAGAAAAGCAAACTACACTACATAGCCTCGTTGAGTCTTGGAAGACTTCTTAAAGGAAGAATTAGCACTAAACTCAATCTTGAAAGAGAGATGGGCTTCCTATAAATAGAGAAGAGTAAGGAAGACATTATATTTAGGAAAAAAGTGGTATTAACCAAGGGTCGGAGGTGGAAATGCACACCTTGTGCTTGTTTGTGAGAGTATGAATTGGAAATATATAGGAACGTTCAACTAAACGCAGAAATGGAGACCTGCTCATATAACTCCCTAGTTTTAGCATCAAATTTTTTCAATCTATTGCTCCAGGAATCTCAACAGTTTAACTTTCAGTATGAAAACACTACTCACTAAAACACATTTGAATCTAGGTTATTCAGAGATAAGTGATCAGGTTTTATAAAAATTTCCTCTAAGAAGCACCCAGTGGCTTCCCAAACTTGATCTTGCATGCAATTTCTGTTTCCTAATGCATATGTCTTAGTGAGACTGAAAGACTCAGAGAAGTTGAGTTGGTAAAAGTCACTCGTTTGTAGCTGAGAGTTCATTCCAAACTCTTCCCTGATACAAGTATCCATACTTCAATTGTATGTACTTGCTTAAATAAAACTTAACATTATAAAGTCAAACTCCTTTGTCAGTCTTATTATTTGTGTGTTCCCAAGACCCCAGAACAGACTGAGTAGAATAGCTTGGTGGATATGGAATGGTCACATAGCAGAACAATATATGATAAGGTTAGAAAAAAGTGTTAAGGTCAGATTGCATGGAGACCTCAGTTCTAGACAGTAATTATACAGTCTGTACATTGAATAGTGGTGAAGTCTTCTTGTTCTGCCTCAAAAACTACCACAAGACAGCCAATTTTCTTAGTATTTATATGAATAATTTCAGCATAAGAATTATTGAGGATATAGAGAAGTACTAAGATTCACGTCAGACAATGCAATCTAGAAAACCTAAACTCAAAATATAAATTGTATTTGGGTATGCTTTTCTTTGCTTCCTTGGGATTTATAATGCAATTGCCCAAACATACCCTTCCAATATAAGGAGTGGGGTGATTGGGGTGATTGGGGGCAGTATCTGACCCAGCTACATATGCAAGCTACATTTAATATTCACTCTTGGTGATGGCAATGAAGATCCAGCTGAAAACAAAGACTGAAGTTAGAGTTGTTTCAGTAGAATCTTGGGAACTAATAATGTTTTATCTTTAGCAGTTCATATTTTACATCCATGCTATTCTAGTCTCTATCCTCATTGCATTTCATTCAAACCTTTCCCCCTCACTCCCCCACCACAAAGAGACAGGCCACACAAAGAAAGGCAAGTGCTATGTCACCTGTTCAGTGATGCTATAAAAAATGAACATGCTACAATCAAGTGATTTTGGTTTCTCTAAAATGACTAGTCTTGTAATTTCCAGCTGTTGTAAATTAGCAAACTATTTCATATTCAGAGACAACCTTTTGACATCAAATTCTAGATGTTATTCATATCTTTCCATTTCAGAAAATAAAGAAACATTTGGGGAAATGTTTTGAAGGCACAAGGAGTTGAGTATCAGCAGCTGGTTGACTAGTGTCTCTCTGCTACAGAAGTCCATATGTACACAGTGCAATGACCTTATTCTTAATTAGCTGCTTAAAGGGCTCTTCTTTGTGTTTCAAGGAAATAATAGTTTGGAAAGGAAAGGAAATTTCTTCTTCATATGGCAATTATTTAAAATAAATATCTGATCATTAATACCAAAAATATACTTAAACACAATTACTATACTATTTCAGTTATAGCTATTATGAAATCTCTGAATGCAGATGATTAAACTAATCTTTCCTTTTTTTCATTAAAAATCATTTTCAGTTTTTGAGCACTCTTCAAAATGCATTAAATAAATTATTTTCTCTTTGAATACATTTGACACATTTGTAAAATTAAAAAATACTCTGTTAAATTTTTGAATTTTTTTCCTAATATGAGAGGGAAAGTACTTCCCTATTGGGCAAATTTCACCAATGGGGAAAACATCAACTTGTGGGTTATTTTTTTTGCTCACTTGCCAACAACTTAAGAGGGCATAATCAGGAGAAACAGTCATGGATTCTCTCTGTTTTCCTGTCACCTCTACTAAATAATAATAATAATAAAAAACAATGATGATGAGAATCTGGAGATTTAGTTCCAGTTCTGGCTGCTCCAAATACATAAAATATAGCTGCAGGAACATTATCTCTCCTGCCTCTGCCCCAGTTTCCTCAACTCCACATTTAGGAGTATACTTTTGTCTGAATTATCTTTTATTTGACATCCTGTACATCAGCATTTGAACGACTCCAGGAACAAAAAACCCAACAACATATTCAAAATGAAAACAACTTTTACAATGGTCTTGAGTTTTCATCTGTTCATTGTATAGTGGGAGAATACAGGTACTACAAAAGGCAATTAGCTGTACCTCCCTCTAATTCCATGAAACCACTATGCTACAGAACAAGTAGCTGAGGTGGTTGTTTCTACATCCACAGACTGTGATGCTGATGAAAGCTAACTTACAGGAATGGAGTATATGTTCTTTCCTCATTGCTATAACTTGATACTAATGCACCAAGAGGCCCATGACCTGAAAAACTGAGTCACACAAATTGTCTTTGGAAGTATGATATAAAATTTGAAGATTTATAAGTGGAAAATGTCATTCTAAGGAAGTCTAAGGAATCAACTTTACAATGATTATGCTGTATCCATCAATCAATAAATTAAGTCCTACTATGTGCTAAATACCATAGTGGGCAATGAAGATGCAAGTACAAGAATGAAACAATCCCTATTCAAAGGGGCTTACAATTTAATGGGAGACACAACAAATACATATAAAAATGCATAAGACAAAAATATAAAGTGAATATAAATACATATATATATATATGTACACATAAAGATATATTTTTATCTGTATGTTAGTCTCAGGGAGAGGTGAAACGTAGATGTCAGGACATCAAGAAAAGACTCATGAAGAAGATGATGCTTGAGTTTCATCTTAAAGGAAGGGAAGAACTCTACGAGACAGAGACAATGAGGGAATTAATTCCAGCTATGTGGGAAGGTGAGTGTAAAGACAAAAAGAAGGCAAAGGGGGAATCACATATAAAGAATGGAAAGTCAAGTTGATTGGAACACAGCACATGGGAGGGGGAGTAATGTCCAATGAGACCAGAAATATTAGTTAGGGCCAGGTTTCCTAGTGCTTTATAAGCTAAACAGAGGGGTTTAGATACTATCCTAGAAACAGCAGAATATTAATAGGATCACTTAAATAAATCTGAAGTTTGCTAAGCCAGACTAAACAAAAACAAAATGAATGGAGCCTTGATATGCAAGCTAAAAATGTGATTCTGTAAATAATAGTGAGATTCAGAAAGATATTGTTTAGAAGAATAATTGGCATGTCAGATGAACAAATAATAGTAAATTCTCATTAGCTAAACTACACTAACAGGAAATTACTTGACAACTACAAAGAGATATCCAATACTTCACAAATTTGGGGATTAGGGAAGTATTCAAGAAGAAAGAAACTTATTAGAAAACCTTAAGAGAAGGGTTTTATGATACTTTCCCCCTCTTAACAGTTGATTTCAATTTTCAGCTAGACCCTCAAAAATCTAATCTGATCAATAGTCTGTTGATAGGTGATTCAGTGAAGAACTTAGATAAATACATAGATATACATTTAGAGGTATATGTATGTGTGTATAGGTATATATATATATATATATATATATATATATATATATATATATATATATATATATATATATATATATATACAGATATATGTGAAATTATTATACATATATATGTTATGTTATAAGAATGTTAATGTATTCTGAATATTTCTATAGATGTAGGAAAAATATTCCACCAAATGTTATTCAAATATAGTTATGTATGTTTCCCTCTAGCTTCTGAACTTTGTGAAGAATTATGATATACAATTTAAAAATTCTATATTTATAGACCTAATGGCTACTTAAAATGGTAATTACATTTCAAAGATTAGACATTGGGGATGGAGCCAAGATAATGGAGTCAAAGCAGGGACTCAGCTGAGCTCTTCCACAAATTCCTTCAGACACCTCAAAAAAGTGAATCTGAACAAATATGAGAGGGGCAGAATCTACTAGGAGAAAGAGTGTGGAAGATTTTCAGGTCAGAGCAGCCTGAAAGGTTGACTGGAAGGATCTATTACATCAGGCTAGGGTAGTGAAGAGCAAGCAAGCTGCACCACTAACATGGTACAGTAAGAAAAGCCCTGGGCTGTCTGAGTCACCACCTGCAGTGCTGATTTCCAAACCTCTCAGCATAGGACTGGAGTCTAGTGAAACTGGGTGAGAGAGAAGCCTGGGGCCCATGGTAGAAACAGGAGTTACACCCTAGTCTATCAGCCCACAGACTGAATATTTGAAAGTCACCTACTTAAACTTCCAGGAGCCAAGATGGCAGAGTAAATTGTAAGCACTCTCACCTTCCCTTGTGGACTTCTAAAAACCTCACAGAATATTGCCCCAGGAAAAATCTGGGAATAGTGGAGCCAGCAGAAGAGGTACAGCTGTCTTTTAGCTTGGGAGGTGGGGGAGATTGGTGGGAGGGGTCCTTCTTGCTGTAGTTGAAGATACTAGTGAAAGACCAGAGGCAGCTCAGCAAATCCCAACTCAATGAACCAATAGGAGATCCTGACCCCAGGAAGGAGGACCTGGTAAGCACCAACACCTGGTGTACCTTAGCACAGTCAGGGGAATTGGGCAGACATCAGCACAAACAGGGGTGCACCAGCTGCTGAACCTGCCTGTGCTCTAACACAGCCCTAGGGGAGGAGAAGACCTCCAGGAGCCAGGCCACCCCTCCCCCACACCTTGCACCTCAAGCTTCAATGTAATCCTGGGGAAATTCAGAAAGACTTCACTCGGCCTCAGCCTTGGCATACACTAGCAAGCTCAGCAACAGGTAAGCTGCAGTATTATGTAGCTTCTAGCTGACAAAACTAGAGGTGGCAACACACAAAGCCAGTAACCAGACCCCTAGATCTCAGCACAAGGAATATGGGACAAAGCCCATTGTGCCATGGAAACAGAGATTCATTTTTAAGGCCAGGAACAAGGCAATCACCATGAGCAAGGAGCAAATTAGAAAAGCAAAGATCACAGAATTTTACTATAGGGACAGGGAAGACAGGAAAAATTTGGAACACTCTTCTTTGGTTTTCAGTATTTCTAATTTGTTATTTAATTTGTGATTATCAGCTTTTGCTTTTTCTAGTGTTTTTGAGTTCCATGTCTAATTCATTTATCTCCTCTTTTGCTATTTTTTTCGTGTAAGCATTCTGAGATATAAAACTTCTCTTAAGAACTGCTTTCACTGCATCCCTTAAATTTGGATAAGTTATCTCATTATTGTCATTGTCTTGAATGAAGTTATTGGATTAGATTATTTAGTTTGTTTCCAGTTAACTTTTGATCTATCTTTCCATGGTCCTTTATTACACATAATTTTAATAGTATCATGATCTTAAAAGAATGCACTGAGTATTTCTGCCTTTTTCCACGATTGTGGGTTTTTTAATGCCCCAGTACAGGTCAATTTTTTGTTTATGTGTCATGTACCACTGAGAAAAACGGTATATTCCTTCCTATTCCCATTCAGTTTTCTCCAGATGTTTATCATACCTACCTTTTCCAGAATTCTATTCCACTCCTTAACTTCTTTCTTGTTTATTTTGAGGTTAGATTTATCACGTTAAGAGATGGGGAGACATGCACCTGAAAACACTAGAAAAAGAACATACTGCTAATTGCCAATTAAATACCAAATTAGAAATACTGAAAACCAGAGGAAAATTTAATTAAATTGAAGTTAAGAAAACTATAGAACTAATAAATAAAGCTAAGACCTGATTTTATGAAAAAGGTAAAGTAATTGATAAATCTTTAGTTAATTTGATTAAAAAAAGAAAGAAGAAAACCAAATTACCAGTACCAACAATAAGGGTGAATTCACAGCCATTGAAGTGTAAATTAAAGCAGTTATTAGGAATTTTTGCCCAATTGTATGCCCTTAAATTTGACAATCTCTTAGTGAAATGGATGAATATTTATAAAAATATAAATTGACCAGATTAAGGGAAGAGTAAATAAAATGCCTAAATAATGCCACCTCAGAAAAAGAAATTGAACAAGCCATCAATGAACTTCCTGGGAAAAAATCTCCAGGACAGACATATTTACAAGTGAATTCTTACCAATGTTTAAGAATAATTAATTTCAATACTATAAAGAATATTTGGGAAGATAAGACAAGAAGGAATCCTACCAAATTCTTTTTATGATAAAAACATGGTGCTTATACCTAAACCGAGAAGAACTAAAGCAGAGAGAGAAAATTATAGACCAGTTTCCCTAACAAATATAGATACAACAAATTTAAATATGATCTTCGCAAAAATGTTACAACAAATTATCATGAGAATAATACACTTTGATCAGGTAGGATTAACACCAGGAATGTAGGGCTAGTTCAGTATTAGGAAATCTATCGACATAATTGATCATATCAAAACAAAACTAATAGAAACTACATAATTATCTCAATAGATGCAGAGAAAGCTTTTGACAAAATACAACATTCATTCCTATCAAAAACACTGAAGAGTTTACGAATAAATGGAGCTTTCCTTAAAATGATAAGTATTATCTACTTAAAACCATCAACAGGCATTATATATAATGGGAATGAAGTAGATGCATTTCCATTTTCATCACTGTTATTCAATATGGTACTACAAATTTTAGTTTTAACAATTAGAGAAGAAAAAGAAATAGAAGAAATTAGAACATTCAAAGAAGAAACTAAGTTATTACTCTTTGCGGACCATATGATGATATACTTAGAGAATCCTAGAGAATCAAGTAAAAATTATTTGAAATAATGAACAACATTAGTAAATTCGCAGGACACAAAATAAACCCACAGAAATCATCTATATTTCTATATATTTCTAACAAAGTCCAACAGCAAGAGGTAGAAAGAGAAATTCCATTTAAAGTTACTGTGGACACTATGAAGTATTTGGGAGTCTACTTGCCAAAACAAACTCAGGGATTATGTGAATACGATTGCAAAACACTTTTTTGTACAAATAAAGACAGATTGAAATAGTTGGACAAACATCAGCTGCCTGTAGATAGGCTGAGCTCATACAATAAAAATGACAATTCTACCTAAATTAATTTGCTTATTCGGTGCCATACCAATCAAAATATGAAAAAAATATTTTATGGAGCTAGAAAAAATAATATCTAAATTCACCTGGAAGAACAAAAGTTCCAGAATACGAATGAAATTAATGAAAAGAAATGATAGAGAAGATGACTTAGCCATGTCAGATCTTAAATTGTGTTGTAAATCAGCAATCATCAAAACCATCAGTACTGGCTAAGAAGTCAAGAGGTACATCAGTGCAACAGGTTAAGTACAGAAGACAATGTTATCAGTGTATATAGTAGTCTACTGTTTGATAAACCCAAGGACCCCAGCTTCTGAAATAAGAATTCACCCTTTGAGAAAAACTGCTGAGAAGACTTGAAAATAGCGTGGCAGAAAGTGGGCATAGACCAATGCCTGACACCATAACCAGAATAAAGTCCAAATGGAGAGATGATCTAATTATTAAGGCTGATACTATAAACAAATTAGAGGAGCAAGGAATTGTTTATTTATCAGATTTATGGAGAATATAGTAATTTATTACCAAATAAAAGAGAACATTACAAAATGCAAAATGGATAATTTTGTTCACATTGAATTGAAAAGTTCTTGCACAAATAAAGCCAATGCATCCAAAATTAAGAAGGAAGCAGAAAACTGGGAATTTTTGCCACTAATGCCTGTGATAAAGATCTAATTTCTAAAATATATAGGGAACTGAGTCAAATGTACAAAAACACAAACCATTTCCCAATTGCTAATTGATCAAAGGGATGTGGACAGGCATTTTCAGAGGAAGAAATTAAAGTTACCTATAGTCATATAAAAATACTCTAAATCACTGATGATTAGAGAGATTAAAATTAAAACAACTGATGTATCACATCATATCTGTTGGATTGGCTAACATGACAAAAACAGGAAAATGATAAATGTTGGAGAAGATATGAGAGAGTTGGAACGCTAATATATTGTCAATGGAGCCGTGAGATGATCAAACATTCTGGAAAGCAGTTTGGAACTATGCCCAAAGGGCTATAAAAATATGCATACCCTGTGACACAGTAGTACTGCCTCTAGGGTTGTATCCCAAAGAAATCAAAAAAATGGGCAAAAGATCAAAAATATTTACAGCAGCTCTTTGTGTGGTGGTCAAGAACTAGAAATTGAGGGGCCCTTCAATTGCTGAAGGGCTGAACAAGTTGTGATATTGTGTTTGTCTTTCATTGCCAAAGAAGTCCATGCCATCAGAGAAATGATGACATGACTAGGACTTGACTTTGTTTTGAGTGAGGGAGGGCTATGCAGGTCACTAGCCTCATTTCTCCTCCAGAGTCATCTGAATTCAGTGACCTGATATTCCTCATGATGACTGGAGCTGTGATATATGAGTATAATGGAATACTGTTGTGCTTTAAGAAACTATGAAGAGGTGAACTTCAGAAAAACTTGGAAAGACTTATATGAACTGATGCTGAGTGAAGTGAACAGAGTCAGTAGAACATTATACACAGTAACAGCCATAATGTGTGAGGACTGTTCTTGATAGACAGCCCATCAAAGCCACTTTAAAACCTAAAACATTTCCATAGAATCCACGATGCCAAATGCCATCCACATCCAGGGAAAAAATGTTGGAGTTGGAATGCAGAATGTAGCAACTATTTTCTCCTTTGTTATGTTTTGTTTTGTCATATTTTTCTCCTGCTTTCTCCCAATCTTTTTAATTATTCTATGCAACATGACTAACATGAAAATATATTTAATAGGAAAGTATGTATGAAACCCATACAAGATTGCATGTCCTCTTGGAGAGGGAGGGGGAGAAAATTTGGTATTTATGGAAGTGATTGTTGAAACTGAAAACAAATAAAATAACAAATTTGGAAAAAAATTTGACCCCTATACTTTCATCTTGTACTTATATTTGTTCTGTGCATTCAAGCAGTACCCAATCAGTTCCTCCAGCCATAGGAAAAGAGGAAGGAATTCACATGTTGAATTAATTGAATTTTAACTTAGAAATTAAAAATATTTATTAATGTTTCAATTATTTTGAAAAATAGATGTTTTCCAATGAATTCATAATTATTCAACCCTACAAATTACACTCCATCCAGTGTAATCCATTGCTTCATGAACTGCAAGTATTTTTTTAATCACTGATTGATAGGAAAGACTGAAATGTCTTGTTTCATTTCCTTTAAAATACATTTTTAAAAAATTCATTATCATGGTGGCAACCATCTACAAATAACATTCCAATATATAAAGTCAGATTTTAAAAGGTTGCATTGGAAACCAGGAACTTATATTAATTTGCATTTTTAATAACTTTCCTTGATGTCTTCTGTTTTTACTTTGTTTACTTTCTCCCTATATATTTCTCTCATCCTCAGAAAGACACATTCCAGCAATTCTACCTTATTTTTTAAAAAAATAAGCTTTATTTATTTGTTTAGTTTAAATTTTCAACATTCCAGGTGTGTAAACTTGCTTTTTTAAAAGGAAAGCAACTTTTGAGAGTTCAACAATCAACTTTAATTACATTCACCAACAGAGAAAATACAACCAGAGAAATAAAGACCAACAGACAGGGCTTCTGTCTGACCATAAGCAATACATACATCACAGATCAACAGACTGATCCTACTGTCTGATCATTACATACATACATAGTTACCAAAGATAGAAACACCACCATCTGGGTTTTCAAAGCCTTGAGCTTCTTAACATCTACCCAGAATCTCATCTGGTACATGGACCTTCTTCCAAAGACTAAGCCCACAGAGCAAAACCATATATATATATATATATATATATGCATTTTCAGAGCCAGAGGGTGTCATGACTCTTGTGACCCAGTGCCTCATTAAGAATTAACAAAAGGTGTGGGCCTTCCTACAAAACAAGTCTTTTCTAAACAGATTTCTCTTAATAGCCCCACCTGAGGCCTATTAATGGGCAGGGAAGATTTTTAGCCCACATTACATCTTTCCAGGTTTTTCTGAAATCTACCAGCACATATGGAAGAATAGCATTTCATTAAATTAATTCATATAGCACTACTTCTTCCCCAGTTGCTGGGCATCTCCTCAATTTCCAATTCTTTATCAGATGCTTTAAAAGCAAAACCTCAAAAAAACAAACAACAAAAAGTAATTACAATCTTCAATGCATTGAAAAAATGAAACAAAATATTGTTTTCCACATCTATGAACTTTCCTCCTCTAAGACACACACACACACACACACACACACACACACACACACATACACACATGTGCATATACTTTTGTAAAAGATATACATATTCTTTTGGGGACTTGACTTGTTCTTTGCAGTCTTGCAAATTGTATTTTCACTTTCTCGTGCTTAATTTCAATCATCGTGTATATTGATTTCTTATTGTTGTTACTGTTCTTTTAATCAATTCACTGAAGGTATTTCACATTCCTTTATATTCATCATATTCTTTGCTTCTTGCAGAACATTAGTATTTCTTTAAATTCATATTAGCTATTCCCTGATTGTCCCTATAATCGGTTTCAATTTCCAAGATAAAATGAAAAGTTCTTTAACAAATATTTTGATTTACATAGACCCTTTATTTTTGTTAATTTGTGTGTTCGTCTTCCATTGCCAAAGAAGACCATGCCATCAGAAAAATAATGACATGACTTGCACTTGACTTTGTTTGGAGTGAGGGATTTTTGTTAATAACCTCCTTTCTAGATATACTTAGTAATGGAATTTTTAAATCAATGTGTATGGACATTTTTGCATTTGATTTACAGAATTTCTATTTGCTTTCTTGAATTATTTTTTACTAATCCACAAGTCTGACAGTGTAGTTTGCCTTTCTTTCCACATCCCCAGTGATATTGAACATTTCCAATTATGCCATCTTTGGCAATTTGCTGGGTATGATGTGCAGCCTCAGGGCTGTTCTGATTTACATCTATCTTATTATAAGTGATTTGGAGAGGTCTGAACAGTCATTTTCCAGGGAAAGAAATCAAAACTATCTATAGTCCTATGGAAAAAAAATTCTATAAATCACTATTGATTAGAGAAATCCAAGTTAAAACAACTTTGAAGTACCACCTCACACCTATCAGATTGGCTAATATGACACAAAAGGAAAATGATAAATGTTGAAAAGCATGATGGAAAATTGGGACATTAATGCACTGTTGGTAGAGTTAAGAACTGATCCAAACATTCTGGAGATCATTTTGAAACTATTTCCAAAATCCCTTGGATTCAACTATATCACTGCTAGGTCCAAAAGACATGAAAATAAGGTGAGAGGAGTACGTATTGATACAAAAATATTTATAGCAATCCTTTTTGTGATGTCTAGGAACTGGAAATTGAAGGGATGCCCAACAATTTGGTAATAACTGAACAATCTGTAGTATAAGAATGTGATGGAATATTATGCTGTAAGAAATGATATGCAGCATGATTTCAGAAAAAACCTGTAAAGTCTTAAATGAACTGATGCAAAGTGAATTGAGCAAAACAAGGAGAACATTGTACGCAGCAATAACAATATTTTATGTTGAAGAATTGTGAATAACTGAACTCTTCTCAGCAATGCAATGTTCCAACATAATCTCAAAGAACTGATGATGAAACTTGCTATCCACCTTCAAAACAAAAAGAGAATTGATATGGTCTGAATGCAGACAGAGACATTCTTTTTTTCACTTTATTTTATTTGAATCTTGTACGCAAATGATCAATATGGAAGTGTTTTATAGGATTGCATACATACAAACTGTGTCTGATTGCTTACTATCTCAGGAGGGAGGAGAGAAGGGAGAAAGATGGATAAAGTTTGGAACTCAAAACTGTAAAAAATGTTAAAATTGTTTTAACATGTAACTTGGGGAAACTAAAATATATTAAAAAAAATTTTAAGTGATTTGAAGCATTGTTTCATGTTTCAGGTTAATAGCTTGCAACTTATTTGAGAAATAATTATTTATCTCTTTTTTCCATAAGGCCATTAAATAATGTTTTTGTCTTTTATAGTTCTGCTAGTTTTCTATATATCTTGATATTGAACTGATATTAAAGATATTTGATATAAAGATTTCCACCAATCACTTCACTTTATTTCCTACATGCACTAATATGGTTTCAACAAATGTTTTTTTTTAAATTTTATGCAATAAAAAATCCATCTATTCTATCTTTTATTATTTCCTGTATACATTATTTTGTTAAAAATTATCATTTATGCATAGATTTAAAAGACACATGATCAGTTTCTGTTCTTGTTTTTTTAAATAATATGATATTCCATAATTAGATCAGACATCCATTAAGAAATTTTCATGGAATATGATACAATGTTTTCTAAGAGTAATTTCTGCCAGTATCCTTTTCATTTCTCCAAACTTTGTTTTAAATAAGGAGCCCTTTCCTAAGAAATCTATGTTCTCAGGTTAAAATAATATTGGGTTATTATATTCTATATTTTTCTAATTTACTGTTGTCTTGTGTGTTCCATTGATCTCTCTCTCTCTCTCTCCCTCCTATGAAATTATTTTGATGATTGCTGCATTATAATGTAGTGAATTCTCTAAATCCTATTCTCCCTTAATTCCTGCCTTTTCATTACTTCTAAAAATATTCTAGGGCCTTTGTTGTTCCAAATGAATTTTGTTAATATTTTATCCATTTGTGTCAAGTATTCTTTTTGTACTTTAATTAGTATGGCAAAAGGCTTGTAAATTTACCTGCATATTATGTTAATTTTCAGTATTTTATCATGAGTAGGCCTTAAATACTGAATATATTTCCAACTATTTAAATTATTTATTATTTTAAGAAATATTTTGTCATTCTACCTCTATAAGTATTGTATATAGTTTGTTAGATTGACTCTCTACATATTTTACGCATTTTGTGGTAATTTTGATGGTGATATATATTTATAATTGCCTACTGCATTGTGTTGTTATATAAAGATGTTCTTTATTTTGTTGATTTGTTTTGCTGGATTTTACTGAAACTATTAATTTGCTCAATTATTGTCTTTGCTTCTTCCCTAGGATTTTCTATGTAACCCATGAGATAATAAGCAAATAAGAGTAGTTTTATCTATTTTTTTGCTGTTGTCCCTCTAATTCATCTCTCTCACTTTTTATTATTTCTAGTTTTTCTAGAACTATGCCCATTGATACCTAAGAAAAGAGATCATTCTTGTTATATCACTTTATTTATTAGGAAAGATTGCAATATATTTTCATTACATATATTTGTTTCTGCACTTAGATATTTTTATTGATAGCAAGAAAAATGTCTCTATGTACACCAATATATACAGTCTTTTTTTTAGCATCAATGACTATTGCATATTATTTTTCAGCATTTATTGAAATAAAAATTTGCTTTTGAATGTTTTAATTATAATTATATTGCTTAATTTTAATAATGATATTTATTGCTTTCCTGAACCAGTCTTGCATTCCTATTATGAATATAACTTCGTTACAAACATGGTAATATACTAAGCCAATCGAAACCAAAGATTCCATCTAAAACCATTCACTTTTTCTCAGGTACAATGTACTTTAAGAATATATTAAATATTTAATGATTGAGAAATAATTTTCCTGTTGTTGAATTCCTTCTGAACTTCTTTCCTCTTTTACACATTACAACTGATTTGTTGAGATCAATTTCTTTTTTTTTGCAATTTTTTTCCCTTTCATTAATTAAATACTAATTATGCTATATTATTTCTAGGACTATGTCAACTAAAAGTAGAAATAGTGTACATTTGCTTTATGTTCTTGGGAAAACTTCTGGTATTTTTTTCCCTTACACATGATTAGAACTCTTTATTTTAGATACTTTTAGATATTTTGGATACTTTATTTTAGATACTCTTGCTCACATTAAATAAAATTCTCCTTGTTTCTCCACTTTTTTATTTTTAATGCAATATTTTATTGAAGATTTTCCTCATCTATTGCAATAATAATATAATATCTATTATTCACTTTTTAAAAATGATCAATTTTGTTCATTTTTTACCTAATGCTTACTGTCTTATTATACTTGGTATACATTAAATTTGTAAAAAATGTGTTTTAAGATGTCTTTTCTGTGTTAATATTTTATTTAATACGTTTACGTAAATATCCATAAGTGATATTGGACAATAGTTTTTTGTCTACACACTTATCCAGTTTAGGTGTCATGACAATATTTGTTGAACAGAAATAATTTAGTAAGGCAACTGATTTCTGTGTATGTGTGTGAGTGTGAGTGTGAGTGTGAGTGTGTGTGTGTGTGTGTGTGTGTGTGTGTGTGTGTGTAAAAGTTGCAGAGCATAGGAATTATTTATTCTTCAAGTTTTAGTCAGTCCCTCTAGACCACGGTTATGATTTCCCCCTCACCCCCTCTGCACTTTCAGAGTCAATTTGAGGCTTACTTGGTTTTTCTTCCTATGATGGTATTTCTCTGTTTGCTCTTTTATATTTTGAGGTGTTTGTTTTCAATTTTCAGAATATGATCATGGAATTTCAGATCTCTAAGGGATACCAATAGCCATAGAGTTCAGTGCACATATAGAAGAAAATCTCCAAACAGCAGTCCCCCTCCCCCATGGTCATCTATTCTTTTCTTGGAGACTTCTAGTGAGAAGGAACTCATTACCTCCTGTGCCAGCCCATTCTGTATCTGGATTTCTCTAATTGTCAGGAAGTTTTATTTTTTTATTTGTTTGTTTATGCCAACATCAAGCTGAAGTTTTCCTCTTTGAAACTTTTACCGAAGGTTCCTTGTTCTGCCTCCTGTGGGCAAACAACATTATCTTTCTTTCACAAGACAGTCTTTCAGGTACGTTCAGGCAGCTATTATGCTTCCCAATTCTTTTGGCTGATATAAGCTTGATAATAAGGTTGTAAAGTCCTCCAGTATCTTCATTTTCTTAAACACCCTCCAAAGCACATTTTATTTGCTTTAAATATTTTTGGCATATAGTTGGGTATAATATGTGTGTGTGTATACATATATATATATATATATATATATATATATATATATATATATATATATATATATATATATATGTATGTGTGTATATGTATATGTGTATACTCATATATATACCTTTATGGGTACATATGCATATCCATTCAAGTAAATTTCACTTCAATTTTTTTTGTGAATTTCCTATTATTTTCAGTCCTGATAATTTATTTTTTGAAGCTTCTACTATCATTCTACAGTCTCATCATTATCAGAAACAATGAAATGCTTAGTACAAATGAAATTTTATACATGAATGTGTTTTATAAAATGCTATCATATTTAAAAATCATTATCATGAACAAAAATCATTATCATGAATAGTATTGAGGAAAAGAAAAAGGGACATTAAAATTTATAGTAATAGATTTTTATTAAACAGTGGTAGAATTTGGATTTGCTTATAAATGATTTTATTTCATACATCTTAATCTTTGTTGTTTTTTAAACAAAGTCCACCTCACATTTTATTTGTTATTGTTTCACAATTATATAATGAAAGAAAATAAAATGATTATTTTGAAATGCAATTATTCCTGTCTTCTGACTCAGTTTCCATGGAATTATATAATTTCATAGATAATTTATTTCAACCATATTATTTTACATGTAAAGAAATATAGTATCAGTGCGTGTTATTCAAATAAAAAGCTTTGTGAAATGTTAAAATGGACAAAAACCTGGGTCTAAAAAGGGGGTCCTGGAATGAGTCAGAGTTCTATCATATTTACAAAGATTATAAATGCATTTACTGCCTGAGAAGGAGCTTACAAGTTTGAAGACTGAAACAGTGTGCATGTCTGTTCAAAGAGGGCTTGGAATGAATGACGTATTTATACTTTTTTTAAGCAAAAGAAGGCAGACAATTGGGAAGAAAAATAGGCATTGGGCAAGTCCTAGAAAGGAATGAGACAGGGAGTCCCATTCCAAAGGGAGGAGAAATAAAGGAAACAGGTGGAAGGAACAACTTCAGGTGTCTGAGCTGTGGCCCATTGATACAACAAATCAGAAGACATTCTTAGTAATAAGCAATTCTTGCAGTCAAGGATTGAATACAAATAATAAGACAATGGTATGAACTAAAAAACATAAAACAGAATGTGTCTAAGAGCCCCATAAGCAACAGTTAGGTCTCTGCAGATAAGGATGTGTACTGAAGGTCTATAAACCACCAAATGACTCAGGGTCTGCTTCAAAGCTGGTATGAGATTAATTGGATTCAGAATTGATGATGTTTTTGCATATCCAGCTTGGTATATTCTTGGCCACTGCAAAGGATTTTTGGTATGTCAAGCTCCTCTGGATGTCAGAAGTCCTGACTGACTCACTGTTGTGCTGTTCCATTATGTTGTTCCCCTGTGAAAAGGGGAAGCTCTAGGATATTTAATCAATTATCACAAGCATTAGAGAGCCCATGTTCACAGACTGAAAAAATTACTTGTCTCCCAAATATTTAGTGGTGGAACAAATACTAGAAACCTCTCACCTGCCTGCTAGTCTAGTGCCAATTCCTCTGCAACTTCCTGTTCTTTCTGTGCTTCAAGTTGTGTGAATACCTGAAAGCAATAGATGATAAAGAGATATTTTATCATTGACAACGGATACATCCCCTTTTCGTTTGTTTGTCCTTGTTATAACTTTTAAGTATATATTCTTTTGTAGAAAGCTTATTGTTAAGCAACTAAAGGAATTGGGGTACTTGGATCCCTAAAGTTGGAGAGGGGGAAATACCAGTTGAGGTTTGAGTCAAGGGCAGAGATAAAAGACTCTTCACCCTCTTAGGTGTATTGGAAAATTCTGGAAGAGGGGTGAACGTGAAAAGCAGCTAATTTTAAGGCAGTGAAAGGAGTAAGATAGTCACTCTTGCAAATTTTTATGGTGCTCTCACTTCTCTGGTTAAAAATAATTGGGCTGTTTTATTTACTGAATGCAGCTCAATCAATTTATACATGGAATTGACAGATCTACAATTTGGTATTACCTTACCTTTCAAAATGTGTCTAATAATACTTTCTGCCATGTATTCTTTGTTCCTTGAAGTCATTCTAGGGCTGTCTACCTCTATGATCATGCTTGAAATGGATTCTTTCATCTTTAATCACCAATAGAATTCCTACTCATCCTTCAAAGTTTAACTCAGAACACAGTAGGATTCGTCAAATATTTATTTAAATGAAAAAAAAAATCCCCCCAACTATTGCAATCCTCTTTCCTCCATAAACCTTCCTGAAGTAATTTTTCTACATCTCCCCAAAGTCTTTGTCATGAGTTACTTTTTAACTTCTGAAATTATAAATCTCTATCAATTTATAAGCTCCAGGAAAACAGGAAACATGTCTTTTCTTAACTTTTCTCTGCTCAGTGGAAGTTAACAAATGACCTTTGCACGTTAAGTGGTGCTTGTAAAATAGAATAAAGTCACAATTAAAAGCAAAATAGATTGATATGACATTTGGTTTTACAGTTTTTTGTCACATATATTTCTTTTTGTTGGTGGTGGTGATAGTGATGTTAGAAATATAGAAAGCTACGAGTATTTGTCACCACAAAACACATCTTTTCTTTGTTTTAATGACAAAGAAGCCATAGGGTTGGCAAGAATGGAGGGTAAATATAGGTGAGACAATTATGGGAAAGGAATTAAATAAAATACAGACTGATTTAAAAAAATATCAAGGCTGAGTTAAGGAAAAACCCAAACAAAGTTAAGGCCTATTAAAATTCTTCTTCATATCAAAATTTCAAATGCTCACTAAGGGACACATGGGCACTGATAATATTATTTAAATAAGAAAAAGACCAAAATGAAAATTAAATAAAACTTCTCTTATGTGACTGTGGAATAGTTTGTTTCCACACAACCTTAGATCAGCTTCAAGGTAGGTTATAACAGCTAGACTCATAGTTATACATCTAAGATATCATCCAGCCCAGTTTCTTTATTGTGCATATAAGGAAACTGAGGCTAAGAGAAATTGAGTTATGTCAGTGTCTGAAGCAGGATTTGAACTCACTTATTCTTGATTCCAAGTCCATCACACCACTTAGCTGGTGAGTACTGTATTCATACTTTATAGAGCAAAAGTGCCAAAAATGTCTTTGTTTCAAGGAGGAGGGATTGGTAGGTGCAGAGTTCCAGTGCACTGTATTTATACAACTTTAGAACATCCGTAGTTTCTAATACCACAATTCACGACAAGAGTTAAAGTGAGATGTTAACCTTGCTATGCCTAAGCAACCCTAAGGCAATTGGAGGCCAAATCTGTTGCATTTCACTGTGCTGACAAAACCATTTTCTTGAATGGAGCTTTGCTAGTGTTAGTTTGCAGAAAGAAATGGTTTTTAAGGGAAATGTACTCTCTATTGTCAGACACATTTTTTAGTATAAATTGAAGTCTGAGCAATTATTTTTCTTTTCTGTGGGGCTCAATGAATAAAGTAAGCCAGTTTTTTAAATACTTAGAAAATTTGCAAAATTTAGTCATCTAGGGAAATAGTTTTACATATTATCAACAACAAGAAGATATGCAGATTTTTGAGGAAAAAGGACTCTTAGAGACACGGACTGGAAACTACTTTTTTTGGTAAAATATTTGATTTATGTATTGGAAACGATTCCAGGAAATTTTAATTTTTGATTTCATCATGGCATTATTTCATTATGGTAGTACAAAGTATTTTCCTTAAAGAGTCCTACAGTATTGCAAATTGTGTAAAACATTGGAAAGCACCTAAAGGATGTTTTCTGTAACTATGGCATGCACACATACTTCTTTCCATACTACAAGGATCTGTAATTTAATCCACATGAATATACCCTCTACCCAAGCAAATCCCAGCTCTGCTAAAGCTTATAGTCTTTTGCCCCAGAAATTGCTTTGACTCTAAACATGCATCATTTAATGACTAGCCTTCATGATGGTGCATATTATTATAATTCCTTAAACGTCTTAAGTGTTTTGGAATATTTTCTCTACAACAACCTTATGGAAAAAAAATAAACTTGCATTTTAAGAAAAATGTCCAAGCCAGCCACTTTGATTCCTTCATTCTTTTCCAGGTAACTCTCTTGAGTCAACTAACTTTTCCCATCAAACCCCAATTCTTGTCTTTCCAGATTATAATGTAAGCTCCTCAAGGCATTTCTTGTTTATATTTTTATTCACAGTACTTAACACAGTGCCTGGCACATAGGAATCCCTTAAGAAATGCTTTCTCACATGACGTTTAGATAGACGAGGTGAATTCTCTATTGTAGTAAAGTTAGTAAATATCAAAGCTGCTTCTCAAATCCAGGTCTTTAACCTCCATGATTATTAAAACACACTGACTTCTAGGTCAATAGAAAGGAACAGATTAGGCAATAGAAGAACTAAGTCATAGTAACTGTACTGTAAATTGTATGGCCTTGGGCAACTCACATCATCTCTTTGTGTCTCAGTCCCAGAATTACACACCACAGAATGTTAAAAGTTGGATGAATCCTGAAAAATAATCCTACCCAATCTCTTCTTTTAACACTATGCCATGTTTAATAATACAGAGTCATCATTCAGTTTTCTTTTTAGTAACACAGGAGGAGCTTAAATGGAAATTAAATCATTGTTGGCTGAGACTATTTTGGGGGAGTCTTTCAGTCTTCTTGCTATGATTCCCCTTTTGTCTCTTTACTATGAACAAAAATTAAAATATATACGTTGTCATCACCATTTTTTACAGAAATAAAAAAAAAAAGGAAAAGCTAAAGGCCAGACTACAGTTCCATAATACCCTATCAAGGTGAAATGCATATCCTGCCTGATTATGCAATCATTTGGATCTAACAGTTCTTTACCTGTCCCTTTCTCTCTCTCTTCGTCTCTATCTTTCTATCTCTGTCTTTCAGTCTGTCTCTGTTTCTGTGTGTCTTTGTTTATCTCTCTTTGTCTCCCTGTCTTTCTCTCTTTCTCCATATTTCAGCTCACTCTCCAATGGCTTTAAAAAAACAACAACAGGTTTCACAGTGTTTATCTATCACTTACAGAGCTAAGAGATATGAAAACTCTGGTTCTATTTCTTGCTTCTTTTAAGATATTCATCTCACCTCTATGGACTGTTTTTTTTTTTCCTGTGTCTATTTTTTGGGTAAAATGGGATTAATAACTTTGACCTTTCATACTGGGCAGTTTCATGCAATTCAAATGACAAATAATTTTCAGAGATTTTGCTTATTTTAATTATAATTATAATAATTATTGAGTTCAGTCCTTTTTTAAAAAAAGTAATTTAAAATAATCTATAATTCCTTGCTATTCCCATATAAGAGATGCTCAATAACTATTGACTGAATTAATTATTTGATATATGATTTCTTTATCCATAAAATACATATCATTTCTTATTCTTACTATTATTTTCATTGAATATTTGTCTTCATCTTTGCTCCATTTGAGAAAACTATAGCACTCTCAAATTGACTTTGGTGCTCCTTCATAGCTTTTCAAGAGGTAAGATGAAGAATGTCACACTTCCCTCCAGGCATAGACAGAATAAATCTTTACCACAGCCCTTTTAAGTGGGCATAATTCCTGTTATTTAGTCCTTAAAATGAATGAACCTTCTCAGGTTGGGTAGTGCCTTAGCAGAGTTCAGTAGGAAAAAAAACAAAAACAAAAACAAACCTTTTCCTGTTACTTTTCAGCTAAATATATACCTTTCTTGCTCTATGCTGTGGCCCATTTGTTATATTTTCATTGTGCACCTCTGAATTTATAGTAATCTCATTCTCTTCAATGAGGTGTAAGCCTATTTACGCTCAGAAACCTTATGGAGTACTGGAAGGAAGTTATTCTCTTGTGCCCTGAAGAATATATAGCAAATCTTCTAGAGACAAAGGAGATCAGTCGCATAGTTTTCCAAATTACTGTGACTCTTTATTTTATTGTGAGCCTTATTTTATTTCCTAAATGAGCTGAATGATAAAGTTACAGAGGTATTATGGTATATTGGATAAAGCGCTTGATTTGGAGTCAAAGAAATCTTCTCAGGCTCTTAGTACCTGGAAAGTCTTTTCAACTAATCAGGTAAAATTTTCTCCATCTGTAAAAGGAGTAGCTTTTGAGAGCTAAATGTATGATCCTATGAAAATAAATGAGTATCTCCTTCCTCCTTCCTTCTCCTCTTCCTCTTCCCAGATCTCTATTTCATCCAGGCTGGAAGTACAATTGGTGACTCCTGGGCCTGGCCAGGGCTGGTTCACTCTTGAGATTCACTATATTAGTGTACAACTGACTGATACACCCAATCAATTTTGACCTTACTGCCAAGAACTATAAACTCAAGAAATGTATCAGTTTTAGTCATTCTAGTAGCAAGGACTACATGCATGTAATTTTACACTCAGCTGCAGATGGTGTTTTGCACTTAACCCAAATGAGTAGAGCTGGTCAAACTAAAGGTTCCAATGATCTAAGCCATCCTTTTGTTCAAGGCATATACCAGGTATAAATGAATGTCAAGTCCTTTGCCTTTAATTGGAGGGGTCCTGCCCTTTGGTCCCTTTACTGCTCTAGCCATAGTATTTTTCTGCCTTGAGCCAACACAACTTTTCCCTAAGTTTTGTTTTGCCTTTAATTTCCATATATATAGGTAACTAATATCTTTGACCTGTTATTCACCGCCTCCTGCTGGTTGTGTCTGTAATGGTCTCAAGTTATTCTCAGTTGCCTTTGTCTGTTTCCTGGGCTAATTAAAAGTAGCAGTTCCAAAGTAAGTCAGTGAAGAAAGTGAAGAAAGCAGTACACGGTCATTTGAATGAATATTTTCTAAAGGCAGATCTTGACTCATACTTTCTAGTTACCTAGTTCCTGAGTGATTAAAAGCATATTTACTTTTCTGGTACCCATATTTATTGAGTTCTCCACAAGTGTTTGAACTCATGTAGCTTGAACTGTGCAGTATCTCAACACATTCTTAGCAGAGGCAGCAAATCATGGTACCTCCCTGAAAGGGAGTAAAACAATATTATCCTTTCTGTGTTAGACATGGCAGTCTTACAAGTGCTCTTTCTTACAGGGAAAGCTAACTTCTTATAGGAATCAATTTTAATTATTTTTTTTCTTATTCTTTCAAATCTGTTATAGCCATTTTGGGAGAAGTTATTATTTTACTTCTTACTAGAACTGCCATTCAGAACAAAAGAGAAGCTAAGTAAAGGATGCTTTCAGGGTATGTCTAAAGGAGTTAGCTTATGATCTATATATATATTTTCATTGTTGGAGTGGGAAAAATGCTGGACTTGGAGTCAGAAGAACCTGGATTCAAATTTTGCCTCTGATACTTACCAGCTGTGTGACTCTGGGCAAGTGACTAAGCTTTTCTAGGTCTCAATTTCTTCATCTTCAAAGTGGAGGAGTTGATATCCGTAATGTCTAAGGTAACTTCCAGTAAAATCCCTATGATCCTATGGAAAAAATAAACACAATGTGCCCATAATTCATAATGATATTTACAAATTCATCATTATTAAAAATGTATGAATTTTTCAACTTTTCATAATACCAAACTGAAGATCTACAGAGATTTTGTGATGACCTCATTTCTGTATTCCCGGACAGTACACCAACACCATGTCAGGGACCTGAATCACTTTCATTTGAGTTGTCCTAGGAAGATTCTAAAGATCACCTGTCAGGATAAGGTACCAGACACTGAGGTCTTTTCTTGAACTAAACTGCCAAGATTTCAAATTCTGCGTCAGAGGGCACAACTCTGGTATGTTGACTATGTTGTTGAAAAGCCAAATGTGTGTTTGCCTAAAAGACTATTTTATGGAGAACTCATAAAAGGCAAGCACTTACATACTAGTCAGAAAAAGTGATAGAAGGATACTTTCAAGGTCTCTCTTAAGAACTTTGGAATTGATTGTGTGACATAGGAGACACTGGCACAGAACCACCCAGAATGGCATGCCTTCATAAAAGAATGTGCTGTGCTCTATAAGTGCTGCAGAATTGAAGTAGATCAAAAGAAACATGAGATGTGCAAATTTAGAGGATCCAAATTTTCACATGCTCTGTTTGTATCTGACCTGTGGTAAAGCATTCTAATCTTCTATTGGTTTGATCAGCCACAGTTTGATACACTATAACTCTAACATAATGATATCATTTTGGTCTTCCTCAAGAATGAAGGACAAACACATTATCCTCAACAGCAGTCCCTGAGAAGCAGAGTCCTTTCACTGGCACCATCTCACTCTCAGTGCCAGCTAGAGTTGCCTCACCTCAAAGAGGTTTGTGTGTGTGTGTGTGTGTGTGTGTTCCCTTGTATCAATCTCTTTATTTATACTTTTTTTGAGATTCAAAAAATATTTGTCAATCACCTCAACATGCAAGACACTGTCTTAGTTACTGAGGGAGAGGGATACAAAAATTGAATAAGACACAAAATTTACAATCTAGTAATGGTGTGGGACAGGTTGCATAGTTCTGTATTGTTCTCTGCACTGCTATATTTGGGTGGCATCAGGAAATTCAGACCACCCATGAATTTAGTCAGCAACCACCTAATTAGCCCCTGGCTTATGTTCTTCCCTCCACCTGCTCTTCTTAATATTTCATTTTCTGAATCCGTCCACTTCTTCACTAATATACATAGAAGAAAGGGGATACTTCAGGTAAATTCTGCTGCTCTAAGAAGTGATGGTGGTAGAGCATCCGTAGTTTTCCAGACATACCTTTTCTGAACCAATGCGTAAGTTCTGGCCAGAAGAAAAACACATACAATCACAATTCTAAGTAAGGAAGGACTAGTTAATAGGCTTTACTAGGTAAAAGTTTCTGAGAAAAATGAATCTTTCAAACACTGAGACCTGAAAATAATAATAATCACCATCATTTATGCAGTGCTTTAAAGTGTATAAAATACTTTGAGAAATGAATAACAGAGATGAAGGGTTTCATATGAAATCCTATATTTCTATTCTTTTTTGTATATAGAAATGATCATGCTGGTCAACTTTCATTATGTTGTTTGAAACTCAAAAGACTTAGGAAATGAGCAAGGATTAAGCACTAGACTTGTGATTTTGTTGGTGTAGGAAATTCTAACATGAATGTAAGTGCCATGTATGGATGAAGTATCTGCTCTGGAAACTAAAGTCTTAAAGAATTATCTTGATCACTGAGAGATTAAACAATATGTCTAAAGTCAGTCAGTGCTTGTCAGAGAAGACTTGAATCCAGGTCTCCTTGTCTCTAAAGCAAGATCTCATATAATAAATAATACCTTTCCCACTTTTACAGATGAGGAAACCAAAACTTAAAGAGTTTGTGTTTTACCCAAGCTCATATACTTAGTAAATGTCATATATGTGTGTGTATACATATATATATATAGATATATAGATATATTTAAAGCATAGTCTTTCTTAATCATACATTCAGAGCTTTTTCCACTCTACTGCACTGACCTACTAAAAGATATTCAACAGATACGCTGGAGAATATCCAATGTATCAATAAGAAATAATAGATTATGTCTAGATTTATAGATGTGAGTGTATCAACTGAACCTGGATGAGTAAGAATAGATTTCATTTAAAATGATTTTTAGTGTAAGATATTTACAGGCTCAATATTTTTATATAGGCCTCAGAGAGCTCACAAGAACTGACAGTCTTTGGGACATGGAAAAGTTGAGAACCATAAAAAGATCCTTTGAATAATTAAGATTATAATGTAATAAATGCTCTTGGGGCTATAACTCCCAAAAAGTACATGATTAGGTGCTTATTACTTTTCTAACCAATATAAAATTTCAGAGGAAACTCCATACATACTTTGATATAATCAATTTAAGAAGGCAATTTAAAAAAGATTAATATTAGGTCAGAACAATAATCTATTCTGTTGGATATTGTGTCTCTGACAGGATTAGGAAGCGGAGCCCATGTCCAAATTTAAACTGGATAAATCCCAATTCTTCTTCAATAGAAAGTCTTCCTCAGTTACTCTATCTTTACAAGGTAAAGAGGGAGAGGGAAAAGAAGGAGGAGAATAATTTCTTGTTTTTTAGACTAGTTAGTTTTCAAATAACTTTGAATTATTTTACCTTCCAAATGCACCAATTATCAAAATCGTCTATTCTTTGTTTAAATTTCCTGACCCATACCCATCCGAATCATTTTATTTTGCTTCTGTAAGATCTTCCAGGGAGGTTAGGTTGAGAATGTATTCTTTTAAATTTCCTATTAAAAAGTTAAAAGCTAGGGTGCATTTAACAGCTGGTGCACCGGTTGGTCATATTTCACAAGCTACAACCTTTTCACTTACTTCAAAGATGCCCATGCATGCCAAGCATAATGAATTCATGTGCCTAAAATGCTTTGTGAGGCTTAAAGAAAATTTGTGATAGGGAAACAAATTATAGCTGGATTTTAAATGGAGGGTATAGTTCACAATGGAAACTGTCCTATAACTTTGAACATTCTTTGTCTTAGAAAGAGGAAGGTGTTAAAAAATTTGAATGCAGATAACATGCTTTTATAAACACTAAGTTGTGAGTTATAAAGAAGTATAAAATAAAGTCAGATTATAAAGGTCCACTTTTAATTTCTTAAAGGAAATAAAATTAAAGGCAGAATATTAGATTAGATGTTAAAATTGTTTATAATCGTAGATGCAAACATTTTGGGGCTTATGAGAATTGAGGCTTTGTGTCAGATGGAACTGTTGATTTGTAGATTTTCTTTTTTTTTTTTTTGGTGGGGTGAGTTGAAAGGGAGAGGAAAGTTAGAAAATAGTGGATTTTTTTAGTTTCACTACCTGCACATATAATTGTATTTATTAGAGCTCTACAGTAGCCTTGCTCCAAGGCAGTTCCTGAAGATTTCCAGACTCACAATTTTTCCTGCTGCAAAGCTGGAAATGCAAAAGTATATGGGAAGAAAGGTTTAAGGTAGAGTAAACAACAGGAAACTTAGATCTAAGAAAAATAACCTCTGGACCTAGGGCTTGGAACATGTTATTTGCAAGGCGGTAGAAAGAACAAACATTCATCTAACTCTTTTGCTTTTGAGCTTTTGACAGTTCTACTCATACTACATACAAATAGAGTGATCAACAGATAGGTCATAGTATCTTACACCTAGAGCTAGAAGGGAAGTTGTCAAGTCTAATATCCTGGTTAAGGTAAGTGAAGATTCCACAAGTGTTTAAATACATTAGCCAAGGACACAAAGATAATAAGTAACATATCTGGGATTTGGAATCAAATCCTTTGATGTCAAATTCAGCACACTTTATCCCTATACTCTAACTCTTATAAACTGCTTCTTAATTTAATATGAAGCTTCATTACCTGACAAACACTCGATCTTGTAGTGTGGGTGAATGTCACTCAACTAGAGATCCCAGAAAATGAAGGATACTGTGGTAATTCATTCACATTTATCATAGTGTTATATAAAGAATCAAGCAGCTGTTTTGAGTTTTATATCATGTCTTTGTGATCACCTTCTAAGACTTAACACTCTAGTTTAAGATTTTAAATTCTAATGGGAAGAGAACAGTTAGGACACATAGATTCTATTTTTGCTGTGTTATTATGATGAATAAGTTATGTCTCCCTCACTAGGTTTGTTTCCTCACTGGCTAAAAAAGGCACAGAACATGCCATATGACCAGCTAAATACTAGAGAAGCAGTAGGGTAGAATGGATGAAAGCACTGGACTTGGACTGAGAAGACTTGCTTTTGAACCCTACCTTTGAGATTTAAATTGCTGTGTGACACTTGTTAAGTCACTTCTCCTCTCTTATCTCATTTCCTACTTTGTAAAATAGGAGTATAATCCCTTCAGTAACTACTTCACAGAGCTGTTATGAGGTTCAAAAAAGTAATGGATAAGAATGCTTAATAAATGACAACTAATATTAAAGAATTTCTGGAAATGCTGTAGGAATATTTGTGATATAACATGACATGACTTGGAGTTGACCTTGATTTGAGTGAGGGAGGGCTGTGCAAGGTCACAATTCTCACTTTCTCTTTCAGAGTCATCTGGATCCAGTGATCAGATATTCATTAGGATGACTGAAGATGGCCCAGGATGTAATGCGACACCCTTACTTACCCCTTTAGGGTAAGGTCTTTTCAGGTATTCACAAAAGTGAGGTAACACCCATTCAGGGAATAGGTGTCACATCTTTAAGAAGTGAGTTAAGGATTGGTCCTTTTAATTAACAAGAAAACAAAACAAAACAAAAAATCAAGCTGGGAGGGGAAGACCTTCAGGGTTGCTGTTCCAAAAAGAAACAGTTACCATTGATATTCACTCCAAATTTACTCAAAAACAGGAAGGCCCAAAATATAGCCATTAAGTGGAGCTTGACCAGGAACCCATTGTGGTCAAAAGTATGAGCTTCAGAGTGAACTGTGGGGAAGGAAGGAAGGAAAGAAGGAAGGAAGGAAAGAAGAAGGAAAGGAAAGAAGAAGGAAAGGAAGGAAAGAATCTAAGTAGTAAACCCCAAGTTAACTGGAAATTTACCTCTCATTGGAGAGGAGGAGATGCAGAGAGGGGTAGGGATAGTGAGAGCAATACACCATATAATTACTAACCATTGAAATGCCTATGTAATTATTTTAATATAATTAAAATCATTAATCTCCTCTTGCTTTTAATTGTTTTTTGTCATTTTTTTTTTTTGTATAATGGAAAGTACACAGTCACTGACTGGTGAATGTCTCTGTGTTCTGTCTAGCACCACAGTTTGTGAATAAGTGCCTAATAGCATGTATGTTTTTGTCATATGAATGAGCTCTAGATTTGGAGCTAGATGAGCTGACTTCAGATCTCATATCTTCCACTTAATCAGCTCTATGCTGATGGCTTTCAGTTCTACTTGTCCATCCCCAATCTCTTTGCTGACCTCCAGACTCAGTTGCCTATCAGACATCTTAAGCAGTTATCTCATAGATACCTTAAAACCTAGTTGTTTAAAACTGAACTCATCTTTCACCAAAATTGCTTTCCTTAATACAATTAATTGGCATAATGGATAGAGCACCATACCTGAAGTTATGAAAAACTGAGTTCACATGTGGCCTCAGATGTTGTGTGATGCTGGAAAAATCACTTGCTTTCTGCCTCAGTTTCCTCAACAGTAAAATGAGAATGATAATAACCTCTACTTCACAAGGTTGTTATGAGGAGGAAATGAGATAATTTTGGGAAAGTGCTTAGCAAAATACCTGACACATAGTAAGAGCTTACTAAATGCATATTCTTCTTGTACCTCTCCTCTACTTAACTTCCATATTATTTCCAAGGCATCATAATCCTCCCAGTCACCCAAGGCTCCCAGTCTAAGTGGTTACACTCAACTCTTCACTTTCTTTTATTTTTTCCTCCCCACCCTACCCTCAAACCCATATTCAATTTGTGGTTACGTTATCCTGATCTTGCCTCAGTAGGATCTCTCATATATGCCTCTTTTTTTCTCTGACACTGCCATCAGCACAGTGCAGGCCTTCATCACCTTATGCCTGAATTATTATAATTGTTTGCTGGTTGGTATGCTTGCCTCTCCACTCCAAACCATCTTTCATAGGAGGACAATCTGTCCCTTCCTACATTTAGTCTTGTTATACCTTACTTCTCTCTCCCATAGGTACACTTCAGTGCTGTGACATCAGCCTCTTTCATCTTCAAACAAGATATATCTGATTCCAGGGCCTGTCCTCTTTTCAAGGATGTTCTACCTCCTTATCTCTATCTCCTGGTTTTCCTGGCATCTTTCAAGTCTCAGATAAAAATTTCACCTCCTACACACACACACACACACACACACACACACACACACACACACACACACACACATACACACACACCCCTTTCCTTATCCCTCTCTATTTTGCTTCCTTCCCTCTTGATCACTTCTAATCTATCTTGAAAATATATATATATGTATATATATATACATACATACATACATACATACATAGTTGTTTGTATGTTGTGTCCTCACCCCCTGCCCCCATTTGATTATGAGCTCCTTGAGAGCAAGGACTATGTTTTATGGATGTGTTTTGTTTTGTTTTCTGTATTCAGTACTTACCACGGTGCCGGACATATAGTTAGAGCTTAATACGCATTTATTTACTGGCTAGGTAATTACTGTATGAAACTGCATACCTCAGTTCCCTGATCTTTAAAATTTGGGGTGTTGGACCAGATTATCTCCCATTTTCATTTGAGTTCTAAGCCCATGATCCTAAATTCCTATGATCTAACAAGTAGCTGTGCTCCTGATGATTTTAAAAAATGTGGGCAGCTCCCTAAGGTCACATCCTATTTGCAGTTTCCTGTGGGTTTAAATCAGGGAAGTTGCCAATTTTTACCATCTGGGTAGAATTTAGCACACCTAATGTAGAAGTGGTTTGTTTTTAGTTTTTTGTTTTCTATTTTTGCAATTAGGACTTTTGTGAGACTTTGTTGTCTTTAACTTGCACTAGCTCTAAAAAAAAAAAAAAATTATGACCCTAGAGAGATCAATAAATAATTTCTTTAACAGCTCTTATAGTCACCTGCTCCACTTCTGTGATTATTTCACAAATACACAATTGATTTTGACGATCAATTTCCTATTGATTGGATTTTGTAAACCATGTCGTTAATCTACCTATACCTATTTCAAGTTGTTTTTTTAGAGACTTTACTATTTTTTTCTCAAGTTTTTCTGTCAGATATTATTGATGGGCTGCAGGAAATGAGGCTAACTATATGTGTTTTAAATTAAATTCCCACTTGGCTACAGAAGAAGACTTTACTGGTTATGGGTACAATAATTCAGGGAATAATTCCTGTGTCCTTGAAACTGGGAATTGTTCCATTAGATGTCAAAGAAATCTTAAATAACTCCTATTGGTAAAATGGCTTCATTGATGTTACCAAGTTGTTTTTAATAGATACATTAGCATGCTTGAAAAGTACCAGATCACAAATTTTATTTCCATGCATTATTTATCAATAAAATTAGGAAAAATGTCATTATATTGTATAATAGAATTTGTATAACATCTCAGTTTACAAAGGCTTTTCACATTCATTATCTCACTTGAAGTACCCAACAGTTCTTTGGTGTAGTTAGGTTGGTAGGAAGGGCATAACTCAATCTAATATTTGAGTATAGAAAGAAGTGCAATGAATTTGGAACTATAAGATGGTTTAAAATTAAGCAGTTTTAACTCTAACTGGTAGGGCTCTGGTTATTAGATCAAGGCAGAATAGGGCTATGAATAAGTTATGAATTTAGAGTCAGAGCATATATGTCAGATTCTGATCCTAGTTCAAATACTTCCCACCACTGTGACTTTTATACATAACCTTAAATTTAAAATCATCTTAAAGTGATGTTGTTGTACTAGACATCCTATAGAGTCCTTCCTAGATCTAAATAAATGAGGCATTTTTTTAAGGTAATTGATTGGATGGCTTTAGACATTTGAAAAGTGTTTCATTTACAAACATAGTTTTAGAGTACAGAGTGTCTCATAATTGTTAATACTAAATTGAATTTGCCATTTCTTGAACCATTCTGTAATATCTGAAACTGTAAATCACAAACTCAGCTTAGGATATGCCCTATTTCATTTTCAGTTATCCTCATGTCTCCCTGGATGGTTAATGGAGCACAAGAGAACATTGAGTTACAGCATAGCATTGATGTCCTCTGTAGAAAATCATGCCCCAATTTCATTGACATGCCATTTTATTTCTAATTTTTGATGATTGCTTATGAACTATTTGGCTATGGTGTTACAGAGTATTTTGAAATGTCTTCTCTTTTAAATAATGTATTATTTTCATTTTAACCCAAAACAAGAACATAAAGCTTTTCATTTTTTCAACTATTGTTACAGTAATACAGTACAAAGGTATATCAAATAATTTTCCTTTATTTCCCAATTTTTATTTTAACTGACTGTGTACAGGGAACCAGCCACTTTGCATTATCCAACCTTAAAAATGAATTTAAATTTAAATTTTCATTATTATTTCTTAGATGTTGATAATATCAAAATTATGGAAATATATAATTTATGGATTTTATCCTGACTAGAAAAGGTCATCTCATTTTTTTTTTTTTAATAAAGAGAGTCAGATCAAGTACTTTTTACTGATATTGCTCAGGAGAAAATTCTTAACCAAGCAAGATATAAAAGTGACCTTAAAAGCTAATTTGGATGGATCTCCTAGGATGGCAGTGATTAGACAAAATATTGTCACAAAAATATCAGTGTGTGTGTGTATGAAATTAACATAAATATATGATAAAAATCCTTTCTCCAGGGAATAGCACTTCAAAAGATAATAGGGAGAAGTTCTCAGAAGAAGAAATAAAAACCTTTAAGATGACAGGAAAAATGCTCAAAAGCACTAATGATAAATGTGAATAAAAGTACCTCTTATATTTTAAGTTCTACCTACCAGAAACTAAAACAATAATAAGACAGTTATGGTAAAATAGTCACACTGGTAAACTATTACTTGAGCCATTAACTTGTTCTTGCTGAAAAACTATTTGTAATTACACATTTTTTTAAAAAAATAAATATTTATATATGTTTACCTAGGAATTCCATTCTTATACATTTGTCAAAGTGAGTTAAGGAAGAAAGTGGGTTAAAGGACGAAAGAGTTCCTTTGTGTTCCAAAATTTTCATAGCAATACTTTTTTATTGTAGCAAAAAAATGGGTAGAGGGAGAGAAGAGTTATTTTGAGGAATGGATAAAAAGTTGTGGAATATGAATGTAATAAAGTAGTGAACTGTAAGAAACAATAAATATGAAAAATATAGAGAATCATTAAATATTTCGATGACATACAAAACAAAGTAAAACACACACACACACACACACACACACACACACAAACAAACTTGAAACTAAATGCTACCCAATTATAATGACTAAGTTTGGTCTCTGGAGGAGATATGAAAAAAATGTAATTTCTCTTTTTAGAGGTAGAAGAAAATGAATGTGACATATTGCACATATCACTGGACATCATTTATGTATTTGTTTATTTCATTGCTTCCCCTCACACCCTTTTCCTTTTTCATTCATTGGACAAGGGATAGTTCACTGGCTACAGAAGAAATAGATTGATAAAAGTGACAGAATTAAAAGAAAATTTTACTTCTATAACCAGCTGAAAGTTGAAAATCTCAGTAACATTTTAAATTTCTTCTTTCATATTTTTTCTTTCTTTTTAATCATAAGACGTCATAAAATATAACCAGATTGATTTTTTATTTTTCCCACAGAATTGACTACTTGTGTTTGTGGTATCCTGGGTAAATATAACATTACTAGTTAACAGCATTTTCACTCTGGAGATTTCACTTGACTGCATGCCAGTCACTGATTCTGTCTTCAAACATTAAAAACACAGGTGTGAGACTGTCAGTGGTTATATATTTTTGATTGATTGCTGTATTACAATTTCATTGTATAGGAAATATCTCTAGACAGGCCATTGCCTTGCCAGATGGATTTAGAATTATGAATGAATACTTTCCTTTCCCCCCACCCCAGTCTGAAGGGAGAGGTGACAGTGATGGTGATGGTAGTAGCCATTATTCTTTATTACTTGAAGTTTTCTGTACTACAGTTCTATAATTTCTTCAAGGACTTCTCTACATACTATTTCTTGTTCTACTCAGCATTTCATTCTCATTGTTGGTGGCTTCCTAAATGTTTCACGTGTTTCCCTTCTAGCCTGATGTCTTCATTTTCTTTGCCTCATTAAAGGGGTCACTCCCTGACTACTTCTTTAGCAGGCCTATTCAATGAATGCTTACCAATGAATTCATTGGTAAGCCAATGAATGGCTTATCTCACCCTAAGTGAGCACCTGAATAAACCTTGACCTAAAGGGACCAAGGTCTCCCATTGCATCCTGGGTCATCTCCAGTCATCCTGATGAATATCTGGTTACTGAATTCAAATGGCTCTGGAGGAGAAGTGAAGCTGGTGACCTGCACAGCCCTCCCTCACTCAAAACAAAGTCAAGTGCAAGTCATGTCCTCATTTCTCTGATGTCATGGCCCTCTTCAAAAACAAAGGACGACCACCACAACCTGATTAGTTCTGTCCTTCCACCTTTATATTTAACTGCCTAATGGTCCTCTTTTCATTCTACTTTCATTGTCCCTCACTAGACTGAGAATGTTGGATTGCCTGATTTTCCTAAGGAATTCTTTTTTTGAGTGTGTGTGCTGGCCCCTTTTTAGTTCTGAATCTTTTATTCATCATTTTAAAAAACAACATTTCATATCAACTGTTTCTTAAAAATTTCTATAAAGTCTGGCTTTAATTTTTTTACCCCAATACATTTTAAAGTAAGTGTGAAATGCTTCAGCTTCTTATTGTTATGGAATCCTCTTTCTTTTGGCCTACAATGAAATGGACTTGGCTATTAATGTTCATGCTCTCTAATTACAACTTACCACTTGCATGTGATAGATACTATATAGTCTTGCATTTTCTGCCTCATTAATTTCCTAGATCATGCCCTACTGGGTCTGTTCAAAAGCTTCTCTTCTCTGTTTAACCTCTTATTCTTTTCCATTTATTTCTTTTAGCCCTGCTTCTAAGCTTCAGTGATTAGGTCTATAAGGATTATCCCCTAAACGGCATCACTAGTATTAACATTATCCTCTCTCTATGCTTAATATTCCATCTTTTAATAGCCTGTCTGGATATTCTAGCAGTGCCTAATGTTCAAAAGTCTACTATTCACCTCATTCTCAAATTCCTCATTTCTTTTCAAATTATTAGGTACTTTCAATAAGTCTATCATTCTTCTCATGTGGCAGGCTAACAGTTGTCATTGAGTAGTCTGCTATTCCTCTTATTCTAGTCAATAACCAAACAGCTTTTCCACCAAAAATTCTCCTAGAATTACATCTTCTTGATTCTCATCATCAACATGCAATTCAAACTCTAATTAATGAGAAACACCCAGCAGGTTGTAGGAACATAACCAACAAGATGGTGGACTCCAGTCCTCACAAACTATGCCCAAACTCCCACTGGAATTATGTGCCAGAGAAAATACAATGACAGCTTACCCTACAAGATGAAAAAGCAAAGAGCCCAAACCAGAAGTGGTTAAGTTGTGGTACATGTGGCCCTCTAGGTCCTCAAGTGGAGCCCTTTCACTGAATCCAAAACTCACATAACAGATCCCCTTAATAAGAGGATTTGCTCTGTTAAACATGTTCTCAGTCAAAAGGCCATACCCAAAGACCTAGAAAGCACATGGGACTTCTAGGTCACAGATTTCCCGTCCTTAGCGCAACTGGTTAACACCCCTATCAATGAAAACTCCATAATGCTAATCATTACAGCACTCACTCAATTCCCCTCCCGGAAAAAATTTATACAGTACAGTTGGGTGCAAAAACTTACCCACAAACTTGTTTTTGGTATGCATTCTTGAAATCCCTTCTTGCTTCAGCCTTTGCCATTGTACTTCAATCCCTCAACATTCTACACTCACTTTCATTAAGTAATGAACAGAGAGGATCAGGCATGTGAAGAAAGAAGGGAAATCCTTCCATGGGGATCATACTTCTCCTCTGCATGAGCAGTATGAGGTCTAGTGGGGAGTAATTTAAGGTAATTTGAGGCTAAAAAATATCCTACTTGTCTTAACCCCAACACTGAAAGAAGTAGCAAAAGCCAGGGATGGAAATAACTAGAACTGGGAGTGGAAATGGGGAGGTTCAGTGTGAGTGGCGGTACTGGACTAATAAAGACTAAAACCAAACTGGGGATTATTCTCCCCTTTCTACCACTACCCCTTCTATATGGCAGGATGTGAGCAAGGTTCATGAAAAGTTAATTCCTCAATATGTGGAGGATGATATGACAGTGTTGCTAGGAAGCCTTGAGAGGGGGAAGATATATACAAAATTAAAGGAGGAGGAATCACAAAATGACTAAAAGTGAAACATAAGGGTTGTCATTGTTTGTCCTTCATTGTTGAAGAAGACCATGCCATCAGAGAAATAATGACATGACTTGCACTTGACTTTGTTTTGAGTGAGGGAGGGCTGTGCAAGGTCACCAACCTCACTTCTCCTCCAGAGTCATCTGAATCCAGTGACCAGATATTCATCATGATGACTAGAGATGACCCAGGATACAATGGGAGATCTTGGCCCCTTTAGGACAAGGCCCATTCAGGTACTCATTTAGGGTGAAGTAATGCCCATTCAGTGAATAGACCCTATTAAGAAGTAGTCCGGGGATGGTCCCTTTAATGAGGCTAAAAAAAATAACTGCATCAGGCTGAGAGGAAAACAGCCACAGTTACTACTGATAATCACTCTTAAGCCAGTAGGGTCCAGAAAACAGCTCTTAAGTGGAGCTTGTGCAGGCCTAGTGTTGTCCAATCTGTGGGCTTCAGAATGCAGTAAGGTTTAAGGTTTTGGGAAGGGAGGGGAAAGGAAGGGAAGGGAAAAGAAAGGAAAGGAAAGGGAAGAGAAAAGGAAAAGAAAGAGAAGGGAAGGGAAGGAAGGAGAGCAGAGGAGAGGAGAGAAGAGGAGAGGAGAGGAGAGGAGATGAGAGGAGATGAGAGGAAAGGAAAGGAAAGAATCTAGCCAGTAAACTCCAAGTTAACTGGGCATTCTCTGGTCATACAAATTTACTGTTCTTTGGAGAGTAGAAGGAAGAAGGAAGGGAGAGGGGGAGACAGAGAGGAGAGTTAACGTTTTGGGAAAGGAAATATAAATATAAAGGTGAAAAAAAGGCTAAAAACCTTAGATCTTAAGAGGAAGAAAATTTGGTCCAAAATCTAGAGCATGATTAAAATATCATGGACTAAAGTCCACAGTCTTCAATTGATAAATCAGTGTATTTTATATGAAAAATAAATGCACAACAGCAAGGTAGGTAAATGGGGAGATGAGATGTGGAAGCATAAAGTCCATGAGTGGAAAAGTAAAGGAAGACAAATTTTGTCTCTCAACAAGAACAGAAAGTATTGGAGAATGAAAGAAGTCAAGGAAGAAGAGAAAAGAATTAATATGAGAGGGAATGAAAAGCCTAAATCTGGATGGACAAGGGGTTCCCACTGAAGAGCAAGCTCTTGTAAGAAGAGTATGTATCCAAAACTGGAAATTAGGGAATTGAATAAATCCAATCTTAGAGGAAATGGAACTTAGAAGACTCCTTCCTCTGAGAAAAGGTTATTTTTCCCAGAACAATATTTCTAAGAAAAAGAACATTACCAAGAAAAGGTAATTGACACCCAGAACAGTAGAAGATGTATGCAGAGATAAGATTCTACAACAAAGGCAAAATTGAGTGATCATACAGAAGGCACAATAGAGAACTGGACATCATTTGGGACACAGGATAATTTCTATCTTGAAGAAATGATTCTTCAGTTATTTCATGAGAATCACAAAGATACTAAGCTAAAAAAATTAAACAAGTAAATAAAAATGAGTCAAAGAATAAAACCTCAGAATTATAAGCAAAGTTAGTGGGAAAAAACAAGCTAAAGAAATCATTCTTGGGAAAAAAAGCAAAGACGAAGGTAAACAACTTCAAAAGAGTGGAAAGGTAGTTGATGGTATGCGATTTTGAGCCAATCATTTAACTAAGGGCAGAAAAAAAGCCAAAGAAATAAAGCTGCTTAAAATTAGAAACTAAATAAAAGAAACTAATATATTAAGAAAAACTCCAAAATTCATAAGGTTTTGATGAATAACAAGGATGAGAGGAGAAAGAACCTATGGAAACAGCATGGAGGCAAAGTCAATGAAGTAAAGCTAATTATAGGGGCAAAATATTGACTTTAAAAAAGGAAACTCCTCTAAAATGCAAAAAACATTTTATACATACAAACATGTATAAATTGATATGTATATATGAAATATATGTATATAAATACACATGTAATATAGGTCCAAATAAAATTAAACTTAAGTCTAACTCATAAATTTAATATAAAATGGATTAAACAATTCAATAAAACAAAAGTCAGTAGAAAAATGAAATAGAAAGCAAAACCCCTGCAATCTTTTCTTCATAAGAAATAAATCTAAAAACCAAAGAAATATTCAAAATTAATAAAAAATGGTAGAATAAAATTGATTATTATCAGATAACGACAGAAATAGAAGAGTTGCAAGCATGTTATCAAAGGAAAATAAAATAAAAATTCACAGAATGAGCAGAGACAAAAAAAGAAAATTACATTATACTTAGAGATATCATAGGCAACAAATAAATATATGGGCTAAACTTATATATCCTAAGAAGTAAAATATCTAGATGCATAAAACAAAGCTGAATTGTAAAAAGAACCACAGACTAAAAAAATAACACTGGGAAGCATTAATATCCATTAAACAAATGTAATGGCAAGGTAACAAAGGAGAAAATATGAACTTGAACAAATTCTCAGATAAATAGCTAAAATGGTATGTTTTGAATGGAAAAACTAAAGAATACACTAAATAGTCTGTTGCAAAAAGTTCAAATGTAGGAAAACAGTTATCTTAGAAAATATTCTCAAACCATGGGATTATATTAATTGATGGAGATAAAGTTTTGCCAAAGTAAAACATTCATGTTGAAAATCCTAAAAAAAGTATGACATGCAGCAATATGTTTAAACAGTGGATAAATAGATAAATAAATTAGATAAATAAATAAATAGATAAATAAATTAGAATAGATGACAATCAAGATAAATTGAACTAAAATACATGCATGTTTATAAAACTTCAGATACAAATTACTTAAGAATTCACCAGCTGACCGCAGTCTTGGAAAAGTAGAAAGAAGTTCAACAGAAACTTGGCCTTGACGAACATATTATTCTATACTCCACACAAATTCCTAATGGATATATGGGAATAATATTGAAAATAGTAACAGAATGTTAATTAGAAGAAAAGCAAAAAAACATATTTCATGTCTATGGATAGGAGATGAATTCTTAATCAAAAACATAACTAATGTCAATTTAAAAAGATAAAATAGGAAATTTCCTTTGTATAGAATTGAAAAGCGTTCTGAAAGAAAATAACATATCGATTACACAGGGAGATTGTGAGCCAAGAGGTAGGAAAAAAATCTTTGAATGTTTAAATTCACTAATAAGAGAAATACAAATACAAAGGACTCTGAGATTTCATCTCAGGCGCAGTAAATCAACAAAAATGACAAAACACGTAAATATTCAATGTTGGAGTAATTGTGGAAATATGGGCACTCTACTACTTAATTGGTAGATCTACAGAGCAGTCCAAACATTCTGGAAAGAAATTTCACATTAAAAAAATAATTTGTGATTATTATTCTGATATTATTGTAATATCAAATCAATAATTAAATAATTTGAAATTAATTTCAAATTTAAAACACAAAAAAATGATTTTAATGTTCATATCCTTTGGCCAAGAGATTCTATATTCCCAAGGATAGCGAACCTGCAGCTTCATGGCCACATGTGACCATCTAGATCCTCAAGTACAATCATTTGACTAAATCCAAACTTCACAGAACAAATCCCCTTAATAAAAGTATTTGTTCTGTAAAGCTTGGAGTCAAAGGACAAAATTCTCAAATTTTGAGTCCAAATTTTACAGAATAAAACCTTTTACTAAGGGGATTTGTTCTGTAAAGTTTTTATTCAATCAAAGGACTCCTCTTGAGGACCTAGAGGATCACATGTGGCCTCAAGGCTGCAGGTTCCCCTCCCCTAGGCATATATTTCCAAGACATATACTTCCTAGGCGTATACTTACAAAGAAGTCATTGAAAGAAAGAAAGTCTCTATACAGACCAAGGTATTTATAGCAAGACTTTTTGTGGTTACAAGTAGCAAGAAATAAAGTAGATGACTATCAATTTGAGAATGGTTAAGCAGCTTGTGGTTCATGAATGTTATGGAATATAGAACTGGCAAATGTGATGAATACAGAGAAATGTAGAAAGGTTTATATGAATTACTACAGAATAAAATAAGCAGGCCCAAGAAAACATTAACAGTAACTACAACAATGTAAACAGAAAGAAGAAATAAAAAGTCAGTGTCACAAAATTATAAACAATACATCTTGAAAGAAAAAATAAAGCTACAATGGCTTTAAAGAGGAGATATGAGAAGAACTGCCACTCCAAGTCATGGACATCCACTTTGTTTCTAATTCTTGACTGTCACAAAACTACATTGCTATGGCAAAGAAGGTTGTTCTTGGATTAATGGAAGAGTTGAGATAAGATCTGTGAATATATGTAAAATAACGAGTTTCTCTGAACTTCACTTTCCTCATCTGTAAATTGTAGATGTTAATTGTGCCTGCCTTAAAATGTCCCAGTGTGGGGGCTGGAGCTGAGATAGTGGAGTAGAAAGACTGACCTGCTGTAGCTCTCCTCCCATAGCCCATAAAATACCTGTAAAAATGACTCTAAACAAATTTTAGAGCAGAAGAAACCACAAAACAACAGAATGAAAAAGATTTCCAGCCCAAGGCAACCTGGAAGGCCAACATGAAAGGTATATTGCACCAGCTCAGAGCAGAGGTCAGCATAGTCTTGGCAATGCATCATCACATGCACAGGGTCAGAGCAGGCTTCAGAGCATGGAATCATGGGCAGCAGCTGCAGTTCCTGATTTCTCAACCTACAAACTTCCAAGACAACTTCAAAGGTCAGTAAGAAACCTCATTCAACTGGGTGAGAAGAGAGCAGGGTCCTGCCTTAGTCCTGGCCCTAGGTGGTGACAGCGTCCATTTTTGGAGCCCTCAGTCTAAAAACCCTGAAGCCCTGAGTGGCAGTCATGGAGTGATGAGGAGCACTGGCTGGTAGAGCTGGGGGAGGCTCTGAACAGGGAATCCTACTCGCAGATTCTCACAGAGTGCTTGTGGTTGCTCCCAGATCAGAACACAGGCCAGAAGAGGAGTAAACTCCTCCCCCTTGATTGTCCACCTTGGAGGAACTGAGAACTTATAGGTCCCCAGAGTATGCCCTCCACTTTACAAAGGACTCAAAAGACAAGTAACTGGCTGGAAAAATGCCTAAAAAAAGGGAAAAAATAAGGCTATTGAAGGCTACTTTCTTGGTGAACAGGTATTTTTTTCTGTCCTTTCATATGAGGAAGAACAATGCATACCATCAGAGGAAGACATAAAAGTCAAGGCTTCTGCATCCAATACCTCCAAAAAATATGCATTAATCTCAGGTCATGGAAGGGCTCAAAAAGAATTTTGAAAATCAAGTAAGAGAGGTGGAAGAAAAATTGGGAAGAGAAATGAGAACAATGCAAGAAAATCATGAAAAAGAGTTAACAGCCTGGAGACCCCCCCAAAAAATGTTGAAGAAAATAACACCTTTAAAAATAGACTAACCCAAATGTCAAAAGAGTTCCAAAAAAGAGAGTGATGAGAAGAATGCTTCAAAAAGCAGAATTAATCAAATGGAAAAGGAGGTTCAAAAACTCATTTAAACATTAGAATGGAGCAGATAGAAGCTAATGAACTTATGAGAAAACAAGAAATTACAAAACAAAACCAAAAGAACGAAAAAAATGGAAGACTGTGAAATACCTCATTGGAAAAACAACTGACATGGAAAATAGATCTAGGAGAGGCAATTTAAAAATTATGGGACTACCTGAAAACCATGATCAAAAAAGGAACCTCAACATCATTTATCATGAAATTATCAAGGAAAACTGCCTTAATATTCTAGAAGTACAGGGTAAAATAAATATTGAAAGAATCTACCAATCACTTCCTGAAAGAGATCCCCAAAGGAAAACTCCTAGGAATATTGTAGCCAAATTCCAGAGTTCCCAGGTCAAGGAGAAAATATGGTAAGCAGACAGAAAGAAGCAATTCCAGTACTGTGGAAATACAATCTGGATAATACAAGATCTAGCAGCTTCTACATTAAGAGATTGAAGGGCATGGAACATGGTATCCCAGAAATCAAAGGAACTGGGATTAAAACCAAGAGTTACCTACCCATCAGAGCTGAGTATAATACTTCAGGGGAAAAATGGTCATTCAGTGAAATAGAGGACTTTCAAGCCTTCTTGATAAAAAGACCAGAGGTGAATAGAAAATTTGATTTTCAAAAACAAGAATCAAGTGAAGCATGAAAAGGTAAACAAGAAAGAGAAATCATAAGAGACTTACTAAAGTTGAACTGTTTGCATTCCTACATGAAAAGATAACATTTGTAACTCTTGAAAATTTTATCAGAATTTGAGTAGTTTGGTACATACATACATACACACACACACACACATACATACAGATTGGGAGGAGAACGGGAGAAATAGAATGGGGCAAATTATCTCTCATAGAAGAGGCAATAAAAAGGTTTTTCAATGGAGGGTGAAAGAGGTGGAGGTGAGAGGGAAAAAGTGAATCTTACTGCCATCACATTTGACTTAAGGAGGGAATAACATGCTCACTCCATTTGGTACGAAAATCAATCTTACACTAGACAAAAGTAGGGGAGAAGGAGATAAGTGGGGTGTGGAGGGATGATAAAAGGGAGAGCAAATGGCAGGAAGGGGTAATTAGAAGTAAACACTTTTAGGGAAGGACAAAGTCAAAAGAGAGAATAGAATACATTGGGGCAGTATAATATGAAGGTAAATATAATTAGTCTGTCACAACATGATTATTATGGAAATCTTTTGCATGACTACACATGTATGGCCTATATGAATTGCTTGTCTTTCCAGTGGGGATAGGAGGGAGGAAGGGGCAGAATTTGGAGATCAGATTTTCAGAAATGTTGAGAATTATTTTTGCATGCAGCTGGGAAATAAAAAAATACAGATGATGGGGTGCAGAAATCTATCTTGCCCTACAAGAATAAAGAGAAGATGGGGATGAAGGAACAGAGGGGTATGATGGAAGGGAGGGCAAATTGAGGGAAGGGGTAACCAGAATGCATGGTGTCTTGGGGTGGGGGCAGAGGAGAGATAGGGAGAAAATTTGGAACTCAAAATCTTGTGGAAATGAATGTTAAAAACTAAAAATAAATAAATTAGTTAAAGCTTCAAAAAATGTCCTAATCTGTATCAGATGAGATAATACATGTAAACAGCTTTGTAAAACTCAAGCCTTAAAATAATATGTAACTTTTGCCTATTACTTTCTGTATATTGTTTCCTTACCAGTTTTCTCAGCACACAGTAGGTTCTCAATAAAGAATAGCAAGATTTCTTTTTTTTTTTTTTGAAGGAGGACTGATTTAACGTTGTCTGGGATGAACATTTACTATAAATGTTTCTTCTTGTCCCATTCACCACAATCTACAAAAAACAAATATAAAATAAAATTGTAACCTGAACTGTGAAGCAATACATCATCCTGAAGGGCTTTGGCTAAAAAGTGTGTTTTCAAATATCGTTTTAAAGAGTGTTCTCTTTCATGAGGGAGATTTTGAAAAGAGTTTCTTTTCTCTGCCCATTTTTGGTTATGTATTTATATCCTGAGATGTATATGTCCTCAAAAAACACATGATTCTTTTCATAATGCAGAGAAATGGATGTTAAAGGCTTTCCAAATTTCTAAATGTAGGTCTTCCTAAACCCTTCTGCTATGATGCAGTGTATCTTTTTTTTTTTTGCCCACATGATGTTCCAGTTATCAGTAACTTGAAAAATTCACACATGTGACTGAATTTGTTTGCCTAAAAAATTAAATGAAAGTGTCCCATACCTCTATCATATCACTGGAATATATGTGTTATTTAAAAAAAAAAAATACAAAAGTACACATCCTAAAAGATGGCTTAGAGTTCTTATATACAAAGAATCAATGTTCACCATTTCTGTGTTTTAACAAACAAGGAGGGAAAAAGTAGAACATAATAATATAAATAACAACAACCACAGGAACTACCACAATAGCAGGAGCAACAACAACTATAACCCTTGGAAAAATCTATTCAACTAAAAATATTTGAGAGCAGCATCAATCACTTATCTACCCCATCCTAAGTCTGCAATTGTGAACCTACAATAACTACTGGTTTAGGAACTCCTCTTCACTACTCAAAGCAGAAGCTACTCACCTTAATAACTCCATCTCCCAGCCTGTTAGGGTTTAGGTAAGGTAGGAATGACTATAGCTCTATTTTACCTTACTTCCTATTGCATATATCATCCCTCAGGCTCCAACTAAATGGATTTCAAATACCTATCCATGCATAGTCTCCAAATAGGGAATTCATTTCTACTCACTGTTCCAAGCTAAGTGGGGAGCAAAGGTGTAACCTCTGCCCTGCTGGAGTGAATCCCCATTCCAGTTGACAAAAACCCAGTTAATTTCTAGCCTGCCTAGACACCCCTAAAACCAACTTTCCAAAAATTTCTTCTACCATTATTCCTAGCCCAAGGAGGTTTTTTGTTAGAGAATCTCTTTACCCTTATGCTTATCCATATTCAAAATCTATTCTCATACCCATATCTATATCCATCAATTTAGATCTATTTTTTCTATAAATGGCATGATACAATGATCTATCATTTTCCTATTCATATCTTTTTTGCTATGTATAGATATACATATAATAATGTGTAGATATACATGTAGTAGTTAACAGAGACAAGTAGCTGCTAAACTGTATACACCTATCTGTCTATCTATCTATCTATCTATCTATCTATCTATCTATCTATCTATCTATCTATCTATCTATATCTATCTGTCTGTCTTTCTGTCTATCCACCAATCTGTCTATCTGTATCTATGTAATCTCTATTTATATACAAATATGCACATATATTTATATGTGCATAGTGAAATCTATGACTGCACACATGAACATTATATATCATTCAAGTGAATATGTCATATACAATACACCATTATATTTTATTGGAAGTAGTTTATATAATATATTTACATTATATGTACATATATATGTATAAGCATGATGGAAGGGATAATGCTCTCTCACAAGTTCACATTCCATCATTAAGGAATGGATTGAAGAGAATGTGAAAGAATCAATTCAATTATACCAGGACTTAATTTTAGTTTAAAAATAACAGATGATGGAATAATTAGTAAAGTAACAAAAATAGATATCTGGGTATTTAAATCATCAGTGGAAAATACATACATCAGAATAAATGAAACCAAATAAAAAAAGTTAAAAATCAAAGAAAAATGCCAATCTCAATAAAACTAAACAATCTCATGTATATGTATACATATGCATGACAAAACAGCAGATTTTGACAATCAGTATGGTAAATAAACATTGTCAAAAGACATAAGAAAAATAGTTTTATGTTATATTTGAGTATAAAAATAGAGACTAAATTAGTATACAGATAAAATTTAAGTCTCTTTTAATTTTTTAAAATATATGTTATCAGCAAATAGAAATCCTAAATACGATTCAGTTAGGTATAGATTGCAAAATTATGCAAGTATATTGATGAAGAAATTTTTCAAGGAAAATATACAAGTTAGAAAGCATTTGCTTTTCAAAAACAATAAAGAAAACATTTCTGGCTTTCAAAAAAAGTAAAAACATAAGGATTTCCCCATCAAATTGCATAGTCTACCAAAACAATAGTATTTAATAATAGGATTCACTGCTGCGGGAGAAACTTAAGGAAGTACAGTCTTTGGCTCTTGGGATACCAGAGGGAGAGAAGGGCAAGTGAAGTCCAATGAGAGTGTTATAACCCCTTCCTCCAACTGACCAAATTACAACTTTTGTGTGAACTCTGAAATGTTGAAAATCTAGAATTTCTACCAGAATTAATAGCAGTGGTTGATGGCAGAGTCTAAAACAAGTTCTAAAAGAAATTATGAAAGAAAACCTCAGGACTCTACAGGGTTTCTGACCGTTGAGATACAGTAGAATGCCACACATAAAAGCAACTTCATGAGAACTTTACAGGGGAAGAAAAAAAATTCCTTAATCAGACACTACAAATTTATCCTTTGGCCACATTTGATCTCTTAAGTTGACCCTAGTATCGTCAAAGACTTTATGTTTGAAAGGTGATGGTGTACCCGGGTTTGATATAAACTACTTATTAAATAACTATTTCTAGAAAAATGAAGGAATAGGAAATCAAGTTTGGAATTAGGATGTCTATAATTCAGAATTACAAGGATTTTGCCCAGAAGCTTGGGGTAGTTAATTGTCACATTATCCAAGCAAAAACAGTATTTATTTAGATATCAATCTCTACTGTGATGGCTATCTTCAAGTGTTCAAAAAGCTGTCTTGGGAAAGGGAGATCATATTTAGTATACTTGACTGCAATCTGAAGAAATAAAACCAATGGATAGAAGTTTCAGAGGAACAGGTCCACTTAATATTAAGAACATTTCCCTAACAATTTTACCAATCCAAATTGAAATAGACTGACAGAAAAAATATTTGGGTTCTTGATCTTTAAACAAAGACTTGGAGATGATATAGAAAAGGTATTCACCGAAGTATGGGATGGACAATTACAACTCTCAAAAATGTGACCCACCAAAAATGATTAAAATGTAATTGGGAAATATTTAACAAAAAAAATAAAAGTACAGGGCAGCTATGTGGTACAGTGAGTAGAGAGCTGGACCTGGAGTTCCAATCCAGCCTCAGACACCTACTAGCTGTGGGACCATGGGCAAGTCCCTTACCCCTGTTTGCCTAAGCTTCCTCATGCATAAAAGGAGCTAGAGAGGGAAATAGCAAAGTACTTCGGTATCTTTGCCAACAAAACCTCAAATGGGTTAATGAAAAGTCAAACAGAACTGAAATGACTGAACAATAACAACGTTAACATGTGGTTTTCTAAGTCAATATGTTGCCCTCATGGATCCTTCTGGATGGTTTGGTGGCCCCACTTTGAGTTTGACACCACCGGACTAGATGACCTTGATTTCTTTCCTAGCAATGAGACTCTATGACTATTTGGTTGGGAATGGAAATAAATCACAGGATATTTTCAGCAGAGGACGGGCATTATCAGGTCTGGACAATTATATGATCCACAGATTTAATATTAAATTGACAGCATTGTGAAGGAACAATTAAAGCAAGGGAAATTTGAATGGCAGCCAGGGCACAGATAACAGGTTGTAGTTGTAGTTCACGTTATAGTAATGAGAACATTTATGAATATGATGGCAATAAATACAGAAGAGATTATTCTTTATAATAATTTCTGGGAGGGAAAACTGATTATATTCATTCTGGAGGGACTTAAAATAGGACCAACAGGAGTACAGACTCTTTCTACTTAGGACCTACGACATGGTACAATTTTAAAATACCATCTATGTCCCATAATATAAAAAAATAACACCACCACTTGGGTAATGATAGGTATGTGTCATGATGGATAGAATGCTGGATCTGGAGTTAGGAAGACCTGAGTAAAATCCGACTTCAGATTCTTACTAGTCATGTTAGCTTGGGCAAGTCACTTAACTATTTGCCTCAGTTTCCTCATCTGTAAAATGAGCTGGAGAAGGAAATGACAAACCACTCCAATATCTTTGCCAGTGAAATCCCAAATGGGGTCATGAAGAGTCAGACATGATTAAAATGACTGAGCAATGACGATAGTACAGAGAGATGGTAATTTTGACAATGGATTAGAAATATAATTTTGTTTCAAAGGGATTTGGAATTAATGCATATTCATTCTTTCCAAACATTTGTCCTCTAAAGACTGAAATATATGGATACTAAATTCCTGCCTATAAACATGTTGTAGAAATACCAAGTCAGAAAAAAACTGGCAGTCCTAAAAGAGTTCTCTTTTTGTTTCTTTCTTTTCTTCTCTCTGTAGAGGAATTAAGACTTAGCTCCACATGACTTCCTTGACACCTGCTAAATCCAAATGCCAAGTTTTGGATGGTAGATTTCCACTGGTGGCACAGTTGATTGCTAGCTTGTTTCTTGGGTCTTTTTGCCTTTCTATATGTGACTTTCTAAATGCTTGGCTGCTTGTAGGCTTTTTTTGTGAATGTATCGTGGGCATGAGCCTGGTCTCATTCAGTCTTTCTATATGCCATATTTTCTTATTCATTTTGAGAAAGGAATATTTTCATCATGAAAACTTTCAAGTTTCCTTGTAATATCTGAACTTCACGATAAACTTCTTTTCATTCCTTAAAAATTTATTTAAGGGTCGTAGTCCTCTGTTATGTTCTATGTTGGGGTGGGGGAGATTAGGAATAAAAAGATGAAACTAGGAAACATTAGCCAAGGTCCTTGCCTTAAACAAACTTATAGTCTAGTGTATGTGTGTGTGTGTGTGTGTGTGTGTGTGTGTGTGTGTGTGTAGGGGGGGTGAGCAATACACATAATTTAATACTTTAGTAGGTCTGTGATTTCATCAGTAAGAGGCTACTTTATCCAAAAACAAAGTCATATTAAAAACAAGAAAAATTCATCAGTAGAAATGGCATTGAAGAAAAATCTATCACCACCTTTTTGGTTATGTACTCTAAAAAACATTATCTTCTGTCTTTAATCTGAGACTTTTATATGAATCATAGCCCTCATTAATATGTGAGCTTCTTGAGAACAGAAAATGATTTTTCTTTTTATTTCTTTTCTTTCTTCCTTTCATTCTTCCATCTTTTCTTTCTTTCTTTCATTCTTCCATCTTTCCTTTCTTTCTTTCTTCCTTCCTTCCTTCCTTCATTCCTTCCTTCCTTCCTTCCTTCCTTCCTTCCTTCCTTCCTTCCTTCCTTCCTTCCTTCCTTCCTTCCTTCCTTTCTTTCTTTCTCTTTCTTTCTTTCTCTCTCCCTCTCTTTCATTCTTTCTTTCTTCCTTCCTTCCTTCCTTCCTTCCTTCCTTCCTTCCTTCCTTCCTTCCTTCCTTCCTTCCTTCCTTCCTTTTATCCTTTCTTTCCTCAATAGCAAATGCTATAACTCATCCCTACCTTCTCAACCTATGTTCCTCTTCTTTGTTATATTCCAAAAATTCTCCCTAGGAGTACATTTAATATGTCAAAAGCCTCCCTCTCAATATTTCATGGGTACCAGTATAGTATATGTGCTATTTGTTATCCTTTCTTCTAATGAATTGCCCTAATACTACTTATTCTGGGTATTCATGTTTTGATTTTTTTTTTACTAGCATCATGATTAGATAAATATAGATACACACACACATATATAAAACAGAATAAGTTATATAGTTTATTTATACTCACAAATCTCTGTGGCATCCTTTGGATAACCAGAATTGTTTTTCTTTTTGTTTTTTTTAATTTTGGGGGATTGTGGTATTCAAAATCACAATGACACGGCATCACCAGCAGAATACTAACATCATTGATAAAGGAACAAGCAAAATAGTAATTCAATCAACATTATATTATAGTGCCAGATATATAGTTTAGGTATTGAATATTCAAAGGGAGAATCTAATTTGGGTTAGTGTTCACATAAAACTTCAGGAAGGAGGGAGGAATTTGGGGATAAAGGTGGATAAAAGGAATCCTTGATAAAATTCATGGAAAAGTCTCACTATAAATTCATTAATTGCCTGCTAGGTGCTAGAATCTAGGGATTCAAATACAAGTGTGAGATAGTTCTTGCCCTTCACAAGGCTTTTATTTTCTCTTAAGAGCAACAAAAGTGGTATGTGTGTGGAAACAAATTCATTTACAGTAAAACAGTTACAATATACACATGTACAGAAAGGTATTTATGCATGCATATGCTTAGAAACATACATGTGTATACAAATATACATTTGTATGTATGAATATACACGCATACATACATACATGTATACACATACAGCAAATACAGTTTTTAGAGAGCGCTAACAGCTAGAGGCAATAAGGTGAAACTTTTAAAGAAATTTGAACTAAGCCTTGAAGGAAGTTAAGGATTACAAAAGTTATAGGTGAGTACCTAGAACATTCCAGTCATGTGCAAAGGCATGGAGGTAGAGATGAAGTCCTACGTATGGAGCAAATGTCATGTTGGAGAGTTTGACCAGAGTGTAGAACAGTCGTATGAAACTCAAATAGAAGTGGGAGGAGGGGAACACCACTAATCTAAACATAAGATCCCTGCAGTCAGCATATTAACTTAGTTTTAAAATGTAACATTACCTATTTTATTATGTTTTTATTTGTTTTGTAAATTATTTTTCATTTACATTTTAATCTGGCTCCACTTGGAAGATTTGTGGACCACTTGCCTTCACATTTAACGCCTCTGGTTTAGAGTGGGTTAGAGGTAGTACGTACATGTAAATTTATGTACATTTGCATCATCTTAGAAATAGAGGCAGGAGTCAGATTGTGAGTGTTTTAAACAAAAAAGAAATTTATATTTTATCCTTCAAATAACATGGACATCCCTGATTTTTTTTTTTTTTGAGTTAGGGAGTGTGTTATGGTCAGAACAAGTAACACAACATTCTGATATGACTCTTGAGATTTATCTCCAACGAAAAGTAGATGATCTTTGTCATTTAATGTTTCTTCACAATGATCAAAGTTGATAGGGAATGGCTGGTGGTTTATAGTTTATTGGATGGACTACTGTTTATTTTATGTAGAAAAAATGTCTCCACTGGATTATTTGCTTTTTAAATTTCTGTCTATATGATTTTATTTCCATCTTATATAATAATTTAAAGTCTGAAATGGTATTTCTTGATAGAGGGCTCCTTTATATAATGAGTGTGACTTTTTGTCCTTTACTTGTAGGGACTTTTGTAGAGAGATTTCCCCCTATGGTTCTCATTTGGGTTAGATCATCTCAAAGGCCCCATTCCATTGTAGATTTTGTGAGTTTGTCATTTTATGAAGGCAATCTTTGATTGGGACTGTTACCTTTCAGTCATGGGATCTGTGTAGTTTTCAAATTCTTGAATTATGGTCACTTCATACATTTAGAAGATATATTCCTCTGATATCATAATGTCTGTATGATATTTATTCTAGTGTCTTATTGATACTAGTTAGAGTGGGTTGTTTTGTTTTGTTTTTTTGCATCTTCTTTTGCCTCTATTTTGCAGTAGCTTTAAATGAACTCATTTACTATTTCTAAATATTTCCTTTAAATGATAGTATTCCAAAGTATACTTACAGATATACCTTTGCCATGGTATTTCAGACAAACTATACTGTTGCATAATACTGAAAGTTAGAGAAACTTCCATCTCAAAATCTATAAGCTAAATAAGATTTTTTTGTTTATCATTCAACTCTATTAGGGACCGTTCTTTCAAGCCCTGCTCTCCCCCTTTTGTAAAGCTGTTATTAATTATTTCACAAAGAGAATAACGTCAGATTTGAAAGAGAATTTCTTATAGTTTTCATCATTCAAGTGACATTTTGCCACATAAAATACTTTATTCCAGCCTGTATGAACATTTATAATTGCATGTACCAACTTCTTTTAAGAATTTTGTGATAGACATCCCTTAGTCAAAAACACTTGGTTCACTAATCAATCCACTTGTCAAAAAATGTTTTTCACTTGCAGAATGGGCTGTTAAGTTTTGACAAACTGCATTAACTTGGAAACATTGATTAATGTTTCTGAGTTAGTAAATTTGTTGAGGACCATAACATGGCTTTTCTGAAATTTCATAGAAGAGAAACAAATCAATAATACAAATCAATATTTGCATCCAATTTTTTGTCTTATAATATGCAGAATGTGAAAATATTTCTTAGAAAGAACTCACTCATGCTTCCTATCCATTTCTAAGAATAGAAAAATCCACTGTTAATCAAAAACTGTATTTTCCAATGAGAAATATAAATAAACAAATTATAGTCGTACTACTTTGTTATTTGTTGTTTTTCTCCTTCATTCTTGAAGAGGATCATGACATCAGGAAGGTGATGTCATGACTTGCAAGTGAACTGGATTTAAGTGAGGGAGGGCTGTGGAAAATCACCAGCCTTACTTTATCCTCTGGAGCCATCGGGGTCCAGTGGCAAGATGCAGATCAGGATGACTGGAGATGAACTCCATTTACACACCCGTGATGTAGTAACACATTCATTGATACATGTGTGATGGCACTGAACCACAGTGCTGAGGGAGTTGGACCTGGAATCTGGAAGTCCTAAGTTTGAATCCTACCACATATATTTATTAACTCTGTGACACTGGGAGAGTTATCTAAGTTCTCCAGGACACAACTTTAATATCTGCAAAAAGGGAGTGTGATTCATTTATCCCTAAGTTCCGTCCCACCTCTAAATCTTTGGTCCCATGAAATTGTGTATTTCTTTATAGGAATAACATAAAAAATACATATGGGCAAACACACATATCCAGATTTGTATCTATAAATGTATATATATATATATAAATTAATCCATTATATTTATATTTTTCTTCTCTGTATAATTCTCTGTAACAGACTATCAAATAATATGACATGACTTAATATGATATGACATCATGTAAAGTGATATATGGCATGATGTGAGATAATGAAATATATGACATGATATAATATGACATGTAACATAACGGTGATTTATTAAAAGATGGGTGAGGAACTAATTTTCTGGCACCTAGTACATCAACATTAACTGACCATTTTAATTTCTGGGAATGAATGTTTTAATTTGTTAATAGAGAATTACTACATTCTGAATCATTACTTCTAGGATTTTCTTTGGAAATTTCTTCAAATATCAGGGGAAAAATAAACCCTATAACATTCAGACTATTAGGATGAATGAGATCATAGAAAAAGATGCATTTTATTATCTAATGAAATGAACTGCTACTGTATGCATTTATTTGATAAAATGGATAATGTTTTTGTACAGATGCATTTTAAGCCTTCTTCATTCTGTGCTAACTCATAAATTTATACAATTTAGAATACAAATGCCAAGAAATAAAACGTTTAACAACATTATCTCTGAACAGAATGTTATAGAATGGCCACAAAGAAGAAAATTCAGGAAGCATGATTACCAATTAAGACGATATATTAAAAATAGGTCAAATAAATTGTATCATCAATGACATGGCACAAACTTTAAAAACTCTCTGGATTTTGTCTAGTGTTATATTTAATATTTGGGAAACTTTAGAAGGGTACAAGTTGGAGCTTCAGTGCTGTCTTCCATTTAGGATGAATGATATCTACCTAGAAATCTATTTTTATCCTATTACTAACCTTGGAATAAAAAAAAAAAGTTGAGATTTTTTTTCCTGTTTCTTACATAAGAAACACTTCCACTAGTAAGGGCAAATTGTTCTTCATACTGCACTATACACGAAAATTGACTCTCTCGTTACTCAGAGTATAAACAAAATGTTGTCAACATTTCATGAATGTTTGTATTGTCTTTTTATTTCATTGTATTCTCATAACTTTTTCTTTATTATTTTTCCTTTGATGGGATATTAAGATTGTTCTTAAAAATGTTGCTTTAAGGAATGTGACAGTTTTCCCCCCCATTCAACCATTGTTAGATTTGCTTAGGATTTTTCTTCCTTGGACTAGAGGCATAATATCAAAGTATCAAACAGAGATACTTTGTTGGCACAGAGGATAGAGTTCTTAGCCTTGAATCAAGAAGAACAGTGTCCAAATTGAGCCTCAAACATGGCATTACTTACCAACTGTGTGACCCTAGTCAAGTTGCTTCATCTCCATTTACTCAATTTAATCAATTATAAATGAATATGATGAAATTAGCACCTAACTCTTTGAGTTGTTGTAAGGATCCAATGAGATAATATTTTTAAAGTGCTTAGCACAGTGCCTGACATTTAATAAGTGTGTAATAAATGATTTTTTTTTCTTGTTTCAAGCATACCCTGATCCGAAATCAAAGCAATTGCATTTGAATTCAGAGGTAACACGATTATTGCTGTTGGCTCTACTTGCATGTATTAATGTGTTGCATTTGAGAATCAAAACAAATATTGTTGTTGCTGTTTTACTATATGTGATCTCGGGCAAGATATTTCATCTCTTTAGATTTTAATATTATTGTACATAAAATGAGAGAAGCTGATTATGTGACTGCAAAAATGTTCTAGCTTTAAATGCTGTTGACTCAGCATTCTGAATTTTGGGGGTTCTTCCACATCTATGATATTATTTTGCTTTGACTGGTGTTTTCAGTCACACCTGAAAACTCTGAAATTGAGGTCTTGGGACATTTTGTTTCATTTTTAATAGAGCTTAATATGTATTAAATTAAAAGAACAACAAAGTTGTCTTGAATATTTAATCATAAAGTATAGGATAAAAGTAAAGAATTTGAGATCAAATCAGCTTAGAGAAGTCCCTAAGAAGCCATTCATTCAATTTGGTTTTAATGCTATAAACATTTATTAAAACATTTCTATGATGAATCATGTTTTATGTTTATTTTTTCAAAAACTGGAATACTCTAATCTAATCTAATCTCACCTGGGCCTTCACTGAAGCATGTAAGGCACTTAGCATAGGGACTGGCATGGTAGTAAATGCTTTATAAATGTCACTTATTGTTATTATTATTTTTCTAAAAGAAAATAGAAGCCATTTAGCCAATCAGTCAACAAGTATTCATTGCACCTTTACTATGAGCCAGCCACTTTAAGAAGTGCCTAGTGAATACTTTGTAAGTTTCCTCCTTCCTTCATTTCTCAACTCAAAATCCCTCTACATCAATGCACATTTTCTTCTTTGTGCTATTTGTAAAAAAACTGTCTTTTCTTCTTGCCAAGATCATGCCTTCCATTTGTACCTTCAACTCCATCACCTCCTATTTTCTCTGGGACCTTGATCTTCAATAATTCCCTTTCTTTTTGTTTTATTTATTTTTTCCTAATTCACTAGCTCCTTACCTGCTTCCTACAAACAATCTTTCTTATTACACACATATAAACGTAAGTATACACACACACACACACACACACACACACACACACACACACATTTACCTTGATTTGACTTGCCATAACCTTTTTCTTTGGTATAATTCTTTGCTGTTCACAGTTACACTGCTAGAAAGTTGTTTATATCGGATGCCTCTATTTTCTCACTTTATACTCTTATTTGCCTTACAATCTGGCTACAGTTGTTGTTCAATTGCTTCGGTCACGTCTGACTCTTTGTGACCCCTTTTAGGATTTTCTTGGCTGAAGTGATTTGCCATTTCCTTCTCCAGCTTATTTTACAGATGAGGAAACTGAGGCAAGTAGGGTTAAATGACTTTCCCAGGATTATACAGTTTATAAGTGTCCGAGGCCAGATTTGAACTCAAGTCTTCCTGATTTCAGGTTTGGTGCTCTATTCCTGAGCTATATAGTTGCTCTCACTTCTGAGTTCACCACTAAATAGAATTTCCTTTGGAGGACCATGATGATCATTAACTATAATATATAGTTACTTGATAATTACTTGTCTTAATCTTTATTCTACTGTAACTCTCTATAGCTTTTGCCATTGTCACTCATCAGTCTCCACTCTCTCTCCCTTGGTCATTTCATCAGCTTCCATGAGTATAATGATAATGTCTATGCAAATGTACATGTCTAATCCTAATCTCTGTGCTAAACTTCAGTCCCTCATCACTAGATGCCTGCTGAAAATTCCATCTATACCTGGAATTATTATAGACACTTCAAGCTTTATATATTCAAAACAAAATGAATGAATGAATGAATGAATTAATTAATTAATTAACTTTGTGTCCCTCCTCCAAACTTCCTCCTTAATTTGTTGATGCTGCTGCCATGCTTCCAGTCACCTAGGTCACATGCACACATACACATGCACATGCTCACACACACACACACACACACACACACACACACACCAGTCACCTATAACTGCCGAGTAATTGATGATTATTTCCTCTCCATCTCCCCCATATGCAATCAGTTATCTGAGTTTTATATATTCTTTCTCTACAATATCTCATATTCATCCATTTTTCTCCATTACCAGAGACACTATCCTGGTTCAGAACTGCATAGCTTTCAACTGGAGTATTGACAATATCCTCCCTCCTTACTTTTGTTCTTGTTTCTAATCTGTGTCTTGTCAATCTATCTTTTCCATACCTGCTAAAATTATATACTGCTAATTCACAAGTTTGAAAGGGTCACTCCTGTACTAAAAAAAAAAAAAAAATCCTCAGTGGCTCCCTATTGATTTAGGGACAAAATACAAACTCTGTAGTCTAGGTTCAAAGTTGTACACAAATGTTCTCTCATCTACCTTCATAGACATGCCATGTTATACTTCATGAAGTCTAGATTTGAGTTAAGTTGTCCTTACTAGTTATTCCTTGAATATAGTATTCCATCCTCTCAATGTATGGAGACGTTGCTTTCCCCCCAAACTTAAAATGCTCACACTGTAACCTTAAGTCTTATAATACACAGCTTCCTTCAGTGTTCAGCTCATGTATCTCCTCTGATATAAAGATTTTCTTGATCATTTTCAGGTAGTAAGAGTGAAAATATTAACCATAATAAGGAGTAGGGGAAGTTGTATGACAATTTTCATTGAGTGTGTAGCTTGCATTTCTGCCATAGCTGAGTGGAATATTTCACACTATCATATTACTTATTAGAACTTGAGAAATGTCCCCTACACACTCCAGGTTTCTAGGGAGAAATAAGGGCGTTTAAAATAAATAGGAACAAGACATCAATGGGAGAAAAGGACAATCTAAAGTTGAGAATCCTAAGTCTTATCAGGATGATGGAAAATTAAAGAATGTTGTAGAGAGGAGGAAAGAAGAAAGCAAGTATTCATTAAATGCCTACAATGTTCCTGGCATTGTGCTGTTTTAGAAAAATTATCTCATTTGATCCTCAGAATAAATCTCAGGGTTAGGCACTATTATCACCCCCATTTTCCAGTGGAGTAAGCTGAGGCAAATAGAGTGATTGTACAGGGTCACATATCTAGGGAATGTCTGAGACTGGATTGAACTCAGGTTTTTCCTTACTGGCGCTCTAGCCACCATACCACCAAGTAACAATTAGGAGGTATTTAGGCAAGAGAAAATACATTTGTGTAGTTAAAGCTTAAAATATATTTTAAGCTCTTGAAGAGAAGAGAGATGATGCTCAGAAGGGGAGGAAGCTTCTTGTCTTACATATAATGGTATATTAGAGCTACAGAAGTTATCAGGTAAGAAATTATCCAGTATGTGTCAGAGGAAGAAGAGAAAAATAGCATTAGTCAGTGATTTTCTGACCAAGAGTACTAAAGTGGCTATTTTTTAGCTTGATAAAATGATAAAGAAGTATGTTGTCTTCCTGGGGGCAAGGATTGAAGATATAAATACTGAACCTTTTAAGATTTGTCCAAACAAATGATAACTACCTATTCTACTGATTCCATTAGGCACAGATAACAGTTCCAGAAGGAATCCCTAAGATAGTATTATTATCAATGATTTTGTAGTCCTGGGCAAAAAGTGAAGACCACAGGGACATATTTTTTTCCTTCTCTGTTGCCCATTGAAAGCACCACATGATGCAGAAGAGGAAAAAAATAATTTGGGAGTTGAAGCACTGATCAAGGAGTTCATATCTGAATATGGAATTTGGTTATCTGGATCAAAGCTTAAAATAGGGGGTGGATGGAGTGCCCTGACTTAAAACTGGTAAAATGTATTTGCATAAAAACTTTCAAAATAAAAGTTAAATGGACTTTAAACTAAGAAAAAAAATAGAAAAAGTCTACATAGGTGTTTTCCTAAACTTATAAATAGAGAATAGAAAGGAAGAAGATCAGCTTAGACAGACAGAAATTCACAAGAGACACAAATTCAAGAAAATAATACTTAAGCCCATGGTCTTGAAAGTCTATACAAAATTTTGGAAATTTAGGCAATAAACAAGATGAACTAGAAGTCCTAACACAAAGACATAAACATAATAAACATAAGCATAACACAAAACAAAAATACAGCTGAGTCTTGTTGACATGAAAATCACAGCCATCTTTGGTTCTGGATGAATTTCAGAAGAAAGCAGATAGACAAAATGGAGGAGGTTCTGCATTATATGTTAAGAATTTGTACTTCAGGAACTGATTGAGGGGACAAGGATTATGATTATGATCATTTGGGTGAAGGCCAAAAAATGTAGAAAGGAATTACACTACCTGGCCAGGAAAAAAAGGAGAGCTGTTAAATTCTCACACTTTTTATTTTCACTACAAAGGAAAATTATCCTTTCACTTACAATATCTAACTGAGAGTTGATACCCAAGATAAACTAAAAGAGAGTAAAAGAGCACTGCTTTATTAGGCTTCATAGCTCAGGTTAAAACAAAATCTGGTTTTAAATTTATAGGAAATTTGTACTCAGGAAGCTGATACAAAAAAGGCATTATTACTATTCAGCACAGCATCCACCCAAAAATGAAATACTAAATGGCATATAAAATGATATATTAAATGGCATATAAAAACAGAGGTTTCTCCTCAGATTCTCCCAGTACGATTAGGTGGGAGATGTGTTTGGGGAGGAAATTTGCTCAAAGTTGGGCTTCAGATGGAGAAACTTAAAATCTTTTTAAATTTAATTTAATTTTCCCCAGTTACATGTAAAAAACAATTTTAACATTAACAGACTCTAAATTCTGTCTCTTCTTTCCTCCCCAGAGACCCTCATTGAGAAGGCATACCTGTGTAGTTATGCAAAACACCTCCATAATAATCCTGTTGTGAAAAAAAAACACAGACAAAAAAACCTCAAGAAAAATAAAATAAAAAAGAATGTGCTTTAATCTGTATTCAGATAACATCAGCTCTTTGTCTAGGGATGGATAGCATTTTTCATCATAAATCTTTCAGAATTATGTTAGAGCATTTTATTGCTAAGAATAGCCGAGTCATTCACTTCTGATCATTGCACAATATTGCTGTTACTTTCACAGTATATTTCACTTTGTGTCAGCTCATATAAATCTTTCCAGGTTTCTCTGAGAGAGCAACCTGCTCACCATTTCCTATGGTACAATAGTATTCTATCAAAACCATATACCACAATTTGTTCAGCCATTCCTCAATTGATGGGCTTCCCTTCAATTTATAGTTCTTTGCCCCCAGAAAATAGCTGCTATAAACATGTTTCCACATATGTGTCCTTTCTATTTTTATTTTTTTAGTCTTTTGGGTGGATACAGACATAGTAATGGTATTGCTAGCTGAAAGGGTAAGCATGGTTTAATAACCTCTTGGGCATAGATCCAAATTATTCCACTGAATGGTTGGATCCATTCACAACTCCAACAGTGCATCAATGTCTCCTTTTTTTCCCACATCCCCTCCAACATTTCTCATTTATTTTTTTTCTGTCCTATTAGCCAATCCAGTAGATATGAGAAAGTACCTCAGAATTGTTCTAATTTGCATTTCTCTAATCAATAGTGAGGTAGAGTAATTTTTCATAAGACTATAGATAGCTTTGATTACTTTATCTGAAAACTGATCATATCTTTTGATCATTTATCAATTGGGGAATTACTCTCATGTTCATAAATTTGACTCAGTTCTCTTTATATTTGAGAAATGAAGCCTTTATGAAACTTGCTTTAATTTTTTTAGTTACTGTTGCTTACTGTATTTCCCTCCACATTCTTCCCCCCTCATTTATTGTATTTTCTCTCTCTCCTTTAACTTTGTCCCTCCTCAAAAATGTTTTACTTCTGACTACCTGCTCCACCAATCTGCCATCCCTTCTATCACCTCTACCTTCTCTTATGTACTTCTCTGTATGTTGAGATGGATTTCTACACCTAATTAAATGTGTATATTATTCCATCTTATATATAAGCTAATTCTGATGAGAGTAAAGTTCCCTAATTTTCCTCCTCTTCCCCTCAGTTATAAAAGTTTTTTCTTTCTTTTTTATGTGAGATAATTTACCTTATTCTATCTCTCCCTTTCTTTTTTTCCTGGAACATTCCTCTCTCACCCCTTAATTTTATTTTTAGATATCGTCGCTTCATATTCAACCCACACCTGTGCCCTCAGTGCACACCACACACATACGCATGTATGTATGCATACCAGGTGAGGAGTGGTTTCCTGAATTATTTCCTGAAAGATGATGTCTAAGCTCTTTTTTTTTTTTTATCATGGCTTTCAGGTAATTCAATAATTTTTGAATGATTTTTCCTGGATCTATTTTCTAGATCAGTTATTTCCAATGAGATATTGCACATTGCCTTCTATTTTTCTTTCATTCTTTTGGTTTTGTTTTATAATTTCTTGATTTCTCACAGAGTCATTATCTTTCATTTGTTCCTCTCTAATTTTTAAGAAATTATTTTCTTTAATGAGCTGTTAGACCTACTTTTCCATTTGTCTAATTCTGCTTTTTAAGATCATCTTTCTTGATTGGTATTTTGGACCTCTTTTACCATTTGGCCTAGACTATTTTTAAAGTGTTATTTTCTTCAATATTTTTTGTGCCTCCTTTACCAAGCTGTTCACTCATTTTTTCATTATTTTCTTACATCACTCTCATTTGTTTTTCTAATTTTTCTTCTACTTGTCTTACTTGATTTTCAAAATCCTTTCTGAGCTCTTCCATGGCCCAAGACCAATTCACATTTTTCATGGAGGCTTTGGATGGAGGAGCCTCAACTTTGTTGTCTTCTGGTTGTATCACTTGATCTTCCTTGTCACCAATGATGTCAGAGGTTTTTTTCCCCATTCTTTGCTCAGTTCCCCTGCATATTACTTGACTTTTTAACTCTTTGTTAAGGTAGCACTTTGTTTCTAGAGTAGAGGGTGAACTGTTCCAAGCTTTAGGGTTTTTGTGCAGGTGTTTTCAGAGATGCTTCTAGACACATCTATGTTTTCACTTTTTTCAAGTTGGTATGATTTAAGGAGAATTGTTTACTACTCTCTTGACCCATGTTCTGGTCTCTGAGTGACTACAAGCACTCTTTTTTGCCCTGGAACTGTGAGGTGGATACCCCTCCACTATGGCCACAAATTCTGCTGTGCTAGTGCTCCTTCTTACCCTGGAACTGCCACCCAGGATGGTGACTTGGTTCTGAGTATGAACAAAACAGCAGAGTCCTGATCTGGTGGTAACAAAAAAGATCTCTGTACTGTCCATCTGACCAGTTGTTTGATCTCCTTACAGTCTGTGAACCGAGAGCTCTGGAAGCAGCTCTTGCTACTGCAGCTGCTTATTCAGTCACTCCCAAGGCCTGTTCCTGGTTTGCTGGGGTAGGTGCTTCGCAAGTGTATAAGTTGAGCTGCTTCTGGGACTCTCATTGTCCCATTGCTGACCACTGCTTCAGTCTTTTTTTTTATTGATTTGTATTTGTCTGTCTGTTTCTCTTTTAAATATTTATTTATTTATTTTTACTTTTCAACATTCATTTCCACAAAATTTTGAGTTCCACATTCTCTCCCCATCTCTCCCCACTGCATAATGCCTTGTATTCTGATTACCTCTTCCCTCAATATGCCCTCCCTTCTATCAAATCCCTCCCTTCCCTCACCCCCATCTTCTCTCTTTTCCTGTAGGGCAAGATAGATTTTCTATACCCCATTAAGTTTATTTCTTATTTCCCAGTTGCATGCAAAATCAATTCTCAACATTCGTTCCTAAAACTTTGAGTTCCAACTTCTCTCCCTTCTTCCCTCCCCACCCATCCCCACTGAGAAGGCAAGCAATACAATATAGGCTACACATGTGTAGTTTTGCAAAAGACTTCCACAATAGTCATATTGTGTAAGACTAACTATATTTCCCTCCATTCTATCCTGCCCTCCATTTATTCTATTCTCTCTTTTGACCTTGCCCCTTTCCATAAGTGATTGCTTCTAATTACTCCCTCCTCCCATTTGTCCTTCCTTCTGTCATCCTTTCCACCCCACTTGTCCTCTTCTCCCTTACTTTCCTGTGGTGGAAGATAGATTTCCATACAAAATTGAGTGACGATGTTATTCCCTCCTTATGCTAAATATGAAGAGAGCAAACTTCAATTTTTCCCTCTCACCTCCTCCCTTTTCTACTCCATTGAAAAAGCTTCTTCTTGCCTTTTTTATGAGAGATAATTTGCACCATTACATTTCTCCCTTTCTCCTCACATTATATTCCTCTCTCACCCCTTAATTTTATTTTTTTTGTATATCATCCCTTCTTATTCAACTCACCCTGTGCTCTGTCTATGTAATCCCTCCAGCTACCTAAATACTGAGAAAAATCTCAAGAATTACAAATATTATCTTTCCATGTAGGAAGATAAACAGCTAAACTTTAGAAAGTCCCTTATGATTTCTCTTTCCTGTTTACCTTTTGATGTTTCTCTTGATTCTTGTGTTTGAAAGTCAAAATTTTTTTCAGTTCTGGTATTTTCATCAAGAGTGTTTGAAAGTCCTCTATTTCTCTGAATGATCTTTTTCCCCTGAAGTAGTATATCCAGTTTTGCTCGGTAGGTGATTCTTGGTTTTACTCCTAGCTCCTTTGACCTCTTAATGTAGAACCTGCTAGATCTTGTATTATCCTGATTGTATTTCCACAGTACTTGAATTGTTTCTTTCTAATTGCTTGCAATATTTTCTCCTTGACCTGGGGACTATGAAATTTGGCTATAATATTCGTAAGAGTTTCTCTTTCAGGAGGTATTCAGTGGATTCTTTCAATACTTATTTTGGCCCTCTGGTTCTAGAATATCAGGGCAGTTTTCCTTGATAATTTAATGAAAGATGATGTCTATTCTCTTTTTTTGATCATGGATTTCAGGTAGCCCCATAATTTTTAAATTTTCTCTCCTGGATCTGTTTTCCAGCTCAGTTCTTTTTCCAATGAGATATTTCATATTATCTTCTATTTTTTTTCATTCTTTTGGTTTGTTTTGTAATTTTTTGGTTTGCCATAAAGTCATTAGCTTCCATCTACTCCATTCCAATTTTTAAAGAACTGTTTTTTCAGTGAACTTTTGAACCTCCTTTTTCATTTGGCTGATTCTGCTTTTTAAAGGATTCTTCTCCTCATTGGCTTTTTGGACCTCTTTTGCCAATCGAGTTAGCCTACTTTTAAAGGTGTTATTTTCTTCAGCATTTTTTGGCAGTCTCCTTTAGTAAGCTGTTGACTAGCTTTTCATGACTTTCCTGCATTGCTCTCGTTTCTCTTCCCAATTTTTCCTCCATCTCTTTTCCTTGATTTTTAAAATCCTTTTGAGCTCTTCCATGGCCAGAGACCATTGGATATTTATTTTAGAAGTTTTGGATGCAGAAGTCTTAACTTCCTCTGATGTTATGTTTGTTCTTCACCTGAAAGGGTGGAAGAAAATAACTGTTCACCAAGAAAGTAACCTTCTGTAGTCTTATTTTTTTTTCCTTTTTCTGGGCATTTTCCTAATCAGTTACTTGATTTTTGTGTCCTTTGTCAAGAGGAGGGTATACTCCAGGGACCTGTAAGTTCTCAGTTCCTCCAAATTGGCAAAATCATGGGAGAGGAGTTTACTCCTCTCCTGGCCTGTGCACTGCTCTGGGAGCAATCAAAAATTATTCTTCCCAGTTTCTGAGAATAGAATTCTCTCTCCACAGCTTTCTCCAACTCCATTGCCAGTTCTGTTCCTCACCGCAGGGCCAGGATAAGGGCTGAGATTCAGATCAACTGCTGAATTCCCCCAGGTGCTTTAGGCAGAGGACTCCCTGCTTTAGGCAGGGCTGAGATTCACATCAGCAGCACACTTCCCCTGGGGGCTCCAGGTGCAGGGCTCCAAAAATGGATGCTGCAGCTGCAGTGGCTGCTGACGGTGGGGCCAGACCACATTCACTTCTCAAACAGATGAAAAGGCTTTCTCACTGACCTTTGAAGTGGTTTGTGGCATTTGTAGGTTGAGCAATGTGGGAACTGCTGCTGCTGGTGACTCCCTGTAGCCTGTTTTGAGTTCTGCCCCTGCTCCCCCACAGGCCTACCCTGGGCTGCGCTCAGCTCCAGGCCTGATGCAATAGACCTTTCCTGTCAGCCTTTCAGGCTGTCTTGGGCTGGATATCTCCTTAACTGTTGTTTTGTGACTTCTGCTGCTTTTGAATTTGTTTAGAGTCATTTTTTACAGGTATTTTATTTTTTTTACATTTATATTTATTTATTTATTTATTCATTAGCTTTTAACATTCATTTTCACAAAATTTTGGGTTCCAAATTTTCTCCCCTTACATCCCCTCTCCCCACCCCAGAACACCGAGCCTTCTAATTGCCCCTGTTTGCCAATCTGCCCTCTCTTCTATCATCCCTCTCTGCCCTCGTCTCCATTCTATACCGCTTTACCTCTATTTCTTATTTCCTAGTGGCAAGAACATTACTCGACAGTTGTTCCTAAAACTTTGAGTTCCAACTTCTTTACCTCCCTCCCTCTCCACCCCTTCCCTTTGGAAGGCAAGCAATTCAATATAGGTCAAATCTGTGTAGTTTTGCAAATGACTTCTGTAATAGTAGTGTTGTGTAAGAACTAATTATATTTCCCTTCATCATATCCTGTCCCCCATTACTTCTGTTCTCTCTTTTGATCCTATCCCTTCCCATGAGTGTTGACCTCAAATTGCTCCCTCCTCCCCATGCCCTCCCTTCCATCATCCCCCCCACCCTGCTGATCCCCTTATCCCCCACTTTCCTGTATTGTAAGATAGGTTTTCATACCAAAATGAGTGTGCATTTTATTCCTTCCTTTAATGGAATGTGATGAGAGTAAACTTTACGTTTTTCTCTCACCTCCCCTCTTTTTCCCTCCACTAAAAAGTCTTTTGCTTGCCTCTTTTATGAGAGATAATTTGTCCCATTCCATTTCTCCCTTTCTCTTCCCAACATATTTCTCTCTCACCCCTTAATTTCATTTTTTTAAGATATGATCCCATCCTCTTCAATTCACTCTGTGCACTCTGTCTCTATGTGTGTGTGCGTGTGTAATCCCACCCAGTCCCCAGATAGTGAAAAGTTTCAAGAGTTACAAATATTGTCTTTCCGTGTAGGAATGTAAACAGTTCAACTTTAGTAAAGTCCCTTATGACTTCTCTTTGCTATTTACTTTTTCATGCTTCTCTTCATTCTTGTGTTTGAAAGTTAAATTTTCTTTTTAGCTCTGGTCTTTTCATCAAGAATGCTTGAAAGTCCTCTATTTCATTGAAAGACCAATTTTTCCCCTGAAGTATTATACTCAGTTTTGCTGGGTAGGTGATTCTTGGTTTTAGTCCTAGTTCCTTTGACTTCTGGAATATCCTATTCCACGCCCTTCGATCCCTTAATGTAGAAGCTGCCAGATCTTGTGTTATCCTGATTGTATTTCCACAGTACTTGAATTGTTTCTTTCTAGCTGCTTGCAATATTTTCTCCTTGACCAGGGAACTCTGGAATTTGGACACAATGTTCCTAGGAGTTTCTCTTTTTGGATCTCTTTCAGGTGGTGATCTGTGGATTCCTTGAAGACTTATTTTGCCTTCTGGTTCTAGAATCTCAGGGCAGTTTTCCTTGATAATTTCATGAAAGATGATGTCTAGGCTCTTTTTTTGATCCTGGCTTTCAGGTAGTCCCATAATTTTTAAATTGTCTCTCCTGGATCTATTTTCCAGGTCAGTTGTTTGTCCAATGAGATATTTCACATTATCTTCCATTTTGTCATTCTTTTGGTTTTGTTTTGTGATTTCTTGGTTTCTCATAAAGTCATTGGCCTCCATCTGTTCCATTCTAATTTTGAAAGAACGATTTTCTTCAGTGAGCTTTTGAATCTCCTTTTCCATTTGGCTAATTCTGCTTTTGAAAGCATTATTCTCCTCACTGGCTTTTTGAACCTCTTTTGCCAATTGAGTTAGCCTATTTTTCAAGGTGTTATTTTCTTCAGCATTTTTGGGGGTCTCCTTTAGCAGGGTGTTTACTTGTTTTTCATGCTTTGCTTGCATGTCACTCATTTCTCTTCCCAGTTTTTCCTTCACCTCTCTAACTTGATTTTCAAAATCCTTTTTGAGCTCTTCCATGGCCTGAGCCCATTGAGTGGTCTGGGATACAGAAGCCTTGACTTCTGTGTCATTCCCTGATGGTAAGCATTGTTCTTCCTCATCAGAAAGGAAGGGAGGAAATGCCTGTTCACCAAGAAAGTAACCTTCTGTAGTCTTATTTTTTTTCCCTTTTCTAGGCATTTTCCCAGCCAGTGACTTGACTTCTGAGTGTCCTCTCCACCCCTACCTCACCTCCAGATCCACCCAGCCAGCACTTGGGGTCTGAGATTCAAATGCTGCTTCCCAGCCTCAGGGCTTGTGGCAGGGGCAGGGCTGCTATTCAGTGGGAGATTAAGTTCAGGTGCTCAGGTCAGGGCAGGGCCTCTTCACGGGCTCAGTTCCCTCAGGGAGTTTATGCAGAGACCTTCAACAATGGATCCAGGCTCCTGCCTGCTTGGGGAGTCCTGGTCTGCTCCCGCCTCCGCTGCTGCCTCCCGAGGGGGCCTGAGGTATGGGGGTACCCCACACCCTTCTCGACCTGCCGAAGAGACTCTCTCACCGACCCTTGTCACCTGTGGGTGGGGGACCCGCGTGGCTGCTGGAGATTCTGTCCCTGAATCCTGCTCGGATCCGCTTCTTTCTGCACTGCACCACTGAGGCAGGGTTGGGCTCTGCTCCAGGTCCGGGGCGCAAGAGACCTTTTGTGAGAGGTTTTCAGGCTCTCTGGAGCAGAAATCTCCAGAGATTGTTCTGTGGCTTCTGCTGCTCCAGAATTTGCCAGTGGTTCTTTTTTTTTACAGATATTTTATGGGAAGTGGGTTCGGAGATAGCGTATGTGCGTCTTTCTACTCCGCCATCTTGGCTCTTCCCCCTTTTACAGGTATTTTAAGGGCTATGTGAGACAGCTTCTACAGTTCCATCTTTCTACTCTACCATTTTGGCTCTGCTCCCCATTGGTTTAGTCGTGAGAGGGAAACTTGCCTAATGCCAAGTAAAGGGACAGGAAGCACTGCAGGGTCATGTTGGAATGTCAGTGCACAGGAACTGGCAGGCAGGAAAGTGACATCCATTAGACATTGCTCAGGGTGACCATCCCAGGGAGGACTTAGCCTTCCAGAAGCTCTAGTCTGGCACCATCCCCAGAACTCACATGGCTGATTTTATCCTTAGTGTTCCATTTGCCATACCAATTGCCAGTATCCCCACCACCTGTAGTGTTGATGCAGCCCCGCTTGGTGGTCTCTACCGCTTTGTTCATTAGCCTCTTCAGTTCCCTAAGCTAAGACTTCCCACTCAAATACTCATTCTACACAATGTATTTGGTCCAGACCACAGCTTCTCCATACTACTTGCTGCTCTTGGGGACACAGTCCAAATCCATCCATCCAGTGGGCATGAAAGAGGCCAGTGTGGCTTAGCTAGTCTTGGCATTCTCATCAAACTTGTCTGCTGTGACAAAGTCAACAGGCAACATGATCTTGATACTATTCTTCTCATCCTTGGCCATCAGGAATTTGACAGTCTTGTCCCCCTCATCATCAAAAATAGAAATTCTAATCTCCATGTTATTGAGCACCTTGAGGAAGGTGAAATCTATCTCACCACCAATGATCATCTCATTGACCTTGTCTAGCATATTGTTGATCAATTGGATTTTGATGGCAATTTTAGCTACACCTAAGATGACCAGGAAGGGTTTCTCAGGACTTTCCAAGGCCTTGGCAATGTGTCAGCTCCTTTTTCATAAGGAACCCACATGCCTTCCGGGGTACATTCACTCCCCACCCCATGGAACTGTGGTCATGGTGAGCAGTACCAAAAGCATCATTGCCATAGACATTCCCCAGCTTAGAGATGGACACTTGGAATGATTCTACTTTGACTGGCTCAGATTTGGTCTTGTTCCCAGAAGCATCTTTGCCTTTTCCTTTGTCTTCTTCACAAAAGAAAAGATTCTCCAACAAAATTATATAATCGTTAGGTGGGCTAGCAATGGCTTACTCTGCTTCTGGACCCATACAGTCCTTCAAGAACAGAACAGCTTTACTCAACAAGAATTTGAATTCTGCAGCCATGGACTTCAAGGAATATTTATCAGGCATCGAAATATCATCAGATATCCTAAGTGGTTCATCAGAACAATAGACTTGGCTCCATTATCTAAGCAGTAATTGATGCTACGAAGAGCAGCCTTGATTTTCTGGTTGTTAGTTATCTCTTTGTTCTTCATGGGAACAATAACACCCACCCTCATGATGATCCTTTTCCCCTTCAGGTCCACCTCGCCCAACGTCAGTTTGCTGGAAAGAGACATGCTGGCAGTAAGGAGATCATAGGGTAACTGCGACTATGGTATAGCTGGAGCTGTATCTGTGACTGGAGTTTGGGCTGCCAGGGCTAGGAATTGCTCTGCACACTGGGGTCATTGTCTATTGCCGTACTTTTTTTGTCAATGATGAATAAAGAAATAATTTGAACACATAATTTGAAGACGACATAAAGCTGAGAGGGACAGCTAAAACACAATGGATGGTAGAAGAATCAGGATCCAAAATGTTTTGACAGGCTGGAGAATTGAGCTGAATTTTATAAGCATAAATATAAAGTCTTCTATTTTGGTACCAAAAAAATCAGATTCAAGTGGTGGAAGCATGATTAAATAGCAGTTGTTGTGTGGTGGAAATATAATTGCTGGTGTTTTAGTGGACTGCATAAACTGAATATCAATCATCATCATATTTAGATAATCCAGAAGAACTAATAGTATTAGAGGAATACAGTTTCTAAGTGATAGTCTCTTGTACTCTGCTCTTGACAGACCTAATTTGTACTATTTTGCTCAGTTTTGGCACCTCAATGGAAGAAGGACAAACATAGACTATCGAAAGGAGGTCAACCAGGATGGTGAAGCTTCTTGAATACATGTGATATGAAGATTGATGGAAGGAACTGGGATTTTTGGTCTATCTGTGTTTGAAGATTTGAAAGAGTGGCATGTAGATCAAGAATTAGATGACTTCTTCTGGTCTCTAAGAGTTTATAAGTGAAAGTCATGAAGAGGAAGATTTAGTTCTGATATCAGGGAAAGGAAAGGAAAGGAAAGGAAAGGAAAGGAAAGGAAAGGAAAGGAGAGGAAAGGAGAGGAAAGGAGAGGAAAGGAGAGGAAAGGAGAGGAAAGGAGAGGAAAGGAAAAAGGAAAGGAAAAAGGAAAGGAAAAAGGAAAGGAAAAAGGAAAGGAAAAAGGAAAGGAAAAGGAAAGGAAAAGGAAAGGAAAAGGAAAGGAAAAGGAAAGGAAAAGGAAAAGGAAAAGGAAAAGGAAAGGAAAAGGAAAGGAAAAGGAAAGGGAAAGGAAAGGGAAAAGAAAGGAAAGGAAAGGAAAGGAGAGATTTTCTTAAAAATTAAAATTGTCCAAAAGTAGAATGGGCTATCTCTGAGCAGGTGGGTCCTCATTCCTTGGTGGTTTTCAAGGAGAGACTGGACAATCTCCTTGCCTGTGTGTTATAGAGGGAATTCCTTACATTAATGGGTTGTGCAAGATAGATGTCCACTGACTGGGTTCCTTCCAGTTCTTGAATTTTGTGATTCTGAAATCTTAGTTGTTAGGATTCTCCATACTCAAATGATTACAGTCTGAAATAAGAGAGTTTTTCATTTCATCTGTTTTTTGCAAGACCTTAGCAATGGGTTCTTAATAAATAATTATTTCAGTAGATTGAACTTATTTTTCTGTCTATGCTTTGTAGAACCTCCCTATCCCCAACAAATAGAACAGATAATCTCTGAGATCATGTACTTTTACATTTTTGTTTTTGTAGTTCTAGCAAAACAACTCTTGTGGCACAATTCCAACATACAGCACAGGTGCATAATAAATACTGGTTGAATTGAATTGACTTTATGTGAATTGATTGAAGTGCTATGTGCCCAACTATTCCCTAGCTCCTCTTATTACTTCATTTAGAGTAAATGCATTTTTGCTGCACTATGAACAGCTTAACTAAGTTGTTCAGTAAATATTGTACCTGTGGGAGAAAGAGGGAGAAGAAAGGAAGTCCTTAAGAATGGCATAGATGTTTTTATTTTTACTTTTATTATTTTATTGTTATTATCATATTATATTTTTTATCATAGGGAGATAGACTAGGTGGTGTCTCAAGGTTTTTTCCATTACTGTGAGAATGCTTCTCTAATTCATTATAATGCAACTCAGCAAACATTGATTCATTTAGTATAATGTGTCAGACATTCTGCTATATGCTGGGAGCATAAAGAAGAAACAAAACAAAACAAAACAAAAAAACAGCCTGACCTCAAGGATCTTACATTGTGAAAGAAATAGAAGGGAGAAAAATATACAAAAAGACAAGTAAATAAAATATATGCAAATTAAATGCTGTTCTTCAGTTGTTTCACTCATGTCTGACTCTTCCCGACCCCACTTGGGGTTTCCTTCACAAAGACACTGGAGCAGTTTGCCATTTCCTTTTCCAGTTAAATTAAATAATCATTAAGAGGTATGAGAGAAGAGCACTTAAGATTGGGGGAAAGAATTCAGAAGGATCATAAAAGGTCATGCTTCAGAATAGGCACTTGAAATGATTTTTTTAAGGGGATGACAGATTCTAAGTAACAAAAGTGAGAAGAGGAAGTATTCTGTGCCTCAGGGGCAGCTTGTTGTAAAGATATAGAAATGGGCCATAAGAAGCTGTGCACAAGGAATAACAATTATACTAGTTTGTCAAGAACACAGAATGTACAGAGAAGAATAATGTGAAATCAGTGTGGAAAGATGGTTGAAGCCCACAGGTTAGTTGTGAAGATCTTTAAATGAAAAATATGTTTTTATCCTAGAATCAATAGATATTAACTAAAGCAGTCTGGAAAATTGAATGAATACTCAAACCTGGGGGGTTAAAAATGAGAATTTTTCAGTTGTACAGAAGATGCATAAGAAAGGAGAGAAACTTGGGACAGAGATGCCATTTTGGAAGCTATTTCAATGGTCAAAATGTGAGAAGGCTATAAACTAGGTAAGGGTCATACAGGTGGATATAAGGCAACAAAATTTTGTATTCTATTCTACTGATTCTTTGTATTGAGAAATATTTCCTATGCTGAAAGTTCTGGTGACATATTGAGAAGTAATTAATGACAAAAAAGATATACAAGTCAAAACATTTATTTTTTCATTTGTTTATCTATAAGGTTTAAATATTAACAAGGCATTTTCCTTACAATACACAAATATGATTGCACTTATTTTATACACAAGGAAACCAAGACCTATTTTACCTAATCAGAGAGTATTTACTAAATACTTCCTATGTGCCAGACATTGTTTTAAGTTTTGAGTATACAAAGAAAAGCAATAACAGATCCTGCCTTCAGTGATTTTATATTCTAATGGGTAAGATAACATGTAAATTATTAAGCACATAGAAGAAAAAAAGCATAGGTGAAAGGCATCTTTAAAAGGGAAGGACTTATTATCAGGGGTGATAGGCAAAGGCCTCATGGTAGAATAGTGCTTGTGCAGTCTTGAAGGAAGTCTATGATTCTAAGAGGTGGAAGTGAGGAGGCAGAATATTTCAGGCATGGGAGATCATTGCTTCATGGGCACTGAAGATAGAAATGGAATATAACATGGGAGGGAGAACAAAGAAGATCAGTGTTTTGGAGAGGAATAATATAGTATGAAGGGGGCAGGCTATGAGGAACTTTAAATGCTAAACAAAAGACTTTATATTTGATAGTGGAAGTAGGTGGCTTAGCTATTTATACTGACACAGTCAGAAAATGTCAGAAGCTTAGCTCTTCAAACTATTTCCCCTACATATAATTTTGATACTTTTATGATATAACCATTTTCTATGAGGAAATCTCCCCAAAGTGAATTATTTTCATAAAAATACTTTCTGTATTATAAGCATCATATTAGAGCTGGAAGGAAGTCAACATATTTAATAGCATTCAAATATAATATGTATTCTATTCATATAAGGACTTTCTTTAATAAAGGCAGGATATCTAACTGTAAAAGATTATTTTTTAAATTATATACTTAATCTTGAGAAAAGTCTATACCACAAAAATAGAAGTTATTTAATTTGCAGCAGTGAGAGGTAATCTTGATGTAAAATACAGAAAGGAGATCAGGACCTGGGCGAAAGGTCTGCCTGTGATGGCTGTGTGACCTCTAGCTAAGTCATTTACCACTAAATGTTCCAGGAGTTTTAATAAGAGTGTAAGTTGCAGAACTTTCCTAAGTAAGAGAAATTTCCTAATTCTACGTCCCTTGGCACAGTAAGTCATAGGTCAGGTTTAACATGCACATGCAGAAACATACATAAGCTTACAATATGGGGAAAAACTGATTTTTTCCATCATATATATTTATCATATGGATAAAATTGATTTCAACCTACAAAAAGTATGGAATTCTCCTATATCGCTACCTTCTCAAGTATGTTGATTGTCAGTCTTTCCGTCTTGTTCTCAAAGCCAATAGATTTGAAGTCCGCCAAGGAGTCCATCAAATTTGAAAAAGTCCATGTTGGCATCCCAAGGCATAGAGACAATCCAGCACTCCCCAACAAACTGATTCGTTTGTCAAAGTATAAGCTATTAAATGAAAAATCATAGTTAACAAAAATAAATCATTCATTGGGTTAATTGTTGATCAAAACAAGGCATCATTTTCAGGATTACAGTATCACATTTCATAGGTGTATCTATAATTGATAAAGTATTTTCAATATTAATATAGACCTTAATATATTTTGAGGTATTTTCAAATTGTCATGCTATAACATTACCTTTGTCATCCTGTAAATAACATTTCAGGGAGACAAAGGAATGTAATAAACATACTCTGTCTTTAAAAGTATATTTTAAAGTATGATTTTGCTTTGTTATTGGCAGACAGAGAAACCTTGAATTTGAAAGTTTACAAATCTTCTTTTCATAAAGAATGAACTCAAAGCTAGGTCATTCACCAGCCCATCTACCATATGTCGGATAGTGTGACAGAATGAGAACACTTATAGCCCAAATTAAAATGTCTCATGGTACTTTCCCAAGTGAATCTGAAATGGAAAAAGTGAACACCAAGGGCAGAGAAATGTAACCACTTGAACAAGCTGTCAAGTAACCTCCAAGGATCAGGGTCCAGATGACTTCTATATAAGTAAAAGAAGTCATTAAAATTAGAAAATGCAATTTAAATGTTGCTTGGTGAAGTCTAAAATAAGTAGATAGGAATGAATACCCAATGATAATAACATTTTAAATTCCTTTTCCTTGCATTATTTTTATTTTCTTTCTTTCCTTTCCCTTTTTTTCTTTCCTTTTCTTTGTTCTTTTTCCTTTTCCTTCCTTCTTTCCTTTCTTACTTCCTTCCTTTTCCTAGGAAAACTTCAAGAAACTTTAAATGAAGACTGCAGTCTTGTATCAAATTTGGAGATTTTAGAAAAGGCTATTTTAGGTTTAAGAGAGAGGGCACACACCTAGAAGTAGGCTCTGTTTCTCCTGATATTTACAATTTTATGCATCTGTTTTGAGAAGATCATTTTGAATTTTCTGATTGGTAAATTTGCTCACAGGATCTTTGGAACTGGAAGGGAGCATAGAGGTTATCAAGATCAACTTCCTCATCTTAATTTACAAATGAAGAATTCACGCTGCAGAGAAATCATGTGACTTGCCTAAGGTTATAAAAGTAGTAAAAGATGGAGGCAATAGGTGAACTCAAGGTTTCTGATTCCATGAAGAGTACCCTACTCAATGTGAAATACTACCTCTTTTATTTTTGCTTTAAAAATGCAATCACAGACCCTGTAGCTGCCTTTTATTTGCTCCATTCAAAGAGATCATTCTTGACTCAGTGGGGCACAACATGATTCTTCCCACAATACCTAAAGTAGTGGGCATTTTGGTCAATGAATTTGGGTTTGATTATGCTGTCCTGGCTATCATTCAGTTAGGGATGAATGGGACCAAGGACTGAGGGTTTTGGATAAGGCACCCCAAAGAATATTGCTTTCAAGGAAAGATCTCAAGAATTCTCCCTGGATGGTTCAGATACTTTCTTTTATAGTGAATCTGGCTTTCTAGTTGTTCCTCTTGTTAAAACATGCCATCATTCAGCTTCCTGGTTTTGCACACATTTTGTCCCACACTTGAAATGAATGGGTTTCTCTATACTGTCTCTCAGAATTCTTAGCTTCCTTCAAAGCTCAGCTTACATTTTCTTTCTCCTTAGAATTGTTCCTTTTTAAAAAAATTAATTTATTTAGCTTTTAACATTCATTTTCACAAAATTTTGGGTTCCAAATTTTCTCCCCATTTGTCCCCTTCCCCCACCCCAAAACACTGAGCATTCTAATTGCCCCTATCACCAGTCTGCCCTCTCTTCTATCATCCCTCCGTTCCCTTGCCCCCATCTTCTCTTTTGTCCTGTAGGACCAGATAACTTTCTATACCGCTTTACCTGTATTTCTTATTTCCTAGCAGCAAGAACAAAACTCGACAGTTGTTCCTAAAACTTTGAGTTCCAACTTCTCTTCATCCCTCCCTCCCCACCCATTCAAGCAATTCAGTATAGTGTAGTTTTGTAAATGACTTCCATAATAGTCATGTTCTGTAAGACTAACTATATTTCCCTCCATCCTATCCTGCCCCCCATTGCTTCTATTCTGTCTTTGGATCCTGTCCCTCCCCAAGAGTGTTGACTTCAAATTGCTCCCTCCTCCCATTGCCCTCCCTTCCATCCTCCCCCTCACCATGTTTATCCCCTTCTCCCCCATTTTCCTGTATTGTAAGATAGGTTTTCATACCAAAATGAGTGTGCATTTTATTCCTTCCTTTAGTTGAATGTGATGAGAGTAAACTTCATGTTTTTCTCTCACCTCCCCTCTTTTTCCCTCCACTAAAAAGTCTTTTGCTTGCCCCTTTTATGAGAGATAATTTGCCCCATTCCATTTCTCACTTTCTCCTCCCAATATATTTCTCTCTCACCACTTAATTTCATTTTTTAAGATATGATCCAATCCTATTCAATTCACTCTGTGCTGTGTGTGTGTGTGTGTGTGTGTGTGTGTGTGTGATCCCACCCAGCACTCAGATACTGAAAAGTTTCAAGAGTTACAAATATTGTTTTTCCATGTAGGAATGTAAACAGTTCAACTTTTATAAGTCCCTTATGATTTCTCTTTGCTATTTACCTTTACATGGTTCTCTTCACTCTTGTGTTTGAAAGTTAAATTTTCTTTTTAGCTCTGGTCTTTTCATCAAGAATGCTTGAAAGTCCTTGATTTCATTGAAAGACCATTTTTCCCCTGAAGTATTATACTCAGTTTTGCTGGGTAGGTGATTCTTGGTTTTAGTCCTAGTTCCTTTGACTTCTGGAATATCCTATTCCATGCCCTTTGATCCCTTAATATAGAAGCTGCTAGATCTTGTGTTATCCTGATTGTATTCCCACAATACTTGAATTGTTTCTTTCTAGCTGCTTGCAATATTTTCTCCTTGACCAGGGAACTCTGGAATTTGGCCACAATGTTCCTAGGAGTTTCTCTTTTTTGGATCCCTTTCAGGCAGTGATCTGTGGATTCTTTGAATATTTATTTTGCCCTCTGGTTCTAGAATCTCAGGGCAGTTTTCCTTGATAATTTCATGAAAGATGAAGTCTAGGCTCTTTTTTTTTTGATCATGGCTTTCAGATATTCCCATAATTTTTAAATTGTCTCTCCTGGATCTATTCTCCAGGTCAGTTGTTTTTCCAATGAGATATTTCACATTATCTTCCATTTTGTCATTCTTTTGGTTTTGTTTTGTAATTTCTTGGTTTCTCATAAAGTTGTTAGCCTCCATCTGTTCCATCCTAATTTTGAAAGAACTATTTTCTTCAGTGAGCTTTTGAACCTCCTTTTCCATTTGACTAATTCTGCTTTTGAAAGCATTCTTCTCCTCATTGGCTTTTTGACCCTCTTTTGCCAGTTGAGTTAGCCTATTTTTCAAGGTGTTATTTTCTTCAGCATTTTTTGGGTCTCTTTTAGCAAGGTATTGACCTGCTTTTCATGTTTTTCTTGCATCTCTCTTATTTCTCTTCCTAGTTTTTCCTCCACCTCTCTTACTTGATTTTCAAAATCCTTTTTGAGCTCTTCCATGGCCTGAACCCATGGTATATTTATTTTGGATGTGTGAGGTACAGAAGCCTTGATGTTTATGTCTTTCCCTGATGGTAAGCAGTGTTCTTCCTCATCAGAAAGGAAGGGAGGAGACATCTGTCCACCAAGAAAGTAACCTTCTCTGGTCTTATTTTTTATCCCCCTTTTCTGGGCATTTTCCCAGCCAGTGACTTGACTTCTGAGCTTCCTCTTCACACCCACCTGGATTCCAGATCCTCCCAGCCAGTGCTTGGGGTCTGAGATCCAAATTCTGCTTCCCAGCCTCAGGGCTTTTGGCAGGGGCAGGGCTGCTATTCAGTGGGAGATTAAGTTCAGGTGCTCAGGTTGGGGCAGGGCTGCCACAGGGGGCTTGGTTCCCTCCTGGTGTTTATGAGGAGACCTTCAACAATGGATCTGAGCTCCTGCCTACTTTGGGAGCTCCTGTCTGCTGTTGCCTCTGCTGCTGCCTCTGTAGGGGGCCTGAGTTATGCAGGACACTCCACTCCCCTCTTGGCCACCCAAAAAGACTCTCTCAGTGACCTTTGTCACCTGTGGGTGGAGGGACCTGCGAGGTTGCTGGAGATTCTGTCCCTGGAGCCTGCCCGGATCTGCTCCTCTCGGTGCTGCGAGGCCAAGGCAGGTCTGGGCTCTGCTCTGGGTCCGGGGCATGACAGACCTTTCGGGTCAGTTTTTCAGGGCTCTCTGGAACAGTAATCTCCTCTACTCCATTGTTCTGTGGCTTCTGCTGCTCCAGAATTTGTTGGGAGTTCTTCTTTACAGGTAATTTATGGGCTGTGGGTTTGGAGCTAGCATACGCAAATCTTTCTACTCTGCCGTCTTGGCTCCTCCCCCCCCTTTTTTGTTTTCTTAATATTTTTCTAGAGACTGGATTTATTTTCCTTATAGGATCATAGTCTGTGGAATAATAATGATACAATTACAATAATAACTAACATTTATATACCCCATTCAGATTTGATAATTACTCTAAATACATCTAAATAAAGATTGAATAAATAATAAATAAACAATAAACAAATAAAGATGATTCTCTTAACAACCCTATAGTAGGTGACACTATTAAACTCATTTTGTAGATAAAGAAATAAAAGGTTAGATCATATATTCTTTTCTTATGAAACTTTTAAAATCTACTTTCCCAAAATCTGGAATACATGTCCCAATATGCTTGACTTTCCCTTTGTCTGTCACAAACCCTAGGAGGGAATGATCATGTGCCCCTAAATTTGGTAGTGAGAAACGTATCAGATATGGAAATTCCTTCAATGGTTTCTGCACATTTTGATGGCTATAATATATTAAATACATATTACATTTTTATTACATATAATATATAAGCTATTGTATATTACATATGCATATCAAAATTAATTAAATATAATAAAAATGATGAGGTCTGTTCTCCCATTCCTCCCACAAGTTGCCTCTTTGCTACACTTGTGATATCTTTCCTGAACACTTTCTCTGTTTCTTCCTGCTGTACTGGTGGAACTGAATGTTGGTATAGTATAATGAATATCACTCTGCTTGAATAATCTTGAGGCACAGTCCTACCTGCTACCCCAGTCATGGTCAGTTACCACTGGAAAGACCAGATTGTTTTATTTATATGTTTATATATTCCCTAATACTCTAGGTGCTGGCCATCCCATGAGCTCATTTATTCCCTCTAATGGGGTATGATGAAGATGTGGAAATCACAATCTTTTTCTAATGAAAATCCCCTCAAACAAAACAAACAACCCTCCCCAAAATACCTTGATATTATCTCATTTTCTCCCTTTCTCTCACCACAGATTATACTTTGGAAAAGCCGGCAAATACTTTAATGACATTTTTCATTTCTGCTTCCCCTCCAATACCATTCCAATCCCTCTCCTCCACTACTCTAACCTTTCACTCTAATCTAACTCATCCCCTCATCTCTCTCTCTTTCTCTCTCTCTCTCTCTCTCTCTCTCTCTCTCTCTCTCTCTCTCTCTCTCTCTCTCACACACACACACACACACAGAATGAAAAAAATATTTCCTTTCTCTGTTTTATTCTAAATTGTATGTGGATACAACATGCTTCTATATACTGCCATCCCTCTCCTGACTCAAGCAACTTACCACTGTATTCCCCACCCACCCAAGACATATATGTATTCTAATTAACAAACTAAAAATGTTTATTTATAAGGGAGCAAGGAGCTTATAAACTATGGCATATTTATTTCACTTTTCCTCTTTCTCTGTGGTATTCCTATAGTTTAATGATCATCAGTTATTAATTTGGTGTTTCTTTAGTCTAAAGACTTTTTAATTGATCCTTGCAAATTCTATCATTTGATATTGAAATTCTGAAATTTCCTCACTGCATGCCCTGGACTTTTAAGAAAGGCCATTCTCCCCCCACCCCACTCTGGGGATGATTTATTGTTTTAATATCAGTACTTTGTTGTCATTTTGAAAATTACAGGAAGCTTTCTTGTATTTTTACTATAGTATGATATTCAAAATTTTTGGTTAGCATTCATTTCTTGAAGACCCTCTGATCTTTAAACTATTTTTATACATTCAATCTTCAAGGATAGTCAAGTACAATTATGTAGAAATGACATATTATCAGTGTTGCTTTAATTCTGACAAATCTCACTTCTGTACTTTTGAGTTCCAAATTTGTCTGTTTTTTGTATACTCTACAACTTTGATGGGACTCTTCTTCATAAATTTCTAAGTTATACTCCAGTATTGTTTTTCACTAAAGCTGATTTAAGTGTTCTGATTTCCAACCTATTTAACATATGAATATGCTCTCTTAAAATTTAATTTCTCTTTTCAATGAGAGGCAGCATGTAAGATATGGAGTGGTAGATACTGGTCTTGAAGTCAGAAAGACTTGGGTTCAAATCCTGGTACACATGCTACTTGTACAGACTCCTTGTGTGACCATGGGTATATCAGTTCACATTTCATTCTTCTTCTCAGCTCTGTCTGACTTGAAGCTTCAGATAACAAGTTGCATTGTATTGTTAAAGGGTATTTTTTCACCAATTCCCCATACCAATGAAAATAGAGCTTCAGTCACTAACACTATTTCTCTTTGAAGTAGTGTTATTTTTCTTCTTTTCTTGCAATTTTTGTGGAAGCTTCAAGTTCTCATTTTTACAGTGTTTTTGAAACATTTTCTTTCAGAGTGCACATCTGTTCTATGTTACATAGCATTTGAAATATTTTCTTATTATCAATATTGTTTTATCTTTCTGTCTTTATGAGTCTTTCTACTGGTTTATCTGCTAGGGACTTAGCTTACCTGCAGCCTTTCTCTCTTAAACATTGTGTCATACATTCTTTTTCTTATATTCACATTAGGTATCTCTGTCTTAGCATTTCATTCTTTTTTTCTCTTCCTCCTTTTTCTGCTGCTGAGGCTCAGGCTTTTCCTTCTAGTCTCCTTTTCTTGAGCTATAATGGCCTTCCTGTTTTCCTGAGAAGAGAAAATACCATGGGTAGAATGACCACAAGTAGGTTTCTGTTTCTTTTTTCAATGGGAACACAAGCAATTTTATTTCTAGTTGTCTTTGTCACTGGTTTCTTCTCCCATACCACACCTACCCACCCAACCATATATAATATCTTTCCTTGAAGTAACTGGGAAAAATCAATGTCGCATGCTCCTTGTATGTGGGAGTTGGGTGAGGGAAGTCGGATAAAAACATATTCATTCATCTGGACCTTGAAACAAAATCCTGTAACTCCAAATTGTACTAGCTACACAGGCTGGGCTAAAGAAAGGGAAAGTGAATGAAAGTTTTTAGAGTAATTATTTCACACAAATTTCCCTTTGTGCAACATTTCTTTGTTATCTTATGGATTTGGTTTTAGCTGTTATAGATTTGGTGTATAATTCCTTTTTCTGCATTTTGTTGCTGTTGTTGTTTTTCAGATTGGAAAGTCATGGATAAAACAACTACTCTACCATCTTGTCCATTACATGCCCTTATAATAACCTTTTGTGACAGTGTATTGTGTGTGGAACTCTGGATTTGAATCTGAAAACCTGAACTCAAATCCCAACTATGTTGTAAAGCATCTTATCTTTAAAAATTCATTTAAACACTATGAGACTGATTTACTGTCGATTTAGGTGGTTGGAATACATGGATTCCAATGCCTCTTTTAGTTCTAAATCTTGTATACCTTGACAGATTTTGATATTCCTTCGAAAGTAATATCATTCATCCATTAATTGAGATGAGAGTTTCTTAATGAGCCAAATGACAAGAAAGTAGGTTGTCTATATGGTGCATGCTGTCTTTTATCTTGCTATTATGTCTTTGCCCTGAGGAGTTGGAGAATTTATGGCTTTCAGGACAGCTATCATTTAAATGTTTATACTGTTTTTTGGTATTCACTATATTACAGGACCCAAAATCATTAATAATTTACTTTATGTTTCCCTTCTTTTCTTCCAGATGTTTGAAGAGTTAGATAAGCTGACCTGTAGTGATACTTTTTGGATGATAATTAAAATGACCAAAATTCAAAGGAATTTTTGAAATTTCATGAACTTCATTGAAAATGAATTGCCTGCAAAGGCATATGCCACTTTATTAAGGAAATGCTGAATTAAAATAACCTGATAATGCTGCTTCAGACTCAAAAATCTAAATCTGTAATTCCTGAAGTCATGAGAGGTTTGAACTAAATGTGTTTTGAAAAGTAGTCTGTTTTATTTTAACACATGATAGTCAGTTTAGTTAATCTATTCCTACTTTGTTCTATCTTATTTACTATTCTTTTTGAGGTATTGGGTATTAATTAATTGAAAGTAAATTTGCTTCTTTGCACAAATGGTTTGATTATTTTGACTGATCCCCAAATTAACTCAGGCAAATATATGGTCAATTCAGTTAAACAAGCAATGTTTGCCTTTCCTTTTTCTTAAAGAAATGAACTAGCAGTTATCTGGCTGGCTGACTAAAATGAACACTAAGTTCAGTCATAATGGTAGAATCATTTCTAGGTGTGGATGTAGTTTAAAACTTAAGAACAGTAACCCTTTATGTATTTATTCAGTATTTGGACTTAGGAAAAATTAAAATCATATGATCCATGGTTCTATTTTACCTTCTTTGTATGTGTCCCATATGTATTTGTATATGTGTACATACATATACAGACCTTCCACAAGCCTATCTATCCTATTTCATTGTAAGTTCCTTGAGGGTAGTGTCACTTTTGTCTTTGTCTGAAGAAATTATTATGGTGCCTGACATATGGTCCTTACTTAGAAAGTGATTATTTAAAGATTGATATAGTGATGCATATTCAAAATTGAAAATTAGAAACAAGTAAATACATAGGTGTCTCTAGCACATTCATTATTGTATTACAGAAGCAGAGATCGCCCAATAAGAAAGTATTACTTTTGCAAGTCTTGGATAAGTGTAGTTATCATGAGAAAACTTTATCATGACACTGTCTTTGAACTATGAATGTACAATAATAGAAATTATGATGGAAAAAAAAATGTGTTGCTATACCGAAAAAGAAGAGCTGTCCAAATTGAACTCTGTTGCAATTTGTTATTAAACTTGCTTTGTACTATACTCCTTCCTGTTTCCTGTTTCTCTGTGAAACCTCTCCTATAGAACAAATATTTTATATTTTAAGAGATTTATGAATAGTCTATATTGCATTATATTTAAAGGGCAGCTGGCATAACAGTAGATTGAGATCAACCCTAAGAACTAGGGTTCAGTTCCTGATTCTGATATGTTGTTGGTCGAGCACTTCAATCAAGTCTAACTCTCTGTGACCCAGTTTGGGGTTTTCTTAGCTAAGATACATGGAGGAATTCATATTAACAAGGTTAAGTGATTTACCCAGGCTCACACAGCTAATAAATGTCTGAGGCATCCTTTGGACTCATGAAAATGAGTTTTCCTGATTCTAAGGTCAATGTTCTATCTAGTGTGTCACCTAGCTGTCCTAATTCTGATGTATGTTGGCTATAGGATTATGCACAGGTTAGTTAACTTTCAGTTGCCCAGGCAACACTAACATTATAAGTTGCAGAAGCATTTAAAATCTGCATTGGTGAAAGGAAGTTTCCTCATTGGAAATTACCTGAATCAATAAAATCACAGATCTGGATAAAACTATATAATTATAATATTATTATCTGTTATATCTTTCTCCCATGATATAAACACCCTTTGGAGGTATGGAGTCTAGTATTTGCCGCCCATATTCTTCTCTTGAAGTCATAGCATAGAGGAGGCATTTAATAAATATGTAATGAATGAATTTTGTGAATGAATTTTCTGGCATATGACCAATGAATCACATTCAGTAAAAAAAGTAAAGAGAACATAATACTGTTAATATTGTGTGACTTGAGGATGTAGGATACTGTTGCCTGGCTCATCTTTCCCAGCAAATATTACAATTCCTGAATTTCTACCATTAGAAATTTATTCCATTGGAACAGATTATTTCTAATTTCCTTTCTTTTTTTTTTTTTGACTTTTTTTTTATTTTGTAATGTTTAACAATCACTGCCATACAATTGTGATTTTATCCCCCCTACCTACCCCCCCCTCCCCCTCCCTCCCCACGACTGCATACAATTCTGTATAGATTCTACATATACTTTCCTATTGAGTATATTTTCACTATAGTCATGCTATGTAGTCAGACTAAGATAAATGAAAGAAATCGTATAACAAATCAGAACATGATACACAAACACATACACATACACAAACATGATCTGCTACAATATGTGAGTGACTTCCATATTTCTCTCTCTGAGTGTGGCAGGCATTTTGCCTTGAGATCCTCCATTGGGATTTTTTTTTTTTTTTGGTAAGAAGTTCTTTTGTTATTACAAAAATCTAAGTCTACCAGAAAAAACTCTCACACACTGTGGTTGTTGCTGTGCATAAAGTTCTCCTGGTTCTGCTCCTTTCACTCAGCATCAGGTCATATAAGTCCTTCCAGGCCTCTCTGAAGTCTTCTTGTTCATCATTTCTTTGGCACAATAGTACTCCATTACATTCATATACCATAATTTATTCAGCCATTCCCCAATTGATGGACATCCCCTTGACTTCCAGTTTTTGGCAACTACATAGAGTGCTGCTATAAATATTTTTGTACATGTGGGACCCTTTCCCATTTTTATGATCTCTTGGGGATATAGTCCTAGTAGCGATATTGCTGGGTCAAAGGGTATGCACATTTTTGTAGCCCTTTGGGCATAGTTCCAAATTGCTCTCCAGAATGGTTGGATGCGCTCGCAGCTCCACCAACAATGAATTAGTGTTCCAACTCTCCCACATCCTCTCCAGCATTTATCATTTTCTTGTTCTGTCATGTTTGCCAATCTTATAGGTGTGATGTGGTACCTCAGAGTTGTTTTGATTTGCATCTCTCTAACCAATAGTGGTTTAGAGCATTTTTTCATATAATTATAGATAGCCTTAACCTCTTCCTCTGAAAATTGCCTGTTCATATCCTTTGACCATTTATCAATTGGGGATCTAATTCCCTTTCCAACCCTAAATCCCTCAAATGCTTATATATCCTGAAAGTATTTTGGGGGAACTAAAACGTTTCAAGCACAAAAGTAACTGATAATATTATCTTGCGAGAGGATTTACCCTCCAAAGATGCAGTAGATAAAGGCAAACTTTACCAGTTTATTAGATAGAAAGAATTGCATTTATTTAGCACTTTGCATCAATAAATATCTAACCCAAAGCTGGTTGTTGTCCTTTTTATTCAGAAGACCAAAATGCTTTTGCTATGTTGGCGTCAATGTACAGTGTGTCTGACTGTGGCTCCTCAGACCAATACCACCTCAAAAGGCTCTTCCATAGCTCAGCACAAATAGTCTGTATGGACGTTGCAAATGGGGTTGCGTCTAAATGTGTGCATTTCCTGTTTCTTTTCAGCTGCTGCAATTCTGCTTTGCTCATAAAGCACAATGCCTTCTTTGACACCATGCTGAATAGTCCTATATCAGAGTCTTCCTTGTTTTATAACTGATTCTAAAGTCCTTCAGTATGACCTTGAGAATGTCAATTTATGTTTCTTCTGACCTCCATGTGAGCACTTGCGTTGTGTGAGATCTCTGTAAAATAGTCTTTAGGGAAACATACTTTTAAACTTTGAACAACATAGTCATTCCATCAGAGTTTTACTTTCTGCAGTGTTTAAATGCTTGTCAGTTCAACTCAAAAAAAAAAAAAAAGAAAAGAAAAAGACCTCAGCGTCCAGTAACTTCTCTTGCCAAGTGATTTTCCGAATTTCTCTAAAAGTGCAAATAGAAGTGATTCACTTTATTGTCATGGCACTGATATATTGGCCAGGTATCACGGACATAAAACAGTGGGGTCAGCATAATGACTCTGTAGACCTTTAGTTTGGTTAGGCTGCCTAACACTTCTTCTCTCTCACTCTTTCCTTTAGAGCCTCCCAAATACTAAATAGTCCTGGGAATGTGTATATCAACCTCATCATCTATGTGGACATCCCTAGAAAGTATATGGTCAAGATAAGTGAACTTATCCACAACGTTCAAAATTTCTCCTTTTTCTATAATCAATGCGGGTTCCCCTTATACATGGTGTAGTGTTGACTGGTGAAGAACCTCTGTTTTCTTGATATTAATTGCCAGGCCAAAATTAGCACAAGCAACAAAGAATCAATCCATATTCTGCTGCATCTCAGCCTCGGAGGCTACACTGAGTATGCAGTCATTTGTGAATAAAAAGGCATGCAATCAACTGTCTGTACTTTGGTCTTGACTTGTAGCCTTTTGAAGTTAAATAATTTACCATCAGTATAGTATCTGACCTTGATTCCATTTTAATGACTATTAAAGGTGTCCCACAAGATGCTGAAAACCTCAGGCTAAAAAGCATGGGAGCAAGTGCACAGTCCTGCTTCCCCCTATTGTTGACTGGGAAAGCATGAGAGCATCATCCATAGAACCTACACAAGCATGCTATCATGAAATTGGGATACGATACTGATGCACTTCTCCAAGCAACCAAATTTAACTATGTTCTTCCACAAGGCCTCACAACTTATAGTATCAAAGTCTAGTCAATGAATGCTTTACTGTGAAGATGTGCAGACCTCCATTATGCTGCTGGCATTTCCCCTAAAGTTGTTGGGCAGCAAACACCATATTGACTGTTCCTTTGCCCTTTTTGAATTCACTCTGGCTGTGGGATAGATGGAAATCTTCTAGAGGAAGACTCACACAATTAAGAAAGACTCTGGCAAGAGTTTTACTGGTGTTGACTAAGAGAGAGGCCCCCTGTGAATGTCATGGAATAACCTGTTTCTTCTTCCTTTATAGAAATGAATAATGAATAAATGAATCACCAAAACCTTAGACCTACTGAGCTCTGAAGCTGGGACTCCACTGGGGCCCTGCCTGAGGGCTCCTCTGGACCCTCCTAGCTTGAGAGTGATTATCAGTAGTGACTGTTGCTGTTTCCCACCCAGCCTGATGTCTTTCTTTTTCTTGACCTCGTTAAAGGGGCCATGCCCTGGCTACTCCTTAAACAGGCCTTTTCAAGGAATGGGCATTGCCTCACCCTAAGTGAGTGCCTGCAAAGACCATGGCCTAAAGGATCCAATGTCTTCCAGTGCATCTTGGGTCATCTCCAGTCATCCTGATGAATATTTGGTCACTGGATTCAGATGGCTCTGGAGAAGGAGTGAGGTTGGTGACCTGTGCAGCCCTCCCTCACTCAAAACAAAGTCAAGTCCAAGCCATGCCATTATTTCTCTGATGGCATGGTCTTTTTTGGCAATGAAAGATGAACTCACGCAGGGTTGTGACTACAGTTCCTATTGCATCCACATCTGCTGCTTTGTCATTTGCTCATCACCACAGGACTTCAGAGTAGCTAAAAATGGTAATATGGTATGGGTACTGTGTTTTGACTCATGCAGAAATTGGATTTAAGTGAGGCAGAGTTGAGCAAAGCTGTCAGTCTCACTTTCTCTTTCATCAGACTCCAGTGTTAACACAGACATCAAGATGACTGGTGATGGCTCAGAATGCAGTGACTGACCTTTGTATCTTTGGTTTCTAACCAAGCTCTAAGTGCTCTACTTCACCTGCTTCTGCTGCCTTCATGGCCCATTGGGAAAAAAAAATGTTTTTATGTGCTTATTTTTCTGAGGAGTCTTCACAGGCTTGGAGTAGAAACCTGTCTCTTTCTCTCCACCCCCATTCACTGAATGGTTTGGGGTCCTTAGATTACCTTCAACCTGGTTGAAAAGTTGTGAAAAGTTTTTAATACACTATGGCCACTGTACATGCTGTAGCTTCTTGGAGTCACAGGTGAGATCTGAATGGCAGATAGACACTAAAGGTGGAAAGCAGCCCTGAAAACCAGCTTGGCCACTCTTACATCAGAAGTACAGCCTTCTTTTAAGACCCAACCCCCAAACCCAAGGTTACAACCTTGGAGTCACTCTTGTTTCTTTACTTTCTCCACCACCCCCATCCAATTATAGATCTTTAATTACATCTCAAAATACCTGTAATACTTCTTTCTCTCCACTATCAACATAACCACACTATTCCATTATTTCTTAACCTGAGCTCTTACATAGCTTTCAAATTGTCTCTCTCCTTGCAAGTCTATTCTTGACACAACTGCTAAAATGATATTTCTAAATTGCATGTATGACCATATCCCTCATCTGTTCAAGATTTTTCAGTGACTCTCCATTGCCTTAAGGAAATAAAAACTTTTCAGTTTGACATTTAATGTCAGTTATAAAATCTGAGCCTACCCCATTTATCCAGGATAAATAGGTTATGTTCCTTCTAAAGTAGTATTGTCAAATTTATCTATAATTGGGGGACACAAAACCACATACAAGAATCCTATTAGTAGCATGTTGACTTACAAAACCATACATTATCATTATTTATGTTCTATCATATTTCAATTTTGTTAAATATCTCCTAATTTGATTTTAATCTGGTTTGATTTGATTTTTGCTCACAAAATGCCAATTTATTTTATGATTCTTGAAGTGATGACTTGATACATTCTTTTTAATTAGTTCTTTGGCATGAAGTGGAATGTTTAACACAGTTTGTGAGATATTTCATTCAGCATAAGGAAAATGCAAGAAGTGGTGTATTCTGGTAGAGAGTCAACTTTGGAGTCAGGACTGCCTGGGTTCAAGTTTTACCTTTGCCACATGCTGTGTGGCCAGGGACAAGTCACTTAACCTGCCAATGCTTCAGGTAATCTTCTAAGACTACTGATTGCAGATGACTATGATTGCATCAATGGGGGGAGTTGAAACACACCAATAAAGTTACATATCTTTTGATATTTCTCTTGATTCTTGTATTTGAAAGTCAAATTTTCTATTCAGCTATCATCTTGTCAATAAGAACACTTGGAAGTCCTCTATTTCATTGAAATTTCATTTTTTCCCCTCAAGTATTATACTGAGTTTTGCTGGGTAGGTGATTTTGGTTTTAATCCTATCTTCATTGACCTCTGGAATATTATATTCCAAGCCCTTCAATCCTGCAATGTAGAAGCTGTTAAATCCTGTGTTATCTTGATTGTATTTCCATAATACTTGAATTGTTTCTTTCTGTTTGTTTGTAATATTTTCTCCTTGATCTGGGAATTCTGGAATTGGGCTACAATATCCCTAGGAGTTTTCCTCCTGGGATATCTTTCAGGAGGTGATCAGTGAATTCTTTCCATTTCTATTTTATACTCTGGTTCTAGAATATCAGGGCAATTTTCCTTGATAATTTCATGGAAGAGGATTTCTAAGCTCTTTTCTTGATCATGGCTTTAAGGTAGTCTCATAATTTTTAAATTGTCTCTCCTGGATCTATTTTCCAGGTCAATTGTTTATCCAATAAGATATTTCACATTATCTTCTATTTTTTCATTCTTTTGGTTTTATTTTGTAATTCCTTGGTTTCTCATAAATTCATTAGCTTCCAACTGCTCCATTCTAATTTTTAAAGAACTATTTTCCTCAATGAGCTTTTGAACCTCCTTTATCATTTGGCTAATTATGCTTTTTAAAGCTTTATTCTCCTCATTGACTTTTTGCACCTCTTTTGCCACTTGAGTTAGCCTGTTTTTCAAGGTGTTGTTTTCTTCAGTAATTTTTGAGTATTCTTTAGTAAGCTGTTGACTTGCTTTTCATGACTTCTTTACATCACTCTCATTTCTCTTCCCAATTTTTCTTCCACCTCTATTACTTGATTTTCCAAATCCTTTTTGAGCTCTTCCATAACCTGAGATCACTGCATTTTTTTTTTTGCAGGTTTTGGATATAGAAGCCTTGACTTTGATGTTTTCCTCTGATTGTATGCTTCCTTCTTCTTCATCCGAAAGGATGGAAGAAAGTAGCTTTTCACCAAGAAAGTAGTCTTCTATAGTCTTATTTTTTCCCCTTTTTTGGCATTATCCCAGCCAGTTACTTGACTTTTGAGTCCTTTGTCAAATGCAGGGTATGCTGTAGGGACCTATAAATTCTTAGTTACTCCAAGATGGCACAATCAAGGGAGAGGAGTTTACTCCTCTTCTGGCCTGAGCTCTGGTCTGGGAGCAACAACAAGAACTCTTCTCTGCCCCTGAAGTGTGAATAGGATTCCCTCTCCATAGCCACCACTAGGACCCAGGATCACCACTCAGAACTGAGACCCAGATTGGCAGCTCTATTACCCCAAGATCTTTAGACAGAGGGCTCCAAAAGTGGATGATGCTGCTACAGTGGCTGCTGCCACCCTGGGGCCTGGACTGGGATCAGACTGCACACCACTCTCACCCGGGTGAAAGAGTTTTCTCACTGACATTTGAAGCTGTCTGGTGTTTGTGGGCTGAGAAAGCTGGGAAGTGCAGCTGCTACTTGTGATTCAGCACCCTGAAGCCTGGTCCAGTCCTATCTATGCCTTTTCATGCAGCCAAGGCTTGGATGTGCTCTTCTCTGAGCCTAGTGCGATAGACCTTTCCTGTTCACCTTCCAGGCTGTCTTGGGCTAAAAATCTCCTTCATTCTGTCATTTTGTGGCTTCTGCTGCACTAGAATTTGTTTAGAGTCATTTTTATAGGTATTTTATGGGCTATGGGGGGAGAGCTAGAGCTGGTCTGTCTTTCTACTCCACCATCTTGGCTCCCTTCTTTAATCTGATTTTAATTGCACTGAGGAGTATTGCCCACTTCATTGGACCATTGATATCTCTGCTGTAAGAATCTACAGCATATTACTCAATAGCACTGGCCATTCCTCACTCCAACCCTTTGGAACCCTTCAGCCCTTTCAGGGCTTAGCCTAAATCTTACCTCCTTTAAGAAGTCTTTTCTGATTTCTCCAGTTTTTAGAAAATTTTCTCTATTACTGATATTTTTATTTTTTAACCAATATGCTGAATTCAATCATACAAATACATTTTGTAACCTTTCTACCACCATCAGAATAGATTCTTATTGAAAGCAGGAACTGTTTCGATATACAGTGCTTAATATAAATTCTTATTTACTGAGGACTGTAACACCAGGAAATCAAATATACAGATGATATAGCTCATTTACAAGTGCTCCTTACTGTTGTTAGAAGGAACCTACCTGACTCCTAACTTCCACAACAACACAAAGGTATGAAATCTTTTTGTGAAATCAATATAGAATCCATCATATTTGTCCCCACACCTCAACATTAATAAAATGCAAGAAAAACGTCCATAAATACATATAGGAAAAAAAACTAAGGTCTAACTCTTTTATTTATTTTACATCTCTTGAAATAAACCTGAACTTATGTTTTATGTGGGAAGAATCTTTGCAATTTTGTGAATCTGTGAGTATCTTCTGACTCTATCTATCACTCTCCTCTCCTTGACACTCTCCTCTCCTTCTAAATTTTAGTGATACTATTCTCTTTTAGTTCTTTTACTGCTTATCTGACCATTCCTTTTCAATTCCCTTTGCTGATTATTCATCCAGGTCAATGGCTGTCCCAAAGGACTTTGTCCTACCTAGACCTTCTCCCTGTACACTATTTTGCTTGGTGACCTCATCAGTTCTCATGGGTTCATTTATCATCTATATGGTGAAGATTCCCAAATCTACTTATCCAGCCCTAAATTATCTGCTCACCTCTAGTTTAATATCATCAACTATTTATTTTCATCACAAGCAAGATGTCCTTTAGACGTGTTAAATTTAACATGTCCAAAAAGAATTAATTCTTTCCACTCAAACCCTCCTCATTTCTAGACTTCTCCATTGTTCTTGAGGACACAGCAGTCATCCTAGTCACCTAGATTTGCAATCTACTAATCATCCTCTACTTACTCACTCTCCCCATTTCTCTGATCCAATATTTTCTCAGTCCCTGTCAATTTTACCTTCATAATTTCTCTTGCATATGTCCCCTTCTCTCCTCTGACATTGTCACTACTGTGGTGGTGCAGGCCCTTATCACTCCATTTCTGTCCTGCTGCAATAGCCAGCCGCTTGACTTGACAATCAAAAACCTCTCTCTTCTTCAGCTTATTCTTGAGTAAGCTGCCAAAAAATTTTTCCTAAAACACATCTGAACATGCTTCCCCTCTACTCAACAAACTTCAATTGTTTCCTACCACCTACATGATCAAATATAAAATACTCTGTCATTCAAAGTTTTTTACAGCAGGCCCTACTCCTCTTTAAACTGCTTCCATTTATGCTCCCACCACATTCGCTAACCAAATCAGTCAATGACACAAGACCTTTTTGTTGTTCCTTAAGCAAGACATTCTGCTTCCAACTCTAGACACTCTCACAGACTGGCCACTAAGGCTTCAATTCTTTCCCTCTTCATTGCTATCTACTGGCTTTCTTTGCTTCCTTTAAGTGCCAGCTAAATCTTAACTTTTATAGGAAGCTTTTCCTGGCCCTTCTTAATTTTAGTACCTTTCTTCTTTCAGTTACAAATTTTTGCCAGTAGTACAATGGGAAAAGTTATGAATGGAAACGTGGTGTGGTTTAAACAAACAAACAAAAACAAAACACAATGAATTTGTAACCAAAATAGAAAAAAAAGAACAAAATGAACAAAACACTTGAGAAAGTAGTCAATGGCTGATGAAGGGTAAACTAAAATGCTAAATGCTTGAAATGGCATTAAAAAGTTTAATTTCTGTGTCTGAACTTCTGGTTCTTGTCTTTGAAATAGAAGGATTAGGTTAGATATTTTCTAGAGCTTCTTTGAATTTTAAGACTCGTAAGTCTTCTCTTTAATGCACTTAAATGTATTTACGTATATATCAAAACTTTATAGATATAATCTGAACCTGAATAATTTTACTGTTACTTATATTTATCTTCTTAGTGACTAGGCGTGTGTTTCTGTGCCAGGCTAGGAACAAAAAGATTCCGTTGTCTGAGAAAACACTTCAAGATGGAAGCCCTTCTTCTTAGTGTTATTCTGCATAAATTTTTACATTTATCCACATTTGCAAGGGCAAAAAAAAAAGAAAGCCCTATGCTCTAAGGTGCTTTGCCTTACTTAGTATGCTAGAATAACTTCTTGAAAAACGCAAGGAGAGTGAATTATATTTCATCCTCACAGAATTAATCTTTTTTTTATATATATAATGGTGATGGCCTCTAAAAAAATTCTAATATTTGAAAATGTGGTGAAAAATGAGCAGCTAAGAACGATTTGATCACTGTGGATTGTCTACTGGGCAGTTTCAGTACTATACATATTCAATGAGGTGATCATCAGATCATCCCAGAAAAAATGGAATAATCTCAACAAATTTGATTTTCAGTGACATGGGAGCTATCAGCTACTCTATCAAGGAAAGAATAGATTTTTCTGCCTAGTGCCCTGGATGTGCCAAATAGTGTAGACTTTAATGTGGAGGAGAAATGAAATTGTAAAATGGAAACAAACTAGCAGTTGGGGAAAAATTAAGAAAGGGAACAGAGATAAGTGTAAATTCCTCTTTCCATTTTATCGTTGTCTTTGGTTTTATCTTTAAGGTTAGAGCAGAAAGATGTAAGAAAAAGAAAGAAGTATCAGTTACAAAAGCTAAACCATTGTAGTAGAAGCTGCATCTTTTAATGATCACTGGTTTGTTTTTCTTCTCTTAAATAACTTGTAAATGATCACTTAGACCAAAGAAAAAGAGACAGAGGTCTCACACTTACAAGGGACTTAACTAGGTATAATTTATTAGTGTTAAATTATACAGAAAAGCCTTCAATCGTACTTTGGCATATGGCATCCAGATTTCGTTAGTCCTAATCTGGGATGTGACACAACATCTTAGAATTCTGACCAGGACTCTGTCAGGACTGCAAACTGTTCTCAGTGGCTTTAACATTTTGCATCACAACTACTTCTAGAGAGCAGGGTTGAACACTAAGTAAAGTACAAGCAAAGCTTAGAGAGATGTAGGTTTCCTGGCTCAGTAAGAAGGCAGATGAAATTCAGTTTTATGCTGATAGTAACAATCAAAACTACTTTCATGATTCCCTGAAAGCTATTTATAGACCAAAAACCTATGGTGCATCCCAACTAGTGATAAGGACATGATACTAGAGAGGTGGGCTGAATATTTCCGTAGTGTTCTCAACAGACCATCATCGATCAATGCTGAGACCACTGACCATTTACATTGGGCTGAAGTCGATCCCTCCTTAGCTGTACTTTCAACTGAAGAAGAGGTTTTGAGGGCTGTTAGGCTCCTTTCATGTGACAAAGCACCTGGTGCTGATTCTATTCCAGCTCAGATTTACAAGGTAGGGGGACCATTGCTCATTATAAAAACTGACCGAAATTTTCCAGGTTATATGGCAAGAGGAGGTTGTCCTCCAGGAGTTCAAAGATACCTCCATTGTCCGTCTTTATAAAGGTAAAGTAAATAGATTATCCTGCCACAATCACAGGGGGATCTTGCTCTTAGTCACTGCTGGCAAGATTTTTGCTAGAGTCCTCTTTAATAGGCTGATCCTTCACCTGAAAGATGGCCATTTACCTCAGAGCCAGCATGTTTTCAGAAAGGGCCAAGGAACAGCTGATATGGTATTTGCTGCCCAATAACTCCAGGAGAAATGCCACGAGCAGAATAGAGGTCTTTATACAACATTTATAGATACAACCAAGGCTTTTGTCACTTAGTCATGAGGGCTTATGGAAAATTATGTCAAAATTTGGCTGCCCAGAGAAGTTCATCAGCATTATAAGTCAGTTTCATGATGGTATACTTGCCCAGGTTCTGGATAGTGGACAATGCTCTTGTGCCTTCCCAGTCACCAATGGAGTAAAACAGGGCTGTGTGTTTGCTCCCATGCTTTTTAGCATGTTTTGAGCCATGTCATCAAATACTTTCAATGAGGATGAACACAGCATCAAGGTTAGCTACCATATTGATGGTAATACTTCAATCTGAAAAGGCTACAAGCCAAGATCAAATTGGAGGGAGTATTGGTGCATGATCTTCTTTTTGCAGATGATTGTGCACTCAATGAAGCCTCTCAAGCTGAGATGCAACAAAGTATGGATCAATTCTCTGTTGTCTGACTGTGCTAATTTTGGCTTAATAATTAAAACCAAGAAGACACAGGTGTTCCATCAGCCACCACCACAATATGGGAGAGAAGAGATATTAGACTGACTACCAAACTGAAGGTCTACCAAGCCATTGTGCTGACCTCATTGCTGTATGCCTGTGAAACATGGACAATCTACCAGTGCCATTCCAGGAAACTGAATCCTTTCCATTTGAACTATCTTAGGAAGATTCTGAGGATCACCTGGCAGGATAAGGTAACATACACTAAGTTCATTGCTCGAACTAAACTGCTGAGCATTCAAACTATGCTCCAGAGAGCATAGCTCTGAGGGGCTGGCCATGATGTTTGAATGCAAAAGCATGCTTGCCAAAAAGACTATTTTATGGAGAACTTGCATGGGGCAGGCCATCACATGGTGGTCAGAAGAAGAGATACAAGGACACTCTTAAGATCTCTCTCAAAAACTTTGTACTTACTGTATGACATGGGAGACACTGGCACAGGACTGCTCAACATGGCGTGCCCACATCAGAAAAAGTGCTGTTCTCTATGAGCAAAATAGAATTGAAACAGCACAAAGGTAATGTAGGATGAACAAATTTGGAGTATCCACCCCAAATATTCACATGAACTATCTGTGCCCAATCTGTGGTAGAGCATTCCAAGCTCACACTGGTCTGATCAGCTACAGTAGGACACAATGAAACTTGTCTTTATCATGGTGATATCATTTTGGTCCTCTCTGAGAATGAAGGACACCAACCAACCAACCAGTTTAGGAGGACACAGAGAGACTGAAAGGTGAAATTGGGTAAGACTTTTAGTCAGGACAAAACAGAGTTAACTCCTGATTTTGACATTTGCTAGTTCTGAGATCATTACCAAGTTACTTAACCTTTGAAATGAATTTTCCTCATGAGTAAAATTAGACCAATAATGCCTTTAATATTTATTTCAAAATGTTTAAAAAGGAGTCAAATGTAATAATTTATGTAATATGTTGAGTAGAGGTTGGTTATTGTTATTGTCAAATGTAACAATCTAGCACTAATAGGCACAGATACCTTTGAATATTATAGTTATGAGTAAGCAATAGAGAAGCATGAAAAGTTTCAAAATTTTCTTGGGTTTAGTGATATTTGATACACTGATCCATCATTTTAGCTGTTTACATCTATGCATCCCCATGTCACTTCCTTTCTTCTCCAGTGGAAGAATCTTAGCCTGAACAGACTGAATAACTTGGAAAATATGTGAAATATATATACCTTTTTTTTAAAAGAAGCCATATCAAAACATTAATGGTAGAAAAACATGCTTCCAGTCAAGCAACAATGTGGCATGGGGAATAGACTACTTGATTTGAAGTAAAAAAAGGAAAGAATCCTTCCTCTGATAACATACTAGTAATAAATCCATGGGCAAATTAATTCACCTCAATCATGAGTTTCCCACAACATGAGGATAATATTACTTATACTATTTAGTTTACAGTGTTAGTGAGGGTGAGTCATATGATATCACATATGTAAAATGCTATATAAATGTCATATATCAACATTCTTCTGTGGAGATACAACATGTTCACAAACAAGTAAACACAAAGAAATTTCACATGATAAAATAACTGAAGATTGTAAAATGATTTAGTTAGAACAAAGCTCAAGAGTTGAGGATCAAAAGAAAATAAAATTTCTAAGAGACAGAAACAAGAAATACATGATTTTAAGGCAAGGGAGTCAAACTGTCCATAGACTTAGAGACATAAGGTGACATGTTGAGCCATATGTTCAGCAATATGGCAAAAAAAAAAGTTGATTTCCATAAAATTCTCCATTGTAAAATCTGCAAGAGAAGGAAATGTGGTCCAAATCTATAGCAACTATTAAACTGAAGTGATTGTAGTAGATGATATTTATGGTCACTTCCAAACCTCAATTTAGAATCCTAGGAATACACAGGATAAGAATACTGAAACACTATATAAGCTGAATAAAATATTCAGCTTAAGCACAAGCTGAATAAAATAGAATCAGGAAATTGAAATGCTTAAAGCTACCATTTCACTTCTCCACTTTCATCTGCTATGGGACTGACCAGTTAAAACAACCTACCATGGTTGGACTTCAGGATTCAGGTGAGGAGGAAAGCATTGCTCATTTCCTCCATGACAGTAATTGAGTCTGAATAACTTGACACAACAGAAGAGGCAGGCAAAACTGATTTTATTAAACCATATGAAAGAAAAAAAATAGATTGCCAGTGTTTGATAGTGGGGAAGATGTTTGGTGTGGTGGGGAAAATTGGGCTGCACAGAAATGGCTAGAGTGGAAGGGTTTATCATATCAAAGGAAAAGAAGACTCCAAACCTCCATGAGGTCAATCTTTTAGTCATATAGAGTTTATTCTGGCCAGAGGAATTACTGAGTCTCTACACTGCCCAAGTGTAAATGATTTAAGAAGCTGCACCTTGAGACACTATTCAGGCATATATAGTCATAGGATTTAGACTTACAAAGGACTTTAGCTATCATCTAGTATGATGGCCTGATTTTACAGTAGAAGGTCTTAGAGTTTGTTCAGTGTCACACAGAAAGCAGGTGGCAGAGTCTGAATTTGAACACAGTCTGTCAATAAACATTTATTAAGCAACTTTTATGTGCTAGGAATTGTCCTATATCCTAGGGACACAAAAAGGGGTTCAAAACAGTCCAAAATAAGCAAACAAGATATATATTTGAAAAAAAATGCATTTATAAGGCAAAATGAATGACTTTGAAGGGTGCACAGAGATAAATAAGGACCATAAATATTTCAGAAGCAAAACAAAACAAAACATCAAATTAAAAAAAAAAAAAGCCTAAACACTATAATGAGTTTTGTGCTCAGAGTTTTGTGCAATAATAAAAAATAGCAGTGATTGATTAATTCCTTAAATTATGAGGACTGAAAAAAAATTCTAGAAAGTCTAAGATATTTCGTGTTTAAATTTCATTACATCAATGAAAAACAACGAATATTGCAAACATACAGAAGAAAGGTCTTTGACTATGAAGGAACTTCAACTCAAGAAACATAGGATTAGGGGCGGAGGCAAGATGGCGTAGTAGAAAGACGCACATACACATAGCTCCGAACCCACAACCCATAGAACAACTACAAAGAAGTAACTCACGGCGAATTCTGCACCCAGAGGCCACAGAACATTGGAGCGAGGGAGATTTCTGTTCCGGAGAGACCTGCAAACCTCTCGTAAAAGGTCCTTCGTGCTGCGGACTGGGTGCCGGGACTGGGAGCTGAGTACAGCCTTGCCGTGGCCGCGGCACCGAGAGGAACAGATCCGAGCGGGCTTCAGGGACGGGATCTCCAGCGGCCGCACAAGTACCTCCACCCACAGGTGACGGAGGTCGGTGAGAGAGTCCCTTTGGAGGGTCGAGGGGGGAGTGGGGTGCCCCCATGGTTCGGGCCCCCTCAGGAGACAGAAGCTGAGGGGCAGCGGCAGACCAGGGCTCCCCAAGCAGGCAGGAGCCTGGATCCATTGTTGAAGGTCTGTGCATAAACTCCCTGAGGGAACTGAGCCTGAGAGGCAGCCCTGCCCTCACCTGAGCATCTGAATTTAATCTCACACTGAATAGCAGCCCTGCCCCCGCCCAAAGCCCTGAGGCTGGAAGCAGCATTTGAATCTCAGACCCCAAACACTGTCTGGGAGGATCAGGAGGTGAGGTGAGTGTGAGGAAAATATTCAGAGGTCAAGTCACTGGCTGGGAAAATGCCCAGAAAAGGGAAAAGAAATAAGACTATAGAAGGTTACTTTCTTGGTGAACAGGCATTTCCTCCCTTCCTTTCTGATGAGGAAGAACAATGCTTACCATCAGGCAAAGACACAGAAATCAAGGCTTCTGTGTCTCAGCCCACTCAATGGGCTCAGGCCATGGAAGAGCTCAAAAAGAAATTTGAAAATCAAGTTAGAGAGGTGGAGGAAAAGCTGGGAAGAGAAATGAGAGACATGAAGTCAAAGCATGAACAGCAAATCAGCTCCCTGCTAAAGGAGACCCAAAAAAATGTTGAAGAAAATAACACCTTGAAAACTAGCCTAACTCAATTGGCAAAAGAGGTTCAAAAAGCCAATGAGGAGAAGAATGCTTTCAAAAGCAGAATTAGCCAAATGGAAAAGGAGATTCAAAAGCTCACTGAAGAAAACAGTTCTTTCAAAATTAGAATGGCACAGATGGAGGCTAAGGAATTTATGAGAAAGCAAGAAATCACAGAACAAAGCCAGAGGAATGGAAAAATGGAAGATAATGTGAAATATCTCATTGGAAAAACAACTGACCTTGAAAATAGATCCAGGAGAGACAATTTAAAAATTATGGGACTACCTGAAAGCCATGATCAAAAGAAGAGCCTAGACATCATCTTTCATGAAATTATCAATGAAAACTGCCCTGAGATTCTAGAACCAGAGGGCAAAATAAATATTCAAGGAATCCACAGAACACCGCATGAAAGAGATCCAAAAAGAGAAACTCCTAGGAACATTGTGGCCAAATTCCAGAACTCCCAGGTGAAAGAGAAAATATTGCAAGCAGCTAGAAAGAAACAATTCAAGTATTGTGGAAATACAATCAGGATAACACAAGATCTAGCAGCTTCTACATTAAGGGATCGAAGGGCATGGAATAGGATATTCCAGAAGTCAAAGGAACTAGGACTAAAACCAAGAATCACCTACCCAGCAAAACTGAGTATAATACTTCAGGGGAAAAATTGGTCTTTCAATGAAATAGAGGATTTTCAAGCATTCTTGATGAAAAGACCAGAGCTGAAAAGAAAATTTGACTTCCAAACACAAGAATGAAGAGAACCATGAAAAGGTAAACAGCAAAGAAAAGTCATAAGGGACTTACTAAAGTTGAACTGTTTACATTCCTACATGGAAAGACAATATTTGTAACTCTTGAAACATTTCAGTATCTGGGTACTGGGTGGGAGTACACACACACACATGCACACACGCACACACACATAGAGACAGAGTGCACAGAGTGAATTGAAGAGGATGGGATCATATCTTAAAAAAAATAAAATCAAGCAGTGAGAGAGAAAGATATTGGGAGGAGAAAGGGAGAATTGAATGGGGCAAATTATCTCTCATAAAAGAGGCAAGCAAAAGACTCATTAGTGGAGGGATAAAGAGGGGAGGTGAGAGAAAAACATGAAGTCTACTCTCATCACATTCCACTAAAGGAAAGAATAAAATGCCTACTCATTTTGGTATGAAAACCTATCTTACAATACAGGAAAGTGGAGGATAAGGGGATAAGCAGAGTGAGGGGGGATGATAGAAGGGAGGGCATGGGGAGGAGAGTGCAATTTGAGGTCAACACTCATGGGGAGGGATAGGATCAAAAGAGAATAGAAGTAATGGGGGACAGGATAGGATGGAGGGAAATATAGTTAGTCCTATACAACACAACTATTATGGAAGTCATTTGCAAAACTACACAGATTTGGCCTATATTGAATTGCTTGCCTTCCAAAGGGAAGGGGTGGAGAGGGAGGGAGGAAAAGAAGTTGGAACTCAAAGTGTTAGGATCAACTGTAATGTTGTTACCACTAGGAAATAAGAAATACAGGTAAAGGGGTATAGAAAGCTATCTGGCCCTACAGGACAAAAGAGAAGACAGAGACAAGGGCAGAGAGGGATGATAGAAGAGAGAGCAGATTGGTCATAGGGGCAATTAGAATACTTGGCTTTTGGGGGGGAGGGGATAAAAGGGGAGAAAATTTGTAACCCAAAATTTTGTGAAAATGAATGTTAAAAGCTAAATAAAAAAATGTCAAGAGAAAAAAAAAAAAAAGAAGAAACATAGGATTAAACCAAACATATAGAAATCAAGGAAAAGAATGGAATGTCATTTGAAAAAGCAAAGGAAATTGAAATTTCAACCCAAATAATCTTCCTGTGATGATGGTACTAACCATAAAAGAAAATGAATACCAGAATTTCAAACATATAGACACAATTCAGACATACCTGAGGTGAAAAGCAAAAACAGAAGTAAAAGTGAAATAAAACAAAAACAAATTTTGATAGAACATTTGACTTATAAATGCAGACAAAATAAACATGAGAAGAGCAATAATTACTATTATTTACAGAATAAGCAAATAGTATTTCTAGACTATTGCTTTTTTTTGGAGGGGGAAAGGCAAGGCAATTGGAGTTAAGTGACTTGTTCAAAGTCACACAGCTAGTAAGTATGTCAAGTGTCTGAAGCTGGATTTGAACGCAGGTCTTCCTGACTCAAGGAGTGGTATTCTACTCACTGTGCCACCAAGCTGCCCCTACACTATTGTTCCACTATTGTTCAAAAGGGAGACAAATGAAATTTAAAAAGGACAGATCAAAGCATTAAAAAAAAACAACAACAACAAAAAAAAAAAAGGGAAATTTGATGGGAGAAAATAAATCTAATTGCTTAAAGGTATATTCAAATATTAAAATGTCAGGAGAGGTGGAGGAGGAACTGAATTAATAATCTGTTGACTAAATCCCATGCTCATTTACAAGCAAATCAATTTCTTTAGAACAGCAGGTAGGGAGTAGGAAGGAAATATCTAGAACTAAGTATAAAAAAATCAGAAGACAGAGGATGGCTATTATAAAATGCCTACCCACAAAAAGCCGAGGATGCATGTAGAAGAATAAATTTCTTCATTTAAAATAAAAGAATGAACATATGAGAGAAAGATTAACCATAAAATATTGTGATATTGAAAGGAAGAAGGCAGGTTTCACTTTGAAAGTGGAAATGTAAAAATGTTATCAAACACTGAAGACCAGGTACATCGATTGATGGCCAACTCAGACTCATTATGTTGCTTTTCCATGGCAATTATCATGTGATGATCCCATACTCCTGCTCCTACCATAAACCTACTACTCTAGCTGCTGCTCTGTGTCTGTGGACTTCTGATTAGTGAGAATTTACTATGTGTCAATTGACCTAAAATAACTATACTACTTATTTCCCAGAGGTCTTCATGAAATGCCATTGTGTCATACATTCTCCCATACTTCCACCTAAAGATATTGGAAATATAATAAAATCAACACTTTTTCTTCCTAGAAAAAGCACATCAGTCAATGTCTCTGTCTTCCCTTACCATCCCTGTGACTTCCCTATCTAAGATATGTCATCCATGATCCTCCACTATGGCTTATCTGTATTAGAATATAAGTTTAATGGAGTGAGGGAGTATCTTGATTTTTATGTTTGTATCTCCAATGTCTAGTCTCCTACAAGGTATATAATGCATGCGTAATAAATGCTTTTCTGTTCATTCTTTCCTAGGAATATCATTCTAGGAAGACATGGATAAAAGAGAAGAGCCTACACATAGAAAAATATTTATAAAATTTTCTGGTAAGAAATAACTAAAAAAATGAGTACTGGCAAATCTGGAAATGGCTAAAGAGCATGAGGTACATGAATTTCATGGAATATTAAATTATACTAAAAGAAAATCCATGAAGATAAATTCAGAAAAAAAATTAAAAGACATATGAAATTATGTAGAGTAAGCAGGATTTTGAAAGCCATAAATACAATATACAGCTAGGTGGTACAGTGCCAGGATGGAGTCAGGAAGACTCATCTTCCTAATGTTCAATCTGGCCTCAGATACTTATTAACTGTATGATCTAGAGTAAATCACTTAACACTATTTGCCTCAGTTTCCTCATCTATAAAATGAGCTAGAGAAGAAAATGTCAAACAACTCCAGTATCTTTGCCCAGAAAACCCAGAATGTGGTCACAAAGATTTGGATGTGACTGAAAGATGACTGAAAAAAATAGGTGACCATAATAGTAAAAAATGAATAGGAGAATTTTATATATATATATATATATACAGATAGATAGATATAGATATATAGCTAGATAGATATATATACATATATATTATAAAAATATAATGTTAAAATGCATCAATGAAACTTAAAACAAAAAATTATCATAGTGAATTTAAAAATGTAGTAAGAATTTGATTATAGTATGGATGGTATAAAAGGGAGTCAAAAGAAATGAGTCTAAGTGGGTTGATGGGCTAACTGTAAGAACGTAAATGTTTGACAATACTTTGCAGTTTGTTCTAAAGATAATATGGAGATCCTTGATAATAAGAAACAAAGAATGAAAGATTATACATTCTTGGATAGTAATGTGTTCTGGACAGGAGTGAGACCTGCTACCTCTCCCTGCACTTCTCCCTAAATGGATAATAGCAGTCCCTGAGAAGTTGGTTGTCTCCTCTATTTGCTATTAACTTGAGATCCTACTAACTGTGTTTCCTCCATTGTTATCTACTAGTAATGACTAGTGTCTTATTTCCATTTAACCTTACTTAATTTTAACAAAGGAATATTTATTTTAAAGACATAGGAATTATAGAAGTACATTCACCCCACTTGTCAAAATCTCACTTAAATTTCCTTAAATCTCCTCATCTCTAGGGTGAGTAGTCTAACTTTTCACACAGTTTCTACCTTACATGGTCCACTTAGTTTACAGTTAGCTTCACTATCACTGCTGAGGGAGTCTAATTCACATATACGATTGGGTTGAGTTCCAAAGGTCATTCCTTGATACTCAGGGAACTGATGAAGAGTTATCTGCAAAATTCAACATGAGGTGGGACTCCTAGATTTCCAGAAGACTGCTAATCTGACCGTTAAAATTCCTAAGATTGCAGCCTCCTTCACTCATAATGGAAAAGAAAAAAAAATACAGGAGAATAAAAAGAATCAAGATTAGCTTTCACAGAAAGCAGGTGAAGAGAAAAATAACCAAAATTTTGATCACTTTTAGTTTTTTAAGTTATTCTTAAACAAAAATGTCCCCTTCTTACTACATTTCAACCAAACCAGAACCAGTTACCATTTAGCTTTACAGGCATTCTTCAATGCCTTCTATAAGGTACTTCCATTACATGTCATCACAACTATCCTGGAAGCAGACTCTCAATATTCTTGCACATAAGAAAATGTCATCAGAGGCTTTTTATGTATGTGTCAATCATTGTCACATGTTATACTGTGATATCGCAGCTTCATTGGCCCCCTGAAAAAGAACGAAACATATTAAGCCTCTTTGCCATCTCAGAAAGAGGAATGAGCTTCCCAGTAGCCTAGTAAGGACAAATCAATAAGAAGGAGTTCAACTTAAATACTTAGCCTATATTTATAATTGAATAACAGCGTTTTGTTTTCTTTTTCTTCAGCCTCTTCAAGTAAATTAATATAATTTGACATATGTAAATGTATCTTTTGATAGGTGAGTGTCATTTTTAGAAGCCCACTACAATAAGATCTGTTTGGGGGGGGGGGAAGCCAACATGTTCAATATTTGAAACATATGGAATTCCTTAAGGTTGTGACTATGATCGTTTCTGGAGATTCCGGATATGTCAGGTTTATATATCTTTTCATGTCTGAGTATATCCTATGGAAATGAACACTAAATTTACTCAGATTACTCATTATTTTGACTGAGAAGGGGAAAATATTTAATGTTTTATGAATGAGGCATTTGAATATTTTCAAGCTCATTCTAGGGAAAAAAATAAAGTTGAATTTTCAAGGTTCCAACAAGATACAAAGTAGGTTGTAATACATTGCTTCTCATTATTCAGACTAATAATGACTTTAGTACCTTGTTGTTTCCCCATGGCACTGTTGTTTCACATAGAACTTGGGCACTGATGGATGCTGCACAGACAAATAAAATACGATATCTTCGTAAGAGGGCTTATTGAGATATTCATCAGGATCAAAATATTCTGAGAAACATTCAGGTACTGACTAAGAATTTGTGAAAAGAAATCTTAATTGAGGAGATGGCAATTCAGAGACACAAGCAAATGAAATCATTGTAAGTCATTTAGCTTTTGCCCTATAGGAAGAAAACAATTTAATGGGAAAGGAATTGCTGCTCCAGCTTATCTCAACTATCTATTAGAAATTCCACCTGTGCCTGAGTCAATGATAAGCTTCAGTAAGACCATGTTTTAAGAAATGCACACAGGTTATTATAGCTATCCAAAAATAATGATGAGCTAAAATATTTCTAATATTTCATGTTTTAAAGAAATTTTAACTTAAAGCAATTTAATACATATTTATTAAATACTTCCATGTACTGAGAAATGTGCTCCATAACAGAAATCCAAAGCTGGATAAGGCATAATCCCTTCAGTCAATCAGGGATCAGCCTGCTACAGTTGAAAGAATATGTAGCTTGGCATTTTTCTAGGCATTTCTCCTCTTATTCTAAAATCATATAGTTCAATGATTAGCCTCCAGTACTTTTACAGAGGCAAAGTAAGACTTCAAGTTTTTCCAACACCCTACATGAGATGGTCAACTCAGTATCATATCATAACAGATTTTAGGCTAGAATGGACCTAAAAAACTTATCTAGCCCTATTTTCTCATTTTGCAGATGAGGAAATGTAAGGGCTAGAATGATTTGCCCAGGGTCAAACAGAAAATAAGTGATAGGGTATGATTTGAACACAGGTCCCGTATATATGTCTCATAAAACTCAGCATTTTATATATATATACATATATATGTATATGTATATATTTATATGTGTATATATATATACATATATATATATATATATATATATATATATATATATATATATATATATATATATATATATATATGAAATTAATATCCAAACACACTTCTAGGTTACCTTATAACTCAGAATAATGAGACTGAATACTGATTGTATCAAGAGTCATACTACTTCTTTGTAGCTATGTAGATTACAAGTGAGTCTATCTATTAGAGAGATCCATATCAAAACAGCTCTGAGGTACCACATCACACCTATCTTATTGGCTAACTTGACAAAACAGGAAGATGATGAATGTTGAAGCATATGTGGGAGAGTTAGAACACCAATTCATTGTTGGTGGAGCTGTGAGCTGAATCAACCATTCTGGATAGCAATTTGGAACTATGCCCAAAGGGCTATAAAAATGTGCATGCCCTTTGACCCAACTATACCATATCTAGGGCTATATTCCAAAGAGATCATAAAAATAAGCAAAGGATCCACATGTACAAAAATATTTATAGAAGCTCTTTTTGTGGTGGCCAAGAACTGGAAACTGAGAGAATGCCCATCAATTGGGAAATGGCTGAACAAGTTGTGGTATATGAATGTAATGAAATGCTATTGTGCTATAAGAAATAATGCTCAGGAAGATTTCAGAAAAACCTGGAAAGACTTACATGAACTGATTCTGAGTGAAATGAGTGGTACCAGAAGAACATTATATACAGTAACAACCACAGTGTGCAAGGGCTTAGCAATAGATCTACACTCAGCAGTGCAAGAACCTAAAACATTTCCAAAGGACTCATGATGCAAAATGCCATCCACATTCAGAGAAAGAATTATGGAGTCTGAATGCATAATGAAGCAGACTATTTTCTCTTTTGCTATTTTTGTTTTGTTTTATTTTTCTCATGTCTTCTCCCATTCATTATAATTCTATGTAATATGACTAATTTGAACATGTGTGGAATTGGAATGTATGTGTGGAGCCCATATGAGATTGCATGCCATCTTGGGGAGGGAGTGGTGAGGAGGGGGAGAGGATTTAAAACTTATGGAAGTGAATGTTGAAACCTGAAAACAAATTTTAAAAATGTTAAAAATTATCATATTTCAGTATGTTCAAAATCTAAAAACCTGATCCTCATATATCTTCTTGGATATTCAAAATAAACTCTGAATTGTGTATAGTAAATTTCTCTTGAGAGAAATGTATTCCCATGACCACCTTCCCCCAAGAAAACAAGCAAAGAGTTACCTATCATTTAGCAAGAAAGAAGAATAGCTATTAGACAATTCTTGTACTCCACTGTATGTTAAGAGAATATAATGAAGATCTCCATGATATGTTAATGGGAGGAAAAGGACAAGACTCACCCAGGATGACCAGCACAGATAGACTGTAATTTGCAAAGATGGAAGGATTATCCACTAGCACTGATGAAATAATAGATTGATTGGAATTGGGGTATTACATTGTATTGAGATCTACAGCCACTTAAAACGCCGAAGTTTCATGATTATCCTGTTTCTAACCTCTTAATATGCAAAATTAAACCACTATTTTTAATGTTAGTAAGAATATTTGAAGTCTTAAAAACGGTCTAGCAGCTTGATTTATGTCTATAAAGAGCATGTGATACACAAGAGTGTCTCGTGTTTGGATGAACTTTTGAGAAGGGTATGAGTGACATAGAGACTATCTAGACACGAATTGCTCCTAAGATGTCTCTAGGCAAATTATTCCTCCCTTTTGGTGGTGTAATCAGTATGACTAGGTTTTCTGGTTCTCCGAAAATAGCTATTTTGTGAAAACAGAACACAATGAATAGTTTTACTTTAACTTACAGTCAGAAGTACTCTGACAATTCTTCTATTAGGCACACAAACATTAAATGTCACAGGTGGGTGAGTGCAACACAAGTTATGCACCTCTAAAGTATACCTTAGGAACGCTTACATAACATTCTCTCAAAAGCCTTGCAACCTTCAATTCCCAAATGTCGTTCTCTCCCACGCTCTCAAAATCTAATGCTGTAGTAATCTATTTCCTTAAATTAGTGTCCTGCCTCAAAGAACATCAAAGTGCTTCACAAGCATTTGTGAAACAATATATTGGGCAAGGTTGTGACTCGTTTTAGGGTGGTACAATGAGTCCAGCCAGAGTTGCTGCAAAACATCATATTCTGTCAGTTTCTGCTTAGGTGCTAAGCATTAGACGTAAGTACTGACTATGAAAGGCTGGAGTTTCTTTTCTTAAGAGATAATTTGTGGGGTGTGTGTGTGTGTCTGTGTGTGTGTGTGTGTGTGTGTGTGTGTGCTTTTTCTTATACTTTTCTTCCCTTAAATGAGGGAAGAAAAAAGTGATTATATATTTCTACGTGCATATTTGTATATTTGGCTATCTATCTGTCTATCTATCTATCTATCTATCTATCTATCTATCTATCTATCTATCTATCTATCTACCTACCTACTTATTTATCTATGTTTTATATGCCCTTTGTGCCCAGCAAAGTGTAGCTACTTAATAAAGACTTGTTGAAAGCTTGACCACAGAGGAGACAGAATTTTCTTCCCCTCAGCTCTCTTTCAGAGATGAGAAGTTCACCAGTGTGAAACATTGCATATATGGTCAGATTTTTTTTTAATATATTGATGAGTTTTGTTGGGTTTCCCCTTCTTCCACTTTTTCTATTTTTTAAGTCATTGTTATATGGGACGTTACTAGAGGGGAAGGGAGAGAGAAAAGTATGGAGAGAAAATGTAGGCAATACAAAAACAAAATATTAGAATAAAACTATTTTAAAAAGAAAACCCTTCATAAACCTCAACATTTTTTGAGTGGGATAGTATTGGGTTGAATTGAATATTTTAAAATCCTTAGTAATTGAGATTTCTTTATGAAGCTTATGATTCAACCAGAGTAACAGGAAGATAAATTTATGCATATATTAAGGCACTGACAAATACTATCTTGCTCTTGTTTTATTGCCTTTTAAGGGTATCCCTAGTAGGCTATTTGCCTATTCCTAATGAGCCTTTTCAGTTTTATGACCCTTATAACTCTGGACAGCTGGAGCCTTGCCCTTTAATGTGGATCTTACAAGTGTCAGTGCACTCTGGGAGGGAGGACAAGGGTAAGTATCTAAATCTTTAATAATCTTCTGAAAAGGATACATGCAAAATTAATCAGTAAAGTTCTATCTTTTATTTCAGAAAGATTTACAGTATTTGCATTAGAATTAGTCTCTTTTCTAAGATGTTACATTTGTCCTTGGCAGCTACTATGGGACTATTCATTCCTCCCAGGAAATGTTCAATTAGTTGGCAAACAGCATCCAAAGTTCAGTAGCTATTTGTATTAATGTGCTTTTGGTTTTGTTCACAAGAAAAAACAAGTAAGAGACCATGGGCCATTTTGCTGAGCCAGCAATGCTTTGGACCAAACTAACACTGAAAAAGTCTGGGGTCTGATCTATTCCAGGGAACCCTGTTACATAACAAAATGTTTGTATCCTTCCATCTCCTTGGAATTGACAATGATCAGCAAATGTGTGTAACACAGTTACTCTGATTAGAACTGAGGAAAAAAACATAGTATCATAGAGTTAGGGATCTCTCCAGAGGTCATCAAGATCAATCCTCTCATTTTAAGTAGTGTGAGAACTAGAGTGGCTAAATGACTTGTCCAAGGGAGGGCAGCTAGCAGGAATCTGAGGCAGATTTGAACCCAAGTACTGTTCACTAGGAGTCCAGTAATACACTATACCTTTATGGTAGAATACCTAGATCAGGGGTGGGGAACCTGCAGCCTTGAGGCTACATGTGGCCTTCTAGGTGCTCAAGTGCGGTTCTTTGACTAAATCCAAATTTTACAGAAGATAATTGCTTTATAGTAATAAAGCACAGACTTGACCATGTCACTTCTCTTCTCCAAAACCCTTTGTGGATCCCTATTCTATCACTAAAATAAAATATTTAGGGCACTGAAGCCAGACTTTTTTTTAGACTAATTTTTCATCATTCCCCTTCATGATTCCTAACTGCCAGTCAGGCTGACCTACTTGCTGTTCCCCAAATTCAGCATGCTATCTCCCATTTTTCCATAGACTATGTCACAAGTTTGTAATGTATGACTTCCTCAACTTCAAGTCTTATAATCCATGTAGTTTTGTTATTAGGTGTGTTGATAATGTAATTTTGCTTATTGTTAATGTAATTATGCTTTTTAATGCAAAGACTTTTCCCATCTATTAACAGGCCTATGTGGCCTGCCTAGGTCACATGGAAGTCTGAGTCAAATGGAGCCTGGGGTGAGAGGAGTTTTCTCAATGGGTGGAGCATGAAAGGTGTAAGAGGAAGAGGAGGAGCTAGAGCAGAGCTGAGAGGAAGTGGGTCAGAGTCTAGTCAGAACTAGGAAGGATACAGGCAAGCAGGCTGCTGGCTAGTGTGAGTGAAAGAGCTTGCTTGTGATTTTGTGTTTGGTTTAAGGGAGCTGGTTTGTGGGAAGCCTAGCAGGGGGAGGACTTGGGAACGGTGTTGTCCTCCACATTGTTTTTGTGTACAGATTTTTGTTGCTATGGTGGATATTCTGATTCTGTCTTCCACATGGACAGTCTGTTGTATTTCATGATTCAGAATTGTGCTGGGATATTTGTGGGTGCTGTGAATATCGTGTTCACACTACATTGGGTCATTTCAGTCATGTCCAACTCTTTGTAACTTCATTTCATGTTTTCTTACCAAAGAGACTAGAATGGTTTGCCATTTCATTCATGAGCCATTTGCTCATTTTTACAGATGAGAAAACTGAGGCAAGCAGATTTAAGTGATTTGCCTAAGATCACACAAGTTATTAAATATCTGAGACCAGATTCAAACTTGGGAAGATGAGTTTTCCTGACTATCCACTGTACCACCTAGCTACATTTAAAGCTCAGCTCAGGTAATACTCCCCTCCCAAGAGAATTTTCTTCCAGATTCCCTTCATAATTAATGCTATCTCCCACTTCAGTTTATCCCATTTTGTGCTTCCTTATCTTTGCAAAGGTTCTATCCTTTTAATAGACCATATGCTTACTGAGGGCAGGGAGAATGTTCACATTTGTCTTTATATTACCAGCACCTAGTATGTTTTGTGTGTGTGTGTGCATGCATATACTATTTCTTTTGTGTGAGGTACTCTTTCCCCAACATGTTTTGTACATATATGTATACATATCAATGCAATTAGGTGCCTCTTTTGTAACTTACAGTCTTAGACAGTTGCCTTTGGTAGAGAGAGATTAAAGAACTTGCTGATGGTCACATCACACTAGGACATGCACCCAGATCTTCCTGACTTCAAGCCCAGTCCTTCATTATGTAATGTTGCTCCTCATCTTGTCCTCACCACATGTTTTTGTGAATAAATGGATAAATGAATGCAATGGCACAAGAGAATAGGGTGGTCAGAAGTAACACTTGAAACACTCAACTTCTAGGAATGTCTCATAGATATAAAATAATGGTGAAGGAGAACAACACTTGAAAATGATGCGCAGCAGGCTGGAGATGAAGTGGCTTTGGGGGTTATAGGCTTGGTCTGGAGGGAAGCTAATCTGCCATTATCCCTCTAACACAGGGTGATGCATTAGATAGAACACTGGACCTGAAGTCAGGAAGACTTGAGTTCAAATCCTGCTTCAGATAATTACTAGCTGTGTGACCCTGGACAAGACTGAAATAACACCTGTCTCAATTTTTTCAACTATAAAATGAGATTTATAATAAACTCTGTCTCATAGGGTTATTGTAAGAATGAAAGGAGATGTGCCTAGCTGCCATATAGGATGTTCTCAATAAATGTTGTGTGGGCTATGTGTAAATATGATAAAATCTCTTCAAATTGGTTCATTAATATTAATGTCATATAATGTTGGGTAATATCTCTTTAGTAAGCTATCTCTGGGAAACAAAGTTTTATAGGTTTAACTGTTCTTTTTTTCTTTTCCTCTTCACTCTCAATTAAAACATATGGAGAAAGAAGAAATAAATCATTTGAAAATGGAAATGAAAGTCCAAAATTACCATGCGGTACAGATGTATACAATGTTGTATTCTTGGAATGCAAAGAGATCTTCAAAGTCATTAGTCTAGTTCATCTTCATACCTCTGTAAAGGATTGTCTTCTACAATAATGTATAATGATTTTTTTTCGTAAAATCAATTAGCTAAAAAAAAGAAGGGCCAGAATTTACCTATCCAAAAAAATCTTATCTCCTTCATTTATCAGAGCCAGTGGAATACTCATTTGAATATCCTCATTGCTGTCAAATCTTCATATTTCAGGGTAGTATTAACTCTGGATAAAGGCCAAATATTGCTCTGAGCCAAGTCTGGAAAATAAAATGGGTTATCAACCTTGATTAGACCATTTAAGATCCTCCAAAAAGGTCTAATATAATAATAAAACCAATTTTCTTGTCTGACAGCTTTTGAGGGCAATTATACAAAAGAATATGAAAAAAAAATGTTTGGAGTTATGTAAGGTCCCTAGTATAAAAGTATAGGCTCCTGAGATGACTTCTTTGAAGGGTTATTATTGTTTGCTCTCTGATTCGGAGGACCAATGACATCACAGGGTGATGTCTTGACTTGCTTATGAACTGTATTTAAGTGAGGCAGTTGTACAAAGTTGTCAGCCTCACTCTCTCTTCCAGAGCCATCAAAGTCCAGTGGCAAGGCAAAAGTCAAGATAGCTAGCAATGACCTTGAATGGAGTGGATGATCTTGGCATCTTCAATGTCTGACCAAACTCTAAGATCTCCGTAGTACTTGGTTAAGTTGCCTTTGTGACCCTCAGAAATTTGTTCTCATTTGTGCACTCCACCAAGGGAAGTTTCCATACGCATAGCATAAACATATACCTTTTGCCTGGTTACCCTTTGCCTTGTTTAGCCTCATCTGCTGAGCCAGTTTTATCTGGGTGTGGCCAATGAGTTTCTTGCAGCCACAGGTGAGAGTTGGGTTAAAGATGGACACTAATGGTGGGTAAACAGCCCCCAAAAATGCTCAGAAGCCCTCATACAAGTGATGCCAGTCTTTTCTAAATACCCCATGCACTTTGAAGGATAATGGTGACTTAAACATCGAAATTCTAATATATGTACTGAGAAATTAGTATATTTCTATAGTACTTGAGATGTAGAAAGAGGGAAGTGACATATGCATTGTTACCTCACTTTAGTAGATTTGAAAACTGAGACTCAAGTATTCAAATAAATTCTTCTCATTTCTAAACTAGAATGTCAACGGCTTTTCCAAACCTTTTCATTCTTTTTCAAACCTCCTATGTCTGTTCCCCCAAAAAAGTTTCAGATGAGAACTTTGATTCATAATCTGCAGAAAAAAAAATTGAGGCCATCCACAATGAGCTTCCTCTTGTGCCTTTTTCTTCATCCTTTATCACTCCGACACTTTTTAGAACCCTCTTCTCCTTCACTATATGTCACAAGATGAAGTGGCCTTACTCTTTCCAAAGTCAATTCATCTCTACTTGTCAAGTGATGTTATTCTATCCTGCCTCTTCCAATAGAATGCTTGGCGTCCCCTCTCTTTACCTTATTTTCAATCTCTCCCGCTCCACTGGTTCATTTCTTACTGTCTACAAACATGTTCATGTCTTGCCTATCCTGAAAAAAAAGTCTTCACGTGATCCTTTCATTCTCAGCATATATCACTGTATAGCTCTTCTGAGCTTTGTAACTAAACTTCTCAAAGAGACCATCTGCAATAGGTGCTTCCACTTTCTCTCCTCTCACTCTTTAAATCCTTATGTTTTGGCTTCTGATTATCATTCTAATGAAATTTCTCTGTCTGTAGTTACTAAAGATTCCTTAGGAGTCAAATTCCATGCCTTTATCTCAATCCTAACTATCCTTGACTTCAGTAAAGGGAGTTAAAAATCTTCCCTGCCCATTGATAGGATTTAAGTGGGGCCATTAAGGGAGACTTGATTAGGAGAGGCTGGTTTCCTATGAAGGCCAACTTCTCTAGCTGATTGCTAATAAGGCTTTGGATCACCCATGGTCCTGCTGTCACGCTCTGAAAAAAGTATATATCCTCTGAGGTGGTTTTCTTTGGGGCTTAGTTTTTGGAAGAAGGTTTGTGTGCCAGAGTCTTAAGTTTTAAGAAGCCCCCTGGCTTTGGAAACTCAGATGTTGGTGCTTCTCTCTCTGGCACTGATGTAAGCATTGCCTATAGTCAGACAGTTGGAAGCCCTGTCTGTTGTTCCTGTTTGTATTCTCTCTATTGTTATATGTAATTAAAGTAATTTTGTTTACTCCTTTTAAAGTTTCTTTCCTTTCAGAAAAGTAGATCTAAGAATCTGTGTAGCAGGACCTCCTGGGTGCCTGGGTCCTTGCTGCATCTCTGCATCCTTTGACACTGTTGAGCACTCTCCTCCCATCAAGGACATTCTCTTCTTTCTAGGTTTTCAGGATGTCACTTTCCTCTGCTTCCCCTTCTATCTGATATTTACTTCTGTCTCTTTCATTGGTTCCTTTTCTAAAACATGCCCTCTAATCTCAAATGTCCCTCAGGTTTTGTCCTGGAACTTCTTTTCTCCCCCATATGATTTCTATGGGTGATCTCAATAGCTCCTACAGTTTGAATTACCATCTCTATGCTGATAATTCATAAATCTGCCTATGCTACCCCAATTTCTCTGCTGACTTCCAATCTTATATCTCCAAGTGCTTTTCATTCATCTTGAATAGAAAGTCTAGTAGGCTTCTTAAATTCTCTATGTGTAAAGGAAAATTTATTATTTTCTCCCTAAAGCCTCCCCCACTCCTACTTTTCCTCTTACTCAGAAGCCAACACCTTCTTCCCAGTTTCTCAGGTTCACATCCCAGAAGGCATCCTGGATTCATCACTATTCATTTTCCAATATACAACTTATTGTCAAGGTTTGTCTATTTCACCTTTATAATATCTCTCTGACTCACCCCTTCTCTCCTCTGACACAAATTTTATTCTAGAGCAGGCTCATCACGCATCATACCTAGATTATGACAAAAGCCTCTTGGTGGGTTGGTCTGCCTCAAGTCTTTCTCCACTCGAATCCATCCTCCATTTAGCCACTAAAGTGATTTTCTGAAACAGTAGGTTAAATCATGTCATTGCCTCTACTCAGTAAACTTGAGTGGTTTCATATTGCTGTGAGAATAAAACACAAAATGAGCCGCTCTTCACCTAGCCCCTTCCTACCTTTCTTACCTTCTTACTCTTTATTCCCCAACACATACTCTTCCAAAATTAACACTGGCTTTCTGCCTATTACACCAAACAACATATTCCAGTTTGTGGTCCAGGCATTTTTTCAGGGTTTTCCCCTATGCCTGGAATATTCTGACTCTCTCTCAACTACTGATCACCTTGGTTTCCCTTAAGTATGAACTAAAATCTCACTTTCTACAGGATGCTTTCCTCAACCTCTCTTAATTCCAGTGTCTTTCCTCCATTAATCATTTCCTATTTATCCTGTATGTATATAGCTTGCTTTGAATATATTTATTTGAATATTGTGATCCCCATTAGATTTTAAGTTCCTTTAGGTCAGAGACCATTTTTGCCTCTTTTTGTATCACTAGGACTTAACCTACTGTGCTTGCCACATAGTAGGCATTTAATAAATATTGACTGATTTTACCCAAGAGGCAAAGGGAAGTCACTGGAACTGGATGAGTTAAAAAATCACACTGTTGCATATGTGCTTAAGGAAAATTATTTTTTCCTATGTAGGATAGACTGGGGCTTCAAACTCAGGTTCTCTGATTTTAGATTCAGTAGTCTCACCCTATATTTTCTTTACTATGTTTATTATTAATATTTATTATTACTATTACTATTTATATATATTTATTACAAATATTTCTCAAAAATATGGAAGAATGTTTCTTTCAGATACAAAATGATACCATAAAGTCATTTGTACATATAAATCATTTTTTAGACATATACTTTGACCTGATTTCTCTGGAAACACCTGCATTTAAGGGAGTGATTTAATAATAATAGCACTTCCTGCCTATGGTTGTTAGAGGGATAAAATGAGAAAATATTTGTGAAATGCTTCACAAATCTTAATGGTCTATAGAAATGTTAATTACATATTTGCTTATATTTTCTAAAATTTATAGCACTAGGCACTGAAAAAGATTTTTTAAAGGTAACTAAAGCATGGTTCTTTACTTCATGGTGTTTAAAATCTATTAAGTGTGATGTATTATTATTTGGCTGTATGATTTTTGTTTCTATACATGCCCCCCTCCCCATTTTTCCTTAGTTATTAGATTCTTTTAGGATAAATTCTTGATTATAATGTATTGCATTAGTGACTCATAATTGAGTTTTCACACTTAACTTTATGTATTTAAGGTCTAGAGGATACCACTTTCTAGAAAATGTGTGTGCGTGTTTTTCCAAGCTGACACATACTTGGGGAAAAATGAAAGCCCCAACTAGTAATTTGCCCTGAAAGGATTATACGTCTTTGTGAGTCATGGACTGCATGTGGTCCAGGGTGTGGGTGGAAGCTTCCATGCCAAACAATTCTAATGATAACTCATCAGGCAGGACAGCAAGTACAATAATCTTGTGCTACTATAGATTCAAAGCTACTGTGAAACTCCTGGTAGGAGGTAAAAAAGAAATATGAAGTGGGAGGAATTTAGCAACCTTATATTAACTTCACCATTTAACGTTGCATATTTAACAATGAAAATTGGTAGTGAGCACATATGAAAATGTTTTTAAAAGGATAGAATGCATTTATTTTGGAAGACAGAATTTAGCCATTTTCACATTTTCACCTAAGTAAAAGGATGCTTTGTAGATGTTTCTATCCATTATTAAGTTCCTTACAGTTCCTCATTTTTCCCATTTATATGTCTGTTTCTTATAGGAATTGTCAAGCCAAGAAAGAATCTATTATTTACTTTGGAGAGAGAATCAAAACCACTAGATAGCACAACTACTTTGTGAGGTAAACTTAGGAAGGGTTTAAATCAGATGAATGTCTGGGATATTGTAACAGGCAATTACAGTTTGTACTAGAGTCCATCATCTCTGATGTCAATTCTGGTTATGATAAGGGCATGGACAATTTTAATGATCAGCGTTAAACACTATAGTCAGTAGTATGAGGCTAAATGTTTAACAAATAACTCCCCAGAGGAGAAAATATTTTAATGACACACTTCTAAATTTAATCTGCAGTATTAACATTTTCTCTCTCATGTTCATAGGTCTAGACAATCAACAAAACAATGGATCAGGGCTGGATATTAACTGATTTCTTAGGTGCAAATGTTCCAAATGAAAATTTAAGCATCATCTCTCTTGAATTGAGATAAGCCAATTCCAGACCACCCCGTCTATAACTGAATATATTATTGAAGAAAAAATAATTACAAAGTTGCCTAATGTTAGATTTTCCAGAACTGTTTTACCTGATAAAGTTTAGGAAAAGTTCAATATTGATCATATGGAAATTTCAGAAGCAGTGTCTTCTGGGAGAGCCTTGATGACCAGGACAACAGATTTGGCAAAACCATGCTGAAGAGAGAAGTGCCAGCCTCCTCCTTTTCCTCCTCTCTTTCCTTTCCCTCCTCTTCTTCCTCTCCCTCCTCTCCCTCTTCTTTCCATTCTCTCTACTTTTACTCATGATCCTCCTACTCCTTCATCTATTTTTATTCTTCTTTCACTCCTCTTCCTCCTCCTCTTCTCCTTCCCCCTCCTCTGCTTGCTTCTCCTTCCTTTCTTCTTTTTTCTCCTCTAGCTCCCTTCCTTCTCTCCCTAGGCTGTAATATTTTCCATATCAAGCACAGATTGAATTCAAGTCAATTCCAACAGTTTGTGAAGATCCTTTGACCGCATTTGGAGTCATAGGACCTGGGTTAAAATCTCACTTGCTATATATATATATATATATATTTTGACCAGAACACTTTAACTCTCTAGATCTCATTTTCCTCATTTGTAAAATGGCAATTATAGTCCCTACCTCACAGAGTGGTGCTGGATGAGGATTAAAGAAGGTAATATGTTGAAAGCGTTTGACAAGTCATGAAGTACTTTATGAATATAACTTATGACTGTCATGACAATGCTGTCCTGACCTATGATTTTCTTGATATAGACAACAACTGTCCTTGATGCATTTTGAATCTGATATGTAACTTAGCAATTTTAGAGTTGTCTGAGATATTAAGAGGTTAAATGACTTTCCCTAAGGAAAGGGAAGGAACCAAACATTTATTAAGTTCCTACTCTGTGCCAGGTACTGTGCTAAGCATTTTACAGATATCTCATTTGATCCTTGCAAAAACCCTGGAAGAATAATCATTAAGGACATAATATTCAAGATAAAGTTCACATTCCAGGATGATGAATGCTGACATGGATGCTGTTAAGCCTGAGAATCATGTGGAATTGAAATAGCAAACACAATTTATTAATCAGGTTGTTAAAACTATAGCACATATTTGAAGATCATTCTGCACAAGTTAGTACAGTCATGAAAGACTGTCTGAAACTGAAATCAGAAAACCAAGTTCTTGGACAGTCTGTAGAAAATCTTATATCTCTTTCTAGTGTTCTCCAGACAATTGACACACAGAAAAAGCAAAACGAAGTAGATTTGGACGCTGTTTTACTTGGCAATGGTGCTGGGCTTGCTTTTTTTTTTTGTTGTTTTCAATATGCATAGGCTCTCTACAAGTTCAAAAAAGGGAATTTACAGCTCTTTTGAATGCTTTTAAAGATATAGCAGAAACAGACAGAGTTAAGAGAATTAACATCACTGGAGGTACCAATATGCTTGTGTATATATTGGACTTTGAAACTATGCAAATATATTCATGAATTTACATTTTTTCATATATTCATTAAGGAAACTTGAAAATGGATGTTTTGTCAGTATTGGATTTAATTTGCAGGGTTAAGTAAATGGCTGACTCATTACAAAAGCACTTAAAGCTGGAAGTTAACAAAAATAACTTCTATTTTGTGTAAAAGTGACTAAAATCATATTCTAAAATGTAGAGCTTTATCTAACTTAGCAACCACAGTATGTCTATTTCCATTGTATTCCTTGGTTTTCATCATCACTTACCATAATTTTTTCACTTGTTTATAATCCACTTTTAAATATGAAAAACAAAATTTAGCTGTTGAAGCTCAAAGAAAATAAAAAGCTTTTCTCAATTGGTACATATCCTAAGTTACAATTTGATGTGTTATATCTGTTTGCTTTCCCCTAACAAACTAAAGAAAATAGACAAATGGTATACAAAAAAATAATAGTACTCTTTGGAGCCTTCACTTTCTATGAAAAAAAATAATATATTTTAAGAATAGGAATATGTTTTGTAAATATAATTCCAAATTACATCTCGAAATATATAAGAGCAATTATAATCAAATTGACTCCAAATTCATCTCAATCCCTGGCTAACATTCAGTCTCTTTGATCCATGTTCAGATTGAGTTGTCATTTGGAAGGAAAAAAAAAAGATTTGGTAGGTTTTCTAAGTGTTTGAATGTCAATCTTCCTGGTTTCCAGTCTCCAGAAAGAGTTGTTGTTTCGTTTCTGTCATAGCTAACTTTTTGTGATCCCATATTTGTGGGGTTTTGTGTTTTTGGCAAAGATACTAGAGTGGTTTGTCATCTTCTACTCCAGCTCATTTTACAAAAGAGGAACTGTGGCAAACAGAATCAAGTGACTTACCCAGAGTGACACAGCTACTGTGTCTGAAGCCAGATTTGAATTCATGAAGATGAATTCCAAGCCCAGTGCTTGATCCACTATGCCATCCAGCAAAACTTTTCTAGTATGAGTAACATTTGTAATAAAAAACAAAGTTAAAATTAAAAGAAAAAAAAACCAATTTCTAGAGCTTATCTGTATTACAAGCTTAAAATGACAGATTTCTGCTTATAGCACAAGTTAAACAGCTCTATCAGTTTTTGAACTTCCACCTCCAAACCCAAAGATTTGGATTTTATATATACTTTTGTAAATAGATATACAAAAATATGCACATCTACATTCTGTAAATATATATATAATGTAAATGTATAATATACATTTTAGATATGTAATATATATGCTATAATATACATTTATTGCATATATATTTTATTTACAGAATATATACATGTATATCTATATCTCTATCTTTATTTCAGTATGGATTGCACATAGCATGGAGATCTGAATTTCTGCTGAGAATTGAATGTAAAATTTTTTTAGTTATAGCAATGAGGGAAAGATTCCTTATTGGCAAGCAATATGGCTTTATTAGACTAGAGCCATTTTTAATCAAAGAGTGCTCTTCTATTTGTTTTTCTTTTTATTGATAAAAAATTATGAAAAGTGATTTTAGTTATGTGTGCATGTGTTGTATGTATGCAACTTACTGCTATATTTAACCAGAAAAATATGTATGCCAGGAAGACTTGCACTTGTTTACTGACTGCCTGATTGTATAGAGATATTACATTAAAATATTTAGATGAAAACAAAACTGAGAACAGTTTTCCACTATTTGTACATTTTTCATGGATTTTAATTTCATTCTTTTGATTGAAAAATACATTGAGAGGGGAATTTTGGGAAAAGAGAGTTGGTCAACATGATAAGGTACACAGAAGAGGTTTTATAATAATGAGTAGGCAGGAAAAGTGATTATTTGACACAGAAATAGCTGGAAATTCAAAAGAGAATTTAATAACACTGTGCATTATGTTAGCACATCTTTTTTATCGGTTATTTAATTTAACCTAATTTTGTCATCCCTAACTAAAAGTTCTGTGTTTCTCCAATGTGTTAAGCTACCACTGTTTCCAAAACGTGACATGATTTATGTGTGATGGTATGATTTGTCTGGAAGTTATCTTGTTTTCACACATCCAAATCCCTTGTAGAAGTCACAAATAAGTCATACGAGTCTGATAATTTTTATATTATATTTTATATTTATTTAAAATTTATATTTACTATATATTGAAAGGTCATAACTTAAACAAAGATAATTCAAAATAATTATTAGCAAATACAGGTTTGGATGGTAGAGAGCCATAGCAAACTCTTGGGGGTTGGAATAATTTCTTTGTAGGAAAGAGTACTTGAATTGAGCCTGGCATGAAACTAGGGGTCTCTCAAAAAAAGATCAAGAAAGGAGTACATTCTAGGAAAAAGGTATGGGATGGGGAAGAACATTTGCATGGGTATTATGAGGGTAAATGTGATGCCATATACACTGAAAGGTAAATAGAATGGGATAGAAACTATGGTCAATGAAGGCATTCAGTCTGGGAAGACAGATGGGAAACATATTGAAAAGGATTTTCACTGTCTTCTGAGTTTCATCCTTATTATTAGCACTGGCACTGCAGGTAGGTAGATGGATTTGGTTATAGAAAAAGCTTTGGAGTTGAAGCAAAGTTTACCATGTAGGCTGGAAGACAATCAGGGGAATGGAGAAGTTTTGGGAAAATTCTTTAAATTATTGCTCAAAGTGTCACTAGACTTCAGGAGGCAAGATGCCAATCCAGAGTCAACATGCATAGCTTAGTACCAATGTCAGAAAAAGACAATGGGCTGAAATCAAGTAGGCAAGCAGAATTCTAGGTACATGATTGCATGACAAAAGGGACAAACCCTCCTCTCAAATTTTATCTCTTTCAAAAGTTAGCACATTAGGGAAAATATTATTAATGAGGCTGAAAAACTAGGTTGGAGGCAGATTATGGTGGGCTTAAAATTTCAAAGTAAAGACTTTGTACTTTAATTAGTAGACAGTAGGAAGTTACTGAAAGTTTTAGATGTGACAATAAGGGAAATTCTTTAGGAAGAATACTCATACATAAGGGAAAAGGAACAATTAGAAAGCAAATAAACTAAATTCAGGTTGACACATCATGAAGATATTAATCTATTGTGAGAGAAGTTGGGGTCCTGAAGTATGGCAGTTTTAGCAATAGTGAAAGTGAAGAATGATACTTGAGACATATTGTGGAGCTAGAATTGAAAGGACATGGTAAGTGATCATGAATAACAAGGACATTAGTATCTAACATTTATAGAATGATTTCAGTTTTCAAAATGTTTTTTTTATGTTATTTGATCCTCACAACAACCAAGTGTGTGCTATTATTGTTCTCAAATTACAGATAAGATAAACTAATAAGTATTTAATGCAGGATTCGAATTCAGATCTTTTAAATTGCTAATCTAGAGGTCTATGCACAGTGAAAAAAAATAATAATTCAAAACTTTAAGCCAAGATGGTAGGGAGGCAGAGGAAGGACAATTTGGGGGATGAAAATGCGTTTTGGACCTAATGAGCTTCAGGTAGCAAGTAGATTCTGGTGAAGATCTTCAGAAGACGATTGGGAATATAGACTTGGAATTTTATGGAGTAGAAGTGTCAAATTTACAGACCCATTGAGGCCTTCTGAGTGCTGCCCAAACTTTACTAAGAGGTAATTGGGAAATGTCTAACAAAATAAATTTTTAAAAAATACACCATGGGTGTTTATTTTTGGTTTTCTAAGTTACTATGTGACCTGCAGGTATGTATTTCTATTTGAATTTGACATCCCTGCTGTAAAGAATGAGAAATAAATCTGAATTTTATTTGCAGAAACGTTATATTTTAAGCAATGGTAGCAGACAAGAAAAAGTAAAGTAATAAAGACATGGAGGGAGCACCAGGAGTGTAAGGAGGATGAGGAGCCAACAAAGGTGAAAAGCACTCAGAGAGGGAGAAGTGAATCCTCCTACCTGCAGTGTCTCAGAATTCAAGATATGATAAGGTAAGAGGAAATGCTTCAGCAGTGTTAAATGTTAAGAGAAATCAGGGAGCATAAGCACTTTAAATCGGCTTTAGCAATAAGACAATATAGTGATTTTGGAAAGCACAGCTTTAGTATGTTAGTTGGTATGGAAATCAGTTCCATAGGCTTAAGGAGAGAGTACTTAGTGGAGGAAGTAGAAGATGTAAGCAATAACTCCTTATTCTAGAAATTTGTCAGTTAAAGGAAGGAGAGAGATAGAACAATAACTATACCTCGAGGTATTTTTTTTATTTGCTGCACAATTTTTACTACTCCAGTTATGTTGTAAAAATCTTACTTTTTCTGTTTTCCCAATGTAACACTTTTATTCTCTTACTTCTACCCATCTTCCCTGTTTAATTTCTTGACTATTCTCTTGACTTAGCCACATTTTGATTTTTTTGTATTATTTAAATTATTCTGACTTTTAGTAGTCTTAGTTTTGAGAAGGAAAAATTGATTTTCCATTACCTGATAGGAGATGTCTCCCTTGATATTTCAGTTAACTCTATTCTTGTTACAGGTCAAACCAGAGTGATTAAGTCACCAAAAAGAAAAAAAAATCAAATGATCTCACTTTATAACTGATTAAAAAGCCATGAAACTTCATATAATCTGAAACAATAATCCAAATATATCAATGACTAAGAAAATTTAAAGGGCTTTTGAGATATCTCAATAGAGATAAAAGTTCAAACTTAAAAAAAAATTCTCTCAGCCTTGTAATTCCTGATGTTGAGGGATATTGAAAGGATTGGTTCTTCACAAGACTAGTCCATTGCCAGAGCATTTGTCATTATTTCAGTGACATGATTGCAATTTTCTTTTTTTTTACACTTATTAACATATTTATTTTTTATATATTTTATATTTATATATATTTATATTTTTATATTTATCATGAAATCACATTAATGTTAAAATTACTAAGTAATACAAGTTTTAGTGTATTTTTCAGGTGTTCTTGCTGTTTGCATGTAGTTAATGGGACACATTACACTTCTTGTCAAGAGTTTATTGTATTGAACTCATCTTAGAAATCAATTTCTTTTTCTTTAATGATTATTTATTTTTAGTTTTCAACATTCATTCCACAAAATTTTGAGTTCCAAATTTTCTCCCCATCTCTCCCCTCTCCCCACTGCATAAATACCTTGCATTCCAATTACCCCTTCCCTCAATATGCCCTCCCTTCTATCACACCACTCCCTTCCCTTTTCCCCACGTTCTCCCTTTTCTTTTAGGGCAAGATTGATATCTCTGCCCCATTCCCTGCATTTCCTATTTCCCAGTTGTATGCAAAAACAGTTCTCAACATTCGTTCCTAAAACTTTGAGTTCCATCTTATCTCCATACCCTCCCCCCATTCATCCCCACAGAGAAGGCAAGCAATTCAACATAGGCTATACATGTATAGTTTTGCAAGACTTCCGTAATAGTCATGTTGTGTAAAACTAACTATGTTTCCCTCCATCCTAACCTGCCCCCCCATTTATTCTATTCTCTTTTTTTGACCTTGTCCCTCCCCAAAAGTGTTTACTTCTAATTACTCCCTCCTATCATTCCCCTACTCCACTTGTCCTCTTCTCCCCTACTTTCCTGTAGTGTAAGATAAATTTTCATACCAAATTGAGTGAACATGTTATTCCCTCCTTAAGTCAAATGTGAAGAGAGTAAGCTTCATTATTTCTCATTCATCTCCTCCCTTTTCTCCTCCATTAAAAAACTTTTTCTTGCCTCTTTTTTAAAAGATAATTTGCCCCATTCCATTTCTCCCTTTCTCCTCCCAATATATTCTTCTCTCATCCCTTAATTTTATTTTTAGATATCATCCCTTCTTTTTCACCTCACCCTGTGCTGTCTATGTGTGTGTGTGTGTGTGTGTGTGTGTGTTTGTGTGTGTGTGTGTGTGTGTGTATGTATAATCTCTCCAGCTACCCAAATATTGAGAAATGTCTCAAGGATTGCAAATGTTATTTTTCCATGTAGGAATCTAAACAGTTAAACTTTAGAAAGTCCCTTATGATTTTAATTTCCTGTTTCCCTTTTCATGCTTCTCTTGATTCCTGTGTTTGAAAGTCAACTTTTCTATTCAGTTCTGGTTTTTTCATCAAGAATGCTTGAAAGTCCTCTATTTCATTGAATGACCATTTTTTCCCCTGAAGTATTATACTCAACTTTGCTGGGTAGGTGATTCTTGGTTTTCATCCTAGTTCCTTTCACTTCTGGAATATCATATTCCAAGCCCTTGAATTCCTTGATGTAAAAGCTGACAGATCTTGCATTACCCTGATTATATTTCCACAATACTTGAATTGTTTCTTAGAACTGTTTGCGATATTTTCTCCTTGAACTGAGAACTCTGGAATTTGCCTACAATATTCCTAGGAATATTTCTCTTTTTGGGTCTCTTTCAGGAGGTGATCGGTGGATTCTTTCAATATTTATTTTGTCTTCTGGTTCTAGAATATCAGGGCAGTTTTCCTTGATCATTTCATGAAAGATGATGTCTAGGCTTTTTTTTTTTTTTTTGATCATGGCTTTCAAGTAGTCCCATAATTTTTAAATTGTCTCTTCTGGATTTATTTTCCAGGTCAGTTATTTTTCCAATGAAATATTTCACATTATCTTCTATTTTTTCATTCTTTTGGTTTTGTTTTATAATTTCTTGGTTTCTCATAAAGTCATTAGCTTCCATCTGCTCCATTCTAATTTTTACAGAACTATTTTCTTCAGTGAGCTTTTGAACCTCCTTTTCCATTTGACTAATTCTGTTTTTAAAGCATTCTTCTCCTCATTGGCTTTTTGGATATCTTTTGCCAATTGAGTTAGCCTATTTTTAAAGGTGTTATTTTCTTCAGCACTTTTTTGGTTCTCCTTAAGCAAGCTGTTGACTCCCTTTTCAAGCTCTTCCATGGCCTAAGACCATTGTATATTTATTTTGAAGGTACTGGATGCAGAAGCCTTGACTTCCTCTGACAGTATGGATTATTTTTCTTCATCTGAAAGGATGGAAGAAAGTAACTGTTTGCCAAGAAAGTAATCTTCTATAATCTTAATTTTTTTTCCCCTTTTTGGGCATTTTCCCAGCCAGTTACTTCACTTTTGAGTTCTTTGTCAAGAGGAAGGTATACTCTGGGGACCTGAAATTTCTCAGTTCCTCCAAAGTGGCACAATCAAGGGAGAGGTATTTACTCCCCAGCAGGGTTCATGGCTGAGATTCAGATCAGCTCCTCAATTCCCCCAGGGGCTTTAGGTGGAAGGCAGAGCTGCCACTCAGGGCTGAGAGCCAGGTTGGTGGCTCAATTTCCCCAGCTACTTTAGGCCAAGCCTCCACAAATGGAAGCTGCTGCTGCTGTTGCTACTGCTGCTGCCGCCACCTGGGGCCTGGAGCTAGGGGAGGACCCTGCTCCCTTGTCCCCAGGGTGAAAAAGCTCTCTCAATGATTTTTGAAGCTGCCTTTGGCTTGTGGGCCAAGGGATCTGAGAACTGCTGGGGCTGCTGGGAATTCCACCCCTACTCTTCTCAGCACCCTGCAAACAAGGCTAGGCTTCATTCTGCTCCCTGTATGATAGACCCCTCCTGTAGACCCTCTAGGCTTCCCTGGGCTGGAAATCTCCCCCACTCTGTCATTCTGTGGTTTCTACTGCTCTGTAACTTGTTGAGTCATTTTTTACAGGTTATTTTTATGGGCTGTGGAGGAAAGGCTAGAGTATGTGCATCTTTCTACTCTGCCATCTTGGCCCCATCCCCTCCATGATTACAAATTTTCAAAGAAACAATTTCATTTATTTGATTCCTTTATCACATTTCAAGAAGAATAGATTCAGCTACACATAGATACCTTTCTTATACTCAAATAGAGCGATGATGACAAATGGATTGAGGGCCAGTTAGGAAGACTTGTGTTCTAGTCCTGCCTCTAACAAATCACTAAATATCCTAGTTAAATAAAATAATCCTTTAAAAATGTATGTTACAGATTAGGACCAGTATCTTTGTGGAAGCAGTTTCTATACCTGAAAATTCACAAAAATGGATGAAATCAGACTCTTAAACACTCCCCCCTCCTCCTGCCTACCACCACCACCACCACCACCATCAGCTGCAACTGAATAGCACTGTTAGTTGTCAATGTTTTAATATGACAAAGCCCTTCATCACAAAGAATTTATCTTTTAGTAGGTCAATGTAATATATAAATAAAGAAGTCAGCATCCATTTTATTTCCTCATTTTTAAGTTTTTTTATTTCTTTTATTATCATTTAACCTTTTCCCAATTACACATAGAAAATCAATGTTTAGCATTATTTATCTTGAAATTCTGAGTTCCAAATTCCCTCTCTTCTCCCTGAAACAATAAGAAATTTGATATGGGTTATGGATGTGCATTCATGCAAAACATATTTCCATATTAGTCATTTTGTGAAAGAAAACAGACCAAAAAAAGAAGAAAGTGAAAAATATTATGCTTCAACCTGCATTCAGATTCCATGAATTCCTTCTGTAGAAGTGGATGACATTTTTCATTACAAGTCTCTTGGAATTGGTTTAGATAATTGTATTGCCAAGAATGGCGAAGTCATTCATAGTTGATCATCTGTACAGTATTCCTGTTACTGTGTATAATAGTGTTCTGGTTCTGTTCACTTCATTCTAAATCAGTTAATAAAATACATGCAAAAGTATTTTTGAGTTCTAGATTCTTTTTCTTTCTCCTCACCTCTTGTGCACACTTTAACAAGGCAAGCATGGAACCCAAAAATACACACACACACATATATATATATATATATATATATATATACACACACAAGTCCACTAGAAAATTTTTCAATTTGGGCTGAATATCATTTAACCTCATGCAACACTCAGAAATCAACATGATAGCTATTCTTTTGTTATTGGAATTAAAAATTTCTCCAAGAGCAACTATGCACCATGACTAAAGGGCATGACAGGAACCAATGTGTAATGAACATAAAGCTAGCCTGGAGCCAGGAGAATCTTAGGCAAAATCCAGTATTTGAAACATTTTAGTTGTGTGACCTTGAACAAGTAATTTAAATGATCAATGCCTCAGGAAATTCAGAATATAAACTGTGGAGGATTTATTTGATATTGTTGGAGGGAGTTTCCTAATCTTGTAGTTTCCTAAACTAATAAAATTACAGGTCTTATCCCTAGCCTATATCCTATAATGGAAAATACTGTGACATAACTTTAAGAGGAATAAATCTTGTAATATTAGAGAAGGAAAGTATTATTTTCCAATATAATGATCAGAGAATGCTTTAAAACAGAGGTGTCAAACATGATGCCCCATGGTCAATTGCAGCCCAACACTGCCAGGTACTTTCCAAATCAGCTTAATATGTGTCAACTGGACAGAACCAGCTTGTAATCTGTGGGTGGTTAGGGCTGAATAGAGCAGGCTAGAGATAGGAGAGTCAGGAATAAAACAGAAGATTAATTTCAATGCTAGAGTAATTTCTTGCAAGCAAGGATACATGCCAGAGCCCTGCCCCTAGTGAGGTGGGGGTACCCTGAGGCAGTGTGGGGACATCTCAATACTTATACCAATGGCTACACAGTGAACTGTAGCCATGGAAATGAGGATTAACAGTAACAATATTACAAATTTGATTCCGAGTAGGGTTTCGTGCCAGAACATGGATACAGAATATGCTTGTCTGAGTTCAGAGGACATATGGTGCTGGTCATAATAATAATGTGATTTTACCAGTGATTGAGATCATTCAGAAGGTGACAGAAAAGGATTGTTGTTATACCAAGCTCAGGGCACATCTTACTTGTTGGGTCTTAGCTTTGGAAAATAGGGTTCTCCTGTTACCTTGAATATATAATTGTGAAATATCTAACAAATAAAAATAAAATAAAATTTTAATATGTGGTTCTTAGGTTAACATTAAGTCTGTAATGATCCTTATGATTTAGTGACTCACATTTCTATTTGAGTTGGATTCCACTGCTTTAAAGGGTCAGCAGGATTTCAATAGGGGGAAAAAGGGAAGGGAATAAAAATTTGTTAAGCATCTGCCTTCTGCCAGGTCTGTGTTGAATGCTTTACAGATATTATCTCATTTAATTCTCATAATAACCTTTAGAAGTAGGTGCTGTTGCCTCCATTTTACAGCTGAAGAAACTGATAAACAAAGGTTAATCATTTGCCTAAGGTGACAGAACTGGGAAATATTCAGAGTGGGATTTGAGCTCAGATCTTCTGCTTCCTGGTTCATTGTATCCAAGTTCATCACACCTGTAGGGAAAATGGGAAGTTGGTCAGGCCCCAGCTCAGACTAAAGAAAGTGTGCCTCTAGACAGGATGATGATCCCATTCTTCTAGAACAGGAAAAGTGGAACAGGAAGAGGCAGAGCTAGAGCAGAGCTGAGAGGAAGTTGGTCAGTCTAGTCAGAGCTAGGAAAGATGCAAGCAAGCAGATAGCTGGCTAGTGTGAGTGAAAGTGCTTTTTTGTGATTTTGTTTAAGAGAGCCTGCTTATGATTTGTTTAATGGAGCTAATCTGTGTTGTCCTCTGCATTGTTTCTGTGTATAAATTTTTGTTACTATGATAGATTGGCCTTTCTGGTGTTTGAATAAATGTTTTGGTTCTGTCTTCCATGTGTAGAGTCTGTTGTATTTTGTGATTCAGAATTGCACCTGGATATTCATGTAAGCATTGTGAATATCTCATTGGCACTACAAACACTCAGAAATGCCCAGCTATATTAAACATGGATCCTTCTATTTTAGGTATATGGGGCATTACATGAAAGTTTTGTGAGATCATCTAGCAGATAACTATATTTCTGTATCAAGTACCTGCATCTTTGTAGTGTTTCTGTGACATGTGGTAGTTATGATTCAAAGTCAGATGATGTGTCATATTAGGAAGACAAAGGCAAAATGAAATTGATCTCAAAAAAATTACTTTCTTCTAGACACTCTCACGAAAGGAAGTTTCCAGGTTATACACACACAGTTTATGCATTCCTTCGAATTGGAGGAAACACAAAATTTCTCACACTTGAAAGTTTACAGAATCCTCTTTTCTCCTCAATTTTTGAAGTAAGGGTTTCTGTTCTTTGTCATTCCTCCAATTGCTAACTCTCATGGCAAGCTACATATTCACAGTGTGTATTTGATAGACTGGGAGGCCTTAAAGAAAGCTTAGTTAATCTTCATTAAGTTCCTGGGTTGATAAGACATTAGTTTATTTGTACCCAAACACTAATGAGAATAAAAAAGTTTCACATGGTTTTCTCTAGAAATTCAACTACATCAATGCAATGTCTGATCCAATCAACTGATTCAGTTACTTTCTCATCTTTTTCTCTTCTGTAGAAGTTCACATGTGCCCTTGTGTTTCTCAATGTTCTTTATTCTATATTTTATTCAATTCTGGAGCTTAGATGAAAAGTTTTGGCTTAATACAATGTCCTCAGAAAAAGAGAACAGATTTTAAATATCTGGGTCAAGGAATTTTTCTCAGATACCCTTCTCAGTACTGATGAAGATTTTGGACTTCACAATTTTATGAACTTATACAGAGTCAAGAAAGGTGACCTGAATTAGAAGTCAAGTGAAGCAATGGTTTTATTCCTATGGTGTATAGCAGTATGGGGTGGGGTTGGCAGGCAGGGGAGAGAAAGAAAGTACTATATTTGTTTATTGTTGCAGTTTTAATGTGCTATCAGGGAAAGAAAATTATACTTTTTAAAGATTCAATTCAACCATCTCCCAGTAGAATTTTGTAAACTCTAGTGTTCGGAATATCTTCCAACATTTAGAGGTTGCAGATGTCTAAAAGATATTTACAAATTTATTGGATATGGACAAAAAATTTTATAAGTGAAATGGCTTGCTCATCTCAAATAGGTCAAATATCACTCAGGCAGGCTGAATATTTATTAAGCTATTAAAGACTTTTAAAGGACAAATCTTAATGGTGTCCTCTATATTGAATGTTAAAATAATTGGGTCTATATCAGAATCAAAATCAAACATTGCTTTTCCTCTTTTCCAGGGTCTTAGCCCATATATTCTATTTTGTCATTTTGGGGTAATGATAAAAGTAATACTTTTTTGCTCTGTCAAGCTGATTCTGAATTAACTTTTAAAACTATAGATTGACTTCACGCAGATAGTGGCTCCGACTAAGAATAATAGATCTTATCAAAATAGGAAAATAATTTTTACCTAAATAGCAGGAATCATTTTGAAAAAATAATAAGAGACCTTAGAATATGGAATAGTTTTGGAAGGTCAGTCATGAAAGTGTCATCATAAGAAAGATTCAAAATACTATGAGATAAAGTACTCATGAATATTTAGATAGGATAGCCCTGAATATTTCAAGAAGTACACTAAAATGATTTGCAAGGTCTTCCATACTGTATCAAATATTCTTTCTTAAAAACTGAAAATGACATGTGGTTTCAAAATGGAATTCTTGAGCTGTGCTATTGAGGTAGAAATTGAAACCTACTTTTCGATTTAAGGTGTTGCCAAAGTAGGACATTAAAGGAAGCTAATGGAATGATACAAAAACATGCGCAAACATACTCTTGTGTACACATCTATGTATGTATATATTTACTATAAAACAGTTGAAATGATAGTGATGACTGAAAATCTCTGTAGTCATTACAAAAATTGCAACCAATTTGATTTAATATGAAAATCTTAAAAAAATGGAATTCAGTGAAATATTGGAAATTTCATAAAAAAGAAAAATGGAAAAAAAATCAAAACAGAACTAGATATTTGATATTGAAGAAAGGGCCCTAGATTTAGAGTCAGAGAGGCAGGATTTTAATTTTGATACAGATATTTGTGTAGTATTGTCCAAGTCAATTTTCATCTTTAAGCTTTTAAGCTCTTTTAAGCTTCCTTATCTATGTGTAAAAAGAGTAATTCATATACTTCCCCAACACACACATATGCACACACATACACACACACACAAGCACATTAACATAATGCAATATAATGTAACTCAATAAGATGTTCTATGCCTCTTATCTTGATGATGTGAGTTTAACACTTTGAGTTAAAATAACAGTCAATTAAAAGTCTATAAATTAGGTATAAACCATTCCTAGGCATCTCTATCGAATCAATCAAAAATATAAGCCAGGTAAAAGGAATTCAGTGCTTAAAGTTTTTGGATAAAATCTGATGAGAAAATATATTGGTAATAGTTCAAAGTGCCAAATGTAGGAGGGAAAGGACTAGATGGAAAAGCAATTAAGCTTAGTGAGCATATTGGGGAGTGATATCCTTTTGCCTATAACCAGAGAGTAGCAACAGGGTTAGGAAAAAGTAAGCCCAGAGGAAGTAGGCATCTCATTTTTCACTTTGCCATTGACCACCACAAAAGAGAAACAGTGAACCAATGTAGTACAATGCATCCTTCTGGAATCTGAGAAAGGTAAAACTAGGCATGCTGATGAAAAGAAGCCTCATAGATTCTGAATTCTTTGAGGCAGAGAGAAGAGCAACTTCAGAATTCAATATGGATGTCTATCCTTAGGGACCAACAAAGAACTTTATACACTCCAGGGAAACTTCATCAGAATACCAGAAAAGCAGGCAGGCAAAATAATTTATTAAGCTTTACTGTATTTCAGACACTATGGTAAATGCTGGGGACACAAATGTAAGCAAAAAGAAAATCCCTGAACTTGAGACATTTATATTCAAATGAAGAAAGAGAACACATAAAATGGAATAAAAAAGCTAGGGGTGGGGTGGAGGTTACCCAAATGGATTCCTGGTGTCAAAGTCAGAACAATCAGCATCACAACCAGAATGGACAAGAGGATGGTCACATGGACTCACATCCAAAGTGGAGGCCTAGAAAGAACTCAACAATAATATAAGATGGAAAATGTATTCCACCCTATCAGAATTGTGAGTTATTCCTTTCCCATATGTGTTCTCCAAACTTTAGACCACTTTCTGATGGATGCATTTGTGGGATATCCAGGACTTTTGGGGAGGAAGCTTGTATATCAGCTATTCTTACTACATCACCTTAGTATATATTTATTTCTAAAAGCTTGGTGGCTAACTGAAGATAAATGGTGATTTCAGTGATTAGAAAACAAGAATGAAAAAAATTAGAAAAGCTTTCAGAGAGAAGTAGTCAGACAGCATTTGGAGATCTGATCTCTTACTCACATAGGCAGTTGGTAAGTAGTCCCATAGGGGTGCTACAGACAAATTAAAAGTTTTTTTTTTTATTGGATGAAATTCAATCCTAATATCTGAAAGGGAATTATATTAAAACTATATGCCAATAATAACAAGATCACAAGCAAGGTTAAAGAAATTCATAGTGTATAACACTCATTACCAGAAGGTACAGAAGCAAAATAATAAAAGTATGATGTCTATGCATTTGTGTTTCATATGGGAGTGAGGGCATGCTAGCAAGATGAAATTTAATAAGGATAAATGTAGGTTAAATTAGCAACAACATGGTAGCGAAAATGATCTAAACAAAATTCTGACACCCCAAAAACTCAAAAAAGTAAGGCATTTAATAAGCAATCAAGTTATATCTGCATATTAAGATACTCCAGCAAGTAGAAAAAAATAAAGAAGCACCTCAAAAAACATTAAAACTTGCTGAAACAATAGAGGAAGGGAAACTACCTATAGTTCTAACTCACTTAAATTTTCCCCATCATTCCTACAAGACTCAGTGCAAAAAAAAAAAATGTATATACACAATGGAAACAGCCTAATAGGTTCTTCTCAAGCTCTGGCTATGGTGTCTTCTACCTTGTCCTAGTCCAAACAATACCCTCACTCCCACCAATGTCAGGAGTAGAAATCTCTGATCATTCTGAGTAACACTATGAAAAGGAGGTGAAAATGGAAGGGTAGAGGACAAAGAATTTCTGTAATGAAAAGAAAGATAAATATCTCTATCTTTTATCCTCTGAAAATTTGTATATTATAGAGATCAAGCTGGGTCCTCTAGACAATGCAGAGGGTATTCTGATAAAAAGGTGTAAAGAATAAAAGGAGAGTAGGATGAAAGGCAAAAATGTCAAGACTCGAAGGCTGAAGATAAGCCAGTTTTAATGCACATAAACGCATAATAACATTTCATAAAGAAAGAAGGAAAAAACAAGCAAGCATAATAACATTAAAATGAAAAATGCTCTGTTTTAAAGGAAAGTGAACTAAGAATTCTCAAGGAAAAATAAATCAAGAAAAAATTGAACAAGAGTAAGAAAATTCAAATTGTTATAATAAAAACATGGTATTTGAAAGAAGATTTGAGGACACACAATGAAGAATCTCTCCCAAAGAGTAGAGGCTATGAAAATGAGAATTACATAGAGTAGAGAAATGTAGAAATGGGAGAAATTTTGGTGGAAGATAAGTAAAAAAACTATATTTTGAATGTTAATTTCATTTCTCTACTATGCATATGGACTACATTGGTTTTTAATTATATGAAATTCTGTTTTAGTTTTAAAGCTGGGGCTACTGTAATTTTTAATAAGCACAAAATTGAATAAAATATGTATTGTAGGTTCAGAAATTTAGATTTGAAATGGATTTTAGAATCCTAAATTCTCTTATTAGAGATGAAAACCTGAGGCTCAGTGATTAGTTGACTAGTTCATTCACAGAGATATTATATGTATGTGACAGAATTTGAACTAGTTTTCATAAGTCTAAGTCATGCATTGTATTATATGAGAGAATAATGTATTTCCTTGCAGTATGCATTCTCACTCTCATGGCTTATTACTATCATCCTTTCCTTACTCCTTTAACTAATATTTGAGAAAATTATTTAAAGTATATAAAGAAATACTTCAGGGATGTCCAAAGTAGTGTAAAATCTGTATTTTTTTGTTTGCTTGTTTTCTAAATTATACTTAACATAGGACCTGGATTTACATTTCATTTCAATTGCATGATGTTACATTTTCTGTTAAGACTTGGTTTCATTTATTAAGACAAGAAAAATGGTAGCCAAACTAAATTGTAATAAAAAATACTGATAAGAGTATAAATATCTTGTACTCTTTAGTGAAGAACTGACATAAAAATACCTCTACCACTTCTCTTATATACTATTAACCAGTAACCACAGAATAAGATAGTCTCTTAATTCTCATCATATTATTGATTTTTTTCAAAGAATTCAAAATTTCCATCTGATGATCTTATCTGTGATGTTTCAGAAACCTGATTAGAATTCTATCTTAAATTTTATGGAGATCCTTAGCAGTTGAGAGTAATTACATTATCTAGAAGTAAGAGACAGAATAAATTGTTTAGTTTTATTTGTATTAAATAAAATATAATATATAGGTGGTTAGAATATAGCTCATAAAAGAAAGCAGCATTTTTCATTAATTACCATTTTTTCTCCCTTAATGAAAACAAGGGTCACATTGATATAACCTCATTGAAAAGGGATATTGAAATTAGTTTAGGGCTAGCAAATGTGTTTAAAAAAAAACAAACAAAAAACCCAACAAAATATCATATCTTTATTCTTTCCAGAAAGTTTTAATGAATAAAGAAATTGGTGTATTGCAGGCTTTTCTGTGTAATTAAGAATAGTGTTATTACACAATATAATGGAAGAAAGGAGTAATACTTTACTTTGGGAAAAATTAAGGGCCCATTCATGAGTTAAAAAGAAAAAAAGCTGAAGGCTATGATTTAGATATATTTAAAAATCTTGGCATTATGTTTCAAAAAGCAAAGAGTATGCAAGTCACCCCAAAATATTACCTTCCTGGAAGATCAGTCAGTCAGTCAGTTAACAATCATTAATTATGTATCAAACAATTTAACTAGCTCTGAAAATAAAAAGAAAGGCAAAAATATGATTCTTGCCCACAAAAAACTCACATTCCAATGAGAAATATATACAGAAAAAGTGCATGTAAAAAGTTATATTCCAGTGTAAATGGAAGGTTATCACAATATGAAATATTAAAAGGTAAGCATAAATAAAATATTAGCAGTTTCTAGGGAGTTAGTTGGATTGCTCTTCCACAGAAGATAGGATTTAAACTTAGAGAGAGCTAAGGAAGGCAAAGAGTTAAAGGTGTGGAGGGCAAAAATTCCAGTCATGGTGAGCAGCTAGTAAAAAGAAATGAAATAGGGAGATTATGTGTCATGTATGAAGAATATAAAGATGACCAGTTTGGGGAAGGGGTGGAGTTAGAGTCAGTGAGAGACAGCAATTATGCCTTCGATCCTTCACAGTCTCCTCCTCCATGACCTAAAAAGTGCACCAGAACAAATTCTGACTGAGAAAGCCAAAAAAGTCACAATGAGTTTGTGATTTGTTTTGTTTTCTTTTCTTTTCCCCTGACTAGGGCAGCTTACAAAGACGGAAGGAGACTGTGGTGGAGATTGCTCAGAAGTCCAGTGACAATAAGGAGACTGAGTACTTGGGCACAAAGAGATTCCAGGGCCCTCTCTACTATCACTGGCAGAAGGAATAGATGCAATTTGGAACCTTTCTTACCCATTATCCAACTCCATTTCACAGTTCCAGCATTGAGAGGAGCCAGGAAGGAACAGGGGCCTTACATGTATAAGGAACAACAAGTTACAGAAACATAGCTATGTGACTCTGAGCTCAAGAGTAGAGAGGAACTAGATTTTAACTTTTAGAACTGCATAGAGACCTTAAGTGAAATAAAGAAGGAGAAAAAGACCAAAACTAAGAGGGAGTCAGATACTTAGTTACTCTGAACCTAAAGAACCTCCCAATGGGCTAACTGGAACTGAGTCCAGAAGCAGACTATGGAAATTCAAATGTACTTAAGCCAACAGACACAAACTTGTCAAAGATTTACAGACCAGGAGGGCCATGAACAAAATGCTTCTGAGATCATACCACCTTGGAAATACTAAAATTTTATAGACTCCCAGACTGAACTGTGAAAGCAGCAGAGAACACAAAATATAGAAACTTCGAAGAGATGTTTTTCCTCTTACCTGAGGTGAGCAAAACTGAATACTAACATAAAGTCCAGAGTCAAAAAGAAGGTTGGAAAAATGAGCAAACAAAAAGAATCTGACCATGAAAAGATTTTATAGTGGTAGAGAAGCTCAAGAAAGAAACACAAAAGACAATTACTTAAAAATATCTATAAGCAAAAGCCACAAAGAAAAATGCAGCTTGCATACAAGGCCAGCAAGAATTCCTAGAACTGCTAAAGAAAGATAAAAAAGAAAACAATATTTTAAGAATAAAAAAAGAGAGAGGGAGGCAGAGAATACATTTGGTAAAGAAATGAGACCTACAAAATAAAATTATGAAAAGAAAGCTTATACCATGATAAAAAGAGGCACAGAATACTGAGAGAATAACTTGTTTTTTTCATATAAATTTATTTATTTTCATTTTTCAACACTCACTTCCACAAAATTTTGAATTTCAAATTTTTTCTCTACCTCCCTCCTACTCTCCCCCCAGGACAGTGTGTATCCTGATTGCCCTTTCCTCCAATCTGGTCTCCCCTCTATCACACTCCCCTCCCCCTTACCCCTTCCCTTCTATTTTTCTGTACAGTAAGATAGAGTTCTATATACCATTGCCCATATAACTTATTTTCCAGTTGCATGTAAAAACAAACTCTAACATTCATTTTTAAAACTTTAAGTTCCGTATTCTCTCCCTTTCCTCAACTAGCCATCCTCATTCATAAGGCAAGCAATTCAATAAAGGTTATATATGTGTGGTCAGGTAAAATATTTCCATAAAAGTGATGTTGTGAAAGGCTAACTGTATTGCCCTCTATCTTGTCCCACCATCCATTCATTCAACTCTCTCCTTTGATAGCTCCCTCTCCTAAAGTGTTTGCTTCTGCTTACCCTTTCACCCAATCTGTCATCCCTTCTATTATCCTGATCTCTTTTCCCCTTCACCCTTGCTATTCATGCAGGATAAGATAAACTTACATACTCAAATGAGTGTGTGTGCTATTCCCTCCTGAAGGCAAATTCAATGAAAGGTTGACTGATTTATTCCCTCTTGTCTTCCCCATCATTGGCTCCATTGTACAAACTCTTTCTTGCCTCTTTTATGTGAGATGATTTAGTACATTCTACTTCTCCCTTTCTCTTTCTCCTAGAACATTCCTCTCAACAATTAATTTTCTTTTTTAGATATTTTGCCTTCATATTCAGCTCACCCTGTGCCTGCTGTCTCTGTCTCTCTCCATACATACACATACACAAATACATAAATACACACACGCAAACACATTCCCTGTAACTATCCTAACACTGAGAAAGGTCTCATGAGTTACAAATATAATGTTTCCATTTAAGAATATGAACAGTTCAACTTTAATAAGTCCTTTAATAAGTTCCTTTCTCTTTCCTGTTTACCTTTTCATGCTTCTCTTGATTTTTGTATTTGAAAGTCAAATTTTCTATTCAGCTCTGTTTTTTTCAACAAGAATTATTGAAAGTCCTCTATTTCATTGAACGACAATTTTTTTCCCTTGAAGCATTATACTCAGTTTTGCCAAGTAGGTGATTCTTGTTTTTAATTTTGTTTCCTTTGACTTCTGGAATATCACATCCCAAGCCCTTTGGTCCCTAAATGTAGAAGCTGTTAGATCTTGTGTTATAATGATTCTACTTCCACAATACTCAAATTGTTTCTTTCTGGATGCTTGCAATATTTTCTCCTTGATCTGGGAAATATGGAATTTGGCTGCAATATTCCTAGGAGGTTTTTTTTTTTTTTTCTGTTCTCTTTCAGAAGGTGATCAGTAGATTCTTTCAGTGTTTTTTTCACCCACTGCTTCTTGAACATCAGGGCAGTTTTCACTGATAACTTCATGAAAGATGATGTCTAGTCTTTTTTTTTTGTTTGTTTATCATGGCTTTCAGGTAGTCCCACAATTTTTAAACTACCTCTCCTGGATCTATTTTCCAGGTCAATTGTTTTTCCAATGAGATATTTCATATTATCTTCTTGTTTTTCCATTCTTTTGGTTTTGTTTTGTAATTTCTTGGTTTCTAATAAAGTCATTGATTTCCATCTGTTCCATTCTAATTTTTAAAGAATTATTTCCTTCAGTGAGCTTTAGAACCTCCTTTTCCATTTGACTAATTCTGCTCTTTAAAGCATTCTTTTCCTCTTTGGCTTTTTGGACCTCTTTTGCCATTTGGGTTAATCTACTTTTAAAGGTGTTATTTTCTTCAGCATTTTTTTGGTTCTCCTTTAGCAAGCTGTTGTCTTGCTTTTCATGATTTTCTTGCATCACTCTCATTTCTCGTCCCAAATTTTCTTCCACCTCTCTTACTTGATTGTCAAAATCCTTTTTGATTTCTTCCATGGCTTAAAACCATTGCTTTTATTTTTTGGAGTTTTGGATGTGGAACTCTTGACTTTGATATCTTTCTCTGATGGTATGTCTTGTTCTTCTTTATCATCTTTTGGAAGAAATACTTGTTCATCAAGAAAACAACCTTCTATAGTCTTATTTTTTCCCCTTTTTTGGCCCTTTTCACATCCTGTTACTTGACTTTTGAGTCCTTTCTCAAGTGGAGGCTATATTCTGGGGAACTGAAAGTTCTCAGTTCCTTCAAGCTGGCACTATCAAGAGAGAGGAGTTTACTCCTCTCCTGACCTCCTGACCTGCACCGTGATATGGAAGCAATCACAGGTTTTTCTACTCAGGATCTAAGAGTAGTGTTCCCTCCAGAGCCTCCACCAGCTCCACCACACCTGTGCTCCTCTTCACCCTGGGCCACCACTCAGGCCTGAGACCCAGATTGGCCTCTTGATTCCCCAGTGGCTTTAGCCTGAAGGTCTTAAAAGTGTCTTCTGTGCTGCCACTGCCCTGGGCCTGGGTTTAGGGCCAGTTCCTGCTTCTTTCTCACTCAGGTGAAAGAGTTTTCTCACTGACCTTTGAAGTTGTCTTTGGTGTTTATGGTTTGAGAAATCTGGAAACCACAACTGCTGCCCATGACTCCACATCCTGATGCCTGTTCCAGTCCTTTCCCTGTTATGCCGCATCATATGACCAAGGCTGGTCTGCGCTCCACTCTGAGCCTGGTGTGATAGACCTTTCCTATCTGCCCTCCAGGCTGCCTTGGGCTGAAAATCACTTTCACTCTGTCATTTTGTGACTTCTGCTGCACCAGCATTTGTTTAGTGTCATTTGTTTTGGTATTTTATAGACTATGGGGGGAGATCTACAGCTGGTCTGTCCTTCTACTCTGCCATCTTGGCTCTGCCCCCTCCATTCTAATTTTAATTTTTTTTTTTCTTCAGTGAGCTTTTGGACCTCTTTTTCCACTTGACCCACTCTGCTTTTTATTGGCTCTTCTCCTCGTTGGCTTTTTGGACTTCTTTTGGCTTTTGAGTTAGTCTAATGTTAAAGGTGTTAGTTTCTTCAGCATGGTTTTGGGTTTCCTTTAGCAAGCTGTTGACTTGTTTTCATGATTCTGTTGCATCATTCTTATTTGTCTTCCCAATTTTTCATCTACTTCTCTTACTTGATATTCAAAATGATTTTTGATTTTCCATGCCCTGAAATTAATTTACATTTTTCTTAGAGGCTTTGGATGCAGGAGCTTTGGCTTTGTCTTCTTCTTCTGGTTGTATGTTTTGATCTTCCTCATCACCAATGACATAAGAAAATACCTCTTGACTGAGATAGTAAGAATCCATGGTCTCTTTCTTTGTCCCCATTTGCTCATTTTCCCAGCCAATTAGTTGACTTCTGAGCTTTTTTAAGTGGAGGGCTCCAAAAGCTGCCTCTGCTTCTGCAGTGGTTATAGCTGCTCCTCTCAGTCAGGGGAGAGACCCTTCACACTGACTTTTGAAGCCATCTTTAGCTTTTGTAGGTTATGCAGTCAGGAATTGGCAGTAGCCTCCAGCAGCTCAGTCCACTAAGGCCTACTCCTGCTTCTTCTGTGCTGAACTGTGCTAAACTCCCAGCCTGGTGTGATAGAACCTTCCCATCAACCTTCTAGATTGTCTTGGGATGGAAATTTTCTTCATTCTGTCATTTTGTGACATTTTTGCTCTAGAATTTATTTGGAGGCATTTTTTGCAGGTTTTTTAAAGGTTTTGGGGGGAGAACTGTAGTAGGTCCTTGCTTCTACTCTGCCATCTTGCCTCTGCCCCCCAAAATATAATTTCTTAAAAGTCAGAATATGTAAAAGGTTAAAAGAGGTACAAGCCCATAATGAAGACAAAAACTGCTTAAAAATTAGAATTGTCCAATGACAAGTTTGAGACATCAAGTAATAAAAAAAGTCAGAAGACTGAAAAATAGAAGAAAATATGAAATAAGGAAAAAAAATAACTGACCTGGAAAATAGTTTGAGAAGGGATCATTTAAGAATCCCTTAAATTCCTGAAAACCACAAACAGAAAGATCTTAGCCATCCCATTTTAAGTTATTATAAAGAAAAAATTCCCTTATGTCTTGAAACCAGAGGGGAAAGTAGAAATTCAATGAATATATCAGTTATTTCCTGAAAGAACCCTAAAGTTAAGACTCCAAAGAATATTTTAGACAAAATCCAAAACCCTCTGCTCAAGGAGAAAATACTGCAAACAGGTAGAAGGAAATAATTCAAATACCATTAAACCACCATCAGGTGATATTCGATTTAGCAGTTACCTCTACAAAGGAGCAGAGGGCTTGGAATATGTTGTTCTGAATTACAAATGCACTAGGATAACAATCAAGAATAATCTTGCCAGCAAAACTGAATTTAATCCTATAGGGAAAACTGATATTTAATGAAATAGAAGATTTCCAGGTATTCCTGTTGTAACAACCATAGCTGAGTAGAAGATTTGATACCATATAGAAATAAAACAAAACAAAAAAAATTTTGAAAAATATAAAAAAATGTTTGATGAGTAATAAGTGACTAAAAATGGTTAAACTTGTAACATTCTAATATGGGGAGATCGTGTCTGTAATACTTTAGAAGTTTATTGTCACTAAAGCTATTATAGGGTGTCTAGACACAGAGCATGCATGTTGATTAGGTGGAAATTTGATTAGATCAGGTATAGCATCTGCCTGAACAGAGGGAATGGAGGAATAATTCAAATGCAAAATGTAGAAATGTTTACTGACAAGTACAACATATGTGAGTGTAGGAAATAGCTGAATCTAGTCTTCTGTTTCAAAGTTTAGGAGTTCAGAAAGCAATTCATATTTACAGCAAAAGGAGGCAAGAGAATAGGAGAAATACAGAGGACCCAGCAGCAGGATGTTTGTGTAAGCTTTGTCCGTTAAAGGCCGGTATGAACCAGTATATGCTGACCCTGTGGTTGCTGGCACAATAGAGTTGTTCTGGGTTCACCTAGTGAATACCACAAAGGAGCACTGGTATGTCAAACTCAAGCAACACTAATTCTTCCTCCTTATTGACTGATTTTTATTCAAACATTATTTCAGCCTCTCTTGGGTAATAAGGTAGCTCAAGCAAATCAGGGTAATTAGAAAATTAAATATTCATTCCATTCTACAATGTGATTTGGTTTTCTTGGGATGATCTAAAAAGAAGAATAGAAAGGTGAGGAAGAAGATGTACTGGGAATGAAAAAGGGAGAGAAAATAATATTTTGTATAAATGGTACAAAAAAGGAGAGTTTATACAATAAAGAAGAGAATGGGATAACAATGGCTAAACCTCACTCTAATTTGAACTGGTTCAAGGAGGAAAAATTGTACATACACAGAATAGGGTACAAAAATTTTACCGAACTGAGAAGTAAGAGGATAAATGATTGAAGGAAGTAGAGGTGGGCATGGTAAGAGGGAAGTTAGATTTAAGAAGGTTGTGGTCAGAAGCAAAACAGACTTGAGGGGAAAGGGGAACAAATAGGAGATTAAGTATAAGAGAACAGGATAAATGGAAATTCAGAATTAGTAATAATGCATGTGAATGTCAATGGAATGAAGTCATCCACAAAATTGAAAAGAATAACAGATTTGATTAGAAACCAGAATTGAACAATATGTTGCTCATAATAAATGCACTTGGAACAGAAAAAAAAATATCCTGAGTTAAAATAAATGGCTGGAGCAGAATTTAAAATGTTTCAGCTAAAGAGAAAAAGAATGAGTAGTAATAATGTTTTCACACAAAGCAAAAGCAAAAATAAACCTAATTAAAATAATTAAAGAAACTACATTTTGCTAAAAGTCACCATAACCAATGAATTAATATCCATATTGAGATATATGCACCAAATAGCATAACATTTGAATTAGAATGAAAATTCTTTAAACAAGACACAGGAAGAATACAAAATAAAACTATGATAGCTGGGGACCTCAATTTACAACTATGAGACAGATAAATCTAAGTATAAAATAAGAAAGAAATTAAGGAGTTAAACAGAATTGTAGGAGAGTTAGATATGATAGGACTCTAAAGAATATCATGTGGTAATAGACAGGAATGTAACTATTTCTCAACTTTTCATGACATTTTTATAAAAATTAACCATGGCTTAGAGAATATTTTTTGCAAACAAATGAAAAAAAGTAGAAGTGATAAATGCATGATTTTTTTTGACCATGATGCAACAAAATTATATTCAATTAAATATCTTTAATGGGCATGCAACTGAAAAAGCTAGAAAAAGAAAAAAAATGAAAATCTCCAATTAAATACCAAATTAGAAATGCAAAAAACCAAAGGAAAGATTAATAAGATTGAAATTAAGAAGATTATTAGACTAACAAATAAAACTAAGAGCTGGTTTTACGAAAAAAGAAATAAAATTGACAAACCTTTAGCCAACCTCATTAAGAAAAAAGAAGAAAACCAAATTACTCGTTCCAAAAATGGAAGGGGTGAATTCACCTACAATGAAGCTGAAACTGGAACAATAATTATAAATTATTTTATCCAATTAGTAAGCAGATGTATTTGACAATCTTAGTGAAATGAATAAATATTTACACAAATATATTGCCTAGATTTAGAGAACAGGAAGTAAAACACTTAAATAACCCCATCTCAGAAAAAGAAATTGAAGAAGCCATCAATGAAATCCCTCAGAAAAAAATCTCCAGGGCCAGTTGGATTTGCAAGTGAGTTCATCAAACAGTTAATTTCAGCGCTATACAAACTATTTGGGAAAACTGGCAAAGAAGTCCTACCAATTTCTTTTTATGATACAAATATAAATCTGGTACCTAAACCGGGAAGAGTTAAAACAAAGGAAGAAAATTATAGATCAATTTCCCTAATGAACATAGATGCAAAAGTTTTAAGTAAAATATAATAAAAAAGATTACATTAACTTACACAAGAATAATACACTGTGATCAGCTAGGATTTACATCAGGAGTGCAGGGCTGGTTCAATATTAGGAAAATTATCTGTGTAATTGATCATAACAGCAAAAACAAGAGAAACTATATGATTATCTCAACAGAGAAGGCTTTTAACAAAATACAACACCCATTCCATTGTGAACATTGGAAAGCAAAGGAATAAATGGAGACTTCTTAAAATGATAAGTACTATTTACCTAAAACCATCAGCAAGCATCATATTTAATGCAGATAAGCTAAATGTATTTCCAATAAGATCAGGGGTGAAACAAGGATGTCCATTATAACCATTGTTATTCAACATGGTATGAGAAGTGTTAACTTTAGCAATAACAGAAGAAAAATAAATTGAAAGCATTAGAATAGGCAAAGAAGAAACTGTTATCATTCTTTGCTGATGACATGGTGATATGCTTAGAGAATTCTAAAGAATCAAATAAAAAAAATACTACTTGAAACAATATACAACTTTATTAAAGTTGAAGAATATTAAATAAACCCACACGAATCATCTGCATTTCTGTATCTAACTCACAAAGTCCAACAGCAAGATATAGAAAGAGAAATCCCATTTAAATTTACTATAGACGCTGTAAAATATTTTGGAGTCCACCTGCCAAAACAAACTCAGGGACTAAATACAATTGCAAAACATTTTTCTTACAAATAAAGTCAGATCTAAATAATCGGAAAAACATCAGTTGCCTATGGATAGACAGAGCAAATATAATAAAAATGACAACTCTACCTAAATTACTTTACTTATTGAGTGCCATACCAATCAAACTACCAAAATTATTTTGTAGAGCTAGAAAAAATAATATCAGAATTCATCTGGAAGAGCAAAATATCCAGAATATCAAAGGAATTAATGAAAAGAAATGTTGGGGAAGGTGACCTAGCCATACCATATCTTAAACTGTGTTATAAAGCAGCAATCATAAAAACTACATGGTACTGGCTAAGAAATAGAGGGATAGATTAATGGAAGAGGTTAGATTCCCAAGACGTGATATTCAGTGATTATAACAGTCTCCTATTGGATTAACCCAACTACCCTGCTTCTGGGATAAGAACTCACTGTTTGACAAAAACTTCTGGGAAAATTAGAAAATAGTGTGACAGAAACTTGGCATAGATCAATTCCTGACACCATATATCAGAATAAAGTCTAAACGGATATGTGATCTAGGTATAAAGGCTGATATTATAAACAAATTAGAGGAGCAAGGAACAGATTTTGTCAGATTTATGGAGAATGGTGGAATATATTGCCAAACAAGAGACAGAGAGTATTATGAAATAAAAAATGGATAACTTTGACTGCATTGAATTGAAAAGTTTTTTGCACAAACAAAGCCAATGCAACCATGATTAAGAGGGAAGCAGAAAACTGGGAAAGAAGTTTTTCAAACTAATGTCTCTGATAAAGGCCTCATTTCTAAAATATATAGAGAACTGAGTCAAATTTGCAAGACTATAAGTCATTCCCAATTGATAAATGGTCAAAGAATATGAACAAGAAGTTTTCAGAAGAAGAAACTAAAGCTATCCAAACTCATATGAAAAAATGCTCCAAATTGCTATTGATTAGAGAGATGCAATTCAAAACATCTCTGAGGTACCACACCACAGCTATCAGATTGGCTAATATGACAAAACAGGAAAATGATAAATTTTGGAGAAGATGTGAGAGAGTTGAAACACTCATTGTTGGTGGAGCTATGAGGTGAACCAACCATTCTAGAGAGCACTTTGGTACTATGCCCAAAGGGCTATAAAAATGTGTATAACCTTTGACTGAGCAATACTGCTTCTAGGACTGTGTCTCAAAGAGATCATAACAAATAGGAAAAATGTACCACATGTACAAAAATATTTATAGCAGCTCTTTTTGTGTTGGTCAAGAACTGGAAATCGAGGAGAAGCCCATCAATTGGGGAATGACTGAACAAGTTGTGATATATGAATGCAATGGAATATTATTGTGCTATAAGAAATTACAAATACGTGGACTTCAGAAAAACTTGGAAAGTCATACATGAACTGAGGCTGAATGAAGCGAGCAGAACCAGGAGAACATTATACACTGTTACAGTCACAGTATGCAAGGCAGATTTTGATGGACTTAGCCCTTCTCAGCAATGCAAGCACCTCTAACATTTCCAAAAGTCTCATGATTCAAAATATCCATATGCAGAGAAATAACTATGGAGTCACAAGGCAGAATGAAGCAGACTATTTTCTCTTTTGTTATGTTTTGTTTTTCTCATGGTTTCTCCCATTCAATATAATTATTCTATGCAACATGCCTAATGTGAAAATGTGTTTAATGGAAATGTATGTTTAGAGCCCATATAAGATTGCATGCCATCTTGTGGAGGGTAGGAGGATGGAGGGGGATAAAATTTAAAACTTATGGAAGTCAGTGTTGAAAACTGAAAACAAATAAGTTATTTGGGGAAAATGTCTTAAATAATTGATTGAAATTTGAATGGAAACTAAATAACCTAAGCATACAAAAATAGATCAAGGAACAAATCATAGAAATAATCAATAGTTTCACTTAAAATAATGACAAAAATGAGACCGTATACCAAAATTTACCGGAAGTGACCAAAGGAGTATCTAAGAGGGAATTTATATCTTTTAATAGTTGTATCAATAAATGAGAAGAAGGGCACACATTGAGGATATAACTCAAAATTAGGGAAAAAAAACAATTAACCCCCCCAATGAAACAATAAAATAGAAATCCTAACAATCAAAGGAGAAATTACTAAAACCAAAAGTAAAATGGTCATTGAACTAATAAATAAAAGAGTTGGATTTTTTAAACCATAAAATCAATAAAAGAGATAAACCAAAAGTTAGTTTCAATAGAAAAAGAAAAACAAATTAACAAAATAAAAAGAATGAAAAGTTTGTATTTATAATCAGTGGAGATGAAATTAAATTTAAGAAAAATATAAATGCCATTGGATGGTAAAATTTCATGGAAGAAAATAAGGCATAAGGAAATTGAAAATACAGGAAAAAAGTTAGGCTGTAAAAGATTTTAAACATCACACAAAGGAGTATATATTTGGTTTTAGAGGTAACAGGGAATTATTGCAATTGTGTCATAGTCAGTTCTGCATTTTGAGGGAAAAGTTTGATTGCTCAGTAGAGAATAGGTTGGCTGAAATTTGAAGACAAGACCAATTAGAAGGTTAAACCATACTTTAAGAAAAAGTGAAGAGTTCTGAAACCAGGGTGGCAACTGTGTTAGTGGAGAGAAGAGTGTGCACATGCACACACACACACACACACACACACACACACACACACACACACTGAACACTTTGTGTCTGACAACATTACTACATGAGACTAGGGAAAAATAAAGAAAGTTCACAAAAGACCCTTGGGACGCACATTTAGTTGTTAAAAACTATAGGAAAATCTGGCAAAGAAGATTAAGAAGTTGTGGTCAGATAGGCAAGAGAAAACCCCGAACATAGAAGGGACCCAAAATTCTATAGAAAAGAGTATACAGGAGAAGAGTGTGATTAACAATGCTAAAGGATTCAGGGAAGAGGAAGAAGCCATTGTATTTGATAATTAAAGGAACACTGATGACTTTGGAGAGGGTAACTTCAGTTGAATGATGTGGTGGTTTGCCAGATTATGACCATGCAAAGTATTACATAACAAAATATTATATCTTTACTAAATGGAGAAATGCTATCAACAACTGGCTATGATGCTATTGACTATCCACACCAATAATAAATGTTTGTTGTTTTAAAAATGAAATACTTAAACATAATCCAGTTATAAATTTTGTGTCAATTCAGAAACTATTAAAATTGATATTGAATCTAATTTTGACAGTTAAATGTTATTATTGATATTCTTTAAATTAGATGGTCATTAGTGCTATTTGTCTTTTTCTTAGTGCATCTACTATATCTGGATATACTTCACTATTTAAATATAGAAATAAACAATTAAATACTCTGTGACCATTGTAATGGGCACTGATGGGAGCCCATCATCATAGATGTATATACTTGAAGTAAAAATGAAAAAAAACCTTATATTGTCTTCTTTTTTTAAATAGTTTTATTTATCTTTAGATTTCGACATTCATTTCCACAAAATCTTGAGTTCCAATTTTTGTCCCCATCTCTCTCCTCCCCCTACCCCAAAGCACCTTGCATTCTGATTACCCCTTCCTTCAATGTGCCCTCCCTTCTATCACACTCCACCCTTCCCTTATTCCCATCTTCTCTCTTTTCTTGAAGGTCAAGATAGATTTCTATATCCCATTACCTGTATTTCTTATTTCCCAGTTATATGCAATAACAATTCTCAACATTTGTTTCTAATACTTTGAATTCCAACTTCTTTTCCTTCTTCTCTCCCCAGCCATCCCCACTAAGAAGGCAAGCTGCTCAGTGCAGGTATATATGTGTCATTTTGCACAAGACTTCCATAACAGCCATGTTGTATAAGACTAACTATATTTCCCTCCATCCTATCCTGTCCCCTATTTATTCCATTTTCTCATTTGACCTTGTCCCTTCCCCAAAGTGTTTACTTCTAATTACCCCTTCTCCCATTTGCCTTCTCTTCTATCATCCCTCTCACCCCACTTGTCCTCTTCTCCCCTACTTTCCTGTAGTGTAAACTAGATTTTCATACCAAATTGAGTGAGCATGTCATTCTCTCCTTAAGTCATATGTGGCAAGAGTAAGCTTTACTTTTCCCCTCTTACCTCCTCCCTTTTCTCTTCCATTGAAAAAGATTTTTGTTATCTCTTTTATGAGTGAGAATTTGCCTCATTACATTTCCCCTTTTCTCCTCCTAATATATTCCTCTCTTACCCCATAATTTTATTTTTTATTGATATCATTCCTTCTGATTCAACTCAACCTGTGCTCTCTGTCTATGTGTGTGTGTGTGTGTATACTCCCTCCACATACCCAAATACTGAGAAAAGTCTCAAGAGTTACACATATTATCTTTCCATGTAGGAATGTAAGCAGTTCAGCTTTAGAAAGTCCTTCATGACATCTCTTTTCTGTTTACCTTTTCATGCTTTTCTTGAAAGGATGGAAGGAGATACCTGTTCACCAAGAAAGTAACCTTCTATGGTCTTATTTTTTTTCCCTTTTTTGGGCATTTTCTCAGCCAATTACTTGACTTCTCAATCCTTTGTCAAGAGGAGAGGCCTAGTGCTCCTGCCCACCTCAGGACTGTGTTCAGGACTGAGCTTCAGATCAGCTGCTCAACTCCCCCAGAGGCTTTATGCTCAGTGCTCCAACAATGGAACAATGGACCCTGGCTGCTACCTGCCTGGTGCAGCCTCCAGAAGCCTCTGTTGCCCAGACTCTGCTGCTGCCTTAGGCCAGGGCCAGGGGTGGACTCTGCTCCCTTCTTGCTTAGGTTGAAAAAGCCCTCTAACTGCCCTTTGACACCTGTGGGTTGAGGGATCTGCAAACCGCTGCTGATTCCTGGGTTTTGTCCCCAAAACCTGTTCTGATCCTGCTCCTCCCAGAGTCACATGGCTGAGTCTGGGCTGGGCTCCACTTCCCTTTCAGTGAGACAAATCTTTCCCATCGGCCTTCCAGGTCATCCTGGGCTGAAAATCTCCTCCACTCCATCTTTCTGTGGCTTCTGCTGCTCTAGAATTTGTTAAGAGTCTTTATTTACAGGTATTTTATGGGCTGTGGGCGAAGAACTAAAGTATGTATGTCTTTCTACTCTGCCATCTTGGCTATACTCCCCCTAATGTCTTCTTGCTTTTGATGTTCTTGTAAGTATGTTCTGTGGAACAACCAGCAATGTGGACTCCCCAAGACATAGGATTGTAGTTGAAATTATTTTCAGACTAAAGTCACAGAGAAACAATAGCTGTTAAAACATTCATTTACTACATCATTTACAAGATATTAACAAACTAACAGCTCACAATGATAATGCTAAAATGAAAGCCAGGAACTTCCTCCATGAACTAAGTGCATGTAAATTTGTCTTTGCTCTTCACAAGATGTACCCCATTCTCTTGATAGTGGTAAAAATGAGCAAGGTTCTTAAAGCTCCTGAATTCAGCTTACTGCCTTGAAAGAGATGAAAAGCTTATGTAATATATTGTCAGCTATCAAATTTATCCCCTGAAGTGTTTATTTGATTTTTTATGATAATGGGGAAATGTGCATGAACAGTGTTATATTCATCCCTAGTTAAGAAAATAAACATTTCAATTTATATCAATTGCACATTTGAGTCCCAATACTACTATGATAAAAAAGAGAATCTGGAGAGAATAAATTAATTTTATCTGTTCTTAGACTCATGGATTACCACCATTAGGCAACAACTGGAATGGGAGACTGCCAAAATTGAGAATGCAATAGTACAGAAGCTGGGTTTAGACAGTGGTAGGAAAATATGATCATAGAATGATAGCTATATAGCTGGAAGCAACCACACTATCAACAAATTAAAGTATACTTGGGTGAATCGAAAGCTGAAGTTGCTGTTTTGAAGCTATGATAAATATTTTCCTAAAGGTAGCACTGTGAAGAATTACCAAGAGAGACTTAATTGGCTTAAAGTAACTTATTCATCTTCCATGTTGCAAACCTTTTACACATCTATTCTATTCTCTTTAGTATTATCTCTTATAAACTCTTCTAGATAAAGTTTCTTTGCACATGCCAAAACAGTGCCAAAAGTATAATGTCTCAAGAGCTTATCAGCTTATAATTTTGTATATTAAATAAGAATCTACTGATTACACTGATGTGACTGAAGAAATTCTCAGTCACTTAGAAAGGTTAAATGTTTCTTAATCCTTTTTATGAAACTCTAATACACAAATTAGGGAGAGATAAAACAGAGAAAGAAAGTTCTATATAGCACATGCTTTGGGACTGCTCTTCCCACCAGGCACTGAAAGACTAGGTGCCTATTATATAGCTGTTACATATTCCCTCAATCTTGTAGGTGTAGTGCTGATAAGTTGATTGAAAAAAAACAACAAATTCTACAGTTAATGACCCCATACTGGTATGATTCCCTCATGTTTATAAATATTTATTAGCTAGTCTTTATGAATTTTTAGAATGGAATTTTTGTTTGTGATACAATTTTTTACTAATACATACAGAGTCCAAAGGGTAGTGGACTCAGCATTATGGATTACATGTTGCAACAGGATGACATCTCCTGAGTGCTAGAAGTTTCTTTCTTTCCTTCATGTGGTTACTCATAATGTTCCCCTTTAGCAAGATGCAGCTTTTTGACTAGATTCCTTGGAGAGAGTTGAGTGTGTGTGTGTGTGTGTGTGTGTGTGTGTGTGTGTGTGTGCGCACACACATGTGTAGTTCATCTTTGGTTGCTGATATTTTCTGGAGTTTCTGTCAGATACTACTGCCCCTAAAATAATTATGAAACACGAATAAAACAAAGGTCAAATCATGCAGTCTTTTTAAGTTTACTTGATCATACTATGGTGAAGAAGAGAAGGAGGAGTCTGGGGCTTAATGCAAGGTTAATGGATTAACCTGAGGCTGGGGTTCTCTCTCCCAAGGCATATTTAAGTAGAGCCCAAGGAGGGCTTGACTTGCCCACCATCACACAAATAACACTGTTGAACCTGTTGGCCATCAAAAATAGAGAAAGCGTAAGAGGTAAATTGATTTTTTTCTTTGAGAGAGAATATTCTAATTAGCTACTATTCGTTGTTTTTTGGGAGGACAAAACATTTTAATGATAAAAATAACTAATGATTATAAAGTCTTAAAATTTTATAGTTATTATAAGTCCTTAGATTATACAGTTATGTAGTTCTCACCATTTAGAAAATGCTATTATATCCATTGACTCTGATCACTGTCCTATAAGGTCATAGTACAAGTTCTGTGCCCCCCCCCTTTTATAGATAAGGAAACTAAAACTCATAGATTTTAAGTGTTTTGCCCACGATCACTGGCAGAGTCAATACTCAAAAAACCCAGAGAGGTAACAGCAAAGCAAAAAGACCTCATGACTAAATCTCTTAAAAGTCATGTTCAAATCCTGGCTTCGTTCTAATAAGCTATGTGTCTTTGAACAAGGAACTAAACCATTCTGAGTATCAATTTTTTTGTGTGAAATAAGTGAGGATAATAATATTTTCATTACCAATTAAAAATGTCTCAAGGGAAAGTTTGTTGTAAACATGATGTTGCTACATATATGTGAATATTTCTTTCCTGTTAATTGTCCTGATAAGACCAGTGCTTTTCCCATTGGACTTTTTCCTTTTCATCCAACCAGTAATTTCATGATGTAAATGTATGGTTTTAAAAATAACACCCTTGAAGGGCTTAATAAGAGAGGTTTTATAAGTAAAAAACATGTTAGAAATATTAATTATACTGTCACTTTGATGTTTATATTAAATATGCAAAAATAAAGGAAGAACTTGTATTTTGTAGGAGGTAGAGCTACCACTTGGCTACAAATAACAAAAAAAAAATCACATTTTTTCCTTAAAATAAAGTCATATAATCACTGAACTATGAGTTGTGTTTTGGATAGTTTCAAAAAAGACTCTTGAAAGATAAAATTATTATTTTTATCATAAACATTTAGTTTCATTTAGCACATTTTAGTCTCCTAATAAGAGAATAATATTGAGGCTGCTGAATAGCAGTACTTTCTGAAAAGCCTTTGTGCAATAGATTGAATTAATCACATATTGTCTTTACTAAAGGTTCACTTTCATTATCACATCACATTATGATTCATTTGACTGATTTTTCTAATGCAAAACTGGGAATTTTCTTATTCACTTGTTAACCAATTAATATGATTAACCTGCTTTCTTCTTTTTTTTAAAAAACTAGCTTTCACTTTAACTTTTTTCTTTATTCATAGAGACTTTGCAGGCAAAAATAACACATAATTCGGGTGGTGCAAATTAGTTCTATTGGCTGTTATTTGACATTGAAAAGATTGCATACAAAAAACTCCCCAAAACAAATTAGGAAATTTTTTAATCTCTAAAAATTATAAGCCTCTTTTCCTATCAATTTTTTCCACATTCAAACTAATTTATCTCCTTTATTGTGTGCATGGATACAACTTTTGTTTTTATTATTGGACATTTAAGGGACTAAGCAAATGACAAATTGCTAAATTATTCTCATATGGGTGGAATAGGATTTGCTTTAATGTATACTAAACTGGAATAAACCTGAGAAAAAAAAATGAGGAGAGGAGAAAGGACTGCCAAAAGGTTAGTTCCTCCATCCCATTTATCTCCTGCACTTCACAAGGAAAATCCTGAACTTTTCAGTCTATGAAGTGTTTAAAAGAGAGTCTAAAGAGAAGTTAATCAGCTAGATGATAAACTACTGGAATTTCAACATGTCAAAGTAAGCCACCTCTGTAGTATATCATTTTGTAGTTTCTAATAGTTCGTTTTTCACAATTCTTTACAGAACACTTTCCTCACAAGAAATACCTGAGTTTGAGTTTTTGTTTCTCTACCGTATGACCTTAGGGAAGTCACTTTCCTCCTCTAATTATTAATTTCCCCATTTTCAAAATGTGGATAATTTTAGCAATACCTGCCTCACAATGTAATTATGAGGGAAGTGTTATAGTTATATTATAGATAGGGAAACTGCTGCCAGTATTAAAAATATTATTTTATACCACAACTTTGACTAGACAGAGTAGTGCAATAGTGTCTTTGTTTTGAATCAGAGTGTCAATCAATCATAAATATCAATTGGTTACCTACTATGTGCAGAGCACTGTCGTAAGTGATGGGAACACAAAAAAGTCAATCCCTTCTCTCAAATACAAAGAGGGACACAACATGCAGATAAATATATGCAAAGCATGCTATATATAAAGCAAGCTATATACAAGATAAATAGGAAATAATTAGTAAAGCAAGACTTTGGAATCAATAGTGGTTGGAGAAGAATTCCAGTAAAAAAAAAAAAAAAAAGGATTTTAGTTGGTGCTTGAAGAAAGCCAGGAAAATCAGAGCATGGTGGATGAGGAAGAATCTTCCAGGAATGAGGGAAAGCCAGAGAAAGTACATGGAGTTTAGAGATGGAGTGTCTTCTTCATGAAACAGAAATCAGGGCAGTGTCACTGAATCAAAGAGTTTGTGCCCATAATTATGGTGAAAGAATACTCAAAAGGGAAGAGGAGGAGGTTATAAAGTGTTTCCAAAGGCAAAGAAAGCATTTTGTATTTGTTCCTAAAAGCAACAGAAAGCCATTATAGTTTATTAAGTTGGGGACTATGTGGGTTTTAATCCCCCCTTTGAGGTCACTTTGTGACCTTGAGAGAATCACCTGGTCTCCCTGGGACTCAGTTTCCTCATCTGCAAACTGAAGAAGGAATTAGAATAAAATCGAGGTCTCTTCCATAACTAGATCTATAGCCATGAGTCTATTGTTTTCTTCTAACACAAAGAAGTAGATACAATGTGTTATATGGAAATAGTGGAACATATTTAGCTTTTAGATTGACAGTAGTGTGGAGTGAAGTACCCATATGTGCACTTGTGGATCAGTATATCAAAGCTTGGTATACAGATTGGAAAAACTGACTCTGTGTCACTGGTTAATTAAATTATTTTTCTGCTAAGAATACTAAAATATTTCTCTGTGGGAAAACAAAGAAAAAGAAAAGAAAGAGGAAAATCTCCCTTCTGAGAGTTTTCAGCATCATCAAAAATAAAATTAGCTGCATTGTAAAAGTCTTTCACGTTTTCAGATTTGAGAAATATGGTAGCAGCATGAGAATGAACAAAATTACGCTCAATTTAAGCCTAAAAGAAATCATATTAGACCTTAGTGTCATCAGGGTATAGGCCTGAGGGATCTCAAGGGATCCTAAAACCAATGATTCGCATCATACTTCACTTCTTTGGAAAAGTAATTCTCATGGTGATCTGTTTGTTGGAAACTTGTGTCAATTTTCTATAAATAGATTTTTGTGTCTTCCCAGAGAATAAAAAGTTGTAGGAAAAATTGCTTTGATTAGACAATTTGTAGTTGAAGTTGTAGCATTTTTAAATACTGGAAGAGTTTTTATTTGTTTGGTCATTTTTCAATTGTGTCGGACTCTTTGTGATCCTATTTTGGTATTTTCTTGGAAAAAATGCTGGAATATTTTGGCATTTCCTTTTCCAACTCATTTTACAAATGAGGTAACTGAGGCAAACTCAATTAAGTGACTTCCTCAGAGTGACACAGCTAAGAAGTGTCTGAGATTAGATTTAAATTCAGGTCTTCTTGACTCTGGGCCTGGTATACACTATTCACTTCACCACTTAGCTGCCCCTAAATTGTACAAAGTGCAATGCAAATTTGATAGACTTAACAACTTTCAGCAAAATGTTTGCATCACTGTATTTAAATCATGACTGCCACAATATTTCTAAGGAAGAAACCATGAAAAAGCTTAATATTTATTCATCAGTTTTGCTCTCCCCCTACTCATTTTCCCCTCAACTCTAGACTGCAGAAAATGTAGACCATTTCCTCCTCAATGAAGAAATTATGAAAACAGAGGAGACAGTGTTCAGAGGGATACACTGCAAATAACTAAAATTTTAAATTATTTCTGGAGTTCAGGGAAGGATTGACTTTAGGAAATCCTCTGCTACTTTAGTTCTACCAAACAAAAATGGCACAACAATGCATCTCTTGTGTTGGGATTGGAAGCTCAAATCCGTGTGGACGGTCTCGGGGGGGTAAAAGTGGGACTTCTAAATCTTAGAGTCTTACGAGGCCCTCCATGAACAGCGGGGATTCGAGAAGGTCAGACTGAGCTAGCTCGGCTAGCTCGCGTATTTCCGCCTCTCCCTGGGAGATACGTGATGGCTGGAGTCTCCCTGCCCTCAAGGTCGTCCCGGATCTGGGCACACTATTGTTATCTAACAGCACGGTATTTAGATGCAAACTATGCTGCTGGAGAGTTAAGTAGGATTGAGGAAGCCTGAAAGCTCTTAGCACGTAAGGAGCCAAGAGGACAGTAGGCTCCGCTTCTCTTCTTTCCTCTCTCCCCTCCCCCTCTCTCCCCGCTTGTACTTCTACTTCCAATCCCTTAAGATCTTAGCCTCCTTAGGAAATCTCCCCCTCTTCCTCCTAAGGAAGAGCTCCCTGCACTTGTAACTAGATCCTGAAATAAAGCTCAACCCTTGTTCGACTCTGGAATGTCCTTTCTCTCATATGTGCATCCGGCGTGGCCAGCAGAAGACCTCGGAGGTGAGGTAAGAAAGACTCGGGTAGCCCACACAGGCCTCTAGGCCTGGCACTCTTGTTGTATCTTTTATGTCCTCTGTCAACGAGATTGTTCCCCAGTCCTGATCTTCCAGTCTCACTGGCTAGGGGACAAGGGACATGTCCACAAAACATATTCCAGAACTTTTACCATGATTCTAATACACACACACACACACACACTTCACTCTCCAAACCACTCTAACCGCATATACTTCTCACTTGGTCCACTGTGTCTTTTGAAACTATGTCTGTATTACCTTTTTCTTTCACAGAAACTTAGCTCTTACATGAGGACGTCATATTCCTGACAAAGTTTTCTATTAATTTGTTTTTTACTTCTACTTTCCTTTTTTTCTTTTTTTCCTTCTACTTTCCTACTTTTAGATAGCTAGAGGAGCTCAAGCATCTTTTAAAAGTTAATACAAAAGGGTTTTATTTGTCTGTTTATTCAGTGATATTGGAAGATGGGGTGGGAAAGAGTATCAAAGAAAGAATAGAATTGGTTGATATAAGAAAATGTAAAAATGATGTCAAAAAATAAAAGTGTCCAAATGTGCAATGAACCACTTCAGGAGTTAATGGATGGATGTTTCCATCCTCGAAAACTTAAAGGAAAAATTGAACAGTTATAGGGGATGTTGTAGAGGCTATGATTTTATTAAGCGCTCACTAAGGACCTTCACACCTGGAAATTGTGATTGCTTTTGAGGGGGGAACATATTCCTTCCTTTTCTCTGCTACTTTCAGATCATTCCTCTTCCATCATTCTTCATTCATCTTTCCTCTTTTGAGGTCTAATATGTCACCCTTCCTCGTTCTTGGTGCTATCATCTCTTTATTACCAAGTCCTCTCATTTTCCCCCTAAGTCCTTAGAACTTCACTTAGGACCCTCCTAACCATCCAGTCCCCTGCTATGATTCACAGACAAATCATTTTCAATATTCATTTTAACAATAGCTCTAGCAACCTGACCTCTCAATTTCTCACTTTTATTTTTCAGTAGCCTCACCACTCAATTTTTTTCCTATTTCAGAGCAGCTGAGCATTACTGAAAAAATACTTATTGCAAATTCTACTATAAATTTATGCTACATAATCTCATTTCATCCCTACCAATGCAACAATTTTATTTAAGTTAACTTCTCTTAAGTGACTTTTTGAAACACATTCCTTTTCATTCCTGGCCAGTCCTACCCCAACCCTCCACTTAATAGCACAAGATTTCACCTTCTGCTTCAGGGAGAATATTGAAAACTTTGATATGAGCTTCCTAAGAGGCCTCCCTTTCTCTTTAATATGTTCTCAATACCATCAGTCTCTTGTATTCTGGTTAAAGAAAATGTATGCCAATTATACACTAACACTAATATTTTTACGTACAGTCTCAGTTCCATTATTCTTTCCTACCATGTTCATAGCTGTATGCTAGCAGTCCTTCACTTTATATCACGTCTTTAGTCTTGTCATTGCTATTATCCTCTTTACATTTCATTATAAACATATTCAGTTCTCCTAATTCTCAAAATTACCTTATCCTCATGATTAAGATTATATATTGATCTGAATGGGACTTTTAAAGCCATTTAATTGAATCTGAACATGGTATATCATAGTAAAGAAGGCCCTGAGACATGAAGTGACTTGTCCAAGAACCCTTGGGTATTGTGTGACAGAGCTAAGATACAGATATCACATTCTCAATCTACTGCTCTTTCCACAATGACACAAAAGTCATAAGGATAGCAATCCTAATGCTTCTTCTAAATCAGTGTATTGTTAATGCATTTTTAATGTAATTAATATATTTTTAATATAATAGGAAGATCTTTCCCATTCATCAATAAGCATATGTGACCTGCTTAAGTCAAATGGAAGCCTAAGTCACATGAGTTTGAGTTACATTAAGCTTATGGTGGGAGGAGCTTGCTGAACAGGTAGAATAGGAAGGTGTGGAGCAGAAAGCGTGGAACAGGAAAAGGTAGAGCTGGAACAGAGGTAAGAGGAAGTTGGTCAGCCTAGTCAGAGCTGGGAAAGAGAAGATAGTCAACTAGCATGAGTGGGGTAGTTTGTTTATAATTTTGTTTAAGGGAATTGGTTTGTGGGAAACCTAAGAGCACAGAGGTCTGGGGATGGTGTTGCTCTCTGCACTATTACTGTGTATACATTTGTTTGTTGTTATGATGGATTCAGCTTTGTGGTGTTGGGATTTGGCTTTCTGGGGTTTTAATAAATGTTTTGGTTCTGTCTTCCATGTGGAGAGTCTGTTGTATTTTGTGATTCAGAATTATGTTGGCATATTCATAGCCGCTGTAGGCACTGTGAATATTGTTTTCGTGCTACAGCCAGCCAGTTGTCATTCTAGCCTCTCTCCTTGTATTTATATTTGCTGGTAATTTTTTTTAGCAGATTAAATCATCCAATTTAACTTCAAACCCTTTCTTACATGATTACTGATACCCTCTCTCCTATGACCACTAATGATTGGTTAGTTGCCAAATTCTATGACCATTTTCAGTCCTTTTTTTCCTAATTTTTTGTATTTTTTGGTAGATTTCTGGAGATATTTCTGTAGTTTTTCCATGAGAATGCCTTCTTATTAAATGCTATTTCCTCCCCTGGCTTTAAAGACATTATATTTTCCCTTTACTCTGATCATTCCCTTTGTCTCAATCATTTCTTTCTCATATTCTTTTTTTATCATTTACTGTGGATGTTTTCCCTAAGGACTTATCCTTGAGCCTTTTTTTAATTTTCTCTTTCTACATTCTATTTCAGCTATCTCTTTCATGAACATGTTCTCAACTAAAATGAATTATTTGTTGACTCCCAAATCTGTAGTTCTATCATTTAAATCTGCTTTAAGCCTCAGATTTACCTTCCTAATTGCATAAAGATAGTTACATAAAATGTTCTCCTGTCACCTCAAATTTAACATGACCCAAACTAGGATTATTATTTTTCTCCTTCAGTCTCTATCTCTTTCCCACTTAAATATTTTTGTCACACATAATCATTCAATCAGTTATCAAAAGCAGTAGTCGATCATGTGTCCATAATATATTTTGTATTTCTTTCCTCCTATTTATTCCAAATATGACTATACTAGGTGAAGATTCTCCTTGTCACCCACCAAGACACTACTATAAACTCCTTACAGATTTTCTTGACTCTCCTCTCTGTTCTTAGTCTAATTCATATTTTACAAGGAAGACAGAATAATATTTCTTATGAAGAAATGGTCATCATTTCACTGTTAAAAACAAAACATTAGCTTCCTATTTATTACTTATTAGCTCTTGAAGACTTTGAAAATCTTTGTCTTGGGGATCCCTAGAATTTGACAACAGTTGAACTTCACAAGTTTTTTTCCACATATTACTGTCATATTTACTGGGCTCCAAATTATGCAATCCTCTGCTCCCTAAACTAAAAGAGTCATTTTAAATCTCTGGACTTTTGCTCTATATTTATAATTTGTTCATCTCCATCTTTGCCATTTCACTGCAGACCATCTAAAGCATAGAAAATTAGAATTCAAATTCAACCTCATAAACTTATGAGATGTATGATACTGAGTAGGTCACTTAAATTCTGCTTGATTTAATTTCCTCTTCTATAAAATAGTGATGGAATTAACACCAGTTTTTCAGGGTTGTTATAAAGATACAATAAAAAGCAGTCATAAATATTTTGAAAAGCTTAGAGCTTTATATAAATGATAGCAATTAGGATTTAGATTCTAAGTTCCTTGAGAACAGATGTTGTCATTTGCTTTTTGTTGTATCCCATTAATTGGCAGAATATCTGCCACACAATAAGCACTTAATGAATTCTTGTTCATTGAATAACCATCTTTAAAATGTAATTCACATATCATATCCTTCAGGAAGCCTCCCTTCTACTTCCAAGATAAAAAGATCAAAGCACTAAGGCTTTCTTTTTGTTTTTCATTTAACATGTTTTTCCCCATATATGTGTATGTATAATTTTGTATAATTATGTATGTATATTTATATGCATATATATGTATGTCTATATATAAACATATATGTGTGTGTATATATATATATATATATGTATGCTTGTGTATATGTGTGTGTGTGTGTATAATTTCTGTCTAGTAGCCCATATAAACCTTGAGTGGCATAAGATAAGAAATTTCTCAATTTCTTATCTCCCACAGTACCTAGCCCAGTATTAAGTCAGTACTAGTTTCTTTTTAAATAAGTGAATGACTGGTTAAATTGACTTTGTTTCATTGTGTAATTTTAATAATCCAGAGTTGCAGTGTTTTATCCAGAACCTTTTTTTCAAATTATTCAAATTTTTCCTCTAGTAATTATTTTAAGATAATAACAACCCTGGATCTGAGTAAAATAAAATCTAGCAGCTTGTTAATGACTATAAGCATGCTGTCATAAATTGTGGAATCATAGAGCAGTAGCTGAAAGAGACCTAACAGGCCATCTAATCCAAAACCATCCTTTCCAACTCTCAGTTTTGTCCTTTGTACATGACATTTTATGACTCACCAAAGACTTTCATCCAGCTAGGATTATTTAAACACTTGAAAATTAATCAAATCCTATTTTCAGTATTTTCATGTTTTTGAAGTCGTTGGACTTTTCCAATCATTTTGTTTGTTTGTTTGTTTTGACTGCAAAATTTGATGGAATGGTATTTCTGGAACCCAACTAAGTCCCTGTCTATTTCACTGGACTATTATTGGAATAAACATTTTGAAAAGCATACAGAAATATAGAATAATCTTAGTTGTTGGAAGGAATCAGTGATATAGTGTCACTATGTAAAGCATGATAAAAATATCACTTATGATTTTAACCATAGACAGAAACATAGCCTTCTTTAATTGCTGACTTTCCTTCTTTGCTCTCACTAGTAAATGTTGGCCTTTTTTTGCTTCCCAAAATCATTTATATTACTATGCAGGCATAAAGGGGCTTCTAGAAAGCCTTCATAGAAAACAAAGTTCAAATCCTGGGAGACGAAAGAAAACAGAGAGTGAAATAATTAGCAGTGGTCATGCTTGGAAAAACTGAAGAAATCAGTCTCCCCACTGAAAGTGACAAAGTTGGGAAAAACTCCATCTGAGAATTTTTCAATTAAGGAATAACACTTATTGCTATCTAATTTAATAGAGTGGGTCTAATATGTCACACATTGTACTTGGCTTTGTACTGCTGTTCAGGTACTGTTGGAGGTCAACAAAGTCAATTTATTGTATATTGCTTTTGTAGCAATGCAGAGTGTGCATAGATCCCTTGTAAGACTACTTTCGTATATTGATTTCTTTCCTTCATGTCAAGTTATTTGTCTTGTGCATTTGGATCACAATGAAGATGATACTACCAGGGTAGATGGCATCTAGGATGAAGAAAAAGATAAGTCACTATCTTATTTTATATGTGCTGTCTCCTTGGTGCTATCTTAGTTTGTTGTTCCCAAAGAGTGTATTGTAGGGTGATATCCTTTATTAAAATTCAGAAAACTTGGGTTTTAATCTGAGTTCTACTGCAACTTTCCTAGAACATTTCTTTTTGCTAAAAAAATGAATGACAGTTGAACTCCATGAATTCTAGATTTTTGGGTCCAAAGTTCCATAACAGGTTAAGGAGAAAATAAAAATAGTAATCAACAGAGATGGATATTAGGAGAAGTCATCTTCAGCAGAGAGCTTAAATGAGTTAATGTAAGGAGCTAGAATAAATGTAGAAGAGTTCTAGTCAAAGGGGAATTTATTAAAGATGGCATAGAGATTGCAAAGAGTTTAGTAAAAAGGTGGAAGCTGGTGAGGACAGGGACTGAGGGGCAACAAAACTGTAGTGAAGAGAGATGAAATTACTGGAAAAAGTTTCTATCAGGAAATAGCATGTGTCCAGAATGATGTACATGAATGATAAATAATGGAACAGTAGCATGGTGGCAGAAGAGCTATTAGACATTAGCTAAGAGAGTATTTAGCAGGCAGAGTTGAGTAGGATTAAGTAGACCCAAGGTTCCACTTAGAAATTTGGTGTATAATAACACTTCCACAATCTGGTGACCCTTAGAGGCAGTTAACACCTTGATTTCCTGAGGGAGCTCTTATGATTTCTCTGGAATAATTCTTAAAACTCTCTCAGCTTCCTTTTTTCTCTGACTGGGAGACTGGAGGGTGGAGTATTAAATTTCTCCCAAAGCTTTCCTTTATATAGAAGGCTGGATTTTGAACTATCCAACAGACTCTCTACTTTCGATCATTGACTTTGCTTGGTTTGGTGTTCACAAAACATCTAGGCCCCTCATTTTCCCCCTGTAAGCCCTAAACAGTTTTATCTTCTTTTTGTGAGTTGTTTTTTCTGAGCTACTTGAGGGTAAGCACTTTTTTATCTTATTTGTGTTCCCAGCACTTATCACAGTACCTTGCACATAGTATGTGCTTTATAAATGCTTATTGAATTGTATTAATCTCTCCTCCATGTTGTTTCAGAAACAAGACATTTCATATTTTAACTTTCAACATTTTCTCTGACTATCCATGCCAAGAATACTCTTCCACCTCTGCTCTGCTACCAACTGGTTTTTCTGACTTCCTTCAAGTCCTAACTGTCCTCTCAAACCCTCTTAATTTTAGTGACTTCCTTTTCTTAACTATATTCTATCTATCCTATATATAGCTTGTTTGCATCTATTATTCTGTTGAACATTAGAGTATGAACTTTTTTCAGTCAGATACTGTCTTTTACATGATTTCTCTCTCTCTCTCTCTCTCTCTCTCTCTCTCTCTCTCTCTCTCTCTCTCTCTCTCTCTCTCTCGCTCTCTCTCTCTCTTTCTCTCTCTCTCTCCAGCACTTAGCAGAATTCCCAGTACATATACTTAATAAATATTTACTGAATGATTTATCTACCTCAAGAAACAGTTTGGCAGAGTGGATAGCTGATCAACTTTGGAGTCAGGAAGATCTAGTCTCAGTTTTGCTACTAATGTGTGCTAGCCTGTGTGAACAACCAGTGCTCTCAAACAGTCCTTTAAGACTATAAGTTGCTAGTGATTTATTGATCCCTATTGGTAATCCCTACCATATATACTATTTCATTGATATAAAGAGGTCTTTCATGAGGCATCTGTCCCTACCAATGCAGCATGATAATTACTCTATATCCCATAATGTTAGATACCCTTCAGAACTGAGAAGTAAGGGACAGAGAAAGTGTACCAGAGATCTAACTTGAACCAAGATCTTCTGGAGTATAAATTGAGCTTTTGATATCCCATATTACCCTTCATAGAATTTGGAGTATCCCCTAGATTAATAAAAACCCAAGTCCTTACTTTCCCTGTCCCTCCAAAGGGGGAAAAATAGTCTATCCTCTTGTGGATATATATATGTGTGTGTGTGGGGGGGTGGGTTTGCAAATATTGAAATGCTATATTAATTGGATTTATTGTCATGAATAAAATTGAGTAATATTCATTAAATTGAATTGAATAAGTTAGTAAGTTTTGGGTGTAATTTCAGTTTTCATTTCTAGCCAGTAAAATTAGCAGCCTCTGTGAGAGCAGAGACCATGTGAGAACATCTCTGCCCCTTGAAGCATAGTATCTACCCTATCTACCCTATACATGACTAAGTAGCAGCCCTAGCCATTAATTCCAGTGCCTTATGTGATATTACTCTGAACTGGGCATCTTAGTCTAGATTTACAGAGTGAACTGTGGGATAATCCAGAAGCAACTGACTTCTGAAATCTACTGTTCATTTTAATCCATTTAATATTTTTAGTCAAGGATTCTGGAAGGCCAAATGATCTCTTGTTGAGATGGGGTAATGGACAGAGGTCATTCTCCACTATAGAAAAAAGTCCTTGATGATATTTATTCATGAAGCAGGACAGTCTCATCAGTAAAATCATTCACCGACCAAAATATCTCTGCAGAAAAATTCACATGGCCAGATGGTACTTTTTGCAGTCATATACTAGCCGAACATGCTGTAGTCAGCAGATTATAAATTGTTGTCATGATGGGGGTGAATTGGGGGAGAAAGGAATTATATTCCTATTTTTTTTTTTTTTTTTGCAAAATTCCCTGAGAAAGAAATAGTAGAAGGAAAAAGAAACTTCTCTGGGAAAGGTCATCAAAGCTCATGCCAAAAACAAAGATATTTCACTTTAAATCCCATTCATTAACTCAGCTGCCTAAGTAAATGTAGGACATCTGGTTTCACTGAAAATGAGATTGTTGAAACAGTAAATTATAGATAGAAATGAATTATCCATAGATATCCTACTACTGACGGATACCCAGTCCCCAAACATTCAAGATTTCTAGTTGCCTGATTGCCAGTTCAGGTTGAGAGAGAGGGAGCTCTCTTAACAGATCTTTTACTTCATAACACCCCACCAAATGTCCCATTGAATAAGGTCAAAACAGGAGCCCCCAGGCATACGAATAGGAATGGAAGGAAGAGGAGGATCCTCCCTTGTAGGGGCTGTCATTGAACCTCCTCTCTGTGGAGAAGAATCAGCAGTCCCTATCTGCTTGGAGGCAGCTGCTAAGCACATTGCCTGTCATGGCTGCAGCTACTCTGGCTGGAGTATTTTGAGAGTAGGGAAGTCTGATCTCCAGGCAGGAAATGTGGGGTAAAGAAGGGGAAAGTTGGAATACAAATGTCACAATGTATCTTCAGAACTCTGTTTCATATTAAGAAGGGGGTGATTTTGGGGGATTAGAATAGTGTGTTAAAAGGAGTCGAAGAAACAAAAGATGAAAAAAAAAAATGACAGGATCATAGAATTTCAAACTGAAAAGAACCTTAGGCATCTCGAGCCCAATATCTTAATTCTGTAGATGAGGAAACTGAGGCAGCAGGTAGTTAAATAGGTCACTCAAGATGACCCAGATAGCTAGCAGCAAAGCCAGGATTCAAAAAGTCCTTTGTTTCCAAATCCAGTGCCAATTCTTCTTCAGAAATATAACTATGTTATGGAGGTATTTTTGATCTTTGCTTTGCACCCAGTTTTCACCCACATTCTTCTTCTCTCAACTCTCATGAAATCGCAAAAAATTTCCTATCTTTACCACTCTGCCCAAATCACAGTTCCCATTTGACTCTGGGTATCTTGGTTCAGAAAACATTAGCTTGAGCTGTTTTACTGAATACAAAATAATTCTATCAATGCACATTCTTTTTTTATTATTACCATGATATGAGACTGAAGGTTTCCAATGTAGATGTAGGAATGACACCATGCCCAGTCACGTCAGAAGCAAAAGTGCAGCCAAAATCTACCATAAATTGAAATGCATTTAAAAAGGTTCAGAATAGTGTTTAATATTCATGGAAAGAGTAAATCCCTTTTTTAGAGGGGTATCAAGGAAAACCTGTCATCTGAGGTAGATCTTGAAAGCAGAGAAGTATTTCAAATGCAGAGTGGTTGACATCTTCCATTCTAGTATGAAGAGGTCACAAGTTCAGGGAAAGTGAGTAGCCCTGTTTAATTTTAAGATAAAATGTAAGAAGAAGAGTATCACAAAAATAAGACTTGGCACAGCTAGGTTGTACAGTGGATTGAGCACCAGCCTGTAGACAAAAAGAACTGAGTTCAAATCCTGCCTCAGACACTTGCTAGCTGTATGACCCTGGGCAAGTCACTTAACTTCGAATGCCTCCCACCAAAAATAAATAAGGCTGAAAATAGAGATAGCTAGAGAACTTCTATAAAATTGGAAGAGTAATGGTGCCTCCCTCACAGTGTCTTTATTAGAATCTAATGGAAAAAATGTATATAAGCCTTTTGCAAACTTTAAAATACTATGGATAGAATAGTTATACTTTTTATCTGGAATCCGAGGGCCTGGATTCAATTTCCATCTCTTTTGCATACTGTGTGATTTGGGGCAAGTCACCACCATCTCTCTGGGTTTGTGTATTCAGCTATATAAGAAAAAGCTTCATTAAAAACGTCGAAAATACTTTCCATCTTCAAATCTATGACCAAATTTATTTTAGGACATTTTTATTTTAATCTCTATGAAATGGGGCAATAGTGAACATTTTTGAGGAGGGGACTAATATCATAAGACTTGTGCATGAGAAAAATGACTGCCAGTAATTCTGAAGGATTTATTGGAGAGACACTGGAGGCATATAAAATAGTAAAGAGTCTGTCACAATAGGTCAGGTGAAGAGGACCTAAGAGAAGGATCGTGGTCACTTTGGAAGTGAGAAGGGGAAAGAATGCCACTGCTATGGAGAAAACTTTTTGTAAAATATAAAGTCTTACACAATAACAGACAGCATTTGAATCATATCTCACATACGTGGTGTTATTTGATTCTTATGATAAATCAATGAAACTGGTAGTAAAGGTATTATCTTCATTGAACAGAGGAAGTAACTGGGGCATGTGGAGGCAAGTATCATGTGCCAGGCCTAGAGGCCTGAGGGCTACCCGAGTCTTCTTACCTCACCTCCCGAGGTCTTCGGTTGGCCAAACCGGATGCTCGTATGAGAGAAAGGACGTTCCAGAGTCGAACAAGGGTTGAGCTTTATTTCAGGGTCTAGTTACAAGTGCAGGGGAATTCTTCCTTAGGAGGGAGCGAAGAATCTCCCAAGGAGGCAAAGATCTTACAATAAGAGATTGGAAGTAGAAGTATAAGTGGGGAGAGAGGAGGAGGGGAGAGAAGAGAGAGGAAAAGTGGAGCCTTGTTGTCCTCACCGCTCCGCGCCCCTCCGCCCAAGAGCACTTTCAGGCTTTCCTGATCCTACTTAAACCCTCCAGCAGCATAGATTGCATCTGAATACCGTGCTGTTAGATAACAATAGTGTGCCCAGATCCGGGACACTCTCGAGGGCGGGGAGAGCTCTCTCCCATCACGTTTCTCACGGGAAGAGGCGGAAATACACGAGATAGCTCGGTTCACCTCGATTCCCAGTCGTTTCCTGGGGGGTCTCGTGAGAACTCTAAGATTTAGAAGTTCCCACCTTTACCCGCCCGAGACTGTCCACCTGGAATTGAGCTTCCATCCCCAACAATCATGTAACTAGTGAGTGGCAAAGACAGGATTTGAACCTTGGTTTTTCACTCCTCTGTCAGGTTCTCCTACTCTCACTATACCACCATTACTGTTACTTCAGGAAATAACACATTAATAAATATCTATTAAAAAGTCTTTGCTGTTGATTCATGCTAGCTGTGTGTGGGATACCGAATATGACTCATGAAGACTTGTATAAGAGGAATACCACAAAACACTTTATCTAAGAATTGTATGATCAGAAGGAAAAAAGTACATTGATATTTGGCAAGAGTGAAGCAAAACTGATGGACTTTCTGTGTGATTCATTGTTATCAATAAAATGTCAAGGAATCTAGAAGAAGATCCCTAAGACATTGGGTGATTTTCCTGTTAAGGATTGGCATAAGGACAAGGGGTATGAGTCACACAGGATGAAAAGTCATAGATAAATCACAATCTACAACCTTCCCTGAAGAACTCACACTGATGAGATCACAGATCAATCTAAACCTACCAGGTAGTTTTTTTCTTCCACAGGATATTGCACTGAGAGAGTAGAATACTAGATAGATAAATGTGGCTATGAAGAGTTACGAGAAGAAGAAGAAGAAAAAATGTGGAGCATGAGGTATTGCAAAGTAAGGTCAGACTTAAATATGTCACAATGACAGTGGAAAGTCAGGGGAAAACATATCTTGAACACCAGAATCCTGTGTGTGTGTGTGTGTGTGTGTGTGTGTGTGTGTGTGTGTGTGTGTAGGTATATGAAGGAAAAGATACTAAAGCAAATGGGGGAAAATCAACAAAAAAAGAGTACAGGTGAGAGAAACAAAAGAAAAAGCTATTTATGAAATTATTCAGGGCCTATCTTACCTGAAATAATGACACTGCATGATTATCTGTCATACCAGTCACTACTCTGCCTTTGATTCTAGGTTCCCTGTGTAGCATATTGAAAGCAATGTAGGGCTGCAGACAACTAATGACTTCACTGCTATAATTCACCTAAATACTATCAGAGGTCCATAAAGATGCAGACAGTATCACAGTCTAAGAGAATGAAGGAAGCTATACATAGTTTAATCCCCCATTTAACTGTGTAATAATATCTAATAATATTTCCAACAACTTGTCAACTCACCTTCATATAAAGATTTCCAATAAAGGGGAACTCAATACCTCCTTAAATGCTCCAAAAGGTTTTATGATTTCTGTTGGGACCTTTATTCTCACGTTGAGCTATGTCTCTCAAGCACTTTTCTATCCATTATTCCTATAGTTACTCTCTAGACCCAAGGAAAACAAACATAGTAATAGATTATTAGAGTTGGAAAGAAACTCAGAAATAATATTGTCCAAACTTCTCATTTTACACAGGTGAAAACCGAGGACTAGGGAGGTTAAGTTACTTGCCAAAGATCACATAGTAAATTAATGGTAGAGCCAAGTGTAATACCCAGGTCTCGAAAGTCCTAAAGGAGTACTATTTTTTATATGCCCTGATGCCTCTTTCAGACAGTGATTTGCATATTCAATTAGCCATTATCTATATCCCTTAATTCCTGTAAGCTCAAGAAATTAAGAACTGTGAAGATGAGATAAAGTTAATGAATATACTTTTTTATCATTGGATTCATAAAAATTCTTTTGGGGAAAATGAACAGATTTTCAGTTATCCCAAAGCACCATGTCAATTTGAATTTGAATTTTTAGAGACAATAAAAATGTTTAAATAATTTTTGAGGGAGAACAGAATGTTAGTTTTGCATATTATTTAATGTTCATTACTCAGTGGATTACCTTGAAATAGTTGCTACTATTTGTTTTCTCTAGTGAACAGATTAATTACATCACTAGATGAGTGGATCCTTGGATACAGTTTTTAGTTTAGTTTGCATAACTTTTATGTTGCTCCAGATGTTGACAGGGTTGAATGACAAGTCCATTCTGTAGTTTCACTTTTCTTTCATTTGATGTTTGAAAGCATTAGGGGATGAGAAAGGTGTATATCATAGTCATCTAGGTCTACAACTAACTTCTTTAAGCAAAATACCAGGCATTTTATGGTTGTACCCAAAGATATTTATTAAATTGCTTCCTTTCTTCTTCAGAGAACTCCTCTGCTTTCTTTTAAACATCTGCTTTCTCTTAAAATACACACTTCTCTAGTAAGCTTTGAAAGCCATTCACAGTTCCATCATGTCTTACCAGCCTCACTGGAATTACTTGTCCTCCTGTACTCTAGGATGCAACCAAACTGGCCTTCTCTGTGTACTTCACAACCCACTCCATTTCCCATCTCTGTGAATTTACAATAATGGTCCCACATAACTCCTTAGTTGTGTGTCATAGAATGCATCTCTTCCTTTAAAATAAATCACAAGCTACACCTTTCATATAATGACAATCTTGATGTCCTCTGCTGATGATTCCCTCATTCCTAAGCTACCACATAATTAATTAGTTTTTATTTATTTTATTTCATTCTCTTTGTTTTTTCAATTATATATGTATATATGCTAACTTTCTTTATCATTGGAATATATCATTGACAAACAGAGATTGTTTCAATTCACGGTATTTGTGTACCCACTATCTAGCATGACTGCTATTACATAGCAAGTGCTTAATAAATGCGTATCGATGATTTATTAATCTTCACATGAATTTTAGGTCATAGATATTTTCTTTCATGACTCCCATTCTCACATTATAAGAATCTGTTCTCCTGCACCATATTTGGATGCTCTTTATGAGAAAGACAAGGCATTTTTTTCCCATGTTATAAATGAACAATACTCACTTTGTCCCTGAGAAAATTATTCAATATTTCCTTTATCCTTTCTTCCTTGAGCTTTCCTCTTCATTTTGAAATGCTCTCTCCTTATACATTCACTCATTGATGACTATAGACTCACTTACCTCAATTTCAGACTTAAGTATGTCATTGAAATGTAACCTGAGTTATGCAGTGTTATAGATTTATGACTGTTACAGTACCCAACTCATGGCTGATCGGAGGTGCAGAGGTGATTGAAAAGAAAGAGACAGCAGAGGAGGCTAGGCGAGCCTATACAATCTGTACGTGACTAGTTTATGGTAGCTCAGCAAACTTTCGTATAGTCAAACAAAGCAATACATTTCATGTGAATTCAATAGTTCCCAGGGGAAAGTTAGTCCCAAGACAAAACATTCTTCCAAGTTCCGTGATTCCAAGCCACAGAATGTACACATCCTTTCCTAGATAATGCTGCAGCTGTCCTCAAGAAATAAGCAGTAAGAAAACATGAAGAAGCCAGGGAGGGGGAGGCCCTGCCAATCCCCTTTTCTCACCCTCTGGATGACCTCACTCTGCTTCTGTCAATCCTTCAGATTAGCTCTGGCTCTCCACAGGAAACCAGAGGCGCATGATATCATAAAGACCAAGCAAGGTTAAAATCAGGAAGTGAGATATAGTTATAGGCAGGAATGAAACTTGACAATTTAACTTAATGAGCATTTATTCAGTGCCCTCCATGTGTGAAATACTTTATAGAGTTCTGTTAAGCATACAAAAATGAATAAGATACAGTCAAGTATCTTATAGTCTAGTAAAGGAGATAAGATTTACACAAATTCTGTAATAGAAGACAGAATGTTTTGTGATATTAGAGAGGCAGAGTTCAGGGGAAGAAGAAATTAGTTCACTACTGGTAAATTTGTGCAGGAATTGTGACACATGTGAACTGTCTCCATCAGGACAGGTGAGATTTTAATAGACATCTCAATAAATATGATCAGAATACACAGTCATGTGTTCTGAGCTGTGTGCTTCTCAAGGGAGAATCTGAACAGGACCCTTCCTCCTTTCTCCATTAGCCAAGGGATTCTAGTCACCCAATAAATATTTTCCTTAGTGTTGTCCTGTATCTGTGGTGATCAGGGATCACCAGAGATGCTCGAGCAGGTTCTACACAACGTGTTCCTTTCCTTTTTCTTTTTCAAGAAATAGGCAGAACCATTCTCCCATCAGAAAGAGTAAGGAGTACGACTGCATATGTCAGTTGTATCTGTCCATCCAATTAATTACTGGTGGAATTCCTCTAGACCAGAGGTGTTTTATCACGAAACACTTCTATGTGTTGCCCAAAATTCCTCTAGACCAGAGGTGTTTTATCACGAAACACTTCTATGTGTTGCCCAAACAGTGTGAGTGTGTGTGTGTGTGTGTGTATAAAGTAAATAATACAATAAAACTTAAGTAATATTACCTTTTTAAGTTAATTGAATGTTTCATCCACAGAGATCACAATATATCATTTAGCAACCCACCCCTTTCTATTTGAGTTTTTGAGCACTGGTATAAATCAATTGGTTTCTAAATTTTTGTCTCACAGTATTTATAGTTTTAAAAAGCTGTTATGGATCTATTTCCCCCAATTTCCCCATGAAGAATTTGTTATGGGTTATATTTATCAATATTTACTATAATGCAGGTTCAGATGTCTTAGTATCATTATGAAAATAATTTTGACAGTCAAGATCCCCTGAAAGAGTGTTGAAAACCCCCATGGACTCAAGATCACTCCTCCATAGTTATAGTTACAGTATATAAAAAGTTTGCTATTAATGGAATCACACACAGTTCAGGAACTAACAGTTTTCATTATCACCCAAACCTGAATAAGCAACGAATGGTGTAACATTTACATGATTCATCCCCATGAATTTCCATTTGAGATTTGTTTACCTCAAAACATTCAAAACAGGTGGAGCAGGCAGCACCAACAGAAATCCCAGTGCAGAGCAACCAGCTGCAAATTTATCCATTAGCAGGTCAAGGACTTTCTGTATAGTGGGATCTGGGCCACCCTCCCCTAATTTGCTTGTTGTAACACCCTTTATATCTAAATCATGTACATATTTTGACCTTACCTAGGCATGCAGCATGAATCATTGGTCTATACCTTGTTTCTATCAAACTGTTCTCCAATGTGCCTAGCATTTTTGGTTGAATTCTGAGTTTTGCCCCTGAACTTTGCATGTTTGGGTTTATTAAACACTAGCTACCATGGTCATTTACTCCTATGTGTTTTGTACTTTGTATCTATTCCACTGAAAAAAGATACTCTATTTCTTAATCCAGTATCAGACTGTTTGGATAATGATCACTTTGTAACATAATTTCAAATCTGGTCCTGCTAGGCCATGTTCCTTTATGTTTCCTCCCAACCCCCACTGATTCCCTTCGTATTTGAGATCTTTTAGTTTTCCAAAAATTTAGTTTTTACTTATTCTAGGTCTATAAAAAAGTATTTTGTAGTTTGATTGCTATGGCTCTAAATAAGTAAATCAATTTCGATAGAATTTTCATTTTTTTGTATTGGCTTGGCTCATTGTTCAATTGTTCAGTGGTATGTAAATATCCATGATTCTATGGACCTACTATACTTTCCATGAGGTTTTCTTTTTCTTTTATGATTTAAAAAACAAAAACAAAAACAAAATCCTTTTTTTTTTTCAAATTATATTTTAAAATTATCTTGAAGATTTTGGACCATACCTACTTTCTGATAATTATTTCACAGTTTGCCCAGTAGTTTTGTCAAATCTTGGCTCAAAGCTTGAATCTTTGGGTTTATCAGAAACTGTATTACTATGGGTATTTACTACTGTGTATTGTGCACCTAATCTATTAAACTGATGAAACTCTCAATTTACTATCCAGTATGACAGTGTTTTGATGATTACCAATGTGTAATATAGTTTGAAAGCTAAAATGGCTAAGCCACCTTCCTTTACATTTTTTTATTGATGTTTTTGATATTTTTATCTGTTTTTCTTCCAGATGAATTTTGTTAATATTTCTTCTACCTCTGTAAAAATGTTTTTGGCAGTTTGATTGGTATGACACTGAATAAGGAAATTAATTTAGATAAAATTGATATTTTTGTTATATTGACTCACCTTATATATAAGTAGTTGATATTTTTCTAATTGTTCAGATCTGGCTTTAATAGTGTGATGTGTGTTTTGTAACTGTGTTTACATAGTTCTTGGGTTTGTTTTGGCAGGTAGACTCCTGAGTATTTTATATAATTTATGATTATTTTATTTTTAAAAAGAATTTTGTTTTATCCAAGTACATGTAAAGACAGATTTCAACAAGCATTTTTATAAGATTTTGAGTTCCAAATTTTTCTCCCTTCTTCCCCAAGACAGCAAGCAATCTAATATAGGTTATGCATGTGCAATCATGTTAAATATATTTCTACATTAATCATGTTGTAAAAGAAGAAACATAACAAAAGGAAAAAACAAAACAGAAAAGAAAAAGGGAAAAATAATATGCTTGTGGATTGCATTTAGAGTCCATAGATCTTTTTCTGAATGTGGATGTCATTTTGCTATATAAGTCTTTTAGGATAGTCTTGGTTCATTGTATTACTGAAAATAGCTAGTTGATCATTGCACAATGAGGCTTTTACTGTATACAGTGTTCTCCCTGTTCTGCTCAAATCAGTCAGCATAAGTTTATATTAAATATTTTCGGGTTTTTCTGAAAGCTGCCTGCTCATCATCTCTTATACCACAATAGTATTCCATTGCATTCATACACTACAACTTATTCAGCAATTCCCCAGTTGATGGGCATTCCCTCAATTCCCATAACTTTACCACCACAAAAAGAGTTGTTATAAATATTTTTGTACACATAGGTCACTTTCTATTAAAAAATATTTTTAGTTTTCAACATTCACTTGTTTTCAGCTTTTGCTTTCATAAGATTTTGAGTTTTAAGTATTTTTCCTCCTCCCTCTGCTCATACCTCTTCAAGATCATGTGCAATCTGATTTATATGCAGTCAATTTATGCATTCATATCAAACCTATTTCCACATCAGTCATAATGTAAAGAAGAGTTAGAACTAATGGGAGGACCCATGAGAAAGAAGAAACAAAACAAAACAGCAAAAGGAGAGCAAATAGGATGCTTCCATCCACATACAGATTTCAAAGTTCTTTCTCTGGATATGGATAGTATTTTCCATTGTGAGTCTTTTAAAGTTATCTTAGATCCTTGCATTGCTGAGAGGAGTGAATTACATCAAAGTCAGTCATCACACATGGTATTTGTTACAGTGTATAATGCTCTTCTGTTTCTACTAATTTCATTCAGCATCAGTTCATATAGGTCTTTCCAGATTTTCCTGAAGTACACTTGCTCATCATTTTGTATAGCACAATAATATTCCATTATATTCATAAATCGCAACTTGTTTAGCCTTTCACCAATTGATGGACATCCCTCAATTTCCAATTCTTGGAAACCACAAAAAGAGCTACTATTCATATTTTTGTACATGTGGATCCTTTTCCAGTTTTTGTGATACTTTTGGGATACAGAGCTAGAAGTGATATTGCTGGGTCAAAGGAGATGCACATGTTTATAACCCTTTGGACATAGTTCCAAATTACTCTCCAGAATGGTTGGATCAGTTCACAACTCCACCAACAATGCATATTATGATGTAATTATTTTCCCATCTCTTCCCACATCTTTTCTAGCATTTATCATTTTCCTGTTTTGTCATGTTACCCAACCCAAGAGGTGTGATGTGATAACTCAGAGGTGTTTTGATTTGCATTTCTCTAATCAGTAGTGATTCAGGCATTTTTTCATATGACTGTAGATAGCTTTAATTTCTTCATCTGAAAATTTCCTGTTCATATCTTTCACTATCAATTGGGGAATGACCTACATTCTTATAAATTTGACTCAGATCTGTATATATTTTGGAAATGAAGACTTTATCAGAGACACTGGTGGCAAAAATCCTTTCCCTGTTCTCTGTTTTCCTCCTAATCTTGCTTGCATTGGTTTTGTTTGTGCAAAAACACTTTCAATTTAATGTCATCAAAATTATCCATTTTGTATTTCATAATGTTCTCTAACTCTTACTCTGTCATAAATTATTCCATTCACCATGAATCTGACAGGTAAACTATTCCTCTGTCTTCCAGTTGACTTATAACATCAGCCTTTACGTCTAAATCATGTACCCATTTTGATTTTATTTTGTTATATGGTGTAAGATATTGGTCAATGCTTAGTTTCTGCCATATTATTTTCCAGTTTGACCAGAAGTTTTTGTTAAATAGTGAGTTGTTATTCCAGAATCTAGAGATTTTGTGTTTATCGAACAGTAGATTACTATATTCATTGACTGTTGTGTCTTTGCACCCAATCTATTCCACTAATCCACTACTCTATTACTTAATCAGTACCAAGTAGTTTTGATGATTGCTACTTTATAATACAATTTGAAATCTGGTAGGGCTAGGTAACCTTCCTTTGCATGTCTTCTCATTAGTTCCCTTAATATGTTGGATGTTTTGTTCTTCTAGATGAATTTTGTTATTTTTTTTTTTTTGTAATTCTATAAAATATTTTCATAGTATGATTTGCATAGCACTGAATAAGTAAAGTGATTTAGGTAGAATTGTCGTTTTAAGTATATTAGCTCAGCCTGCACATGGGCAACTGATATTTTTCCAGTTATTTACTTCTGACTTTATTTCTCTGAAGTGTTTTTTAATTGTGTTCATATAATTCCCAGGTTTGTTTTTGCAGGTAGTCTCGTAAATATTTAATAATGATGACAGGAACACTAAATGGAATTTCTCCTTCTACCTTTTGCTGTTAGGCTTTCTTAGTAATATATAGAGATGCCGGTCATTTATGTGAGTTTATTTGATAGCCTGAAACTTTGCTGAAGTTATTATTCCAAGTAGATTTTTACTTGATTCTGTAGGATTCTCTAAGTATATCATAATATCATCTCCAAAGAGTGATAGGCTTGCTTCTTATTTGCCTATACTAATTCATTCAATTTCTTTTTCTTCTCTTATTGTTAAAGCTAACATTTCTAATACCGTATTCAATAGCATTGCTGATAATGGAAACCCTTGTTTCACCATTGAACTTATTTGAAATGCTTCTTGCTTATCCCCTTTACATATAGTGCTTGCTCAGGGTTTAAGGTGAATGCCACTTAACATTTTATTTATATATGTTATTTATTTATATTTATTATATTTATTCCTATGCTCTTTACTGTTTTTAATAGAAATGAGTGCTACATTTTGTTAAAATATTTTTCTGCCTATATTTAGATAATTGCTTTCTGTAAGACTTGTTTTTGATATAGTCAATTATGCTGATAATTGTCCTAATATTGAACCATTCCTTCATTCCTGGTATAAAATCTACCTCATTATAATGTATTATTCTTGTGATAAGTTGCTGTAATTTTATTTGCTAATATTTCACTTAAAATTTTTCCATCTATATTTATTACAAAAATAGGACTATCATTTTCTTTCTCTGTTTTGGCTCTTCCAGGTTTAGGTATCAGTAGCATATGTGCACCATAAAAAAGAATTTGGTAGGACTCCTTCTTTGCCTGTTTTATAGTATTGGAATTATTTGCTCTTTAAATGTTTGAAAAATTCACCTGTAAATCCATCTGGTCCTAAATATTTTTTTTTTCTAGAGAGTTCAATGGTGGTTTGCTCAATATCTTTTTTTCTGAAGTGGGGTTATTTAAGCATTTTATTTCCTCTTGTGTTAAGCTGGGCAATTCATATCATTTCACTAAGATTCTCAAATTTATTGACATACAGGTGGACAAAATAATTTTTAATTATTGTTTAATTTTCTTTTCAATGGTGGTGAATATACCATTTTCATTTTTGATACTGGTAATTGAGTTTTCTTCTTTCTTTTCTTTTTAAATCAAATTAATCAGCAGTTTATTTACTTTGTTGTTTTTTTCTAAAACCAGCTCTTAGCTTTATTTACTTGTTCAATGGTTTTCTTGGCTTTTGGTAATCTCTTCTCTGGTTTTCAGTACTTCTAATTTGTTTTTTAATTGGGGATTTTTAATTTGTTATTTTTCTAGGATTTTTAGCTGCATGCCCAATTCATTGCTCTCCTCTTTCTCTATTTTATTCAAGTTTTCATAAGATTATATTCACAAATATAAAACTTCCCCTAAGAACTGCTTTCACTGCATCCTATAACTTTTGTCTTGTCTCATTATTGTCATTCTCTTGGATGAAGTTATTGATTTTTTTCTATGATTTGTTGTTGGACCCACTCATTTTTTTGGATTAGACTGTTTAGTTTCCAATAAATGTTTAGCCTATCTTTCCATGGACCTTTAATATATATAAATTTTACTGCATCATGATCTGAAAATGATATATGTACTACTTCTGCCTTTCTGCATTGTATTGTGAGGTTTTTATGTCCTACTACATGATCAGTTTTTGTGTAGGTGCCATGTACTATTGATAAAAATATATATATATTCCTTCCTATCACCTTTCAAATTTCTCCATAGGTCAACTATATCTAACTTTTCTAAAATCCTATTCACTTCCTTGACTTTTTGTTTATTTCATGGTTAGATTTTTCTAGTTCAGAGAGGGGGAAGTTGAAGTCCCCCACTAGTATAGTTTTCTTGTCTATTTCTTCCTATAACTCCCTTAACTTTTCCTCTAATTTGGATGCTATACCACTTGGAATATGTGTGTTTAGTAATAACACTATTTCATTGTCCATGGTGACTTTTATTAGGATATAGATTCCTTTTGCTTTTGCATTGTCTGACATCAGGATTGCTACCACTGCTTTTTTTTTCACTTTACCTGAAACAAAATATATTCTATTCCAGCCTTTTATCTTCACCCTTTGTATCCCTCAGCTTCAAATGTGTTTCTTGTACACAACATATTGTGGAATTATGGTTTTCAATCCATTTTTCTCTCCACTGTCATTTTACATGAGAGTTCATTCCATTCACATTCACAGTTATTATTATTATCTATGTCTTTACCCCTATCTTATCCCTACCCACAATTTATGACTTTGTTTCTCCTTTCTTCCTTTCCTTCCTCACTAGAGTCTCGATTTTGATCACCACCTCCCTCAATCTTCCCTCTGTTCTATCAGCCCTTCCCTTTTCTTTCCTGTTTCCCTCAGTACTTCATCCATCCCTTCTAACCACCTCCTCCCTTTCTCCCCTTACTGCCTATAAGGAAAGTTAGATTTTTGTACCTGAGTATCTTATTACCTCCTTGAGTCAAATCTCATAAGAATAATGTTCAAGCAATGCTCATCTCCCTCCCTTCTTTCCCTCTACTGTAATACGATTTTTGTGCCTCTTCATGTGATATAATTTATTCTCTTCTGCCCAGTCCTTTCCTCTTCAGTTAGGTTTTGTCTCTCATTTTCCACTTTGCCAATTCTACTTTTTAAGAAGTCATTTTCTTCCCTATATCCCCCCCCCCATTTTGTCAATTGTATTTTAGAAAAAAAAGTTCAATTTTTATTTTACCTCTCTTTTTTTCCTTTTAAAATTCTTCTTGAGCTCTTTCAAGAAGGCTTTTTGAGCTTGAGACCAGTTCATAATCCCCTTTGAGGTTTCAGGGTATATTTGAGGGTATATTGACAATGCTGTCCTTTTCTGGTTTTGTGTTTTGATCTGCCCTGCTCCTATAGTAAGAATTGATGTTCTTTGCTTTTCTAATTGACTTCTTGCTCATGGTGTTTTCCTTTTTTCCTGTCTATTAAAGTTGATCTGTGTTTCTGGGGTACAGGTGGCACTGTCCCATGGTTTTTGTGCTGGGGACTAGAGGTCTGGTTACTGGCTTTGTGTGCTGAGGCCTCAGGTTATGGCAGCTGGAAGCTGTAGAGGCTATAGTTTACCTGGTGCTGAGCTGAAGCTAGTGGTGTTGGTAGCTGATGTATGCAGAGGCCAGGTGGGGTTTTTCTGCATTTCTTTTGGGTTATACTGAAGTTCATGTGATGTGGTGTGGGAGTGGAGGTGGTCTGGTCACTGGAGATCCCTTCCTCACCTGGGTCACACTAGATCATGGGTAGGCTCTGCTGATTGTGGACATCTATTTGCTGGTTCAAGTGGTGATTCTCTGTTCTGGTATCTACCAATTCCTGTGATTGTTTGAAGGCATGTTGGGGTCCTGGTAATGGCACGTGCTGGCTCCACCACACCACCCTCAAGCTCATTTTCTCCCAGTGGTCTGTTGAGGTGGGGCTTGCCACTGTCTTGCCAGGATTCCTCCCATCCTTTACAGTTCCCTTTCAGCCACAACCAAAGGGACTTTTCCCATTTATCCTCCTAGTATCATGAGCTAAAAGAGTGTTGAACTTGGTCTTTTTACTGGCTTCATTGTTTCAGGATTTTTACTGGGGTGGTATTTTCTGGGTTTTTCAGTGTTAATAAAGGAAGGTGAGAGCAACTTACTGTGTACTTCACCATCTTGGCTCCCAGAAATCCCTTTTCCTTTTTTTATGATTTCTTTGGAATACAGACCTAGAAGTGGTATTGCTGGGCCAAAGGATATGCTCAGTTTTATAGACTGTTGAGTATGGTTCCAAATTATTCTCCAGAATGGTTGGATAAATTCACAATTCCAGGAACAATGCATTAATGTTCCAGTTTTTCCAAATCTCCAACACTGACCATTTTTCTTTCCTATGATATTATGAAATCTGATAGGTGTGAGAGGTGGTACCTCAGAATTGTTTTGATTTGTATTTCTGCAATAAACAGTGATTTAGTGAATTTTAATACTACAGATAACCTTAATTTCTTCATCTTAAAATTATCTGTTCATATCTTTTGACCATTTATTAACTGCAGAATGACTCCTTTTAAATTTGACTCAGTTCTCTATATATTTTAGAAATAAGGCCTTCATAAGAGACACTGACTATAAAAAATATTCCTCATCTTTTTGCTTTCCTTCTATTCTTGGTGCATTGCTTTTGTTTGTACAAAAATCTTTTTAATTTAAATAATCAAAATTATCCATTTTGCATTTCATAATCATCTCTACGTCTTGTTTGGTCACAAATTTCCTTCCCTTCTCTTCTCCATAGATATGACAGATAAACTATTCCTTACTCTCCAATTTGCTTATGGTATGCTTTATGTCAAAATCAGGTACCCATTTTGACCTTATCTTGTTACACTGTGTGAGATGTTGTTCTATGCCTAGTTTCTGACATGCTCTTATCCAGTTATCCTAGCAACGTAAGTCAAATAGTGAGTTCCTATCCCAGACACGAGAGTCTTTGAATTTATCAAACATTGGATTATTATGATTTTTTACTACGATACCTTATGCACCTAATCTACTGGGGCATCTAGGTGGTGCAGTGGATAGAACATCAGTGCGGGTGTCAGGAGGACCTGAGTTCAAATCTCACCTCAGACATTTGACAATCACTAGCTGTGTGACCTTGCGGAAGTCACTTAATCCCAATTGCCTCATCCTGGGTCATCTCCAGTCATTCTAAGGAATATCAGGTCTCTGGATTCAGATGGCTGTGGAAGAGAAGTGAGGCTGGTGACCTGCACAGCCTTCCCTCACCTAAAATAAAATCAAGTGCAAGTCATGTCATTGTTTCTCTGATAGCATGGTCTTTGGCAACAAAGGATGAACACATGCCTAATCTATTCCTCTCATCCATCACTCTACTTCTTAGTCAGTACCAAATAGTTTTGATGATTGTTGCTTTATAATATACTTACAAATTTTCTTTTTCTTTCTGGGTCTTGCTGTTGGACTTTGTTGGCAATATATAGAAAATGCTTATGATTTCTGAGTATTAATTTTATATCCCACATCCTGGTTAATTATTTCTATTAGTTTTTAGTTGTTTCTCTAAGATTCTCTTAGTATACCACCATATCAGCTTCAAAGGGTGACAGTATTTTCCTCATTTTCTCTTCAAACTCTTTCAAATTTTAAAAATCTAATATCACCTGTGAATCCATTTGTTCCTGGGAATTTCTTAGGGAGTTCATTGATGACTTTTAAATTTATTTACTCTAATATAGGATTATTAAATGTTCTATTTCCACTTCTGCTAATCTGAGCAATTTATATGTTTTGCACATAGTTATCCACTTCACTTAAACTGTTAGATTTATTGGCAAATAGTTGTACAAACGTATCTCCTAACAATTGTTTTAATTTAATCTTCATGAGTGATTAAATTACCCTTTCTCTTTTTCATACTCTTAATAATATTGTTTTCTTTCTTATTTTTAATCTAATTAACCATTGATTTATCTATGTTATTGTCATTTTCCTAATTCCTCAGCTCTTTATTCTATTTATTAGAAGGTTTTCTTACTGTCAATTTTATTAATCACTCCTTTGATCTGTCAGGATTTTCAATTTGTTGCTCAATTAGAGATTTTTAATGTGTTTTTCCGTGTTTTATTTTTATTTTCACATTCAACTCTTTGATTTCTCCCGTCCCCCCCTCCCCCCCCCGCATTTTATTGGTCTAGGCATTTAGAGATGTGAATTTTCCCCTACTTAATGCTTTGGCAGCATCTCATGCATTTCCATACGTTGTCTCGTCACTGTCATTCTCTTTAGTAAAATTATTGATTGCTTTTAATATTTGTTCTTTGACCCCTCCATTCTTTAGGATTAGATTATTTAATTGCCATTTTTTTTAAATTTTGCTTCCATACCCCTTCATTAAATGTAATTTTAATTACATTATGATCTAAAATTGATATATTTAATAACTATGTTTATCTGCTTTTTGGCATGAGGTTTTATGATCTGTTTTATAGTCAATTTTCTGTGTTGGTACTATGCACCAATGAGGAAAAGGTATAATATTTTCTGTTCTAATTTAATTTTCTTCAGTAGTCTAACTTTTACAAAATTCTATTTATCTCCTTAGTTTCTTTCTTGTTATTTTTTTTTAAATTAGGTATATGTAGTTCTGAGATGAAAAGTTGAGATTCTTCAGTAGTTAAGTTTTATTGCATATTTCTTCCTGTAACTCATTTAGTTTTCATTTAAGAATTTGGATGATATATATATATATATATATATATATATATATATATATATATACATATATACATATATATGTATATATATATATATTATATATAATACACACACACACACACACACACACATATATATATATATATATATATATATATATATATATATATATATATATATATATATATATATATATATATATATATATCTAGTATTGGCATTACTTCATTGTCTATTACCTTTTAGGAAAATGTAACTTCTTTTCTTATCTCTTTTAACTAGATCTAACTTTATATTTGATTTTGTCTGAGACCATGGTTACTATTCCTGCTTTTTTTTGTTTAATTTCACCTAAAGCATAATAGTTTCTGCTTGATTTCCTTATCTCTCTCTCTCTCTCTCTCTCTCTCTCTCTCTCTCTCTCTCTCTCTCTCTCTCTCTCTCTCTCTCTCTCTCTCTCTCTCTCTCTCTCTCTCTCTCTCTCTCTCTCTCTCTCTCTCTCTCTCTCTCTCTTTCTCTCTCTCTCTCTTTTTCTCCGTGTGTGTGTGTGTGTGTGTGTGAGTACCTGCTTAAAATGTGTTCCTTGTAAACAATATGTTGTACGATTCTCGTTTTTAATCCACTCTGCCATTTGCATTTGTTCATTCCATTCACATTCCCAGGTATGATTACCAACTGTGTATTTCTCTCCTTCTTACTTTTCCCTGTTTCTCCTTCTCTTTCTCTACTTTAAGAAGTGTTTGTTTTGTGCTACTGACTTTTCTAATTTACCTTTATTTTCAATACATAACCTAACTTCTTTTATTCTTCTCCCTTCATACTTCTCTGTGTGGTAAGATAGATTTATACACCTGAGTGTGTATGTTATTCTTATTCTAAATGAGAGTAAGATTCAAATGCTACCCACTAACTCCATCATTGCATCCACTGTAAAAAAAAAAAAAAATATTGCCTCTTTTATATGAGATAATTTGTCCTATTCTACCTCTTCTTTTCCTTTTTTTCCCCCAGTTCATCCCTTTTTCTTTCTACTTAATTTAATTTTCTTTGAGGGAGGGAAGAAATCATCACCTCATTGTAAATTCAAACCCATGAACTCTCTGTGTATATATTTTTTCTAACTTGCCTAATAATGAGAAAGTTTTTAGCAGTTACAATTCCATGTAGGAATGAAAGTAAAAGTTCAACCATATTGAATCCCTTACCCTTACTGAATTCTCTTTCCATGTTTACCTTTTTCTGCTTCTTTTGGGTCTTATATTTGAAAATCACATTTTCTATTCATCTCTGGTCTTTTCATTAGTAAAGTAAGCATTTAGTAATACATGTTTTCACATAAGTATGGCTGTGGCTGGATCCCACAAATTTTTATATGTTGTCTCATTGTTTTCATTCTCTTTAGTGAAATTTTGTAATGTTTCTATGAATTGTTCCTTAACCCAATCACTTAACTCAATCTTTGGAATTAAATCAATTTCCAATTAATTTTAAATCTAGCTTTGACAGACCTTTATTGAATGTGATTTTTCTTGCATTATTATCAAAAAAATTTGTATTTAATATTTCTGCTTTTCTGCATTTTTGTGAGGATTTTATGCCCTAAAACATGGATATTTTCTTGTGTAGATTACAAGTAAGCCTGACAAAAACATCTATTATCCTATCCAACTATCTCTAAAGAAAGCTTCATTATATCTAAGTTTTCTAAAATTATATTAATTTTCTTAAATTCTTCCTTACTTATTTTATGGTTAGATTTTTCTAGTTCTGAGATGGGAAAGTTGAGGTTTCCAACTAGTACACTGTCTACTTGATCTTCTTTAACATTTCCTTCAAGAATCTGGATGCTTTGCCATTTGGTGAATATATGTATCGCACTTTTAGCAGATCATTGTCCTTTTACTTTTAGTAAAGGGTAACTTCCCTGATTATTCCTTTTAATTAGGTCCAATATTGTTTTTGCTTCTCTGAAATCATGATTACTTCCGCTGCCTTTTATTTTTACTTCAGTTAAACTATAATATATTCTGCTCCAGCCCTTTATTTTAAGTTACCATATGTCTTTCTGTTCCAAGCATGTTTCCTGCAAGCAACATATTGCTGAATTCTGTTTTTTAATGCATTCTACAATCTGCTTTGGTTTTACTAGTGAGTTCATTCCATTCACATTCACAGTTATCATTATTGAATATTTCCATCCAATTTTTTCTCTTCCTATCTCTCTGTCTCTCTGTGTCTTTTTCTCTCTCTTCTCCTCTCGTCAAAAGTCTCTTTTGCCTCTGTCCACTCCTTCCTTTAACATTCCTTTCCTTCAATTATCCATCCTCTTCTCTTATTCCCTTTCCCTCTCACTTTCTACTTGAGTAACATAGATTTCCGTACCTTACTTTCCTGTTATGCAAGACAGATTGCTATACTCAGGTGATTGTGTACATATATTATTTCCTCTTTGAATCAGTTTCGATGAGAGTGAGAATGAAATATGCCTCACCAAACCTCCATTTCCCCATCCACTCTAAAAGTTTTTCTTTGAAAGCTTCTTGTATGAGAGATAATTTTCACCTTTTTTTCTTCTCCTTTCTCCATCCTCTCAACAAGCCATCTTTCTTACCCTTTCATTCTTTTGGAGATCATCTTATCATAATTAACTCATACCCTTGCCCTCTGTCTGTGTATACTCCTAACTTCCCCAATAATGATTAAGTTCTTAGGAGTTACCTGGATTGTCTTCTCATATAGGACTATAACCAGTTTAACATTATTGAGCTCCTTGTGATTTCCCTTTCCTATTTCTCTTTTTATGTTTCTCTGGTCTTCTTTGTGGATGTCAAATTTTCTATTTATCTCTGTTGTTTTCATCATGAATGCTTTTAAGTTCTCCATTTCATTTAATATATATTTTCCTCTGAAAGATTATATTCTTATTTTTTTTTTTGCTGCATTGTGTACACTTGGTTATAACACTAGCTCCTCTAGAATATCATATTCTAAGCCCTCTGCTATGTCAGTTCTTTCTCTTGATATGCACACCATTTTTGATCATGAGATCTTTTGAATTGTCTTTTGTCATTGTATTGTTGAGAGGAGCTAAGTCATTCATGATTGCTCATCACACAATATTGTTAGTAATATGCACAGTGTTCTCCTGGTTTTACTCATTTCACATCAAATCAGTACAAGTAAGTCTCTCACAGTTTTTCTGAAATCTGCTTGCTCATCATTTCTTAGTACAATAGGATACCATTACATTTATATACCACAGCTTATGTTCAGCCATTCCCAAACTGATGGGCATGCTCCATAATATTTGAATTGTTTCTTTCTTGATGCAAACAATATTCCATCTTGTCCTGAGAGACCTAGAATTTGGCTCAAAAGTTCCTGAGAGTTTTTAATTAATTTGGGATCTCTTTTAGGAGGCACTTCATGGATTCTTTCAATTTCTATTTGGTTCTAGAATATCAGGGCAGTTTCCTTGATAATTTCTTTCAATATGATGTTTAGTGTCTTTAAAAAAAATATCGCTTTTACGTAGTCCAATGATTCTAAATTATTTGTCCTTAGCTAAATAGGTAAATAAACAAGTTTTTAAGGGGATGAATAGAATATTAGAAAGTTATATATAATAAATCTCTAAAGAAAATTGAATGGGAATAGTGTAGAAAGGAATAAATATTTTCTCAGTTGCATATGGCACCTTCATAAAAATAAGGACCATGTACTGGGTCATAAAGTCCTCAAAACCAAATGAAAGAAACAAGAATTACTAAATGCACTCATTTAAGATCGCAATGCAATAAAATATCATTGAATAAAAAGTCATAGAAGAATACATTAAAAGTTAATTGGAAACTAAATTATATAATCCAAAAGAGTGAATAAAAAGAACAGATCATAAAAATCATGAATAATTTTGTTAAAGAGAATGACAATGAGATAGCACTTCAAATTTTTGAGATGCAGTCAAAACAGTACTTAGGGGAAATTTTATATATCTAAATGTGTGCAATAATAAAAGAGAGAAAGAAGCAATTAATGGATTTGACATGCAACTAAAATAGACAAAGAATAAATTAAAAATTCTCAATCAAACACAAAAATGGAAATCCCGATAATCAAAAGAGTGATTAATAAAACTTATAGTAAAATCAATCATTGATGTTATAAATAAAACTCAGGGCAAATTTCATGAAAAAAAGCTTAATTTGCTTTGAAAGAACAAAGAACAAGGTCAAATTACCAGTATCAAAAATGAAAAGGGTAAATGTATCACCAATGAAGATGAAATTAAAGCAGTTACCAGTTGTTTCATTGAATTATATGCCAGTAAAAGTTCCAATCTCAGTGAAATGACTGAATATTTACCAAAAACATGAACTGCACAGATTAAGAAAAGTAAAAAGAAAATAAATAAACCCATTTTGGAAAAATGAGGGTGAATGAGCCCTTAATGAGCTGGCTAAGATAAAATCCTATGGGCCACAAGGATATAGAAGTGAATTGTACCAAATATTTAAGGAACAGTTAATTGTAATACTATGTAAATTATTTGGAAAAAAATAGATAAAAGAAGAATCTTACCAAATTCTTTCTATGATGCAAATATGGTTTTGATACCTAAATCAGGAAGAGTAAAAACAGAAAGAAAATTGTAGACCAAGTTCCTTAATGAATATCAAGAAGAAATCAAATAATATACTAGCAAGGAATTTACAGCAACATATTACAAAGGAATAGACTATAATCAGGTGAGATTAATATCATAAATTCAGGGCAGGTTCAGTTTTAGTAAAAGTATCAACATAGTTGGCCATATCAAGAACAAAAAAAAGAACCCAATAAAATCATATATATCAATAGATGTAGAAAAGGCCTTTGAAAAAATATACCACAAATTTTGATTAAAAACACTAGAAAACATTAGGGAAAAAATGAAGCTTTTCCTTTTTCTTATTTTATTTTCTCATTAAATTTATTTTTACTTTTCAACATTCATTTCCCCAAAATTTTGAATTTCAAATTTTCTCACCATCAACACCCTCCCCCACTCCATGATAGCATGTGTTCTGATTACCCTTTCCTCCAATCTTCCCTCCCTTCTATCACCCCCCCTCCCCCTTATCCTCTTCCCTTCTCTTTTCCTGCAGGGCAAGATAGATTTCTGCAGTCGATTCCCTGTATATCTTATGTTCTATTTGCATGTAAAAACATTTTTTAACATTCATTTTTAAAGCTTTGAGTTCCACATTCTCTCCCTTTCTCCCTTCCTATCCACTCTCATTGAGAAGACAAGCAATTCAATATAGATTGTCCAGGTACAGTCATGTAAAACACTTGCATAACAACCATGTTGTGAAAGAATAACTGTTTCCTTCTGTCCTGTCCCTTGTTCCATTTATTCTACTCTCTCCTTTGACCTGTCCATCTACAAAATTGTTTGCTTCTGATTACCCCTTCTTCCAAACTGCTGTCCCTTCTATCATCCCCTGCCAAGCCTAGAGGCCTGTATTGGGCTACCTGAGTCTTTCTTACCTGTCCAGGTCTTCGGCTGGCCACGCCGGATGCACGTATGAGAGAAAGGACGTTCCAGAGTCAAACAGGGGTTGAGCTTTATTACAGGGTTTCGGTTACAAGTGCAGGGGGTCTTCTTTCTTAGGACGAAGAGGGGGAGATTTCCTAAGAAGGCTAAGCTTAAGGGATTGGAAGTAGAAGTACAAGCGGGGAGAGAGGGGGAGGGGAGAGAGGAAAGAAAAGAAGCGGAGCCCTACTTTTCTCTTTGGCTCCACACGTGCTAAGAGAGCTTTTAGGCTTCCTCAATCCTACTTAATCTTCAGCCACACAGTTTGCATCTCAGTACCGTGCTGTTAGGTAACTAGGTGTGCTCCAATCCGGGACGACCTCGAGGGCAGGGAGACTCCACCCATCAGGTATCTCCGGGGGAGAGGCGGAAATACCCGAGCTAGCCGAGCTAGCTCGGTCTGACCTTCTCGAACCCCCGCTGTTCATGGAGGGCCTCGTAAGACTCTAAGATTTAGAAGTCCCACTTTTACCTGCCCGAGACTGTCCACACGGAATTGAGCTTCCAGTCCCAACAATCCCCCATCTCTTATCCCCTTCAACCCTGCTTTCCTGTAGGGTAAGATAAATTTCCACATTCATTTGAGCGTGTATGTTATTTTCTCCTGAAGCCAACTCCAATGTAAGTAATGCTCACTTATTCTTGTTCATCTTCCCCCACTTCCTTTCCATTCTAAAAGCTCTTTCTTTCCTCTTTTATGTTACATAATTTACTTCATGCTACCTCTCCCTTTATCTTTCTCTTAGTACATTCTTTTCAACACTTAATTTTATTTTTAAATACCATCCCTTCATATTCAGCTCACCTTGTGCTCTCTCTCTCTCTCTCTCTCTCTCCCTCTTTTTCTCTCTTTCTCTCCACACACACACAAACACACACACACACACATATTTCCTCCAACTACCCTAACACTAAGAAAGGTCTCATGACTTACAAGTATTATCTTTCTATGTAGTGACGTAAACAGCTGAACTTTAAACTTTACCAAGAACCTAGTGTTTTCTCTCTCCTGTTTACCTTTTCATGCCTCTCTTGATTCTTGTATTTGAAAGCTGAATTTTCTATGCAGCTCTGGTATTTTCAACAAGACTACTTGGAAATCCTCCATTTCGTTGAAATTCCATTTTTTTTTTTTTTGCCCTGAAGTATTATACTCAGTTTTGCTGGGTAGGTGATTCATGGTTTTAATCCTACCTCTTTGACATCTAGAATATCATATTTGAAGCCTGCTAATCCTTTAGTGTAGAGGCTGCTGAGTCTTGGGTTATCTGGATTGTGTTTCCACAATACTTGATTTGTTTAATTCTGCTTCCTTTTAATATTTTCTCCTTGACTGGGAACTCTGGAATTTGGCTAAAATATTCCTAGGGATTTTCATTTTGGGATCTCTTTCAAGAGGTGAGCAGTGGATTCTTTCCATTTCTATTTTACCCTCTGGTTCTAGAATATCAGGGCAGTTTTCCTCATTAATTTCTTTTCTTTTTTATTTTAAATTTAGTTTTTTTTTAGTTTTCAACATTCACTTCCACAAGATTTTGAATTCCAAATTTCCTCCCTATCTCTCCCTTCCACCCACCCCCAAACAGCATGAATCCTGATTACCACTTCCCCCAATCTGTCCTCCTTTATATCTATCACACCCCTCCCTTCTCTTATGCCCATCCCCTCTACTTTTTTATAGGGCAAGGTAGATTTCTATACCCCATTGCATGTATATCTTATTTCCCAGTTGCATGTAAAGACAATTTTTAACATTTATTTTTCAAACTTTGAATTCCAACTTCTTTCCCTTCATCCTTCTTTACCCATCCCCACTAACAAGGCAAGCAATTACAACTTTTCTCCATTCCTCCTTCCCCACCCATCCCTACTAACAAGGCAAGCAATTCCATATAGGTTATATACATGTAGTTATGAAAACACTTCCATAATAGTCATATTGTGAAAGACTAACTATATTTCCCTCCACCCTATCCTGCCTCCCCATTTATTCTATTCTCTCTTTTGACCATATCCCTCCTAGAAAATGTTTACTTCTAATTACCCTCTCTTCCAATTTGACCTCCCTATGATCTCCCCACCCCCACTTATCCCTTTTCCCCTTACTTTCCTGTAGGGTAAGATAGATTTTCATACCAAATTGAGTGTCTGTTATTCTTTCCTTAAGTCAAATGTGATGAGAGTAAGGTTCACTCTTTCCCTCTCACTTCCCCCCTCTTTCTCTCCATTAAAAAAGCTTTTTCTTGTCTCTTTCATGTGAAATAATTTGCCCCATGATATTTCTCCCTTTCTCCTCCCAATATATTCCTCTTTCATCCTTTAATTTTATTTTCTTAGATGTCATCCCTTCTTATTAAAGTCATCCTGTGCCCTCAATCTATTTGTACATAATCCCTCCAACTACCCTAATACTGAGAAAAGTCTCAAGAATTATAAATATGATCTTTCCATGTAGAAGTGTAAACAGTTCAACTTTAGTAAGTCCCTTAGGATTTCTCCTTCCTGTTTACCTTTTCATATTTCTCTTGATTCTTGTGTTTGAAAGTCAAATTTTCTATTCAGCCTTATATTTCATTGAATGATCATTTTTCTCCTGAAGTATCATACTTAGTTTTGCTGTGTAGGTAATTCTTGGTTTTAATCCAAGCCCTTCAATCCCTTAATGTAGAATCTGCTAGATCTTGTGTTATCCTGAATGTATTTCCAACAATACTTGAATTGTTTCTTTCTGGTTGCTTGCAATATATTCTCTTTGACCTCGGAACTCAAGAATTTGGCTGCAATATTCCTAGGAGTTTTCCTTTTGGTATCTCTTTCAGGAGGTGATCTGTGTATTCTTTCAATATCTATTTCATCCTCTAGTTCTAGAATATGAGGGCAGTTTTCCTTGATAATTTCTTGAAAGATGATATCTAGGCATTTTTTTTTATCATAGCTTTCAGGTAGACCAATACTTTTAAAATTATTTCTCCTGGATCTATTTTCCACATCACTTGACTTTTCCAGTGAGAAACATCAAATTATCTTCTTTTTTCATTCTTTTAACTTTGTTTTATAATTTCTTACAAAGTCATTAGCTTCCATTTGCTCCATTCTAATTTTCAAGGAATTATTTTCTCCATTGAAGTTTGAACCTCTTTTTCCATTTGTCCCATTCTTCTTTTTAAGGCATTCTTCTCCTCACTGGCTTTGGCCATTTATTATAGAATAATTTTAAAATATTATTTTCTTCAGCATTTTTTTGGGTCTCTCTTAGCAAGCTGTTGATTCATTTTTCATGATTTTCTTTCATCCCTCTCATTTCTCTTCCCAATTTTTCCTTACCTTCTCTTATTTGATTTTCAATATCCTTCTTGAGCTCTTCCATGGCTTGGGACCAATTCATACTTTTATGCAGCTTCCAGGCTTTGGATGCAGAAGCTTTGACTTTGTTGTCTTCTTCTAATTGTACATTTTGACCTTCCTTGTCACCAGTGTTTTCAGAAAATGTTTTTTCACCAAGAAAATAAAAATCTATCGTGTGTATGTTTTCCTCCCATTTACTCATCTTCTCAGCCAATTACTTGACTTTTGAACTCCTTGTTAGGTGGAAGGCTACAGAAGCACCCAATGCTGTGGCAGTGTATGAAACTGTCTTTGGCGTTTGTTGGTTGAGAAGTCTGGAAACCACTGTAGCCACCAGTGATTCAGTCCCCTTAGGCCTGCTCCAGTTCGTTCAGTGCTGTTGTGGCCCACACTAAACTGTGCTCTGCTCCCAGCCCGGAACAATGGATCCTTTTTGTTGACTTTCCAGATTGTTTTGGGCTGATAATTGTCTTCCATTTGTCATTTTGAGGTTACTGATGCTCTAGAACTTGTTTAGAGTGATTTTTACAGGTTTTTGGGGGGAATTAGAGAGGAGAGCTCAAGCAGATCCCTGCTTCTACTCTGCCATCCTGGCTAAACCCACCAAATGGAACTTTTTAAAAAATAACCATTATTATCTCTCTAAAACCTCAAGTAAATGTTATTTGTAAAAGGCATATATTTGATCTCCCAACAAGATGAGGAGTGAACTATGCATGTTCATTATTAAAACCCTTATCCAATACAGTACTAGGAATGCTAGGTATAGAAATAAGACAAGAAAAAGTAATTGAAGGAATAAAAATAGGCACTGCAGAAACAAAACTAGCACTCTTTGCAGATAATATGATGGTATATTTAAGAAATCTAAAGAATCAAATACAATGTGATTGAAGCAACAACCTTAGCCAAGTTGCAATATATAAAATAAATTCAAGGGAATTAATGGAAAACATGTGCAGGAAGGTAGCATAACAGTATAAGATTTCAAACTTCGTTACAAAGTGGCAAGTATCAAAATAATCTGTTACCTTTTAAGAACTAGAAGGGTGAATCAGTGGAATAGCTTATATAGATAACACATAGCAGCAAATAACCATGCAATCTAGTATTTTATAAACCCAAAGGTCTAAGCTTTGGTGAAAAGGCTGACCGTTTCACAAATATTCCTGAGAAAGCTGGGAAGCAGTTTGGTAGAAGCTAGATATAGATTACTATCTTTCACTATATGAAAATATAATGTCAAAATGGGTATATGATTTAGATGTGAACTATAGTATCATAATTTAATGTACTGCAACATGGAAAATATCACCAGTTAAATCTATGGATAAGGGAAGAATTTATGACCAAACAAGAAATAGAGAGGATCATAAGATGTAAAATACACAATTTTGATTAGATCAGGTTAAAAGAATTTGAACATACAAACCAAGGCAGCTAAGTTTAGAAGGATAGGAAAAACGGAACACACACACACACATATGCATACATGCATGCATGTATATGTATATATGTATATACATACACACAGATACATGCATACATACACACAGATATATGTGTATATATCTGTGTGTATGTATGTATGTATGTGTATATGTGTGTGTGTGTGTGTGTGTGTGTGTGTGTGTGTATCAAAGCCACTCTCCAATTGACAAATGGTCAAAAGAGATGAACAGGCAATTTTCAGAAGAAATCAAAGGTATCAAGAGACATGTAAAAATGCTGAAAATCTCTACTTATTAGAGAAATGCTAGTTAAAAAAGCTCTCAGAACCCACTCACACCTGTCAGATTGACTAACATGAGAGAACAGGAAAATGACAAAAATTAGACTGAGGTGGAAAAATTGGGATGCTAATGAACTGTTAGTGGAACTGGGAACTGATCAAAACATTCAAGAAAGCTGCAAGTGCAACAAAAATGCCATAACAATATGAACTACACCCCAAATCCTATAACATACCCTTTGACCTATGCTTTATACATAGCTATAGTGCTAATAGGTCTGTATCCCAAAGAGATCTAAGAAAAGAGAAAAGACTTCATGTGTAAAAGATATTTATGGTAGATTTTTTTGTGGGGGCAAAGATTTGGAAATTGAGCATATGCTCATCAGTTGGGGAATGACTGAACAATTTGTGATATGTGATTGTGATTGAATATTACTGTGCTTTAAGAAATTATAAACAAGATGGTTTCAGAAAAACCTAGGAGGATTTTTATGAACTCAGTCAAAGTGAAGAGAGAAGAACTAGGAGAACCCTGTACACAGTCACAGCAATATGGTAAGGATGATCAACTGTGAAAGATTTAAAAATTCTAATCAAGACAGTGATTCAAGACAGTTCCAAAGGACTCATGATGAAAAATGGTCTCCATCCTCAGAGAAATTACTAATGAATTCTGAATGTTGATTGGAGTAAAATTTATTTTAATTTCTGTTTTTTTATTTTGCTTTATTTTTCTTTTTCAACATATCTAAAATAGAAATATACTTGACATGACTTCAATTGTATAATTAATATTAAACTCCTTCTCTTCTCAAGGGGGAGTGGAGGTGCAAGATGGTGGGAGGGATGGAACTCAGTTTTTTTAATTGTCAAAATTTTTCAACTTCAATTAGGAAATATTTGACCAACTAAATTAAAATCATTTACAACGTAAAAGGAAAATAGATTACGCTCCTATCATGTTTTTTTTTGTGAAATGCATTTATTTTGCATGCTAAATATTACACATATTTGATCCTTATCAATTTCTCCCATCTATCACATGTTTTCCCTCAGATGAGTCACAATTAGAACAAAGGTAGAATCAAGATAACATTTTGCATAAATGATAAAATGTTTCTATCTTTTCCTTTCAACAAAGACCAATCTGAAGTAAAATGTCACTTAATTGAACTATTTAATCATATATGCTACATTACACAATATAAAGGAAATAATGAAAATGTTATTTCATTCTGAAAGTACTATTATCCTCTATGAGGAAACTTTCAAGTACTGTACATGGTGTGTACAGAACTGCCAGGCCTAGAGGCCTGAGGGCTACCCGAGTCTTACCTTACCTCTATCGGAGGTCTTCGGCTGGCCAAACCAGATGCTCGTATGAGAGAAAGGACGTTCCAGAGTCGAACAAGGGTTGAGCTTTATTTCAGGGTCTGGTTACAAGTGCAGGGGAATTCTTCCTTAGGAGGGAGAGAGAAAGATCTCCCAAGGAGGCAAAGATCTTACAATAAGAGATTGGAAGTAGAAGTATAAGTGGGGAGAGAGGGGGAGGGGAGAGCAAAGAGAAGGAAAACAGAGCCCTCTGTCCTGTAACGGCCCCTCCCGAACTAAGAGCGCTTTCAGGCTTTCCTGATCCTAATTAAGCTCTCCTGCCGCATAGTTTGCACCTGAATACCATGCCTGTTAGATAACAATAGGTGTGCCCAGATCCGGGACAGTCTCGAGGGGGATGCTCCTCCCATCACGTTTCTCACGGGAAGAGGCGGAAATACACGAGATTGCTCGGTCTCACTCCTCGATTCCCTGGTGTTTTATGGGGGGCCTCATGAGAACTCTAAGATTTAGAAGTTCCCACCTTTACCCGCCCGAGACTGTCCACATGGAATTGAGCTTCCATCCCCAGCACAGAACGATTTAAAAGTAGTCATTTGCTTTCCCCTCAGTAATTAAAGGTTAATTTTTGCAACTTCTTCAAAAACAATATCTTCTAATTTTTAGAACCACTATTGTAAACCTTCTCTTGCTAAAATAACAATTAAGGATATTTTCAGTAAAACTATTAGCATAAAATTGTTTGATTACCCAAATTTCAATAGTCAAAATTTAATATTACCTGGGAGAAATAAAAAAGGAAGAATACCTAAATTCAAACACTTCTATTAAGGCTTATGTAAAATTATATTTATATTAAATACTTATAGAAAACATAAGTCATCTACAAAAAATTAAAACTAAGGAATAAAATCATATGTGAAAGCTATAAACTTTTAAATAAAAAGTTACAGTTTGTGTGTGCATGTGTAATTTGGAGCTACACCCAAAGGACTATAAAACTATGCATATTCTTGACCCTGCAATAACACTAGTAGGTCTATATTCCAAAGAGATAAAAGAAAAAAGAGCACATTTGTAAAAACAAAAATAAATGCACTTTTTATAGTAGCTTTTTTTGTGGTGGCAAAGAATTGTAAATTGAGGGGATACACACAAATATTCAATTTGTAATATAAGCTTCTCCAAGAATATTGAGTTATAACACAGAGATGCTCTTAAGAACCTTTTGGAGCATGCCCAGTTAATGTTACATGAAGTTGCTTGTATCCACTACTACACGGGTCTGAGTAGGTTGCTTTGATGAACTGGCTATACTTTAAAACTGGAAAGATGAAGCAGAAAATCTATTTTTTGACTGAGGTTTATTTTTTCAATATCTTTTGACTGTACTCTTTTCGGTGACTCTTGCTGACTATGGCCAATATGAATTCAATGAACTGAAACACTGAGAAGGGAAGATTTGCCTACATTTGCTCCTTCTCTTTTATTCCAGCTCTGAGCAACGTTTGTTGTTTGTTCGTTGTTTGAGGATGTTTGTTTCTCTTCTCCATTATTTGTCCTCCTCAAATTCGGGTGCTTGAGGTGATCCTTATGAGGCATGAAAATTTAAGCCATGATAACCATTGAGGCTGGATTGCAGGTTAGACACTGAATCTAGTCTGAGAAGCATGGAAGCCTTAAAAAAATAAGGAGTCTGAAACTTTAGCCCAAAATGGGTTCTACACTTGGAACTTGAACTTTATTCTGTAAAAAACAAGTTAAGCTATGAAGCTAATACCTTTTCCCTCCCCAGAAATTGAGAGTCCTTTTTACAACTTCTCCAAGGACAATATTCTTTCATTTTGTTATTACAAGATTGGTGATAGGGGGGTACTGTTTCCCATGTCTTCAGGAAGTGAATTTGTTTATTGTGATTATATCTTCCAAAGTAAATATTTCTGTGTAAAAGTTAATCTGGACCATAGATCCCATCATGACAAAGCTGAGCAGGAAGCTCTGGGAGGTCTGAAGTAAAAGCAGCTAAATGGATTCTCAAACATATCAGCCCAAGACAGGAGTTCAGTGGAAGTGAGTGAGAAGTGTAGGACCCCCGGTAAAAGCAATAACTACTCCTGAGACTATCAGTCCACAGATTAAATGTCTGTAAGTCACCTACTTGAACTTCAGGGAGCCAAGATGGTGGAGTGATCTGTAAATGTTCTCCTCCTCCCTTGTGGACCTTGAAAAACTCAAGGAATATTTCCGCAGGAAAAATCCTGGAATAGGGGGATCAGCCTAAGGGTTAACAGTCTCTTAGCTTGAGAGGTCAGGAAAATTTCAAAGGGGGTGTCCCCCTTGCTGTGCCTGAAGGGGACCAGTGCAGGACCAGAACTGTCTTAAACAGCCCCGCCTCAACAAACCAGGAGGATACTGAACCCCGGAGGGTAAAGCTCATAAGCACCAACACCTGGAACCCAGACATGCCTTATTTCAGCCAAAGGAATCAGGAAGACACTAGGGCAGACAGGGATTCACCAACCACTGAGCCTGCCTGTGCTCTAGCACAAGAGAGGAGAATTTCTACAACCAGACCACCCCTCCCTCATACCTCATGCAGCTAGCTCCAGGGTAACTCTGGGAAACTCAGAAAGACTTCACCCGGCCTTTGCTTTGGCACACTAACCAGCTCAATACCAGGTAAGCTGAAGCATTCTGGCTTCTCGTTGAAAGAACTAGAGGTCACAATACACAAAGCCTCAAGTTCTAAGCACAAGAAATGTGGGACAGAGGGACCTGTGACCCAGAAGGAGAGATTCATTCTAAAAACCAGGAAAAAGGCAATCATCGTGAGCAAGAAGCAAACTGGAATCTTACTGTGGGGACAAGAACCAAAAGAAGAATACCAACGAAGTGAGAACTGAGACTGTACTCCCATCTGAAACCTCAGAAGGGAATATTAACTGGTCTCAAGCCCAAAGAACATTCTTGGAAGAGCTCAAGAAAAATTTTAAAAGTCAAATTAGAGAAGTAGAAAAAAAATTGACCAATGACTTTAAAATGGTCATCAATAGAATCCACTTATCGCCTCCTGTAAGATTTCCCCAACACTGAAAATGCCAAGAAATATTTTTTCCAAATCCCAGAACTATCAAGTTAAGGAGAAAATACTGAAAGCAGTCAGAAAGAAACAATTCAAATACTGAGGAACTACTGTCAGGATCAAATAGGACCTTGCAGTTTCTACACTGAAAGATCGGAGGGACTGGACTATTATATTTCATAAGGCAAAGAAACTTGGACTACAACTAAGGATCAATTACCCAGCAAAACTGAGCCTAAACTTTCAGGAAAGAAGATGGACATTCAGTGAAATAAGGGATTCCCAGACCATCCTGATGAAAAGGCCAGAGCTCAATAGAAAATTTGATCTTCAGTTCAAATCTCAAGAGAGGCATAAAAAGGTAAACAAAGAAAAAAACCTTGTCATTCAATATGGGAACTGTTTAGATCCCTATAAAGGAAGACGATACTTGTCGACCTTGAGAATTGTACATTTATTATGATATTTAAAAGACATATACATAGGCAGTGGGAGTGAGTGCAAATTAAATGATGTGATGATAAAATGTGATTAAGGGTGCAAAGGGGTTGTAACAGGAGATGTGAAATGGAGGAGGTAGAAAATGGTAAATTATTATCACAGGAAGAGGCACAAAAACATATTACGGAGCGGGGAGGAGCCAAGAAAGCAGAGTAGAAAGATACACATATGCTACCTCCAAACCCACAGCCCATAAATTACCTGTAAAGAAGAACTCCCAACAAATTCTGGAGCAGCAGAAGCCACAGAACAACAGAGCAGAGGAGATTTCTGTTCCAGAGACCCCAGAAAACCTGACACGAAAGGTCCATAGCACACTGGACCCAGAGCAGAGCCCAGCCCCACCTTGGCTGTGCGTGGCACTGAGAGGAGCAGATCCAAGCAGGCTTCGGGGACAGAATCTCCAGTGGCTGCGCAGGTCCCTCCACCCACAGGTGACAAGGCTCAGTGAGAGAGTTTTTTTGGGTGGCTGAGAGGGGAGTGGGGTGTCCCCCATAACTCAGGCCCCCTCAGGAGGCAGCAGCAGGGGCTGCGGTGGACAGGGGCTTCCCAAGCAGGCAGGAGCTCAGATCCATTGTTGAAGGTCTCAGCATAAACCCCCTGAGGGAACTGAGTCCGTGTGGCAACCTTGCCCCCACCTGAGCACCTGAAGTTAATCTCACACTGAATAGCAGCCCTGCCCCTGCTGAAAGCCCTGAGGCTGGGGAGCTGCATTTGAATCTCAGACCCCAAGCTCTGGCTGGGCGGATCTGGAGGCAAGGTGGGGGTGGAAAGAAAACTCAGATGTCAAGTCACTGGCTGGGAAAATGCCCAGAAAAGGGAAAAAAAAATAAGACTATAGAAGGTTACTTTCTTGGTGAACAGCTATTTCCTCCCTTCCTTTCTGTTGAGGAAGAACAATGCTTACCATCAGGGAGAGACACAGAAGTCAAGGCTTCTGTATCCCACACATCCAAAATAAATATATCATGGGTTCAGGCCACGGAAGAGCACAAAAAGGATTTTGAAAATCAAGTAAGAGAGGTGGAGGAAAAACTGGGAAGAGAAATGAGAGAGATGAAAGAAAAACATGAAAAGCAGGTCCACACCTTGCTAAAGGAGACCCAAAAAAATGCTGAAGAAAATAACACCTTGAAAAATAGGCTAACCCAATTGGCAAAAGAGGTTCAAAAAGCCAATGAGGAGAAGGATGCTTTCAAAAGCAGAATTAGCCAAATGGAAAAGGAGGTTCAAAAGCTCACTGAAGAAAATAGTTCTTTCAAAATTAGAATGGAACAGATGGAGGCTAATGACTTTATGAGAAGCGAAGAAATCACAAAACAAAACCAAAAGAATGAAACAATGGAAGAAAATGTGAAATATCTCATTGGAAAAACAACTGACCTGGAAAATAGATCCAGAAGAGACAATTTAAAAATTATGGGCCTACCTGAAAGCCATGATCAAAAAAAGAGCCTAGGCATCATCTTTCATGAAATTATTAAGGAAAACTGCCCTGAGATTCTAGAACCAGAGGGCAAAAAAAGTCTTCAAGGAATCCACAGATCACCACCTGAAAGAGATCCAAAAAGAGAAACTCCTAGGAACATTGTGGCCAAATTCCAGAGTTCCCTCATCTAGGAGAAAATACTGTAAGCAGCTAGAAAGAAACAATTCAAGTATTGTGGAAATACAATCAGGATAACACAAGATTTAGCAGCTTATACATTAAGGGATCGAGAGGGATGGAATAGGATATTCCAGAAGTCAAAGGAACTAGGACTAAAACCAAGAATCACCTACCCAGCAAAACTGAGTATAATACTTCAGGGGAAAAAATGGTCTTTCAATGAAATTGGGGACTTTCAAGCATTCTTGATGAAAAGACCAGAGCTGAAAAGAAAATTTGACTTTCAAACACAAGAATGAAGAGAAGCATGGAAAGGTAAACAGTAAAGAGAAGTCATAAGGGACTTAATAAAGTTGAACTGTTTACATTCCTACATGGAAAGACAATATTTGTAACTCTTGAAACTTTTCAGTATCTGGGTAGTGTGTGGGATTATACACACTCACACACACACACACAGAGCACAGAGTGAATTGAATAGGATGGGATCATATCTTTAAAAAATGAAATTAAGCAGCGAGAGAGAAATATATGGGAGGAGCAAGGGAGAAATGGAATCGGGCAAATCATCTCTCATAAAAGAGGCAAGCAAAAGACTTTTCAGTGGAGGGAAAAAGAAGGGAGGTGAGAGAAAAGCATGAAGTTTACTCTCATCACATTCCACTAAAGGAAGAAATAAAATGCACAGTCATTTTGGTATGAAAACCTATCTTATAATACAGGAAAGTGGGGGAGAAGGGGATAAGCATGGTGAGGGGGAGGATGGAAGGGAGGGCAATGGGAGGAGGGAGCAATTTGAAGTCAACACTCTTGGGGAGAGACAGGATCCAAAGAGAGAATAGAAGCAATGGGGGACAGGATAGGATGGAGGGAAATATAGTTAGTCTTACACAACACAACTATTATGGAAGTCATTTGCAAAACTACACAGATATGGCCTATATTGAATTCCTTGCCTTCCAAAGGGAATGCGTGGGGAGAGAGGGATGAAGAGAAGTTGGAACTCAAAGTTTTAGGAACAACTGTCTAGTACTGTTCTTGCTACTAGGAAATAAGAAATACATGTAAAGGGGTATAGAAAGTTATCTGGCCCTACAGTACAAAAGAGAAGATGGGGACAAGGGAAGGGAGGGATGACAGAAGAGAGGGCAGATAGGTGATAGGGGCAATTAGAATGCTCAGTGTTTTGGGGTGGGGGCAGGGGACTAATGGGGAGAGAATTTGGAACCCAAAATTTTGTGAAAATGAATGCTAAAAGTTAAATAAATTAATAAAAAAACATATTACAGAGAGAAAGAGGAGATGAGCACTGTTTGATATTTACTCTCATCTTATTTGGTTCAAGGAGGGAACAACAAATTCAGTTAAGTATAGAAATCTCATTTACCCTATAGGCAGTAGGAGGAGAAAGGGGAAAGAAAAATCAGGGGAGTCTGAAATGGAGGGAAGAAATAGTAAGGGAAAAAGAGAAATAAAGGGAGGGGGACTGATAGAAGGGAGGGATGACTGAGAGAGGTGGTGGTCAAAAATGGAAACTCTATTGTCGAGGGGAAGGGAGAAGCACGGACTAAAAAGCATAAATGGGGAGAATTAGGATGGAGGGAAAGACACAGATAGTAATCATAACTGTGAATGTGAATGGGATGACCTCTCCCATAAAACATGGCATGTAGAAGAATAGATTAAAAACCATAATCCAACAATATGTTGTTTAAAAGAAACACATTTGAAACAAGGGAATAAGTACAGGGTAAAAGTAAAAGATAGGAGTAGAGTACATTTTGCTTCTCCTGATTAAAAAAAAAAAAAGCAGGAGTAGCAATCGTTATCTTAGACAAAGCAAAAGCAGAAACAGATTTAATCAAAAGAGAGAAGGAAGGAAAGTATATCCTGCTAAAAACACCATAGACAATGAAATATTGTCATTACTAAACTTATATGAACCAAGTGGCATAGCATCTAAATTCTTACAGGAGAAGTTAAGGAAGCTACAGGAAGAAATAGACAGCAAAACTATATTAGTGGAGGACCCCAGCCTTCCCCTCGCTAAACTTGACAAATCAAACCTCCAAATAGACAAGAAAAAAGATAAGGAGGTGAACAGAACTCTGAATAAGGTAGATATAATAGATCTCTGGAGAAAACTGAATGGGGATAGAAAGGAATATACCTTTTTCTCAGTGATACATGGCACATTTACAAAAATTGACCTTGTACTAGGGCATAAAAACCTCATAATCCAGTGAAGCAAGGTAGACATAATCATTGCATTCTTCTCAGATCATAATGCAATAAAAATTATGTGTAATAAATGGCCATGGAAAGATAGACTAAAAATTAATTAGAAATTTAAATAATCTAATCCTAAAGAATCAGTGGGTTAAGCAACAAATCATAGAAACAATCAACAACTTCATTCAAGAGAATTAAAATAATGAGACAACCTACCAAAACTTATGGGATGCTGCAAAAGCAGTTCTTAGGGGAAGTTTTATATTACTGAATACCCACACGAATAAAACAGAGAAAGAGATCAACGAATTGGGCATGCATCTGAAGAGACTAGAAAAAGAACAAATTGAAAATCCCCAAGTAAATACTAAATTAGAAATATTGAAAACCAAACGAGAGATTAAAAAATGAAATTAAGAAAATTATTTAACTAATAAATAAAACTAAGGGTTGATTTTATAAAAGTTAATGTAACTCTTAATGACTAAATGGAACCAGGAAGCAGCAGAATACTTCCTAACTAGTTTCCAACTGAGAGAACACCATAAGTAGGGAGTGAAACAATTGGCAGAACACCTAGACTCCTGATCTGGTTAAAGGTACTGGAGAATACAGAATGGAGCAAAATCTAACACACCTGATCTTAAGGTTGGAATGTGTGTGGAGGGATAGGTGGTTATTCCTTACCCAAGTCTGTAGTCCTTATCAATAGTGTTCCTTCCATTTTGGGGGACAGTGTCCAGTACTCTAGATCTATTTGGATGTGTCAAGTCAGATTAAATTTTACTAAGAAATATTTGCTTCAAAAGGCACAATCACAAATGGTTGATGTCTGTTCTTGAAGAGGACCAAAATGACATCACTTTGTTAAAGTCAAGTTTCAATTTGTCTGACTGTGGTTGAGCAGACCAATGTGAGCTCATAATGCTCTTCCATAGGTCAGGAACCAATAGTCTGTGTGGATATTTGGGGTGAATACTTGAAATTTGCACATACTGTGTTTCCTTTGAGCTGTTTCAATTCTGCTTTACTCATAGAACACAGCACTTTCTCTGATGTGGGTATGCCATGCTGAGTAGTCCTGTGCTAGTGTCTCCCATATCACACACTCAATCCCAAAGTTCTTAAGTGAGACCTTAAGAGTGTCCCTTGTATCATTTCTTCTGACCACCATGTGAATGCTGGTCCTGTGTGAATATTCCATAAAACAGTCTTTTTGGCAAGTGTACATTTTTCATTTGAACAACATAGCCAGCCCATCAGAATTGTGTTTTCTGAAGCAGAGTGCTAATGCTTACCAGTTTAGTTCAAGTGTAAGGACCTCAGTGTCTGGTACTTTATACTGCAAGGTGATATTCAGAATCTTCCTAAGACAATTCAAATGGAAGTGATTCAGTGTCCTGGCATGGTTCTGATATACAATTCAGGTTTCACCAGCATATAATAATGAGGTCACCACAATGGTTCTGTAGACCTTCAGCTTGGTAAACTGTTTAATACCTCTTCTCTCTCACACTTTCTTTTGGAGCCTCCCAAACATTGAGATAACCCTGGCAATTTGTACTTCAACATCATTATCAATGTGCATATCCCTGAAAAGTACACTACCAAGGTAAGTGACCTTATCCACAGCATTCAACACTTCTCCTTTTGCTGTAACTGATGGTTCTATGTATGGATAGGATGTTTGTGGCTGATGGAATACCTGTGTTTTCTTGGTGTTGATTGTTAGGCCAAAATTAGCACAAGCACCAAAGAACTGATCCATACTTTGTTGCATCTAAGCTTCAGAGGTTGCATTGAGTGCAATCATCTGCAAACAGAAAATCATGCACTAGCAATCCTTCCACTTAGGTCTTGGCTTGTGGGCTTTTCAAATTAAAGAATTCACCATCAGTGTGGTAGCTGACCAGGGTGCTATGTTCATCCTCATTGAAAGCATTTGACAAAATGGCTAAAAACATGGGAGCATGCACACAGTTTTGTTTCACTCCATCGGTGACTGGGAAGGCATGAGAACATAGTCCATTCTCTAGAACCCAGGCCAGTATGCCATCATGAATTCAAGTATAATTTGAACTTCTCTGGAAAACCAAATTTTGATATAACACAAAAAAAGCCTTCTTGAATACATGAGTGGCTTAATCTTCTTTCTTCCATATACTACTCCAGTCTGTGGGGAGAGAAAGAAGATTAGGTTCATAGCCTGACTTGTTTCTATTGAGTGCAGTCCCAATTCTAAATCCAAACCCCAGTCAGGCGTGAAGGCTCAAGCACTGTGTTTTCTCAGGACTTCCATGCTGGGCTACCTATGTATACTGCTGTACCTGCAATACTGGCTTTAAAATCTCCACAGTTCAAACTTACAGTTTTATGAGGATCACTTGTGGCACCTGAAACTGAGGACGAACAACAGAGAATAGAAACAGATTCCACCCAGGCCCATTTCTCAGAGCTGGAGTAAAGGAGAAGGATCAAGAGGACAGTCCTTCCTTTCTCACCATGTCCGTTCATGAGGGTCATATGCAGAGGACAGATACGCATTGACAAGCATGTATGTGTGTATGTATGCATGCATGCAAATATATAGTGTAGTATAGTATAGTATGATACGATATGTTATGGTACAGTATGGTACAGTATAGTATAGCATACTATAGTACAGTAGAAAAAGGGTGGCACAAAGGATTGCAGCCAAAAATACTGAACAGTTCAGTTTTTCCAAGTTTAAAAATTCAGGCAGTCAATCACAGGAAATTACTTCCACTCATGTTGTAGGGGACACAATGAGCTCCAAGTTAGGCAAACTGGGTCTGCTCAAAAGCCCCCTTGAGGAATTCTCCATCTTCGAACTGAGCATGCCCAAAGAGGCTATGTCTACAGATATCTATATACCTATATTATATCTATATAACATATGTATAACTATACATATATTGATTTATATGCCTATATATACAAATCTATATTTGTAATTAAATATACACAGGTTCTCTTCAGATCTTTTTCATTCATTTATTTGACATGCTGGTATTGTATATATTTTTTGCAATCACAGTCAACATGTATATATTTTTATCATTCTGCTTGATCATTGCATTTTACCTTCTGCATGTTTTCCAAGCAATATTTTCACAGATTTTCTGCTTTTTATTAGGTGTAACCAATATACACTTAGCATTCTTTCAACAATCTGGGCCATATATATTTTATATATGTTACATATTTTAACAGGTATTCAACTGCCCCTGTTCTTTACTCCTCACCTCCAAATTTACATGTGTTTTTCTTATAATTCATTTTAAATATTCTTGCCATTTATGAATAATTGAATTTTGTCTGTTGCTTTTCAGTTGTTCAGTCTTATCCAAATCTTTGTGATCCCATGGACCATAGCATGACAGGCCCTTTTATCCCTCACTATCTTTTAAAGTATGTTCAGTCACGTTCATTGCTTCCTTAACATCCATTTCATCTTCTGCCACTCCCTTCTCCTTTTGCCTTAAATATTTCTGAAGATCAGGAGTTTTTATGAGTCCTGTCTTCTCATTATGTGGCCAAAATATTCAAGCTTCAGTATTTGACCTTCCAATGAATAGTTTAAATTAATTCCATTAAGTATTGACTAATCAAATCTTCTTTCTGTCCAAGGGATTCTCTAAAGTCTTCTCCAGCACTATAATTTGAAGGCATCAATTTTGTGATGCTCTACTTTCCCTATCATCCAAATCTCATAGCCATACATTGCTACTGGAAAAAACATATACTTAACTTTGACTATGTAATACTTTGTCAGAAAAGTGATATATTTATTTTTTTTAGTATTCTGTCCATATTTACCATAGCTTTCCTTCCAAGGAGCAAGCATTTTTCAATTCCACAACTAGTCATTGTCAGTAGTGATCTTTAATCCCAAGAATATAAAATCTGATATGCTTCTATTTTTTCTCTTACTATTTGCCAGGAAGTGATGGAACCAGTTATAAAGATCTTAGGTTTTCTGATTTAAGCTTCAAGCCAGCTTTTACACTCTCCTGTTTCACCTCATCAAGAAGTCTCTTAATTCTTCTTCACTTTGTGTCATTAGAGTGGTTTCATCTGTATATCTGAAATTGTGGATATTTCTCCAGTGTTTGATTTACTTAGCTTGACATTTTTGCATGATATACTCTACATATATGTTAAATAAATTAGGTCACAATCTACCAGTCTCATGATATTATTTTCCTGACTTTTAAACCCATCAGCTGTCCCATGTTCAGTTTCAGCTGTTGCTTCTTGGCCTGCATACAGTATAGGTCCTTCAGGAGATGAGTCAGATGATCTGGTATTCCCATCTCTTTAAGGACTCACCATATTTTATTTTGATCTATACAGTCCAAGGCTTTACTGTAATCAATGAAGCTATTTTTTTTTTACTTAAAGATTTCTTTTATTTTCTACTGGGAGCAGGGGGAGCATAAACAGAATTTTGCTCTCCACTGTTCACACACACACACACACACACACACACATACAACCACACATTGGTATAGTCACATACAATATACTCTTGAACACAAAAAACCCTCAACGCTGCACCAATACTTCATAGTTTGATCAAAAGAGTAGACCCTGGGAGAAGTGCAAAATGTAGAACCAAGTTACAGAAAAATGCTGAACAAACAGCATCATTAGTATACAAAATATTTATATTACTGAACTACTAAATAGGTGATGTTCTCTGCCACTGTACAGCTCAGGAGCTGCCTGCTCTTTGTTCCAACCTAGTCCATGCTGGCCTCCAAGAGCCACCACACTCTAGTTTTCTTCATTCTTTGATGCTTCATTAAAATTTTCTAAGAGATCTGGCACATCATCATCCTCTTCATCAATGTTTTCAGGTTTGGGTGCTTTGCTATCCAACACTTGCCTTGGGAACTGTTCTGCTATCTTCCTAAGACTTGTTAAGCTGTCAGCGCCAAGTTAGCTTAACATGATTGGCTTGGCTTCTGCATAGCTAGTGATTTCAAAGGTGGTGGCAGAGAGGGAAGCCTGGACTTTGGGTTGTTGAAATGTATAACCATCCCATCATCTTTAATCATTTAAATCTCTTCAATATCAGCAATATTTTTTGCTGATTTTTGAGCCTATTTTTTGAGAGAACTCTGAAGTTTTCTTGTCGTTTGCTGTGGCTATTCTATGTACCACCTTCTTATTTCTGCGTGCTGTGTCCTTGCCTCCTATCCAGACCTGAGCCTGAAGCTTGGCTAATTTCTCTTGATTCATGCTGCTGGTGGATCGAGAGAAGAGGTGGGGGGGGCTTTCTCCAATGGCAACACATGGCGGCAGCAAGATGGCTGTTGCAGCGGAGGCCCAGTGAAGCTATTTTTGAGATTATAACTCTGCACTGTTTTTCTCACACTTTCATTGACTATGAGGGCTACTTCATTTTTTTCTTAGGAATTCTTGCCCACAGTGGTATATGTAGTGATCACCTGAATTAAATTCACCCATTCTCATCCCTTTAAGTTCACTGACATTAAAAATGTTGGTGTTTAATCTTTTCATCCTTTTTTTAAAACACATCTAGCTTGCCTTCATAAATCTTACATTCTAGGTTCCTATGAAATACTAATCTTTACAGCATTAGATTTTCCTTTTGTCACCAGACAGCTACAGTTGAGCTTCCTTTCCACTTCATCAGTACTGTAACTACTTGTTATTCTCTACTCTTCCTCAGTAGTCTGTTGGACACCTTCCAACCTGGGGTGGGGGGGGCTCATCTTCTTATATCACATTTTTTTTTTAATTTTAATATTCTTCATGGGACTTTCTTGGCAAAGCTACTATATTGGTTTGCTATTTGCTTTCTAGAGAATCACCTTTTGTCACAAATCTCCATTATGCCTTATATATCTTGGGTAGCTCTGCAAACTTCTTTGCAGTGATCCAGGAAGGATATTTTTACCTAGAATTAAGCTAATTTGTTTAATAATTTGAAATCTGAATTTGTGATGGATATTAGGCCTTTTTTTGAAATACACTAACATTGAGTAAAACTTTTCCTATGTTGAAAAGTAAAGGGGGAAGAGCCAAGATGATGGAGTAGAAAGACGCACATACACATAGCCCCGAATCCACAACCCATAGAACATCTACAAAAAAGTAACTCATGGTGAATTCTGCACCCAGAGGCCACAGAACATTGGAGCGAGGGAGATTTCTGTTCCAGAGAGACCTACAAACCTCTCGCAAATGGTCCTTCGCGCCGCGGACTGGGTGCCGGGACTGGGAGCTGAGTACAGCCCTGCTGCGGCCGCGGCATCGAGAGGAAAAGATCCGAGTGGGCTTCAGGGACAGAATCTCCAGCAGCCACGCGGGTCCCTCCACCCACAGGTGACAGGGGTCGGTGAGAGGGTCTCTTTGGCAGGTCGAGAAGGGAGTGGGGTGCCCCTATAACTCAGGCCCCCTCGGGAGGCAACAGCGGAGGCAGGAGCAGACCGTGGCACCCCAAGCAGGCAGGAGCCTGGATCCATTGTTGAAGGTCTGTACACAAGCCCCCTGATGGAACTGAGCCTGAGAGGTGGCCCTGCCCCCACCTGGGCACCTGAACTTAATCTCACACTGAATAGCAGCCCTGCCCCAACCAAAAGCCGGGAGGCTGGCAAGCAGCATTTGAATCTCAAACCCCAAGTGCTGGGTGGGAGGATCCGGAGGCAAAGTGGGTGTGAAGAGAATATTCAGAAGTCAAATCACTGGCTGGGAAAATGCCCAGAAAAGAGAAAAGAAATAAGACTATAGAAGGTTACTTTCTTGGGGAACAGGCATTTCCTCCCTTCCTTTCTGATGAGGAAGAACAATGCTTACCATCAGGCAAAGACACAGAAATCAAGGCTTCTGTGTCCCAGCCCACTCAATGGGCTCAGGCCATAGAAGAGCTCATAGAAAATCAAGTTAGAGAGGTGGAAGAAAAGCTGGGAAGAGAAATGAGAGACATGCAGTCAAAGCATGAACAGCAGATCAGCTCCCTGCTAAAGGAGACCCAAAAAAATGCTGAAGAAAATAACACCTTGAAAAATAGGCTAACTCGATTGGCAAAAGAGGTTCAAGAAGCCAATGAGGAGAAGAATGCTTTCAAAAGAAGAATTAGCCAAATGGAAAAGGAGATTCAAAAGCTCACTGAAGGAAATAATTCTTTCAAAATTAGAATGGAACAGATGGAGGCTAATGACTTTATGAGAAGGCAAGAAATCACAAAACAAAACCAAAAGAATGACAAAATGGAAGATAATGTGAAATATCTCATTGGAAAAACAACTGACCTGGAAAATAGATCCAGGAGAGACAATTTAAAAATTATGGGCCTACCTGAAAGCCAGGATCAAAAAAAGAGCCTAGATATCATCTTTCATGAAATGATCAAGGAAAACTGCCCTGAGATTCTAGAACCAGAGGGCAAAATAAGTATTCAGGGAATCCACAGATCACCACCTGAAAGAGATCCAAAACGGGAAACTCCTAGGAACACTGTGGCCAAATTCCAGAGTTCCCAGGTCAAGGAGAAAATGTTCCAAGCAGCTAGAAAGAAACAATTCAAGTATTGTGGAAATACAATCAGGATAACACAAGATCTAGCAGCTTCCACATAAAGGGATCGCATGGCATGGAATAGGATATTCCAGAAGTCAAAGGAACTAGGACTAAAACCAAGTATCACCTACCCAGCAAAACTGAATATAATACTTCAGGGGAAAAATTGGTCTTTCAATGAAATAGAGGACTTTCAAGCATTCTTGATGAAAAGACCAGAGGTGTAAAGAAAATTTGACTTTCAAACACAAGAATGAAGAGAAGCATGAAAAAGTAAATAGCAAAGAGAAGTCATAAGGGACTTTACAAAAGTTGAACTGTTTACATTCCTACATGGAAAGACAATATTTGTAACTCTTGAAACTATTCAGCATCTGGGTACAGGGTGGGATAACACACACATACATGCACACGCACACCCACACACACATAGAGACAGAGTGCACAGAGTGAACTGAAAAGGAGGGGATCATATCTTAAAAAAATGAAACCAAGCGGTGAGAGAGAAATATATTGGGAGGAGAAAGGGAGAAATGGAATGGGGCAAATTATCTCTCATAAAAGAGGCAAGCAAAAGACTTTTTAGTGGAGGGATAAAGAGGGGAGGTGAGAGAAAAACATGAAGTTTACTCCCATCGCATTCCACTAAAGGAAGGAATAAAATGCACAGTCATTTTGGTATGAAAACCTATCTTACAATACAGGAAAGTGGGGGATAAGGGCATAAGCAGGGTGGAGGGGATGATAGAAGGGAGGGCACGGGGAGGAGGGAGGAATTTGAGGTCAACCCTCATGGGGAGGGACAGGATCAAAAGAGAGAACAGAAGTAATGGGGGACAGGATAGGATGGAGGGAAATATAATTAGTTCTTACACAACACTACTATTATGCAAATCATTTGCAAAACTACACAGATCTGGCCTATACTGAATTGCTTGCCTTCCAAAGGGCAGGGGTGGGGAGGGAGGGAGGGCAAATTGGCAGACATGGGCAATTAGAATGCTTGGTGTTTTGGGGTGGGGAGAGGGGACAAAAGGGGAAAAAATGTGGAACCCAAAATTTTGTGAAAATGAATGTTAAAAGTTAAATAAATTAATAAAAAAAAGAAAAGTAAAGAGAAAATCTTGTTTTCAAGGATTCTGAGGATATGTTACATAGATTCACCTGTTGTAAGGATATTTGTGTATTTGTGTGCTTCTTCAGAGCAGAGATATTTTTAGTGAGCCAACTGTCCTTGAATTAGTAAAAACAACTTTAATATCCCAAGCAATGAAGCAAGATCCTACAACTTGCAACTACAAAAGAATAGACTTCTTGTGACATAGATGTGTGTGTGTATGTGTGTTGTTTATAATTTAGAAAAGTTCTCTATACCTAAAAATTAGCTAGAATAATTTTAGAGCATACAGGTGGTGGATATCATTTGGATAATTCAGCCTGAGTTGTTGTTGCTTTACATCTAATTGCATGGTGCATTGAATGAAATGTTTTAACAATTGCTCATGCTCTGTGTGGTACATTTATATAATCAACATACCTGAGATTTTAAGGAAAACACTTTAGATACTTAAATCCATTTTTTTTTAAATGAAGACTTTAGATTTGGCAGTTTAGTAGATTTAGAATAAATAGAGAAGGACAGCTCTCTAAAATGCTCATTAAAATTACATCAATAAATGAGCTATTAGAGAGCCATTGGTTGTCATTGCACAAATTTATTTCATCAATCACAAGGTGAAACAGCATAAGAAACCATGTAAGCCTCGATCAGTCAATCTCTGTTACTACGTAAAGGATTCAGATTCCAATGGTAGGTAATTAGCATCATCATTGTATACCTTTGCTCATGCTAATCTTAAAAATCTAAGATGTCAGAATCTAATCTCTCAAACTTGTATCTGGGCAAGAAATTTTTACCATATTCCTCAAAAATCATCATTCACCCTCCACTTCAAAACCTCTTGTTCAGGGGAAACTTCATAATAAAACTAGTAATTACACTTTTGTGTAGCTCTAATAATTATTTAGTGGTTTTCTCTTTCCTTAAGCTGAAATCTTCCTCTATGAAACTGGCCTATTGCTTTTAGTTCTGTCCTCGGAAGTCTATGAGAAGATGGAATCAAGAGGAGTAGGCGGAAGTTTCAGAGAGGTACATTTTTATAAAAGCCTTTCTACCAATGCCAACTCTATCTATCCTTCAAGGCCTAGTTTGTTTTTTTTTCAACTCTCAGAGACACTTCCCTGATCATTTCATCTGACCTTAATCTTTCCCTTTTCAGAATTTATTCCACTTGAAGACTATACAATGACCTTTTTTATTATATTCTTTCTTTCACTAGTTATGCTTTATATGCTATAGCCCAGCTTCCATCCATGTTCCATGAAATAGAGCATGCACACAGATTCACTGAAGGGACCATGTTTTAATTCATCCAGCCTTTCATTATCCATGGCACCTAGCACATAGCAAGGAATAGATAGAAATAAATATATCTACATATATCTAAGTATTTATGTATGTATGCATATACATATATTACAATCGTGTGTGTGTATATGTCTATATGCTATATATGTATTATATATTGTGTACATATATTATGAGTATATTTATATAAACATAATATTTGTGTAGGTATGCATAAAATCAATTTTATGAGAACAAAAAAAGCAAACATTTAAAAGAACTTATTTGTGTCCGTACAAATGTGTATTTGTGTGAGAAAGAGACAGAAGTAGAGATAGAGAGACGGATAAGCAGGAAGACAGAGAAAATGAGACACACAGATCCTCACTTGTTGAGGTATGGTTATGCTAAAAGGACCCACTCCGGCCAGAGAGATTATTTTGGAGGAGCAAATCATTAATCTTGGTTAGGTCCAGGACCTTACCTAAAACTGACAGACATTTCACTGGAAAATGAGCCAACAGAAATTGTTATATGTAGAGAATCAGAGACAAATTTTCATCTGGGCGTCTTCCCTGGTATTCCACAGAATTTTAATAGAAGAGAGATTTGACAAAAAGAATCATCTTATTTTGGGGTCAAGACTGAGCCCAATAAAGGGAGAGGGGAAAATGGAGATGAAAAGCAGACAGGTGAATGCAGACCTTGGTTGACTTGGACAGTTGCTATGGGAACTGTATTTTGTTGTTGTTCTGCGAAGAGAGGGAATAACAACAGACAATTTAGAATAGACAATTTAAGGCATGATGGAAATGTGTCTATTTGGACAGTCTAGAGTTTGAGCTCTTTGCCTATCATTAAGTAAACAGAGACTAGAGGGAGACAGAATTCCACCTCTTTTCTATGACACAAAAGACACTGAGTCTGGCAGAGGACATTGATTGTGAAGGCTTCTCAGATATTTTCACTCCCTAGGCTCCTCTGATAAGAGAATGTATGGAAATGGAAATGAAAAAAGAGTAAGCATACCAGCAGAGCAAAGCAAGCTGGAACAAATTTAGGACCAAGAATATACTTGAATCAGTGTTGTACCTATTCTATTCTAAGTAAGATCAATCACGTATTACCATCTTTCTACAACGTAGTCTATAAAATGAATTGTCTCCACTTTTGAAACTAACCCATGATTCTCTGCAGTTATTCATGGAATCCTTCACCTTTTTGTGAGGAGGATCTGCTTTTCATTTTCATTCAACCCTGAGATGACAATAGTTAAAGGAGGAAAGAGGTAACACTGCCTATTCTATTTCCCTTCCAGATGTGAATCCTGGAAAACCTTAGCTTTGGATCAGGCTGCAGTCCAAGAAGTCTAAAAAATATCACAGGAGAAAGGAGCTGTGATGATATTACTCTCTTTATAATACTTCAAAGTTAGAGGGTGTGACAGGGTGGCTCCCTGGTCCTGCCCTGCCTTGGCTCTGCTTCAGCTAGGCTCCACCGCCTTCCTGCCTTCCTTCCCTCGCTTTCCCAGCGGGCAGAGTGAGCCCTGTTCTGGCCCAGGCCCAGCATGGCAGTGGCCGCAGCAGAGGCAGCGGCAGGTGTGTGTGGACGGGAGAGGTGAGCTGAACCAGAATAAAATAGCACCGGCAACAGTAATTCAGAGCCTTAAACAAGACTACCTTCGTATTTAAAAAACACCCAGTGCCTCACATTTGTGGCGAACCCCTCCGTTGGAACATTCACGAATGGCACTATGTCCTCCAGGGACTTGACATGACTCCTTCTGAAGGTGGCTACTATCATGGAAAACTAATTTGCCCCAGAGAATTTCCTTTTAAACCTCTTAGTATTTATATAATTCCCAATGGAAGATTTAAATGTAATACAATGCTATGTCTTGCAATTCCTGATTCCCTGATACATGGAATCCAACTTGGTCAGTCTCAACAATTTTGATTGGTCAGCTTAGTTTCATGGGGGGAAAGAACCCCACATTGGGCAGCATATATCCTTCAGACTACACAAAAAGACTACTTGCAGCGCAGAGTTTGGCATTTAACTTAAAAGACAAAGCATTTTGTGAACTGTTTCCTGAAGGGGTGGAGCAGAGAAAAACAAACAAAAAACAATAACAAGAAAAATCCAAACAAACAAACAAAAAAACTTCAAGCACAAGACAAACTCAGTAGCCAACCCCAGACCCTGCTGTTGCCCGAGGTGGTCCCTGACCGGGGCACTCACCACAGTTAGAATGGCCTTCTGCTCCTAAACAGGCACATGCCAATGGTAGACCCCAACCACCCGAGCTTGCAACAGGCCAACCCCAGCCATGGACCCTTGGGAGGCGCTCTGGACAGCCTGTTTGTCAGTTGGCTTCTCCGCCTTTGTCTACACAGGCAAGTATGTCCTGAGAAACATAGCCTAGGAATGAATGAGCCGCATGCCTGATTCCAGGACCTTGGTCAGAGCGAAAGGTGTAAGACTGGGCAGTGGAGTGTGATCCTGGAAGAAGTGACAACCAGGCTGGGTCTGGTCCTGCTGGGCTCCTGGCATTTACTTTAGATCCCAGAGCATGTGCATTCTTGAATTCCTGTCTTCTCAAACTTCCCTGTGTGCATGTGGCCTTAGAGCAACTCAGCCAGCAATCATAATGCTTGCTCTCTTAACACAGGCTGAACCTGTTTGAAGTAAACATGTTTATTAAATTTCCATTATTCAGTCATTCAAAAAAATTCCTGAAAATCAGTGACTAGCCCTTATTGTAGGTACTGTTTTTAGTTTTGGTGAAGGACTCAGATATGGAATGAAACTGAAGTGGCTAGTGTATAAAACTGGAGGGGGAGGGGAGTGGAAGAGTGACCTGGGAGGCTCACTGGACTGCCCTGCAGGAGCCTGACACTCTCCTTTGATCCCTGATCTTCAGCCATGCTTTGTGTTGGCTATATATATACATACATACATATATATTATATATATATATGTATATACATTTTGTTTGTTTGTTTTTGTTTGTCCAAAATGGATATCTTAAAAAGGCTTAGGAGGAATTCTTAGGAGTTCAGGTAGCCAGCTACTTGTTAGATGCTTCTGCTGGCCAGTGACAAACTTTTAGACTAATCCAGAGTCATCATTGATTTATCTCAGTAATTTTAGTGTTTTTATGTTGACTTAAAATGACAAAAGAAATGACTTTTAGGAAAGGCATTCTTTTTCCTTCTATACCACCTTCCCCCTCTCAAAAATGTGAAATTAAGATTCTGTTTTGATTTCTGATCACAAGATATCATTGTTTTCTTAAATAAAGCTGCAGAGAAACTAAAAAAAAAAAATACTTCAGAGTTGCATTAGTTTATTTACATGCTTATTAACCAACACAATTCTGAAACCTTCCATATCCTAAGATGAAGTCTTCAGGAGTTGCTGTCACCAACCCAAGACTATAAACTGTTTAGTAAAAGATCCTCATTTGTCACCAAATGGGCAACCTCTCAATGATAGATTGTCTTCACCCAACAAAGACAAAAGCTGTTAATTGGTTCCAAAATTAAATACTTTAGAATGTTAGGACCTTTCAGCACTTTTAATTCACTGGCAAAACATTTGAGAACTCAGTTGCTCCTATTTTGTGATGAGGCATTAACTATGACACTATACATAGTAATAACATATTTTCTAATTTCAATTTTCTTTCAACTGATATTCCTCAATTTATCCTCATAAGAACCTTGTTAGGGAGGCAAGGACTATGATTATCTCCACATTACATTTCCTTGATGACAACTCTTGTGCTACTTCTCTTTAATTCTTGCTTCATATGTATTACAGAATCATCACACCCAACATATGCTTTTCATTATTCTTTGGTTGATCCTCACCTTCAGTTCTTTGGGGAACAGAAGACTCCACGATTCAGCTATACATAATCACCAGAAAAACACTGTTTTTTTTTTTTTTTTAAAGACTGGCCTTGATTTCAGGAATTAGCCCGGGATATTACCTTTGCATTTATCTAAAAGACAAACCATCCTTCTGTCCTCCTTTCCACACTGGAAAACTGAGATCCAGAAAGTTTAATAGTTTTCTCTCTCTCTCTCTTTCTCTCTCTCTCTCTCTCTCTCTCTCTCTCTCTCTCTCTCTCTCTCTCTCTCTCTCTCTCTTTTTTAAATCACACAGTTAGTGAATAGAAAATGTGGACATTAAACTCAGTGCTTCTGGCTCCCAGGTGAAATATCTTTCCACTCACATTTCTCAGATTTTACCAGTATATCCCTACAAATTAGTTAAGGACTTTTGTCTCACAGTAAATTACTACATAGCTTTGAGTAATGAGAAGTCAGTCTATCATGAACAATATAGAAAAACCTAACATAATTTTACAAACATGAAAGTTTCAAATATACTGTAGAATCATCAAATGACACCAATATATAAAGTCTACTTAACATAACTTTTACTGGCAACCTGCCTCTGGTTATCGCAGTCACAGTAGAAATGAAGCAATTAGTTTAATATTTGTCCATACTGTCACATAGCCTTAATTGGCTGTCTGGCTTAGGATTTGTTATGGTCTCAAATATATTCTTTTTGTATTCTATTTGGTCCTTAGATGTAGCCATTTGAAATAAAGAATTGTCTCTTCAGCATTCTCTATAATCCTCTATATTATCTAGGCCATAATTCTATACTTATTAAGATAATAAATATCTGCAAAACTTATAAAATGGCTGGACTTACTTTTGTTTTCTCATCATTTATAGTTTTGATTGTTGAATCTTCAAAATTCCTGATGTTTAAACAACTCATACTTTGTATTTACTCCCAAGTATACAAGTACCATCCACCACTTATTCTCTTTCTACCATAAACATCATATGCTTAGATTCTCATTACTCAAATGCACTCTATCTCTAAGACCTCAGACCCTGGAATTCACCTCTTTTGCCACCATGTCCTATACTTCTATTGTACCTCTCTTGTTTCATCAATCATAACTTCTTCTTTGTAGTAACAATTAACCAAAACTGTACCCAGAGCAAATTCACTTCAGCAGAAGTAGTAGGACTAGAGAACAGTCCCATCAAAGGCACGGTCACAGAGGAGGAGGGTGACTTAGCCTCCAGAAGGTCTTCTCTGAGTTTTTGGACTACAGGTCTTAATAAGGAACATTAGATTAAATATGAGGATCATACTTCATCAAAAGGAGGAATACTTAGGGAACAGGGTGGGAATACATCTTCCAAGTGAAGAAGCATATCAATTTCCTCATATTAGTAACCTCAGTCAAAGGTAGCTATGGCTCTGTCCCTCTTGCCTATAATTTTTAGGGTCAATTTTATAAATTGACTCCTACCTGTTCTAAGAATCTGTGAGTTCCAAGAGGCTTCACTTGAATTCCTATATAGTCTAGACACAAGGGTCAATCATTTCAATGATGTTCTAATTTGCATCCAAAAATTAATTATCTCCTTGCCTTTTGACATATTGTCTTTCACTATCTAACTTCAAATAGGCTTTCTTTTTTATTTTTTCCTCAAATGTATTCATTTATTTGTTTTCAATTTTCAACATTCATTTCCATAAGTTTTAAGTTTTCTCTGGTCCCCTTAGCCTTCCCTCTCCAAGACTGCATGCAAACTTTTATGGGCTATATAAACACATTCCTATTAAACAGATTTTTATGTTAGTCATGTTGCATAGAAGAATTATAATGAATGGCAGAAACCATGAGAAAAACAAAAAAAAATTTAAAAAAGAGAAAATAGTCTGCTTCATTCTGCATTCAGACTCCACAATTCTTTCTCTGAATGTGGATGACATTTTGCATCATGAGTCCTTTGGAAATGTTCGAAGGCCTTGCATTGCTGAGAAGGGCTAAGTCCATCAAATTCAGTCTTCAAACACTGTGAGTGTTAGTGTATATAATGTTTTCCTGGTTCTGCTCATTTCACTCAGCATCAGTTCATCTAGGTCTTTCCAGGTTTATCTGAAGTCAGGCTGTTTGTCATTTCTTCTAGCAAAATATTCCATTACATTCATGTACCACAACTTGTTCACCTGTTCCCCAATTGATGGACATTCTCTTGATTTCCAGTTTTTGCCAATACAAAAAGAGATGCTACAAATATTTTTGTACATGTGGATCCTTTTCTCTTTTTTATGATTTCTTTAGGATACAGCCCTAGAAGAGGTACTGCTGGGTCAAAGAGTGTGCACATTTTGTAGCCCTTTGGGCAAAGTTGCAAACTGCTTTCCAGATTGGTTGTATCAGTTTACAGCTCTACCAACAATGGATTAATATTCTAACTTCCCCACATCTTCTCCAACATATATCTTTTCCTTGTTTTGTCATGTTAGCCAATCTGATAGATGTGATGTGGTACCTCAGAGTTGTTTTGATTTGCATCTCACTAATCAACAGTGATTTAGAGAATTTTTTTCAAATGACTATAGGTAGCTTTAATTTCTTCCACTGAAAACTGCTTGTTCATATTCTTTGACCATTTATCAATTGGGGAGTGAGTTGTATTCTTGGAAATTTGTCTCAGTTCTCTATATATTTTAGAAATAAGGTGTTTGTCAGAGACACTAGCTGTAAAAATTCTTTCCCAGTTTTCTGCTTCCCTCCTTATCCTGGTTGCATTGGCCTTGTTTGCGCAAAAATGTTCAATGTAATATAATCAAAATTATCCATTTTGCATTTCATTATGTTCTCTCTTTCTTTTTTGGTCATAAATTCCTCCATTCTCCATACAAATGACAAATAAACTATGCCTTGCTCCTCTAATTTGTTTATAAAATCAGTCTTTATACCTGGATCATGTACCCATTTGGACTTTATTTTGGTATATGTTGTCAGACGTTGGCCTATACCCAGTTTCTGCCACACTTTTTTCCAGTTTTTCCGGTAATTTTTGTCAGATAGCAAGTTCTTATCTCTGAAGCTGGGGTCCTTGCATTTATCAAACAGTAGACTGCTATAATCCTTAACTACTTGTGTCTTGTATATATAATCTATTACACCGTTCCACCCTTCTATTTCTTAGCCATTATGATGAGGTTTTGATGATTGCTGCTTTATGATACCATTTAAGATCTGGTATGTCTAGGCCACCTTTCCTAGCATTTCTTTTCCTTATTCCCTTGATATTCTGGACCTTTTGTTCTTCCAGATGAATTTTGATACTATTTTTTCTAACTCCATAAAATAACTTTTGGTAGTTTGATTGTTATGACACTGAATAAGTAAATTAATTTAGGTAGAATTGTCATTTTTGTTATATTAGCTTGGCCTACCCACGTGCAACTGATGTTTTGTCCATTTACTTTGGTCTGTCTTTATTTGTGTTGAAAGTGCTTTGTAATTGTGCTCATATCATCCCTGTATTTGTTTTGGCATATAGCATCCCTGATATTTTATAATGTTTATAGTAACTTTGAATGGCATTTCTGTTTCTAGCTCTTGTGGTTGGGGTTTCTTAATAATATATAAAAATGCAGATGATTTATGTGGATTTATTTTATATCCTTCAACTTTGCTAAAGTTGTTCATTATTTCAAGTAGTTTTATACTTGATCAAATAGGCTTTCAAAGCAATCATTTATTTCATCTCAACTTGACTAGCTATTTCTATATCTAGAGAGATTAATCCAATTTTTTCTCTGCTCTTCTCAAGCATCTAAACCTACTTCTGTTTCTGCCACTGTCAGCATTTGATCCACCCTCCTATTTTACTGAACATATCAAACTCAGTGGGACTTTGCTCTCTTAAATCGCATCAAATAAAGGTTGAAATAACTCTGTCTTCAAAACTTTCTCTAATCTTAGAAGAAAAGTAAAAACTTCTTCTTTCTAATATTGTCAACAATTTTGCCTTTCTCATAATGACCTCCAAAACACTTGTATCTTTCCCTTCTTAAAAAAAAAAAAATAAGACAGGTGGAACCAAGATGGAGGAGAAAAAGCAGGGACTTGCCTATACTCTCCCCAAATGCCTCCAAATACCATTATAAATGTCTAAAAAAAATTTAGAGTAGCAGAAAACTCAAAAAGATGGCGTGAAACAAATTTATAGCCCAAGACAACTTAGAAGGTTGACAGGAAAGGTTTGTTGCACTAGAGTGAGAGAGGAATGAAGGTCTGCACAGGCTGTGCCAGTGGATACTATGCCCTAGCAAACCCAGAGCAGGACTCAAGGCCACTGAATCCTTGGCAGCAGTGGCAATTTCCATACTTCCCAGCCCACCGAGGCCAAAGACACCTTGAAAGGTCAGCAGGAAGTATCTGTTGCACCAGGATGAGAGTGGAGCACAGTCTAACACATGTTGTTCCAGCATAGCACAGCCCCAGAAAACCAGACCTGGGTAGCGACTGAATCAGCAAAATCAGTACCAGTGGCAATGGCTGCAGCTGTTTCTGGAACTCTTAGTCTACAGACTATAAGGGGATTGAATAGTTGATCAGAAGGAGATTAAGGGGATGTTTTTACTAGCACTGAGGCAGGACTCTTGCTTTTCCCATACTTGGATCTAGTTCACAGTTCCAAGGAGCAGTTCCAGGGTGAGGGGGAGCACTATCATACCAGAGGTTGTGAGCACAGTAGAGGCACAGTTCCAGAGTAGAAAAGAATGCTTTTTGTCATTCACAGACCAGAGCACAGGCCAGGAGAGTTGTAAACACATCTTTTTAGATCATACCACCTTGGAAGAACTGAAAACTTACAGGCGCCTAGAAGTATCTCTGAAAACAGCTGCACAAAACCCCTAAAGCTTGGGACAGTGTGCCCTCCACCTAGAAAGCAGAACCTTACTTTAACAAAAGGTTAAAAATCACCTAATAGCCTGGGAAAATGAGCAAACAATGGAAAAAGAAAGCAAAACAAAACGATTAATTATAGAAAGTCAATATGCTGACAAAGAAGATCAAAACTCATACTAAGAAGACAACAAAGTCAAAATTCCTACATCCAAAGCCTACAAGAAAAATAGGAATTTGTCTCAGGTCATGAAAAAGCTCAAAAAGGATTTTGAAAACCAAGTAAGAGAGATAGCAGAAAAATTGGGGAGAGAAATGAAATTAAGGCAAGAAAATCATGAAAAAATGAAACAACAGCTTGAAGGTGACAAAAAAAAGACTGAAGGAAATAATACCCCCCAAATCAGATTCAGTCAAATGATAAAGAGGTCCTACAAGCAAATGAGGGGAAAAATGCCTTAAAAATAGAATTGCCCAAATGCAAAAGGAGTTATAAAAATGCACTTAAGAAAACAATTCCTTAAAAATTAGAATAGAGTAAATGGAAGTGAATAATTTTGTGAGAAATCAAGAAATAATAAAACAAAACCAAAAGAATAAAAAAAGCAGAAGAAAATGTGAAACATCTCTTTGGAAGAAACAATTGACATAGAAAATACATCCAGGAGAGATAATGTAAAACTCCCCTGAAAGCCATCATAAAAGTGAAAAAATCCTGGACAATATCTTTCACGAAATTATCAGTGAAAATTGCCCTGATATTCTAGAACCAGAGGGTATAATAGAAATTGAAAGAATTTCTGAATAAAGATCCCTAAATGAGAACATCAAGGGATATTGTAGTCAAATTCTAGAGTTCCCAGGTCAAGGAGAAAATATTGCAAGAAGCCAGAAAGAAACATTATGGAACACAGGTTAACATAACATTTAGCAGTTTACACATTAAAGGATCAGAGGACTTGGAATATGATATTCCAGAGGGCAAAGAAGCTAGGATTAAACCAAGAATTACTTAACCAGTAAAAGTGAATGTGATCAATGAAGGGAAAAATAGACATTCAATGAAACAGAAGACTTTCTAGCATTTTTGAGAAAAGACTAGAGTTAAGTAGAAAATTACATTCAAATACAAGACTCAAGAGAAGAATAAAAATATAAACAAGAAAGAGAAATCATAAGGGACTTAATCATTTTAAACTACTTACATTCCTACATGGAAAGATGATATTTGTAACTCATAAGACTTTTCTAATTGTTAGGGGAGTTAGAAGGAGTATACATGTGTCCTTTCTAGTTCTAAATGTTTCATTCTGTGAGGCTACGTGACAGACCTTCCTGGTTATCAGTAGCCACTAATTTGCAAGTGGCTTAAAATACTGTCTGTGTAATTACCTAAGAAAATACTCCCTTGTAATTCTGTGACATCAGAAGGCCTGCTTTTTCCCTTGTTGTGCATACAGGCTCAACCATATCCTACCACAGAAGTTCAGAAACCATGAGGTGAAGTAAGAACACATATTTCAAGGGATGAAAATGTAAAAGGGAGAATAGTAATTGACGTAATTAGTTAAAGATGTCTTTTATTTTTTTGAGTTTGACCATGGAAGAGAGGGTAGATATAGGGGAATAGCTTGAGGACATGGCAGGGTCAAATAAAGGAATTTCTGTTCATACATTCATTCATTTGTTCCTTCCTTTGTTTATTTGTTCATTTGTTTGTTTGTTGAAGATATGGCACTTAGATGTGTAAATAGAACAGTGAAGGAGCTAGTGGAGAATGAAGTTTGTAGGAGGAGGGGCAATTGATGGGGCAATCTCAAAGGAGATAAGAAGGGAAATGAAGATGGAAATAGAGAGATGGATCTTAGAAAATGAGGAAGAAAAAACCCACTACTTTCTGACCAAAGTGAGCAAAGAGGAGAGAATGGGAAATGATGTTGAAGGATTTTAAAGTGTTGAATGGGGAAAAGAGAAGATCAGAATAGGCTAACACAACACAGTCTTGGCAGAGTAGTGATTAAAAATAAAACTTTTGTTAAGAGAAAGCAGGGAGAGTAAGATTCCCATGTCACTGCAGGAAATCTATGGAGTAAAGGGAAGGTTTGGAACAGCTGTAGCAAGGAGTGCAACAGAGTCAATTAGAGAAGAATAAAAGATGATGCTGTTGGGGCCAAGAAATGTAAATTTAGAGTAGACTGACAGAGCAAGGTTGTGTTATTTCTTCCTTCATGACCCAGGATTGTTAATAAGAAAGGAAGGACCAGTGCTGGTGTTTCTCAAAGCAACACTGATTTAAAAACCCTAACCCTAAATTCTAAGTTCCAAATTTTCTCCCTTAATCTCTCTCCACCCCCTTTATTGAGAAGGAAGTACATTGATAGAGGCTATACATGTGTAGTCATGAAAAGAGTTACTTAATTATTTGTTATGAAAGAGAACATAGACCAAGGAAAAAACTAAAGAAAAATAAAGTAAAAAAGTTTGCTTCAATCTGTATTCAGACTATCAGTAATTTCTCTGGGGATGGATTTTTCATTTTTTCATTATAAATCCTTCAGAGTTGTCTTGTGGCATTGTTTTACTGAGAATACCTAAGTCATTCACGGCTGATCATCTAACAATATTGCTGTTACTTTGTACACAGTACATTTAATTTTGTATCACATCATAAAAGTCACTTCAGTCTTTTCCAAAGGCATATTGCTCATCATTTTTCAAAGCACAGCAGAATTCCATCACACTTACATACTACAACTTGTTCAGGCATTCCCCAGTTGATGGGCATCCTTCAATTTCCAATTCTTTACCATCAGAAAAGAGCTGACATAAATATTTTTGTACATATAGGTTCTTTTTTTAAACATCTCTTTTGCAATACAGACCTAGTAGAGGCATTTCTAGGTCAAAGGGTATGCATGGTTTTATAGCCCCTTGGGAATAGTTCCAAATTGTTCTATGGAATGGTGGAATCAGGTAACAACTCCACCAACAGTGCATTAATGCCCCATTTTCCCCACATACCCTCCACCATTTGTAATTTTTCTTTTCTTTCTTATTAGCCAATCTAATAGGCATGTAGGAGTTCTTAAGAATTGTTTTGACATTCATTTCTTCAATCAATAGTAAGTTAGAGAATTACTAATGCTAACTGTATTTCCCTCCATCCAGTCCCCACATTTATTCTATTCTTTCCTTTCATCTTGTCCCTCCTTAAAAAAATGTTTTACTTCTGACTGCTCCCTCCTCCAATCTTTCCTCCTTCTTACCAGCCTCTTCCTTCTCTTATCCCTTTCCTCTACTGCTTTTCTATGGGGTAAGAAGGATTTCTATACACATTGAATATGTGTATTATTCCCTTTGAGCCAATTCCGATGAGGGTAAGATACACTCACTCTGTCTACCTCTCTCTACTAAAAATGTTCTTTCTTATCTCTTTTATGTGAGATAATTTACCCCATTCTAACTCTCACATTTTTTTTCTCCTACATTCCTTTCTCACCCCTTAATTGCATTTATATGTATATATATGTATATTCATAAAAATCATATATATAATATCATCCCTTCGTATTATCTACTCCTACCTGCACTAATAGTGGGGAAGTTCTTAGTAGTTACAAGTATCATCTTCCCATATAGGAATGTAAATAGTTTAAAATGATTAAGTCCCATGTGATTTCCCTTTTCTGTTTACCTTTATATTCTTCTCTTGAGTCTTGTATTTGAAAGTCACATTTTCTGTCTTTTCTCAAGAGTATTTGAAATTGAATATCCATATTTCCCCTATTGAATACACTCAGTTTTGCTGGTTAGGTGATTCTTGGTTATAATCCTAACTCCTTTGCTTTTGGGATATCATATTCTAAACCCTCTGATCTTCTAATGTAGAAAGTAGTAAATCTTATGTTATCCTGATTGTACTCCATGATACTCTAAATGTTTCATTCTGGATGCTTACAATATTTTCTCCTTGACTTGGGAACTCTGAAATTTGGTTACAAAATCCCTTGGCATTTTTATTTTGACACCTCTTTCAGGAAGTGATCAACGGATTCTTTGAATTCATATTTTACCCCCTGGTTCTATAATATCAGGGCAGTGTTTCTTGATAATTTTTTGAAAGATCCTGTCCAAGTTCTTTTTTTTTTATTTCAAGGATTTCAAGTGGTTAAATAATTTCTTAAATTATCTCTCCTGTATTTATTTTCCAGGTCACTACTTTTTCCATTGAGGTGTTTTATATCTTTCTTTTATATCATTCTTTTGATTAATGCTTGACCAATTCTTGATGTCTCATAGAATCATACCTTCCACTTGCCCAATTCTAAGTTTTAATGAATTATTTTCTTCAGTTATCTTTCTTTAACTTGCTTTTGCATTTGGTCAATTCTACTTTTTAAGCATTTTTTTCTTTTCTTCAGTGAATTTTTCTGTCTCTTTTTCCATTTGGGCAATTCCTCTATTTAAGGCACTCTTCTCCTCATTGGATTTTTGTGCCTCTTTTCCAGATGCTTCTCTTACCTACTTTCCTGTGTTCTAAGGATGAAGACAAATTGTTGAAATTTCTTCAACCAGCAGAACTTGAGTACCAAAATTTAATAATCTGGGTTCACAATAGGGAAAAATGACCTGAATATGCCATAGTTAATAACTGATGCATCAATAAATATGGGGTCATGATATCATGAAATGTTTTTGCCTTGTTTTATTACCCTATAATTTCTCTCACTGATGTTCCAACACTTAATGGATCCTGAATACATGTTCATGGTATAGGACAACCTTTATGGTAAAAAAAATTATGGCTGTTGTTTTTGCTGATGGAATACACCTTTTGTACTCCATAAATTCATATTTGGACCTATAAAGAAAAGAGTATTATGTCTAATGCTGGGGTTGAAAATAAAAACCAAATGTAAACCAAGGAGAAGAAGACTTACTAGAAAAGCAGAGAAATATGAAGGCTGCTTGTACTATGGAAGAATTAGAGTAAAGCTAAAGAGGTTCATAAAAGAACTCAAATTGATGATGGTTACTCCTTATTGAAATTATTTTCAACGGGCTAAAAGAAAAGTTTACTTAAATCAAACAAGTAATATAAAGAAAAATCAAAGCAACAACAGCAACAACAAAACAAAAAGCACACCTTATTTAAAGAAATCATATTCAACTAAATATGTAGTAGCTAAAAATATTCACCTTAATTTTCAAAGGTCATTTCTTTGACCTGACCTTTTCATGCTCATTTTCTCATTCAGTTCTGTTATGTGGACCTTTTATATTCACCTTTTCTCCCTTCCTACTTTCTTCTTCTACCTCTTTCAATGCTTTTATGTTTGATTGCTACATTAGATAGAATACTGTGCTCTAATCCATGCACTTAGCTTTGTTCTCTAAAGCAACTTGAAATAATAAATGAAATTGGTCTAAAATAATTTAAATGTACCCTGGTTATGCTTTGTTTTTTCTTTTAATTAAGTTTCCATGAGAAATTATTTTCCAGGGAAACTCTAAGCAGATTTAGCTTCAGGGGTAACAACCTATACTCTTCATATCAAGAGTTTAAAAGGCAGAACCCAGATGTTGAAGAGAAGCCAGAAAGTTGGCTTTGTTCTCTCCAGTTTCTCTCAGAAGCAATGTTAAATGAAGCTTCCAAAAGGATTCTGGATGAATAGAAACTACAAATATTGGAATGAAACAATTTTCCAGCTTAAGATAGCTTAGAAGGACTTGAAGAAATGTTTTTCTCACCTGAGTAAAAGGGGAGCACAGCCTAGCACAGCTAATATATGAGCAAGGCAGCAGGAGGCTCTTACGTGCAGCACAGGTCATCAGCCAAGCTCAATGAGTACTGACTCACCAGGCTAACAGTGAGGCTTCTAGCCCCAGCAAAGAAAGCAAATTGTGAGCCTAGGAACCCTGGCACAACAGGAATGACTAGGCTGGGCAACCCCTAGTGCAGTGGCAAGCTACAAACACATGAGGCCCAGGTATGGAAATCCAGTGACAAACCCATGGCCACCTGCCTAAGAAGCTTGGGTTAGTGATCCAGGAGCAGAGCTCATCTTTAAAAGTCACAAAATAGGCTGAAAATGAAGAAAGAGAACCTGACCATAGAAAGCTAGTATAGTGAGAAGGGCAATAAAAACACAAACTCAGAAGAGGACAACAATGTCACACTGCCTACATGAGAAACTTCAAACTTCAAACAGGAAAATGAATTGGCATCTAGCCCAAAAACATTCTTGGAAGACCTCAAAAAGCATCTTAAAAATCAAGTAAAAAAGATAGAAAAAGACTGAGGAAATAAAATGAGAGTGATGCAGGAGAATTATTGGAAAAGAGCCAACAGTTTGGAAAAGGAAGCACAAAAATTTCCTGAAGAAAATAACTTCTTAAAAAATAGAGTTGTCCAGGAGGTGGAGCCAAGATGGCAGAGTGAAAACAGGGACAAAGCTGAACTCTATCACAAATTCCTTCAGATATTTCTAAAAAGTGAATCTGAACAAATTTTAGAGTGGCTGAATCCACTAGGAGATAGAATATGGCAGGATTCTAGTCCAGGATAGCCCAGAAGATTGACAGGAAGGATCTGGTACACAGTGCTGGGAAGCACAGAGCATAAAATCTGCACCAGCACAGACTCTGCCACAATAGAGTGGAGTGGGAATGACCCCAGACAAATTGAAACAGAAGAAGCAAACTTATCATCACAGTATGGAAGTCGAGTAGAACTGAGTGAGAGAGAAAGCAGTAGCCACTCCTGAGACTGTCACCTAACAGATTAAATATTTGAAAGTCACCTACTTGAACTTTCAGGAGGCAAGATGGTGGAGCAACCTTTAAGGCCTCTCACCTTCCCCTTGTTGACCTTGAATAACCAAGAGAATATTTCCCCAAGAAAAGTCCTGGAGTAGTGGAATCAGCAGAAAGGGCACAGCAGTCTCTCAGTCTGGGAGACTAAGATGAGAAGAGTACCTCTTGTTGTGGCTGAAGGGGACCAGTGTAAGAACAGAAGTATCCCAGCAAGTCTCACCTCAGTAGATTAGGAGGAGATCCTCAGCCTCGGGGAAGTGGAGCCTAGAAGCACCAATACCAGGACCCAGGAGTGCTTTAGCACAGCCAGGGGAATTGGGTAAACACAAGCACAGATGGGATTCACCAGTCACTGAGCTTGCCTGTGCTGTAGGTCAGCCTTAGGGGAGGAGGACACCTCCTGAAGCCAGACCACTCCTTCCCCACTCTTCACTCCATGAGCTTTAATGTAACCCCAGGAAAACTCAGAAAGACATCACCTGGCCTCAACCTTGGCACACACCAGCAACTGCAACACCTGGAAAGCTGTAACATTATATAGTTTCTAGCTGAAAGAACCAGGGGCCACAACACACAAAGTCAGTAACTAGGCCTCAAGTTTTCAGCAGAAGAAACATGAGAGAAAGAGACCACTGTACCCCAAAAGAAGAGATTCAATTTAAAAGCAAGGAAAAAGGCAATCACCATCAGCAAGAAATAAATCAGAAAAGCAAAGAATATAGAATCTTACTGTGGGGACAGAGAAGACCAAAATACAAATTCAGAAGACGATAGTATTGATAATATACCTATATCTGAAACCTCAAAAGGGAATATGAGCCAGTGTCAAGCCCCAAAAGCATTCTTGGAAGAGCTCTAGAAGGATTTTGAAAGCCAAATTAGAGAGACAGAAAAAAATTGGTTAGGGATTTTAAAAATATAATTGAAAAAATGAAAAAATAATTCACTGAAGAGAACAGTTTCTTTAAAGTAAATTGGACAAATGCAAAAAGAAGAACAAAAGTTAACTGAAGAAAACATTTACTAAAAATTAGAATTGGGCAAGTAGAAACTAATGAATTTATGAGACACCAAGAAGCAGTCAAACAAAATCTAAAGAATGAAAAAACAGAAGAAAATGTAAACTATCTCACTGGGAAAACAACTGAAATGGAAAATTGATCCAGGAGAGAAAATTTCAGTATTATTTGTCTACCAGAAATTCAAGATGAAAAAAGAGCCTGGATAATATCTTGCAAGAAATCATCAAGAAAAACTGCCCTGAGGTCCTTGATCCAGAAGGTAAACTAGTCATCAAAAAAATCCATTAATCAGTTCCTAAAAGAGATACCAAATCACAAACACCAAGGAATATTGTTGCCAAATTCCAGAACTCTCAAGGAGAAAATATGCAAGCAGCCAGAAAGTAACAATTCAAATATCATGGAACTATAGTCAGGATCAAAAAAGGCCATGCAGCTGCTACATTAAAACAATTGAGAGATTGGAATATAGTATTCTGTAAGGCAAAGGAGCTTGGACTGCAAGCAAGGATCAATTACTCATTAAAACTGAGCATAAACTTTCAGGCAAGGAGATGGACATTCAAGAAAATGAGGGATTTTCAGACTTTCCTGATGGAAAATCCAGAGCTCAATAGAAATTTGACCTTCAAATACAAGAATCAAGAGAGGCATAAAAAGGTAAACAGGAAAAAAAAAGAAAAAAAAAACCTTGTTATTCAATATGGGCAAATGGTTTATAACCCTGTATAGGATGATGCTACTTATTAATCTTGAGAATTGTTTATTCATTATGACATTTAAAAGGCACATAAATAGAGTGAGGATGTGGGTATAAATGAACTGATGTGATGATAAAACATGTAGTTAAATGATATGAAGGGATTGTAAAGGGAGAAGAGAAAAGGAAGGGGGAGAAAAAGGTAAATTGCATCACAGGAAAAGGCATAAAGCATATTATAGTAGAGGGAAATAATGGAAGGAGATGAGAATTGTTTGAACTTTGTTGTCATCAGATTTGGTAGTCTAACTTGCCTACAGGCATTAGTAGAGGAAAAGGGAAATAAAAAGAAGGGGGCGATTGAAGGGAAGAAATATTGAGGGAGGCAGTGGTCAAAAGTAACAGTCTTCTGAGGAGGGGAAGGGAGAAGGGAGAAATAAAAACATAAAAAGGGATGGAGTGGGAAAATGGGATGCAGAGAAAGACACAGAAAGTAATCATAATTGTGAATGTGAATGGGATGAACTCTCCCATAAAAGAGAGAGGGACAGCAGAATTGCTTATAAAACGTAATCTACAATTTGTTATTTGCAAGAAACACATCTGAAACTGGGGGATACACACAGGGTAAAGCTAAAAGGTTGGAGCAGAATATATTATGATTCACCTAATGTAATAAAATCAAGAGTTCAAGCAAAAACAGATTTAGTCAAAAAAGATAAAAGAAGAAAATATATCCTGCTAATATCATTACTAAACATGCATGGAACCAAGTGGTATAGCTTCCAAATTGTTAGAGAAGTTCAAGGACTTACAGGAAGAAACAGACAGCAAAACTAATTAATGGGCGATCAACTTCCTCTGAACTTGATGAATCTAACATCAAAGTGAACAAGAAAGAAGTTAAGAAGATGAATAGAAATCTGGATAACGTAGATATGATAGACCTCTGGAGGAAATTGAATGGGGATAGAAGAACAGCAGCTTTTTTCTCAGTGGTACATGGCACACATACAAAAAGCTGGCAATGTACTAGAGCATAAAAACCTTACAATCCAGTGCAGAATGGCAGAGGTAGTCAATGTGTTCTTTTCAGATAATGATGAAAGAAAAATTATATGTAATAAGGGACCATGGAAAGATAAACCAAAAATTAATTGGAAACTAAACAATCTAATCCCAAAGAGTAGTGGATTAAAAAAAAATCATAGAAAGTCAATAACTTCATTCAAGACAATGACAATAATGATACAACCTACCAAAACTTATGGGATTTAGCGAAAACAGTTTGTAGGGGAAGTTTTATGTCATTGAATGCTTGCATGTAAAAAAATAGAGAAAGAGGAGATCACTGAATTGGGTATGGAAGTGAAAAAGCTCAAAAAAGAACAAACTGAAAATCTCCAAGTAAATACCAAATTAGAAATACTGAGAATCAAAAGAAAGATTAATAAAATTAATATTAAGAAAACTACTGAATTAATAAATAAGACTAAGAATTGATTTTATGAAAAAAACAATAAAATAGATAAACTTTGGTCAGTTTGACTTTAAAAAAAAAAGAAAGAAGAAAATCAAATTTCCAATATCAAAAATGGAAGCTTGAACTCCCCTCCAATAAAGAGGAAATTAAAACAATAATTAGAAATTACTTTACGCAACTGTATGCCCATAAATTTGACAATCTAAGTGAAATTGATGAATTTTTACAAAAATAGAAATGTAAAATACTTAAATGACCTCATCTCATGAAAAGAAATTGAATAAAGAAGGAACAATGAATTCCCCAGGAAACGATCTCCAGGGCTAGATGGATTTACGAGTGTATTCTATCAAACATGTAAAGAAGAGTTAATTCCAACACTATTTCGACTATTTGGGGAAATTGGTGAAGAAGGAGTCTTATCAAATTCTTTTTAGAATACAAATATGGTACTGATACCTAAACTGAGAAGAGCCAAAACCAAAAAGAAAATTATAGACCAATTTCCCTAATGAATACAGATGCAAAAATTTTAAACAAGATTTTAGCAAAAAGATTACAGCAATTTATCACTGGAATAACATAGAATGATCAGGTAGAATTTATACCAACAACACAAGGTTGGTTCACTATTAGGAAAACTATCAGCATTATTGATTATATCAACAACAAAACCAACAGAAACTATATGGTTATCTAAATAGATACCGAAAAAACTTTTGACAAAATACAAAACAAACTTCTACTGAAAGCACTGGAGAGCATAGGAATAACTGGAGCCTTCCTTAAATGCATAAGTAGTATCTACCCAAAACCATCATGAACCATTATATGAAATGGGGATAAGCTAGATGCATTTCCAATAAGATTGGGAGTGAAATAAGGATGCCCATTATCACCACTGTTACTCAATATGGTACTAAAAATATTAGCTTTAGCAGTAAGAGAAGAAAAAGAAATTGAAGTAATTAGAATAGGCAAAGAAGAAACTAAGTTATCATTCTTTGCAGATGATATGATGATATGATTCTCTATAGAGAATGCTATAGAATCAAGCAAAAAACTACTTGAAATGATGAACAACTTTGCAACGTTGCAGGATACAAAATAAACCCATATAAACCATTTGCATTTCTATATATTACTAAGAAAGCTCAACAACAAGAGACAGAAAAAGAAATCTCATTTAAAGTTACAGTACACACCACAAAATATTTGGGAATCTACCTGCCAAAACAAAGCCAGGGACTACATGAATGCAATACAATTACAAAACACTTATCTCACAAATAAAGTCAGATCTAAGTAAATGGACAAAACATCAATTTTTTATGGGTAGATCGAGCTAATATAATAAAAATGACAATTCTCCTTAAATTTATTTCCTTACTCAGTGCCTTACCAATCAAACTACCAGAAAATTATTTTCTGAAACTAGAAAAAATAATATCAGAATTCATCTGGAAGAACAAAATGGTCCAGAATATCAAGAGAATTAGTGCCAAGAAATACTAGGGAGAGTGGCGTCACTGGATCACAAATTGTATTATAAAATAACAATCATCAAATCAAGAAATAAAGGGGCAGATTGGTGGAATAAGTTAGGTACACAAGACACAGTAGTCAATGATTATAGCAGTCTACTGTTTGATAAACCCAAGGACTCCAGCTTCTGGGATAAGAAATCACTGTTTGACAAAAATTGCTGGGAAAACTGGATAATATTGTGGAGGAAAGTGGGCATAGAACAATATCTGACACTGTAAACCAGAATAAAGTCCAAATGGCTACAAAATCTAGGTATAAAAACTGATTTTATAATCAGTTATAAGCAGACGATAATTCATTTGCTGGATTTTTGAAGAAATTTATGACCAAAGAAGAGACAGAAAATATTGTGAAATGTAAAATGAATAATTTTGATTACAGTAAATTGAAAAGTTTTTGCACAAACAAAACCAACGCAACCAAGACTAGGGGGGAAACAGAACACTTGGAATTTTAACAACTAATGTATGTAATAAAAGCTCCATTTCTAAAATATAGAGAGAATTGAGTAAAATTTACAAGAATACACGTCATTCCCCAATTGATAAATGATTAAAGGATATGGAAAGGCAATTTTCAGAGGAAGAAATTAAAGTTATCTGTATTGTACGAAAAAAATGGTCTAAATCACTATTGATTAGAGAGCTGCAAATCAAAACAACTCTGAGGTACCATATTACACCTATCAGATTGACTAACATGACAAAACAGGAAGATGACGAATGTTGGAGAAGATGTGGGAGAGTTGAAACACTAATTCATTGCTGGTGGATCTATGAGCAGATCCAATCATTTTGGAAGTAATTTGAAACTATGCCCAAAGGACTGTAAAATACATGTAACTTTTGATGCAGAAACATCAATTCTAGGGCTGAATCTGAAAGAGATCATAAAAATGAAAAAAGGACTCACATGTACAAAAATATCTATAGAAGCTCTTTTTGGGTTTATAATGTGTTTTTCCTTATTGTGTATTTAAGTTTCAGTAATAAAATGGAGAAAAAAATACATCCCTAAATGAAAACTTCAAGGAATACTCTAGCAAAATTTCAAAATTATCAGCTCAAGGAGAAAATACTGCAAGTAACCAGAAAGAAACAATTAAAATATCAAGGAATCACAGTTAAGATTACACAGTACTTAGTAACTTTTACTTTAAAGGGTGAGAGGGCATGAGGTATGATAGGCCAGAAGCCAAAGGAGCTAGGATTACAATGAGGAATCAGCTTTCCAGCAAAACTGAACTTAATCTTGCTTAGCAAAAGCTGGACATTCAATGAGATAGGAGACTTTCACACTTTCCTGATTCAAAGCAGAAAACTCAACTTTTAAATCCAAACCTCAAGAGAAGCATAAGAAGGCAAACAGGAAAGAAAACAACAACAACAACAACAACAACAACATGGTATTCAATAAGATTTAAATTGTTTTCGCTACATGAGAAGATGATACAAATATCTCTTGAAAACTGGATTTCTCTCAGCACATTTAGAAGGAAGACTCCTTCATATAGGCAGAGGGTTTACATATAAGTTGAATTTGATGTGATGATATTAAAAAAAATTTAGAAGTAACCAAAGTATTGTACTGGGAGAAAAATAAGACATGTAGAATAAGTAATTTGTATAACATGGAGAGCCACAAAAGACCTATTCTAGCAGAGGGATAGATGGAAGGAGGTGAGCATTTTTGGAACCTTACTTTCATGAAGTTTGTATTTAAGAGAGAATAATATACACACTTAATTGCGTATAGAAATCTATTTTACCCTATGGGGAAGAGAAGGGGAAAGTGGAAAAAATGGAAAGGATAGACTGATAGAAGAAAGGGCAGAAATAGGAGAAGGAAAGGGGACAGAAAAGGGGAGTGATGAAAGGGATGGTAGATTGAAGGTAGTGAATGTCAGAATCAAAACTCTGGTAATGAGGGACAGTGTGAAAGGAGAGAGAAAAGTATAAAGACAGGAAAATACGATGGAAGGAAAAATAGTTATTAATTGTAACTATGAATGTGAATGGGATGAAACATCCCATAAAACATAAATGGATAACAAAGAGGGTAAAAATCAGAATCCTTCAATATGTTGTTTATTAGAAACACATTTGAAGTAGAGATAAACACAGAGTAAAGGTGAAAGGATGAAACAGAATTTATTACTTTTCAGCTGACTTTAAAATGCAAAGGTAGCAATCCTGATCTCAGACAAAGTAAAAGCAAAAGTAGATCAAATTAAAATAGATAAGGAAGGAAACTAGAGCTTGCAAGCAAGTACCATAGACAATGAAGTAATATCAATACTAAACATGGATGCATCAAGTGGTATGGTATCAAAGCTCCTAGAAGAAAATCTAAGTGAGTAACAAGAAGAAATTGACAGTCCAACTATACCACTGAGGGATCTCTACCTCTTGCTCTTATGACTAGATAAATCAAACCACAAAATAAACAAGAAGTTAAGGAGGTGAATAGAATTTTAGTAAATTTAGAAAGGGTAGACATCTGGAGAAAATAGAATGGGGATAGAAAGATATGTACTTTTTTTATTACTGAGGCATGGCACCTTCACATAAATTGATCATGTATTGAGGCATTAAAAATCTCACAATCAAATGCAGAAAGACAGAAATATTAAAAGTATGCTTTTCAGATTATAATGCAACAAAAATATGTGTAATGAAGGACCAAATAAAGATAAGCTAAAATGTTTTTGGAAAGTAAATAATTTAATCCTAAAGAATGAGTGGATCAAACAATAATTCATAGAAACAATAAATAACTTCATCTAAGAGAATGACAATCATAAGACAACATGGGATGCAGCTAAAGCAGTACTTGGGGAAATTTTCTATGTCTAAATACTTAGAGGAAAAAAAATAGAGAAAGAGTAGATCAATAAACTTGGCTGGAACTAAAAAAAAGCTTGAGAAAGAACAAATTAAAATTTCCAGTTATATACCAAAGTATAAATTTTTAAAATCAAATGATAGATTAATAAAATTGAAAGTAAGAAAACTACTGGGGCAAAGCCAATATAGCAGAGTAGAGGACAGAGCTGCTGTATCTCTCCCCTCAAAGCCGATAAAATAACTTCAAAAAATTACTGAACAAATTCTAGAGCAGCAGAAGCCACAAAATGAAAGATTGAAACAGATTTCCAGTCCAAGGCAACCTGGAAGCCTGACAGGAGACCAAGCTCAGAGTGGAGCTCAGCCCATCTTTGGCTGTCCTGCACAGGAGGGACAGCACCTTAGCAAGCTTCAGGTCATGGAATCACGGCCAGCAACTGCAATTCCTGGATTTCTCCACTCATGAACACCAAAGACAGCTTCAAAGATCAGTATGAAAGCCCTTTCATCTGGGTGAGAATGGAGCAGGTTTCAGCTTCAGCCCCAGCCCCAAGGTGGCAGAAGTCACAGAGGCAGAGCATCCATTTTTGGAGCCTGAGGCCCAAAGATCTTGGGGAAATGAAGCAGCTGTTTTGGGTCTCATTCCTGAGTGGCATGTCTGGGGTGAGGAAGAGCACTGCTGTGGTGAAGTCAGTGGAGATTTTGGAGAGGATCCTGGGCAGAAAGACTTGTGGTTGCTTCCAGACTAGAACACAGGCCAAGAGAGGATAAACTCTTCTCCCTTGATTGTGTCACTTTGGAGGAACTGAGAACTTACAGGTCCCCAGAGTATACCTTCCACTTGGCAAAGGACCCAAAAGTTAAGTAACAGGCAGGGGAAATGCCAAAAAAGGAAAAAAAATAAGACTATAGAAGGTTACTTTCTTGATGAACAGGTATTTTCTTCCATTCTTTCAGATGAGGAAGAACAAGGCATACCATCAGAGGAAGACATCAAAGTCAAGGCTTCTGCATCCAGAACCTCCGAAAAATATGCAATGGTTTCACTCCATGGAAGAGCTCAAAAAGGATTTTGAAAATCAAGTAAGAATGATGGAGGAAAAATTGGAAAGGGACATGAGACCAATGAAAGAGACTCATGAAAAGCAAGGTCAAGTTTACTAAAGGAGACTCAAAAAATATTGAATAAAATAATACCTTTAAAAATACATTAACCCAAATGGCAAAAGAAGAACAAAAAGCCAATGAGGAGAAGAATGCTTTAAAAAGCAGAATTATCCAAATCGAAAAAGAGGTTCAAAAGCTCATTGAAAAAAATAGTTGTTTAAAAATTAGAATGGAGCAGTTGGAAGCTAATGAATTTGTGAGAAACTAAGAAATTACAAAACAAAATCAAAAGAATGAAAAATAGAAGATAATGTGAAATAACTTATTGGATAAACAACTCACCTGGAAAATAGATCCAGGAGAGACAATGTAAAAATTATGAGACTACCTGAAAGCCACGAACAAAAAAAGAGCCTAGACATCATCTTTCATGAAATTGTCAAGGAAAATTGCACTGATATTTTAGAACCAGAGAGTAAAATAAATATTGAAAGAATCCATTGATACCCTCCTGAAGGAGACTCAAAAAGAGAAACTCCTAGGAATATTGTAGACATATTCCAGAATTCTCTGGTCAAGGAGAAAATATTGCAAGCAACCAGAGAGAAACAATTTGAGTATTGTGGAAATACATCAGGATAACACAACATCTAGCAACTTCTACATTAAGGGATAACAGGGCTTGGAACATGACATTCCAGAAGTCAAAGGAAATAGCATTAAACCCAAGGATCACCTACCCAGCAAAATTGAGTACAATACTTCAGGGGAAAATTGGTCATACAGTCAGAGTACTTAATTTCAAACACAAAAATCAAGAGAAGCATGTAAAGGTAAACAGGAAAGAAAAATCCTAAGGAACTTACTAAAGTTGAAAGTTTGCAGTCCTATATGAGAAGATAATATTTGTAACTCTTGAAACTTTTCTCAGTATTTGGGTAGTTGGAGGGATTATATACACACATACATACATATATATATACACACACATATATATATATACACACATATATATATATATAGAGAGAGAGTATGTATTATATACTATACATATATATATACATATATATGTATATACACACACACACACACACACACAGAGGGCACAGGGTGAGTTGAATAGGAAGGGATGATATCTAAAAAAACAAAATTAAGGAGTGAGAGAGGAATATATGAGGAGGAGAAAGGGAGAAATGGAATGGGGCAAATTATATCATATAAAAGATGCAAGAAAAAGCTTTTTCAATGGAGGGAAAAGGGGGGAGGTGAGTGGGAAAAAATAAAACTTACTCTCATCACATTTGATTTAAGGAGGGAATAACATGCACACTCAATTTGGTGTGAAAATCTATCTTACACTACAGGAAAGTAGGGGAGCAGGGGATAAGTGGAGTGTGAAGGGATGATAGAAGGGAGGGCAAATGAGAAGAAGGAGTAATTAGAAGTAAAAAGTTTTGGAGCGGGACAAGGTCAAAAGAGAACAGAATAACTGGGGGGTAGGATAGGATGGAGGGAAATTTAGTTAGTATTTCACAACATGACTATTTTGCAAGTTTTTTCATAACTATACAAGTATAGCCTATATTGAATTGCTTGCATTCTTAGTGGGGTTAGGTGGTGAGGGAGGAAGGGGGAGAAGTTGGAACTCAAAGTTTTAGGAACAAATGTTGAGAATTGTTTTTGCATGCAACTGGGAAATAAGAAATACAGGCAATGTGGTATAGAAATCTATCTTGCCCTACAAGAAAAGAGAGAAGATTGGGATAAGGAAAGGGAGGGGTGTGATAGAAGGGAAGGTAGATTGGGGGAAGGGGTAATTGGAATGCACAGTGTCTTGGGGTGGGGGCAGAGGAGAGATGAGTAAAATTTGGAGCTCAAAATTTTGTGGAAATGAATGTTGAAAACAAAATTAATAAACGTATTAAAAATAAAAAAAAGAAAGTAAGAAAACTAATGAACTGTTAAATAAACTTCATTTATGTAATGGGAATGAGTTAGAAGCATTTCCAATAATATCAGGGGTGACTGATTAATGCCCTTTTTCATCACTTTTATTCAATATTGTACTAGACATATTAACTTTAGCAATAGGAGAAGAAATTCAAAGAATTAGAATAGACAATAATGAAACAAAATTATCACTCTTTTCAGATGATATGATGTTATCTTAGAGAATTCTTATAGAATCAATAAAAATCTCTGAAATGATTAACAAGTTTAGCAAAGTTGCACAATATAAAACAAATTCATATGCATCATCAGCATTTCTATATTTTACCAAGAAACCCCAACAGCAAGAGATAGAGAAATCTCATTTAAAATACCTGTAGACAACATAAAATATTTAGGAGTCCAGCTGCCAAGACAAACCTAGGACTTATATGAACACAATTGCAAAACACTTTTTTTACACAAAAAAGTAAGATCTAAATGATTGGAGAAATTAACAAATTCTCATGGATAGGCCCAGCTAATATGATAAAAATTGAAAATATTCCTTAATTTATTTATTTATTCAGTGATATACAAATCAAACTACCAAAATTTATACAATAATGCTAGAAAAAATGATAAAATTTATCTGCAAGAATGAATGATCAAGAACATCAACGAAATTTATTTTTAAGAATGCCAAAGGAAAGTGACTTAGTTTTACTAAATTGAAAATAATATTATTAAGTGACAAACATCAAAACTCTTTGTTACTGACTAAGAAATAGAGTGGTGGATGAATGAAATGGGTTAAGTAAACAAGACTCAGTAGTCAGTAACTATGATGATCTTCTGCTTGATAAACCCAAAGACTCCAGCCTTTGGGATAACAACTATTTGACAAAAACTATGGAGAAATTGGAAAATACTATGACAGAAACTAGGCATAGAACAAGATTTCATACCCTGTACGAAGATACAGTTGAAATGAGTACATGATTTAGTGATAGTAGATAAACCATAAGGACATTAGGAGAGCAAGAAACAGTGCATTTATCAAATCTAAGGAGAAAGGAAGAATTTGTAACCAAACAAGAGAGGGAGAACATTATGAATTGCAAAGTGGATAATTTTGATTACATTAAACAAAAAAAAAGCTTTACACAAACAAAATCAATGCAATCAAAATTAGAAGAAACACAGAAGTTGGGAAATAATTTTTACAGAAAGTGTATCTGATAAAGATTTATTTCTAAAATATATGGACAACTGATTCTAATTTATAAGTATACAAGTCATTCCACAACAGATAAATGGTCAAAGGATATGAACAGGCAGTTTTCAGAAGAAAAAATTAAACTTATCTATCTATAACCATATGAAAAAATTCTCTAAATCACTATTGATTACAGAAATTCCAATTAAAACAAATCTGAGTTACTGTCTTACAACTATCTGCTTGACTGATATAATAGAAATGAAAAACAGTAAATACTGGAGATATTTGAAATTTGGAACACATGCACGATTGGTGGAGTTGTAAACTGGTCTAACCCTTTTGGAGAGCAATTTGGAATTATGCTCAAAGGGCTATAGAACTGTGATTGATCCAGTAATACTGTTACTGTGTTTGTATTCCAAAGAGACCATAAAAATGGAAAATTATTTACATGTACAAACATATTTACAGTAGCTCTTTTAGTAGTGGTAAAGAATTAGAATTTGGGGGAAGCCCATCAAATGAGGATTGGCTGAAAAATTTTGTATATGAATGTAATGGAATACTAATATTCTATAATACCAGTATTCTATAAGAAATGATGAGCAGGGAGATTTCAGAAAAACATGGAAAGACTTACCTGAATTGGTTCTGAGTAAAGTGAGTAGGAGAATATTACATACAGCAACAGCAATATTGTGTGATTATTAACTATGATAGACTTAATTAGCTCTTCTTAGTTATGCAATGATCCAAGGCAGTTACAAAAGATTTGTGATGGAAAATGCTAATTACATTCAAAGAAAGAACTATGGAGCCTGAATGCAGAGCATAATATTTTCCCTTTTTTATTTATTTTCTTCCTTGTGGTTTTTTCCCTTTTGTTCTGTTTCTTCTTTCACAACATGGCTAATATGGAAATATTTTTAACATGATTGAACAAGTACAATCTGTATCAGACTGATTGCTGTCTTGAAGAGGAGAAAGGAGGTGAGGGAAAGAGAAAAATTTGGAATTCAAAATTTTTCAAAAATAAATATTGAAAGCTATCTTTTCATGTAATTGAAAAAAATTACTATTGAAGAAAAAAAAAGAACTTATTTTCTTGACTTGGTGAACCAGATAGGAGGTGGAGACTACAGTATGAAAGAGAAAAAAAAATAAATACTGACTATATGCAAACTTTTTCAACTCACCATGAAGATGCTAACTCAAGATTTGATCCACATCACTTACTTCATTCCCCTTGCCCTTCCTACCTTTCAAGTCTTCTTCTACCTTACTTCCTGAAACATATATATGTCTGTATGGAGAGAAAGAGGGAGATAGAGAGAGAGAGATACATATGCTGAATAAAATGGAAATAGTGAAAAGAGAGAAATCACTTGAATTTGGGGGGTTAGGGGAAGCTTCCAGATGGTAGGATTTTAGTAAGGATTTAAAGGAAGCCAGAGTGGTCAATAATCAGAGCAGAAGAGAAAGATAACTTCAGGTATTAGGGAAAGTTAGAGAAAATGTTCAGAATTAGGAGGTGGAGTGTCTTGTTTATGGATCATCCAGGGTGGGCAGAGTCACATGCCAATGCTGATTGAAGCCTTGAAAACACATTAGCTGGAGGGCAGAGCCAAGACAGTTAAGTGAAAACAGGGACTTAATTGAGCTCTCCCACACATTCCTTCAGGTACCTCTAAAAAGTGAATCTGAACAAATTTGAGAGTCACAGAATCCACTAGGAGACAGAGTGTGGCAAATTTCCAGCCCAAGACAGCCTGGAAGGATATATTGCACTGGACTTGGGGAGAGCAGAGTGTGAGGATTAGACCAGTGCAGATTCAGTCATAGCAGAGCAGAAGTGTCCCAGGCAGATTGAATAACCAGTGGCAGTGCTGATTCCCAAACCTCTCAGCATAGGATTGGAGTCTGTTTCAGCTGGGTGAGAGAGAATTGCAAGGCCCATAGCAGTAGCAGCAGCTACTCCTGGAACTATCAACTCACAGATTAAAGATCTGAAAGTTACATACTTGAAGTTCCAGGAGCAAAGATGGTGGAATAAACTGTAAGTGCTCTCACCATCACCCCACCCACCTCTTGTCAAATTTGAAAAAGAAAGAAAATATTACCCCAGGAAAAATCCTGGAATAGTGGGGCCAGCATAAGTAGTATAGCAGTCTTTAAGCTAGAGAGGCTAGGGAGATCAAATAGATAGGTTTCTCTTGCTGTGGCTGAAAGGGACCAGTGCAGGACCAGAGATGTCCCAGCAAGCCCTACCTCAGTGGACCAGGAGGAGATCCCGAGCCCAGGGGAAGTGGAGTCAGTTAGCACCAACACCAGTACCACAGACAGATCTCAGCACAGATGGTGGTCCACCACCCAATGAGTTTGCCCATGCTCTAGCACAATCCTAGGGGAGGAGTAGGCCTCCAGTGGCCAGGCTACCCCTCCCCCACACCTCACACCATGATCTTCAGTGTAAACATAGAAAGACTTAACCTGACCTTGGCCTTGGCACAAACCAACCAACTCAGGACCTGGTAAGTTGCTGCATTACATAGATTCTAGCTGAAAGGATCTGAGGCCACAGCACACAAAGTCTGTAACCATGTCCCTAGATCCCAGAACAAGAAGTGTGGGAAACAGCCCTTTATGTGCCAGAAGCAGAGATCCATTGTAAAAGCCTGGAAAAAGGCAATTAACATGAACAAGAGGCACATTAGAAAAGCAAAGACCATGGATCTTTACAGGGAAAGGGAAGATCAAACTATGAATTCAGAAGAGGACAGCACTGACATTATACCCACATTTGAAACCTCTAAAGGGAATATGATGTAGAAGAAAAATTGGTCAGTAATTTTGAAAATACAATTGACAAAATAAAAAAAAATACTTCACTGAAGTGAGTAGCTCCTTAAAAATTAAAATTGACTAAATGGTTAAGGACGTACAAAATCTTACTGGATAAAATAAGTCCTTAAAAGAAAAAAAAATCATGAACAAATGGACAAGGAAGTGCAAGAGATGACTGAAGAAAACAATTTGTTAAAAGTTAAAATTGGCTAAGCAAAAGCTAATAACTATGAGGCATCAAAAATCAGTCAAACAAAATCTAAAGAATGAAAAAATAGAAGAAAATATAAAACATCTCATTGGAAAAACAAGTGAAATGGAAAATAGCTTTGGGAAATAAAATGTAGGAATTATTGGCTTACCAGAAATCCATGATGAAAAAAGAGACTGGACAGTAGCTTCTAAGAATTCCTCAAGGAAAATTGAGCTGAGATCTAAAACCAGAGGGCAAAGTAGTCATTGAAAGAATTCACTGATCCCAAATCAAAAACATTAAGGAATATTGTAGCCAAATTCCAGAATTATCTGGAGAAAACTATCAAGGAGAAAATACCACAAGCAGTCAGAAAGAAATAATTCAAATTTTGAGGAACTAGTCAGTATCACACAGGACCTTTCAGTTTCTACGTTAAAATATCTGAGGGACTGTAATGTAATATTCCATAAGGTAAAGGAGCTTGGACTACAACCAAGGATCAACTACCCAGCAAAATGGATCATAATCTTTCATGCAAGGAGATGGACTTTCAAAGAAATAAGGGATTTCCAGACCTTCCTGATGAAATGGCCAGAGCTCAATGGAAAATTTGATCTTCAAATACAAGACTTAAGACAGAGACATAGAAAGGTAAACAGAAAAACAAAAGAAAACAAACAAAAAAAAACAACTTGCTGTCCAGTAAGTACAAACTGTTTACATTTCTATATGCATGAATGACACTTGTTAATCTTGAGAACTATATATTTATTATGACATTTAAAAGGAATACACATAGATAGAGAGTGCAGGTTTAAATTAATTGATGTGATGATAAAAAAATTCTAATTAAGGATTGTGAAGGGATTGTAATGGTAGAAGAGGAAAGGTGTAGGCAGAAAGGGTAAATTACATCACATGAAGAAGCACAAAAATATTATAGTAGAGGGAAAAGATGGAGGGTGATGAGCATTGTTTGAGCTTTAGTCTGATTAGACTTGATTTAAGGAGAGAATAACATACTCAGGAGGTAAGTATAGAAATCTAATTTGTCCTACAGGCAAGGAAGGGAAAGGGGAAAGAGAAGGGAGGGGTAGTTAGAAAGAAGGGAAGAAATAGTAAAGAAAAAAGAAAAAGGAGGGAGGTTTATAGAAAGAAAAGAAGATGGAAAAAGATGGTGATCAAAAATAAAACACTTGAAGAGGAGATGGGACAAATAAAAGCATAAAAGGGGGAGGGAATAGAATGGAGAGAAAGACACAGACAGTAATTATATCTTTGAATGTGAAAGGGAGGAAATCTCCCATAAAATGGAGGCAGATAGCTGAATGGAGTAAAAAAACATAATTCTACAATACGTTGTTTAAAAGAAACACATTTGAAAAGAGGGGGGATACACAGAGGGTAAAGGTAAATGGCTGGAGTAGAATATATTGTACTTCAGCTGATGTTAAAAAAAAAAGCAGAGGTAAAAATTCTAATCTCAGACCAAATGAAAGCTAAAATAGATCTAATCAAAAGAGATAAGGAATGAAATACTAGAGAACATAGGAATAAGTTGAGCCTTCCTTAAAATCATAAGCAGCATCTACCTAAAATCATTAGCAAAAATTATATGTAATGAAGATAACCTAGATTCTTTTCCAGGAAGATCAGGGGTGGAACAAGGAGATCCATTGTCATCATTGTTATTCAATATTTCACTAGAAATGTTAGCTTTAGCAAAAAGAGAAGAAAAAAACTGAAGGAATTAGAATAGGCAAGGAAGAAAATAAGTTATAATTCCTTGCAGACAATATGATGATAAACTTAGAGAATTCTAGCTAATCAAGTAAAAAAAAAAAACTACTTAAAATAATAAACAACTTTGGCAAAGTTGCAAGTTACAAAAGAAATCCACACAAATCATTCGCATCTCTATATATTACTAACAAAGCCCAACAGCAAGAGATAGAAAGAGAAATCCCATTTAAAGTTACAGTAGATGTAAAATATTTGGGAGTCTACCTGCCAAAACAAAGCCAGGGATTGTATGAACACAATTACAAAACCTTTTGTGCACAAATAAAGTTCGATCTAAATAATTGGAAAAACCACCACTTGCTCATGGGTAGGCAGAGTTAATATAATAAAATGACAATTCTGCAGAAATTAATTTACTTTTCAGTGCCATACCAATCAAACTACCAAAAACTTATTATATAAAGCTAGAAAAAATAATGCCAAAATTCATCTGGAAGAACAAAAAGGTCAGAGTATCAAGGGAAACAATTAAAAGAAATGATAAGGAAGGCTTCCTAGCCATATCACATGTTAAATTGTATTATAACATACAAATAAAATGCAATTATCAAAATCATTTGTATCAGCTAAGGAATAAAGGGGTAGACCAGTGGAATAGGTTAGGTACTCAAGACACAGTAGTCAATGAATAGAGCAATCTACTGTTCGATAAACCTAAAGACACCAGCTTCTGGGATAAAAACTCACTGTTTGACAAAAATTGCTGGGAAAACTGGATAATAGCGTGGTGGAAACTGGGCATAGATCAATGCCTGACACTGTTTACAAGAATAATGTCCAAATGGATGCATGATCTAGATATAGAGACTGACAGTATAAACAACCTTTTTATTCTTCCCTCCCATTTCTTTCTCCCCAAAACAGCAATATGATATAAGATATGTGCTTGCAATTGTGTAAAACATATTTCCATATTAGTCACGTTTTTTATAGTTTATTTATTTTTAATTTTCAACATTCATTTCCACAAAACATGGAGTTCCAAATTTCCTCCCCATCTCTCTCCTCCCATCACACCATAAAATCTTGCATTCTGATTATCCCTTGCCTAAATATGCCCTCCCTTATACCACACCCCTCCTTTCAGTTATCCCCATCTTCTCTCTTTTCTTGTAGGGCAAGATAGATTTCTATACCCCATTATCTGTATTTCTTATTTCCCAGTTGTATACAAAAACAATTCTCAAGATTTGTTTCTAATATTTTGAATTCTAACTTCTCTCCCTTTCTTCATCCCCACCCATCCCCACTAAGAAGGCAAACAATTCAATATAGGCTATACATGTGTAGTTTTGCAAAACACTTCCAAAATAGTCATGTTTTTAAGGCTATTTTTCCCTCCATCCTATCCTGCCCCTCCATGTATTCCATTCTCTTTTGACCTTGTCCCTCCCCAAAAGTGTTTACTTCTTATTATTCCTTCCTCCCATATCACCCTCCAACTCCACTTGTTCCCTTCTCTCCTGCTTTCCTGCAGTGTAAGACAAATATTCATACCAAATGTGAAGAGAGTAAGCTTCACTTTTTCCCTCTCAGCTCCTCTCTTTTTGCCTCCATTAAAAAGGCTTTTTCTTGTCTCTTTTATGAGAGATAATTTGTCTCACTCCATTTCTCCTTTTCTCCTACCAATATATTCCTCTCTCATCCCTTAATTTTATTTTTTAGAAATCATCTCTTCTTATTCAACTCACCCTGTGTTCTCTCTCTCTCTCTCTCTATATATATATGTATATATGTATATATATATATGTATATATATATACATACATACACACATATATATATATATACATAGATATAGATATGTATATATATGTATATAGATATAGACAGATAGATAGATACATAGAAAGATACATAGATACATAGTTGCATAGATAGTTGGGTGTATGTGTGTTTCTTTGTATGTATGTGTAATCCAGCCTACTACTCAAATATTTAGAAAAGTCTCTCGAGTTGCAAAAAGAATGCAAACAGTTCAACTTTAGAAAGTCTTTATAATTTCTATTTCCTGTTTACCTTTTCTTGTTTTTCTTGATTCTTGTGTTTGAAAGTCAAATTTTCTATTTAGTTCTAGACTTTTCATCAAGAATGCTTGCTAGTCCTCTATATCATTGAATGACTATTTTTTTACCCTGAAATATTATACTCAGTTTTGCTGGGAAGGTGATTCTTGGTTTTAATCCTAGTTTCTTTGACTTCTGGAATATCATATTCCAAGACCTGTGATCCCTTAATGTAGAAGCTGCCAGATCCTGTGTTATCCTGATTGTATTTCCACAGTACTTGAATTGTTTCTTTCTAGCTGCTTGCAATATTTTCTACTTGACCTGGAAACTCTAGAATTTGGCTACGACATTCCTAGGAGTTTCTCTTTTGATTGTGTAAAATTGTTGGTCATTGGACAAAAGTCTCATATTGTATATATCAGAAGTTAAATTAATCATTCAATTAGTAGACATTTATTAAGTGTCTATTATGTACCAGGAACTATATACTAAGTTTAACCATAAATTTATGGTTATAGGTGGGCTAATATCTATGTGCTTCTCAGCCCCCTTTCTGACAATATTCAACCACCACAATGGAAACATGAGATAAGAAAAATTCCTCATTGTTTACCATGGCCAAAAATTCAGTCACAGAATTTTATTCAATATAATCATAGATTTTGATAAGGAAAGAACCTCACACATCCTGTACTTTATTCCCATCATTTTACAGTTGAGGAAACATATATAGAAAAGTTAAGGTCCTTTCCCAATGTTTTATAGGTAATGAATGAGAAGGCTGGGATTTTAACCAGGACCTTCCACTGGAAATCCAGTATTTTTTGTCAAAGTACACTGCTCCTTTGATTTAGTGGATAATAACCTACTGGTTAGATTGTTTAGTGAGACTGAGACACATTTGAGCACCTAGAAGTTTGGATGAATGTTGCTGTATTGCCCGTGTTTCTCAAGGGTAAATTCTGATAAGATTTGATGTATATCCGATTTTCTTGTCCAGTTCAATAACTTGCAAGACAGGAATTGAGAAAATGTATGAGACCTTGACATCCTGTGTTCACTAGCATAAAAAAGTATTGGCATTTTATTAAGGGTGAAATCTGTTATCATGGCCTTCAAAGATATCCCCTTTAGAATTTATGATGTAGAGCTAATTTTAAGACTGCAATCCATTTCCAGTAACATCTTTAAGAACCCAGACATATGTCTTCATGGGATAGGTAGTATAGGAATTGGGATTTTGGAGAAGAATAGCAATTTAACTGACATAAGGATGGGATGAGATAGGAGAACAGGATAAGGATATTCTAGATGTAAGAGTTAGGAAAGTTCAAGGTTTTTTTCTGTAGTTTGTGTAACCAACACTATAAATATTTTTTAAAATTTAATTTTAATTCTATTTTTTGCTCAATGACATGTAAACAATTTTTTAACATGCATTGAAAAATGAATTGCTCATTTTTCCTTTCGCCTAGCAACTCTCCTTGAAAAGGTGAACAATTTGATATAGGCAATGCATGTCAGTCATGCAAAATATTTCCATATTAGCCATATCACAAAAGAAAATGCAAACTAACAAAATGAGCAATGTTCCCTATCAAGAAAAAAAGAATAATAAGGGAAGTTTTAAAATGTGCACATTCAATGTGCATTCAATCAGCTCTTTCTCTGTAGGTAGATCACATTTTTAATCATACGCCCAGAATTTTCTTCAGCCTTTGAATTTCTGAGAACAGCTACTTCATGAGTCACACTTTATAGCACAATATTACTGTTACTGTGTACAATGATTTTCTGGTTCGGCTTATTTCACTCTGCATCAGTTCATATAAGTGTCCCCATATTTTTTTCTGAAAGCATCCTGGCTATCATTTCCTAGAGAACAAGAGTATTCCATCACAATCATGTACCTACCATGAGAAATGGTTACTTGTTCAGCCATTTCTCAATTGGTGGTCATCACCTCAATTTCTAGTTGTTTGTCACTACAAAAAGAGCTGCTATTAATAGTTTTACAATATAGGTCCTTTTCCTTTATTATCTCTTTGGAAAACAGATTTAGTAGTAGTATTGCTTGGTGAAAGGGTATGAATGGTTTTATAACCCTTTAGGGAGAGTTCCAAATTGCTCTACAGCATGATTAGATCAATTTACAAGTTGACCAACAGGGCATTAATGTACCAATTTTCCCACATCTTCTCCAGCATTTATCATTTTCCTTTTCTGCCATGTTATCCAATATGACAGATGTGAGGTGGTACATCAGAATTATTTTAATTTGAATTTCCCTAATCAATTGTGCTTTAGAGTATTTTTATATGACTATAGAGAGCTTAGAGTTCTTCATTTGGAAACTGTTTTTATCTTTGACCATTTATCAATTAGGGAATGACTCATTTTCAAACAAATTTGACTCAGATCTTTATGTATTTGATGGATAAGGCCTTTTTCACAGAAACGTGATGTAAATTTTCTTTCCTGCACTTTTTGTTTTCTTTCTCACCTTAGCTGCATTGCTTATGCAAAATCTTTTTAATCTGATGCAATTAAAATAATCAGATTTACATGCTGTATTGCCCTCTATCTTTTGTTTGCTCATCAATTCTTCCTTTCTAGATAAATCTGACAGTTAAATTATGGAATGTTCCTCTAGTTCTTAAGGTTTCAAATTTTATGTCTAAATCATGTACACCATTTTGACCTGTTTAGGAATATAGCTGAGTAGCTGATCTATATCTAGATTTGGCCAAACTTCTTTATAGTTTTCACAGATTTTTTTGTGAAATAATGATTTTTCCCTCAAAATCCTTGGATCTTTGAGTTTGTCAAACAGTGATTACTGTGGTCATTTCCTACTTTGTGATGTCTAGTTAATCCATTCCACTTATCCATCACTCTATTTCTTAACCATTGCCAGATTGGTTTAATGACTGCCATTTTATTTATTTTTTACTTTTTTCTTAACTAAGTTGTTTATTTTTAGTTTTTAACATTCAATTCCACAAGATTTTGAGTCCCAAATTTTCTCTACCTTTTCCCTCTGCCAATCCCAAGACAGTGTACATTCTGATTAACCCTTCCCCCAATCTTCCCTCCCTTCTATCACACCCCTCTTCTCTTATCCCTTTCCCCTCTATTTCCTTGTAGGGCAAGATATATTTCTATATCCCATTTCCTGTATGTCTTATTTCCCAGTTGCATGTAAAAACAACTTTTAACATTCATTTTTAAAACTTTGAGCTTCAAATTGTCCCTGTTCTTCCCTCCCCCACCCATCCCCACTGAGAAGGTAAGCATTTTGATGTATTATATAGATAGAGTCATGCAAAAGACTTCTATAAAAGCCATACTGTGAAAGATTAACTATATTTCCCTCCATCATAACCTGCCTCCAATTATTCTATTCTCACCTTTGACCCTATTCCTCCTCAAAAGTGTTTCCTTCTAATTACCCTCTCTTCCCATTTGCCCTCCCTTCTACCATCTCCAAGCCCCTGCTTATCCTCTCTCCCCATATTCCTGTAGTGTTAGATAGATTTTCATTCCAAATTGAGTGTGCATATTATTCCCTCCTTAAGCTAAATCCAATGAGAGTAAAGTTCACTTTTTCCATCTCACCTCTCCATTCTTCTCCTCCGTTGAAAAAGCTTTTTCTTGCCTCTTTTATGTGAGAGATAATTTCCTCCATTCTATTTCTCCCTTTCTCTTTCTCACAGTATATTCTTCTCTCAGTACCTAATTTTATTTCTTTTAGATATCATTCCTACCTCTTCAACTCACTTTGTGCCCTCTGTCTATGTGTGTATAATCGCTCCAACTACCCTGATACCAAGAAAAGTCTCAAGAGTTATGAATATGACCTTTCCATGTAGGAATGTAAACAGTTCAACTTTAGTAAGTTTCTTATGATTTGTCTTTCCCGTTTACCTTTTCATGGTTCCCTTGATTCTTGTGTTTGAAAGTCATCTTTTCTATTTGACTCTGGGCTTTTCATCAAGAATGCTTGAAAGTCCTGTCTTTCATTGAAGGACTATTTTCCCTCAAAGTATTATACTCAGTTTTGCTAGATAGGTGATTCTTTGTTTTAATCCTAGCTCCTTTGACCTCTGCAATATCATATACCAAACCTTTCAATCCCTTAATGTAGAATTTGCTACATCTTTTGTTATGCTGATGGTGTTTCCACAATACTCAAATTATTTCTTTCTGTCTGCTAGCATTTTTTTCCTGGACCTGGAGCACTGAAATATGACTACAATATTCCTAGGAGTTTTCATTTGGGGATCTGTTTCAGGAGGTGATCAATGGATTTTTTTCAATATTTATTTTACCCTCTTGCTCCAAAATATCCAGGCTGTTTTCCTTGATAATTTCTTGAAAGAGGATGTCTAGGCTCTTTTTTTAATCATGGCTCTCATGTAGTCTCATAATTTTAAATTGTCTCTCTTGTATCTATTTCCATGTGAGTTGTTTTTCCAATGAAAAATTTTACATTGTCTGCTATTTTTTTATTCATTTGGTTTTGTTTTATAATTTCTTGATTTATTTCATAAAGTCATTAGCTTCTATCTCCTTCATTCTAGTCTTTAAGGAATTATTTTCTTCAGTGAGCTTTTGGACCTCCTTTTCCATCTGGCCAATTCTGCTTTTTAAGGCCTTCTCCTCTTTGGCTTTTTGAATCACTTTTGCCATTTGGGTTAGTCTATCTTTTAAGGTCTTATTTTCTTCAACATTTTTGGGTCTTCTTTAGCCAGCAGTTAACTCAGTTTTCATGATTTTCTTGCATCACCCTCTCGTTTCTTCCCAGTTTTCCTCTACTTCTCTTACTTGATTCTCAAAATCGTTTTTGAGCCCTTCTTTATTTAAATCAAAATGACAAGTGGTGTATACTTTTCATTGTTTTTTTCCCATAAAACTAGTCCCTAGTTTTATTTCCTATTTCATTGACTTTCTCAGTTTCAATTTTATTAATACTGCTTTTGTTTTCAGGATTTCCAATTTGCTCTTCAGTTGGGGATATTTAATTTATTCTTCTTCTATTTATTTTAGGTGTATTTCCAATTCATTGATTTCCTCTTTGTTTCTTTTTTATGTAAATGTATAGAGACATAAAATTTCCACTATATACTGTTTTAGATTCATCCCATAATTTTTTGTATGTTGTTTCATTGTTATCATTCTATTTATTGAAATTACGTTTTGTTTCCAAGAATTGTTCTTTTACATACTCATTCTTTAGGATTTGATGATTTAGTTTCTAATTAGTTTTAATCTGTATTTCCATGGCCCTTTATTGAATATAATTTTATTGCATTATGATCTGAAAAATTCATTTTTTTTAATTTTCTACATTCTCTTGGGAGGTTTTTACATCCTAAACATGGTCATTTTTGTGAACATGCCATGCTCATCTGAGAAAAAACATATTTCTATTCCCATTCAATTTACTCTAGAAATTTTGTATATCTTTTCTCTACAATCTTTCCTCTGGGTACCTCCTTAGGGTATATTTGAAGAATGAAAACTAATGCACTTTGATTGGAGCACTGAAAATGTGAAAAGTAGGACTATGACATAAAATTGAAAAGTAGGTTGATACCAGATTGTGAATTACCTAGAAAACAAACATAGGTTTTATAATGTACTAGTTGAGTAAAAGAGGGCTATGGAAGGTTCTTAGGTAGAGTATATGACTTGAATAAGTTAACACATTTCTGAAAAATCATGAATTTGCTATATATTTATTTAGGCCACACCACCAGGATATAAATGAAAACTACTGTTCCTTGATTTGCATATGTAAGTATATTCCACACCAGTACAAATGAGAAAGATACCTTTTGTACTTGCCTAAACAACAACCTCATTCTTAAAGAACGATGATAAATGATCTTCCATTTGTATGTAAGCAGGAAATCACTTGCCCAACAAGCCATTCAATCTAATATTGTTAATTATGTAATATATCTCATGATCTAGTAAATTTAGTTTTCCTTGTAGGAATCAACGTGATTTATTATTATACTGAGAAATAATTATTTAAGAAATGCATCACTTATATTTCATCCATAACTATAAATCTCAATTCACTGTTAGAGAGTACATACATATGCACACACACACACATTTTCAAACTGTCAATTATTGCAGGGCATTCAAATTGTACTTTTGTAATTCTGTTTACAAAAGTAGGAAATATGTGATGCAAAAAAAACAGAATTTGGAAGGGAAATTAATTTTATGCTATTTGGAGAAGAAAACATTGGAAAATTTCGTAGTTTATAAGAAGGAAACTGAATTACTTCAGGAATAAAAATTAATTAGCAAAGCCAATAAAATTTGTCACTTGTTCCCTAATACAAAAACTTCCTTTTCCCAGTATTTTCTATTGTCTTATACTATTTTTTTTTGCATAATTAAAATAGAACCTATTTGAGGGAGATGATAGTTTCTTATAAATGAAACTGAATAGATAGATGGATGAATATTGTTTATAATGCTTAGAGAACAGATAAGGATAATTGTTTTGGAAATATGACAATATAATAACTATGCCTTTATCAAATTTAGGATTTTACTTTTAGTTGCTATAGAGAAGGATAGATAGGAAACAAATCTCAAGATGAAGAAGGGAAAAGTGAATAGAATTATGAATGTTATTTGGAGAGTTTTTGAGTTGCAAAAAGTCTATAGATTAAAGTAGGTGGGGGATTTGGGAGAACTTGAAAATTTGAAGGAGAAAAACTGAAGAAGAAGGAAAACGGTCCGAACCAGGGTGGAAAAGGGACACCAGAGAAGTTAAGATGAAGGTGGATTCAGGGAGAAGGGCTTGATCAAGGAGCAAAATGAAGATAAAGAAAAGGAGGGAGACAGAAAAAAAGAGAATTATCTGAGGAAAGGAAAGTCTAGAGATGAAAATGACAAATCTGAGCAGGAGAATTAAAAGGGCCATAAGACAAGTAGGGCAAGGAAAACTAAAAGGTGCAGAAAAGCTTGATGAGAGGAAAATGGTAAATTAATGGAGGTAAGATACAAGTAAGTTGAGTCATTGTTTTCAAGGTGGTAACCAGATGAGAAGCAGCTATGGGGAGCAATAAGTGCACAGTTGGAAACACCTGCCTGCAATTTACCAGAAAAGTTCTCTGGGAGAGCAATTAATATAAATGACAAAATGCATGCAGCTGGATCTCTCTACTAGAAACAAAAGTAAAAACGGGTCTAGGAATACTTCTATCCTCTACAGGCTATGAAAAACATGATTTGTTCCTTTAGAAATAAATGGAGGAGGAGTTTAATGATAGAAAAAAAGAAAAAAATGATCTAAAGAAAACAAGGGAATCCTTTCCCCCCACCTGTGTTTCTGTTTCAAAAAGTGGAAAATTAAATCACAGAGGAGGAAAAGAAGCACCACTAAACTTTTCAACTAAAAAGGTAAGCAACTTTCTAGAGAGGAGGGAACTAGAATCTTTGTAAATCAGCTATTTGTCCTCAGTGTTTTCCATGAAATGATGCTGGAGATTGACCTGAGTGGCCCTCTGGTCATCTAGTGATGGTGATTATATTGTAAAGTTGAGAGGAAGGAGAGATAAGGAGTAGCATGTGAGTATTCTCTGAATAGGAATTCTGGTAGAGTTGTTTGTTGAATTGAAATAGAGGACTGTTGTCTTTTTGATTCAATTCAATAAACATTTGTTGAGCATCTACTATATACCAAGCACTGTGCCAGGCTCTAGGGAAGCAAATAAGAAAAAAATGAAAAAAGTCTCTTTGTTTACAATCTAACAGGGAGAAGACAATGTACAAAAGGAAGAAAAGGGAAAGAAAACTGATGGGCATGCCACCATGGAGAACTTCTTGTTCCATGGAGTTAGAGCCAGAGTTGCAAATAGAAAGCAGAGTGAACAGGAAATTAAGTTCCTACCCTCTGTAAAGCAAAGATTTGGGAAGAATTGTGTTCCATCTTACAGCTTTTCTATCAGAATAGAAAGGAAGTTGAGGGAAGTGGGAAGTAGAGTATCCAAGACTGAATTAGTAGCATGATGATGGGACAGGAAGTGATCAGTTTATTCTGTAAGGTGCATATTGTTCCTTGAAATTGCAAGCAAAAAGAGAATTAGATGGAACATAGAGTATGTTCCCAATGCACATGTTCAAGACCTGGAAGAAAATATGCCAAACTTGGCCAAATAAAATGATTACTACTAAAGGTGACTTGTTTTTCAGATGATTTTCATGTCTGACTCTTCGTGACTCCATTTGAGGTTTTCTTAGCAAAGATACTAAAGTGGTTTTCCATTTTCTTCTCTAGCTTATTTTATGGAGGAGGAAACTGAGGGAAACAGGGTTAAATGCCTTGCCCAGGGGTGCACAGCTAGTAAGTTTCTGAATCAAAATTTGAACTCAGGGTCATATGTCTTCCTGACTTCAGGTCCAGCCATCTATCCACTACATATAACCAAACTTTTCCCACCTAGCAGCGGTTCTTTGGACTTCTTCATCCTACCCCAATGGATATAAACATTTTGCAAGATAATTTTAACCCTGAAACCACCTCATTATCAGCATTCTCTAACCCACCACCCTTCCCCACTTTATGATTGGAAAGGGAAGAGAGCTCTTTTCCTAGAGTTTCCATTTAAGTTAGGAACACAAGTCAATCATTTCATTTTCCACATAGATGCACTATGCTGGAATTCTCTTTATTTCCCCCTTCAATTAATTTATTTTTCCTTGTCTTATTGCTGCGATTAACATTTTTAATATAATATTAAATAATGATTGTGGTAATGGACATCTTTGCTTCAACTCTAACCTTACTGGGGGAGGTTTCTGATTTATTCCTATTACATATATTGCTTGCCCTTAGTTTTAAATGAATACTACTTGTTCAAAGATAGGCTCCATTTATTCTCATACAAATTTCTGGTATTTTTAATAGGAATGAATGTTGCATTTTGTCAAAAAAAATTTCTGCATCTATTGAGATAACCACATGATCCTCTCCCCCTTGTTTCTGTTATGTATATGTCTAATTTGGTTGATTTAAAAAATATTAAGCTGGTCCAAATAATTTTAATGGTGTATATTCAACCTGGTCATTATGTATGATCATTGAAATATATTGCCACAATCTTTTTACTAGTATTATTTTACTTCGAAAAATTGAATGAACATTTATTAGAGAAATTGATCTACAGGTTCCTTTCTTGATGTTTATTCTCTTTCTTGATGTTTGTTCTCTTTCTTATTTAAGTATCAAAGCCAAATTCGTGTCATAAAAATAATTTCAAGGACTCTGTCTTTCCCTATTTTTCCCCCAAATAGTATATGTAGTATTGAAATAAATTATTGTTCAAGATTCTGGTAAAACTCAATCATAAGTCTGTGTTGCTGTAGATTTTTCTTTTCCTTAGGGAACTCACTTATAACTTGTTCATTTCTTTTTCTAAAATCGGGTTTTTTAAATATTCTAGTTGCTCTTCTATTAATCTGGACAATTTACATCTGTGTAAATATTTATCCATTTAACTTGGATTGCTGGATTGATTGGCATATAACTGGCCAAGATAGCTCTTAATTATCGCTATATTTTTATCTTCAGTGGTGATACATTTATTCTTTTTAATTTTAGTATCAGTAATTTGTTTTTTAAATAAAAAATAGATTAATGTTTTATCTATATTATTTGTAATATAAAACCGGCTCCTAGTTTTATTAACTAGTTTATTTTTAAAATTTTATTAATTTCTGCTTTGATTTTCAGGACTTTCAATTTTTCTGTTAAAATGGGATTTTTAATTTGTTCTTTTTCAAGATTTTTTAAAATATATGTGTAATTTGCTTTTCTCTCTTTTATTAATGTTTATTTACTTATTGTTTTTTTCTAAATACTTCTTTCCATCCCACAAATTTTAGTATTTCCCTCATTGTCATTCTTTTTAAATTTCTGTGATTTCTGATTTCTGTGATTAGTTCTTTAATATACTCATTCTTAGGAATTAGATAATTTCATTTCCAATTAATTTTTATCTATGCTTTCATGGACCTCTTTGGAATATCATTTTATTGCATTGTGGTCTAAGAAAGGAACATTTACTATTTCTGCTTTTCTGCATTTAGTTGGGAAGGTTTTATGCACCACTACATGGTTAATTTCTGTGATGGTAATATACACAGCTCATAAAATTTTTTTTTTTCCACTATTTCCATTAAATTATCTCCATAGGTTTAATTTACATCCAGGTTTTCTAAAATCCTATTCACTCCTTTGACGTTCTTCTCATTTATTGCATGATTAGGCTTATCTAGGTCTAATTGGAGAAGGTTGAGGTCACCCAGTAGTATAATTTTGTTTCCTCCTATAATTGATTTAACTTTTCTTTTAAGAAGTTATATGCATATATGTTTAGTATTGCTGTTGCTTCATTGTCCATAGTTCCTTGTAGCTAGGCAGGTAATTTCTCTGCTTATCTTTTAAAATTAGGCTTATTTTTTGCTTTTGCTTTGTCTGAGATCATATTGCTACCCCTGCCTTTTTAGTTCAGCTATAGTATTCTGCTCCAGCCCCTTGTTTTAACTGTCTGTGTGACTCTCTTTGTTTCAAGTGTTTTTCTTGTAAATAGCATGTTGTTGGATTCTGGTTTCTAATCCATTCTTCTGTCTGCGTCTGCTTTATAGGTGAATATATCCCATTCATATTTACAGATCTGATTACTAACTATGCATTTCCCTCCATCTATTTTCTTCTGTTTATGTTTCTCCCTTTCCCTCTTCCATCCTCAAATCTGTTTTGTTTCTGACCACTGCCCTCCTTTATCTACCATACTCTTTTATCAACCCCACCTTTCTCTTATCTCCTTTCCCTCCTGCTTCCCTATTGGGTTTCCATAACTGATTGAATGTATGTGCACGTATTTCCTCCTTGAATCAATTTAGATAAAAGTTAGTTCAAGCATTGTCCCCTACATTTTTCCCTCCACACTAATAGTTCTTCCTGGTGTACTTCTTTTATGTAAAATAACTTCCCCTCTTTTCCTCCTTTTCCCCTTCTTCCAGCATATCATAGTTTCAGCATAACACAGATGTTTTTTCTTAAAGAAAATCTCACCATGATCTACTGAGTCCTTTCTCTTCTACGTAGAATTCTTCTAAGTGCCCTAATAATGATAAAACACTTAGAAGTTATATTTATCATACTCCCATATAACAAATATAAATATTTTAACCTTATTCAGTCTCTCATGGTTTCCCTTCCATATTTACCTTTTTTTATGTTTCTCTTGAGTCTTGTATTATAAAACGAATATTTCCATTCAGCCCTGGTTTTTTTCTTCAAGAATGCTTGAAAGTTCGCTATTCAATTAATTTTCTATTTTCCCTTGAAAGATTATATTAATTTCTTCCTCGATATGTTATTCTTGGTTGTAATCATAGCTCTTTTGCCTCCCAGAATATCATATTCCAAGTCTTGCAATCCTTTATCTCGGTAGCTGCTAAACCATGTGATCCTGACTATGGTTCCATGTTATTTGAACGATTTCTTTCTTGCTTCTTTGAAGTATTTTCTCTTTGATCTGGGGAGCTCTGGAAGTTGGCTATAATATTCCTGAGGGAGCTATTTTTTATATCTTTCAAGCATTAATCAGTTCGTTCTTTCAATTTCTATTTTGCCCTCTGGTTTGAGGATACCAGGGTAGTTTTCCTTGACAAATTTCTTGAAGTTTGATGTTTAGGCTCTTTATTTGATCATAACTTTCTCGTGGTTTAATAATTATTAAATTACCTTTCCTCGACCTATTTTCAAAATCTGATGCATTGTTTCACTACTATTATTTTACTGATTAGTTATTTCATATTTTCTATTTTTTTCATTTTTTGACTTTATTTTACTGTTTCTTGATCTTTTGGAATCATTATCTTCCACTTTCCCAAGTCTAATTTTAAGAAATAATTTTCTTCAATCAGCTTTTGTGCCTACTATTCCATTTGGTCAATTCTACTTTTTAAAGAGTTACTTTCATCATGGAAGGTTTGTGCCTTTTTTACCGTTTGATCAATTCTGCTTATTTAAGTATTATTTTTCAGTATTTTTGTGTCTCTTTTACAGAGCTGTTAATTATCATACCATATATTTCTTCCCTAGCTCTCATGTCTTTACCCAGTTTTTCCTCTGCTGCTCTTATTTTATTTTGAATTTTTTTTTTAGTTCTTACAGGAATTATTGCTGGCTTGTTTCTAATTTATTTATTTTTACATTGAGGCTCTGCTTGTAGTGTTCTTTTCTTCTGAGTTTTGTCTTGACCTTCTCTCTCACCATAAAAGATTTTTGTGGTTAAGTTAGTTATTGGTTTTTTTTTTTTGTCCATTTTCCCAGATGATTTCTTGACTTTGAATTTTATGTTACAGTTTGGCTCTGTTATGGGTGTGGTGAGTGGATAGGGGCACTGTATCATGTTTCAGACTTTTTTGCACTATAGTGTTTAGAACTAGCTCTGGTGATGTGAAAGTTTTAAGTGCTTCTAAGGTTGTGTGACATAGAGAGAGATGTGATCACTGCTTTCCTGGTCTAAAATCTGGATGAATTCCAGGAAGGTTCCTATTACTTTGAAATTTTAAATACTGCTTTTCAGTGCCCCTGCCCTCTGGGAACTATAAATGGTATTGCTCCTCAGGGACCCAACAAATTAAGAACCAAAAATCCTCCTGTCTACCCTTTAAATATGACCTAAATATGAGTATAAGGAAGGGAATTGCCAAACAGCCTTCACTAGTAGAACAGGGCACCACTGTAATCTTTCTGACGAGTTTCCAGTTTCCCTTACTACATTTGGCTTGAGAACTCCTAAAGTTGCTTCTTGTTGTGTTGTCACCATTAAGTCCCACCAGTGGTAGTACATTGGCATCAGCTTTGGGGCAATTCTCATTTCCATATCACAGATTTCTCTTTCCAATATTATATGTTGCCTTGCATTGGAAAAAAAATCTTATCCTGAACTTTTGTTGACTGTGCTACCCTAGAATTAAATGTGAGACATCATCTTAAAGTTGCTTCCAAAGAAATGTTAGGAAAACTTATCTGAGTCTTTCCTCCACTTTGTCATTTTGACTCTGCCCCCAGAAGCTTGGAATTTTTCACCATATTTCCTCTCCCTCAACACTCCTGCTTTTTAAAATTCTTTTTTGTATGTTGTCATCCCATATTAGATTGTATGCTCCTAGAAGTTAAGGATGACCTTTGCTCTTTTGTTTATCCTCAGAGGCTAGCAATGTAGTAGATGAATACTAAATGTCTGCTGACTGCATAACTGAAACACAATATTGTAGAAGAAATCTACACAGTTTACTTGAAAGCATGAAACCTTGAGCAAGAGAGTGGAGATCTTCTGGGTATATTCGATGTTGTAGTCATTGCTGCCAGTAAAGGATAATTGTATCAGAAGATTTTTTAATTTTGAAATGTCAGCAGCTGATTAACAAAATGATCCCTTAGAACAGAGTTTATATTTGAGGAATTCAGAGCAAAAAAGGACTGCAAAGATGGTATTTGTCCAAACTGTTAAAAATATACAAAATGGATTTAAATTGAAAATAAAAGGGAAGAATAAAATGATATTTGCTAAACTAGATAAAATTTCTAATTTTCTTTGATCTTCTGTAGCCTTTGTTACTGTTGATCACTCTCCTCACCTTGATACTCTTTTCTTTCTAGGTTTTAAAGATACCACTTTCTCCTGGTTCTTCTACTTATCTGAGCACTCCTTTGTTTCTTTTGCTGGATCCTCTGTGAGATTATGCCCTATAGCTGTAAGCATCTCACAGGCTTTTGGCTTAGGCCCTTTTCTCTTCTCCCTCTATTATACTTCACTTGGTGATTTCATCACCTCCATAATTACCATCTCCATGAGAATGATTCTCAAATTTGCCTGTCTTGACTCAGCCTCTCTAAATCTCTCATCTTGCATCTTCAACTCCTTTATAGTCATCTCAAACTGAATGGTCAGTAGACATCTTAAAATATATATGTCTAAAATGAAACTCATTATCTTTGCTCATAAATTCTCCTCCTCACTTTGACCTTCCTTATTCCTATAGAGGGCAGCATCATCCTTTCATCCTTTCATTTCTCAACCTAGGAGTTTTCTTCAACTTGCAACTATGTCTTTCCCCCTCCCATATCCAAGCTGTGGTCAAGGCCTTTCCATTTTGATATTTTTCAAATGTGTTCTTTCTCTCCTCTAACACTGACATTACCCTGATTCAACTCCTTTTCAATTCTTGCCTATACTATCACAGTAACATGCTGTGAGGTCTGCATACTCCACTCCAATCAATCCTACATTCAGTCACCAGAGTGATTTTTTAAAGGATAAATCTCAAATTCTATCTTGTAGGAATAATTGAGAATGTGTGAGAAGAGTCCCATGATTACAATGTACACTTAGAAGGGTAGATTTAATTCATGAGAAATACAGTGGTGGTGGCGTTATTATCCAATATCCAGATGGCATGTGGGCAATAGTTAGCATAAAGAGTATCATGATAAATCAAGATGTCAAAATGAATTTAATGGAGTAGAAAACTGTTGAATTGAATATAGAATTCCAAATGGGAAAAAATGAATATTCTTATGCTTGCATTGAAAAAAAAACTTTATATGATGGCTTAAACAGTCCTTTCCTCCTATTTTTATCAAATAGAATTATCTTTTCATTTACCCACATCAGAGATTGTGTAGATGCTGGGGGTACAAAGGAAGGTAAAAGAATATTCCTACCCCTTTAGCAATTTACAGTCTAATTGGGAAGAAAATATGAAAAAGAACACAGATATATACAAGCACATTTTATGCAGAATAGATTGGAGATAATGAACAGAGAGAAGGCACTAGAATTAAGGGGGACTGGATAAGGGTTCCTGTAGTAGATAAGACTCTACATGTTACTTGAAGTAATTTTGGGGAGTCAAGAGGTAGAGATGAAAATTAGAGCAATGTAGGCATGGTGGAAAACCAGTGAAAATGTCCAGAATTGGGAGAGGCAGTGTCTTGTTTGAGGGGTAGCAAAGAAGAATGTGTAATTAAATCACTGAGTATGTGGGGAGTATGAGAAGTCTGGAAAGGTTGGGGGCGAAAGAGATTATGAAGGCCTTTGAACACAATAGAGACAATTTTATTTTGGATCCTGGAGGTAATAAGAAGCCACTGGATTTTATTAAAGATGACATGACCAGACATGTACTTTAAGAAGATCACTTTGACTGCTGAGTGAAGGATTGACTAGGAAGAGATTGAGTCAGGGAAACCAATGACCAGACTATTGTTCTGTGAGAGACATTACCAAAGTAAAATCAAAAGATTTTGGAAACAGACTGGATATCATAGTGAAAATGAATAAGGAAAGATAGATGATACCTAAATTGCAAGCCCAAATGACTGGGTAAGCAAGGGTACTCTGACAATATTAGAAGAACTGGGGGATTTTGGAAGAAAAATAATAAGTTCAATTTTGGCCTTGTTGAGTAGAATGAATTTGGAATTTTGAAACTTGGGTTTAAATTCAGTTTCAGATCTAATGTTAAATTAATTAATAACTATATGATTATGGGTCTATAATTTAATGGGTTTTTTTTTACCTTCAGTTGTTATTAAGAGGTATTGTGAATACAAAACATTCTAAATCTTCTAAACCTTAAGATATTATAAAAATGTGTTATTCTTAATAAAACTGAGATAGTCCTTACCATCTTTATGTCACAGGAATATTTGAGGAAATAGCTTTACAAACTTCAAAGCAACATATCAGGGTGAGTTATTATTCTTTTACATTTATTTTGAGAAGAAAAAAAGTCTTGCATCTCAAAGTTACACAAGAATCAAGAAACTCTCTAGAATCTGGAATCCTAGGAAAACCAAACATATTTCTTATCATAGATGATTAAATATTTCAGTTTTACTATGTTGTTTTATCAGTGGCATTTTGCATTTCTTTGTGTAGCTAACAAGTGTTAATGATTGCTCCAGTACTATTGAAATATACAATTCTGATATGTGTATAAGTTTTGAATTAATACTGGATTTATCAGACACATACAGACATTTCTAATCATTTCATTGGCACAAAATGATCAAGAAATTTTTATCTAATTTCCCCTTGCTTTTCATAAAATTCTCAGTTAATAGGATGGCACTTCACATAATAAATTTCTCCAGAGGCATCAGCCACTGATAAAATCAGCATTATTAGCTATGATTACTTCTCTTGTTTATGATTTTTATTAATGGCCCTAAGGCAATGAGTTAAGACTAAAAATTATTGGGATCCATAATGCCCAGATGATGACCCCAAAATGTGATCATACTGATGACTTTCATATCAATTAATGAAAGGAAAATGATCAATATGTTGCAACCATTTTTCTCTTGTTTTAGTTCAACTCTGTCAAGGTATTATTGAGACTTTGGATGATGTGGTGTGGTAAAGTGGAATGAGCCCTGAGTAATAGCTGGGTATCCCAATCCTAACTCCTCAGTTAACCAACTGAGTACATGACTGGGAAGGACAATTATCTTCTCTGGACTTTAGACAGAGATCTGTAACACAGAGATGCTCATCTCTGTCCTACCTACAGCACAGAGATATAGTGAGGGACTGGTTAAGCAATACACGTATAAATACTTTGAAAAGTTTAAAGGCTTATAAAAGTCAAAATTCCATCAATCAAAAAAAGACAAGGGTGTTTTACTTAAATCATGTTTGGAGTCCTTAGCAAATGATTTCCATCTCCTGAAAATTTAAACCAGAGAATTTTATAACTATGTTAGTACATTTATTCTGTCTTAACTATTACTGGATCATGAGCTCACACATAGAACTTTAACAGTGGTCGAAATGAATTCCAAACTGTTCATTTGGCAGGTAGGTAGGATTCTCAAGCACTATGGCTTTCCTCTCCCTACCCCCTCCCTACACAGACAGACACTCTGGAACATACATTTATGTGGGCCAAGCTACTTCACCTGAGGCATTCCTTCTTCTCTAGGAGTCCCTTTGCTTATTCCCTCTTTGGAGTGGCTTTCTTTTCCCTCCAAGACCATGAAAATGTTACATGTGACTTTGGGACAAGATCAACATAACACTGCTCAGCTACTGCTAATAATTCATTTGTGAGAGGGAAAGGAGAGTAGTATAAACATTTATATAGTGTCTATGATGTTATAGGCATTGTGACTAGCACTTTTTTTGAATATCATGTCATCTGATCTTTACAACAACGCTGTGAGGTAGGTAATAATAATATTATTGCCATTTTATAATTGAGGAAACTGAGACAAGATTTGCCTGGAGTAACATAGTTAATAAGGATAAGTTTGCCTAGAGAAAGTCCAGGGAATGAATTTTCTTTACCTTGATGAGTTATGAAAAGGAATTAATAGGTCCCTTTTCTAGATCCAAGATCCAGCTTTATATCTCACTCTAGAAAAATCTGAGTATGAAATTGATGTCTTTATTTCTTAGTACTCCAAAATTTTCCCATCAGCAAGGAATTTGTATAATCATATACATAGTTCAATAATACATTTAACTGAGAACTTTATCACGTGTGCGTAAGACACAAAGTGAACACTTAAATATAAAAGGGTCAAAACACAAAAAGCATAAACTTCCCTAGTCTCTGGGGTGATTTTACAAGTTCAAAACCACTTTGGAACCATGTAACCAATTGACTATCTACAGGTTGCCCCCTTCTGAGTCAAGGCTCCTTCTACTCTACCACTAGGTTCAAAATAAGTGGCAGAAATGAAGAATCATCACCTTTGGTTCACATTCCAGATAGCTGTGAGTAAAATGCAGGGTATATATCCATATGTCATATTCATAATTCACCCACACCAATTTGAAGGTAGAATTCATCACTCACAAATCATGGATGCAGCTGTACTACCTGCAGTTTCAAAAAAAGGAATCTTTAGTTAATGAGATTAAATAATCCCCTTTGTCAGCTCCAAATTCACGAAAAAGTTTCTAAGGCAGGTTCAAGAAGTGTAATAGGAACCCAAAGCAAAGCATCAAAGAAACACCTTGCTGGATTGAGATTCATTTACACAGTGTACTCCAGCTCCTAGATGAAATACTCCATACCATGCCTACTGCAGACCCACAGTCATTACACTGAAGTCTCTATTGTGGCTGTGTGTCAGGATGGTGGACTGTAAAATTCAATCCTGTTTATAACCTGAAGATATATTTTACTTTTGTTCTGCTTAGTCTTTTTCATAAAAGGTTGGAAAATGTGTCTTCTGTCTTGCTCCTAGCAGATAGAAACTGTATTTTAAAAATTGCCCCCCATTTAGAAACTTGTTCAGGTATGAGGCATGACTCAGAGCTTGAATTAGGGGAAAACAATCCAGATGAAGTTCTCACTAGCAGTATATGAGGGAATCATTCCAGTGCTGGAAAATGTAACCTTTAGCACATCTCTAGAGACTTTTGTGTGCAAAACCTATATACATAATCTATAGATGTTATTCTAAGAATAAATTCAACATTGCTAATGTTTAAATGCAGAGAAAGTTCTCAAAGATAATTCACCTCTATCTCATTCTGTATGTGAGTGGTTATTGTTGAGCATATATCTTAATCAAAAATACTGTGCCATGTGGGCGAGTTAATATTCTTACGAGCAATTTGACTTTGCATTTAAGGAGGTTTGGTCACAAATATTTCGGTGTAACCTCTTCCCAAAATTCTTTCTTTAAAACTTGAATGAGACAAAGTTTTAATTCATATTGTAGCTTGCAGGTTCAATTTTACATTTGCCAAGGCTTATATGTATGCACATATTTGAAAATTCCTTATCTCTAGACAAAAATTTGTTTTAAATTACATTTTGCTCTCCATCTGAAAACTGTAATTAACAGGAGATATTTCTCTGCCCTTTTGAAGAATAATAGCTATATTCTTCCTAAATTTTGGAGCATTGAATCTGGTTACTAAAAATCCTGGGATAGGAATTGCTTTCCTGCATTAATTCATAGGGAAAACTTGTATTTTTTTTTTAAGATATGATCCCATCCTCTTCAATTCACTCTGTGCACTCTGTCTCTATGTATGTGTGCGTGTGTGCGTGTGTGTGTGTGTGTACTCCCACCCAGTACCCAAATACTGAAATGTTTCAAGAGTTACAAATATTGTCTTTCCATGTAGGAATGTAAACAGTTCAACTTTAGTAAGTCCCTTATGACTTCTCTTTGCTGTTCACCTTTTCATGGTTCTATTCATTCTTGTGTTAGAAAGTCAAATTTTCTTTTCAGCTCTGGTCTTTTCATCAAGAAAATTTGAAAATCCTCTATTTCATTGAAAGACCATTTTTTCTCCTGAAGTATTATACTCAGTTTTGCTGGGTAGGTGATTCTTGGTTTTAGTCCTAGTTCCTTTGACTTCTGGAATATCCTATTCCACTCCCTTCGATCCCTTAATGTAGAGGGTGCTAGATCTTGTGTTAACCTGATTGTATTTCCACAATACTTGAATTGTTTCTTTCTAGCTGCTTGCAATATTTTCTCTTTCACCTGGGAGTTCTGGAATTTGGCCACAATGTTCCTAGGAGTTTCTCTTTTTGGATCTCTTTCATGCGGTGTTCTGCGGATTCCTTGAATATTTATTTTGCCCTCTGGTTCTAGAATCTCAGGGCAGTTTTCCTTGATAATTTCATGGAAGATGATGTCTAGGCTCTTCTCTTGATCATGGTTTTCAGGTAGTCCCAGAATTTTTACATTGTCTCTCCTGATTCTATTTTCCAGGTCAGTTGCTTTTCCAATAAGATATTTCACATTATCTTCCATTTTTCAAATCTTCGCGCTATGTTCTGTGATATCTGTCTTTCTCATAAAGTCCTTAGCGTCCATCTGTACCATTCCAGTTTTGAAAGATCTATTTTCTTCAGTGAGCTTTTGAATCTCCTTTTCCATTTGGCTAATTCTGCTTTTGAAAGCATTCTTCTCCTCATTGGCCTTTTGAACCTCTTTGCCAATTGAGTTAGGCTAGTTTTCAAGGTGTTAATTTCTTCAACATTTTTTTGGTTCTCCTTTACCAGGGAGCTGATCTGCCTTTCATGCTTCTCTTTCATCCCTCTCATTTCTCTTCCCAGTTTTTCCTCCACCTCTCCAACTTGACTTTCAAAATTCTTTTTGAGTTCTTCCATGGCCTGAGCCCATTGGGTGGGCTGGGACACAGAATCCTTGATTTCTGTGTCTTTGCCTGATGGTAAGCATTGTTCTTCCTCGTCAGAAAGGAAGGGAGGAGGTATCTTTTCTCCGAGAAAGTACCCTTCAATAGTTTTATTTCTTTTCCCTTTTCTGGGCATTCTCCCCAGCCAGTGGCTTGACCTCTGAATATTCTCCTCACACCCACCTTGCCTCCTGGTCCTCCCAGCCAGCGTTTGGGGACTGAGATTCAAATGCTGCTTCCCACCTTAGGGCTTTTGGCGGGGGCAGGGCTGCTATTCAGTGTGAGAATTAAGTTCAGATGGTCAGGTCAGGGCAGGGCCGCCTCTCAGGCCCAGTTCCCTCAGGGGGTTTATGCATAGACCTTCCACAATGGATCCAGGCTCCCGCCCGCTTGGGGAGCCCCTGTCTGCAGCCGCCTCTCAGCTTCTATCTCCCGGGGGGGCCCGAGCCATGGGGGCACCCCACTCCCCTCTCGACCCGCCAAAGAGACTCTCTCACTGACCCTTGTCACCTGTGGGGGAGGGGGGGGTTTGCCGCCGCTGGAGATCCCGTCCCTAAAGCCTGCTCGGATCTGTACCTCTCAGAGCCGCAGCCGCCGCAGGTCCGGGCTGGGCTCCGCGTCTGCAGCGTGACGGAGCTTTTGCGAAGGGTTTGCAGGTCCCTCTGTGGGTGGAGGGACCCTCGTGGCCGCAGGATATCTCGTCCCCGTAGCCCGTTCGGATCTTTTCCTCACGGTGTCGTGGCCGCTGCAGGGCTGCACTTAGCTCTCAGTCCCAGCGCCCAGTCCACAGCGCGAAGGACCCCCCGCGAGAGGTTTGCAGGTCTCTCCGGAACAGAAATCTCCCTCGCTCCAATATTCCGTGACGTCTGGGTGCAGAATTCACCGTGGGTTGGTCCCCTCTAGCCGTTCTGTGGGTTGTGAGTTCGGAGCTATGTGTATGTGCGTCTTTCTACTCCGCCATCTTGGTTCCGCCCCCCCCCCCCCCCCCCCGGCAATATTGTATAATTTTAAAAGTGCAAATTGACCTATCCAAAGAAGGGTGGACAAGAGGTGAAGTGAAATGGATAAAGGACCAAGATCCACCATTGTCAGAATTTCCCAAAGAAGTCTGGGTGACCTAAAGCAGTTGCCACAAAGGAGTATCCCAAAGAGCCTAAAACTACCTCAACATCTTATTTACATGCAAAGTACAAGAAAACAGCAGCAAAGGGCAATATTATTTTAACATATAATCTCAGTTGCAAAAATGTAGAGGATTTTGAGCAGTATCACTTTACAACCAAGCAAAAAGCAGTGGGGAGGGAAAGAGTTTGCAGAAAGCTTGATTTAAACTTTAATCCAGGTCATCCCCTAAAAGAAAAATTAAAAAAAAACCATCAAAATTTTCAAAAAGAATTAAAAAAGCCAAAGAGAGTTATGATACTATGAAAAAGAAGTTATGAAATAACAGAAAACAATACGTAAAGAGAGATTTAAGAATCCGTAAGAGTTCTTGGAAACCATAACTAAACAATAATAACAACAACAAAGCAGTTGGTAGGGTGTATGGGAAGACTTCCTTTGGTCTGAGGGCTGCTGAGCCCTTTTCAGGCTTGCTTTCTGCCTTTGATGTCTGTTTGATTGACCCAATTCTCACCTCTGGCCCCAAGAAACTCTAGTATGCATAGTGGCCATGCTTTGATAAGCCATTTCATCAGATGGGCTAAACCAGTTTGAGGGTGACCAATATACTTCAGGCCTGTCAGTGAGTTAGGAGAATGTATACCCAAAGAGTGTAAAGACTTCCCCAGTGGAATTGATAGATGTGAACAAACTGTTCCAATGTACATGAAGGCAGGGGAAGCAGGTGCTGCAGGAAACTTAGAGGTTAGTTAGACATTTATGATGCCAACGTCATCACTACATCCTGGGCTATTGCCAGTCATCTTGACTTTTGTCATGCCAGCTGACTCTAATGACTCTGGATGGGGCCATCTCCAGTCTCCTTATCTACATCTTGCCACTGGACCCAGATCACTCTACAGGAGAAAGTGAGTCTGGTAAATTTGCATAGCCCTCCTTCACTTAAGGAGGGACAGCTTTAAAAGAGAGAATAGAATAAATGGAGGGCAGCATAAACTGATAAGAAATATAGTTAGTCTTTTGCAGTATGACTGTTATGGAAGTGCTTTGCCTGACTACATTTGCATATTTTATATGGAATTGCTTGCCTTCTCAATGGGGGTGGGGGAGGGAGGAAGGGAGAGAATTTGGAATTCAAAGTTTTAAAAACAAATGATGAAAATTACATGCATCAGGGAAATAAGACGTAGGCAATGAGGTATAAAAATCATCTTGCCCTACAAGAAAATAGAGGGGAAGGTAATAAGAGAGGGGAGAGATGTGTCATAGAATGGAAGGGGCAAACAATGCATTCTGTCTTGAGATTGAGAGGGCAGAGATAGGAAGAAAATTTAAGACTCAAAATCTTGTGGAAGTGAATGTTGAATATTAAATATAAATTAATTAATTAAAAAAGAAATAAAAAAAAAAACAAAAGTAAAAATGGAGCTAAACTAACCTAGCTTACTTTAAGCATATGATGCTCCTACCACACTAGTACATCTGTTATCAAGCAAAAAAATAAGTATTTCAGTGATAGAGATTTACTGAATTTATTTATTATTTATAATGACTTTAAAATTTTACCATCTATGCTGCATTGAGAGTTTTCATTGTAGTGGCACAAACATTTTTGACAATTTCTCAATTTTATCAGCACTATAAATGAATCCAGCTGAATATAAAAATCAACTATTCTATATTCAGTAGTCTGATGCAATCAGATATGACTGGGATCCTTCCCTCTAGAGGGAGGACATGAGTAGGGATTATAATTAGATAAAACTGTAATGGATGAGGACCACCTCAGTTCTGCATTTATATCCCCAGCACACAGCCTACTTTCTAGCATTGTTTAATGCTTAATAATTGCTAATTTATCACTCGAATTAAGTGTAGCCTTTGATGCCAAAGAAAATCTACCAGCCTACAGTTTTACCTTATCATTCCTGCTTATGATTAATTGTGTTAGAAGGTAATTAGATCTAATCACATGACATGAATTCATTTGTAAAAGACTCCTGTTTATTTTCTCTTGCTCCCCATAAAATTCCAAATGCCCTCACTCCCCAGATCCATTAGAATTAACACAGAAATTCTAAGCATAGCATTTCCCCCCCTTGGGAATATTAGGTAATAACAGCTAGCAATTGTATAGTGATTTATTTTGTAGAGTGCTTTACAAATAAACTCTGTCAAGCCTCATTTTATAGTTGCTGAAATTGAGGCAGAAAGGTTAAGTGACTTACCCAAGATAATACAGCTAACAAGTGTCTGAGGTTAAATTTGAATTCAGGCTTTTTCATCTCCAAATCTAGCATTTTATTATGCCAGCTAACTGTTTAAAGAAATTGGAATTTCTGCATCTCCTGAAACTTGTAACAATATTGGAACTCTTGCCATAGTGAAGTGATTAGAGCAAAGATGTCTCCAAAATCCTTTGTCCCCCAGATTGCTTTGTATACTATCATTAAACTCTATAAAAATTTGATCAACTGAATGAGAGACTGTCTCTGTACCTTGAAATCTTGTAGTTACTAGTAGATGAATAAATTTTTTAAATTAGTAGGTGATAAGATCAAAATCTGAACCAACCTTTACTAACTCTGCCAGATTTCTATTCTAGAAGAATGATGTTTACTAAGTAAAATTTCAAGACTTTCAAACACTGATTACATTTATACAATCTATTATAATTTATAAAGGAATAGTTTTTTATCTCATTTTTTTCTTCAAGATGATTCTGCAAAGTACATCATATGAGTATGATCATTTTGTGGCTCAGAAAAGTCACAAGTAATTTTGCTAGAGTCACATAGGTAGTAAACTTCAAAACCAAGACTCAAACCCAGTTCTTAGAATTCCAAATCCTGGGCTCTTTCGAACTGATCCTTATTAATATTAACATTTCCATTACTCCCATTCTCCATCTTGAAGCATAATAAATGATCATTCAGGAAAAGACTAGTAAAATTGAAACTGATAAATATGGATATTCATGCTCAAACTAAAGATTAAGCATGTGAACTTCTTACGGGGGAAAAAAAATATAACATCTAAAAATTGCTTCTAAAATGGCCATACAAAAGTACCATTTGACCTGCTATTGATATTCTGAGGTTTATCTCTACTATTCAGTACTTTCTGGCAATCTGAAGAGCTGAGATGGAATCTCAGTTCTGCCATTTCCAGATGTGTAATTCTAAGAAACTAACTATTGCCTGAACTGTGTTTCAGGTTTGTGTATAGAAAAAAATGGAGACAACATATTAAGATTTGTTAAACTAATTCTGAAAAAAACAGTATTTCCTAATCCTAAATCTTCATGCTATCCTTCTCCATTACAGGTTTGTGAATCACCAAACTATACACCCAGATTCTAATTCTGGTTTAGTGTATCCTGAAAGCGTTTTCCCAATCCAATCTACTTCATACACAGGTGGCCCTTTTCTGTTTTTCCCAGTGCAGCTTTCATTACTCTCCATTCTGCACAAGACTAACCCAGGGACTCTATGCTTCACTTAGCATGGTTTTAATTCCCATAAACTGACTTTTTTTTAGGATCTTGGTTGGTGATGCTTAAATGTTAGCATGTATAACTTACTAGAGTCTGTTGTCATACCTATAAGAATTGGTACAATCCTGACTTTCATCTGCTCCCTATCCCAATTTCATCATTTCCAAACATGCTTTTTTTCTTTCTTTGCTCTTAATTGCTTTCATTTATGTAACCCACTATGACAATGACAATTTTAATGTTTTTTCCATCACCTAACTTCTTTCTCTCTTTTTCTTTCTCATCCCTTCCCTTTTCTCCTTTCCCATCCTTTCCCTTCTATCTCTCATCTTACTTTCCTTCCCTTTCGTCTCTCCTTTTCCTTCATTTATTTAGTTCCAACATATTTTCACTGATGCAGTTGTATTGAGGGAAAGTGTTCACCAATGCGGTGAGAGGAACAAAGATCTTAGCAACTTGCCTATCAGCATACCTACACATAATTAGGGGAATATTATAGAAATACATTGTTAAATAGAATACATTATATTACAAATTCTGTTAAGAGCTACCTCAGATCTCTTGTGATTTGCAATTTTCTCAGTGGATCTCCAAAAGTGATGTGGAAATCTGTTTCTTCCAGATGGAGTATGAGGTGGTCTAGAAAGCAAAGTACTATTTAAAAGTGAGTTGATTTGGAGAATATATTTTTTCCTGTGAAGATATTGCTTCCTTTTAAAATCACAATGATGATTTTTTTAAAAAATGTAGTCCCCTGAAAGATTATTTACCTAAACTTAGTATTCCCAGGAATATTTTCCACATAAGGAGGAATCTATGGGATTACTTCCCCTCATGAAATCATCACATTTTAAATTTAAAGACCATAAAAGTTAAAAGTATCTTAAAGAGAAACAGTGTCTACTTTTATGTATAATATTGAAGTACTGGGAATCTAGTTGAGGTGCTTTCCCTTCAGGTATTTTGTTTTACTACTTATTTCATTTCTTTGAAATATACGTAAAAAAGTTTCTAAAACAGACAATTGCTTGGGGAGATGGTTTGGAATATATTGCAGTCACCAAAAGATTGAGAATTGAATGAACAATAGAAAGGTGTGGAATCTCTCTCTGTTGCCAATCATTTTAAAAAGTAGTTCATTTTTCCTAATTATGTCAAGACAATTTTTAGCATTCATTTTTGCAAGATTTTGAGTTCCATTTTTTTCACCCTCTCTCCCCTCCTCTTCTCTCTTCCAAAAATGGTAGAAAATTTTATAAAGGTTATACATGTGTTATCATGTAAAACACGTTTCCATATTAGTCATAGTTGTCAAAGAAGAAACAGATCAAAAGGAAAAAATACAGGAAAAAGAAAGTAAATGAAAAGAAGCATGATTTGATCTGCATTAAGAATGTGTCACCTCTTTTTCTAGATGTGGTTAGCATTTTCTTTCATTAGTCCTTTGTACTTGTCTTAGATCACTGTGTTAAAAAGACCTGGTTCATTCATAATTGAACATCACACAGTGTTTCTGATACTATGGACAAGGTTTTCTCCAGTTGTGTTCATTTCACTTTGCATCACTTCATGCAAGCCTTTCCAGGTTTTCTGAAGTTTGCTGTTCATCATTTCTTATGGAACAATAGCATTCCATTACATTCATATACCACAACTTGTTCAGGTATTCCCCAGCTAATGAGCATCCCCTCAGGTTTCTATATTTTGCTACCACTTAAAGGATTGCTATAGATATTTTTAACATATAGGCCCCTTTCCATTTTTTATGATGCCTTTGTCTGAGACACTTACTGTAAAAATGTTTTCCAGATTTTTGTTTTCCTTCTAATCTTGGTTGCATTGGTTTGTTTGCACAAAAGCTTTTTATTTTAATATAATCAAAATTCGCTTTCCTATATTTTGTAATGCTCGATATTTCTTGTTTGATCATAGATTCCTCCTTTACCCACAGATCTGACAGGCATACTTTCTCTTGCTTTTCTAATTTCCTTTGTTTTATCTTTTATTTTGAAATCATGAAGCCATTTTGACCTTATCTTGATATATGCTATGAGATGTATATCTATATCTAGTTTGTGTCCTATTGTTTTCCAGCTTTCCCAGCAGTTTTTGTCAAATAGTGAGTTCTTATCCAAAAAGTTACTCTCTTTGGGTTTATCACACTAGGTTACTATGATCATTGACTACTATGTCTTGTGTACCTAAACTATTCCACTGATCTACCACTCTATATCTCAGTCACTACCAAGTAGTTTTAATGATTACTGCATTATAATATAGTTTGAAATCTGGCATTTCTAGGCCACTTTTATTTGTTACATACAGATGTAGATATGTATAGAGATAGATATGTGACTTATACACACACATATATAAAAATATCATAAATTTAAATATTGAAACAAATACAAAGTAAGAAAAAAAGTATGTCATGTACATAGCAGAACATGAGAGGATTCAAAATATATGAACTGTTCATCTTTTCTTTGCTTCTTTGTAATTTTTCTTTTGTGCTCTGCTGTGTACTTTTAACTTTGTTCCTTTTACCCCCTTCCCCCTTCTCCCCCCAAAGGCTACAATTAAGTACAGATGTATGTATATATAGATATATACATACACAAATGCACACACACACAGATATACATATATACACACACACATACTTATATAGACATATACGATTCCTAACATTCTACTCCTCATCTTTTTTTTTTTATGTTTCTGTGTATCTCTTATGTCCTTTTCATCCTGATTCCTTTACTTTACTTTTTCTGAATACTTGCCCTCCTATTACTTAACCTACCCCCTCTGCCAGGGGTCCCTCTCTTATCACAGTACCATTAATCTAAACACCTTTCCATTCCCCCTTTTAACCTATTTCCTCACCCTTCCCTCTAAAGATCCCTTCTTTATCCTCTCCCTGCTCCTTATCCCCTTACTATTTTATTTCTTCTGAGTTTGGAAGACTTTCATATTCTTCTAGGTATTTAGGTAGTGTTCCCCCTTAAACCCATTCCCAATGAAAGTATGTTACCGGAACTACCAACCCTCCTCCCTTATCTACTTCCTCTGTGTCAGTTCTTGCTCTTGTACCTCATTTCAATCAAGGAATTACTCTTTTTAGTTGGTCCTAAATAGTTTTACTTTTTAATCCTATCACATTGAAGTCTACTCCAATCTTTATTATGAGCTACCCAATTACTAATGACAATCTTAGACATATGTTTTACATTTTACATAAATAAGAGGTAAATGGTCTGTATAAATCCTTTGTGATCAGTCTTTGATATGTATCTTGAATTTCTCTTGGTTCTTGTATGTCAAATCTTTTATTAAGTGCATTTTTTTGACAAATTCCTGAAAGCCTGACAGTTGTTCAAATGTCCATTTATTTGTTTTTATTCAGGATTATTCTTCACTTTGCTGTATATATTTCTGACCAGAATCACAGTTCTTTTGCTCTTCAATATAAAGTGTTTCAAGACCTGTGATCCTTTAGTCCTTCCACTGCTAGGTCTTGTGTGATTCTAATTGTGGCACTGTCATATTTAAATTCTTTTTTTACTCATGGTCCTATAATTTGGCTATAATATTCCCTAGAGATTTTATTTTAAGATCTATTTCCTGAGGTGACTGGTGGATTCTTTCAATGACTATTTTGCTCTTTGGTTCTAGGATATCAGGACAGTTTTCCTTGATCATTTTTGAAAGAGGCTATGCATGTATTCATTTTGTTTATTGCTTTCTGGTAGACCACTGTTTTTAACATTCTCTCCTGCATCTATTTTCCAAGTCAGTTGATTTTTCAATGAGGTATTTGCCATTTTCTTCTATTTTTTCATTCTTTTGAATTTATTTTATTGATTCTTGATGTCTCATACAGTTATTAGCTCCTAATTGTCCAATTATGACTTTTAGGGAGTTATTTTCATCAGTTAGTTTTTGTACTTTCTTTTCTATTTGGTCAATTGTCCTTTTCCAGAAGGTATTTTCTTAAATGGATATTTGTATCTTTTTTTCAATTTAGCCAATTCTAATTTTAAAACAATTGGTTTTTTTTCCATGCTGTTGACTCTTTTTTTCATAATTTTCTTGTATCACTCTCATTTCTTTTCCCAGTTTTTCTTTGATATCTCTTATGTAGTTGCCCATAGCTGTGTTGGTATTGTTATCCTCTTCTGTATTTGTGTCTTGATCTTCCCTGTCACTGTAATAACTTCCTATGATCAGATTCTTTTGTTGTTATTGTTCTGCTCATCTTTTTCAGCCTTTTCCCTTCCTTTAAAATTTGAGTTCTGCTCTTGCTATGGAGGGATAATGTCTCAGACTTCTGTTTCCTGGGGCTGCAGATCATGGTTATTAACTTGAAAGTGCACTGATGTTGCCCTGAGACTCACAAGAGACCCTCATGTCTGGTGCTATGCTGATGGGATGGGATAGTGCTAGGGTTGGAAGCTCAATTCCGTGTGGACAGTCTCGGGCGGGTAAAGGTGGGAACTTCTAAATCTTAGAGCTCTCATGAGACCCCCCCCAAGGAAACGTCTGGGAATCGAGGTGAACCGAGCTATCTTGTGTATTTCCGCCTCTTCCCGTGAGAAACGTGATGGGAGAGAGATCTCCCCGCCCTCGAGATTGTCCCGGATCTGGGCACACTATTGTTATCTAACAGCACGGTATTCAGATGCAAACTATGCGACTGGAGAGTTAAGTAGGATCAGGGAAGCCTGAAAGCTCTCTTAGCACGTGAGGAGCCAAAGAGGACACAAGGCTCCGCTTTTCCTCTTCTCCTTCTCTCCCCTCCCCCTCTCTCCCCGCTTGTACTTCTACTTCCAATCTCTTATTGTAAGATCTTTGCCTCCTTGGGAGATCCTTCTCTCTCTCCCTCCTAAGGAAGAATCCCCTGCACTTGTAACCAAGACCCTGAAATAAAGCTCAACTCTTGTTCGACTCTGGAACGTCCTTTCTCTCATACGAGCATCTGGTTTGGCCAACCGAAGACCTCGGGATAGAGGTAAGGGAAGACTCGGGTAGCCCTCAGGCCTCTAGGCCTGGCAGGATAGGGAATGGCTGATGATTTTGGAGTCTCTAGGGGTCTGGTAGCTTACTTAGGGCTGAGCTGGGATCCTGGTGCTAGTGTCTAGCAGGTGCTAAGGCCAGTGTTAGCTTTCTGCATTTCCACTTAAGCATGTGGAGGTCTGGCTCCTGGAGGATACCGATTTGTCCAGGGTTATGCTGAAACATATGTTGGAAACCCTGTGCTAGTGGTTGCCTGTTTGTTTAGGCACCAGTAGAATTGGCATTTACTTGTTTGCCCAGAACTATGCGGAAGCAAATAGCAATTCTCAGAGTTAAAGTCTGTCACTCCTCTGGCCATGCAGAGTCATGTGTTGGGTTCTGGTGTTAGTGTTTGCCTGCTCCAACTCTGGGGCTCAGGACTGCTAGTTTGCTGAGATGATGCTTGTTGTTGGATTGCTGGGGTGCTTCCTGTCCTGGACTGTGCTCTCCTTTTACCAGAGTGTGATAGACCTTTCCTGCTGATCTTTCAAGTTTCTTAGGCTCAAAAATTGTTTCTCCCCTGGTTCTGCTATTCCAGGATTTGATTTGAAACACTACTTTGGTTGTTAGGAGGTGAATATGGGAGAGTTACAGCAATTTCTTGCTTATTGGCTCCCCCAAAAAGTCAATTATTATTAATGAGACAAAGTTCCTGGTGAGTTATCACATGTTGATCCTTATCTATTAAATTTATTTTTAAAATGGGTCAGGAGTCCCAGGCAGGATGAATTCCTCTTATTGGACAGTTTTCAGAATTCTTTGCTATAAAAAAACTTTTAAACATCTGATATAGAAAGTATAACAAACCTTTGTAAAAAGTCCAACTATCAAAGTTAGGTAAAAAGTAATCTAGAGGCCTGCTGGCAGCTATTCTTCTGAAGGCTATAGACTTAAGTATTGCGGAATGTCTCAAAAGCACAGGTGAGTGTATGTGTTACTAGTACAATTAGGGAAAATTAAAATTCATTTTTGTATGTGAAGAATATAATCTTAAACAAAAAAAATTAAAAATCTTGAGTGACCCTACATTCCTAAAATGCAGCAAACTCTGAATTCATTAATTCAGCTCATTTGTCGACATTATAATCCTTAGAGCAATTACATTAGTTATTGAAAAGAATCTATTCAGCACTCAACCTGAATTAACAAGAGCATTGAAATCCATTTATCAGTAGAATTTTTGACCAAGGATAAAAGAATGTCATTGTCCAAGATATTTCTATTCTATTCTCTTTCTTCTGAGAAAGAATTGCACCTTTAGACACAGTCATGACATGTGTAATGAGTTTCCATTTCCTCCCTCATGATTCTGGCATTTTTCATTATTTTTTATTACCGCTTTTTTCAGTTCACCTGGTGTTGAGGAAGCAATAAAAGGACCTTCTGCAGCTGAAGCTTTAACCTTGTGTGTGTGATAAATAGACCTCTGTTCATCATGGGATAGGCTAGTGAGAAAAACCTGGCACATGGCATGAAAGAAGACCCTGCAAGTTGAGGAGGACTGGGCTCTGAATATGAACATTTGGTTTCCATTTTCTCCCTCCTTTATAGTTATTAGAAAAAAAATTAGAGTTGAAATAAAGGATACAGGGCTGACCTTGAGGACAGTAAGCTCTCAGTTAATGTCTTATCCATATGACCCTAGGCAAATCTTTTAATCTCAGTGCTCTAAGAAACTCTCTAGAATGTGAATTTGATAGGTACTGACCTGTATCGGTAGAGGGAGTTTTCTCACTTGGAAGTTCCCTCTATCAATGAAATCTCAGGGTCCTATCCATACCTCTATAGAGAAGCACTGAGCTATAGCATTTTGATCAAAGGATTTCTAGTATTGTTAGATATTCTGTCTGTGAGGTACCTTGAGGAACAGAGATAGGTAGAGGCCAGTAGTTTAGAAACTCCTGTACTTCAGATAAGGATATTTAACTGCTCAGTGAGCTGAAAAAAATCAAGCCAAAACTGGAAAGTCAATTGGCAGCTAGTAATTTTTTAAAGGATATTTACTTACTTAGGATATCTTAGAATACAAGGGCTAACGCAGGCAGCTAGGTGGCATAGTTGATATAGCTTCCAGCCTGGAGTGAGAAAAATATGAGTTCAAGTCTGGCCTCTAAAATAAATTGGAAAAAGAAACAGCAAACCACTCCAGTATCTTTGAAAACAAACAAGTAAACTCAAACAGGGTCACAAAGAGTCAAGCACAACTGAAACCTAAACAAGGTCTAACAGACTTGCCATAAAGCCTTAATGGAATGGTAATTGCAGAATCCATTGCCTGTTCATCACAAGTCCCTACCTGATGATCCTTACCCCCTCCGAAACAATCCTTTTCTGCTAAGTGTAATGTCACTAAGGTCAATACTGGCTTTGATACATGATACCAGGCATGCATACTCTTGAGAAAATCTGTTTTGGGTCAAGGACCAGCACACTAGAGATAGAGACTAATGTCAACATCTAAAATAGCCTTTGACAATGTATTCTCAGTTAGGTTAAACATTAATTTCCTTCTCTCTATATTCATCTTCATGAATAGATATGCACCATATATTTTACCCAAGTACTTCCAATTCACATTTTCCTCCATATGAATCATATGAAAGAAGTGAAAAAAATTCATCTGTCAATGCAGACACGTAAGTATTCTGCAGCTTGGGTGCTGAGATAGTTGCAGGACATACTAAGATTTTAATGATACCATATTGATTCCTATAATCCTACTGTATCCATCAGTATATAATGTGTGTATATACATATATATATATGTGGTATGTGTTTATGTATGTATGCCTATCTGTATACTTCAATATATAGAGTATATAGATATATGGAGTATACAAATATAAATCAGAATTAATATATTAGGCAATTAGATATTACAGTGGATAAAGCACTGGTCCTAGTCAGGAAGAATAAGTTTAAATCTAGCCTCAGATATTTTCTAGCAGTGCTACTCTGAACAAATCACTTGATTTCTGCCTCAGCTCCCTCCATTGTTTAAAAGGGAAAGCAATAACATCTATTTTACAAGTATGTTCTAAGCGTCAAATGAGATAGTATTTATAAACCATTCAAAACAGTGCTTGGTACACATAGTAAGAACTTAACAAATACTTACTCCCTCTTCCCTATAGTTATATAATATATGCATGAACATACGTATACACATATATGAATGAGATAGGTATAAATGCTGTGAGACTCCATGTAGAGTGAGGGTCTGACACTACATGTAGCATGATGGTGTCATTGTGGGGCTCAAAGGGAAGCAGAATTGATGTGTATAACTCCTCCCCCTACCATCTTTTAAAAATTATTTTTGTTATTTATTTTTATATTTTTAAATTAAATTAATGTGTATCACATATGATGCATATTTAAGTAAATTAGTTTAATATTTCAATATTTTTATTGTTAATTTATCATTATTAATTAATTTATTATTAATCTTTAATTCCTGCTGAGAGGGGAAGCAGGGGGTTAAGGTCAATAGAAGCTTGGTCTGCCCCTCAAACAGTAAAAGCATTCATTTCCAACAATAAGGAAAGAGTACAATACCAATGGATTTTGAAACTCTTGTTATATAGATATACAGTGATGTGTATCTCTATATATTTTATAGATTAATGTTGATATATATACATATGTATAAATAAATTATAAATAAATAAATTTAAATATTTATATATCTGCATCTATAGAAATAGAGATGATAGAAACATGTATTATAGATAGGCAGCTGGGCATAGTGCAAAGTGAGATGATTTCTACCTCCATATCAGAATAATTTGCCTTTAAAATCCACCTGTGACATGTACTGGCTTTGTGATCTATGCTTAAGAATGTCCCCTCCTATATTTTTTGAGAATTGCTCTTTGGAGAAGTAGAAATCTAAGGAATGTTAAGGGGGGACAAGAAAGCTAAAAATAGGTCCCTGAGGGCAATATCACATAAAAAAAAATATTTTTAGCCTTATGAATGTAGTGCAATCATTTGGAAAAGCTATGTATTGCATTGGCAGAAGCATGGTCTCTTGTAATTCTAAACTGACCTCAACAAGTTGAACTGAGTAAAGTAGCAGTTTTTGAACAGAAATATTAAAATGAGAATAAATTATCTAAGAGTGAATTGAGGCTTTTAAAGTTCATCATTCAGTTGATTCCCTTTTACTGTGAAGCTTATCTGTTTGCTTTACATATTTTTCTGATAGACAATTCACCATGGAAGAGAAAGTGAGGGAAAAAATGACCGTGTGTTTTCTGACAATTGGCAAAAGAGACTTATGGCAAACGAGTCACCATGAAAATAATAGTTCATCTCTGACAAGTAAATTGGCAAGTGTGTGGGGTTGGGTGGGGGAGACTTATTCATGATATTAGGAAGCCAACTGAATTACCACATGCAAAATGTGTTTTATATTCATTTGTCAGCCAAATGATTCTGTAGCTAATGGGTACAGGTATTATAGGACATATAAAAAATTCCAAAACTCCACTCCATCTGTTTGTTCTCAGCTGGTAAGACATAACACATAGACTTTGAGTAAGTGGATAGCATTTTTTCCCCACAGTAAAAGATACCTCAAAAATAACCCATCAATGCTAGCAGGGTATATTGATAACACATTTTTACTTATTGTTAATATACTTTTATTTCTTAATGGCAAGATCTTCCCCACCCATTAATGGGCCTGCCTATTAAGGGAAGTTTGATTAGGGAAGATTTGTAGGAAAGTCCACACTTTTTGTTAATTTTCTAATGAGGCACTGGTTCTCTAGGATTGTGATGCCCTCTGGCTCTGAAAAATGTATAAGTACTCTGAGATGAGGTTTCATTTTGGGGTTTACTCATTGGAAGTGTTTGGGCAGACAAAGCCACTAAGCAACCCCCCGACTTTGAAAACCCAAATGTTGTTGCTTCTCTCTCTGGTAGCAATGTCTATATGCAATGGTCAGACATTGGATCTGTCTGGTGATTTATGATGTATGCTTTGATCACGTCAGACAGCTGGAAGCAATGTCTGTTGATCTTGATTTCTCTGTATTTTCTCTGAAGTTCAGGGTGCTGACTTTTTCCCTTGAACTAAGTGAATAATACATGGGCTTGATGAAAGTGGTTGTTGACCCCTCTAAAGTTGCCTTTCTTTTTAGAAATGTAGATCTAAGAAGCTGTTATAGCAGGCCCTCCTGTGTATACCAGGATGCTTACTGTTACACAGGGTATCAGATAAAAAAGTGAAATATCATTAGTAGACCAACATAAGAAAACATGATAGAAGAAGTAATTTTGTATGTGAATTGAAGGAGATATGGTTACCTAAAGTGTCTGAAAGTGCTGATGTTTTGCCTTTCTTAGTTAGTTATAATAATGATTTTATCAGTATTATAATTATGGCATTATTAACATATTAAATATATTATAATATAATAAAATTTTATTACCAGCAAGAGTCAGAAATAATGAAGATATTCACTTTAATGACAGTTTTCACGATTCCTAAACAATTCTTTGAGGAAATAATTCTAGATATTATTTCATTACTCCTTTGGTTTCCTCAGTTTGAATCGAAGGATTACAGATGAAGATCTCTTAGGTACATTACAGAGCAGTTAGCCTAATCCTCTCACTTTTTGAATTACACAACTTAAATTCTCATCATTCACCACTAGGTAGCTGGAAAAGATGGGATTCAAATTAAGTCCTCAGACTCCAAATCACATGTTCTTTCTATTATAGTCTAGATGGAAGACATTAGGGGATGTGGGAAAGCAAAGGATCTGGGGTTTATGTAAATGGTTTAGCCTTATATTGAGGGTAGAGAGACTACTTCCTCATAGTAAAGGGTAATTTAAATTCATTTGAATGAAAAGGCAATAAAATCTTTTAGCCTCAAAATTCCAATTGTATGAACTCTTTACATAGTTTTTAAGCTTTTAGATATTCATAATTTAGATTTTAGGTTGGATAAAAATAACAGGTAATGTATATATAAAGAAAAATTATTTCATGTGATTATTGATTTCAAAAACGCTAGTTAATGATTATCCTCTTATCTACATTAGTTAAATAAGTTCCATTGCCCCAGGAGTTAAAATAAAGAGTATCTCTTTTGTATCTATGTAATTTAATAATTGTCATAGCTCTTTTTAAATGATTTTTAAAAAATTCAATATGTTTTTAGAAAGAAAATTGATGTAAAGATTAATTTATCATGTTGAAACAATCCACGTTTTCTTTCTCATTTCAGTTTTCTGAATTGAAATGACAAGATGAATAAACCTTAGCACCTTTCCTGAAAATGCAGAAACTCTTGATAGTTTCTTTCATTTTGATTTGCATGGTAAAATCCTGTTTGCTTCACATTTCAGAGTTTAATGAAGGGAAATTTTATCAAGTAAAATATTCTTTGAATCAAATATTTTAAAAAAGAGACAAAAAGCAGTCGAGAAAAATCAAAAGCATATAAAAATGCCCAATGTACATTCAATATTCTATCACTTCCCTACCCACAACACGCAATACACAAACCTTTCTGATTAATGGAAGAAGTTGCAATTTTCATCTTGGTCATTCTTGATAATTATAATTACCCTGCATTGTTTTGCTGCTTTTTATCTTTCCATTTATATTCATATAGTCATTGGCTATATTATTTTCTTGTTTTTGTTTACTTCTCTCTGAACCAGTTGGTATAAAAGTGTTACTATGCTTTTTAAAATTATTCTCCTTCATCATTTTATGAGAGACACTGTGATATGGTGGAAATAGAGCTGACTTTGGAACCATAAACACTAGATTCAAATCTCACCTCAAAAACAGACTGCTTGTGTAGTCTTGGCCAATCTTCATGCTATATGTAAATTGTAAGACAATAAATTACAGAGACTGTGATAGGTGTTTTTTGGGAAGAGAGTTTCCTCATTAAGCAGTTCCCTATATCAATGAAATCACAATGATATTATTTATCCATTTAATTTCTTTCTTTTGAGCTACTGCAATTCTGATTTGCTCATAGACTACAATGCATTCTTTGACGTGGGCATGGCATGCTGATCAGTCCTGTGCCAACATCTCCCATGTCTCAAATCAATTCATAAGTTCTTCAGAGAGACCTTCATAGTGTCCTTTCATTGCATTTTCTGACCACCATGTGAATTCTTGCCTTCTGTGGGTTTTCTGTAAATTAGCCTTTTAATAAAACTCACTTTTGGCATTTAAACAATGTGCCAGTCCATCAGAATTGTGCTTTCTGCAGTAGAGCTTTAATGCTTGGCAGTTCAGATTGAGAAACAACTTCAGTATCTGGTACCTTACTGACAGTTGATTTTCAGAATCTTTCTAAGACAATTCATATGGAAGTAACTGAAACTGACATACATTCCAGATTTCACAGGCATATAGCAATGAGATCAGGCAGCAAGCTCCAAGGTAACTCCAGGGAAACTCAGACAGCACCTGTTCTCTGTTTTGGTGCACCAGTCATCTCAGTACCAGGTAAGCTGTGGCATTTTAGCTTCTAGCTGAAAGGACCAGAGGCCACAATACACAAAGCTTCAAGTTCTAAGCACAAGAAATGTGGGTCAGAGCCCTCTGTGTCCCAGAAGCAAAGATCCATTTTAGGAACCAGGAAAAGGCAATAACCATGAGCAGGAAGCAAACCAGAAATGAAAAGACCATAGAACCGTAGTAGGGAACAAGTCCAAAATGCAAAAACTAAAGAGGTCAACATTGAGACTGTTCTCCCATCAGAAACCTCAGAAGGGAATATGAATATGAACTGGTCTCAGGCCCAAAGAGCATTCTTTGAAGAACTCAAGAAGGATTTAAAAAGGCATATTAGAGAAGTAGAAGTTAAATTGGACAGTGATTTTTAAAATATGAATGAAGAATTCACCAAAGAAAGCAGTGCCTTAAAAAGGAAAACGGGACAAATGGAAAAGGAGTTGCAAAAGTTAACTGAAGAAAAGAATCTATTAAAAATAAGAATTGGGCAAGTAGAAACTAATGACTCTATGAGACCTCAAGAAGCAGTCAAACAGAATCTAAAGAATGAAAAAAATAGAAGAAAATGTAAAATAGCATATTGGAAAAACAACTGACCTGGAATATAGATTCAGAGAGAAAATGTAAGAAATCTTGATTTACTGGAAAGCCATGACAAAAAAAAAGAACCTAGACAAAATCTTCCAAGAAGTCATCAAGGAAAATTGCCCTGAGGTCCTAGATCGAGAGGGCAAAATAGTAACTGAAAGAATCCAACGATCACCTTTTGAAAGAGATCTCAAACTGAAAACATCGAGGAATATTGATGCTAAATTCCAGAACTATCAAGTTAAGGAGAAAATACTGCAAGCAATCAGAAAGAAAGAAAAAATTGAGGCAGATAGCATAATGGATTAAAAACCATAATCCAACAATATTTAGCTTACAAGAAACACATTTAAAACAGGGAGATACACATAGAGTAAAGGTAAAAAGTTGGAGAAGAATATATTATGCTTCAGCTGATGCAAAAAAACCCAAAAAAACAAAACTCCCAAAAAACAGGGGTAGCAATCCTAACTTCAGACAAAGTAAAAGCAGAAATATATCCAATTAATAGAGATAAGGAAGGAAACTATATCCTGCAAAAAGGCACCATAGACAATGAAGGGATATCATTACTAAACATATATGCACCAAGTGGTATAGCATCCAAATGCTTATAGGAGAAGTTAAGGGAGTTACGGGAAGAAATAGAAAGCATAAGTATACCAGTGTGGGACCTCAACTTCCCCCTCTCTGAACTTCACAAATCTAACCTCAAAATAAATAAGAAAGAATTTAAGGAGATGAACAGAACTCTGGATAAGGTAGATAGGATAGATTTTTAGAGAAAATTGAATGGGGATAGAAAGAAAAATACATTTTTCTCAGCACATATGCAAATGGCAGATATACAAAAATTGACTATATACTAGGGCATAAAAACCTCACAATCCAGTGCAGAAAGGCAGAGATAGTCAATGCATGATTCTCAGATCAGAATGTAATAAAAATTATATGTAATAGAAGGTCAATGAAAGAGACCAAAAATTAATTGGAAACTAAATAATCTAATATACAACATGACTAATGTGAAAATATGTTTAATAAGAATGTAAGTGTAGAACTATACAAAATTTCATGCCATCTAGGGGAAGGAGGGGGTGTAGGAGGGGGAGAAAATCTAAGACATATGGAAATGACTGTAGAAAATTGAAAGCACATAAATTAATAAAAAAAATAAAATGGGGGAAAGAGAAGGAAGGAAATAGAATAAACATTTATATAGCACCTACTATATCCCAGGCCTTTTAGTATTTTTGCAAATTATTTGATTCTCTTTATCTTTCAGATAAAGTTTAGAGACCCCCATTTCAGAGATGAGGAAACTGAAGCAGACAGTGATTAAGTGACTTGCCCAGGGCCACACAGCCAGTAAATTCTGAAGTCAGATTTGGATTTCTGGTTCTGGGAGCCAAGATGGCTGAGTGATCAGTAATTGCTATCTCCTTCCCCTTGTTGACCTTGATGAGTATAGAGAATATACCCTCCCACCCCCAGGAAAAATCCTGAAACAGTGGGAGCAGCAGAAGGGGTAAATGATCTCTTAACCCATAAGGCTAGGAAAATTGCTAAGGAGGGTTCCTCTTGTACCTGGAGGGGACAGTACAGGACCAGAGCTGTCCCAGACAGTCCCACTTTGGTAAACTGGAAGAAGATCCTGAGCCCCAGGAAGGTAAAGCCCACAACCACCAACACCAGGAACCCTGGAGTTCCTAAGCACCCCAGGGAAATCAGGAAGACATTAGTGCAGACAGGATCACCAACCCATGAGCTTGCCTATGCTCTAGCTCAGCAGAGGAGACCTCCTGTGGCCAGACTGGCCCTCCCCCACACTTAACATGCTAAGTCCAGGGTAACTTGGGGGAAACGCAAAAAGACATCACCTGGCCTCTACTTTCCAACACCAGCCAGCTCAGCACCAGGTAAACTGCAGCATCTTAGCTTCTAGGTGAAAGAAATAGAGACCATAAAAAACATAAAGCCTTAAGTTTTCAGCCCAAGAAGTGTGGGACAGAGGCCCCTGTGCCTGAGATGCAGAGATCTACTTGAAAAGCCAGGAAAAGTGTGATTACCATGAGGAACAAGTAAAGCTGAAAAGAAAAGATCACAGAAACATTCTATGGGGACAAGGACCAAAATACAAATACCAAAGAGGTCAGCATTTCGACTGTACTCCCACCTGAAACTTCAGAGGGCAATATGAACTGATCTGAAGCACAAAAAAGGGTTTTTGGAAGACCTCAGGAAGGATTATACAAAGCCAAATTAGAAAAAGAGAAGAAAAACTGTCCAATGACTTTTAAAATATGAAAAAAGAAATCACAGAAGAATTTAAAAAAGAAAATTGGACAAATGGAAAAGGAAATACAAAACCTAACTGGAGAAAATAACTCCTTAAAAGGAATATTTGGACACATAGAAAAGGAGATGAAAAAGTTAAGTGAAGAAAACAATTTGATAAAAGTTAGAATCAGGCAAGTAGAAGGTAATGACTTTATGAGACATCAAGAATGAGGCAAACAGAATCTAAAGAACAAAAAGATAGAAGAAAATGTAAAATACTTAATTGGAAAAGCAACTGACCTGGAAAACAGATCTAAGAGAGAAAATCTAAGGATTATTGGTCTACCAGAAAGCCATGATGAGAAAAAGATCCTGGACAATGTCATCCAAGAAATCATCAAGGATAATTGACCAAAAGTCCTAGATCCAGAGGGAAAAATATTCAATGAAAGAATCCACCATTCACCTTCCAGAAGAGATCCAAAACGAAAAACACCAAGAAATATCTTTGCCAAATTCTGGAACTATCAAATGATGGAGAAAATACTGCAGGAAGCCAGAAAGAAATAATTCAAATATTGAGGAGCTACAGTCAGGATCACATAGGACCTTGCAGCTTCTACATGAAAAGATTGAAGGAATTGGAATATGATATGCTGTAACACAAAGGAGCTGGGACTACAACCAAAGATTAATTATCCAGCAAATTTGAATATAATATTTCAGGCAAGCAGATGGACATTCATTGAAATAAGGGCTTTCCAGACCTTCCTGATGAAAAGGCCAGAACTCAATAGAAAATTCGATCTTTAAATGTAGGTCTCAAGAGAGGCATAAAAAGGTAAACAGGGGGAGAGGGGTTGGGGTGGAGCCAAGATGGCAGAGTAGAAAGACAAAAATGTGCTAACTCTTATCCCACAGCCCATAAAATACCTGTAAAGAAGGACTCCCAACAAATTCTAGAGCAACAGATGCCACAGAAAAATGGAGTGGAGGAGATTTCTATCCCAGAGTGACCTGAAAGAACAATGGAAAATGTCTGTCCTACTGGACCTGGAGCAGAGCCCAGCCCTGCGTTGGCCACACAACACTGAAAGGAGCAGATCCAAATAGGCTTCAGGGACAGAATCTCCAGCAGCAGTGAATATCCCTCAACCCACAGGCATCAAAGGTGAGTGAGAGGGTCTTTTAGGCTAGCTGAGAAGGGATCAGGGTGTCCCCATAACTCAGGCCTCCTCAGGAGGCAGCAGTAGAGGCAGTAGCAGATGGGGCTCCTAAAGCAGGCAGTAACCCACATCCATTATTGAAGGTCTCATCTTAAACCCCCTGAGGGAACTGAGCCCCCTGTGGTGGCCCTGCCCCCTCCTGAGCAGCTGATCTTAATCTCACATTGAATAGTGGCCCTCTCCCTCCCTAAAGCCCCTGAGGCTTTGAAGCAGCTCATCTGAGTCTTAGCTCCTTGTAGTTGCACAGAGGAAACTCAGAAGTCAAGTAACTGGCTGGGAAAATGCCCAAAAAAGGAAAAAAAAATAAGACCATAGAAGGTTACTTTCTTGGGGAACAGGTGTCTCCCCTCATCCTTTCAGATGAGGAAAAACAAGGCATACTGTCAGAGGATGTCCAGGCCTCTGCCTCCAGGGCCTCCAAAGGGAACTTAAAGTGGGCTTAGGCAATAGAAGACCTTAAAAAACAAATTAGCAGCTTACTAAAGGAAACCCCAAAAAATTCTGAGGAAAATAACAACTTTAAAAAGAGGCTAACTCAGTTGGAAAAAGAGGTCCAAAAAGCCAGTGAGGGGAAGGAGGTTTTAAAAAGCAGAATTAGCCAAATGGAGGAGAAGGTTCAAAAGCTCACTGAACAAAATAATTCGTTGAAAGAGAGAATTGAGTCCGGGGAAATGAATGACTATGAGTTAAACCAAGCAGTTAGTAAACAAAACCAAAAATTTGAAAAACAGAAGATAATGTAAAACATCTCATTGGAAAAACAACTGACCTTGAAAATAGATCCAGGAGAGACAATTTGAAAATTATGGGACTACCTGAAAGCCATGATCAAAAAGAGAGCCTAGACATTATCTCCCATAAAATTATCAAGGAAAACTGCCCTGATGTTCTAGAATCACAGGGCAAAATAAATATTGAAAGAATCCACCAATCACCTCCTGAAAGACACCTGAACAAAGAAACTCCTAGGAATATTGTGGCCAAATTTCAGAGTTCCCAGATCAAGGAGAAAATACTGCAAGCAGCTAGAAAGAAACAATTTGGGTACTGTGGAAATACAATCAGGATAACACAGGATCTGGCAGCTTCAACATTAAGGAATCAAAGGACTTGGAATGGGATATTTCAGAGGTCCAAGGAACTGGAATTGAAATCAAGAATCACCTACCCAGCAAATCTGAATATAATACTTCAAGGGAAAAAATGGGCATTCAATGATATAGAGGACTTTCAATTGAGAAGGGACAAGTTAACTGTGGGGGAAAAAATAAGGTGGGATAGAGTAGGACAGAGGGCAATACAATTAGTATTACACAACATGATTATTATGGAAGTCTTTCACAAAACAACACATATTTAGTCTGTATTGACTTGCTGGCCTTCTAAGTGGGGCTGGGGAGGGAGGAAGGAGGGAGGGAAGTTGGAATTCAAAGTATTATCAATGAATGTTGAGAATGTTTATTGCATATAATCGGGAAATAAGAAATACAGGGAATGGGGTACAGAAATTTATCTTGCCCTACAAGAAAAAAGATAAGATGGGGATAAGGGAAGGATGGGGTGTGATAGAAGGGAGGGTACATTGAGGGAAGGAGTCATCAGAATGCAAGGTATTAGGAAACGGGCAGAGGGGAGTGATGGGGAGAAAACTTGGACATGTTACAAAGTGAGGTAAAAGCAATTAGTATTAAAACAATTGATTGAATTAATTACTGAGAATAAATCAATGACATCTTTGGTTTGAGGAAAAGAATTTTAGTTTAAATTTTCTAGAGGAAGGGAACCTCGGGTAAAATTTGGCATTGATGGAAAAGTTAAGGTTTTAATGGTAAATTTAATTTTATAATTGCTATTTAATCAGGAATTGGAACATGTATAGAAAGGCTTGTAAGCCATTTAAGACTTGCCTCAAAAGATATTCCTTAGCCAAAGTGAAATTATAATCATATTTGAAACCTGGTTATTGGAACTTGCCATTTTTAGAAGCTATGAGACTATTAAGTGACTGTTCGTCTGAGTCTAACTCCAGGTGTGATTAACAAGAAAGGTGGTCTGAGCTTCCAATACATTATTCCAGTGAGCTGGTGAGATGCTAGTATGAACTGCAAAAGGTGATCTCATGGGAAGGGTGGGAGAGTGGCTGTTCAGCCTGGGCTGTGGTAGGATTCTCCTGACTCAATTTCCTCACTGACACCTGGCAGACTTTAAGCCTGACTGAATGCAAGTGGACAACCTAATCCTGCCTGGAATTCACATGAAGTTGGGGAGATACTGGATCCCTGCAATGTCCCTACTCTTAGTGGCAATTTCCTATAGTCAAAAGGTTTGTAAGCTTAATGCCAGATCTATTAAATTAAAGATTATTGGTAGAGGAACATCTAAGGTTAAGTCTAAAATTAAGCTATTAGGCATAAGACTTTAGATCAAAAACATTAAGTTAGGGTCTTTTAATTCTTAGTAATATTGTGGATACAATTAGGTCAAGAGCTTGTGAAGTTAGCAACATAAATATTATTTGTGTCTCAGTTGCTTAATGTTTTAAAAAAAAAATTCTTTTGTGGTCCATATTGTAAATGTTTTAAAAAGAAGTATCACCTGACCAAAAGTTTGAATTGCTTTATCTGTTACAAACTGTGTTTAAAATGAGAAATAAAATTTAAGAAAAAGTTAAACAGGGGAAAAAAAAAAACTTTGTTTTTCATTATGGGTTAACTGTTTATATCCTTATAAGGGAAGATGATAGTTATTAATCTTTAGATTGTATAATTATTACTATATATAAAAGGCATACACATAGAGGGAGTGGGTATAAATCAAATGGTGTGATGATAACAAATGTGACTTAAGGGTGTGAAGGAATGGTAATGGAAGATGTGAAAAGGAGGAGGCAGAACAAAATAAATTACATTACAAGAAGAGGTACAAACTTATATCTCAATAGAGGGAAATGGAGAAAGGAGATGAGCATTGTTTGAGGTATACTCTCATTTGATTGTATTCAAGAAAGGAAAAACAAACTCACTTAAGTATAGAAATACAGCTAACTCTATAGGCAGTAGGAGGGGAAGGGGGTAAAGAAAAGGGAGGGGAGACTAACAGGGAGGGAAGAAGTAGTAAGAGAAAAGAGGATTAAAAGGGAGAGGGTCTGAAAGAAGGGAGGGAAGACTGAGGGAGTTACAGGAAGAAATAGACAGCAAATCTATACTAGTGAGGAACCTCAATCTCCCCCTCTCTGAACTTGATAAATCTAACCTCAAAATAAACAGTAAAGAAGTTAAGAAGGTAAATAAAACTCTGGATAAGATAGATATGATAGACCTCAGGAGAAAATTGAATGGGAATAGAAAGGAATATACATTTTTTCTCAGAGGTACATGGCACATATACAAAATTTTACTATGTAGTAGGACATAAAACCCTCACAATCCAGTGCAGAAAGGCAAAGATAGTCAATGCATCCTTCTCAGATCATAATGTGTAAGGGGACTAGGAACTCTTGGACACCATTGTAGGACTGCACCTAAAGTACCTGGAACTAATGGTGTCTCGGGCAGGACCACTGCCCTTGTTTTTCTCCTGGAGTTTAGGAGAAGTAGGTGATCACGAGCTGGACATGAGGCAAATGCAGAGCAGGCATTGGAAGATTAGATTTGACTTTCAAAGGGGTTGGCTGAAGGGCATAATTCACGAGGCTATTGTATTATAAATAATGCTGCTTTACTGCTAATAAATGGAGTTGCCTTACATCCTGTCTCCCACTTCATTCATTGCATCCTGGGAACAGCATAGGGTCTTGCTGGTCAAGACCCCCTACCCAAAAGGAACTGCACAATAATGCAATAGAAATTATATGTAATAAAAGGCTGTAAAATATAAATGAAAACTTAATTGTAAATTAAACAATCTAATCCTTAAGAAGGAGTGGGTTAAACAACAAATTATAGAATCAATCCACAACTTTATTCAAGAGAATGACAATAATGAGACAATCTACCAAATCTTACAGAATATTGCAAAAGCAGTTCTTAGGGGACCTTTTATATCTTTGAATGAATAAAATAGAGAAAGAGGACATCAGTGAATTGGGCAAGCAGCTGAAAAAGCTAGAAAAATAACAAACTAAAATCCACAAGTAAATGCCAACTTAGAAATACTGAAAAATAAAGGAGAGATTAATAAATTTGAAATTAAGAAATCTATTGAGCTAGTAAATAAAATTAAGCATTGGTTTTATGAGAGAACCAATAAAATTGATAAACCTTTGGTCAATTTGATTTAAAAAAGAAAGAAGAAAACCAAATTACCAATAACAAAAATGAAAGGGGTGAACTCACCTCCAATAAGGAGAAAATTAAAACAATAATTAGAAATTACTTTGCCCAACTGCATGCCCATAAATTCAACAATATAAATGAGATGAATGATTATTTTAAAAAAAATGTAAATTGCCCAGATTAACAGAAGAGGACGTTGAGTACTTAAATAACCCCATTTCAGAATAGGAAATTGAACAAGACATCAATGAACTCCCTAGGAAAAAATCTCCAGGGCCAGATAGATTTGCAGGTAAATTCTATCAAATATTTACAGAACAGTTAATTCCAATACTATATAGACTATTTGGGAACATTGCCAAAGAAGGAGTCCTACCAAGATTAGGAGGGAAGCAGAAAAGTGGGAAAGAATTTTTGCAAGCAGTGTCCCTCATTTCTAAAATATGTTGAGAACTGAGTCAAAGGTAAAAGAATACAAGTCTTTCCCCAACTGATAAATGGTCAAAGGATATGAACAAGGAATTTTCAGAGGAAGAAATTAAAGGTATCAATAATCATATGAAAAATTGTTCAACATCACTATTGATTAGAGAGATGCAAATCAAAACAACTCTGAGGTACCACATTACACTTATCAGATTGGCTAACATGACAAAACAGGAAGATGATAAATGTTGAAGAAGATGTCAGAGAGTTGGAATGCTAATTCATTGTTAGTGGAGCTGTGAGCTGATCTAATCATTCTGGAGAGTAATTTGGAACTATGCTCAAAGGGCCACAAAACATATGCATACCCCTTGACCCAGCAATATCACTACTGGAACTCTATCCCAAAGAGATCACAGAAATGAGAAAGGGTTCCAGATACACAAAAATATTTATAGCAGCTCTCTTTGTGGTTGCCAAAAACTGAAAGTCTAGGGGATGCCCATCAATTGAGGAATGGCTAAAGAAGTATGTTATAAGGGAATTCTATTTTGCTATGAACAGGAAGACTTCAGAGAAGCCTTGAAAGACTTATATGTACTGATACTGAGTGAAAGGAGAACTTTGTATGCAGAACAACCGCAGTGTGCAAGAAATTTTTTCTGGTAGACTTAGAACTTCATTGAAATGCATGGACTTAAAAAAATTTCCAATGGATTCTTGAGGCAAAATGCCTTCCACATCCAGAGAATGAACTATGGAATTGGATCACAGATAGAAACAGACCATGTTTTGTTTTGCTTTGTTTTATGGTTCCTCCCATTCATTTTAATTCTTCTATGCAACATGCATTTAGTAGAAATGTACATGTAGAACCTATATAAGATTATACGTCATCTCAAGGAGGGAGTATGGAGGGAAGGCGGTATCAGGGGGAGGCAGTGGGAAAAAAAATCTAAGATATATGGAAGTGATTGTTGAACACTGAAAATAACTCAAACACTCAGTTTGGTAAGAAAATCATCTTACACTATAGGAAAGTAGGGGAGAAAGGGATAAGTGGGGTGTAGAGGGAATAATAGAAGGGACAGCAAATGAGAGTAGTGGGGTAATTAGAAGTATACACTTTCGGGGAGGGATAAGGTCAAAAGACAGAACAGAAAAAATGGGAGGCAGGATTGGATGGAGGAAAACATAGGCAGTCATTCACAACATGACTATTATGGAATTCTTTAGCAAAACTATACATAAATAGCCTGTATTGAATTGCTTTCCTTCTCAATAGGGATGGGTGGGGAGGGAAGAAGGAAGAGAAGTTGAAACTCAAAATTTTAAGAATGAATGTTGTGAATTGGTTTTTGTATCTAACTAGGAAGTAAGAAATCCAGAAATGGGGTATAAAAATCTATCTTGTCATACAAAAAAAGAGAAAAGATGGGGATAAGGGAAGGGAGGGGTGTGATAGAAGGGAGGGTAGATTGGGGGAAGGGGTAATCAGAATGCACAGCATTTTGGAGTTGGGGAAGGAAGAGATGGGGAGAAAATTTGGAACTTGAAATTTTGTGAAAATGAATGTTGAAAGCTAAAAATAAATAAATAAATTGGAAAAAAAACCTCTCTCCTTCCATCTTTCTGATCCTTCATTCATATTAAATTCTATCCTTTGCATTTTTCATGGTTGCACATATTCTTTTCTGAAACTTAAATAGATAATAGAGAAACAAAGAAACATTATGAAATTAAATATTGAAACATATGTAAAATGAGAAAGAAAAAAGTCACATTCATAGGAGAATATAAGAAAGGATTCAAAATATATAGCAATATATTTCCATTTCAAGAAAGCCTATATATTAAGTACTATATGTTGTTTTGACAGTCATCCATCTTTTATTTACGACATTGTAGGTTTCCTTTTCTTGTCTGCTGAGCACTTTTCACTTCATTCTTTTACCCCTTGTTCTCCCCCAGAAGGCTACAATTAACAAAGTAAAAATTTAGATATAGATATATGCATGCATATGTAGACATATTGTTTCCCTAACCAATTCTCCTTCTCATCTTTGTTTTTATGTTTGTGTGTATATTTTTTTCTATTTCTCCTGACTGCTTTACTTTACTTCTTTTCACTACCTTGCCATCTTATTACATAATCTACCCCCATCCAAGGATCCCTTCCTTATCCTTTCATTGCCATTAATCTAAAAACCATTCTACTCCCCCATTTAATATATACTCTCCTCCTCCCCTCTAGAGATACATCCCTTACCCTCTTCCTCCCTTTCTATTCCCTTAGTGTTTTATTATTTCTGAAATTAGAAGACTTTTGTACTTTTCTGGATATATATGTATTGTTCCCTCTTGAACCCATTCCCAGAGAAAGAGAGTTTTCAGAACAGCCCTCCTCCTCTATCTAATTCCTCTGTGTTAGTTTTTCCTCTAATCCCTCATTTGCATAAGATAATTACTCTTTTATCTGTTCCTAAATGGTTTTGCTTTGTAAAGACATATACACAGGTCTACCCCAATCATTCTTATGAATCATCCACTTACTAATAATGATCTGAGACATATTATGTATTTTACACACATAAAAGATAGTCTATTCTTTTCGAGTCTCTTGTATTTATCTTTGGAATGTTCTTTATATTTTTCTTGGCTCTTGTATGTCAAATATTCCATTAAGTTCAATTTTTGAAAACAAAATTCTGTATGTCTGACAATTCATTAAATGTCCATTTTGTTTTCATTGAGGATTATGCCTCATTTTGCTGAATATGATATTTTTGACCAGAAGCCCACTTATTTTGCTCTTCAATATATAGTGTTTCAAGACCTTCTATCTTTTAGTGTCACCAATGCTATGTCTTGTGTAGCATTGCCATATTTAAATTGTTTTTTTGTTTTTGCTCATAATATTTTATCCCTGAACATGGGTTTCAGAATGTGACTATAATATTCATGTGCATTTTCCTCATAGGGACTCTTTGAGGTGATGATGAGTGAATTCTTTCTTATTTCTAATTTTCCCTGTTATCCTAATGCTTCAGGACAATTTTCTTTAATTATTTCTCCTACTATTGTATCAAGATTCTTTATTTGATCATTGATTTCAGGTAGTCTGATTATTTTTATGTTTTCTCTTCTTGATCATTTCTCTAGATCAGTCATTTTTCTTATGAGATGTTTCACATCCTCTTCTATTTTTTTCATCCTTTGTACTTTGTTTGATAATTCCTTTGTCTTTATATAACTTCACTGGTCTTCCCTTGCTCATTTATTAATTTCAAGGAGTTGTTTTCTTTCTTAAGATTTTCCGTCTACTGATAAATTCAAAGACTCTGATTAGATACAAAGGCTGATACTATAATCAAATTGGGAGAGCAAGAGTTTACCTGTTAGATTCATGGATAATGGGAGAATTTGTGACCACAGATGATCATAAGTGCTAGGGAATATGTGGGAAAATTGGAATGCTAATGCATTGTTGATGGAGTTGTGAATTGATTCAATCATTCCGGAGAGCAATTTGGAACAATGCTCAAAGGGCAATAAAAATGTGAATACCTTTTCATTGCACAATACCATTTCTGTATCCCAAAGATATCAGACAAATTGCAAAAGACACACACGTGCAAAAATATCAATAGCACATTTTCTGTGGCAACAAAAAATTGAAAATTGAGAGGATGTCCATCAGTTGGGGAATGGCTGAGAAACTTGTGGTATGTGAACGTAATATAATACTATTTTGCTATGTGAAATGATGAGCAGGCAGAATTTGGAAAAAAAAAACCTAGAAATAATAGAATGAATTGATCCTGAGTGAAGTGAGCAGAATCAACAAAACATTGTGTGGAGTAACAGTTACAATGTGGGATGCTTAACTTTGATAGACTTGCCTCTTCTTGGCAATGCAAGGATTTAAAACAACTCCAAAAGACTCATAAAAGAAAATGCTGTCTACATCCAGAAAAAGAACTATGGAGTCTGCAGATCAAAGCATATTATTTGCTGTCTCTATCTCTGTCTCTCTTTCTCTTCTTCCTCATGGTTTCTCCAATTAGTTCTAATTCTATTTTACAACATGAATAATGTGAAAATATGTTTAATATGAATGTATATTCAGAGGCTAATATCAAATTACATGCTGTACCATGTTGGGGGGAGATGGGGAGAAAAAATGGAATGCAAAAATCTTATGGAAGTGAATGTTTAAAACTAAAAATAAAAAAAATTTAATTTTAAAAAGAAAAAAATTTGGATCTCCTTTTATTATTTACTGGCTTTCTTTTCATAATGTTTTTGCACTTTCTTGCATTGTTGTTTTTTAAAAGGTTTCTTGGAGACAGAGCCAAGACAACAGAGCAACAACACATACTTTCTAGAATGCTGCCCCCAAGCCCAGTCAAGCGCTATAAAAAAAAATGACTCTAAACAAATTCTGGAGCTGCAGAACCCACAGAATGACACAGTGAAGCAAATCTCCAGCCCAAGACAGCCTAGAAGGTCACAAGGAAGTATCTATTGCACCATACAAGGGGCAGGGCTAAGTTCAGTGTGAGTCATGCAGGCACAGATAGTACCTGGGCAGGCTTGGGGAGAGTGAATGTCTAGTACCTGTTGTAGTTTCCAGACTTCAGGACCCCAAAACGCTGAGGACAAATCGGAAGGGCAGTGGGAAAAAACCTGTGGGACCAGTAAGGGAGAGTGCAGTGGTCCAGCCCCAGGCCCAGGGCTGTAGAGGAGGAAGGTGGTAGGGGCCGAAGAACTCTCAGCAGCCACAGCAGCAGCAGGGGCAGAGAAAACAACTGTTTCTGGAGATCTAGGTTCACAGATTGAGGGGGAATTGAGTGGCTGACAGTACACTCCCCATACCCACCGGAAGCAGAGACCTATCTTGACAAAGTGCTCAAAAGTCAAGTAAATGGCTGGGAAAATGAGCAAAAACCCCCCAAAAATAATCAGACTAAAGAATCTTACTTTGGTGGCAAGGAAGACAAAAACATGCAAACAAAAGACAACAAAGTCAAAACTCCTCCATCCAAAGTGTTCAAGAAAAATATCAATTGGTCTCAGGCCATGGAAGAGATCAAAAATGAATTTGAAAGTCAAGTGAGAGAAGTAGAGGAAAAATTGGGAAGAGAAATGAGAGGGATGCAAGAAAATTATGAAAAACGAGTCAACTGCTTGATAAAGGAGACACAAAAAAGTGCTGAAGAAAATAACACCTTTAAAAACAGGCTAACTCAATTGGCAAAAGAAGTTCAAAAAGCCAATGAAGAGAAGAACGCCCTAAAAAACAGAATTTGCTAGATGGAAAAGGAGGTCCAAAAGTTCACTGAAGAAAATAATTCCTTAAACATTAGAATGGAGAAGATGGCAGCTAATGACTTCATGAAAAATCAAGAAATTATAGAACAAAACCAAAGGAATGAAAAAAATAGCAGACAATGTGAAATATCTCATTGAAAAAATAGATCCAGGAGAGATAAATCAAAAATTATGTGACTACCTGAAAGCCATGATTAAAGAAAGAGACTAGATATTATCTTTCACGAAATTGTCAAGGAAAACTGCCCTGATATTCTAGAACAAGAGGGTGCAATAAATATTGAAGAAATCTATTGATCCCCTCCTGAAAGAGACCCCAAAAGGAAAACTCCTAGAAATATTATAGCCAAATTCCAGAGCTCCCATATCAAGGAGAAAATATTGCAAGCAATCAGAAAGAAACATTTTGAGTATTGTGGAAATACAATCAGGATAACACAAGATCTAGTAGCTTCTATGTTAAAGGATCACAGGGCTTGGAATATGATATTCCAGAAGTCAAAGGAACTTGGATTAAAAGCAAAATTCATATACCCAGAAAAACTGAGTATGATACTTCATGGTAAAAATGGTCATTAAATGAAATAGAGGACTTTCAAGCATTCTTAATGAAAAAACCAGAGCTGAATAGAAAATCTGATTTTCAGACACAAGAATCAATAAAAGCAAGAAAAGGTAAACAGGAAAGAGAAATCACAAGAGACTAGCTAAAGTTAAACTGTTTACATTCCTACATGGAAAGATCATATTTATAACTCTTGAGATTTTTCTCACTACTAGGGTAGTTGGAGGGATTATATACATATATACATACATATGTATGTATATAGATAGATAGATAGATAGATAGATAGATAGATAGATAGATAGATAGATAGATAGATAGATATAGATATAGGTATAAATAGATATAGATAGATATAGATATAGATAGATATGTGACAGAGGGCACAGGGTGAGTTGAATTTGAAGGGATGATATCTGAAAACTAAAATAAAGGGATGAGAGAGGAATACATTGGGAGGAGAAAGGGAAAAATAGAACGGGGTAAATTATTTCTCATGTAAAAGAGGTAAGAAAACACTTTTTCAATGGAAGGGAAGAGAGAGTAGGTGAGAGGGAAAAAGTGAACCTTACTCTCATCACATTTGGCTTAAGAAGGGAATAACATGTATACTCAATTTGCTATAAAACTCTATCTTACACTACAGTAAAGTAGGGGAGAAGGGCATAAGTGGGGTTGACAGAAGGGAGGGCAAATTAGAAATAAATTAGAAGTAAATATTTTTGAGTAGGGATAAGGTCAAAGGAGAGAATAGAATAAATGAAGAGGGGGGCAGGAGAGGATGGAGGGGGAAATATAGTTCATTTTCCACAATATGACTTTTATGGTAGTCTTTTGAATAACTACACATGTATAATGTATATTTAATTGCTTTCCTTCTCAGTGGGAATGGGTGGGGAGGTAGAAAGGGAGAGAAGTTGGAACTCAAAGTATTAAAAATGGATGTTAAAAATTGTTTATACATGCAACTGGGAAATAAGATATACAGACAGTGGGGTATAGAAATCTATCTTGTTCTCCAAAAATGTAGAGGGGATGGGGATAAGAGAAAGGAGGGGTATGATAGAAGGGAGGGCAGATTGAGAGAAGGGGTAATCAGAATGCATGCTGTCTTGGGGTGGTTGGAGGGGAGAAAAGGTGAGAAAATTTGGAACTCAAAATCTTGTGGAAATGAATGTTAAAAGTAAAAATAAATAAATAAACATATTAGAATTTAAAAAAAATTCTTCAGTATCTTTCATTTTACTTGCAAAGGTTTTTAAAGTTCTTCTACGAAAGTTTTGAAAGATGATTATTTGACATTATTCTTTGGGTAGAAGAGGATTTCTTTGCTTCAGTATCCTCCTCTAATGATGTATACCAATCTTCTCTATCACCATACTAATTCTCTATTGTTGTTTTCTTTCTCCTTTGCCTGTGCATTTTTTATTTGTTGCATCTTAATTTTTGTAATCACCTCTAGTCCTGCAGTATGTGTGTGATATGAAGCAACCTTATCTGCTGCAGCTTAATTTAGTTTTGGTTTGGATTGATTCAGAAATGACAAAGTATCTGAAATTATATATACACATACATATATACATACATACATACATACATACATACATATATATATAGAGAGAGAATATATATATACAGATTTATACACATGTGTATATATATGTATGCAACCAATATTTATAAATATAATTATAATATAGGTCTCAATCAGTATATCCCAATAGTTATGTCACAATGAGTAAATCCCAATAGTTATGTCACAATAGGTGAATCAACTGTTATGTCACACTCAATAAGTCTCAATAGATATGTCACAGTTAGTATGTCTCATTAGTTATGTCACAATCACTAACTGTAACAAGCACCCTAACAAACACAGGGGGACCTGCTATCATGGATTCTTACATCTGCATTTATAAAAGGAAAGGCAGCTTCTGAGGGGTCAACAACCACTTTAATCAAACACATGCATCATTGACTTATTTCAGAGGAAAAAAGTCAGCAATCCAAATTTCAAAGAAAATACAGAGAAATCAAAATCAACAGACATGCTTCCAAATGTGTGAACCATCACCAGATAGATCCAACTGTCTGACCATAGTTACCAGAGAGGGAAGCACCAATATCTGGGTTTTCAAAGCTTCCCAGAGTCTCATCTGGCCAAACACTTCCAGTCAGTAAGCCCCAAAGTAAAATCTCACCCTCAGAGTATTTGTACATTTTTTAGAGCCAGAGGGCATCACAACCCTTGAAAACCAGTGCCTCACTAACAAAAGATGTAGGTCTTCATACAAACCTTCCTAGAACCATTAATGGGTAAGGAACATCTCTAATCGCATTAAAACAATTAACAATACAAAGATATAGATAGATAGACAGATAGATAGATAGATATATCTTTGTATTGTATATATATATATATATATATATATATATATATATATATATATATATATATATATATATATATATACTGTTTCTACTGTTAAAATAATTAGCAATACAAATACTTCATAAAGAAACTGTTTCTATGCTTTACTCCTAGTAAAGACTCTTGGTTGATAAAGGGAAGATTCAATCAAAGGCAGTTGATTGTACTAAAACAGAAACAGCAAAAGGTCCTACTTTTCTTGCCATCACAGTAAGTCTAAATACCTATGTTACAATCAGTAAGTCTCTATATTTATGTCACCATAAGTCAATCTCAATAGTTTTGTTACAGTGAATCTCAATAGATATGTCACAATCAGTGTCTCAATAGGTATGCCACAATCAGCAAATCTCAATATTTATGTTACAAGAAGTAAGTCTCAATAAGTATATCCAATATTACCACAATCAGCATTGATGGGGGAATTCTCTACATCTGGATCATGTGGCTGAGGAGTCCTGGGTCAGCCTCCAGAATCTTAACAGGAGGCCCTGGGCTATGCCTCCATATCATTGGGGAGACTCCCCAAAATGTCTCAGGACTAGCTGAGTTTAGTAGTTCCTTCTAACCAAGAAGATATTTTGCCAATTAAATGCATGATTAGTCGGAAAGGAGCTGTTCTCAAAACGTCCTTGAGAACATTCCTCTTTAGAAATGCATGGTCCCAGGTGTGGTTACCAGTCCTTCCTGGGAGCAAACATCATAAACAGTCTTTAAACATCTGGTTAGGAATAAGATTAGAGTCAGATTGCAGGCATATTGAACAAGGTCAGAATGTCCTAATGAATTTATGCATCACAATGGGGGATTGTTCCTCTGACTTTAGATCCTCCTTCAGGTCTCCCCTTTTGCCAGGAAAAGAAACCAAGACCTCCAGTCTCCTGTAAGTACCCACAGCCAGTAGCATCCCTGCCCCACTGCTTCTGCTCTCACTGGCATGTACCAGCTCCTTCTCACCTTTGATGGTACCTCCCCACACAACTGGGTCTGCTACTCCTTGTCAGCAGAGGTTCCCTCAATGTTCCCTGGCTCAGACACCCAACTCTCCTCATTCTCCCAGGGATAAAATTGGCCAGTGCAGTCTCCAGATCGACCTAATCCCAGGGCTCGCAGCTGGTACTTTAAGTGGTTCTAACTTGGTGGTGTTTGCTCTTCATAGGGACCAAACCTTATGCTGGGAATTTTCTTCAGATCTTTTCTGTTTCTCCCTGGACAACCCCTGTGCTACCTCTACTCCTATTTATTTTTACCACTGTATGTTCGCCCCAAGGAGCTCTTTTATGCTTTCTTGTGGGGGAAAATCTTGAGAGTTTGAAATTTTCTGACATACTCCACCATCTTCCCAGAATCCTCTCCCCAAATTCCTTTATCTATTGCTTTTATTCTCATTGTCTATCTCTACCTGTCTTACTTTATTTTTTACCATTTCACCCCCACCATCTCTTAGTTGTCCAACCAAAGACCATCCTTTGGAGTACTTAAATCTTTAACTTCAAAAATCATTTGTTGGACTCTCCACTGTCCTGATTCATGAGGGCATCACAATACCCACCATACTAAGGCCAACTACTGAAATACATTATTTTCATAAGATCTATTCACTGATCATTTTGTTATGTATATATGCTCTCTACCATATGTTTTTTCTCAATCCTTCACATTAATTATTTTAATGGACCAATTTAACTTAATTAAATACTAATGAAGTGACTACTATATGCCAAAACATTCTATGATTTTATTCACTCTTTAATCACTCAGAATTATTTTTCCCATTTCCTTGCTACAACAAAATGTGTTGTTTCATCACTTTCTTTTTAATGTCTAAATAGCCTATACAGTTACAAGACTTCTCTTGATTCTAAAAGAGAACCTCTAAAAGAACTCTCTAAAAGAGTGAAAGTCAATGTATGTTTGAATTTTGTCAATAAAAATTCTAATCTTTCTGAAATCTTATCATTCTTTGTAATTTCATAGTAGAATTTGAAGATGTTTCCAGACTACATCTATTACATGGAATAGCAGAATATCTTATGAAGGAGAGAGAAGGCTATCCTTCCTGAAGGTTTATTTTTATATGCAAAGCAAATTAACTTTTGAACATGAATAGTGTATTTTGTAAATAAAATCATGGTTCTGAGTATATGTGATTCCTAATATGTGGCACTTGACTCAGCAAAGTAAATGTACTCCTCCAGGATTTGAGTTATTTGTCAAATAAAAGTGTCCCTTCTCATTTATAATAATTTTATAATAAAGAGAAGTTCAGGCTTTGTTAATCAAGCTCTACAGCTAGAGTCAGGAGACCTTGATGCTATTTCTACCTCTGCAGCTGACTTATCAAGTACAAGTTATAATTCTTTTCTGCCATTGTTGATCTTACAGAAGAGCAATTTCCCAATAGCCTAACTCCTAAGGATACTGCATGTAATAGCTTTTCCTTGCAAAGACTTTAACATAACAGACTCAAACTATTTCAGAAATAATCTTAACCTTAGAATCTTTAGAATAAAAAACATTTGCTTGTCTGATCAACTTGAAAGGCCTCAAAAATACCTAAATGCTTTTTAAAATCAGACGAATTCGAATAAAAGGAAGTTAGAAAATGCATAATTATTTCAAAAGTAAATTTAAACCAATCTCCAAAGGTAATCCCAAGTACAATTAAAAATGACGTCTGCCTTTGTCAAAATTGCAAGTCTGTTTGCTTATGTCTTCATTCTGACATTTTATTAATTATACTTAGTCTTTCTCCTAAAGATTTCAGAATTCTTTGAAATAAATACTGAAAATTCCTAATTAACCTGACATCTTTTAGTAGTATGCTGATAATAGAAAGAATGCACTCTGTTTTATGAAGGTTTTTATTTGTGCCCCAATACACCTAATGTTATTAAGTGAATGTAATGGTATTGATGTGGAACTTAGATCACTGTAGCCAACTTTTTACTGAAGCTAAATCGTGTATTACTGATTTACTATTTCCTTTCAACTTGTTTGCTCTTACTATAGTGCTTAGTGATTACTACAATGGTTAGCACAAAGCTAGATCTTGAGATACATGCTTAATATTATTCAGTTATGCCAAATTGCCTAAGGATGTCAAACTTTATTAATGGTGTTTATTCAGAAAGATTCAGAATTGCTCTTTGTGATGGGGAAGTAGTATTTAACATCTATTTACTTTCATACCAAGATTTCTTATCCAAGTATAGCTGTTTGTTTGTCCTTAATTTTCTAAGAGGACCAACACCATCACAGGACTTGTGCATGAATTGGATGTAAATGACACCGAGTTGCACAAACTCTTAAGTCTCACTCTCTTCCTGAATCATTGAAGTCCAGTGGCAGGACAAAAGTCAAGATGACTGGCAATGGTTGGGGATGTGGTGGATAACTGAAATCTTTGAAGTCTGACCAAGCACTCCATAGCCCCTGCTTCAGCCACCTTCATATCCATTGGAATAAATTATTCTCATCCACCCACTAGGCAAGGTAAAATCATCACATGCTCAGGGTAAACATCACTTAAACTCACCAACAGGTCTGAGACTTCTCAGTTATCCTCAATCTAATTTAGCCCATCTGGCAAGATGGTTTATTGGGGTGTGGCCACTGATCATGCTACAGCTGCTTGGAACCACAGGTGAGAGTTGGGTGAATCAGGTAGACACCAAAGGCAAATGAGCAGTCCTGATAAGGGCTTAGCAGTCCTCACACCAGAGTCACTAGTCAACTTGTACATCCAATACATCCCACAGACACTGGGTATGACAGATTGATCTTGTCCCTGGAGTAGAATTGAAAATTTAACTAATCAAATTAATTCAGTCCCCTATCTAAATCCATTTTCCCTCAAGTCACTGACAGAAGGACTAAAATACAATTTTCTTTCGGAACTTCCTTCAGGGAAAAGAAAATCAATATAAATAACAGAAAACTAAAAAATTTTTAAAAACCTGTGAGAAATGAGTATTTCTCTCATATTTAATAACTAATTATTGTGTTAGGATCAAAGTTTTTCCCATTTTCTACTTTCTCATCCAGAAATCAACCAGTGTGGGAAAACTTGGGCAAAGATTTACCCAGGCCAAGATCTAAGCAGACAGAATTTTGTACTAATAGTGGCATCCCTGCTTATTGTGCTTGCTTAGACAGGTCTGAGAAAAGTTGATTCTCCCTTTTTTCAGACAGGTCATTTGGAAATTGATGTCTACTTGATCAAGATTTGGGTGATCCAAGTCGTATACTCTGAGACCCTCATTGTAATATAGCCTGGCCTCTTGTTGTAATATTCATTTTCTCATTAATTATTAACTTGATCACAGTTGATTGCCACCCTTCAGAAACACCTACACTTTGAAGGGCATGTAAAGTCCACTGCCTTAAGAGGTCTTTGACCTAAGAGAAAGATGGCCAAATGACCTCCCATTTATTAATATATATGTTGGCTTTATTAAGAAAATGATTAAATTACCTAGAAACTATATCTCTCAGAGCTTTCTAATTATCAGAAACCTAATAATGAAGAGTTCACCAATTACGCCTCTCTTATCAGTAATTTTTTTTCTCCCATTGATGAGTCATAAATCAGAAAAAAAAATCCATCCTCTTCAGCAAAACTTTAACCCACACTTCAGTAAAACTTGGGACCCACTGGCATGCAGATGTTTTTACATCTAAAATTTTTCCCCAAAATTTATTAATTTATTTTCAATAATCACTTTGTTAATTTCCAAATTCTCTCCCCTACTTACCCAAAATGGCATGATATTTTATATGAATTCTGCACATGCATTCCTGTTAAACACATTTGCTCATTAGTCATGTTGCATAGAAGAATTAAAACTAATGGGAGAAACCACGAGAAAATGTTTTCACTTTTATAACTAAGTTATGCTGCCTGCTAAAGGGAGTGATTTGGGTGTTTTCACTGCTTAAATGATTTTGCACAGAGTTAAACCAAAGAATCTTAACATCTGTTCCAACTTCACTGTGGAAATCTCTATACTATGCTCCAAAAGATTTGCTGTCTCTGGCCTTATGTGGCTTCCCATAAGCCACTTGACTCTATACCTGTTTTCTCATCAAATGAATGAGATTGGAATCCAACTCTTTAATGTCAGTGTAAAAGTAAAACAAAGGGAACGTGGATTATCTAAAAGTCAGTTATCCATCATGCATTCTTTTAAAGCACTTTAACTTCTGTTGTCTATGATGTTTTAAAAATCATTATTATAACTGCATTTTGTTACAACATATAAATTTATAATTGTGTGGAGAGCTGCTTTCTTCCCCTACAGAATCTGAGTGATATAATGAAATAAAATATGTTAAATATTCACTTTTTTTTACTATTGTTTTATTTCATTGTCTTATTATTGAGATGTTAGATTGATATGGGATATTTATCCATCTGTCATTTTGTGTCTTTCATTCTCAGTATTGTTAAAATGTATGGTAACATAAAGCTATTAACTTTTTCAGCTTTAACCGTTGCTCTTATTTGTCTCAGTATTAGCTGCTTGCCCGTCTTTTGTTAACACATTTAATGATTTCCATTCCATATTATTTCTCCTATAAAATTAAGCAAGATCCCATTAACATCATTATGAGTAACTGCTTAAGGGTGGAAAGAGAAACTAAATATTGTTGTTTAAGTATTAGGATAAGTGAAACTTTATTGACAGCATGCCATATCACAAATGTATAAATATCTTATTAACAGGATTCATATTTGGCTTTTTTAGAGTAGTATCCCCTAGAATATTTTTGTGACTAAATAGTCAATACATTAATTATGTTTTTAGATGCATTTGGGGAAGAAAGAAATCTTTGTTGAACTCCTAACCTATATATGCAATTGTTAATTAGGATGCATAACACCCCATATCAGGCACTATGAGAAAGAGGAATGTTTCATTTTCAAATATCAAACCTAAACTACTAGGGGAATGTTCTGTACTCCTATTCCAGAACATTAACACAATCTAAGGGCTATTTCTCACTTCTCATTCTTCTTGATCTCTCTGTAGCTTTAAATGGCAGTACTGATCAACCTTTTGTCCTTGGTAATCTTTCTTCTCCAGCTTTTTATGGCAATGTTCTCATTGATTTTCCTCTAACCATTTTCACCACTCCACCTCAATCTCATATGTTCTTCATTTGGTCTGTGAGTGCAAGTTTTTTGGGTCCTCTTTTCTTTTGCCTTCATCCTATTGCACTTGGTGATTTAATCAGCTCCCATGGATTAAATTATCATTTCTATGCAGATGATTGTCAGAGCTATTTTTTCCAACCTTAACCTCTCTCTCAGGCTTCATTGTTGCATATTCAAGTGCTTTTGGATGTTTAAATTGACATGTACTATATGTATCTTGTACTGAATTTGTTCAAAACAGAATTCATTATCTTTCCCTCCAAACTTTCCTTTCTCTCTTATTACAAAGGGTGACACTATCTTTCTAGTCACCCAGGCTTACAATGTGGTGATCATTCTCAGCTCCTTACTCTCTCTTATCTTCAGATCTAATCTGTTGCCAACGCCTATTGATTCTGCCTTTGGAACATCTCTAATATACATTTCCTTCTCTCCCCTGTAGCACCCTGGTACAGGCCCTCTTTGCTTCACACTTGGACTATTGTAATAACCTGGTTGTTGAGTTCCCTTGCTCAAATCCCAGACTTCTCAAATCTGCTCTTCATTCAGATTTCAAAGTGATCTTCCTAACTTATAAGAATGATCATATCACCCCCTACTCAATAAACTCCAGTGGCTCCCTATTATCACTAGCTTAAAATAGAAAATTCTCTTTTTGGCTTTTAAAACTCTAAAAATTGGCATACATACTCCTGTTTCAATCTTTTTATACCTTACTCCTTTTCACATACTCCATTATACAACACTGTCTGCCTTGATGTTCCTTGAACAACATAATCCTTTTTCTCCACTCAGTGAGACTATCTTCCATTTTTTGAATTCACTAAATCCTTATCTCTGCATACTAGCTTCCCTGGCTTCCTTTAAGGATGAGCTAATATCTCACTTTTGATAAGAAGCCTTAACGAATCACCTTTTGCAAGAAGCTTTCACCAACCTCCCAATGAGCCTTTCCTCTGAGATTTTCTCTGGCTTGTTCTGTGTATATCCTCTTGCTATACGGATATTGGATGTTGTTATCTTCATTAGACTGAGCTCTCAGAGAAGAGGGTCTGTTTCTCTTTTGCCTTTCTTTGTATCCCTAGCTATTAGCAAAGTACCTGGCACACTTTTGGTATTTAATAAATGCTCTTTGACTTGACATCAGACAGAAAGTAAAAGAGAGATGGAGTCAAGATGGAGTAAAGTCAGGGACTCACTTGAGCTTTCCAACAAACCCCTACAAAACCTACAAAAAAGACCGAAAAAAATCTAGAGTAGTAGAACCCACAAAACGACAGAGTGAAACAAATTTCCAGGCTAAGGCAATTTAGAAGGTCATCACGAAAGGTCTGTCACACCTGGGTAAGAGTGCAGTACAGTTTAGCACAGGCTATGCCAGCATAGTCCCAGGCCCAATAAACTAGAAACAGAACTTGGGAGTGACTGAATCATCCTCAGCAGTGGCAGAAGCAGCAGTTGCAACCATAGCTCACAGTAAATGGGTTGAACAACTGGTCAGAAGGTGATTACAGGAATCTCTTTGCTGACACTAAGGCAGAACAGTGTTGCTTTGCCCATACTCAGATCTGGGCCCCAGTCCTGGATGGCAGTCACAGGGCAAGGAGGAGCACCAATACATCAGTGCTGTGGCCACAGGGGAGATACTCCTCATAGTTCCAGGACAGAAGGCAGTGCTTTTGGTCACTGACCAGAGCACAGGCTAGGAGAGTAGTAAACACCTCTCCTTAGATCATACCACCTTGGATGTACTGAAAAAGTACAGGTTCCTAGATGTATCTCTGAAAAGAGCTGTGCAAAACTGCTAAAGCTTGGGGATCACACCCTCCCCCCCCGCCCCTCCCCCCCCCCCCCCCCCCCCCCCCCGCCACCACGGAAGCAGAGACCTACTTTAACAAACAATTAAAATTCAAGTAACAGGCTGGGAAAATGAGCAAACAATGGGAAAAACTCTGAAAATAGAAAGTTATTATGATGGCAAGGAAGATCAAAACACATATAGAAAGGAAAACAACAAAGTCAAAGCTCCTATATCCAAATCCTGCAAGAAAAAAATGAATTTGTTTGAAGTCATGAAAGAACTTAAGGAGGACTTTGAAAATCAAGTAAGAGAGGTAGAGGAAAAATTGGGAAGAGAAATGAGAGTGATGCAGAACAATCATGAGAAAAGAATCAACAGCTTGATAAAGGAGGCACAAAAAATTACTGAAGAAAATAACACCTTAAAAAAAAAAAACAGACTAGACCAAATGATAAAAGCAGTCTGAAAAGAATGAGGAGAAGAATGCCTTGAAAAACAGAATTGACAATGCAAAATGAGGTACAAAATCTCACTGAAGAAAGTAATTCTTAAAAATTAGAATGGAGTCCAAAACCAAGAGCTAGAAAGAGAAAATTAATTTAAAGTTACTGTAGACATTAAAAAACATTTTGAAATCTACCTGCCAAAGCCCAAAGCTATGTGAACATAATTCCAAAACACTTTTCACACAGATAAAATCATCTCAATAATTGAAAAAAATCAGTTACTTATGGGTAGCCTGGGTTAACGTACTAAAATATGGTTATAATAACAGTAATAATAATAAAATAAAAACATTTGTACCTAAAATAAATTACATGTTCAGTGCAATGCCAATCAAACTACCAAAAATATTTTATAGAATTAGGAAAAATAATAATAATTTATCTGGAAGAAAAAGAGGTCCATAATATCAAGGGAATTAATTAAAAGAAATGCTAGGGAAGATGGCCTAGCCATACCATATCTTAAATTGTATTATAAAACAGCAATCATAAAAACTCCTTAGTAGTGGTTAAGAAATAGAGTAGTGGATCAGTGGAATAGGTTAGATACAAAAACAACAGTTGTCAATGACTATAGCAATCTACTATTTGATAAAGCTAAAAACCCCAGGTTCTGGGAGAAGAACTCACTATTTGACAATAAACTGCTAGGCAAACTGGAAAATAGTATGGTAAAAACTGTGCATAGAATAACATCTTACACTCTATATCAAAATAAAGTCAAAATGGGTACACAAGTTAGGTAAAAAGTCTGATATTATAAGCAAATTTGGAGAGCAAGGGAGGGTCTACCTATCAGATTTATGTAGATTGAAAGAATTTATGACCATATAAGAGACAGAGAACATTATGAAATGTGAAATGGATAAATTTTATTAAGTTAAATGGAAAAGTATTTGCACAAAACCTATGCAACCAATATTAGGAGGGAAACAGAAAACTGGGAAAGATTTTTTACAATAGGTATCTCTGATAAAGGCTTCATTTCTCAAATATATAAAGAACTGAGTCAAATTTATAAGAATACAAGTCATTCCCCAGTTGGTAAATAGTCAAAGGTTATGAACAGCAGTTTTCAGATGAAGAAATTAAAGCTATCTATAGTCACATAAAGATGCCCTAAATCTCTATTAATTGGAGAAATGCTCATCAAAACAACTCTGAGGTACCACATCACATCTATCAGAATGGCTAACATGACAAAACAGGAAAAGGATAAATGCTGGGGAAGATGTGGGAAAGTTGTTAGAGTTGTGAACTGATCCAATCATTCTGGAGAGCAATTTGAAACTACCCCTAAAGGGCATAAAATTGGTCACACTCCTTGACCCAACAATATCAATTCTGGGTATGTATCACAAAGAAATCAGACAAATGGCAAAAGGACCCACATGTACAAAAATATTTATAGCATTTTTGTGGTGGCAAAGAATTGGAAATTGAGGGCATGCCCATTAGTTTGGGAATGGCTGACCAAGTTGAGGTATATAAAATTCATGGAATACTGTTGTACTGTAAGATATGGTAAGCAGGCAGACTTCAGAAAAACCTGTAAAGACTATAATGAACTAATGCTGAGTGAAGTGAACAGAACTGGGGAACTTTGTGTACAGTAATAGTCATAATGTACAATGATGAACTTTGGCAGACTTGTCTTAAATTTTCAAGGATTCAGAACAGCTCCAAAGGACTCATGATAGAAAATTCTGTCCACATCCAGAAAAAGAACTATCTTGTCTGAATGCAGACTGAAGCATATTATTTATGCTCTCTCTCTCTCTCCTTTTGTTTTTTTCTTCTTTCTCACGATTTCTTCCATTGGTTATAATTCTTCATTACAGCATGACCAATGTGAAAATAGGTTGAATATGAGTATATGTAGAGTCTATATGAAATTACATGCTGTCTTGCAGTGGGGATAAACAGAGAGATGGGAAAAAAAAATTGAAACTCAAAATCTTATGGAAGTGAATGTTGAAAACTAAAAGTAAATGAATCAATTAAGAACAGAATGGAGCAAATGGAAAATAATGAATTCATGAGAAATCAAGAAACAATAGAACAAAACCAAAAGAATAAAAAAATAGAAGACAATTTGACATATCTCATTGGAAAAACAACTGAACCCTAACATGGATCCAGGAGAGAGAATTAAAAAAAAAATGTTAGTGTACTACATGAAAGCCATGATCAGTAAAAGAGCCTAGACAATATCTTTAAAGAAAATATCCAGGAAAAACCTAGAAACAGAGGGTAATATAGAACTTACAATAATCTGCCCACCACCTCCAGAAAGAGATCCCACAATGAAAACATCCAGGAATATTTAGCCAAATTCCAGCATTACTAGACAAAGGAGAAAATATTGCAAGCAGCCAGAAAGAAACAAGTCAAGTATGGTGAAGCTGGGATAACAGGAGATTTAGCATTTTCTACATTAAAGGATCAGAGGACTTGGGATATGATATTCCACACAGCAAAGGATCTAGAATTACAACCAAGGAATCAAAACTGAGTATAATCCATGATAGTTGGGGAGATAGATATTTAATGAGATAGAGGGCTTCCAAGAATTCTTGATAAAAACACCAGAGCTGAATATAAAATATGACTTTCAAATATAATGCTTAGGAGAAGCACAAATTTAAACAGGAAATAGAAATCATAAGGGACTTAATGAGGTTAAACTGTTTACATTCCTACATGGGAAGATGATGTTTGTAACTCATAAGACTTCTCATTATTAGGGTAGCTAGAAGGAGTATGTATGGAGAGAGGGCATAGATGTGAGTTGAATATAAATGGAAACTGAATTTAAAAAAGGGGGTGAGAGTAATGTATTGGGAGAAAGACAAAGGGAGAGATAGAACTGGGAAAATTATCTCACTGAAAATAGGCAAGAAAATGATTTTACAGTGAATGACAAGAGGAGGGAAGTGAGAGGGAGTGAGTGAACCTTACTGTCATCAGAATTGTCTCAAAAAGGAAATAATATACATGTTCAATTGGGCATAGAAATCTATCTCCCCCTATAGGAAAGTGGGGAAAATAGGATAAGAAAAGGTGAGAGTGATAGAAGGGAGAATAGATTGAAAAAGGGTGTAGTGAGACGCAACCACTTTTAAGGAGGTACAGAGTGAAAGGAGAGAGAGAATACATTAAACAGGGTTGGGGTAGGTAATAGGATGGAGGGAAATACAGTTAGCATTAAAGCAATTTTTTTCCTGATAAATTCTGCATTTCTCAAACATAGAGAGAACTGATGCAAATTTATAAAATTAACAATCATTTCCAAATGATAAATGATCAAAAATATAATGTTTTCAGATGAAGTAATCAAAGCTAACTATAGCACTATTTTAAAAAAAATTCTAACTTACTATTGATTGGAGAAATGCAAATTAAAACAAAATTTGAGGTACTACCTCATACCTATCAGATTGGTTAATAGGACAGAAAAGGTAAATGATAAATGTTGGAAGGAATGTGGTCAAAATGAGACATTAATGCATTGTTGGTGGAGTTGTGAACTGATTCAACCATTTTGTAGACCAATTTGGAGCTATGCCTAAAGGGCTATAAAAGCAACCATATACTTTGAACTAGCTATGCCACTATTTCGTCTGTATGTCAAGAGATAAAGAGAAGAAAAGGAAAAGGACATATGTGTGCAAAACATATTTATAGCAACTCTTTTCTGAGGATAAAGAATTAAAAACTAAGTGAACGCCCATCAATTGGGGATTGACCGAACAAGTTTTGGTTTATGATTATGATGGGATACTATTGAACTGTAAGAAAAGATGAGCAGGATGATCTCAGGAAAACCTGGAAAGACTTACATGGATTGATGCAAAGTGAAATGTACTGTATATGAAGTAACAGCAATATTATAAAATGATCAGCTGTGAATGACTTAGCTATTCTCAACAATACAATGATCCAAGCCAACTCTGAAGAGCTTTTAATGAAAAATGCTAGCCATCTCCAGACAAAGAACTGATGGTGTCTGAATATAGATTGAAGCATACTTTATTTTACTTTCATTTTTCTTGAGTTTTTTCTGTTTTCTTTCACAGTATAAGTGTTATCAATATATTTTGCATGAATATACATGTGTAACCTACAATGAAATGCTTGCTTTCTCAGTGGCAGGGGGGATGGGAGGGAGGAAGGGAGAAAGTTTGGAACTCAAGCTTTTCAAAACAAATATTAAAAAAATAAATCTTCAAAAAGAGGACAGGAAGTTGAAAAAATAATCCCTTCATTTAAACAGTTTGCAATATAGCAGTGAAAATATTTAAATAAATTCCTATAGTTAAAGTGACTAAATAGTAATTTGTCTAAGAACACTATAAGTAAAATTCTGTGACCCTCTATGGAGAAAAATATATTTACCATCTGTCAAAATTTAGGGAAAGAATTATAGAGGCAATACTATCAATAAACCAGAACTAAGAACCTCCTATGTGTCAGGAACCATGCTAAGTCTGGAGAACACAGTAATGACAAGAGTTAAAAAATATCTGGCCCCAAAGAGCTTGTATTTTATATAATTTGAGCTGAAACTCAGTGAAATATGGGTATGATTTTAGTGGACAAAAGTGGTTAGGAGCAGAGGACATGCTAATAAAAAAAATGTTTTCTATAAAGGTAGAGTGATGGAAAAGCATGGGATATATTAATAGAGCGGCTATAATATTGACTAGCAACCTAGATACCAGAAAAAAATTATGCCAAAAGCAAATCAGAGGGACAAATAATTCTAATTTAGAAAACCAAAGTCCTATTTGTTTTTGTTTGAGAGATAATGCTCAAGTGGAGAGTGCTGGGTTGTGGTGTAGATTTTGGCAAACATTTGTGATCTTCTAAAGAATAATCATAAGAACTTATGTTCATATTTTGCAATTTTTATTGTCTCCATGAAAGTCCTATGAAGGAATGGAAGTGACACTAGATTCTTGAAGATTATAGCTTTGAAGTACAAACTCTGAAAGATTTTGCCTAGATAGAAGGGTTTTGGATGTATATCTGGTAGTGGACTTCATATGTTCAGAGATAATCAAAGTTCAGATTTATATGACAGAACTCTGGCCATGGGAAAAAATATATATATATGTGTGTATATATATATATATATATATATATATATATATATACACATATATATATATATGTGTGTGTATATATATATATATACACACATATATATATTTATGTATGTATATATATACACATATATATTTATGTATGTATGTGTGGTTGAATGTATGTATATGCGTATGTGTATATGCGTGAATGTATGTATTTGCCAGTCATATTGTAATCTGAATCCTCACAATGATATAATGATAACACTTAAGAGTTTTAAGTATTAATAAAATTCTACTCATTCTTCATGGAAGTATGAAAGTGACTTTGGAATGTTTAAGCCTATTCCAGTGGAGTGAAAACATTAGTATTTTCCTTGGACTCTGTTTCTCCCTAGACTTTCCTTTCCTCATATATTAAATGTAGTGGGAATAAATATTCTTCAAGTCCTAAACTTCTGTGATTGCTGCATTGTGCTTGCTTTCTTAGCATTAGGCTGTGAGCAGAGGTTCATCACAAAAAAACTTTGGTAACCAATTAGTTTTTGGTTTTCCACAGAAATCCATAACTGCAATGTACTTCGTTATGCCACAGTTGTGATCATGATTAGTAGAGGGAGCGTCTACACAAATCATTTTGAAGTATTTTATTTTGGAAATTTCATGTCAATTGTGTCATTTGATTTTTCATAAGTCTATGAAGTAGGAAAAATATTCCTATAATATAGATGAAGAATTTAGATGCAATGTATTAAAGGACTTGCCTGAGGAAATACTAGTCAATAACAGGAAAGACTAGAGGAAGGAAAGGGAGGAATGAAAAAACCTTTGCACAACACTTACAATGTTTAAAACGCTATGCCACGTGCTTTGTTACAAGCAGTATTACATTTGATCCTCCCAACAACCCTGAGATGAAGGAGTTAGTATTATCCCCATTTTCAAGATGACAGTTTCTAGTGAGAATCAGATTTCCCTGGTTACATGGCTAGCAATTATATGAGGTCAAATTTGATTTCGGATTTTCTTGACTCCAGTCCCAGCACTTGATCTACAACACCATTTGCCTACGTGATTAGAATTTCGATATTCTCATTATAAGGTCAGACTTCTTTTCTCTACTCTATGCTGCCAATCTGGTAAAAGGTTATCCTTTTAATGACAAATCATTTTGGTATATAATTATTTTATTTCTTCAGATTGTGCTAAAATAAAAATGATGCTGATAACTGACATTTCAGTTTTAAGAATTATGCAGTGCTTTGCATACATATTTTTACCCATCTATGTTAAAAACATAAGTGATTAACCTTTCCTTAATGCCTTCAGACATTTATTATAATTAATGTATAGTTAATTGTAATTAATGTAATGTAATACTTCATGTCTTGACATTTGCTTTTCTCATGAAAGTACAGAAAATACAACTATCTAATGTCCTATATTACATCACATGGGCGATTTTTTGGCAAAATTTTTAAATCAAAAACTTAAATTGTCTTTCCCCAAGTTATTTTTATCCCTAATGAAATAGACTTATTAACTTTCCTTATCAATGTTGCTTGATTCTTTAGAAGCTTTCAAAATATTCTCCATTTTAGCTGCAGTCAGTGCTGTAAACTGTCAGTTTCACTGTAGATAGCTAGCTTATTTGAATTTATTTCCTAGTAGGATGTTACCATTTATATATCTTTTAGGGCATTGGCAATAAAGATAAGATAATAAATAAGACAATAAAATAATAAGAAAAACCCATGTCATATTTTTGCTGCCACAGAGATAAAAGGGATTCTCTGCATTTTTAGCTGTTTACTTAATTATAAGTTCTTTTTTCTTGAGAATCATAGTGGAGAAAGAGCTTCCTCAAAGAATAACCTGGTTTAAGTTACACCTGGGACACATAGTGACTCTATAACTAAGTAAGTCACTTAATTCCTCATTCTTCCAATCAATTCTTTAAGACCATAGGCTGAAGAGTAGTTGCTGACCTATACCGGTAAAAAAAGTTTCCCACATTTTTTCCTACATAACTATATAGATTCAGCAATAAAACAAAATACAAATCAGCACTGTATATGTGAGTTTTAAGCTCCAAGATGTCACCTGATAAAAATATTTCCAGTATGTATTTTCATCTAAATAGAATAAGTGAATACACAAAAGAATGCTTCTTTTAAAGTAAAAGCAGAATTGCAAGAAGCTATTGAGAAAATTACCAAGAATAGTGAGTAATAGCAAATAGAACCTTAATTTAGATAAAGTATGAAAACAAATCATTTTAATTCTAAAGCTGATTATAGGAAACTCTAAGTTAGAAACATGGACCATCACCTGGTAGCACATAGAATCGTAATAATGGATATATAGAATCAGAGAGTATTGATGGCTCATGGTTCTTTGTTAATGGAGTCCAATTAAGTTATTTTTTACACGATAATAGAAAAATCATGATGTGTTGCCTTTCTGACTCATGAATTTAATAATGGCAAAACATCATCCAGGATTTATCACTACAGATTACATCTAATCACTTCCAAGCATCTATGTGCACCCAAAAGATACTTCCTAAAGCAATCTAAAAAAATGTAGTGCCAAAGTCCATTATTTTGGGCAGGAAACTGAAGCCCAAGAGAATTAGTGTGGTTTCTTTATCTTTTCTGATTTAAGGCAAGAGGTAAAGAAAATAATGATTTTGTGAAATAAACATATGGGTATGAATATGATGTCTGAGAATGACATTTCAATCTCTAAGTTCAAATATTCAAATGGATAAGGACTTATTGATTTGGGAGTTTTTTCCCCCATTGATGCAGCTCACAATCCATTTGGGCCTATGTATGGTATGTGATTCTTGTCTGTGTTTTCCCCAAATTCCACCATCTTGGGTCAACCTAATAGATCTTTCTTGCTTTTTTCTGCTATTGCAGAAGTGCAAGTAAAGCACTATGGACGTCACACTGTTTGTTCATGCCACATAATTGGATCTTTTCTGTCACACAATTTCTTAATAGTATCTTTTACATAACAGTTCCTAATTGGTTATTGGTGGTAACCTGCTTACGCTTGACAAATGCTTCTCAGTTGTTCTCTGTGTGAAAATCACTTTTAGCCAGAACAGTCATTCAAATGAGTCTCATACTCTAATTTTCCTTCTTTGCAAGAGAAGCTAAATCAGTGAAGACACTGGGATTTTTAGTCTTTTCCTAGGAAAAAAGTTATTACAAGTTGAGAACTGAAAAATGGGAATTTCTGTTTCAGTAACAATTATAGATCACTTAGTGAACTATAAAAGAGAGAATAAGGGGGATCTTGAAAAGGGTCAGAGACTGATGACTATTGTACCAGAAATGAAGAAGCAACTAATGAATTATGCTAGGAAATTTGTTCTAAACCTTGTAGAAGCTTACCCTTTTTTGTCTTTTGCCTTTGGATTTTTGCTTGTGTTTTTTAAGAGACTACAGAATAAAATGACTAGACTATGCCTACCCAGAAAAAAATGCTGGAACAATCATGTATCAGCTTCACTCTCTGCTATTCTTTTTACTTTATTACAGCATGGCACGAATCTGCATTGTTTATTGCTAAATATTTCTTCTAATCTTTAAATTTTCTTAATGGTTGTTTGTATGTCTAGGCTGTTTTTTCTAGATAAAGATAATTCTAAATGTTTTCTGAATGTTTGATATATAGAATCTGGGAAAAGAAGAAAATAAACAAATAATTTATTATTCATATATAACCATCTGGGAAGCCCCATTTCCAGGTTAGCAATATGAGATACCCTAGGAGATCAGAAATTTTATGATTTTAATAATTAATATTTTTGAAAGCTAAAGTTGCAAAGAAAAGAAATAACATGAAAAGGGAAATATTTTTATTAGAAATCTATTAAAATATCATGAACTAATTACTTTATCTTTAACAGGTAGGCTACAGATAACAAGGATTCTTTGGGCTTCTTTGTATCCTCCAAAGTGAGAGAAGGGGAGAAGAGAAGGTACAGTATCCTCAAGAAGAAACAAATCATTAGGGAGAAACAGGGAGAAACTTACTTCCTGAAAGTGAGAAGGAAGGACTTTATGGCCAAACAGACCTCTATACTGCCATTTATTAGCAATAAAGTTGTTTTCTTATTCTTTGTATTCTTCCCCTTCCCTCTGCTGTGAAAATTAAAACATTATTTTATTTTAAATGTAAATCAATCTTTTAAATAATTAATTTTCAAGGACACAGCCAAGATGGCAGAGAGAAACCAGTAAGTTGCCTGAGCTCTCCCCAGTTTCCCTTAGGAACAACATTAAATCAATCCTCTCAACGAATTCTGGAGTGTCCAAATCCCCACAAAAATGGAGTGAAACAATTTTCCTGCACAAGATAACTTAGGAGGACTTAAAGAAAGGTCTGTCTCACTTGGGGAAAAGGGGAGATCAGACTAGTGCAAACTGTGTCCAGACAAGCCAGCATGAGGCTCTTAACCATAGCACAGATCAGAACCAAGGCCCCAAGATCCAGAGTCAGCAGGTCAGTGACACAGCAGGCCAGCTGTGAGACCTCCAGCCTTCTCACAGAAGGTTAATAGTCAACCCCAGAACCCAAGAAATAACAGGTGTGACTAGGCCAGGCCACTGGCCAAACTGCCAGGCCCTGAGACTCTGGCAGAAAAAGCTAGTGACCACACTCCTGGCTCCCCAATGCAAGTGTTTTGGGACAGTTCCCTCTGCACCACAGGAACAAAGTTCAACTTTAAAAGATGAATAAAAAAGGAACATTGACCTTATGGGGACAGGGAAGATCAAAACACAGTCCCAGAAGCAGACAACAATGTCCAGCTGTCTGTATGTGAAGCTTCAAAGGGGAATATAAATTGGTTTTGATCACAAAAAAGTCCTCTTAGAACAGCTCAAAAAGTATTTTAAAAATCAAGTAAGAGAAGTAGAATAAAAATTGGGAAAAGCAATGAGTAATGCAAGAGAATTATGAAAAAAGTCAACACATTGGAAAAGAAAGCACAAAAATTGAAAGAAGCAAACAACTCCTTAAAAACAGAATTGGCTAAATGGAAAGGGAGGTACAAAAGCTAAGTAAAGAAAATATTTCCTTAAATTAGGATGGGCAAGTAGAAGATTCTATGAGACATAAAGAATCAGCTAAATAAAAATTTAAAAACAAAAGAAAAATAAATATAATATAAATTACCTCACTGGAAAAACAACTTACCTAGAAAATAGATCCAGGAGAGATAATTTAATTATTGACTACCTGAAAGTTATGATTAGGAGAAATAGCCTGGAGAGCATATTTCAACAAATAATCAAGGAAAATTGCCCTGATATTCTAAATCCCGAAAGTAAAAAGTCATTGTAAAAAGCTACTCATCAGCTCCTGAAAGAGACCCCAAGTTGAAAACTCAAAGAGATACTGTAGTCAAATTCCTGAACTTTGAGGTTGAGGACAAAATATTACAACCAGCCAGAAACAACTCAAATATCATGGAACCTTTTCAGGATTACATAGAACTTAGCACTTTCTATAGGATGAAAGGGCTTGGAATAAGATACTCTGGAAGGTAAAGAAGCTTGGATTACAATAAATAATCAACTCAACAAAACTGAATATATTCTTCCTCAGGAAAGTATGGACAGTTAATGAAATGGGGACATTCAAAATTTCTGATGAAAAGACAAGAGATGAACAGAAACTCTGATCTTCAAATAAAAGTATCAAGATAAACATAGAAAGGCAAACAAGAAAGAAAAAAATAACATCATATTCAATAGAGTTAAACTGTATATATCCCTACAGGGAAAGGTGGTATTTACAACTCTTAAGAATTGCATCTCTTTTAGGGTAGTTAAAAGGTGTATACTTAGACAGAGGAAGTAGGTATAAGTTGACTTTGATGTGATGATAAAAAAAAATTGTTAAAGCATAAAAAAGGAATTGTTCTCATAAAATAGGAAAAGGGGAGACAGAATGGGATAAATTATATCACATGAAGAGTTATGAAAAATCTCATACTGTAGAGGGAAAGAAGGGAGAGGGTGCACATTCCTTAAACTTACTCTCATTGTATTTGTCTCAAAGAGGGAATAATTAAGTTGAGGGAAGAAAACAGTGATCAAAAAGCAAAATAAAGGACAGAGTGGAAGAAGAGAGAAAGAAAAGTATAAACAGGGGAAAATAGAATGGAGGGAAATGCACAATTAGTAATCATAAGTATGTACATGAATTGGAAGAACTCTCCTAAAAAATTGAAGCAGATAGCAGAATGGATTAAAAACAAGAATCCTACAATATGTTGTTTATAACAAACACATTTGAAGCAGAGAGATAAACGCAGAGTAAAAGTAAAAGGCTGTAGAAGAATACGTTATGTTTCAACTGATGTAATAAAAATGAATGAAACACAAACAACCAGGAATAATGATCCTGATCTCAGGCCAAGCAAAAGCAAAAATAAAGGTAATGAAAAGAAATAATGTAGAAAACTACATCTTGCTAAAATGTACCATAAACAATAAAATTGTTGTGTTGTGTTTGTCCTTCATTTTCAAAGAAGACGATTACATCAGAGAAAAGATGACATGACTTTCACTTGACTGTTTTGAGTGAGGAAGGGCTCTGCAAGGTCACCAGCCTCATTTTCTTTTCTTGAGCCATCTGAATCCAGTGACCAGATATTTATCATGATTACTTGAGATGGCCCAGGATGCAATGGAAGACCCCTGCCCTTTTAGGCTGAAGCCTTTTCAGGTAGTCACATAAAGTGAGTTTATGCCTAGTTGTGCAGCATCAAAATTCTTAGAGAATTTAAGTGAGCTACAAGAAGAAATGGAAAGTCAAACTATATTAGTGAGGGACCTCTACCTTTCCCTCTCAGATCTATATGGATCAAAACCACAAAATAAACAAGAAAGAAGTTAAGGAGGTGAATAGAATTTTAGAAACGTTAGATAGGATAAACCTGTGGTGCAAATTGAATGGGGATAGAAAGGAATACACATTTTTTTCTTAGTGATATATGGCACCTACACACAAATTGACCATATTTTAAGTCATACAAACCTTACAAGAAAGTGAAGAAAGGCAGAAATATTAAATGAATACTTTTCACCTCAGGATGCAATAAAACTTATGTGTAATGAAGGGCCAAGGAAAAACTGTCTAAGGACTATTTGGAAAGTAAATAGCCTAATCCTAAATAATGAGTGAATCAAACAATCAGTCATAGAAGAAACCAGTAACTTAATCTAAGGGAATGACAACCATGACATAATATACCAAAACATGTGATGCAGCCAAAGCAGTACTTAAGGGGGATTTTATATCACTAAATGCTTACATGAATATAGTAGAGAAAGAGCAGATCTATTAACTGGCCATGCAATTCATTCATTCATTAATGTATTTATTTATTGGTTTGTTATCTGTTTTTTAGTTTTCAATAGATACTTCCACAAGATTTTGAGTTCCAAATTTTCTTCCCATCTCTCCCCTCTACCTACCCCAAGATAATGTGCATTCTGTTTACCACTGCCCCCAATCAGCCTTCCCTTCTGTCATACCCCTCTCTTCTCTTTTCCCCATCCTCTGTATTTTCTTGTTGGGCAAGATATATTTCTATACCCCATTATCTGTACATTTTATTTTCCAGTTGCATGTAAAAACATTGTTTAACATTTGTTTTTAAAACTTTTAGTTCCAACTACTCTCCTTTCCCCTCCCATCCCCAGTGAGAAGGCAAACAATTCCACATAAGTGATACATGTGTAGTCATGCAAAACACTTCTATGACAGTCATGTTGTGAAAGACTAACTATATTTCCCTCCACCCTGTCTTGCCCCCCCATTTGTTCTATTTTTTCTTTTGACTCAATCCCCCCTCAAAAGTGTTTACTTCTAATTACCCACCCCTGTCACGTTCTCTCTCTTTCCCCACGTTCATCTTCTCCTGAAAAACCTAGGCTTATCCCTTTCCACCTATTTCCTGCAGTGTAAGATAGGTTCATACCAATTTGTGTATGTATGTTTTTCACTCCTTATGCCAAATGTGGTGAGAGTAAGGTTTACTCTCTCTCACCTCCTCCTACTTCCCTTTCATTGAAAAAGTTTTTTCTTGCCTGTTTTATGTAAGAGATAATTTACTCCATTCTATTTCTCCCTTTCTCCTTCTTCCAAAATATTCCTCTCACCCATTAATTTTAGATTTTTTAGATATCCTTTCACATTCAACTCACCCTGTGCCCTATGTCTATATGCATATAATCTCTCCACCTACCATAACACAGAGAAAAGTCTCAAGAGTTACAAATATGATCTTTTCATGTAAGAATGTAAACAGTACAACTTCAGTAAGTTCCTTATGATTTCTCTTTCCTGTTTACCTTTTCATGCTACTCTTGATTTTTGTGTTTGAAGGTCAAAATTTTTATTCAGTTCTGGTCTTCTCATCAAGTATGCTTGAAAGTCCTTTATTTCATAAAAGGACCATTTTCTCCCCTGAATTATTATACTCATTTGTGCTGAATAGGAGAGTCTTGCTTTAAATCCTAGCTCTTTTGACATCTGGAATATCATATTTCAAGTCTTGTGATACCTTAATGTAGAAGCTGCTAGATCTTGTGTTATCTTGATTATATTTCCACAATGTTCAAATTATTTCTTTCTGATTGCTTGCACTATTTTCTCCTTGACCTGGGAACTTTGGAATTTGGCTACAATTTTCCTAGGAGTTTTCCTTTTGGGATCTCTTTCAGGAAATGATTGATGGAGTCTTTCAATATCTATTTTACCCACTGGTTGTAGACTATCAGGGCAGTTTTCCTTGATATTTTCTTGAAAGATAATGTCTAAGTTCTAGTTTTAATCATGACCTTCAAGTAGTCCAACAATTTTTAAATTGTCTCACTTTGATCAGTTTCCCATGCCAGTTGTTTGTTTCCAGCAAGATATTTCACATTGTCTGCTACTTTTCATTCCATTTGCATTGTTTTATAATTTCTTGATTTTTCATAAAGTCATTAGCTTCCATCTGCTCCATTCTAATCTTTAAGAAATTGTTTTCTTCAGAGATGTTTTGGACCTCCTTTTCCATCTGGCCAATTCTATTTTTCAGGGCAATCTTCTCCTCATTGGCTTTTTGGATATCTTTTGCCATTTAGATTCATCTATTTCTTAAAATTTTATTCTCTTCAGAATTTTTTTGGGTCTCTTTTATCAAGCAGTTGACTTGTTTTTCATGATTTTGTTTCATCACTCTCATTTCTCCTTCGAATTTTTACTCTACTTCTCTTACTTGATTTTCAAAATCCTTTTTGATCTCTTCCATGGCCTTAGACCAATTCATATTTTTCTTGGAGGCTTGGATGTAGGTGTTTCAACTTTGTTGTTTTCTCTTGTTTATATACTTTGGTCTTCCTTGTCACCAAAATAATATTCTATAGTCTGATTCCTCTTCTAATTTTTGCTCATTTTCCCAGCTGTTTAATTGACTTTTAAGCTCTTTGTCAAGGTAATTCTCTGCTTCCATTGGGAGTGAAGGGTATATTGTCAGTCATCCAATCCCCCTACAATTTGTTAGATCTCCAGAAACAGTAGCTGCCCCTGCCCTGTTGCTGCTGCAGGCTCCTGGTCCAGGAGCTCCTCCACCCCCTCTGCTACCTTGTGGACCTCTCACAGAGGTCCCACAGGTTTTTTCCACTGAACTTCCAATTTGTCCTTGGTGTTTTGTGGTTGTGAAGTCTGGAAACAAACACAGGTGCTCAAGATTCAGTCCTGCCCAAGGCCTGCTCAAGTCTTATCTATGCTGGTGTGACCAAACTAGACTATGCTTTGCTCCCAGCATAGCATGATAGATGCTTCCTGGTGACCTTCCAGGCTATCTTTGGCTGGAGATTTGCTTCACTCTATTGTTTTGTGGGTTCTGCAACTCCAGAATTTGTTCAGTCATATTTTGCAGGTATTTGGCTGGGTTTGGGGGAAGAGTGCTAGCAAGTCCATGTGGTTACCTTGCCTCATGGCTCCACCCCCAAACTGTGATTCTGTACAACATAATATATCCAACCAACCCAGGTACCATCCCCTTCAAAGGGTGATACAAGCAAAGTCACAAGGACAGAAAGTTACATACTGAGGCTAAGCTAAGGGTTGGGGACAATTCTCACAAGAAATAGAATCTTAGACCAAAGCCAGATATCCTGGAGAAAGTAAATTTTACATAACTTGCATTTTATTTAAAAGCTAGAAAAAAATTAAAACCCCCAATTAAGAAACAAATTAGCAATTCTAAAACTCAAAGAAAAGATTAATGAAAGTGAAAATAAGAAAACTATTGAACTAATAAATATAAGCAAGAGTTGTTTTTCCAAAAAAATGTAATAGAATAAACTTTTGATTAATTTCATTTTGCAAAAGAAGAAAACGATATTATAAATATGAAACATGACAAGGGTAAATTTATCACCAATGAAGAAGAAATTAACACAAAAATTAGAAGCTACTTTGCCCAATTCTATGCCAGTAATACTGAAAATCTAAGTGAAACTGATGAATATTTACAAAAAAATAAATTGTTCAGATTGCAGAAGAGGAAATTTAAAAAAAAAAAACTTAAAGAACCCCATTTTAGACAAAAAGAAATTGAATAAGCCATCTATGAACTCCCCAAGAAAACGTCTCCAGGGTCAGATGAAATTACAAGTGAATTCTATCAAACATGCAAAGAGCAGTTAATCTTCATACCATATAAACCATTTGGAAAAATATCTAAAATCGGAATAATATCAAATTCCATTTATGACACAAAAGTGATCAATTTCTGTAATGAATATTGATGCAAAAATTTTAAATAAAATGTTAGAAAGGAGATTAAAGTAATTTATCACCAGGGTAATACACTATGACCTGAATAGATTTTTCCAGGAATACAGGTGTGGTTCAATGTTAGGAAACCTATTAGTATAATTGAACATGTCAGTAATAGCAATAACAAAAATCATGTGATATTTCAATAGATGTAGAAAAAGCTTTTGACAACATAGAGTACCCATTCCTATTAAAACCCTAGAAAGCCTAGGAATAAATGAAATTATTCTTAAAATGATAAGTAATATCTGTCTAAAACCATCAACAATATCTATAATGAAGATAAGCTAGAAGCCTTCCAAAAATGTTCATGCGTGACATAAGGATTTCCACTGACACTTCTATCGTTCAATATTGTACCAGAAATTTTAGCTTCAGCAATAAGAGAAGAATAAGAAATTGAAGGAATTAGAATAGGCAATGATGGGATGCAATTATTATTCTCTGCATATGATATGATCGTACCCTTAGAGAATCCTAGAGAATGAAGTAAAAAAGAAAAGAATTTGAAACAATTAACAATTTTAGCAAAGTAACAGGATATAAAACAAACCCACATTTAATCCTTATAATTTCTATATGTTACCCTCAAAGAAAAGCAAATAGAAATATAAAGAGAAATTTCTTTTAAAATACCTGCAGATAATATAAAACATTTGGGAACCTACTGGCCAAGAGAAACTCAGGAACAATGTGAACATAATTAAAAGCACTTTTTGCACAAATGAAGTCAGATCTTAACAACTGGAAAAAATATCAAGTGTTCATGGGTAGGCTGAGCTAATATAATTAAAAAGAAACTTCTACTTAATTTATTTATTCAGTGCCATACCAAATTACCAAAAGTATTTATAAAGCTAAAAAAATGATAGTAAAATTACTCTGGAAGAAAAAAAGGTAAAAAATACCAAGGAAACTAACAGGGAAAAATGCAAAGGAAGGTAGTCTAGCCATACCAGACACAAAACCACATTATAAACTAGCAGTGATCAAAACAATTTGATACTAGCTAAGGAACAGAGTTGAATAGATCAGTGGTATAGACTAGGCACACAAGACACAGTAGTTGATAATTATAGTAATCTACTTATTGAAAAACTGAGAGACCCCAGCTTTCAGAATAAGAACTCATTATTTAATAAAAATTTCTGGGAAAACTGGAAAATAGTATGATAGAAACTAGACTAACATCTCACATAATGTGTCAAGAGAAATTCAAAATGTCAACATGATTTAGACATAAATCATGATACCAAAAATAACTTAGGAAGGCAAGGAATAGTTTACCTGCCAGATCTGTGAAGAAGGGAAGAATTTAAAGACTACAGAAGAGATAGAAGACATTACAAAATGCAAATTGTATAATTTTGATTACATTAATTAAAACATTTTTGCACAAAGCCAATGCAACCAAGATTAGAAGGAAAGCAGAAGCATGAGAAACAATTTTTGTAGAAGGCTTTTCTAATAAAAGCCTCATTTCTCAAATATATAGTGAACTGAGTCAAATTCATAAGAATAGAAGTCACTCCTCAAATGACAAATGATCAAAGGGTATGAACAGGTAGTTTCCAGAAGAAGAAATCAAAGATGTCTACAAGAATATGAAAAAATGCTTTAAACCACAATTGATTAGAGAAAAGCAAATTTAAACATCTCTGAGGTATCACCTAATACCTCTCATATTGGCTTATATGACAGAACAGAAAAAAATGATAAATGTTGGATATGTGGGAAAATTGGGATACTAATGCATTGTTGATGGAGTTATAAACTGGTCCAACAATTCTGGAGAGCAATTTGGAACAATGCCCAAAGGGCAACCAAGCTGTGCATACCATTTGATCCCACAATAGCACTACTAGTTCTGTATCTCAAAGAAATCATAAAAATAGGAAATGAATCAAGATGTACAAAAATATTTATAACAGTTTTTTTTTGTGGTCGTAAAGAGTTGTAAATTGAGGGAATGCCCATCAATTGAGGAATGACTGAACAAATTGTGGCATATAAATGTGATGCAATACTATTTTGCTAAAAAAGTGATGAGTGGTAGATTTCAGGGAGAAAAAAAAACCCTAGAAAGACTTACATGAATTTATGATGAACAAAGTTAGTAGGACTGGAAGAACATTGTATACAGTAACAGTAACACTGTGTGATGATGAATTATGAATGACTTTGCCCTTCTCAATAATATAATGATCCATGACAATTTCCAAAGACACATGATAGACAATGCGACCCACATCCAGAGAAAGAACTATGATGTCTGCATGCAGATCAACGCACATTATTTTCATATTTTTGTTTTTTGTGGCTTTTCCCTTTTGTTCTGCTTCTTCATTCACAGCATGACTAATACAGAAGAGTTTGTACATGTATCAGTTACATTAGGTTTACTGCTATTTTGGGGGGGAGGGAAGGATGGAAGGGAGGGAGAAATATTTGGATTTCAAAATCTGATAAAAGTGAATGTTGAAAATTATCTTTACATGTAATTGGGAAAAAATAAAATACCATTTACAAAGAAAAGTGAATTTTCAAAATTGTTTTTTAATTTTTAAACAAAATTATCTTCATTATTCCCTATGTATTGCTTACATGTCTACTAAATTAAAATTTTGCTTTTGCTTTTTGTTTTCCTTTTGATTTTTAAATATTTTGATTTCTTCTTATTTTACATTTTGAGCTGCAGGGATAACTACCTAGGGGACAGGGAAATTGGAAGTACTGGAAATTCACTCATTCAGAAACTGGCTCTTGACCTACATCTAAAGACCTAAGAAAACTAGGGATTCCAAGAAGTAGTGCTGAAGAAGGATTACAATGTAAGCATTGGGGATGGGATAGCAAAAATAAAAGCATGAAAATAGGAGATGACATAAAATGTGTGAAAAAGAGGAAGAAGGCCCATTCCACTGAACCATAAAGTACATAAAAGGGAGTAATGCGTAATATAGCTAAAAAGGTAAGTTTAGCTCACGTTCTGAAATACTTTAGAAGCCAAAGACAGGACTTTAACACATGTAACAGGGAATTTTCCCTATTATACTTACTCTCCAACCACTAATTCCTTTAGTAGCCTTCTTAACACTGTCTCCCAAACCATAACTGGATTTAGAAGGCACTAAATTGACTTTATTATTATAGCTTTAAATCTTATCCCAGACTTTTCCTGATTGAGATGACGCCAGGGACAAATGGTACAATTTGCTTTAAAAACATGAACATTTTAATTGTGCTCGTACTGAAGCTTTTGAAATGTCTCTTTTGCATAGTATTTTGCATAGTGTAGTAGAAAACATCCTGAAGTCAGAAGATGAAAGTTAAAATCTCAGTTCCTGCTAGCTATATAACCTCAGATAAGTCAATCAGTCTCTCTAAAAACGGAAAGTATAATTGTAGTACCGAACACAAGAGTATCATGAGGACCATATTGGATACTTGAAAGTGTCATCTAAATATTAAAGTTAGAACAGCATCACCACCTCCCTCCTCCTGATTCCCTTTCTCCTTTTCTTCTTCCCTCCCTCTTCTCCCTTTGGTTCAAAACCATATGCACATACAGCCTTGCCTATGGAACATACCCATATCCTACCTTCTTTCTGTCCTGTAAAAAGGTTAGGTTGCATTACATCTAAACTGTATACATGTAGAAGATATGAAGCCCTTAAAAATAAATCAGCACCTTCTTTTGCATCAAATGCAATGAGAGGAAGTAAATAAGCATTGCACATGAATATAAATTCAATTTGCCTACTTTTGAAAATCTCAGAACAAGTTTAACTGCATTTGTAGCTTGAACTTTTATAGGACATTTTTGCTAATCTCCTTGGTGATACTAAAAAACATGGAACAATGGTCAGAGAGATTTCATTTATTTCTAACACATATTGCAAACATTTATATTTTTATGCTATTGCTCCCCATTTTTTCTTTTCTGCATCCTTACCATATTCTTGCAGTGTAGTCCGTTCCATTATCAAAATAAAGCCTCTTTCAAATTGTTTTTCCAACTCTCCTTATGGCTGCTTTTAAATGTCAGCCCATATTTTCAACAAAGTATCATTTCTCCCAAAGATATTAGCTTTCCACCACTATCTGGCTAGTTAGAAAACAATAAATATTTTGTTGCTGTGGGAACCATTATCCATTTGTTGTGATTAGGTTTAGACTTCAGGTTTATTAAATGGATTCTGCATTTTTTTTCAGTTTGAATATATAAAAATATTTGTCTGGTAGTTGAGTGAATATTAAGAGACAATATTATATAAAAACTTTCAGAAGGTCATATGTTTCATTTGATTTTCAAATTATACTTAACATGGTACCTTGAAAAATTGCATTGAATATAAATCAGATGCCATGGGTTCAAATGACAACCCTTTTATATTCTGTATGATCTTGCATTTCACTTAACCTCTTAGAGTCTCCATTCTCTTATTGGGAAAAAATAGGATTGCTTTTCAAGTGATGCTTAGAGTGGTTGTTTTCTAAGGTTCTTGATAGCTCAAAATTCTATAATTTAATGAAATGGATTTGAGAGACAACTTTTTAGGGCCACAGATTATACCCTGATGAGTTGCCTCCAAAGTCCATTCCTTTGCTTAGATCATAGGATTTTGAGATGAAAAGAATTATGATTTTTCTATGTGCTTATTGTCCTGAATGAAATGAAAATTTATCAAAGACCTAGGTTAGCATAATGTTTAAGTAACTAGGCTCCTGGTAGTGATAAGGTCAATTTGCATGACATGTCATTTGAATATATACAATTTTCCCTTTCATTAACTGTATAATTTAAGAAATTTCTAATCATTTTTCATTTTTTCTCCTATGAAATAAGACTTTTTTGGTCTACTATTTAGTAATATGCTAGTATTCAGAAAAGTAACTATTGTTTTGTTTTTCCATAGCTTTTTTTAAAGTGTACTAAGCTTTATGTTTCTCCCCAAGATGGTTCTTTTTAATTCACTAGGGCCTGACAAGATCTAAGACACAATTAAAAATGATTTAACATGACATTATGTCTTTTAAACATATTACTACATTCTTTGAACTAAAAAAGAAACTATAAAGAGAAAAACTTCACTTAATCTTGATGAAACTTTTCCTTCATAATTCCTCGTATGTAATGTGCTACACTGTTAATCAAATACACTATGGCCTTCTCCACTGAACTATAAATGAAGCACAACTCACTTCTATGTAGACTGTGCATGCACACAAGTGTATACTACAATACACATATTTATATACATGTATGTAAATATATGTTACATGCATGCATTCATATGCACACATATGTTATATGTGTATATATAACACATGCATATATACACACACATAATATTGACTTCTGACTTTCAAGAAGTATTTTTGCCTGGGGAATCACAGGATCATGAGAGAACTGAATGACATCCTTTTTGGTAGTGATAGTATTCATTTGATTACTGTTTATGGAGATCAAGGTTGGGTGGGGTGAAATGAATACATACATACATGTGTGTATATGTATGTATGTACATAAATATATATGCACATTTATAGTAACAGACATTTTCAATACACCGTTCATTTGCCTGCATATCCCTGTGGACAGTAGACATTCTTCATCCAAGTGACTTTTCCTGTGTAGATGGTTAGTCTAAACTCCTTTGGGAAATATGATTTCTATTTAAGAGAATCTGAAATTCTTCAGGGCCTAATGTAATACTTTTAAAAGTCTTTACCTTTGTCATTGCACAAATGCAGTGCAGAGTCTGTTTCAAAAAGAGATTGTCTATAGATGTCTAGGTTCTCAAGTTCATGAATAATATTGTTTTTCTGTAAAGTATACCAGTGCTATTATCTGCATTACCTTCTTAACTGACTCATTATGTATTATTTATTTTATTCTTGACTCACCTATTTCTGTTTGATACATTACTCCTTTTCTTTTACTCTCTCATATCTATGTGCACAGTTTGCTTGCATTTTCTCCCTAATGAGTGTATTTTTGGTTTCATTTTTTCCATTTACCCATTTCTCCACCTATGTTACATCATTTAAACTCTTACTAAATATGGATGATGCTGAGGTAATTTTTTTACAAAGGTCTCTCATTTATTTACACAATAAACAAAATTGTGTTACAAGTCATATGATGTACCCTAACCTTGACCACACATTTGTAAACATGTCGTAAGGGACTGTGGAAGTTTGGATGAGTCAATATTTCTCAACACTGCTGGAAGGTCAATACAAATGTTGTCAATGATTCTTTGATCTTCAAATAGGACAGGAAGGATATTTTATATATTTTACCCATAATCTAAAATGACTTTGTTCAAGTTTCATAGACATGTCTGAATTTTGACCATAACTTCTTTTATCTATTTTATTTTTCTCCATTTCTCTCTATATATTTTCTTTCCCACCCAAATAGCCTTCATTCATTTCATATCAAGCCTAGATGATCTCTAATTTGCCTCTAACTTTAAAATTCTAATTTATGAGATGAATAGTGAAATTATCCATGAAAAACAATTCCACTTACTATATGTTTTACTTCTCCCTATCTGTTTAATTATTCAAAAACCTTGGGAGTCCTATGAATTCCTTTTTTTATCTCTAGCTTTGTGTATTATCAGAACTTCACTATGGTATTCTTTGTATCTCACATTATTTGATGCTCCCTAATATGGAGTCCCATTTTATGCTGAGTCCCAAAATATGGGAAATAATATGCAAGATATGGGATGAAACAGGTTCATTTTTTTGTACTAAGACCTTTTTTTTACTTAAACATTAAGAGTAAATAATAGATAAGAGTGAAATGAAGGGAAATTAGTTACAAAATGATTTTTTTTTTATTTTTTTATTTTTTTTTTTATTTTTTATTTATTTTTTATTTTTTTTATTTATTTAACTTTTAACATTCATTTTCACAAAATTTTGGGTTACAAATTTTCTCCCCTTTTATCCCCTCCCCCCCCAAACACCAAGCATTCTAATTGCCCCTATGACCAATCTGCTCTCTCTTCTATCATCCCTCTCTGCCCTTGTCTCCATCTTCTCTTTTGTCCTGTAGGGGCAGATAGCTTTCTATACCCCTTTGCCTGTTTTTCTTATTTCCTAGTGGCAAGAACATTACTCGACAGTTGATCCTAACACTTTGAGTTCCACCTTCTTTACCTCCCTCCCTCTCCACCCCTTCCCTTTGGAAGGCAAGCAATTCAATATAGGCCAAATCTGTGTAGTTTTGCAAATGACTTCCATAATAGTTGTGCTGTATAGGACTAACTATATTTCCCTCCATCCTATCCTGTCCCCCATTACTTCTATTCTCTTTTGATCCTATCCCTCCCCATGAGTGTCGACCTCGAATTGCACTCTCCTCCTCATGCCCTCCCTTCTATCATCCCCCCCACCCTGCTTGTCCCCTTATCCCCCACTTTCCTGTATTGTGAGATAGGTTTTCCTACCAAAATGAGTGTGCACTTTATTCTTTTCTTTAGTGGAATGTGATGAGAGTAGACTTCATGTTTTTCTCTCACCTCCCCTCTTTATCCCTCCACTAATGAGTCTTTTGATTGCCTCTTTTATGAGAGATAATTTGCCCCATTCAATTTCTCCCTTTCTCTTCCCAATATATTTCTCTCTCACTGCTTGATTTCATTTTGTTTTAAAGATATGATCCCATCCTATTCAATTCACTCTGTGCACTCTGTCTCTGTGTATGTGAGCGTGTGTGCATGTGTAATCCCACCCAGTACCCAGATACTGAAATGTTTCAAGAGTTACAAATATTGTCTTTCCATGTAGGAATGTAAACAGTTCAGCTTTAGTAAGTCCCTTATGACCTCACTTTGCTGTTCACCTTTTCATGGTTCTCTTCATTCTTGTGTTTGAAAGTCAAATTTTCTTTTCAGCTCTGGTCTTTTCATCAAGAATACTTGAAAATCCTCTATTTCATTGAAAGACCATTTTTTCCCCTGAAGTATTATACTCAGTTTTGCTGGGTAGGTGATTCTTGGTTTTAGTCCTAGTTCCTTTGACTTCTGGAATATACTGTTCCATGCCCTTCGATCCCTTAATGTAGAGGCTGCTAGATCTTGTGTTATCCTGATTGTATTTCCACAATACTTGAATTGTTTCTTTCTAGCTGCCTGCAGTATTTTCTCCTTGACCTGGGAACTCTGGAATTTGGCCACAATGTTCCTAGGAGTTTCTCTTTTTGGATCTCTTTCATGCGGTGTTCTGTGGATTCCTTGAATATTTATTTTGCCCTCTGGTTCTAGAATCTCAGGGCAGTTATCCTTGATAATTTCATGAAAGATGATGTCTAGGCTCTTCTTTTGATCATGGCTTTCAGGTAGTCCCATAATTTTTAAATTGTCTCTCCTGGATCTATTTTCCAGGTCTGTTGTTTTTCCAGTGAGATATTTCACATTATCTTCCATTTTTCCATTCTTCTCTCTTTGTTCTGTGATTTCTTGGTTTTGCATAAAGTCATTAGCCTCCATCTGTGCCATTCTAATTTTGAAAGAACTATTTTCTTCAGTGAGCTTTTGAATCTCCTTTTCCATTTGGCTAATTCTGCTTTTGAAAGCATTCTTCTCCTCATTGGCTTTTTGAACCTCTTTTGCCAATTGAGTTAGGCTAGTTTTCAAGGTGTTAATTTCTTCAACATTTTTTTGGGTCTCCCTTAGCAGGGAGCTGATCTGCTGTTCATGCTTTGACTTCATGTCTCTCATTTCTCTTCCCAGCTTTTCCTCCACCTCTCTAACTTGATTTTCAAAATTCTTTTTGAGCTCTTCCATGGCCTGAGCCCATTGGGTGGGCTGGGACACAGAAGCCTTGATTTCTGTGTCTTTGCCTGATGGTAAGCATTGTTCTTCCTCATCAGAAAGGAAGGGAGGAAATGCCTGTTCGCCAAGAAAGTAACCTTCTATAGTCTTATTTCTTTTCCCTTTTCTGGGCATTTTCCCAGCCAGTGACTTGACCTCTGAATATTTTCCTCACACCCACCTCACCTCCTGATCCTCCCAGCCGGTGTTTGTGGTCTGAGATTCAAATGCTGCTTCCAGCCTCAGGGCTTTTGGCGGGGGCAGGGCTGCTATTCAGTATGAGATTATGATCTGGTGCTGAGATCGGGGCAGGGCCACCTCTCAGGCTCAGTTCCCTCAGGGGGTTTATGCGCAGACCTTCCGCAATGGATTCAAGCTCCCGTCCGCTTGGGGAGCCCCTGTCCGCAGCCGCCTCCCAGCTTCTACCTCCCGGGGGGGGCCTGAATTATGGGGGCACCCCACTCCCCTCTCGACCCGCCAAAGAGACTCTCTCACCCACCCCTGTCACCTGTGGGTGGAGGGACTTGTGCGGCCGCTGGAGATCCCGTCCCTGAAGCCTGCTCGGATCTGTTTCTCTCGGTGCCGCAGCCATGGCCGCAGCAGGTCTGGGCTGGGCTTTGTGTCTGCAGCGCGACGGACCTTTTGCGAGAGGTTTGCAGATCCCTCTGTGGGTGGAGGGACCCGCGTGGCCGCTGGAGATCCTGTCTGTGAAGCCTGCTCGGATCTTTTCCTCTCGGTGCCGCGGCCGCGGCAGGGCTGCACTCAGCTCCCAGTCCCGGCGCCCAGTCCGCGGCGCGAAGGACCCCCCGCGAGAGGTTTGCAGGTCTCTCTGGAACAGAAATCTCCCTCGCTCCTATGTTCCGTGGCCTCTGGGTGCGGAATTCGCCATGAGTTACTTCCCTGTAGCCATTCTATGGGTTGTGGGTTCAGAGCTATGTGTATGTGCGTCTTTCTACTCCGCCATCTTGGCTCCGCCCCTACAAAATGATTTTTGAGCATTCAGTAATGTTATTGTATAAAACAGTGATTTCTCATATTATATATAGTTGAAGGAAGTATTGTATAAAATGAGAAATTATGGGTTGCTCTGAATAAACATATATATGTATGTATGTATGTATGTATGTATGTATGTATGTATGTATGTATGTATGTAAAGCCTGCAGTAAGTAGAACAACAGAAATAATCCACAACTACAAAAGAGGTATACGGCACTTTTCAAAGAATTTGGCTTCCTTTCTGTGGTTCATTGAGGAATAGAATTTTAGTTAATTTCATCTTTCAGATGCAATGCTGGTACTGTGAATGTCCATATGTAAAGGATATCTTATTACCAAACAGACAAATGTATCCCTTCCAAATTTCCTTTTAAATACATTGATATAGATTAATGGTGACAATTACGGTTATGTGATATTCTTTTTTGGTGTAATTTATGATGCTTAATTAAGAGGAGCTCATTAATCTTCCCAACACCCCAGTATTGTGTTCCAATGTTGTATGTAATAATCCCTGTTTTAGAGTTCATGAAATTTTCCCTGTGATCACATGAGTATATAGTAAAGACACAAACTAAGAACATATTTTCAATCTGAATAATAATCTGCTGCCCCTTACTCTTAATTTCTTCTCTCTTTTGATAATATCCAATTTATCCCAATATACCTGCATCTTTATGTAAACACATATTGATACAAATATGTGTGTGCCTACATGTATACACATATGTATGTGTATGGTGTGTATGGACATGTATATATTTCTCTGTGTATTTCCTTTCTGTTTTCTAGAGGCTCCTACACAGCTGTGACTATCTTTTTTTCTTTCTTTCTTTGTATCCCTTCTGGTTAGTACAGTTCCTGGAACATAGTAGGTGCTTAATAAATGCTAATTGCATGATTAATTACTGACTAATGCATATAATTTTTCTCATTCTAAGTTATTTTTCCACTGTTGTTTTCTAAATTTATATGTCATCAATAAAAGTATTTTGTTAAGTCACCCTCAGGATTTGTGCAATGTACTAGGTAACAAACTAAGTTACCAGAATATTATTTGGCCCTACAAAATTTATAGTGTAACTCTTGCATTACTAACTGTCATAGTATAAAGGATTTGAGAACCCTTGATGGACTGAGAACAAATTCTTATTTGCAAGTATACAGTTAACTATAGAACCAGTAAAGATTTTACTAAAACAAGGAGGAAAAAGATACTAGGAAATGTTTGTTGATTGATTAATTGATTAACTTGTTGCGTTGTTCTCTCCCAGTTAGTTGAAAGTGGGAGTTGTGCTGTAGTGTGTTTAGTTTGTTTTTCTCTTTTTCCAACTGCTTGGCATTTTTCATGAGTTCACAGATCTATCTGTGTTATGGCTATTCATTCCACCAATTTGTCAGTCCGTGTAAAGTACAATACTTTCATTAATATCTCTACCATATCATACATAGACAAAACCTAAAGACTTCTCATCCTATCTTTGATGACTGCCATTTTCCTCTCTTCATCTAAATGCTTTTTTTCTTTTTCTATTCTCTCCAAGTTTCTTGCCCAAATATCTGATATCTATAGTGAACACATGTTTATTTTCTCCATTTTATTTTTCCCAGTCCTTCAGATAACAAAGAGAAGGGAAATGGGAAAAAAAAAATTCAGATTGGTTATAATTGTCTAGGAAAACAATAGCAAGATGGAAGGCACATATTTTAAAAAAAAAAAAAAAAAAACAGCAAATGAAAATATTTGAAGGATCATATAATACCATGTAAAATAAAGTGACTGCCTTGATATTTGTGTATAAAGGATGACCTGTAAGACTCAAATCATTTGGTTAGCTGAAGTCACAGCAACTTCAATAGTTTTTGTCCAATTTTTAAAAAAGGCTTTTTAGAGAATATGAATCAAACTCTTTCTCACCTCTGTCAAGCCAGTCCTCTTGCCCAATAGTTCTTTCCTTATCTCAGTACTGATCACACAAAGGTCTCCTAGAAGCAAGGGGTGAAAGGAAAACTCTTATTAAATTTGTGTGCTATTTAACTTTAATTTAGCACAGTATCATCTTCAGTAGGAGTTGAAACAGACTCCTCTGTTACCTTGGTAAATCTCTCCTTGTGGCCTTAGTTTTCTTCTTTGAAAAATCAATGAACTGAATGAGATTATTCATAAAGTCCATTCCGGTTCTAACATGGCACTATGGGGTTTTGCTGGTGCCGTAAGTCCTCTTATTCCCTTCCCCAAAACCTCTATTTGTTAACTACAAAGATTATTACCCCCTCTCAACTCCCCTCCCCTCATCAGACTTTTTTCATGCCAAGAGAAAAGATTATTGTTGAATTGTTTGAGTTGTGTCCAACTCTTCACAAACCCCATTTGTGGTTTTCTTGTCAAAGATATAGTAGTTTGCTGTTTCTTCTCCAGCTCATTTTGTAGATGAGGAAACTGAGGCAAACAGTCTCACATTTGCCTGAGTTCACACAGCTAGTAAGAATCTGAGGACAGATGAAACTCCTGTCTTCCTGACTCTGGGTTCAGACTCCAGGCTATCAACTGTGCCACCTAGTTGCCCAAGATAAGACTAATTCATTTAAAAAGGAAGCTACCAAATATTTGAATGACCCAACTGCTTTTGGTACTATTGGGCCAGCCACCTCATTAGTCACCATATAGTTCCCTAAGTCTCTGTCTTAGGGAAAAATGTGACCCTTCCACCAACTGAGGGTACCTTTAGTGTCTCAAGTCTGTTATATTATACTTGTCAGAGAAGTAAAAATCCCTAGTTATGGCTTAAAGGCATCAATATATTTTTCATCTTTACGAATTCATTTCATTTCTTTCCTTCCTAATGGCCCATAGAGAACTTGACCTACCCTTTTTATTTCAGACATACTCTCGTGTTTATTTTAGTGATTGATTACATGTTATCTTGTATTGTTCTATGATCTCTTAATGTAGATAAATAAGATTTCTCCATTCATGTTGTAATCATTTTTCAGGGCATGACCTTATTACTGAGAATTTGGGAAATCCTGCCTAGTACTGTACTCAATATAGAGTAAGCGTTCAACACATACCTTCTATATTGGGACTGAAAGGCATTGCAGTAGCACAGAAATATATTCACTAAATTGAATGAGTGATTAAAAGACAATTTTTTTTGTTTGAGTTAGTTAAAACAAGTTGAGATGTGACTTATCCCCTTGTATAAAAGAAGAGAAGTGCTTAATATTCAGCTCCCTATCAACTTTTGGGGGATGGAGCCGAGAGAGCAGAGTGGAAAGAGGAACTTTTTGAGCTCTCCCCCAAACCCCTCGGAATGCCTGTAAAAAATGACTCTGTACAAATTCTTGAGCATCAGAACCCTCAAATGGCAGAGTGAAACAAATTTCTAGCCCAAGATAACCTGGAAGGTCAACAGGAAATGTGTGTTGTATCAGGCTGGGAGAGGAGTACAGTCCATTGTGGGACACACCAGCAGAGACTGGGCTCTACCAGACCTGGAGTAGTCCCTAGGACACTAAATCACTGGCAGCTGTGGCAGTTTCCAGACTTTTCAACCCACAAACCCCAAAGAAAACTTAGAAGATCAGCAGGAAAGGTATTTGGAACCTGGATGAAAGAAAAGCTTGGTCCAGCCCCAGTGCCAGGGTGGTTGGTGGTGGTGGTGATGGTGATGGTGGTAGTCGCTGCTTCTGGAGTTCTCAGCCCACAGATTGTGGAGAGATCGAGGGGCTAATCATAGCCATACAGGACACTTCTCTTTGCTGGCTCTGAAGCAGGATTTGTTTGCTTTGCCCTTACTTGGATCTACTTTGCAGTACTGGGTGGCAGTCCTGGGGTGAGGAGGAGTGATGGTGTGGCAGAACTTGTGGCAAAGATGGAGAGGGAATCCCCCTCACAGTTCCAAGACAGGAAAGAGTGTTTTTGATCACTCACAGACCAGAGTACTGACCAGGAGAGGAGTAAACTGCTCTCCTTTGATCATACAACCTTGGAAGAACTAAAGGTTACAGGTCCCTAGAAATATCTCTGAAAACAACTGCAAAAAATCCTGAAGCTTGGGACAGTTCACCCTCTACACAAGAAGTAGAACTCCACCTTAACAAAGAGGTAAAAAGTCACAAAACTGGCTGGAAATATGAGGAAACACTGAGAAAAATCAGACTATAAAATCTTACTTTTGTTATAAGGAAGATCAAAGAATACATTTAGAAGAAGACAATAAATCCAAAGCTCCTACATCCAAAGCCTCCAAGAAAAATGTAAAGTGGTCTCAGGCCATAGTAGAGCTCAAAAAGGATTTTGAAAATCAAGTAAGAGAAATAGAGCAAAAATTGAAAAGAGAAATGAGAGTGATGCAAGAAAATCATGAAAAATGAAAATCAATTGCTTACTAAAGAAGACCCAAAAAATGCTGAAGAAAGGGGCAGAGCCAAGATGGCAGAATGACAGCAACTACTCTCCTAAGTTTTAAGACAAACTCCTTCAGATACTTCTGAAAAAGAATCTGAAAATATTTTAGAAATACAGAATCCAACAGAAGACAGAGTATGGCAGAGTTCCAATCCAGGACAGACTGGAAGTTCATGGAGAAGGGTCTGTTGCATGGGGCTGGAGAAGCTCACAGAGCACAAGCTATACCAGTGCAGACCCTGCCATAGAAAAGCCAAGCAGGAAGCCCCAGGCAATCTGAAGCAAAAGCAACACTGCAGAATCTCAAATATATTAGCCCAGGACAAAAGTCCGGTGGAACTGAGTGAGAGAGAACCACAGAAACCCAGGTAACTGCAGCAGCCACTTCTGATACTATCAGCCCACAGATTAAATGTCTGTAAGTAATCAACTTGAACTTCTAGGAGCTAAGATGGTTGCTGACCTTGAAAAACTCAGAGCATATTTCTCCAGGAAAAATCCTAGAACAGTGGGATCAGCTGAAGGGGTAAGCTGTCTCTTAGCCCATGAGACTAGGAAAATCACAAAAGGGGGGGGAGGTCCCTCTTGCTGTGGCTGAAGGAGACAAGTACAGAACCAGAACTGTCCCAGACATCCCCAGCTCAGCGAACTGGGAGGAGATCCTGAGACCCAGGGGGGCAGAGCCCACAATTCTCAACACTAGGACCTGAGGCATGCCTTATCACAGTCAGGGGAATAGGGAAGACACTAATGCAAACAGGATTCACCAAACAATGAGAAGAGTACCTGTGCTCAGTAGAAGAACCTCCTGTGGCCACACCACCCCTCCCTCATACTTAGTTAGCTGTGGTGTAATTCCTGGGAAATTCAGAAAGACTTCAACTGGCATCTGCTTTAGCACATCAGCCAGCTCAGCACCAGCTAAACTACAGCATTCTAGCTTCTACCTGAAAGAACCAGAGGATGTAATACACAAAGCCTCAAGTTCTAAGCACAAGAAGAGTGGGTAGAATCCCCTGTGCCCAAGAAGCAGAGATTCACTTTAAAAGCCAGGGAAAGGATGATCATCATGAGCAAGAAGCACACCAGAAAAGATAAGAATACAGAATACGGGGAACACAGAATGGGGACAAGGATCAAAACATGAAAACCAAAGAGGTCAGCATTAAGACTGTATTCCCATATGAAACTTTAGAAGGATCTCAGAACTAGTCTCAAGCCCAAAGAAGAAGAGCCTTAGAAGAGCTCAAGAAGGATTTTTAAAGACAAGTTAGGGAACTAGAAGAAAAACTGGCCAATGATTTTAAAAACATGAAAAAAGAAATCATGGAATAATTTAAAGGAAAATTGGACAAATGGAAAAGGAAGTACAAAAACTAACTAGAGAAAATAGCTCCTTAAAAGGAACAATTGCACAGGTAGAAAAGGAAGTGGAAAAGTTAACTGAAGAAAACAATTTGATAAAAATTGGAATCAGGCAAGTAGAAGCTAATGACTCTATGAGACATCAAGAATCAGTCAAACAGAATCTAAAGAATGAAAAGATAGAAAAAAATGTAAAGTATCTAATTGGAAAAGCAAATAACCAGGAAAATAGATTGAGGAGAGAAAATCTAAGAATTTTTGGTCTACCAGAAAGCCATGATGGAAAAAAGAGCCTGGACAATATCTTCTAAGAGATCATCAAGGAAAAATTAGCCAGAAGTTCTAGATCTAAAGGGCAAAATATTCATCAAAAGAATCCACCATTCACCTCTTGAAAGGGATGCCAAACTGAAAACATCAAGGAATATCACTGCAAATTGCAGAACTATCAAGTGTTGGAGAAAATACTGAGCACAGCCACAAAGACCAATTCAGATATTGAGGAGCTACAGTCAGGATTACATAGGACCTTGCAGTTTCTACATTAAAAGATCAGAGGTCTTGGAATATGATATTCTATAATGCAAAGGAGCTTAACTACAACCAAGGATCAATTAGTCAGTAAAATTGAACATAATGTTTCAGGCAAGGAGATGGACATTCAGTGGAATAAGGGATTTCCAGAACTTCTTGATGAAAAAGCCACAGCTCAATAGAAAATGCAATCTTCAAATATAAGCATGAAGAGGTAGAAAAAGGTAAACAGGGGGAAAAATAACTTGTTATTCAGTATGGGCAAACTGTTTACATCCTTATAATGGAAGATGATACTTATTAATTTTAAGAATTGTATATTTATTATGTTTCATAAAAGGGTTATACATGGGTAGAAGGAGTGGGTATAAAGTAAATGATGTGATGATAAAAATGTGATTTAAGGAGAAAAGGTATGATAATAGAAGATGTGAAAAGGAGGAGGCTGAAAAAGGTAAATTACATAACTGGAAGAGGCACAAAAATATATTGCAGTAGAGGGAAAGGGGGGGGAGATGAACATTGTCTGAGATTTACTCATATGATTTGGTTCAAGGAGGGAACAAACAACTCAGTTAAGTATAGAAATATAACCAGCTCCACAGGCAGTAGGAGAGGAAAGGGGAAAGCAAAGGGAGGGGAGGCTAAAAGGGAGGAAAGACTGAGGAAGTTGGTGATCAAAAATTAAAACTCTATTATGGAGGTGAAGGTAGAAGGGAGAACTAAAAGCATAAACAAGGGGAAAGAGGAGAGAGGAAAAGACACAGATAGTAGTTATAACTGTGTGTGTGAATGGGATGAAATCTCCCATGAAATGAAGATGGATAGCAGAATGGATTAAAAAACATAATCCACCAACATGTTATTTACAAGAAACACATTGAAAACAGGAGAATACACACAAGGTAGAAGTAAAAGGTTGGAGCACAATATATTGTGCTTCAGCTGATGTAAAAAAGCAGGGGTAGCAATCCTAAAATCAGACAAAACAAAACCAGAAATAGATCTAATCAAAACAGATAAGGAAAGAAACTATATCCTGCTAAAGTTCACCATAGACAATGAAGTGATTTCATTACTAAACATATGTGCTGTAAGTGGTATAGCATCCAGATTCTTAGAGGAGAAGTTAAGGGAGTCATAGGAAGAAATAGATGGCAAAATTATACTAGTGGGGGACCTCAGCCTTCCCCTTTCTGAACTTGATTACTGTAATCTCAAAATAAACAAGAAAGAATTTAAGTATGTGAATATATAAGGCAAATACAAAAGAACTCTGGAGAAAATTGAAAGAGAGTAGAAAAGAATATACCTTTTTCTCCATAGTACATGGGATGTATACAAAAATTGATCATGTACTAGGGCATAGATACCTCACAATTCTGCAGAAAAGCAGAGATAGTCAGTTCGTCCTTCTCAGATCATAATGGCATAAAATTATATGTAATTGAAGGCCATGGAAAGATAAACCAAAAAATAATTGGAAACTAAATAATCTGCTACTAAAGAATGAATGGGTTAAACAACAAATCATAGAACAATCAACAACTTCATTCAAGAGAATGACAATAATGAAACAACCTACCAAATCTTATGGGATAATGTAAAAACAGTTCTTACAGGAAATTTTATATCTTTGCATGACTGCATGTATAAAAGGGTGTAGGGTGCATTCAGGGAGGACCAGTACCAGTACCTTTGGTGTGATGGCTGCTGAGCCCTTTTCAGTGTTCTTCCACCTTCAGTGTCCACCTGTTCCACCTAACTCTCATCTGTGGCTCCAAGAAGCTGCAGCATGCTCAGTGGCCACACCTTGGTAAACTGTTTCAGCAGATGGGCCAAACCAGGTTGAGGGTAACCAAGGATTCTTAAAACCATTGATGAGTTAGAGGGGTGTCTACCCTAAGCATGAGAAGATTTCATCTGGTGAAACGGGCTGATGAGAGCAATTTGTTCCAACGGCCATGAAGGCAAATCAAGCAGGCAATGTGGAACACTTAGAGCTTTGTTAGACACCAAAGATGCCAAGGTCATCCACTACATCAGGAACCATTGCCAGCCATCTTGACTTTGTCCTGCCACTGGACTACAATGACTCTGGAGGAGAGAGTGAGGCTGACAACTTCGTGCAACTCTGCCTCACTTAAATCCAATTTATGTACAGATCAAAAGACATCACCCATACCATTTCAGTATTATGCTTCAAAGTCCTGTGGCGATAGGTAAGTCATGAAGCAGCAGGTACGGATACACTGGGAGTTGTAGTCACAACCCTGCACACAGGCAGCCCAGACCATAGGGTCCTTTCTCACTGGAAGCAGCAGTAGGCCTCTGCAGACCCCTGGTGTCTGAGCAGCCTCTTAAGGATCACACTGCTCACTTCCTGGTGTGAGGAAGGGGGCCAGAAAAGGTGCCCTAAGCATTGCCTGCTTACTTAACCCTGCCCTGATTACCAGGGCAGGTGGGTAATCCCACTGTGTGGTAAAAACATAAAAAAAGTGTACAAAAACATCTGCAAAGATGATTCCACTCACCATCGGCACATGGAACATGTGCACACTAATAGACAACAAAAAATCCAGTTGACCTGAAAGAATAACGGCTCTTGTTGCAAGAGAATTCAATAGCTAACTCAGCCAAATAGCAGCCCTGAGTGAAACAAGGTTGGCAAATGAAGTCTAGCTTACTGAGGTTGGAGCTGGATACACATTTTTCTAGAGTGGGTGCCCTGAAGGGGAGTGCCATGAAGCTGGCATGGGTTTTGCAATCAAAACGAATCTAATCAGCAAGTTGGCATGCCTGCCAAGAAGAGTGAATGACAGGCTCATGACAATGCAATTGCCAATCACAAGAAAAGGCCATGCTACCATCATCAGTGCCTATGCTCCCACCATGACAAACCCTGATGAAGTCAAAGAAAAACTTTATGCATACCTAGAGACTTTTATCGTCAATGTGCCGAAAGAGGACAAGCTTATAATTTTGGGTGACTTTAATGCTAAAGTAGGATCAGACTACCAGACTTGGTAGGGAGTCCTAGGGAGGAATGGAGTTGGAAGCAGCAACAGCAATGGTCATTTACTGCTGAAGACTTGTGCATCACATGACCTTCTCATCACCAACGCTGTCTTCCACTTACCTAAACGCAATAAGACTTCATGGATGCACCCTCACAGCAAATGCTGGCATCTAATAGATTATATAATTGTAAGAAGAAGAGACAGAGAAGATCTGAGAGAGACAAAGGTGATGTGGGGTGCAGAGTGCTGGACTGATCATAGACTTATCCTTTCCAAGCTAAATATTCACATTCGTCAAAAGCACTGAACCCAAGGTGAAAGGACTACCAGAAGAATTATGTCAGCAAATTAGAGTTCTCCTTTGAGCATGAACAGCTTGCTAGTGACTTGGCAGGAAAGTTGAGCCAAACACAACTGGCAACAGTGGAGCAGAAAAGGAGGGGGCAGCATCCAGAGATTTGGGGTACAGCACTGCATTTGCTAATCTGGGTCAGAACACTCACAAACACCAAGACTGGTTTGATGAAAATAATGGGGAAATTCAGAAGCTGCTGAATGAAAAATGAGAATTCCACAGGATTTACCAGCAGGATAGTTCCTCTACCTCTAAGAAGGCAGCATTTAATTCCATCACAAGCAAAGTACAAGCAAAGCTTAGAGAGATGCAGGATTCCTGGCTCAGTAAAAAAGCAGATGAAATTCAGTTTTATGCTGATAATACCAATCCAAAGTGCTTCTATGATTCCCTGAAAACTATTTATGAACCAAAAACCTATGGTGCATCACAACTACTCAGTGCTGATGGAGCCACATTGATTAGTGATAAAAACATAATCCTAGAGAGATGGGCTAAACAATTCCATAGTGTTCTCAACAGACCATCATCAATCAATGATGAAGCCACTGATCATTTACCTCAGGTTGAAGTCAAACCTTCCTTAGCTGAACTTCCAACTGAAGAAGAGGTTTTGAGTGCCATTAGGTTCTTTTCATGTGGCAAAGCACCTGGTGCTGGTTATATTCCAGCTTAGATTTACAAGGTAGGGGGATCATTGCTCATACAACAGGTGAGTGAAATTTTCCAGGTTATATGGCAAGAAGAGATTATCCCCCAGGAGTTCAAAAATACCTCCATTGTCCATCTCTATGAGGGTGAAGGGAATAGGTTGTCCTGTGACAATCACAGGGGGATCTTTCTCTTAATCATTGCTGGCAAAATTCTTGCTAGAGTACTCCTTAATAGGCAGATCCTTCACCTGGAAGAAGGTAATATACCTGAGAGCCAGTGTGGCTTCTGAAAGGGCTGAGGAACAGTCAATACAGTGTTTGCTGCCCGACAACTCCAGGAGAAATACCAGGAGCAGAAAAGAGTTCTGTACGCAACATTTGTAGATCTGCCCAAGGCCTTTGACACTGTTAGTCGTGAGGGCTTATGGAAAATTATGTCAAAATTTGGTTGCCTGGAGAAGTTCATCAATATTGTACCTCAATTTCATGATGGCATGTTTGCCCAGGTTCTGGATAATGGACAAAGCTCTTGGGCCTTACTAGTCACCAACGAAGTGAAACAGGGCTGTGTGCTTGTTCCCATGCTTTTTAGCATGATGTTTTCAGTCATGTTGACAAATACTTTCAATGAGAATGAACACGGTGTCAAGGTCAGCTACCATACCGATGGTAAGTTCTTCAATTTGAAAAGGCTGCAAGCCAGGACCAAAGTGGAGGGAGTGTTGGTGCATGAGTTTCTATTTGTGTATGAGGGTGCACACAATGCAGCCTCTGAAGCTGAGATGCAATAAAATATGGATCAATTCTCTGCAGCCTGTGCTAATTTTGGCCTAATAATTAGCACCAAAAAGACACAGGTGCTTCATCAGCCACCACCACACCATCCATATGTGGAACCATCAATTACAACAAATGGAGAAGTTTTCAATGCTGTGGTAAGTTCACTTACCTTGTTAGTATACTTTCCAGGGATGCACATGCTGACAATGAGGTTGATGCATGCATTGCCAGAGCTAGCTCAGCATTTGGGAGGCTCTGAAGAGAAGTTTGAGAGAGAAGAGGTATTAGACTGACTACCAAATTGAAGGTCTACAGAGTCGTTGTGTTGACCTTATTGCTGTATGCCTGTGAAATATGGACAATCTACCAGTGCCATGCCAGGAAATTGAATCATTTCCATTTGAGCTGTCTTAGGAAGATTCTGAGGATCACCTGGCAGGATAAGGTACCAGACCCTGAAGTCCTTGCTTGAGCTGAACTGCTGGGTATGCAAACTATGCTTCAGAGAGGGCAACTCTGATGGGCTGGCCACAACATTCGAATGCCAAATGTACGCTTGCCCAAAAGTTTATTTTATGGAGAACTTGCATGGGACAGGCAATCACATGGTACCAGAAGAAATGACACAAGGACATTCTCAAGGTCTTTCTCAAGAACTTTGGATTTGATTTGCAACATGAGAGAAACTGGGACAGGACCACTCAGTGTAGCATGCCCACATAAGAAAAGATGCTTTGAGCAAAGCAGAATTGAGACAGCACAAAGTAAATGCAGGATGCACAAATTTGGGATATTCACCCCAAATATTCACATGGACTATTTGTATCTAATCTGTGGTAGAGCATTCTGAGTTCATATTGGTCTGATCAGCCATAGTCAGACACACTGAAATTTCACTTTACAATGGTGATGCCATTTTGGTTCTCTTTGAAGACAAAAAAAAAAAACCAACCAACCACATGAATAAAATAGAGAACGAGGAGATCAATGCATTGGGCATGCAAGTGAAACAGCAAGACAAAGAACAATTTGAAAAATCCCAATTAAATATCAAATTAGAAATGCAGAAAATCAAAGGATAAATTCATAACATTGAAATTATGAAAACTATTGAACTAATAAATAAAACTAAAAGTAGGTTTTATGAAAAACAATAAAATTGATAAACATTTGGTCAATTTGATTTAAAAATAAAAAGCAGAAAACCAAATTACCAACATCAAAAATGAAAAGGGTGAACTAACCTCCAATGAGGAGGAAATTAAAACAACAATTAGAAATTACTTTGCCCAACTGTATGCTCATAATTTCAACATTCTAAATGAGATGGATGAATATTCTAAAATATTTAAATTGCCCAGATAAACAGAAAAGGAAATTGAATACTTAGCTCTATTTTAGGAAAAGAAATTAAACAAGCCATCAATGAACTCTCTAGGAAAAAATCCCCAGTCAGATAGATTTACAAGTGAATTATATAAAATATTTAAAGAATAGTAAATTCCAATACCATATAGACTATTTGAGAAAACTGGTGAAGAAAGAGTCCTATCAAATTCTTTTTATGACAAAATTATGGCTCTGATACCTAAGCCAAGAAGAGTCAAAACAGAGAAAGAAAATTATAGTCCATTTTCTCTAATGAATATAAACGCAAAAATTTTAAATAAGCCATTAGCAAAAAGAACACAGCAACTTACCATGAAAATAACACATCATGATCAGGTGGGATTTATACTAGGAATGCAGGGCTGGTTTAATACTAGGAAAACTATCAGCATTCATAATTATATCAAGAACAAAACTAACATTAAGCATGATTATTTCAGGAGATGCAGAAAAAACTTTTGACAAAATACAACACCCATTCCTATTGAAGACACTGGAGAGCTTAGGAATAAATGGAACTTTCCAGAAAATAATAATAAGTATCTACCTAAAACCATCAGCAAGCATTATATGCAATGAGGATATGCTAGATGCATTTCTGAAATGATCAAGTGTGAAACAAGGATGTCCATTATGACCACTGTTATTCAATATGGTAATAGAAATGTTAGCTTTAGCAATAAGAGAAGAAAAATATATTGAAAGAATTAGAATAGGCAAAGAAGAGAGTAAGTTATCACTCTTTGCAGATGATATGATGATGTACTTAGTGAATCCCAGTGAATCAAGTAAAATCTAGTAGAAATAATAAACAACTTTGACAAAGTTGCAGGTTATAAAATAAACCCACAGAAATCTGCAATTCTATATATTACTAACAAAACCCAATATCAAGACATAGAAAGAGAAATCCCATTTAAAGCTCTGATAGACACTATAAAATACCTGGGAGTGTACCTGCCAAAGCAAATCCAGGGACTATATGAACAAAATTACAAAACACTTTTCGCACAAATAAAGTCAGATCAAAGTAAGTGGAAAAACATCAGTTGTTCATGGGTAGGTCGAGTTAATATAATAAAAATGACAATTCTACCTACTTTTAACTTACTTATTCAATGCTGCACCAATCAAACTACCACATAATTAGTTTCGAGAGTTAGAAAAAATAATATAAAATTTCATCAAAAGGTCCAGAACATCAACGGAACTAATGAAAAGAAATACTAGGAAAGTTGGCCTAGCCCTACCAGATCTCAAATTGTGCTGTAAAGCAGCAAGCATCAAAACTGCTTGGTACTGGCTAAGAAACAGAGAGGTAGACCAGTTGAATAACAGGTACTTAAGATACATTAGTCAATAAATATAACAATATACTGTTTGATAAACCCAAGTATCCCAGTTTCTGGGATAAGAACTCACTGACAAAAATTGCTTGGAAAACTGGATAACAGTGTGATAGAAACTGGGCATAAACCAATGCCTGACAACATACGGAAGAATTAAATTCAAATGGATACATGATCTAGGTATAAAGACTGATATTATAAACTAATTATGGGAGCAAAGAATAGGATATTTGTCAGATTTATGGAGAATGGAGAGATTTTTGACCAAGTAAGAGACAGAGAATATGATGAAATGCATAAGTAATAATTTTGATTGCATTAAATTGAAAAGTTTTTACACAAACAAATCCAATGTAACTAAGATTTGAAGGGAAGCTGAGAACTAGGAAAGAATTTTTGTAACTAGTGTCTCTGATAAAAGCCTCATTTTAAAATTATATAGAGAACTGAGTAAAATTTACAAGAACACAAGTTATTCCCCAATTGATAAATGGTCAAAAGATATGAACAGGCAGTTTTCAGAGGAAGAAATTAAAGCTATCTATAATGTTATGGAAAAATGCTCTAAATCACTATGGATTAGAGAGATACACATCAAAAATAACTTTGAGGTACCACATCATACCTGTTAGATTTGCTGACGTAACAAAACAGTAAGGTGATAAATGTTGGAGATTATGTGGGAGAGTTGGAATACTAATTCGTTGTTCATGGAGTGGTGAGCTGATCCAGCCATTCTGGAGAGCAATTTGAAACTATGGCCAAAGGGCTACAAAAATGTGCATACCCTTTGAGCCAGCAATATTGCTTCCAGGACTGTATTCCAAAGAGATCCTAAAAATGGGAAAGGATCTCATATGTACAAAAATATTTATAGCAGCTCTCTTTGTGGTGGCCAAAAACTGGAAATGAAGAGGAAGCCCATCAATTGGGGAATGGCTGAACAAATTGTGGTATATGAACATGATGGGATAATACCGCGCTATAAGAAATGATGAACACAAAGACTTCAGAGAGGCCTGGAAGGATTTACATGAACTGATGCTGAGTGAAAGGGGCAGAACAAGGGGAAATTTTTACACAGCAAAAACCACAGTGAGTGGGGAATTTTTCTAGTAGACTTAGTCTTTCACAGCAAAGCAAGGAACAAAAAAATTCCCAATGGACTCTAGGCAAAGCACCTTCCACATCCAGAGAAAAAACTATGGAATTGTATAGCACAGTGAAGCAGACCATTTTCTCTTGTGTTATGTTTGTTTTGTTTTATCATTTCTCCCATTCATTTTAATTTTTCTATGCAACATTACTGTAGTGAAAATGTATTTAAATGGAATGTATGTGTATAAGTTATATAAGATTGCATGTCATTTCTAGGAGCTCAGAGGGAGGGAGGGGGGAAGGAGGATAGGGTGGAGGAAAAAAAACATCTAAGGTATATGGAAGTGATTGTAGAACACTAAAACAAATAAAATATTTTTTTAAAAATACTGAAGAAAATAACACTTTAAAAACAGACTAATCAAAATGACAAAAGACACCCAGAAGTCAATAAGGAGAAGAAAGCCTTAAAAAGCAGAATTAGGGGGCAGAGCCAAGATGGCAGAGTAGAAAGATAGACCTGCACTAGCTCTTCCTCTGTAGCCCATAAAATACCCGTAAAAAATGACTCTAAACACATTCTATAGCAGTAGAAGATATAAAATGACAGAGTAAAAGATTTCCAGCCCAAGATAGCTTGGAAGCCTGACAGGAAAGATTTATCACACAGTGGTCAGAGTGCAGCTCAGCCTTGGCCACCTGGCAGGTTCAGGACTGGAACAAGCTTCAGGGTGCTGAATGAAGGGCAGTAGCTGCAGTTCCCAGATTTCTCAAGCCACAAACGCCAAAGATAGCTTCAAAGGTCAGTAAGAAAGCTCTTTCACCTGAGTAAGAAGGGAGGCCAGTCTGGGCCCAGCCCTGACCCCAGAGCAGCAGCAGCCACTGTGGCAGTAGTGTCCATTTTGGGAGTCCTCTGCCTACAGACCCTGGGGGAATTGAGCAAGTGATCTGAGTCTCCATCCTGAGTGGTGGTCCTGGGGTGAGGAGGAGCACTGGCATAAAGGAACTGGTGGAGGCTCTGGAGAGGGAATCTTGATCACATCTCCTTGGCAGAAAAGAATTCTTATGGTTGCTCACAGACCAGAATGCAGGCCAGGAGAGGGGTACACTCTTTTCCTGTGACTGTGCCACCATGGAGGACCTGAGAACTTACAGGTCCCTAGACTATACCCTCCACTTGACAAAGGATTCAAAATTCAAGTATCTGGCTAGGAAAATGTCCCAGAAAGGGAAAAAATAAGACTGTAGAAGGTTACTTTCATGATGAATAGATATATTCTCCCATCATTTTGAATGAGAAAGAACAAAGCATACCGTCAGAGGGAGACATAAAAGTCATGGCTTCTACATTCAAAACTCCAAAAAAATATGCAATGGCATCAGGCCATGGAAGAGCTCAAAAAAGATTTTGAACATCAAGTAGGGGAGGTGGTGAAATAATTGGGAAGACAAATAACAAAGATGCAAAAATCATGAAAAGCGACTCAACAACTTGAAATGGAGATGCCTCCAAAATGCTGAAGAAAAACCACCTTTAAAAATAGACTAACCCAAATGCAAAAGAGTTCCAAAAAGCCAACGAGGAGAAGAATACTTTTGAAAGGGAGGTTCAAAAGCTCACTAAAGAAAGTAGTTCTTTAAAAATTAGAATGCAGCAGATGGAAGCTAATGACTTTGTGAGAAACCAAAAAAATTACAAAACAAAACCAAAGGAATGAAAAAATAGAAGACAATGTGAAGTATGTCATTGGAAAAAACAACTGAGCTGGAAAGTAGTTCCAGGAGAGATAATTTAAAAACTATTGGTCTACCTGAAAACCATGATCAAGAAAAGAACATAGACTTCATCTTCTAAGAAATTATCAAGGAAAACTTCCCTGATATTCTAGACCCAGAGAGTAAAATAGAAATGGAAAGAATTCACTGATGACCTCTGAAAAAAGATACCAAAAGAAAAACTCTTAAGAATATTGTAGCCAAATTCCAGAGTTCCCAGGTCAAGGAGAAAATATTATAAACAGTCAGAAAGAAAAAAATTTCAAGTATCGTGGAAATACAATCAGGATAACACAGGATTTAGCAGCTTGTATGCTAAGGGATGGAAGGGCTTGGAATATGATGTTCCAGAGGTCAAAGGAGGTAGGATTAAAACCAAGAATCACCAAACTTAGCAAAACTGAGTATAATACTTCAGGGGGAAAAATGGAATTTCAATGAAATAGGGGACTTCCAAGCATTCTTGTTGAAAAGACCAGAGCTGAATAGAAAATTTGACATTCAAATACAAGAATAAGTTGAAATATGAAAAGGTAGACAGGAAAGAGGAATCTTAAGGAACTCGTTAAAGTTGAAATGTTTACATTCCTACATGGAAAGATGTTATTTGCAACTCAGGAGAATTGCAATATTAGAGTAGTTAGAAGAAATATACATATGTAGGTGGGTATGGATATGTAATTGTACATGTATATGTATATTATATATATGTATATTATATATGTGTCTGTATGTATGTGTCCTTGTGTATGTCTGTATGTATATACGTGTGTGTGTATATGTGTGTGTACATATATATGTATATATATATATATATCACATGAAGAGGCACAAAAACATATTATATTAGAGGGAAAGGAGGGGGATGAACATTGTTTGATCTATACTCTTACAGGATTTGTTTCAAAGAAGGAATAAAATACTAAGCTAAGTATAGAAATCCAGCTTGTCCCACAGACAGTAGGCGGGGAAAGGGGAAACAAAGGGAAGGGGATAGCAAGAAGGGAGGGAACAAGTAGTAAGGGAAAAGGGAAAGAAAAGGGAGAGGACCTGAGAGAATGGAGGGAAGATTGAGGGAGGTGATAGTCAAAAGCAAAACTCTTTTGAGGAGAGGAAGGGAAAAGAGCAAAATAAAAGCATAAATAGAGAGGGAGATATCATAGGGAGAAAGACACAGATGTGAATGTGAAGGTGATGAACTCTCCCATAAAATGGAAGTGAATAGCAGAATGGATTAAAAAACACAGTCTTACAATATATTGTTTACAAGAAACACACTTGGAACAGGGGATACCCATAGGGTAAAGGTAGAAGGCCAGAGTAGAATATATTATGCTGCAGCTGAAGTGAGACAAAAAAGAAGCAGGGGTAGTAATCCTAATCTCAGACAAAGCAGAAGCAAAAATAGATCTAATCAAAAGAGATATGGAAGGAAACTACATCCTGCTAAAAAGTACCATAGATTTAAAGGTATTGCCATTGCTAAACACATGTGCATTAAGAGGTATAACATACAAATTCTTAGAGGGAAACTTAGGTGAGTTAGAGTAAAAAACAGACAGCAAAACTATACTAGTAGGGCATCTCAAGCTCCCCCTCTCTGAACTTGATAAATCAAACCTCAAAATAAACAAGAAAGAAGTTAAAGAGGGAATTAGAATTTTAGAGTAGGTAGCTATGGTAGACTTATGGAGAAAATTGAATGAGGATAGAGAGAGATATACCTTTTTCTCAGCAGTACATGGCACATATACAAAAACTGAACATGTCCTAGGGCATAAAATCCTCACAATCTGCTGCAGAAAGGTGAAAATATTGAATACATCCTTTTCAGATCATGAAGCAATAAAAGTTATATGTAATAAAGGGTCATGGAAAGATAGACTAAAATTAATTGGAAACTAAATAATTGAATCCTAAAGAATGAGTGGATTAAAAAATAAATCGTATAAACAGTCAATAATTTCATTCAAGAGAATGAAAACTAATGGGATGCTGCAAAAGTGCTTCCCGGGGGAAGTTTTGTATCTCTTAATGCTTACATGAGTAAAATAGAAAAAGAGGAGATCAATGGAATTGGCATGCAACTGAAAAACAATAAATTGAAAGAATTTGAATAGACAAAGAGAAACTAAGTCATCACTCTTTACAGATGATATGATAACATACTAAGAGAATCCTAGAGAATCAAGTAAAAAAACTACTTGAAATAATAGACAATTTTAGCAAAGTTGCAGAATATAAAATAAAACCATATAAACCCACAGCATTCCTTGAAAATGAGCAATTTTGCCTAAGAATGGAAAGTATAATTGACATGAAATTGGCCAACATCAAAAGAAACGTGCTTATTCTTAACTTTGAGTAGGAATTCCATTTCTCTGTGATGCAGTTGTGTAACTACTCTATGCTGACCAGAGTAGCAGCACTTCCTTGTTCTTGTAAACATTTTGAAAGGGGAATATTTTTTCAATCTAAACTCAACACATATGTAGACTTTCAAAAGGAATGACATTTTCTTCACTTAAAAAAAAAAAACCCTGCAATTTATTTATTTTATTTTTATTTCAATTATCTTCAGAAACTCTTTTCCTTCAGGTGTGACCACGTATAGTGGAATGAACATTATCACCTTTCTGTCTGATAAGAATATTATTCAAGTTCATGAGACCAAGATTATTTCATGTAAAATATTGTGCACAATTTAAATGTAAAGACCTGCTTTTTATTTACTTTATTTCTTTTGGAAATAGTCACCCAAGGGGCTCTCACAGTCAGTTAGGTCTGTTCTTACTTTCTAGTTTTCCATTTTCTCCTGGCTACTGGTTTTCCTGGCAGCATTGTATAAATCTGGGTATAAATAAAAATATTGGAATGTAATCAAGTCTCATTAAATTTACATTTGAGTAATAGTTCAACAGTCAATCAAAAAAGCAAGAACAAGAAGTATTTATGATAGTTTGGCTTTGTTATTGCTATGTTTTTATTGATGTTTTGAATCCACAAAGCCTTTCAAACATTCTTGGAATCTGGTTTAGTGCTCTTTGTACTTCATTTCTTCCCATTATCTCTCTGTTATTAGACTGCCCAAAATAACACATTTCTCCCATGTTCTCTCTGATTTTGAATTCTTGGTTCTGTCACGTATAGATTGTTTCATGATCAATTGATGTTATCACCTCTATTTTGTCCCATTGTTCAGGGCATGACAAAGACATATTATATGTTGTCATGATTTTAGTAGGCAGGAAGCAATTCTTGCATGCAACATTTTATTTCCCCTCTCTCCACTTAACTAAAAAAAAATAAAATCAAGGAACTGAAAAGTATCTTCAATCACAGTTTCATTGTGATTTCCTTATCCCACATTATGGTAGTGCTGAAGTTCTATTGATTAGGATCTCAAATTAGAGAGACTACTTAAAACGGCTGAATAAGAAATTATATTTAATGTAGAAAGTGATAATAGCCAACAACCTGACATCAGGTACTCAAATGACATATTCTGTCATTTAAATTGTGTCTTCCTGATTTGCCAGTGCAAAAAAAAATGGTAGCTTTTGGGGTTTGTCCAATTAAGAGTCATGGATAATGATTCAGAACTCAGTTTAATTAAAATGTACTGCTGATTAGAGAAAAATACAGGGGAAACTTATAGATGGACAATTCTCAAATGAAAATAAATGTGAAATACTCTTAATAGGAATACTGCCCAGGTAACCATGGTGATGTTAATATGGAGAAAAAGGGTAATTGTGGGATACAGTTGCAATGTTATCATATTTTCTTCTATACTAAAATAAAAAATTACCTTTTTTGATGCTGGGAATGATGATCCACACATTCTCATCATGTTCTTAAATGTATTCAGTCACAGCTTACATAAGCAACATAGCATATGTATGATTCTTTTTATCTTTTAGGCATATGACAAGCTTTCATGAGGTCTGGAATTTTCTTTCTTCCCCTCTATCCCCCAACACTCCCATCAACAAACACACTATTGTTATCATCAACATGACAATAGATTTTACAACTGGGGAAAAATTGACCATAGAGAATTTGTATCAGAGCCAAATTTAGAATGTTCCTAATATTTTAAGATAGGGAGCTCAGTGTATAGAGCACTAGGCTCTATCCTGACTGTATCAGGAAGGCAAGAGTTCAAACTGGGCCTCAGATACTAGCTAGCCATGTGATCCTGGGCAAGTCACTTAACCTATGTTTGCTTAATTCACTGAAGAAGAAAAGTGCAAACCAATCCTGTATCTTTGCCAAGAAAATTTCAAGGATGGTATTGATGTGCTATGGTCCATGGGGGTCACAAAGTGTCAGATATGACTGAATGCCTAAACAATGATCTTTTGAATAATGAAAAAGACAGAAACAAAACAGAGCTCTTCAATTACGTGTTACATTTTATCAGGTAACTCTGACATGTGGAAAAATGGTGGTAATACAGAAACCTTAAAAAGAAAGGGCAATAGAGAGGGGAAAAGATAGTGCTATAAATATGTTTTCTTAAAAGTACTCTAAGTGATTCACTGTCAACCGTATTTACTATGTTTTGTAAAAGTATTGGTTAAGTAGGATAGAAGCACATAATTCAGAATCAACCTATTAAGTACCTATGTCACATAATAAAATGTCATTCGGAGATTTTGTTAGATATTACAGCTTAAGTATTCTTCAAAAATTAATTACCATATATTACCCTTGTTACAAAAATAATATTAAATTTTAGTTTAGATTATTGATGCAAATCCATGCTTATTAACATAATGTTCATGAAATATCCTATTTTTTTCAGTTTTTTAAACAGACTTTTTTAGTAGTACTGTGAACTAATAGTTTTTTTGATAATCCTGAGGACTGGAGAAAACACCAGAGCTTCTGCCCTCTGAAGTCTACACCAGATCTGCAGTCCAGAGTAGGTCTCTTTTCTTCCTGCACCCGATAACTTAATCTTTAATTAAGGAAGGCCAATTCTATTAAAATAAAGCTACATACTCAATACAGGTATATGACTCATGAGAGACAGTTTTCCTGAAACTTATTGTTGTGCCTAAAGCTATGAGAGAGGGAAAAAATTGTATTCCCTCTGCTACCTTAATTCTAACCAATTAGAAGGTAAATCAAAGTCCAATCCCTTCATTTTATAGATGATCAAACTAAGACTCAGAAAGAACTGTGACTTGCCAAGGACACAGAGTGAATTAATGAGCATCTGGCTTCAGATTAGGTGTGATTTCTTCTGTTTCATACTATATCTGGTATATATTTTTCACTATAAATTTCTGGCAACCACTGCTATCCACATAACAACCATAAAACAACCACATCAACAAATGCAACTATGTAGCACAGTGGATAGAGCATTGGATCTAGGTTCTAGAGGATCCGACTTCGCATTGTTCCTCCAAACTTATTGCCTGTTTGACACTGGCCAAGTCATTGAAGCCTCTTTCAGTCTTAGTTTTCTCATATGTAAAGTGGGGATAGCAATTGCACTTACTTCCATTGTTTATGGTGAGGATCAAATGAGATATATGTAAAGTGTTTTGCAAACATTAAAGCACTGTATCAGCTGATGATGATAATAATAATGATGCTGCTGTAAGTGCAAGTCTCTTAACAATAAGCAAGATAGGAATCTCAAATAACAGCTGATTTTCCAAAAGGAAGAAAATGGAAGAACAGATGGAGATTTCATCACAATATAAAGAACAAATAATTGCTTGTTAAAACATTTCCTAACAACTTGAATTGCTCAGAAGGGGAATGGGTTGTCTCAAAAGACAGTGGATTTACTATCCTGGGAACTCTTCAAGTAGAGGGATTGAGTAAATACTTCACCAAAATGTATATAGGGTAGTTCTGTTCAGGTATGAATTGGACTAGCTGATCCCTGAAGTGTCTGATGACTCTGAAGTGCTGTGACTTATTCTATTTAACCTCAGAGGGCAGAAATAAGATGAATCTGTAGAAATAATAGGGAAGAACGATGCCGAGTGAGATGAACAGAACCAGGAAAACATTGTTACCAGACGATCAACTATGGTTGACTATGATCTTCTCAGGAATACAGTGATCCAAGACAATTCGAAGAGACTCATGGTGGAAAATGCTATCCACACCCAGAAAAAATAAAAAATAACTGATGGAGTCTGAATGAAGATTGAAGTATACTATTTTCACTTTTGTTTTTCTTTTTGTGTTTTTTTCTTTTTGTTCTATTTCTTCTTTTACAATATGACTAATATGGAAGCATGTTTTAAAATATTGTACATGTATCATCTATATCAGATTAATTGCTCTTTTAGGGAAGGGGAAGGGGAGAGGAAGGAGGGAGAAAGAAAAATTTGGCCCTGAAAATCTTTTAAAAATGAATGCTTAAAAATGTCTTTACATGTAATTGGAAAAAATACTACTTTTTTTAAAAAAGAAATAAAATAGAGAAGCAGATTTAGACTTTAAATGTAGAAAACTGACATAACAAAGCTATCCAAAATTGGAATGGGCTGACCTAGGTGATAATGGGTCTATTCTAAGTAGACATTTTCAAACAAAAGATCGACCCCTTGTCAGGTTGGAAAAAAAAAAATTATTGTTATCAGCAGATTATTTAAAAAAGCCCCTGAGGTCCCTCCCAACTCACATTCTGCAATTGATCTGGCATATCACATATCTAATTCTGTTGCATCTTCACAAAGACCTTATGACATAGTAACAACTAATTCTGTAAACGAGAAAATTCAAGCTTTCAAAGGGTAAGGGATTTGCCTATGGCCATCCCCTTAGTGTTACAGCTAGGATTAAAATTGAGGCCTCTCCTGATTTCAATTATTGAACCTTGCACTTTGTCATATTGTCTCTCTCTTGTACAAAGCATATTCACTTCAGTCTTACAGGAGTAAATAAAATTGGAGCCTACAGTCTTCTACAGACAAGTTTACTTATTTATTATAATTGATCATCTGAATCATTCCCTTATTAATTAATCTAGCTCAATTAAATATTTATTGAACACCTTCCATCCTTGAGTCACTGTGTTCTGCAACTTTCAGAGATAATTAGATTATAATAAACAATAAACCATCTGCAGTAGGTAGGAGTAAAACAAGGCAGCTGCTAGAAAGTTTTGAAAGTAGAGAATAGTGGAGTTTTATAGTAAGTGTATAAAAAGATACATAACAAATACAAACCACTCCAATACATGGGACTATTTAGGAGCAAGCACTCATACATTTTGCCCTGTATTATACCACATGACAATGATTATTGTTAATAGAAATGATCTGACAATAAGAAGCTTAGACTTTGTGTTTTAAAAAAATGTCTATGAAAGAAGGGAAATATTTATTTAAAAATATTCCTGCAAAGCAATAAAAGTAGAAATGTGTTGGCACTTGAAGTTTCAGTTCCATTGAAAAAGAATCATCTAATCCACCATTTTTATTCCTGACAATGACTGTGTTAGATAAATGAGTTGTTGCTTTGTGTGTGTCTGTATGCACACATGTATATACAAATTAAAATATTGTAAATGTTTAGGATCAAATATTTAAAACCAGGAGAGATGTCAGACATCATCTTGTCAAATCCCTTCCTTTCACAAATAAGGAAGCAAAAACAGATAGAAAGTAAATAATTGATGAAAGGCTGCCCAAGAAGTAAGTAGAGAATCAGGATTTTAACCCAGGTATTCTGACTATAAATTTGGTACTCTTTTCACTCTTTCACATTGCCTCAACTCTAACATATATACCATGTAAGTTCTATATTGTTAGAATTTACTTTTGATATTTGTATGGACACCTGAAAGGCAGCATTGAGTAGTGAGACAGCAGTTTCAGATTATTGATGATCACACACTTCAAGTCACAGCTGCAACCCACATTAACTGTATGATGCAGGATAGATCACTTGGTTTCTCAGTGTCCAAATGATGTAAGACTATGAAAGACATGAGGTGCTGATATGCCTTGGGGATTGCTCTACCTCAGAAACTTCCTATCCTTATACAACTATAGGTCTGCATATGACACATAGAATGCATGCATTGTTGTTGTTTGTGTGTGTGTGTGTGTGTCTGTGTGAGTTTGTGTATGCATATTGTACATGTGTATGTATAAGGATACCTGTGGTTGTATCAGGGCCCAGACTTTCTCATCTAGAACTCTATTGGAAAAGTATATTCTGCATTTACTTTCTGGATAACTTTTCTAAATCACTTAACTTATTTGTGTTTTGGTTACCTCATCTATAAAATAAGGGCGTTTTGACTAGAGGATCTCTGACATCCCTTCTTGCTATAAATTTTTGATCTTGAGTATTCACTGCATGTCCATTTATATATACACACATATGCATATTCACACAGAGTAATGGTATCATATATACATGTGTGTGGGGGTATGGTATGGTGGTTGTTGTCCTTCATTCTTGAAGAGAACCGAAATGGCATCACTATGTTAGAGTCAAGTTACAGTGTGTCCAACTGTGGCTAATCAGACCAATTAGGAATGTTCTACCATAGGTTGGGCACAAATAGTCCATGTGAACATTTGGGGTGGATTCTCTGAATTTGCTCATCTCACATTTCTTTCGAGCTACCTCAATGCTGCTTTGCTTATGGAGCACAGCACCTTTTCTGATGTGGGCATACAATGCCGGGTAGTCCTATGCCTCTGTCTCCCATGTCACACAATAACTTCCAAAGTTTCTAAGAGAGACCTTGGGAGTGTCCCTGTATTTCTCCTGACCACCATATGAATGCTTGCCTATGTCAGTTTTCCTTAAAATAGTCTTTTTGGCTAGCATACATTTTTTTGTTCAAACAATATGACCAACCCCTTGGAGTTGCCCTTTCTGAAACAGAATTTGAATGGCTGGCAGTTTACTTTAAGAAAGAACATCAGCGTCTGGTATTTTATTCTGCCAAAAGACCTTCAGAGTCTTTCTAAGATAATTCCAGTGGAAGTGATTCAGTTTCCTGTCATGGCACTGATATGCTGTCCATGTTTCACAAGCATACAACGAGTTAAGCCCAATGACTCCTTAGACCTTCAGTTTGATAGTCAATCAAATACATCTTCTCTCCCACACTTTCCTTTGTAGTTTCTCAAACACTGAGCTAGCTCTGGCAATACATGCATCAACCTCATTATCAACGTGTACATCCCTGGAAAGTACACTACCAAGGTAAGTGAACATATATCCACAGTACTTGAAAGTTCTCCATTTACCATAACAATTGATTCCACATATGGATGGTATAGTGGTGGCTGATGGAGAACCTGTGCTTTCTTGGTATTAATTCTTAGGCCAAAATTATCACAAGCAACAGAAAATTGATCCATACTTTGTTGCATCTCAGTTTCAGAGGCTGCATTGAGTGCACAATCATCTGCAAACAGAAAATCATGCAATAACACTTCCTCCACTTTCGTCTTGGCTTATAGTCTTTTCAAGTTAAAGAATTTATCATCAATGTGGTAGCTGACCTTGATGCCGTATTCATTCTCATTGAAGGCATTTGACAACATGGCTGAAAATATGATGCAAAAAAGCATGGCAGTAAGCACACAACTTTGTTTCACTCCACTGATGACTGGAAAAGCATGAGAGTATTGTCCATTATCCAGAACCCAGGTATGCTTTGTAATTGTCATGGGGGTTAAAATCACTAGAGTACAATTACTCTTGGATTAACACTAACCATCCTATGTATTTCTTGGCCGATCATTCAAATGGAGTATTTTATGATATTATGTCAGAAGATATAGAGATGTAATTTTAACTAGAGAAAGTGCCCTTGTGAAAGAGAATTATTCTGGATAAAATTTTGAGCAGTATGGTTAAATATAGTTGAATTCAATTAAACAATTTTTATTAAACTTTTATTATATGCAGAGGATTGTGCTAGATGCCAGGTGAGAGTTTTTAGAATTGAAGAAAGGTCCAAGTCATAATAAAATTTACAGTGGATTAAGGGGCTATGGAACAAATATAAGTAATTCTGACATGTACTGGCTATGTAACCTTGAGCAAATATTAGACACAAAATCCTAGAATTATAGAACTCAGTGGTTGAAAAGAATCCTTGCAGCCATCATATTCAATTTATATATGAAAATAAACCAATTTTAGTATAACCAGAATAACCATATATTTTAGTATAACTTGTTCTTGAATATCTTTAATGGACAAGAACCCACTACCTCTTGAGTCAGCAACCTCCCTCGGCCTCATTTTTCTTATCTATAAAATGTAGGGGTTTGACAAGACGGCCTATAAAGTCTCTTCAGATTTTAGGCCTATGATCCTATGAATTACAAAACTATGGTTAAGTGCATCAGAAAAATATGTGAGGTCCAGAAAGAGATAAAACTCTCTGTCTCTCTCTGTCTCTCTGTTTCTCTCTCTCTCTTTCTCTCTCTCTCTTTCTTTCTTTCTCTGTGTGTATTGTATGTGTGTGTGTGTGTGTGTGTGTGTGTGTGTGTGTGTGTGAAATAGGGATTGGACTGTGATTTTATACCCAGTTAAAGAAACTGTTTTTACTATGCAGAGTGCTGCCTAGAGTAGTGATTGGTTAAGTAGTTTCCCCAATATTATACAATCATTATATATCTGAGGTCTACTTGGCTTTGAAGTTGACACTAGGTTTTATTTTTTCCTTTTTTTTTTTTTTTGCTAGACTTGTATTTTCATTGGGGTGGATAGCTCCCATAAAAGAACTCCTTCTATCAATGCAGTTTGACATCTTCTCTGCAACTTAAAGAGTTACTTCTAAGCATGTGTGTGCATTTTTTTATATAATATTTTTATTTCTAAATTTTGATATTTTATTTTTCCCAATTACATTTAAAAACATATTTAACTTTCACTTATTTTTTAATTGTGAGATTCAAATTCTCTTGCACCATTCCACCCACTACCTTGATTTAGAAGGCCAGTAATCTGATACAGATTATGCATGTGTGAACTTGCAAAACATATTTCTATAAAGAATAACTTTAAAAATAAATTTTAAAAAATGGAATACTTTTAAAAAGAAATTAATAGTTATATCTATAAAGAAACAAGAAATAGTATCACACCAGATATGAAACATTATTTTTATTTCCCTTCTGTGGACTTTATCAAGTGATATAAATTTCTAGAACTGCAGGAATCAAAATTACTCACGAAAACTCAGAACAGTGCAAGATGTACATCACCTTTAGACTAGTACACTCTGATTCCTTACTGCATCTAAATATATACATAATTTTCATTGTGCAGATGTTCATAAGTACTTGTCATTTAACACTTTGTATACTTAGTTCTCTTTTGAAACCATGCTTCTTTTAATCCTCAAGTTCTGTCTTTATTATATCCTACATTACATTTTCTTTCTCTTTTTTTTCCTCCTCATTGGCCCATAATGTAATTACTGGCTCCAATGTGAAACTTACTTTGCTTGCACAGCTCCTTGTCTTCTTAAAGTGCACAGTTGTCTATGAATTCTGTCAGGCTATGCCATTTATGAATGTGGTTGTGATGGATGACAATATTGTGTTTATATCTTAAATGGAATTAGGAGGCATAGTCATTATAACGTTAGCATAATTGCAAATGATAACTGTTTAATAAACTCTCACTTTGAAAATAACTTTCAGCTTTCCCTCAGAAATTCTATCTCAGCAACGAATCATTAGGAAATCATTCCATACACAGATCTATTCAATTGATGCCATTCTTATTAAAACCTGCCCAACAATTTTATGTTAAAATATTTGCTACAAGTGGCAAAATCTACCTTCCTCCTGTGCTCTAAGAGATAACAAATATCACTGGTGGAAGAAAAGAGTTACTGTTTAATACAGTTTCTGGTTCCAATCTACTTTGCCTAGTGGTGATAGTGTAGTATCCATTCCTATTCTCCTTCCTTGGGTAAAAGAGGAAATTAAAAAAAGATACTAGTAGAAGCACTCTAAGTGTTGATTTAGGGGTTACAAATAAATCTTAGCAAATTTCCAAATATGGAGTCTGTGAATAATATGGACTGACAACATATATGTGTATGTATGCATGTATGTATTTGGCTATTCAAGGAAAACTAGTACCTTTGTTGTGAGGGCTGCTAAGCCCTTTTCAGAGCTGCCAACTCTCACCTTTCACTGATTGGTTTTAAGATGCTATAGCAGGCATAGAAGCCACACTCTAGTAAACCATTTTTTGACAGACAAGCTAAGTTGGATTGAGGATAACTAAAGGGTCTCAAACCCATCAGTGAGTTAGGGGGGTGTTTAGCCCAAGCATAAGACTGGCTGATGATAACAATTTGTTCCAAAGGCCATGAAGGATGTTAAAACCAGTGCTGAGGAGTGTTTAGAGTTTTGTGAAACATTGAAGATATCATCCAATGAATTCCAATCCAGCACCACTTATCTTGACTTTTGTCTTACTATTGGATTCCAGTGATTCTGGATGAGAGACTGAAACCAATGACTTTGTGCAACTTTGCCTCATTTAAATCCAATTTATGAGCAAGTCAAAAGATATCCCCCATGTCATTTTACTATTTTTACCTATCTCAAAGTACCATGGCAAGGGGTAAATAACAATGCAACAAGTGCTGATACATTGGGAGTTGTAGTCACAAACCTGCACACAGGCAGCGTAGGACATAGGATTGTCTTCTCACTGGACTGAAGCAGCAGTGGGATTGGGCAGCCCCTGTGTGTCTAAGAAGCATTTTTATAAGGACTGAATTGCTCACTTCCTCACATGAGGAAGGGACTAAAAAGTTACCTTAAAAATTGTCTTCTTTATCTAACCAACCCTGATCTCCTTACAGTGGTGGTAGGTAAGCTTTAAAAACACACAAAAACGTACCAAAGCTTTTATGAAGATGATTCTACTCACCTCTGGTACATGGAATGTGTGCACATTCATGGATAACACAAAATCTAATAAACCTGAAAGACAAATAGACCTTATTGTGAGAGAAAACATATATCACATCCAAATAACAACCCAGAGGTAATCAAGGCTGGCAAATGAATGTCATTTTACCCAAATTGGATCTGAATACACATTTTTCTGGAGTGGTTGCAGTAAAGCAGGACAGTGTGAAATTGCCATAGGTTTCACAATCAAAATTAATCTAATCAACAAGCTTGTATGCCTCCCAAAGGAGTGAACAACTGACTCATGACAATGTGATTGCTACTTGCAAGAAAGTACCATGCCACCATTATTGGTGTGTATTCTCCCACCATGATAAACCCTAATGAAGTCAAAGGAAAATTTTATGAAGACCTGAAGTCCTTCATCATCAATGTGCTAAAAGAAGACAAGCTTGTAATTCTGGGTGATTTTAGTGTCAGAAAAGGCACAGATCACTGGACATGGCAAGGAGTCCTTGGGAGAAATAAAGTCAGAAATAGTGAAAGCAATGGTCATTTACTGCTGAGTACTTGTACATCTCAAGACACTTTCATAACCAAAGTGATGGATGCATTCTCACAGCAAATATTCGCATTTAAGAGACTATGTTATAGTAAGGAGAAGAGACAGACAGGATGTGAGACTGACAAAGGCAATATGTGGCACAAAGTACTGGATTAGACCATAGATTTATTTTCTCCAAACTAAACATTCACTTTCAAGAAAAGCAGTGACTCCAAGACAATATGACTGTCAGAAGACTTTACTGTCAACAGGTTAAAGAACTCTTCCTTACATGAATAGTTTGTTGCTAATTTGGAGGGAAAACTGAGCCAATACATAGTTGGCAACTGGCTCAGAAAAGAAGTGAGCAACTTTCATAGATTTGATGTATAGTATTGCATATTCATGTGGAATAGAATACTCTTAAACATCATTTGATTTTATAAAAATGATGGGGAAATTCATAAGGTGCTAAATGAAAAAAAGAGAACTCCACAGAGTTTTCAAGCAGGATAGTTCATCTATCTCTAAGAGAAGAACATTTGACTCCATCCACAGTAAAGTGCAGGGGGATCTAAAAAGATGGAACAAAGATGGGGACTAAAGATAGGGACTTACCTGATCTCTCCCCCAATTCCCTCCAAATAACTTTAAAAAATGATTCTAAACAAATTCTAGAGCAGCAGAACCCCCCAAAAGATGGAGTGAAACAAATTTCCAGTCCATGATCACATGGGAGGTCAGCAGGAAAGGTCCGTTGCACCAGGGTGAGAGAGGAGTGCAGTCCAGAGCAGTATGCACCAGCATCCAGACCAGGCCCAAGAAAACCCAGAGCAGGCCTCAGGGTGGCTGAATCACTGACTCTAGTAGTGTTTTCCAGACTTCTCATCCCACAGATGCCAAAGACAACTTAGATGGTCAGCAGGAGAGATCTGTCACACCTGGGTGAAAGCAAAGCACAGTCCAGCACAGGACATGCCAACAAAGCCCCAGTCCCAGGAAACCAGGAGTGACCGAATCAGCAGCATAGACAATGGCAGCAGCAGTGACAGTGGATTCTCTTGGAGCTCTCAAACCACAGAAGGCAAAGGAGTCAAACAACTGGCCAGAAAGAGATCACAGGGATCTTTTTGTTAGCAATGAGGAAGAATTCTGTTGTTTTGCCAATACTTGGATCCAGGTCCCTGTCTTGGGTAGTAGTACTAGGGTAAGGAGGAACACTACCATAGCACAGTTTATGACCACAGTGGAGCGGGCCCCTTCTCACAGTTACAGGGAAAAAAGAGTGCCTGTGGTCAGTCAGAGACAACAGCACAGACAAGGAGAGTATTAAATGCCTATCTTTAGATCATACCACCTAGCAAGAACTAAAAATTTACAGGTCCTTAGAAGCATCTCTGAAAAAAAGTTGCATAAAACCCATGAAGTTTTGGACCATTGCTCTCCATCCTAGAAGCAAAGCCCTACTTTAATAAGAGTTGAAAGTCAAATAATAGACTGGAAAAATAAGAAAACAATGGGAAAAATCCTCTAACTATTGAAAGTTAATATGGTGACAAGGAAGAAGACAACATTGAAACTCTTACATCCAAGGCCTCCAAGAAAAGTAAGAATTGGTCTTAGGCCATGGAAGAACTTAAAAAGGATTTTGAAAATCAAATAAGAGAGTAGAAGAAAAATTGGGAAGAGAAATGAGAGGGAGATACAAGAAAATCATGAAAAACATATCAACAACTTGGTAAAAGAGGCAAAAAATACTGAAGAAAATAACAACTTAAAAAAACAAATTTGGCCAAATTGTAAAATAGGTCCAAAAATCCAATGAGGAGAAGAATACCTTAAAGGGCAGATTGGCCAAATGGAAAAGAAGTCCAAAAGATCGCTGAAGAAAGTATTTCCTTAAAAATTAGAATGGAGCAAATGGAAGCTTGTGCCTTTGTGAGAAATCATGAAACAATAAAACAAAACAAAAGGAATGAAAAAAGTAAAAGGAAATGTGAAAGATCTCATTGGGAAAAAACTGACCTAGAAAATAGATCCAGGAAAGGTAATTTTCAAATTATTGAACTACCTGAAAGCCATGATCAGAAAAAGACCCTAGACATCATCTTTCAAGAAATTATCCAGGAAAATTTCTTTGATATTTGAGAACCAGAGGATAAAATAGAAATTGAAAGAACCCATTGATCACCTCCTGAAAGAGATGCCAAAATTAAAACTGCCAGGAATATTATATCCATATTGCATTGGCCCCATGTCAAAGGTAAAATTTTGCAAGCAGTAAGAAAGAAACAAATTAAATATGGTGAAACTGCAGTCAGGATAACATAAAATGTAATGTATCCTATATTAAAGATTCAGAGGGCTTTGAATATGGTGTTCCGTGAGGAGTACTGATATTCCAAAGGGCAAAAGGGCAAAATTACAGTCAAGCATCACCTATCTAGGAATACTGAGTGTAATCCTTCAGAGAGGGAAGTGGATATTCATGGATTTAGATATGTTTCAAGCATTCTTGATGATAAGTCCAGAGTTGAATAGAAAATCTGACTTTGAAATACAAGACTCATGAGAGATGCATAAAAAGTTAAACTGAAAAAGGAAATCTTATGGGACTTCATAAGGTTAAACTATTTACATTCTTACATGGGATGATGATATTTGTATTTTACTGTTTTGTACTACATGTACAAAAATATTTAATACAAGTCTTTTCTGGGGATAAAATAGTAGAATTTTAGGGGAAGCCCATCAATTGGGGAATGGCTAAACAAGCTGTGGTATATGATTATGATGGAGTACTATTGTAGTATAAAAAATGATAAACAGGATGTTCTCAGAAAAACCTGGAAAGATTTGCATGGGCCAATGCAAAGTGAAATGTACTGTGCACAAAGTAAGAGCAATATTTTGTAAGATGATTAGCTGTGAATGACTTCACTATTCCCAGCAAAACAGCAATCCAAAACAATTCTGAGGGACTTATGATTAAAAATGCTATCCATTCTCAGAGAAAGAACTGGAAGTGTCTGAAAACAGATTGAACCATGCCTTTGTTTAACTTTATATTTTTTGAGTTCTTTTTATTTATGTTTTTTTCAGAACATGACTATTATGGATGTGTTTTACATGAGCACACATGTATAATCTAGGTTTTATTGCTTGCCTTCTGAGTGAGAGGGTAGAGAGAGAATTTGAAGCTTGAAGTTTTAGAAATGAATGTTAAAATTTGCTTTTATAAGTGGGAAATTAAAAATAACTACAGAGGGAAAGACGTCTATGCTGTTCATGTGTCTGGGTAATATTTGTCACTCACTCATAAGTTTTTAGGAAATTTGTAACTGAACAACATATTTCAGGTAAGTAGATCACTGATAGTGGTGCTATCTCTGACTAGAATGCTCGACGTTCCCCAAATGAAAGAGCTATAAACTGCCTAAGAAATTGTGGCATTAATGTAACGCATAAAGCAAGGCAGATTACCAAAGAAGATGCCATGCCCTTTGTATACTATGTATGGATAAAATCAATTTGAGAGAGTTGAATAGAAAAGTTAATCAAGTTAAAAACTGCAAAAGCTAAAATTGAACTTCTTGGAAGCTATGATCCACAACAATAACTTATTATTGAAGATCCATATTATGGAAATAACTCTGACTTTGAGACTGTATATGAGCAATGTGTGTGGTGCTGCAAAGCACTTTTGGAAAAATCTCATTGAAGCTCACACTCGCTGTTATAGGACAATAGTGATTGACATCAACTTAGAATTATGTATGTGTATCAGTTGATGTGTTATTAAAGAGTAATAATGTACTACATTTGGAGACCACCACTGGTTCTTCAAGTCATTTAATGTCCACATATATTAAAATTCTAAAAGGTAATGAAAATAAGTCATTACTTCTGAAGCAAGAATATTTGATTAAATCAATTATAATTATCAAACTTGCTGGGCTTACCAGTTTATGCCTCAGATTTTAAAAATGAACTAGATAATGGAACAAACTCAAATTTGCATATGAAAACTAAGAAAACTAAATAACACAGTCATTTGTTAAAAATATTTGATAGAGTTTTACTTTAAGACAGCTTCATTTATGTTTAATTGGGATTTTTAATAGGTAAGGAAAACATTTACCTTAATATCCCACAAGATGAAAAAATTACTGAAATCATTGTGAAGAGTTAAAGAAAAAGGTATTTTAGTGTTTTAGTAGTTGTTTGTTGGTAGAGAAACTGAAGAATGGAGAAAATAAATTTATTCAAGGTCACAAAACTGGTCAGTGACAAAGGTAATACTTAAACTCAGATCTTCTGGTTTTGAATCAAGATATTATGAATCCAGCTTCTGGGTTCCTTTCACTGCATTATAGTTGCTCCTAGTACGTAATCAAGATACCTTAATGGCTTCAGAAAAGAGGTTAGAATGTAATAAAAGCAAAGCTGACATTATTAAGGTAATAAAAATAATATTCATTACTAACATGAATTAACTTATAAATAATTATTATATGTTACATAGTGCTTATTATGTGCCAGGCAATATGCTAAATGCTTTGCAATTACTATCTCCTCATATGATCCTCACAACATACCTAGGAAGTAGGTTCTATTATTATTATTTCCATTTAAAGATGAGGAAACTGAAACAGGTAGAGGTCAAGTACCTTCCCAGGACCACATAACTACTAAGTAGCAGAACTCATAGTCTAACCTAAGTCAATAAACATTTACTAAGTGCTTACTATGTGTCAGGCACTGTGTTAAGCAGTGAGGATACAAAGAAAGACAAAAGACAGTCCTTGCTCTCAAGGAACTCATGGTTTAATTAAGAGGAGAAAACATGAAAAACAACCATGTACTAAGAAGATCTATACAGAATAAATGGGAAATAATCAATAGAAGTTAGGCACAACATTAAGGGGAATCAGGAAAAGCTTCTCATAGAAGATATGATTTCAGCTGAGACTTGAAGGAAGAGAGGGAAGTCAGAAGGAAGAAATGAGAATATTCTAAGTGTGAGGAACAACCAGGGAAATGTCTAGAATCTGGAGATGGAGGTTCTTGTGAGAGGAAAAGCAAGGAGGCCAGTGTTATTGCTGTGAAGAACATAAGTGGTGAGGAGGAATACATACTAGAAAATTGTAAAGGTAAGAGGGAGACAAAGGGGCTAAGTTGTAAAGGTCTTTGAATGACACAGATGATTTGATGTTGAATCTTGGAGCTGATTGGAAACCACTGGAGTTTAATGAATAATTAAAGGGAGAAATGTGGTCATATTTATGCTTTAGGGATGATTAATTTGACTATTGAGTTTATAATGAGTTGGAGTAAAGAGAGACTTGAGGCAGTTATACCTATCATCAGACTATGGCTATAATTCAGGGGTGAAGTGATGATGGCCAGTATTAGAGTGGTGGCAGTGTTGGAGGAAAGAAGAAGGAGGTGTATACTAGACAATATGTATATATTTGATATGAACATGCTGTGTAAGCAGAAGTTTAGGTTTCTTTTCCCTTATAATCAATTCTATGATGCCAGAAACATGCAAGAAAGAGGTTGTAATCATTCTAGTTTACTTTGGTTTTATCTTAGGGAAGCAGAAATAATATCCTTAATATATGCCCAAACATTGTAATCTAATATTTTCACTCTAATATCCTTGTGATCTGATAAAAGTATGGCACTATCAGAAAGCTGAATAATGGAATAGAATTACTCCTTTCTCTCTAAAACACACTGTTCTGAGGTATCTTAAAATGTTTATAAAACTGTCTTTCTTTTATTTACTCAAAAGAATTGAGTTGCATTCTATTGCATCTATCTCTGCATGTCTAAACCCTAAAGTCTAGGAAAATAAAGTTTTAACACGAAGAAAGAAAATCTGCAGTATTTGGCAACAGTGCAGATATAGAGTTGAAAGAGACTTAGCAGTCGAGGATAGTTAGTAGAGAAATTCAGATGGGAGTGCATTTTTTATCTCTGGGGGGAAGAAATATAAGGAGCTTAATTTTGGATATGTGAAATTTCAGTTGCTTTTGGAACATCCTTTTTGATATATTTTAGAAGATATTTTATTGTTATTTTAAAAGATATTTTATTATTTTTAATTTATCCATCATTGTATCATGTATTTATTTATTATATTATTGTCTTCATTCTAGATATTTGGAAGATAGTAGCCTAGAGTGTTTTGGAAAATAAAGGTTAGGACTGAATGAGTGGATCTGAGAACCACCAACATAGAAACAATAATTAAATCCTTGGAAGTTGATGAAATCACTGAGTGAAAATGTAAATAGGGAGAAAAGAAGAGGGCCCAGGACAGAGCTCTGGGGAACAGCCACCTTTAGAAAGCAGGACCTACTAATCTGAATCCAAATCAACACAATTTCAACTGCATCATAATTAAGAAAATAAAACTTATAAACAAGATCAGACTCTAATAAATTTAATAAGTTATTAAAAAAAAGAATGGTGCTAAAAATGCTTAATGTTGATATAAGGGGATAGCTTAGATGTCCTCATGTTTTCCAGGAAAAGAAAAGAAGTATTTGTGAACTATAAAGTTGACAACTTTTGAGGAAAAAAAGTTCTTTGAGGTAAGAAGTAAAACATTTTTTCTTTATTCTTTATAATTTACATACAAAAGTTAATACATAGCTATATTTGAATGACACTGAATTCTTTCCTAGGGAATTGGGAATTTGACATATTGTGATTAATATATCAATGGCCTATGATTTCATCACAGTGTACTTCCTTCACTGATTTGGATGACATCCCCTCCCCTCATCTTACCTTGTCTTAGTCTAGTTTTTATGACTGTCTATTTCACCCTTGCTCCTAACAAAGTAAAATCACCTATCAGTCTTTCTGGTAAGGCTAAATTATGCTACCTGACTCTCACTCCCACTCTATTCTGTGTAAACTGGAATACTTGTTGCTCTTTGTACATTTGTCCTTCATGGAATGCTCTTCACATTAACTAACCCCTTGGCTTCCTTTGAGGCTTATATCAACTATTGACATCTACGAGAGACTCTTCTTTATCTTCCCCAATGTCTTTCCCACAAGCCTTCCCCTACCTCAAATGCCCCGAAAGTGACTTGATAGAGTGCCCTGCTTGTCTATCGACATGTCGTTTTCTACAAGACTTTAAGCTCCTTGAGTTCAAGGATGATATTTTGTCTTTATATTCCCATCACCTAGTATAATATCTAGCACATATAACGGGCTTAATAAATTCTTAATGAATCATTTTGAATTCATTTAATTGGTTTGTTAGAAAAGAACATGAGGACAGTCTTTCTAACTAAATAGGAATTACATTTACTACTGCTTTGTTTTGTTGTTTTCATAGACAAACTTCAACAATTCAAGACCAACTCCATGTGGTGACAAGACATTGAGAGCAATATTAAGAGAAAGACAGGTAATCCAAAAGTAATTCAGATTTTGAATAATAGTAATTCACGTTTACATTACACTTGTACTTAATACTATCTTGTGAAGCATGTAATAAAGTATCGTTAACCCCATGTTAGAGATAAGGATACTGAGACTCAAAAACATGACTTGCCAAATGTCACACAGCCAACAATCAGTGTTCAAATAAAAGTCTTGTCACTCCAAGATCTATGTCATTTCCACTATACTGAAATTAGGCAGTGTCTGATATTTGATAATTTAAACAAACTAATAAAGTTTACCATGAATCTTCTGCATCACTGACGAATATTTGGAAAGTTATAGTGCTTCTGCTGACTGCACTTGCAATATACACATGATGCCATCAGGTAGTGGTAGAGAGCTATAGCTGAATCAGTGATATAGCATGGCTATTCTTTACTTTTTCTCAATAAAATAGATTTATTATTATTAAAACAACTGAAAAAAGTAAACAAATATTAGATGCAACCAGTCTCCAAATTATAAACGTGCTGTTCCATGTGATTAGTCTTGAATTACTTGTATGAACTTGAAGTATATTTTCCCATAGAAATAACATTAAAATCTGATGGCTGGGTTCCCAGGAAAGTCTTCATAAATCAAGAGAGGCTCAATTGCCTATTTTTGTTAAGGCATGAGAAAAGTGTCTCCTGGCTTCTATTTGTTCTTATGTAGTGGATAATAAACAGAGCCTACCTGTGATAAAATTTGTAGATCTTCAATTTTCTTTTTACCTAGGATTTTAATTTTTATATTCTTTCCTTTTTGTGACTCTCCCTTCATCTATCTCAGGGACCCAATTTAAGACCCAAACTAAGGGTAAGAAAGGGAAGTAGTGACAAAAAGCAAAAAAGTGGGAACAAGAAGGGATACATTTGTTTCATACTTTTTGTACAAATTCTCATATTTTAATGTAATAAAATTTAGTTCTTTATGGCATGTAAGCATTTCTATTTTAATATTAAGATATGTGTTACATTGAAATCCTAAAGTTTTCAATAGAATACAAAATTGTAAAGGTCACTATTTGCAAAGCCCTTTTTAATGTTCTCCTTCTGTCTTCTAAACAGATAAAGATTTTATAGTTGTACCCCCATAAAAACATGGTTAAACATCTGTTAGTCATTTAAATTGGTCGAACTATCTGTGCAGTATAGTGAACAATGCCCTAGATAATAAAACCAGAATTCAAACCCTGTCTCTGTTTACTTATTGCTGATGTGATTGTGAGCAAATTATTTTGCTTCTTTGGGTGTCACTTGCCCAGTATTTAAAATGAAAGGCTGATACTTGGTGAATTCTCAGGTATATCCCTATTAGCTTTGAATCTTAGAAAGGACTGATTACAACAAAATAGAAACTCATTTCTATTAAAATATTATCTCCATAAAACACTTGCATCTTAAACTTGTTCATTCTTAATTGTGGAAAGAAAGACTATTTTTCCTCTTTATATTCAGGAATTTCAGGCTATAGACTTTGAAGGGAAATGAGAGGAAGAAACTATATGAAATTAGGCATACCATGGCTAAATCTGAAAGTTTAGTTCTTTACAGATATACTGTGATCTTTTTCTCCCAAATTGAGGAGAATATGTCTTTCGCTGCTACAGGCAAGATTACCTGTGAAAGCTAGCTGGTCTGAAGCAAATCAGTGTTTAATCTTACTACTTGCCAGAGGAGAAGTCAAAGTTATATTGTCACAAGCTTCTTTCCAATCATGTTATCTACTCTACCACAGTTCAGGTTGTTAGCTCCTACCCAATACGCCCTGAACAAAAGAAAATTGCCTCAGATGATACCATAAAGTATTCAGGTTTTACTAAGCTTCAATTCAACACAGTCCAGCTTTCACAGTGTTGCTCATAACACAACATCCTCAGACCAGTGATGCATTTCCCAGAGCAGTAGCTCACAAAATGTGATCTGGGAATCCCTGGGGGTTCTTGAAAGATTTTCAAAGGCTTATTGACGAGGTACTAGATGTAGATAAGCATGGGGTTTTTATACACATACCAATGCACCCCTCCATGTATGTATGTATGTATGTATACATATAACATACACACATATGTATATATGTGTGTATGTGTATGTACATATATACATAAAAATATCTGTATACACACATATATATACATATATATACATATATATAAATATATATAGTCATAACAATATTGAGATGTTTAGAGTTCAATAAGGTAAATATCATGGTTATATAGTTATAACTCATATAAAAATTCTTTGGGAGATTCTCAATAATTTTAAAATTTAAAAAAAAAATCCTGAGAACAAGAAAGTTGAGAAACGCTGCTCTAGGGAAATACAAATGTGAAAACCTCGTGATACATTCCTAGGATGAGGCAGATAGCAGAATACACTGACACAGACATAGAAACATCAAACGACCCCAGACCACTACCTCTGAATTGGTTCACTGTAACAAACAGCCCCGACTTTCCCTCTCTCTTCTCAGTTTCATAAGCTCTGTGCCTCACTTAACGAATAACAAATTAAGGCCCAGGGAAGTAAAGCAATTTGCCTAAGGTCAGAAAGAAAGTATATAAATACAAGTCCTCTGACACCAGGTTGAGATCTCTGCACAGTACCAAAGGTTCATTAAAAAAAAGAAAGAAAATATCAGAAATGTTCTACTGTTCCTAGTTGCTTAAACAAACTGACTATTTAATATCTGGTGAGAAATGCTGGTGCAGTGACTTTACCTGATTCATTCCTGACCTTGCAATTCAGGAATATGATACTTTCTCTGTTATACTACTGCCTATAGTAGACTGAACTATATCTTTTAGATTTAGCACAGGAATTTTCATGTAGAAAATGCTTAATAAGTATTTTTGTGAATCTCAATTAAGAATGGAATTTGCCCTCCCATGTTCTAGAACTCCCTTTATAATTCTAACGCAAAAACAATCCACTCAATACTAACCCAACTTGTGTTGATCTCTTCCTCTCCCCATACCACATCAGCAGTCCCTCACCTTGACTTTACCAGGTGTATATTTTACATATTCTGTCATTTTTAATTATTTTGCTTAGTATTCAATGCTTTCCCCATAATAATGAATATCTTGTATGTTTTTCTCTGTAATGTGTCCTGCTTAAACAATTTTTGACAAAGTTTGTCACAATCATGTCCCCTCCTCATTAATAGAGACATCATAACACTATTCCAGCTGCATTTTGTATTAGAAATAGAAATTTATAGTTTCCAGGGAACCCAGACAACATATTTACTGCTTAACTGGTTAGTTGCTAGAATTGATTAGCACAAGGTAGCAACTGCACTTAATGCAAGGAATACTGTACAGAATATGGATGACTATGGAAAATAAATAATATTGTTGCAGAAATTCATTTTTTAAAATGTCCTTAGTCTCTACAAGCTAGGAAAAATACATTATTTTCTTCCTTTATATGAGTCCACTCTCAAAGATATTTGCTTGACTTTGAAAATGTATTTGTGTCTTTACTATGAATAATACATCTCTTCTTCCCACTTTCCCCATCCATAAATGTGCTCCCTTTCCCCCAACAAAGAAAGATACTTTTTTGACTTATTAGTGAAGATGAGTAATTCCTTGCTAAGACAGAGGAATAAATGTCAATGTAGCACATCACTGGAGATACTCTACCAACTCCCAACTTGTAGCAGCATACTGTACCCAGAGGGTGGCTAATACATCCTCCAGCTTTTCTTTGGATAGCCCTGAGAGGTTGGTTGTGTATGTATGTGTGTATTTCCAATGTTATTGCTCAAAAGTCTTCATCAATATGCTTCCTCTGTTGATTCTCAATTAATGTTAGTCATTCAGACAATTAGCTTTTAGGAAAGTTTTTTTCTTGTTGTTGGCTTGTTTGTTTGTTTTTATAGTGATGATATAGCTGGTACCAAACAACTACTGAAAAATCTGTTATACTCTCCCATCAATATCTATGGAGTCCAAGGAAAAGGTAGGCTGAAGTTTAAAAACAATATGCACTAAAGGGCTTGCACACAGCTCCAGAATTGTTTTTCTCTAGTCCTCATGGTAATCCTCTTAGATTCTGTGGCTATTCAGCTTCTTCCTTGAAGTTGCTTTTATGAAATATGTCCGGTCTATCTTTGCCTCCAAATACAAATATTGCCATCGGATACTCTTATCCCAGACACACTGCTGGGATGCTGAAGAAAAAGTCAAAATCCTATACCCTTCTAAAGTTTACACGTTACTTCAATCAAGAATGGGGAATAGAAAGAGAAGACTGAGGTCAAAACCAAAATCTAAGAACTCCCTACCAGATGATTCCTTCCAACAAGTCTGTCTGGTGCCTTCTACCACTAAGTTGGCAGATATTCAAATCTCAAATTCCAACTAACTCACTGATTTTATAGAAACCTTCTAGGAGGGTACCAATCCTTCAATGAATATGAATACACATTCTGTGCAATATCATTCCAGTTCTTCCAGTGGAATTAAAGAAAATTTAAATTGTTCATGGACTTTTTCATTTAGTCTAAACCCTAAAATGGATTAATCATCCAGGCCTTGTTCATAATTAATAAACAATCAAAATATGTTCTCACCTGCTTAACATATTAGAGCATAACATCTTGACACTGTCATTAATTTAGTTGAGGTAAGTATCTAAGCTAACCCCTATCTTTATAGAAATAAGTAGCTAGGAGAAAAAACAAATCTGAGGGAAACAAAGAACAGTTGAAACCAAAATCAAGGAAATGGTAACTGGAAAGATATCACCAAGAAGAGAAAGAGTTGAAACAATATCTTAGTCGTTATTTCAGATTTTAATTTCTTCTCTTGTGGTTAGGATAGAATATCATTGACCTTTTGAAGAACTTACCATGTGCCATCATGCAACGCAGAAAAATTAAGAGAATTTATATGTGCTTACAGGTATAAAGAAAATTGCTCTAAGTCTTAGTGGGAAGACATACGAAAGATAAGAAAGCGATATTGTGGTATTTTCCTAAAGTGTTTTTCTGGGGCAAAACATAGAAAATACAACCTCATTCTGGCATGTAGCCTTCCACAATCTGGCTCCCACTTCTCTTTCCAGACATAGTTCCTGTAAGTCACCCTCCAACATGCTACATCCAAGCCAAACTGAACTTGTAGCATGTTCCATCTCTTCTCTCCTCAATTTTTCATAGACTGTTTCACATGTATAGATATCCTCCTTCCTTATCTTACCCTTTTTTTAATACCTTATTTCTCTCAAGTCTTATTTTAGGTACCAACTCCCATGTGAAATATTTCCTTATTTCCCCCATTTGTGAGTGATCTCATTCATATGGAAATATTCTGTGACATATATGTATGTAGGATATCTACCCAGTACAATGTAAACTCTTTGAAGGAAGGGGCAGCTTTTGTTTTTTGGTCTTTGTTTTGTAGCTAGAACAGTACCTTGTAGAGGAGACTCCTGATGAAGAGTTGTTGCTTGCAATTTCATCAAACTTGCAGAAACTATTAAAATTCTTAACTGCCCACCTGGGCTGATTCATGTGGGAACAAAACTTGCTGCCAGAAGAAGCCTGGAAATTATCCCTTTTGACTGATGACCTAGGAAGACAGCTAAAGGAAGTTTGGGGCAGGTGGTGTTTTCATCTCTTCTTCCAAGGGAAGGCTTAAACTTCAGGGGACAAAAAATGTGGGGGCTAAGGGAAATGAACAGCTGGTCATGGAGATGACTCTAAAGAACAGAATTTGTTTTTTGTACTGTGACTTAAGATTCTTGACTGAGGATGTTTGGCAAGGGGTAAAGTGCATTTCATAAAGACTGGTTAAAAACATTTTTGTTTTTTTCCTTCTTCTTATCCAGAGACAAATCAAGAAAACTTTAAATTTTGAGGGGAAAATAAAAAGACAAGATAAAGTATAATTTATATCATTTGTGAAGTTCCATCAATTCTACCTCTGCATTTTTTCCTATTACAAGTTGCTTCTTTCCTTTTCATTATCTTCACCTCAGTTGATGTGCACATTACCTTTTGTCTAAATATTTCAATAGCCTTCAGTCCACCCCACTCCAGTCACAATCCACATTAGTATAAGACTTTTAAAATCCATAGTTCTTATTTTCTCAGGGCACTGTTCAAATATATTCATGGGACCATACGATTTAGAGCAGGAGGGGATTTTTAATACCATCTACTCAGTCCAACACTTTCATTTCAAAAAGCAAGAAAGTTGGTTCCAGAGTGGGGAAATGAATTTCACAAGGTCTGTGTGATCAGGTGACACTATTTAGGTGTGAAAATTTAAATGCATATAGGTTATATGTGGGAGGCTTGCCCTGGCCATGCCCAGATTGTCTCACTTGGAGTCATTGTACATGCTGCGCTTTCCTACCACATATCTAAGTAGCCTCCTTTTATTGAAAACAGAACAAGAACAGTCTTTAAAATTTGCTGTATTGTGACAGTCTTTCCCTCTTCCCTGCTTATTGTTTCTTGTTACATCTAGAGAGTGAAAATGATAATTCCCCCACAGCATTGGTGCCATGAATTGAAGAGAGGGAGTTTGCCTCCCTCCCCTTCTCACTTGAGTCAGGAACTCAAGTCACAGTAACCTTGAAATTAGGATTGCAGAGGTGAAGTTGCCATTAACCTGGCCAGAGAAGATCAGATAGAACAGGGTGTCTGGAAAAAAAATGGGGGGGGGGTTGGGCTTGAAAACTGTGACTCTGCTCAATAACAACAGACCCAAGTAATGGTCCCCTCCCTCTACCCAGAGACTAAGGTGGTGGTAGTGGTTGTAGTAGTAATGAGGGGAAGATTATGCTTCTCACACATTACTGAAATAAGTTTGCATATTTGTTATTATATCTATTGAAGTAAATATTTCTTTCTAAAGCAAATCCAAGTGTAAGTGGTTAATTGGAAGTGGGGTATAAGGAACCACCCTGACACATAGGGGCTCACTATCCGTTGGGTCTGGAGCTAGTAGAGAGCATAGACCTCATCCATTTCCCTTTATGGGGGAATCATGAAGGAGGGGTGAAATGTACTTGACCTTCAGAAAAGGGAAGACAGGGTAGAAAGCATTACTTTAATATTAAAGATAAAAATTTGATAGCTTTAATTAACTGTGTATCTTACAACAGTAGAATAAGGCAAAATGTCTTGATTATTTACTACTTATTCCCAACTCTTAGTAATTTCTACTGTATATCTTCTCTGCCTCTAATACTGAGTTATGGAATGGTGATGGAAGAAATAAACAGAAACAAAAACTTTGGTGTGGACTGGATCTTTAGGAATTCATGAAATTTAACTTCATCTTGGTCTTGTCACTTCTCTGTTTCTTGTCTACATTTAAAAAGCTAACAAATCTCAGAGGCAGAGCCAAGATGGTGGAGTAGAAAGATGTCCATACTACAGAGCTTCCCCCACAGCCCATAAAATACCTGTAAAAAATTACTCTAAACAAATTTGAGAGCAGCAGAAGCCACAAAAGAACAGAGTAAAAGATATTTCCAGTGCAAGGTAGCTTGGAAAGCCGACAGGAAAAGTCTATCCCATGGGCAACGGAGTGGAGTGAAGCTCAGGGAGCCTAGCCCAGTCCTGGCTGCTTGGCACCAGAGGGAACAGGACCAGAACAAGCCTCAGGGGCAGAATCCCCAGCTACAATGGCAGTTTTCAGATACTTCAACCCAAAAATATTACAAAAAGCTTCAAAGGTCAGTGAGAAAGGTTTTCATCTGGGCAAGGGAATGCTATCTGGCTCTACTGGAAGCAGCCACTGCAGCAGCAGCAGCCCCTTTGGAGCTCTCCACCAAAAAATGCCCCTGGGGAATGGAGCTGCTGATGTGAATCTCAGCCTTGCCTGGGCGTTGAGGTGAGGAGGACAACCACTGGCTTAGTGGAGCTGGAGGCAGGTGCTGAGAGAGAATTCTATTACTCCCAGATTATGGGCAGAATAGTTTTTGGTTGATCCCAGACCAGTGTGTGAGCCAGGAGAGTAGTAAACTCTTCTCCCTTGATTGTGCCACCTTGGAAGAACTGAGAACTTATAGGTACCCAGAGTATATGCTCCTCTTGAGAAAGGACTCAAAAGTCAAGTAACTGTCTGAGAAAATGCTCAAAAAAGGGAAAAAATAAGACTATAGAAGGTTACTTTCTTGATGAACAGAAATTTTCTTCCATGCTTTCAGATGAGGAAAAACAATGCAAAATGTCAGAGGAAGTCAAGGCTTCTGCATCCAATACCTCCAAAATAAATACGCACTAGTGTCAGGCCATGGAAGAACTCAAAAAGAATTTTGACAATCAAGTAAGAGAAGTTAAAGAAATATTGGGAAGAGAAATGAGAGCAATGCAAGAAAATCATGAAAAGCAAGTCAAAACCTTGCTAAAGGAGACTCAAAAAATGCTGAAGAAAATAACGCCTTTGAACCTAGGCTAGTTAAATTGGCAAAAGAGGTCCAAAAAGCCAATGAGGAGAAGAATGCTTTAAAAAGCAGAATTAACCAAATAGAAAAGGAGGTTCAAAAGCTCACTGAAGAAAATCGTTCTTTAAAATTTAGAATGGAACAAATGGAAGCTAATGACTTTATGAGAAGCCAAGAAGCTACAAAACAAAACCAGAAGAATGAAAAAGATAGAAGATAATGTGAAATACCAGATTGGAAAAACAAGTGACCTGCAAAATAGATCCAGGAGAGACAATTTAAAAATTATGGGACTTCCTGAAAGCCATGATCAACAAAATAGCCTAGACATCATTTGTCATGGAATTATCAAGAAAAACTGCCCTGATATTCTAGAACTAGGGGGCAAAATAAATATTGAAAGAATCCAAAGATCACCTCCTGAAAGAGATCTGAAAAGAGAAATGCCTCAGAATATTGTAGCCAAACTCTAGAGTTCCCAGGTCAAAGAGAAAATATTGCAAGCAGCTAGAAAGAAGCAATTTGAGTATTGTGGAAATACAATCAGGACAACACAAGATCTAGCAGCTTCTATATTAAAGGGTCAAAGGGCTTGGAATAGGATATTCCAGAAGTCAAAGGAAATAGGATTAAAGCCAAGAATCACCTACCCAGCAAAACTGAATATAATGCTTCTGGGGAAAAAATGGTCATTCAATGAAATAGAGGACTTTCAAGCATTCTTGATGAAAAGATCAGAACTCAATAGAAAATTTCACTTTTAAGCTGAAGAATCAAGAGAAGCATGAAAAGGTAAACAGGAAAGAGAAATTATAAGGGACTTTCTACAGTTTAACTGTTTACATTCCTACAATGGAAGATAATATTTGTAACTCTTGAGACTTTTTTCAATATTTGGGTAGTTGGAGGGATTATATACACATACATATGTATATGTGTGTGTGTATTCATCCTTTGATGCGAAAGAAGACCATGTTATCAGAGAAAAAATGACATGACTTGCACTTGACTTTGCATTTTTGAGTGAGGCTGTACAGGTCACCAGCCTTACTTCTTCTCCAGAGACATCTGAATCTAGTGACCAGATATTCATCAGGATGACTGGAGATGACCTAGGATGAGGCCATTGGAGTTGTGACTTGCCCAAGGTCGCACAGCTAGTGAGTGTCAAGTGTCTGAGGTGAGATTTGAACTCAGGTCCTGCTGACTCCTGCACTGGTGCTCTATCCAGTATACCACCTAGCTTCCCCATATATATACATATCTATCTATCTCTCTATCTCTCTATCTATCTATTGATGGATCTATCTATCTATCTATCTATCTATCTATCTATATATATATATATATATATATATATAGAGAGAGAGAGAGAGAGAGAGAGAGAGAGAGAGAGAGAGAGAGAGCATTGGGTGAACTCAAAAAGAAGGGATGATATCTACAAATAATAAAATTAAGTGGTGAGAAAGGAATATACTGGGACGAGAAAGGGAGAAGTGAAATGGGGCAAATTATCTCTCATAAAAATGACCAGAAAAAGCTTTTTCAATGGAGGATAAAAGGGAGGAGGTGAGAGGGAAAAAGTAGAGCTTTCTCTCTTCACATTTGGTTTAAGGAAGGAATAACACGCTCAGTCAATTTGGTGTGAAAATCTGCCAGGCCTAGAGGCCTGAGGGCTACCTGAGTCTTACCTTACCTATCGCAGGTCTTCGGCTGGCCAAACCGGATAAACATATGAGAGAAGAGACTTTCCAGAGTCGAACAAGAGTTAGGCTTTATTCAGGGTCTTGGTTACATGTGCAGGGGGAACTCTTCCTGGGGAGAGAGGGGAATCTCCCAAGGAGGCAAAGATCTTACAGTAAGAGATTGGAAATGGAAGTGGAAGTGGGGAGAGAGGGGAGAGGGAAGAAAGAAGAGAGGAAGAGGGAAGAGGGGCCTTCTGTCCTCTAAGGGCCCCTCAACGCTAAGAGCGCCTTCAGGCTTTCCTGACCCTACTTAAGCTATCTGACCACATAGTTTGCACCTGAATATTGTGCCTGTTAGATAACAATAGGTGTGCTCAGATCTGGGCCAATCTCGAGGGTGGGGATGCTCTCTCCCAGCACTTTTCTCACGGGAAGAGGCGGAAATGCACGAGATAGCTCAGTCTCACACCTCAATTCCCTGCTGTTCCCTGGGGGGCCTCATGAGAACTCTAAGGTTTAGAAGTCCTCACCTTTACCCGCCCAAGACTGTCCACATGGAACTGAGCTTACACCCCCAACAAAAATCTATCTTACACTACAAGAAAGTAAGGGAGAAGGGGACAAGTGGGGTGGGGGATGATAGAAGTGAGGGCCAGTGGGAGAAGGGAATAATTAGAAGTAAAAACTTTTAGGAAGGGACAAGATCAAAAGAAAGAATATTATAAATAGGGGGCAGGATAAGATGGAGAGAAATATACTTAGTCTTATACAACATGACTATTATGGAAGTTTTTTTCAAAACTACACATATATAGCCTATGTTGAGTTTTTTGCCTACTCAGTGGGGATGGTTGGGGAGGGAGGAAGGGAGATAAGTTGGAACTCAAAGTTTCAGGAGCAAATGTTGAGAATTGTTTTTGTATACAACTGGGAAATAAGAAATACAGATAATGGGTATAGAAATCAATCTTGCTCTATGAGAAAAGAGAGAAGATGAGAATAAGGGAAAGGAGGGGTGTAATAGGAGAGAGAGCATATTGAGGGAAGGAGTAATCAGAATGCAAGTTGTTTTGAGGTGGGGGGAGGGGAGAGATGGGGAGAAAATTTGAAACTCAAAATTTTGTGGAAATGAATGTTAAAACTAAAAATAAATAAATAAACATAAAAAAGCTAACACATTTCGGTGGAAAGGCCAAATTAATTAAACTTCATGAGTCTCAGTTTCCTCATCTGTACAGTGCAATTGGACTATGTGCCCCTTCAGTTTTAGATTTGCAATCCATGATCTTTGCCTTCCGCTCCACCTAGCAATTATCTAAACCTTCTCTTTCTTCAAGTTTCAAACTCCTCTTTCGCCTTGATTATTTTGGTAGATATCCTCCCCTAGTTTACTGAATAGACTGAGACACCTGTTTAGAACTTCCTTATCTGCATTCGAAAACTACAGAAACCTATGCCCTGAGTTTCCACTTCCTGAATTAGTGATTGCCTGCCTAGACCACTCTTCCAGGTGGACCACTCTTGCTTCAGTTCATTCTCTGCTGGACACTCTATACTTCTACTCTTTCCTAAATGCTTCGATCCCACCCTTCCAGTTTCCCTTTTGTCTTAACTTCTTCATTTGAATATAATCTGCTTGACTATAGGATTGTCTTAGAATAATGTTTATTGTAATACCAGGAATAGAAAAAGTGCTTTATAAATGCTCTGTCTGTCTTTCTGTCTCTGTCTCTGTCTCTCCTCCTCCTCCATCATCCTCGCCATCACCACCACTACCACCACCACCATCATCATCATCATCATCATCATCATCATCATCATCATCATCATCATCATCATCGTTGTCGCAATATCCTTGGCTCCATCTGGCTCACAGACTTTTCTCTCTTTCTCTGTGGATAGCTTCTTTCCCTTCTGTGATGCATATATCAAAATATTCCCCATGTTTGTTCTCATATACCCCCTTCTTCATTTCAGGCTTCTAAACAGAATAGTGTGTAGTTATAGCTTCTGTTACCTCTCTCACTGTTCACTCCTCAGACCCCTTAATCTGTATTCCGTATGTGTCGTCCTACTAACACCATTGTCACCACAGATGAGCTTAATGTTAAAATCTTTGGCCTTTGCTTAGTCTTCATCTTTTTCTTAAAACTCTCCACCACTTTTGATACTTGATTATGCATGCCTGAGATGCTTTTCTTTCACATCTATTGCAATCCTCCTTTTCATTCTAGGACTAGCTTAAGTTTTAGCTTTCTATGAAACTCTCCCAAATCACATATCTGACAGTCGTTTCTCCATCATCAAATTTTATCACTTTGTTTGAACCTCTACTTTGTATTTATTGCATAATGTCTTGCACCAAACTTATCTATATAATTTCTAGTCAAACTGATCCCCTGAAGTCATTAGATTATAAGATTTTTAATGGAGCTGCGTTCTAAAATTTGAAAAAAAAAACCTTATTTTTTAAAAAAAAGTAGTTTTTGATCCCAACCCAATAATTACACACTATTTCATACATATTTACATGTAATATCTTAATAGGTGAGAATTGAAAGGAAGGATTTTGTATCATTATTTCATTTTCTTTACAGAATCTAGTAGTATACAAATCTAAGCTACTATAAAAGAATGTCACCAAGTAAATGTAATGAAAAAGATTAACATTGAGTTTCTTTTTTAAAAAGGTGAGTATTTCTGTGAATTGACTGATTTAGGGCAGCAATAAACCCAAAATATTGCACTTATTCTTCAGAATTTCAAAGGGTTTGTAATCTCACTATTACTCTCCTTCTAGAGCTGATCATAATCTATGTACAGCCTTTTGATCCCATGGAATTATTGCCCTAGTCTTTTATTCTTCCTCATTCTTATTTTATGCCTGACCCATCTTATGTGACTAAATGTACGCTCGATTATCCTATTTTGTTACAGTTCATTCATTTACAGTCATTTCTGACTCTTCATTATCCCATTTGGGGTTTTCTTGATATTTTCTTCTCCCATGCATTTAACAGATGAGGAAGCTGAGGCAAATATATTTAAGTTAAGTGATTTGCCCAGGATCCCATAGCTCATATCTGAGACCAGAACTGAACTCAGGAAGATAAGTGTTCCTGACACCAGACTCAGAAGTCTGCCCATTGCATGATCTAGTAGCCCTTGATCATAGTATAGCCCAGGTATAATCTGGACAACACATTGTTTTTCTCAGAGTTTGCTTACTCACCTAGTCTGAATTTATACTGGCAACTCTCAAGTTCGTAGAGCCACAACACAAAGCAAATATTCAACTTCCCTCTTTTTTTTTCTAAGGGTAAATCTCATGTAAGAGAATTGAATATACTCTTAATATTGAAGATTATAGTTGTAGAAACATACCAGTGTGCTTCACATTTACATGAAATCAGTCAGTCCCAGGGACATAAATAATTCTTAAACATTAAGAAAAATAAACAATAAGGTAAAAAGAAAAAAATAATCACTTAATTTACTTAATAGAAAACAAAGGATAGTCAAAATATCACATTTCACCCCTACATCTCTGTCACAATTTTCTCCCAATGCACACAGTATCAAAGAGGGAGAGTGGGCACACACTTATAGACATATCAGTGGAGAAATTCATGTGTCCAGGACAATTCATAAAAGTAAGGTATGTCTTTTTGGAAATAATCTGCACCACATAAAGCCACTTTTCTGCTAGGTGTTCCCTGTCTAGCCCTCAACATTCTCTTGATAGATAAAGCCACTTTTCTTCTACTTTCATGTCAAACAGTCACAAACTCTTCTTGCTCAAAGACCCTCCTTATATCATATGGTGAAAAAAAAGTTTTAGACTCCTTCAGGGACAAGCACTTTCACTAAACTGGAAAACTACAAAGTTCTTCCTAACTGCAAAGAACAGGAGAGTATGCATTCATTGTCCAATCAATTCTAAGCCCTTCCTGACAGCAAAACATGGTTGACAGAAAAACACATGCAAAGAATGACTTTACCAGTTTGTTTGTCATTCACAAACCAAGGAGACCATTAGGAGACAACTCAGGCACCCCTGTGAGATTCCCCTTCTTTCAGGTTGCAAATGGCAGTTGAAAGCAGTAATCATCATAATAGTGATAGCTCTTCACTCCACAACAGAATTCATCTGTCTTCTAATGAGCTTCTAGGAGTTGCTCTAGTTTTTCTTCACCCAATCAGCAAAGCAATTTTTGTCTCCCAATCAACAAGCTTCTAGCAAAGAAACTAATGATTTAGCTGTCTCAGTTGGAAGAATTCTATCTTCTCTCCCTGGCTTCTTGTAACTCCTCCTGCATTCACTTTATTCCACTGATTCTTGTTTTATATCTTCTTGTACTTTCTTATCAAAGCTCCTTCTGTATCTTCTTATTCATCAAATCAAACTCGACTGGCTGTCAGTGACTCATCTTGACCTTCTGAGGTAAAACTCAAAATATCCATCTTACTGTCAAGCATGAATCCAAGACCTTACGCAAGCTTCCCATAAGCCTCCAAACAGGTATTTGATTATAGTTTTGTCAGCCACGAACTTTAAAACTCTGAATCAGTCACATACCAATTGATGACTTGAATGCCCTGCAGCTACATTTATTTCAGTTATTTCTCCATCTTCCAATATTTTAAATATGCCCTCAATATACAGTGATCTGAGGGGTATTTCTCTATCTGACTCTTAGAATCAACTCTGTCTCTTTCAATAATTGAATGAGTGCCAGACTTTGTTTACAAGCATATTTTATCAGATTCGTTATACAGATGTTCTTTTTTTTTCCCTTTCAACCATTAAGCTATCCATATCAGAAGGGGACAGTACCTTATAGTAGTTTGAATGTTATGAGGTTGGGGTTTTTTTGTTTGTTTCTTTTATTTTTCTTTTCTAAATGCCTCATTTAGAAATTGCCACAACTCAGGCAATATGTTGCAACCTACTTAAAACCACTTGTATGTATTCATTGGGTCTGCTGCATTTTTTTCTTCTGGTGTGGAGGTATTCCATATTTCTTAACAACAAAACATTGTAAGAAAAGTGTTAGTGTTAAAAATGTAGGATTTTACTGCAGCAACCTGCTTGAGATCAGAGAAAGATGTAGATAATTTCACAAATGGTGTTGAGCCTTATCACTTGGTCCTATTATATGCCAGATCCATCTCATACTTTCCTTCAGTACCTGTCCAAAATTTACAAACTGATGAACTAACTCAAAGAGATTCCTATTTAATTATCTATCAGTCTAAATAATAAACATTCATCATCAATTTTTCTTCTGTGAATGATGAGTTCATTCTTCTATTATTGGCCATAGATGTTTTGAGGAGACTGTCTGAAGTCTGGAGGCTTGATGCAATTGGCACATGTCATCTTCAAATAGGAACATCTGGAGAAATACCCTTTTATATTTAGACAGGAAGTTCTCTATGACAATGACCAACACTTTTGGAGAGCATATGTCTTCATGTTTTATTCATGCTCAATGCTGATTTTCAGCAGATTATTTTTAAAAAAAGAATAATTTTCATACTTAATTTATCATAAGATCTGTATCCTCTGTCTCTTTCTCAAACAATCCACCATAGTCACATTTAGAAAAATATATTAAATCAAATTCATGTACAAAGCATTTTGCTAATTACCAGGGAAAGAAGAAATGCAAACAAATAAAAATAATTACCCTCCTCAAGGAGCTCAAAGTCTAATGTAGGCAGGGACCACATACAAAGAGCTATGTCCAAACAAGGTCGGTCTGTCTGTCTATCTATCCAAATATATATGCATGTGTGTTTATATACATATGTGTACACATACATGTGAATATGTGTACATATACAGGTGTATGTGTGTATGCACATATTATACAACACACATATATGTGTATATATATTATATACACATATACATACATACATATATACATACACACACAGAGACATTTAATTATTGTGTAACTGTATCTAAAGACCAGGAAAGGTTTCTTGCTGGAGGTAGAACTTAACTTAGCATAAGGTGAACATATGAGTATGGGGAAAGCCATTGAAAATGCACTGAGTTGAGAGATGGAATATTTTCTGTAAGGAATAATAATAATACCAAAGTCATTGGATTTCTGAGTACATGGGAGGGAGTAAGATATAGGAAGACTAAAATGGCAGGAATGCGACAAGATACAAAGGATTTTGAAAACCAAAGAAAGGGACTTATATTTGATCCAGGAAGTTTTAGAGAGATGCAGGAGTTTACTGAATAGGGAAATAGCATGGTCAGACCTACATTTTAAGAATCTCTTTTTTGTTCTGTTTGTCCTTCGTTTTAGAAGAAGACTATGATATCAGAGAAATGATGACATGACTTGCACTTGACTTTGTTTTGAGGGAGAGAGGGCTGTGCAAGGTCACCAACCTCACTTTCTCCTCCTGAGCCATCTGAGTTGACTGACTAGATATTCATCAAGATGACTGGAGATGGCCCTGGATGCAGTGGGAGACCTTGGCCTTTTTAGGCTGGCCTTTTCAGGTACTCACTTAGAGGAAGGTAATGCCCATTGAGTGAATGGCCCTTTTAATGAACAAAAGAAAAAAAATAATTAAATCAACAGAAACTGTTACTAGTTATAATCACTCTAAGTCAGCCATTAAGTGGAGCTTGGGCAGAGACCTATTGTTGTCCAACCCATGGGCTTCAGAGTGCACTGGGTTTACGGTTTTGGGAAAAGGAAGGATAGAAGGAAGGAAGAAGGAAGGAAGGAAGGAAGGAAGGAAGGAAGGAAGGAAGGAAGGAAGGAAGGAAGGAAGGAAGGAAGGAAGGAAAGGACAGCTAACCAGTAAACCCCAAAGGAAGGGGAGATGGAGACAGAAGGGAGAGGATGAACCGGGTTTTAGTCACCATGAATTTGATGAAAATCCAGCCAAGCAGATTACCTGAAAAGTAGAGAAATGGGAGAGAGAGAGAGAGAAATATCACTGAAAGCCTAGAAAGAAGAGAGTACAAAGGAGGTGAAAGTGATCAGCAGTGTCAATGACTACTGAGAGGTCAAAAAGGATGAGGAATAGGTCTGACAAATAAAAGATCAATGGTGACTTTAGAGAGAACAATTTCAGTTGCATGATGAATAAAGAAGACAGAGTACCAAAAACTAAAAGTTTGAGAGGAATGGAAGTTGTGACAATGATAGTAGATGACCTAGTCAAATTGGTTACTTATGAAATAGAGGGAAGATATAGGAACATAACTAGGGGAAATGGACAGATCAACCAAGAATTTTTTGACAATTTGGGAGACATCAGGATGCTTGTAGACAGCTGGAAGCCATAGTTATTGAGAAATGAAAGTAGACTTTGCAAGACTGAGAGATGTTTCTTGTCCTTCAGAGGTTAAACAGTTTACTACCTAGTTAACATAATATGCTTTTGATTATCTGCATACCTAGTTATGTAAGTCTTTGGAGACCTTGTTCCCAGGAAGAGCCACAAAACCTTTATCAGTTTAAGAGTGTTTTCTAGATACTGAATTCCACTGGCCTGTTTTTGAGTACATAGGGTCATAAATGAAGAATTAATGAAAGAATGAAAAAGTATTTATTACATACTTACCTTATGTAAAGTTCAGTGGTAGGTTCTGGGATATGAGAATAGGAAAATTTTACAATATTTGCCCTCAGTGACTGACATTCCCATAAAGGGAAACAACACAAATTGGAGGGTTTAGCTTCATAGATGATACAGTCTTGGTGGTCCTTAGGGTACAAGGTTAGCGCAGAAATTAAGACAGGTTAAACCTTTGGGTGAAGCACTAGAGTAGATATCAAAGTTCAAATGTTTTGAAGATCTAATTATAGGACAGATGGGAAGACCCAGTGATACAGAGGGTGTAGCAGCAGGACATCATCCCCATACCATAATGAAGTGGTTTTATTTAGAAAGCATATTGTACCATTGTACATTAAATGGCAATAGACTAAATAGGGCACCTTATCTCTGATATTGACATTCCCCTTCAGCTTGAATCAAAGAAACAGCATCAACAGATTTATCCAATCAAAGGCCATCTGTGGCCTTTTCTAATCTGTGCTGTGGCATTTCTCAGTTTGCATAGTTGTCAGTGGTTCGTTTCTATTTAGACATTAAGTTCTACATAAATACATAAATATTCTAGGGATCCCTGTAAAAAAAAACAAAACATGGAATCAGAAAATCTCCATTCATATTATATTTATCTTTCAAGACAAAATGAACAATGCATCAAAGATAGATGTGTGTGTGTGTGTGTGCGTGTGTGTATAATTCACATGTCCTTTTGAAAAGGGTCTTCTCTCTTTTTAAGGAAAGAGAAATATTTCAAATAAAGTAGAACAAGAATTTAATAAGGGAAATCAATTACAATGACTTCTTTAATCATTTAGCCCATTTTCCTTGTACTAGAAGCTGAAAATGTCAGCCCTATACAATGAATGCTAGACAAGTCTCCATGTTTCTGTTTTGTCTTCTATATTGCCACTCATAAAAGGTTATAACTTAAACATGTCTTATCTCAAAACCTCTAGCAATGAGGACTGAAATCTAATATCTAGGTGTCAGAAGGACCTAAATTGCACTGATGAGAATCTTCAGTCGTTGCATCTTCATATACAAATATATATGCACACACATACATGCACACACATATGCACATGCGTACATATACACACATGTGTATACACATACTATATATACATGTATGTATATGCATACACACATACATATATGTCGATATGTATTTGTATACGTGCATATATATGCATGTATATGTGCACATATGTATGTACTTTTTTTCTTTCTATGGGTAAATTTTAAAATAAATGTCAATATAAGGTATTTATTATTGATTTAAAGATGCATTTGGTTTTAAGGTCATCACAGAATCATATACATGGAACTAGTAAGGAACATAGGAGTTTGCAGATGAAGAAATCGGCAAGATGCAGAGCAATGACCACTACCACAACTTAGCTGAATGCTGCACAGAATTTAGAAGGGGATTCACTGAGTAATTGCTCAGTTGTCTTAAATAAGTATGGATATCCAGTTCATGCAAAAAGAAAAAAAAAGGGAAACAACCAACAGGTATGTATTGTCTACTTTCAAGCTTAGTACTATGTGAAGTGCTGTAGAATAATGAAAAGAAAAATACCACATCTGTATCATCAAAGAGTAATCCATTTGCAAAGATAAGTCTAGTATTCATCAAATAACCAAAACTAATACAAGACAGTATATAATAACCATAATATGGATTAGGAGATTACTCAGGGATGTAGTAGTCAATGAAGACTCCAAGAAGGTGGAAAACTTGAGTTGGAGAGCATTTTAAGGATAAACAGTGTTTGTGTAGTAAGAAGGAAGAATGGAGGGCATCTTACAATGAAGAGAACAATTGAAGTGATATAACTAAAAATAAAAATCAGTATAGTGTGTTTCTGAAGCGCAAGGAAGGGTTCCCTAACTAAACCTAAGTGTGTTTTGTATTGTACTTAGAAAAAAAATAGCGTGTAAGTTGTAAGGTAGTAAATTTCTTGAAAAAAAAATTGACAGCAAGAAAACAGAATGCTCAAAATCTTTAAAGATGATCCTAATACAAATTAGAAAATAATAAATGTCGAATTCTTTTAACAAAAATTATCTTACTGTATTTATAGTATATGTATAGTTTTTTAGTCTGTAAAGATAATTTTTTGATGCTCACATTGCATAGGCTATGTTAGATTTCACTCCTACCCAGTGTCATCTATTCATCCGGATACTGACAGTATTTCATCTGTCCTCTATCCTGTTTCCTTCCCTGCCTAATGTCTTTTTTTTATTGGCCCTAGCTACTTCTTTAACAGGCCTATTCAGTGAATGGTCATCACCTCACCCTAAGTGAGTACCTGCAAAGACTTTGGCCTAAAGAGCTCAAGGTCTCCCAGTGCATCCTGAGTCATCTCCAGTCATTCTGATGAATATCTAGTCACTAGATTCAGATGGCTCTAGAGGAGAATTGAGGCTGGTGACCTGCACAGCCCTCTCTCACTCAAAACAAAGTCAAATGCAAGTCATGTCATCCTTTCTCTGATAATATGATCTTCTTCAACAACAGAGGGCGGACACAGAACAACCAAGCCATTAATAACAAGATTGAGCAGGATAGGGTCAAAGAGAATTTGTATGGCCAACGATCACTATTAGCAGATACCACTGAATATAGAATAACAAAGCTTAATATATTTAAGATTCAAGGTCTATCCTTTTTTTCACATGACGTATTTTGAGTGATTAAAAAAGAACAATATAAATATATCATTAAAATAATAATTTTCCTTATCATTCATCCTTTTCTTTCTCAGAAAATTAAAAGGAGGATTTTTCATGTCAATTGTCAGCTTACATTTCCCTGTTATGATGTATATTTTTCTCTGACTTTTCTGTTCTCTTTTTTTAAAATATTAATTCTATTTTTCCTAGATGCCTTCTTTATATGCTTCTGACTGACATACTAAGATTAAGAAGCTTCCAGATAAACTCAGGGAAATAACTATTTCAAACCACACCTGCTCCTTCAATTGTTATCTGATAAAATAATTAACTCCTCAGCCTTGAGTGCTAACCAGTGGAGTTAAGCCAGTCATGTCAGTATGACTAGAAGCTATGCAAAAGTCTTAGGCATATGAAAGGAAAGGAAATAAGAGAGGGTTAAAAATTTAGAAGGAGAAAAACGGAAGCAATAAAAGGAAAAAAAACAGGGGAAAGGTAGGCACAGACACAAGCAACTGCTCCAAGTACTGCTTAATAATTTCAATATCATACAAAACTTATGACCAATTAACATATCAATCAAGTATTCAATGATGAAAATTTGTTCAATTTCAACAATGTACCAAGATATACACATATATAAGCATACATGCCTACATATGTGAATGCATATACTTATATGAATGAGTCTATGTGTATATACACACCTGTTTGTGTACATACACATGCATACGTATATGCACATATATTGATATGGATGTATCTATAGATATATCTATGGATCTCTATATATGCATGTGTGCATGTATGTGTACATATGTTTATGTGAGTATATTTGCACATCACATGTATGCATGTGTAGTACACATATGTTTATTATGTATGCACACCATATGTATATGTGGTATGTGGATATCACATGTATGTACATACATGTGCATGTGTAACACACAATCTTTATTGGAGAGTATAAAGGCAAACAGATTCAAATTCATGTGTAGGTTTACACCAGTCAAGGTCTTGGGAAGGGACAAGAGGGAAAGAAGAGAGGGTTAAAAGAAAGTTGAAGAGGAAAGTGAAAGATTGTGTGTGTTCATCCTTTGTTGCCAAAGAAGACTGTACCATCAGAGAAATAATGACATGACTTGTACTTGACTTTTTTTTTTGAGTGAAGGAAGACTGTGCAGGTCACTAGCCTCACTTCTCCTCCAGAGACATCTGAATCCAGTGACCAGATATTCATCAGGATGAGTGGAGATGACCCAGGATGAGCTAATTGGAGTTAAGTGACTTGTCCAAGGTCACACAGCTAGTGAGTTTCAAGTGTCTGAGGTGAGATTTGGGCTCAGGTCCTCCTGTTTCCTTTACTGGTGCTCTATCCACTGCACCACCTAGCTGCCCATGGTGAAAGATCAAGAACAAGAATGACAGATGAAATGAAAGGAAAGAAACAAGAAATAGGGAATATAAACACAACACAAGCAATCCCTAGCACAATAACATCAATTTGATAAATTACTTATGGCCAATCAATATATTGATCCATCAAGGATTCAATAATAAGCTTTTATGCAATATTTACTATTTACAAAGATATAAATATGCATAGAAAGCATGTATTCATTTATGCATATATATATATACAAAACTGAAAAGTGGCATATGAATTTTAAATATGTGATATAGAACAAATATGAGTTTGAAAATATAATTGACAGCTACTTATCCTGCTGCAATACTTAGATTTAATTACATTCCAAATAAAGGTACTTAAATTCTGAACTTCTGAGGGATGGATACAATGTAGACCCTTGAAAACAGTACTTTAGAGATCGACCATTATTAAGAAAATGCTATCATAGTCAACCTGAAAATTGTAATGCTCACTTGTTTGGTTTAGGAGGTAAGAGTGCCTTTATTGCAAAGTAGTGTGTATAATTCTACATTAGTCATGCTTTGTGAAAATTATGTTGTAATAATGCATGTATTATTAATCAGCAAATTATTCTGAGTCATTCAAAGAATTCATAAAGATTTTTCATGACGTTGTCTTAAAACTTCATTTTCTCCCAATAACCTATGTTTAGAGAAAGAAATTTGGACACATTATAAATGCTATCCCCACTTACCCAAGCCTATTTGTTTACATATTACCAAGGCATTTTCTCTCCCAGATTGATTCTATCTAAGAGTCAGACTTCCATTCACCTTAAACATGAAATCACTCCCCCAGTGGTAATTGCTAAAGCACAGAGACTGATCTTGCAAAGATAAGAAAAGAATCCCTCACAATATACACTGATGAATGATCTCTCCCATCTCTTTTCCTTCAGTCCCATTGGTCTGACGAAATACCTGAGAAGCATTAATAATATCCAACTGATGGACCCTATTGCTTTCGTTATTTGTGATAAGAAATAAATTGGAAACAGTGATTCATACCTGTTACAAATGTCTCATTACTTGGAAATGAAGACCTGTAAAGGCTCGGTTTACTCTGAAATTTGAGGTTCCAATTTAATTCACATAAAGACTCATCACTGACCTTCTCCACATTATAGATCTTTTCTGGCATTCTGAGAAAATGACACTCAGCAAACATGTAGTGGAAAGTATTCTGGTTGTGTAACTAGGAGACCTGGATTCTAATCTTGATTCCACAACTCCACTGTCATGATAAGTCAATTTTACATCTTCAGCCTCATTTTTTCTTATGTGTGAAAGGTAGGGGGGTTGTACAACGTTCTGCACAAGATGGTGAGAAAAACACGTTTTAAACTTTTAACTGCTAAAGAAAAGTGTTGTTATTACTACTTATAGGTATCATAAACACAAATTTACTTGTTCATTTCCTGAAGTTCATCATTGGTATCATTAATAATGTATGTTTCATTTCTAATTGGTTAGAGTTCATTCTGTTAAGTGGAAGAATATTTGAAAAACCTAAAGGAAGTTTATTTTATTTTTCTGAGCATTTCCTTATCTGCAGTGAAATCTACGAGACTCTACCATCATTTTTTCTTTCCTCAGTTGCTTTGATGAAGTAAAGTCTCCATCCACTTTAGAAATGAGAAAGAGGAAAGAATAAATAACAACCATTTTGATGAAAAGTTGAAAAAAGATCTAAAACTAGAAAGTAATGGACTAAACTATTTCACTGGCACTAACCTAATTTCACTGAATTAGCTTTAGTGAGCATCTGTCCTTCTATCAGTTTCTTGGGAAAGATCAAAGCCATATTTTATTTTCTTCTCACAGAAACACAGAATGTCAGAACTGGAAATAATTTGATAGGCCATCTATTCTAACCTATCTCTGAATAACTATATAGCTTCTTCCTGAATACCTCAGGTTAAGTATCTCATAAGGCAGCCTTTCCTACCTGTGGTTTGCTCCAATTCTTGGAGGAAATAATTATGACAAATACAAATTGCAAAAGAGAAGTTCCAAGTAATTTTTTTTTTCTAATCTCCTCTTTCTTTGAGTCACACAGTACCTGTAGCATTTCTTACTGAAAAGTAGTTTAGCAGATCTATTTAATATTATCTTAGTATAACATTCAATCACAGTAATTATATCTAATTTTTTATATTAGGCACATAAAACATATGTTTACATATATGTATGTACATATATTTATATAGACATGTGTTTACACACATATATACATACACAGAGAGAGAATATCTACATCTATGAAATCACAAGTCCATTTGAGAAAGTGTATATACATTTATAAATACATATACTCACATATTACAAAAATAGACACATATATACATGCATACATCCCACTGACCTGTGATTATATTTTAATGGGAAATTCAAATATGGAAATCCCTTTAACCAAGGAAGATTAGAAAATCTATAATTTATACTCTTAGATTTTTTTTTCTGAAACATTAAATGATTAGATGATTTACCCACAGGCACATCTCTAGTATGTGTTGGAGCTTTGACAGTGTATTTTCTTTACAATCAAATGACCTGTATTCAAATTTTGATTTGCATAATTATTACTTTACATGATCATAATCAAATTAATGTCCCTGGACCTCAGATCAATCAACAAACATTTTCTAAGTGCTTACTATATGCCAGGCCCTGTGCCAAGCAAGAAGAATAGGAAAGAAGGGAAAAGATAGTCCCTATTCCCAAAGAGCTTACAGTCCAACAGTGGGAGACAACATGAAAAAATATACATACATACATAATACACATGTGTGTACATATATGCATATATAATGTGTATACATGCATATAAATATATATATAGTAATGAGGCTATATATATATATATATATATATATATATATATATATAGATAAGAAGTAAAATAATTAATAAAGAATAGACACAAGAATTGAGGGGACAGAGTAGGCTTCCAATAAAGCATGAAATTTTAGTGGGGACTAAAAGAAAGTCAGAGAGGAACATAATGGACTAAGTATTTCACTAGCATATTTCTCTTCTCTCTTTCTTCATTTCAGCAGAGGACAGGCAAAATGTCCAGAGTCAAGAGATGAAGTATCTTGAACATCTTGGAACAGCAGAGAGACCACTGTCACTGAATTAAAGAATACGTTGCCGTAAGCAACGTATAAGACTGCAAAGGAAGGAAGAGGCTAGGTTATGAAAGGTTGTGAATGCTAAAAAGAGCATTTTGCATTTGATCTTGAAGGTGATAGGGGACCATTAGAGTTTATTGAGTAAGGGAGTGACCTGATTGGACCTACATTTTAGGAAAATCATTTTAAAGTCTAAATGGAGGGTGAGATTGAACTAGGGAGAGACTTGAGGCAGGTAGATCCACTAGTAGCCTATTGCAATAATCCAGGAGGTAGATGTTGATAACTTGCATTGTAGCAGTCATTGTAGCAGGGGAGAGAAGGGAATATATTCAAGATACATTGCAAAGATGAAATCAATAAGAATTGACAGCATATTTGACATGAGGGTAGGGGATGGTGAAGGATGGTGAGGAATTCAGGATGACTCCTAGTTTGTAAGCCTGAGAAATTAGAAGAATGGTATTGCCCTTTACAGTAATAGGAAAGGTAGAAGGTAGGAAGGGTTTAAGGGAAAAGCTGATAACATATGTGTTGGACCTATTAAGTTTAACATAGCTACTGGACATCCAGTTTGAGATGTATAAAAGGCTGTTAAACATAAAACACTGTAGACTGCAATGGAAGCTGAGAGAGGATAGTTTAAATACACATGCATAATTTGGGGCATAGAAAAATGGTAATTGTATAAAATTGTTACTTCTGCTGGTGGAAAGAATGCAACTGGCAGCTCCGACTTAGGGAGTGAGATGAAAGAAATATTTGGTCATATCCAAACTAGTATGCTGTGTCTTTTCCTATCTCGTTTGAGTGTAATTTAAGAGAGGCAGTTGTGACCAAAATGAGGCATAGGTTTGAAATAAATAGTTGAGGAATAATATGGGAAGGGGTGGTAGGTGTTTTAAATGAAGATTAGCACCATAGAAAGGGATGCTTTCTATCTTTGATGTCCACCTGATCCACCCAACTCTCACCTGTGACTCCAAGAAGCTATAGCATGCCCAGTGACCACACCCTAGTATAAACTATTCTATTAGACAGGCTAAACCAGGTTGAGGGTAACTAAGGGATCTCAAACCCATAGTTGAGTTAGGCGTTTTTTACCTCAAGCATGTGAAGATGTCCCCTAGTGGAATGGGCACTTGAGAATAATTTGTTCCAAAGGCAATGAAGGTGTCTGTAACAGGTGCTTCAGAGTGCTTAGAGCTTGGTTAGACATAGAAGATTCCAAGCTCATCCACTGCACCCTAAGACATCACCAGTTGTCTCTATTTTTGTCTTGCCATTGGACTTTGAAGACTCTTGAAAGAGAGAGTGAGGATGACAATTTTGTGCAACTCTAAGTCCAATTTATGCATGAATCAAAAGATGTCACCCATGCCATTTTACCACTTTTATCTACCTCAAACTCCTGCACAAAGAACAAATGATGAAGCAGCAGGTACGGATACACAACCTCTGCATACAGTCCAGATCATATGGTTGTCTTCTCATTAGAGTGAAGCATAAGTGAGATTAGGAAGCTCTCTGGGTGTCTGAATGCACATTTTATAAGGAGCACATTGCTTGCCTTCTGGTGTGAAGAGAGGGATAGAAGAGGTAGAGGCGCCCTAAAACTGTCTGCTTCACCCACCCTTGGTTTGCTTGCTGTGGCAGACTAGGATACCACCCTGTGGTCAAAATACTCAAAAGAAATGTACAAAAAACTTTTGAAAAGATGATTCCACTCACCACTGGAACATGGAATGTGTGCAAGCTTATAGACAACTAGAAATGTAGTAGACTTGAAAGTGTGAGAACATTGTCTGTTATCCAGAACCTGTGCCACCAGGCATTCATGAAACTGGTGCAAACTATTGATGACCTTCTTGCCAGAGTCATCCTTAATAGGTTGATCCTTCACTTGGAAGATGTTATTCTGCACAAGATTCAGTGTCACTTCAGAGAAGGCAAACAAATTGTCAGTATGGTGTTTCAGAAGAAATTTCAGAAGAAAAGTTCAGAAGAAATGTCAGGAGAAGAAAAGAGGTCTGTATACAACATTCATCAATATGACAAAGACCTTCATTGTTGTCATTTTTGAGGGCTTGTGGAAGATCATGGCAAAATTAGGCATACTTGTATAGGTTCAAGATAATAGATAATGCTCCTTTATTTTCCCATTCACCCACTTTGTAGCAGGATGTTTTCTGCAATGTTGTCAGATGCCTCCAATGAGAGCAAAAACTGCATCAAGGTCAGTTACTGCACTGATAGTAAATTCCTTAGCTTGAAAAGGCCACAAGCCAAGACTAAAGTGGAGGGAGAGCTGTGCATAATTTTTTGTCTGCAGATGATGATGCATTCAATGCAGCCTCTAAGGCTAAAGTGGAGGGAGAGCTGTGCATAATTTTTTGTCTGCAGATGATTATGCATTCAATGCAGCCTCTAAGGCTGAGGTGCACCAAAGTATGGATTGATTTTCTATTGTTTGGGCTAATTTTGGTCTAAAAAATTAACATGAAGAAAACAGAAGTTTCTCCACAAGCCAGCACCATACTATCCAAATGCAGAGCATTTGGTTGCTACAAATGAGGAAATACTGAATGCTTTCATTAGGTTCACTTACCTTGGCAGTATACATTCCAGGGACTTACACATAAATGATGCAGCTGACTCATATTGCCAGAGCAGTTTGTGAGTCTCTGAAAGAAAGAATGGGAGAAAAGAAGTATTAGACTGACTACCAAACTGATGATCTATAGAGCTCCTGTGCCAACTTCATTGTTATATACCTGTGAAACCTGGACAGTATACCTGGATACTGAATCACTTCCATTTGAATTGTCTTAGGAATATTCCAAAGATCACCTTGCAAAATAAGGTAGTAGACATTGAGGACCTTCCTGAGCTTAACTGCCAAGCATTTGAATTCTGTTGCAGAGTGCAACTTCTATGTGATGGCAACATTGTCTGAATATTAAATCTATATCAGCCTAAAAGACTATTTTAATGAGAAATCTCACAAGATAAGTGTTCCATGTGGAGGTCAGAATAAGCAAAACAAGAACATTCCAAAGGTTTCTTTGAAGAACTTTGAGATTGATTGTGTGACATGGGCACACTGGTCAGCATGGCAAACCTACATTAAAGAAGGCTCTGTGTTCTGTGAGTAAAGCAAAATTGCAAATAGCTCACAAGAATATTGAGATAAACAATTTTAGAGACTTATTCACCTCAAGCATTCAGTGGACCTATCTATGCCTGATAGAGACTTCAGAACTTGTGCTATCTGATGAGCCACAGTTACACACACTGTGCCTTCATTCAGATTTGGGAGATATTGGTATATTTGGAAATTTAATCTTCTGTCAAGCACTAGCAAACCAACGAAGTGTTTTGATCAAAGGATTTACATACCCATATCAGAGTAAGGAATTTAGGGCTCGGAAGTACCTTAGACATAATTTAGTCCAATTTCTTTTACGGATAAAGGACCTGAAGTCCTTATTTGGAGTTTGAAATCAGGTCCTTTGATTCCAAGTCTAGAACTCCTCCTACTATATGATGCTTCCTCTACCTAAACTTAAGAATAAGAAAAATATAACAAGAATAAATTATGCCACTTGCAAGCATCATTTTTCCTGTCATTGTTATGAAAGCTTGAAGAGGGGAGAGAATGAAGTTAGGAAGTTGTTTAAGATGTGTACATTAGTTCAAGCAGGTAGTATTGAAAGTCTTATTAGTGTAGTACTAGAGAAAATAGTGAAGTGTAACAGTGGAAGATGTATGGCAGAAGTGGAATCAAAACAACTTTTTAACCTAATTACTTAGATACAACAAAAATGTGAGTGTATGCTTATGTATGTGTTTGTACACACATATTATATACATATATATACATACATATATGTACACACATTATTTGTAAAGTATTTACCAAACTTTAAGACCTTTTTGAAGCTTAAAATACTATTAATGACACACGAGAAGTAAGGACGAAAAAAAGTGTATAATAAGGTCAAAGTTATAAATTGGGCATATTAATTGAATAGTAAAGTAATATTTTAAAGAAGAAGAAGAAGAATGGGCCCTATTCTGAATACAAATACCATTGCTTAAGTGTTGGATCTAAATGGTTTGATATTGGAGAAAACTATTTTGACCTCACAGAGTTTTCATTATCTTTTCAATAAAATGAAGGCATTTGACTATAAAGAATCCCCCCTTCAAGATCTATTTTTGTACGAGTCTCTGAAATACTGTAGATTTTTAGTCATCTCATACAAATATATCATCCCTGCTGGAATGAAAAGTCTACATCTCTCTTTTTTGGTGGTTCTACAGAGCTTGATATTGTTGTGAAGGCTTGATGAAAATGAAATATTAGTGTAGAGTTAAGACAGTATAGTACAAGCAGCAGCTCACTTAAATTCTCATAATATTCACCTTCGAATAACTTTAAAATAACACCTGAAATAAAATTCTGGAGAGGCAGAGCAAACAAAAAGAGTGAGGCATTTTTCTAGTCCATGATAACTTAGGAGGTTGGAAGGAGAATTCTGTGACGCTGCAGTGGTGGGCTGCCCAGATTGTTGTTATGTTTGCCCTTCATTCTTTTTTTTAATATATTCATTTTATTTATTTTTAATATTCTACAATCACTACCATAAAACTTTGATTTTTTTCCCCTTACCTACCCCTACAACCCCCCTCCCTCCGCAAGACAACATACAATGCTATATAGGATCTACACATACATTCCTATTGCACACATTTTCACTATAGTCATGCTGTGCAGAAGAACTAAAATAAATGGGAGAAATCATTTAACAAAGGAAAACATAATACACACACAGAGACACAATGATCTGCTACATTCTGTGATTGAATTCCATAGTTCTTTCTCTGAATATGGAAGGTGTTTTGCCTTAGAAGACTATTGGGAATTTTTTGTGTGTGTGTCCTTGCATTGCTATGAAGATCCAAGTCTACCAGAAAAAATTCTCACACACTGTGATCGTTGTTGTGCACAAATGTCTCCTGGTTCTGCTCTTTTTGACCAGCATCAGATCACATAAGTCTTTCCAGGCCTCTCTGAAGTCTTCTTGCTCATCATTTCTTATGGTGCAATAGTATTCCATTACATTCATATAACATAATTTATTCAACGATTCCCCAGTTGATGGGTATCCCATTGATTTCAAGTTTTTGGCAACTACAAAGAGTGCTACTATAAATATTTTTGTACATGTAGTACCCTTTCCCATTTTTGTGATCTCTTGGAGATGCAGTCCTAGAAGCAATATTGCTGGGTCAAAGGGTATGCACATTTTTGTAGCTTTTTGGGCATAGTTCCAAATCGCTCTCCAGAATGTTTGGATGAGCTCACAGCTCCACGAACAATGAATCAGTGTTCCAACTCTCCCACACCCTCTGCGACATTTATCATTTTCCTGTTCTGTCATGATTGACAATCTAATAGGTGTGATGTGGAACCTCAGAGTTGTTTTGATTTGCATCTCTCTAATCAAAAGTGATTTAAAGCATTTTTTCATATGATTATAGATATCTTTAATTTATTCCTCTGAAAATTGCCTGTTCATCTTCTTTGACCATTTATCAGTTGGGGAATGACTTGTAGAAATGTACATTTGACCAAGTTCTCTATATATTCTAGAAATGAAGCCTTTATCCCCGAGATTAGCTGTAAAAATTCTTTCCCAATATACCACATCCCTCTGAATTTTGGTAACATTGGGTTTGGTTGTGCAAAAACTTTTCAGTTTAATGTAATAAAAATTATCCATCTTGCACTTCATAATGCTTTCTATCTCTTCTTTAATAAAATAATTCTTCCCTTCTCTATAAATCTGATAAATATACTATTCCTTGCTCCTCCAGTTTGTCCATGGTATCAATCTTTATATCTAAGTTGTGTACCCATTTGGACTTTGTTCTTGTGTACGGTGTCAGGCATGGGTCTATGCCTAGTTTCTGCCACAATTTTCCCAGCAATTTTTGTCCAACAATGAGTTCTTCTCCCAGAAGCTGGGGTCCTTAGGTTTATCAAACAGGAGATTGCTATATTCATTGCCTACTGTGTCTTCAGTACCTAACTCATTCCACTTGTCTACCCTTCTGTTTCATAGACAGTACCAAGTGATTTTGATAATTTCTGCTTTATAATACAATTTGAGATCTGATAGCCCAAGGTCACCTACCCTAGCATTTCTTTTCATTGGTCCCTTTGATATTCTGGACCTTTTGTTCTTCCAGATGAATTTTGATATTATTTTATCTAGTGCTAGAAAATAATTATCTGATAGTTTAATCGGTATGGCACTAAATAAATTAATTAATTTAGGTAGAAGTGTAATTTTTATTACATTGGTTTGGCCTACCCATGAGCAACTAATGTTTTTCCACTTACTTAGATCTGACTTTATATGTGCAAAAAGTGTCTTGTAGTTGTATTCATATAGTCTCTGGGTTTGTTTTGGCAGGTAAACTCCCAAATATTTTATAGTGTCTACGCTAGCTTTAAATGGAATTTCTCTTTCTAAGTTTTGCTGTTGAACTTTGTTACTAGTATATACTAATGCAGAAAATTTGTGTGTATTTATTTTGTAACATGCAACTTTGACCAAATTGTTTATTTTTTCAAGTAGTTTTTTACTTGAATCTCTGGGATTCTCTAAATATATCATCATATCATCTGCAAAGAATACTAACCTAGTTTCTTCTTTGCCTATTCTTATTCCTTCAGTTTCTTTATGTTGTCCAATTGCTAAAACTACCATTTCTAGTACCATATTGAATAATAGTGGTGACAATGGATATCCTTGTTTCACCCCTGATCTTATTGGGAATGCATCTAGCTTATCCCCGTTGCATATAATGTTTGTGAAGGTTTTACGTAGATACTGCTTATTATTTTATGGACAGTTTCCTTTATTCCTATGCTCTCCAGTGTTTTTAATGGGAATGGGTGTTGTATTTTGTTGAAAGCTTTTTCTGCATCAATTGAGATAATCATGTGGTTTCTGATAGTTTTGTTGTTGATATGATCAATAATGCTAATAGTTTTCCTCATATTGAACCTGTATTGAACCTGGTATGAATCCTATCTGATCATAGTATATTATTCTTCGTTTTGCTAAAATCTCATTTAAAGTTTTTACATCTATATTCATTAGAGACATTGGTCTATAATTTTCTTTCTCTGTCTTGACTCTTCCTGGTTTAGGTATCAAAACCATATTTGTATCATAAAAAGAATTTGGAAGCACTCCTTCTTCCCCAATTTTCCCAAATAGTCTACATAATATTGGAATTAACTGTTCTTTAAATGTTTGATAGAATGCACTTGTAAATCCATCTGGTCCTGGAGATTTTTTCCTAGGGAGTTCATTGATGGCTTCTTCAATTTCTTTTTCAGAGATGGGGTTGTTTAAGTATTCAACTTCCTCTTCTGTTAATCTGGGCAACTTGTATTTTTTAAAATACTTACCTATCTCATTTAGATTGTCAAATTTATGGGCATAAAGTTGGGCAAAGTAATTTCTAATTATTGTTTTAATTTCCTCCTCATTGGAGTTGAGTTACCCCTTTCATTTTTGATATTAGTAATTTGATTTTCTTCTTTTTTTAATCAAATTGTTCAAAGGTTTATCAATTTTATCAGTTTCGTATTATTTATTAATACAATAGTTTTCTTAATTTCAATTTCATTAATCTCTCCTTTGGTTTTCAGTATTTCTAATTTGATATTTACTTGGGGATTTTCAATTTGTTCTTTTTCTAACTTTTTCAGCTGCGTGCCCAAGTCATTGATCTCCTCTTTCTCTATTTTATTTATGTAGGCATTCAAAGATATAAAACTTCCCCTAAGAACTGCTTTTGCAGTATCCCATCAGATTTGGTAGGTTATGTCATTATTGTCATTCTCTTGAATAAAGCTGTTGATGTTTTGCATGATTTCTTGCTTAACCTACTCCTTCTTTAGAATTAGATTATTTAGTTTCCAATTAATTTTTGGTTTATCTTTCCATGGTCTTTATTACATGTAATTTTTATTGCATTATGATCTGAGAAGGATGTATTGACTATCTCTGCCTTTCTTCACTGGATTGTGAGGTTTTTATGTCCTAGTACATGTTCAGTTTTTGTATATGTGACGTATTGCTGAGAAAAATGTATATTCCTTTCTATTCCCATTCACTTTTCTCCAGAAATATATTATATCTACCTTATCCAGAGTTTTATTTACCTCCTTAACCTCTTTTTTGTTTATTTTGAGGTTAGATTTATCAAGTTCAGAGAGGGGAAGTTGAGGTCTCCCACTAATATAGTTTTACTCTCTATTTCTTCCTTCAGCTCCCCCAACCTCTCCTCCAAGAATCTGGATGCTATACCACTTGGAGCATACATGTTTAGTAATGATATTGATTCATTGCCTATGGTGCCTTTTAGCAGGATATCGTTTCCTTCCTTATCTCTCTTGATTAGATCTATTTCGGCTTTTGCTTTGTCTGAGATTAGAATTGCTACCCCTGCTTTTCTTACATCAGCTGAAGCACGATGTAGTCTGCTCCAACCTTTTACCTTCACCCTCTGTTTATCCCTCCATTTCAAATGTGTTTCTTGTAAACAACATATTGTTGGATTGTGGCTTTTAATCCATTCTGCCATCCATCTCTGTTTTATGCGAGAGTTCATTCCATTCACATTCATAGCTTTGATTACAATCTGTGTATTTCCCTCCATCCTCTTTCCCACTGTTAGTGCTTTCAGATATCCCATCTCCCTTCCCCTCCTCAATAGTTTTCACTTTTCACCACCACCTCCTGCAGCCTTCCCTTCCTTCTTTTAGCCCCCCTCCGTTTTACTCCCCTTTACCCTTACTACTTCTTCCCTCCCTTTTAGCTTCCCCTCCCCTTTCTTCCCCCTTCTCCTCCTACTACCTCTAGAGCTAGTTAGAATTATATACTTCATTAAATTTATTGTTCCTTCCTTGAACCAAATCAGATGAAAGTACCTCTGAAGCAATGCTCATCTCCCTCCCCTCTTTCCCTCTACTATAATTTTGTACTTCTTCCTGTGATGTAATTTACCATTTTCTACTTCCTCCTTTTTACACATCCTGTTACAATTCCTTATCATGCTTAAATCATATTTTCATCATCTCATCATTTACTTTACACCCATTCCCTCTATGTATATCCCTTTTATATTTCATAATAGATGTACAATTCTCAAGTTTAAGAGATATCATCTTCCCTTATAGGGAGGTAAAAAGTTTGCCCAAATTGAATAACCAGTGTTTGTTTTTTTTTTTTCCTCCATTTACCTTTTTAAGCCTCTCTTGAGACCTGCCTTTGAAGATCAAATTTTCAATTAAGTTCTGGTGTTTTTTGTCAGGAAGGTCTAGAAATTCTTTACTTCATTGTATGACTATCTCCTTGCATGAAATATTATGCTGAACTTTGCTGGGTAGTTGATTCTTGGTTGTAGTCCCCAATCCTTTGCCTTATGGAATATTGGATTCCAATTCCTTTGATCTTTTAATATAGAAGCTGCAAGGTCCTCTGTGATCCTGACTGTAGCTCCTTGATATTTGAATCATTTCTTTCTGGCTGTCTGTAGTATTTTGTCCTTCACTTGACAGTTCTAGAATTTGGCAACAATATTTCTTGGGATTTTGAGTTTAGGATCACTTTTGGAAGGTGAACTGTGGATTCTTTTGATGACTATTTTGCTCTCTGGATCTAGCACTTCTGGGCAGTTTAAACCTTGATGATTTCCTCCAAGATATCATCTAGACTCTTTTTTTTCATCGTGGCTTTCTGGCTGGCCAATAATTCTTAAATTTTCTCTCCTGGACCTATTTTCCAGGTCAGTTGTTTTTCCAATTAGATACTTTACATTTTCTTCTTTCTTTTCATTCTTTAGATTTTGTTTCACTAATTCTTGCTGTCTCATAGAGTCATTAGTTTCTACTTGTCAAATTCTAATTTTTATCAGATTGTTTTCTTCAGTTAACTTTTGCATCTCCTTTTCTATCTGTCCAATTTTTCCTTTTAAGGAGTTATTTTCTGCAGTTAATTTTTGTACTTCCTTTTCCATTTGTCCAGTTTTCCCAGTTAGGTTTTGTACTTCCTTTTCCATTTGTCCAATTTTTCCAGTTAGGTTTTGTGCTTCTTTTTCCATTTGTTCAATTTGCTTTTTAAAGAGATGTTCTCATCAGTGAATTCTTTTTTCATAGTTTTAAATCTTTGGCCAGTTTTTCTTTTATTTCCTTCTTCAGCTGTTCCAGGAGAGCTGTTTGTGCATGTCATAGTCTCTTCTGAAGTTTCAGATGGAAGTATAGTCTCACTACTAATATTTTTGATATTTGTGTTTTGGTCTTTGTCCCCATGGAAAGATTCTATGGTTTTTCACCCTTCTTTTGCTTTTTCCTGCTCATCATGGTGATTGTGTATTGTGACTTCTGGTTCTTTCAGTTAGAGGCTGCAGAATTTGGTATTGAGCTTATTGGTGTGAAAAAAGTAAGGGCTAGTGTCTTTTTATCTTATTGTATTGTGTTTCCCCCATCAGCCCTGGGGCTAGTTTGTTAAGCATTGGGGAGAGGTGGTCTGGTCAAGGGAGATCACCTCAGCTGAGCTGAGGCAAAGACAAACTCTGTGGTTGGTGATCTCAGCTGCCCTATTGTCTTCCTGTTTCCCCTGGAGTTCTGAAGTAAGCTTGGATCCTAGTGTGAGTTTCCACCCCTCCTGGGGCTCCACTCCTAGAGCTGAGGCTCTCCTGGGTCCTATTGTGATTTTCCACCTCCCCTTGAATTCTTCTCCTAGTGCTGAGGCTTGCCTGGGTCCTAGTGCGAGTTTTCACTGCCCTGGTGCCCCTCTCTTTCCAGTTTGCCTCTGCCACAGTAGGAGGAATCCCCCTTAGTTATTTTCCTAGCCTAAGGTGTTATGAGACTATTTTCCCCCTTTGCTATTCCCACTGATCCAGGATTTTCCTGGGAAAATATTTTATGGTTCTTTCAAGGTCATCAAGGGAGGAGGAGAGAGCATTTACTTGTCACTCTGCCCTCCTTGTTCCCAGAAGTTCAGTTAGGTGACTTACACACATTTAATTTGCGAGTTGAAAATCTCAGGAGCTGCTGTGGCTGATATTGGGGCTTGGCTCTGTTGGTGTCTTGCACTGAGCTGCTGCTCCACTGGTTCTGCCTGCTGCTGTCTCAGGTTTCCCTGGGGCCCTCTCACTCAGCTGCACTGGACATGCTGCATTGTGCGCTGTGGGCTCACCCCCATGGAACAGATTCTTCCTGTTGACCTTCCAGTCTATCCTGGGTTATGAATCTGCCACAGTCTGTCTCCTATTGGATTCTGCACCTCCAAAATTTGGTCAGATTCCCTTTTTATAAGTATCTGAAGGAGTTTATCAAAGAGCTTAGGTGAGCCGTTGCTCTCACTCTGCCATCTTGGCTCTGCCCCTGTCTTTTCATTCTTGAAGAGGAACATGACATCAAGATGATAATATGAGTTGAAGTTGACTAATTTGAGTGAGAGAGGGCTGTGCAAGGCCACCAGCCTCACTTTCTCTTCTAGTGTCACCCGGGTCCAGTGATATTCATCAGGACCACTAGAGATGGCCCAGAATACAATGTGAAACCTTGGCTTTTTCAGACTAAGGTCTTATCACATTCTCACTGAGTGAGATACATTCATTCAATGAATAGACTTCTTCAAGTAGTTACTCAAGGGATGTCCCCTTTTAATAATAATTTTAAAAAATCAAACTGGAAGGGCAAGATAGCTCAGCATTATCTCAACATGAATAGCAGGCCTTGTAGGCAGCTGCAACTGTAATAGCAGGAATAGGAGCTCTGAACTCACAGACAGTAAAGGGCTCAGACAACTGGCCAGAAAGAGTTTAGAGGGGACATTTAATGAGCAATGGGTTTGGGACCCTTTTTAAATTTTCTCTAAGTAGTTCTCAGTCACATTTCCAAAACTATGTGAAGCACAAGCAATTGCAGGGGCAAGAGAGCAGGAGTCCTGGTCACATGAGTTCCAGAGTAGAGAAGACTTTTTGTGGCTCTTCACAAGGGAGCAGGGGCCCTGGTCTCATTTTCAAGGCAGAAAGGAGTGCTAGCACTTGCAGATGCAGGTTGAGGAAAGATTAGAAGGCAGATCAGGAAGGCAGCAACCACACCTCTCCCCTCATCACTCAACCTTGGAAGGACTGAAAACACATGGACCCCCAGAGCTAGCTCTGAAAGGTGCAATAAGAGAATAGTGAAGTTTGAAACAGAGCCTCCTCCACCACAGGAACAGAGCCTGACTTTAAAATAAAGTTAAAAGTCAAGGAATAACCTGGGAAAATGATTTAAAAAAGTGAAAGAGAACCTTACCATAAAAATCTACTCTGGTTAATCAGAAGATCAAGACACAAACTCATGAGACAAGGAAGTCAAAACAAGAATCTCAAAGTTCTTGTAAAACTTCAAAGGATAAAAAAAGTAAATTAAAAATGAGCCTAGCAGGAATTACTGGAAGGGTTCCAAAAAGATTTAAAAAATCAATTAAAAGAAATTGAAAAAAAAGAAAGAAAATTATGTAAAGTGAGTTAACAGCTTCATAGAAGAGGCACAAAAAGTACTGAAACAAATGACACCTTAAAAACCAGACTTGGTAAAATGGTAAGGTTCACTGGAGAGAAGAACTCCTTAAAAATGAGAATTTCAAAAATTGTAAAACAGGTACAAAATTCACTGAATAAAATAACTCTTTACAAAAGAAAAGATGCAATATTTCTTCAGAAAAAAAAACAATTCATTTGGAAATGAGGCAGAGGAAAGACAAGAATGGACTACCTGAAAATCAAAATTTTAACTAAAAAGAGCCTAGGATAATATTTCAAGGAATCATGAAGAGAAATTGCTATGATATTTTAAATTCAGAGTTTAAAATAGAAATAGAAAGAATCCACCTCTCACCTTCTAAAAGATATCCCCAAATGAAAACTTTGAGGGACATTGCACCAAAAGTCCAGAGCACCTAGGTCAAAGAAAAAATTGCATGTGTCCAGGAAGAAAACAAATATTAGATCATAGTCAGAATAACACAAGATTTAATAGCTTCTATATTAAAGGACCAGAGAGCATGGCATATTCTATACATGGCAAAGGATTTAGGATTATAACCAAGAATAACATGCCCTGCATAACTGAGTATACTATTTCAGGGGAAAATTTTGTATTTAATGAAAAAGGGATCTTTCAAGAATTCCTAATGAGTAGATAAAAGCTGAATAGAAAATCTGACATTCAAATAATACTCAAGAGAAGTGTAAAATGGTAAACAACAAAAGAAAATTAGAGGAGACCTAGTAATTTTGAATTGTTTACATTTTCTATGGGAAAATAATCATTGTAACTCCCAAGAACTTTGTCATTCTTAAGGATATTGAAAGGATGCTACATAGAGAAATGGAACAGTTGTGAATTAACTATATTAAGATAAGCTCAACAAAATTGAGAGGTAAGAAGAAAGGATACAGAGGGAGAAGAGGGAAGGTGGAAGTAGAATGGAGAAACTTATATAGAAGAGGAATGTAAGGAAGATCTTATGCAGTGAATAAGAAGTTGAGGGTTGGGAAATACTTGAAACTTATTCTCCTTGGAAGTGGCTCAAAGAAGTAGTAGTAGAAACACATAGTTGGGCATAGAAATTTATCCTACTCATTAGGAAGATAGGAGGGGAAGGGGATAAGCCAAAAAGAGATGATAGAAGGGAAGACAGATTAAGGTAAGCAATAGTTAGAAGCAAAACATACTGTGGAGGAAGGAGAGACAGACAGAGACAGACAGAGATAGAGAGCAACAGAGAGAGGGAGATAGAGGGAGAGACACAGAGAGAATGAAAAACAAACAGGAAGCAATCATAACTGTAAATGTGAATTGGATGAACTTACTCATAAAATAGAGGTGGACAGTAGAATGGATTAAAACAAGAATCAACCATTTGTTCTTTACAAGAAACATATTTGAAACAGAGAGATATCAGAGTAAAAATAAGGTGGTGACTGGAGCAGATGAGGATAAAAAAGGCAAAGGTAACATGATCTCAGAAAAGGCAAAAATTAACCAAACTAAAAGAGATAAGCAGGGAAATGACATTTTACATATACATTTATATATATATATATATATATACATATATATATATATATGTATATATACATATACATGTATATATATATGTATATATATATATATGTATATATATATATATATATCGAATGGCATAGCACTGAAATTCTTAAGGGAAAAGTTAAATGAATTACCAGAGGAAATAAACAATAAAACTCTACTAGTGTGGGAAGTCAATTTTTCCTTCTCAGAACTAGATAAATTTCAATATAAAATAATTTAGAAAGAAGTCAAGGACTTAAATAGAATTTCAGGAATGTTATATCTGGTGAATCTCTGGAGAAAACTGAATGGGAACAGAAAGGGATTATATATGTATATACGTATACATATACATATACATGTGTGTATGTGTGTGTATATTTCCTGAGGTATACATGATGCCTTTACAAAAATTGGACATGTGTTAGGATATAAAACTTTAGGGGAAATAATCATCTTTTTCAGACCATAATGTAATAAAACTTACATTTAATTTAAAAATGTAAAAGCATTGATTAAAAATAATTTTAAAACAAATGATCTAATACTAAAAAAGAGTGGGCCAAAGAATAAATCAAAGAAGCAATATATAATTGCATTAAAGAGAATAATGGCAATAAGGAAAACATACCAAAATTTATGAGATACAGACACACCATTACTTAGGGAAAAATTTACAGTTACATCAGCCAAACAGAGAAAGAGCAGATCAATGATTGGGCATGCAAATAAAAAAAAAAACAAAACCCAAATCATCAAATTTAAAAGCCCACAATTAAAAAACAAATAGAATATTCTGAAAATTAAAGGATAAATTTAATTAAATAGAAAGTATGGAAAACATTAAACTAATGACTATATACATGCACATTTTATGAAAAACCAATAGAATACATAACACCATTGGATAATTTAATTTTTAAAAAGAAAGAAAAAATAGCCAATTTATCAGCATCAAAATTGAAAAAGGTGAATGAACCAACAATGAAGATGAAATTACAGTAATTATAGGGAACAATTTTTCCAAATTACATGCCAGTAAATCTAAATGAAATGGAAGAATATTTTCAAAATTATAAATTGCCCAGATTAATAGAAAAATACATAGAGTAGTTAAATAATTTGAACATAAATAAATTGAACAAGTCATCAATGAACTCCCTAAGAAAAAATCTCTGGGACCTTACAGATTCACAATTGAATTTTACCAAACAAAGAAACAAACAAAAAGAACAACTAATTCCCTTACAAATATCAACTATCTGAGGAAAAAATAGGCAAAGAAGGAGATTTATGACAAATATGAGATGATATCTAAACCCACAAGAACAGAAACAGAGAAAGAAAATTATAAACCATATTTTCTTAAAGAATATTGATGCAAAAATTTAAAATAAAATATTATCAAGGCAATGATATCACAAAGATCATGGAATGCAAGACTATTTCAATATTTGGAAAATTATAAGTATCAATAATCATATCAATGACAAGAACAACATAAATCATATGATTAACTCACGTGCAGAAAGAGCTTTTCACAATATACAACACTCATTCCTAATAAAATCACTAGGAAACAAAGGAATAAATGGAGCTTTCCTCAAAGTGATAACTGTGATCTATCTAAATCTATCACAAACATTATCTGTAATGAACATGAGTTAGAATCCTTCCCAATATGATCAGGGATAACACAAGTATATCCTCTGTCACAACTATTATTCAATATTGTATTAGAAATGCTAGTTAAACCAATAAGAAGAAAAAATTTAAAAACTTAGAAAAAATAATGAAGAAACAAAGCTATCACTCTTTAGAGATGATATGAATCATAATTATTCAAATCTATGGTAAGGATCATAATCACCTAAAAATCTAGTTGAAACCATTAACTTTATCAAGGTTATAGGATATGAAATAAACATGTATAATTCATCAGCATTTCTATACACCATCAAAAACAGTCCAGCAGCAAGAGATAACAAAATTCCACTTAAAAATAACAATAGACAATATAAGATACTTGGAAGTCTACCTACCAAAACAAACTCAGGAGCTATATGAACTCAGTTACAAAACACTTTTTCAATAAATACAGATACAAACAATTGGAGAAATATTTTTGTTTGTCCTTCCATTTCAAAGAAGATCTATGACATCATGGAGTGATGTCTAGATTTGTGCTCAAAGTGAATTTAAGTGATATAGTGTTGCACAAAATCATTCACTTCAAACCTCTTCAAGAGTCATCAAAATCTGGTAGTAAGACAAGATGATGCCCTGAGATGCAGTGGATGACCTTGGCATCTTCAATGTCTATCCAATCTTTAAGTATTCCATAGTGCCTGCCTTAGGTACTTTCATAGCCACTGGAAAAAAATTCTTCTCATCTTCCCATTCTGCTAAGGAAAGTCTTCATATGCTTAGAATAGACAGTCCCCCAACTCACCAATGGGTTTGAGCCTTGTCAGTTACCCTTAATCTGGTTTTTCCTGTCTACCAAGACAGTTTTATTTGGATGTGGCCTCTGCATATGCTACAACTTTTTGAAGGCACAGGTGAGAATGGGGTGACAGATGGACAATGAAGGTCACTCAGCAGCTCTGAAAAGGACTTGGCAGACCCTTATACCAGAGGTATTAGTCCTCTCTGAACATTCCATACACCCTGAAAAGATCTTAGTTTAAAAGGACCAGGTTCTCCCACTGCGTCCTGGGCCTTCTCCAGTCACCATGACGAATATCTGGCCACTGGAGGAGAAAGTAAGGCTCGTGACCTTGCACAGACCTTCCTTACTCAAATCAAAGTTGATTGCAAGTCATGTCATCATCTCCCTGATGTCATGGTCCCCTCTGAGAACTTAGGACAAACACAACAACAACATCCTGAAGAACTGTTAGTTGTTCATGGGTAGGCCAAATCTATATAATAAAAATAATAGTTCTATCTAATTTAATTTGCTTATTCAATGTCATATCATCAAATTATCAAAAATATTTTATAAAACTAGAAAAAAGTAATAACAAAATTCATTTGAAAGAACAAAAGGTAAAGTATATGAAAAATCAATGGAATAAAATGTGAAGGAAGGTGACCTAATAGTACCATATCTAGAATTATATTAAAAATTGTTAGTCATCAAAACAATCTGGTACTGGCTAAAATATAGAATGGTGGATCTTTGGAATAGAATAAATACATAATGTACAGTAGTAAGTGGACATAGTAATCTATGCTTTGTAATAATAATCCATACTTTAGGGATAAGTACTCAATATTTCACAAAAATTCCTAAGAAAACCGGAAAACAGGTGGCATACACTATGGATAGACTAACATCTCATTTTGTGTACTGAGATAAGATCAAAATTGTTACATGTATCAGACATAAAGGGGGATATTATAAGCAGATTATGGTATAAAAGCATGGACATTTTTACCTGTCAGATATATGAAGAAAGGAACAATTTATGGACAAACAAGAGAGATTCACAAGATTCAAAATGTCTAGATTTGATTACATTAAATTAAAAAGCTTTTTTTTCTACAAACAAACCGATGTAATCAATATTTGAAGGAAAGCAGGAAACTGGGGGAAATAAAAACTTCAGAAGTTTCTCTAATAAAGGCCTCATTTCTGAAATATATAGATAACTGGGTCAAATTTATAAGAATGTAAGTCATTCCCCAATTGATATATGATCAAAGGATATGAAGAGGCAGGGCTCAGAAAAATAAATCATTTGTATCTATAGTCATATGAAAAAAATGAAATGACTATTGATTAGAGAAATATAAATTAAAACAACACTGAGGTACTTAACTGATTAGCTAATGTGACTAAAAAGGAAAATTATAAATGCTGAATGGGATGTGAAAAATGTTGGAAAACTAATGCACTGTTGGTTGAATGGTGAACTAACCTAACCATTCTGGAGAACAATTTAGAACGATCCCCAAAGGGCTATAAATCTGTACATACCCTTGAACCAGCAATACTAGTGTCAGGTCTATGCCCTAAAGAGACGAAATAAAAATGAATAAAACCTATAAGAACAAAAAAAAACATTTTTAGAAGCTCTTTTTGTGGTGCCAAAGAATTGGAAATTAAGGAGATACCTACTAATTGGGGAATGGTCAAACAAATAATGACATATGATTACGATGGAAGACTATTGTGCTATATGAAATGATGAATTTCAGTTGATGAGTTTCAGAAAGACCTGAGAAGACTTACATGAATTGTTACAAAGTGAAGTGAACAGAACCAGAACACTGTACATAGTAACACTATGATAATGAACTGTGAATGAGTTATTCTGATCAACACAATGATCTGACAATATTAAATATTTATGATGAAAGATGCAATCCACCTTCACAGAAAGATCAGATGATGAATATAGATTGAAACTTTTTTCACTTCATTTTTCTTTCTTTTTTGAAACATGGCTAACACATACACATACACATGTAAATAACATGATTTCATGTGTGTAATTGATACACATTTCTCACCTTCACAATGGTAGGAAGGTTGAAAGGGATGGAGAGATTTCAGAACCCAAAAATTATTTTAAAAAATTAATATTAAAAATATTCCTTTCTTCCTTTCTTCCTTCTTCTGTCTATCCCTTCATTCTCTCTTAATTTCTTTGTCTTTAACTTTGTATCTAAGGGGAAGTTGAAGTGATAATTATATGTATAATAGGATTTTTTTAATTTATAATTTTTTAAAATCCTATATATGCAGTGTAAATAGTTCAGTTTAACTCACAACCCAATTATAATTAAGCACCAATATGCCTGAGGTACTGTAACAAAGGTATATAAAAAAAAATTGAAAATACTTTTTGTCTTAAAGAACATTATCATTCTTGGGTGGGAGTAGGAGCACAAGAAGTATAAGAGAATGCAAGAAGTGAAAGACAGTAACAATGAAGTTGAATGTCATCAGAGAAACTTCTGGGAGGATGTGTCATCTAAGGTGAGATCTGAAAGAAAGAAGAGTCTTAAGAAGTAGATATAGAGTGGGAGTGCATTTCAAGCACTGGGGATTATGCAAATTGAAGGATGTGAGAAATTATAATGGCAAGTAAAATAGAATCTTTTACTGTTTTTGTTTTAGTATAATCAAGAAGTATAATGCTTCTATTTGAATATGACTAAGGAGGATCTTTCCCATCCATTGTCTGGCCTGGGAAGATTTGCAATAAGGTCCATGCCTTTTGTTAATAAGGTACTAGTTCTCTGGCTCTAAAAAGTGTATAACATTCTGAGGGTGAGGTTTTACCTGGAGCTTAGTTTTTGTAAGAATGTTTGTTTGGCCAGATGAGGACTCTGGGAAGTTGTTAAGGATTGTGCCTGTGATGACAGGCTCCCCTGTGTATGGTAGGGTGCTTACTGATACAGAAATTGAACATTAAGTTTGGCGATTAGATAGTTGTTCAATTTTGCTGGAAGGTGAACCATGTGAAAAAGACTAAAGTGCAATAAAGGTGGAAGGATTGATTGGACCCTTATTTTTCAGGGCCTTATGTGCCAGCCTAATGATTCTGTATTTCATCTAGAGTCAATAGGTACGAAGAGTGACATGGTCAGATCTGGGCCCTGAGAATATTATTTCTCAACTGTATATAGAAGATGGATTATAGAAGGAAAAGAATGGAAGCAGGGAGCCCAATTAGGATGCAATTATAATAGTTTAAGAAAGAAATGATGACGGGGCGGAGCCAAGATGGCGGAGTGAAAGCAACGACTCACCTAAGCTCCTGGAAAAACTCCTCTGGATATATCTGGGGGAGAGTCTGACCAGACTTTGGAGGTGTAGAATCCAGTGGGAGACGGACTTTGACAGATTCGGAGCCCAGGCTGGACTGGAAGGTCCACGGGAGGGATCTGTTCCGCGGGGGTAAGACCCCAGCGCACAGCGCAGCGCGGTTGGCGCGGCAGGGCGGAGGGGACCCGAGGGGCCCGAGAGTGGCGGGCGAGACCAGCGGAGCAGGAGATAAGCCAGGCCGAGCCAACGATATCAGCGCAACAGTCTTTGAAATCTTCAGCCTAAAGACAGGACTTCAGTGGGTCACTACTTGAACATCCAGAAGCTGGGATGCCAGAGTGATCAGTAAGTGCTCTCCCCTCCCCCCCAATGACCGTGAGGGAACCATAAAATTCTTCCCCAGATTGATCCTGGATCAGTGGGAACAGCAGAAGGGGGCGGGTGGTCTCATAACACCAGAGGCTGGAGAGGTGGCAAAGGGGGATTCTTCCTACCGTGGTGGAGGCTATCTGGAGGGACAGACGACCCAGGGCAGAAAAAAATTCGCACTGAGACCCAGGCAAGCCTCAGCCCTGGAGACGAGCCCCAGGAGGGGCGGGAACACGCATTAGCCTCTAGGCGTGCCCCAGCCCTCCAGGGGAAAAGGGAAGACAATAGGGAAGCTGGGATCACCATCCCCGGACCTTGCCTTTGCCTCAGGCCAGCTGAGGAGATATCCTGAGACCAGACCACACCTCCCACACACCTATCAAGCTAACCCCAGGGTTGATCTGGGAAACAACAACAACAACAACAACAACAACAACAAAAAAAGCCTGCTTGTAGCCTAGACAAACATCAACTCAACTTAAAAGATCTGTATCTTCTGACTGAAAGAACCAAAAGCTACAACACTCAGCCAACATCATGAATCGGAAAAAGCAGACGAAAAGTGAAAAAGCCATAGAATCTTTCTATGGGGATAAGGACCAAAACACAAACACCAAAGAGGTCAGAGCTGAGACTGTACTTCCATCTGAAACCTCAGATGGGACTATGAATTTCTCGCAAGCACAACTAGATTACCTGGAACGTCTGAAGAAGGATATAAAAGAAAAACTGGCCAATGATTTTAAAACCATAAAAAAAGAATTCACTGATGAGAACATCAATCTGAAAAAGAAAATTGAAGAAATGGAAAAGGAAGTTCAAAAATTAACTGGAGAGAATAATTCCCTAAAAGGAAGAGTTAATCAAACGGAAAAGGAAACTCAAAACCTAATAGGGAAAATTGATCAGATGGAAAAGGAAACCCAAAACCTAACTGGGAAAATTGGTCAAATGGAAAAAGAAGTACAAAAATTAAATGGAGAAAATAGCTCCTTAAAGGGAAAAATTAGCCAGATGGAAAAGGAGATGCGAAAGCTAACTGAAGAAAACAATACGATCAAAATTAGAATTGGGCAAGTAGAAACTAATGACTCAATGAGGCAACAAGAATCAGTCAAACAAAATCTAAAGAATGAAAAGATAGAAGAAAATCTAAAATATTTAATTGGAAAAACAACTGACCTGGAAAATAGATGCAGGAGAGAAAATCTAAGAATTATTGGCCTGCCAGAAACCCATGATGAAGAAAAGAGTCTGGACAATATCTTCCAGGAAATCATCAAGGAAAACTGCCCAGAAGTACTAGACTCAGAGGGCAAAATAGTCATCGAAAGAATCCACCGTTCCCCACCGGAAAGGGATCCCAAACTCAAAACCCCAAGAAATATAGTTGCCAAATTCCAGAGCTATCAAGTGAAGGAGAAAATACTACAAGCAGCCAGAAAGAAACAATTTAAATATCAAGGTCACACAGTCAGGATCACACAGGACCTTGCAGCTTCTACATTAAAAGATCGAAAGAATTGGAACCCAATATTCCGTAAGGCAAAAGAGTTGGGACTCCAACCGAGGATCAACTACCCAGCAAAGTTCAGCATAACATTTCAGGCAAGGAGAAAGTCATTCAACGAAATAAGGGATTTCCAGAGCTTCCTGACCAAAACACCAGAACTCAATAGACAATTTGATCTTCAAATGCAGGTCTCCAGAGAATCATAAAAAGGTAAACAGAGGGGAAAAAACAAAAACAAAAACTTGCAACTCAATTAGGGCAATCTGTTTACCTCCCTGCAAGGGAAGATGATACCTGTTAATCTTGAGAACTGTGCAGCTATTATGATAAAAGGGATATATGTAGAGGGAACGGGCATAAAGTAAATGATGTCATGGCAAAAATATGATTTAAGTATGAGAAGGGAATGTAATAGGAGGTGTGGAAAGGGGGAAGCAGAAAATGGCAAATTATATCACAGGAAGAAGTACAAAACCATAGTAGAGGGAAGGAGGGGAGGGAGATGAGCATTGTTTGAGAGGTACTCTCATCTGATTTGTTCAAAGGAGGGAACAATAACCTTAAGCAGATAATCCTAACTAGCTCTATAGGTAGTAGGAGGGGAAGGGGGAAGAAAGGGGAGGGTGGCTAAAAGGGAGGAAAGAAGCAATAAGAGTAAAGGGGACTAAAAGGGAGGGGGGCTAAAAGAAGGAGGGGAAGGCTGCAGGAGGAGGGGGAGAAAAGTGAATACTATTGAGGAGGGGAAGGGAGACGGGAGAGTTAAAAGCACAAATGGTGGGAAAGAGGGTGGAGGGAAATACACAGATTGTAATCATAACTGTGAATGTGAATGGGATGAACTCTCCCATAAAACGGAGACGGATAGCAGAATGGATTAAAAGCCATAATCCAACAATATGCTGCTTACAAGAAACACATTTGAAACGGGGGGATACACATAGGATAAAGGTCAAAGGATGGAGCAGAATATATTGTGCTTCAGCTCATGTAAGAAAGGCAGGAGTAGCAATCCTAATCTCAGACAAAGCAAAAGCAGAAATAGATCTAATCAAAAGGGATAAGGATGGAAACTATATCCTGCTAAAAGGCACCATAGACAATGAAGCAATATCATTACTAAACATGTATGCTCCAAGTGGTATAGCATCCAGATTCTTAGAGAAGAGGTTGGGGGAGTTGAAGGAAGAAATTGATAGCAAAACTATACTAGTGGGGGACCTCAACCTCCCCCTCTCTGAACTCGATAAATCCAACCTCAAAATAAACAAGAAAGAGGTTAAGGAGGTAAATAAAACTCTGGATAAGGTAGATATGATAGATCTTTGGAGAAAATTAAATGGGAATAGAAAGGAATATACCTTTTTCTCAGCGGTACATGGAACATTTACAAAAATTGACCATGTACTAGGACATAAAAATCTCACAATCCAGTGCAGAAAGGTAGAGATAATCAATGCATCCTTTTCAGATCATAATGCATTAAAAATTACATGTAATAAAAGGCCATGGAAAGAGAAACCAAAAATCAATTGGAAACTAAATAATCTAATTCTAAAGAAGGATTGGGTTAAAGAAGAAATCATAGAAACAATCAACAACTTCATTCAAGAGAATGACAATAGTGAGACAACGTACCAAAACTTATGGGACACTGCAAAAGCAGTTATTAGGGGAAGTTTTATATCTCTGAATGCTTACATAAATAAAATAGAGAAAGAGGAGATCAATGACTTAGGCTTGCAGTTGAAAAAGCTAGAAAAAGAACAAATTGAAAATCCCCAAGTAAATACCAAATTAGAAATACTGAAAACCAAAGGAGAGATTAATAAAATTGAAATAAAGAAAACTATTGAATTAATAAATAAAACCAATAGTTGGTTTTATGAAAAAACTAATAAAATTGATAAACATTTGGTTAATCTGATCAAAAAAAAGAAAGAAGAAAACCAAATTACTAACATTAAAAATGAAAGGGGTGAACTCACCTCCAATGAGGAGGAAATTAAAACAATAATTAGAAACTACTTTGCCCAACTTTATGCCCACAAATTCGACAATCTAAACGCGATGGATGAATATTTTAAAAAATACAAATTGCCCAGATTAACAGAAGAGGAAGTTGAACACTTAAACAACCCCATCTCAGAAAAAGAAATTGAACAAGCCATCAATGAACTCCCTAGGAAAAAATCTCCAGGGCCAGATGGATTCACAAGTGAATTCCATCAAACATTTAAAGAACAGTTAATTCCAATACTACATACACTATTCTTGAAAATTGGGGAAGAAGGAGTCCTCCCAAATTCTTTCTATGATACAAATATGGTTTTGATACCCAAACCAGGAAGAGACAAAACAGAGAAAGAAAATTATAGACCAATTTCCCTAATGAATATAGATGCAAAAATTTTAAATAAGATTTTAGCAAAACGAATACAGCATCTTATCATGAGATTAGTACATTATGATCAGGTAGGATTCATACCAGGACTACAGGGCTGGGACAATATTAGGAAAACTATTAGCATTATCAATCACATCAACAACAAAGCTAACAAAAACCACATGATTATCTCAATAGATGCAGAAAAAGCTTTTGACAAAATACAACATCCATTCCTACTAAAAACATTGGAGAATGTAGGAATAAAGGGAACTTTCCATAAAATAATAAGCAGTATCTATCTAAAACCTTCAGCAAGCATTATATGCAATGGGGATAAGCTAGATGCATTCCCAATAAGATCAGGGGTGAAACAAGGTTGTCCATTATCACCACTATTATTCAATATGGTACTAGAAATGTTAGCTGTAGCAATTAGACAAGATAAAGATATTCAAGGAATTAGAATAGCCAAAGAAGAAACTAAGTTATCACTCTTTGCAGATGATATGATGATTTACCTAGAGAATCCCAGAGATTCAAGTAAAAAATTACTTGAATTAATAAACAACTTTGGCAAAGTTGCAGGGTACAAAATAAACCCACACAAATCCTCTGCATTCCTATATATTAGCAACAAAGTTCAACAGCAAGAGATAGAAAGAGAAATCCCATTTAAAGTTAGGGTAGACAGTATAAAATACTTAGGAGTCTACCTGCCAAAACAAACCCAGGGACTGTATGAACACAATTACAAGACACTTTTTGCACAAATAAAGTCAGATTTAAGTAAGTGGAAAAACATTAGTTGCTCATGGGTAGGCCGTGCTAATATAATAAAAATGACAATTCTACCCAAATTAATATACTTATTTAGTGCCATACCAATTAAACTATCAGACAATTACTTTCTAGAGCTGGATAAAATAATATCAAAATTCATTTGGAAAAACAAAAGGTTCAGAATATCAAAGGGACTAATGAAAAGAAATGCTTGGGAAGGTGGCCTAGCGCTACCAGACCTTAAACTGTACTATAAAGCAGCAATTATCAAAACCACTTGGTATTGGCTAAGAAACAGAGAGGTAGACAAGTGGAATAGACTTGGCACTCAAGATGCAGTAGGCAAGGAATATAGCAAGCTTCTGTTTGATAAACCCAAGGACCCCAGCTTCTGGGATAAGAACTCATTGTTTGACAAAAATTGCTGGTAAAACTGGATAACAGTGTGGTGGAAATTAGGCATAGACCCATACCTGACACCGTACACAAGAATAAAGTCCAAATGGGTACATGATTTAGGTATAAAAATTGATACCATGAATAAACTGGAGAAGCAAGGAATAGTGTATTTATCAGATCTATGGAGAAGGGAAGAATTCTTTACTAAAGGAGAGATAGAATGCATTATGAAATGCAAAATGGATAACTTTGAGTACATTAAACTGAGAAGTTTTTGCACAACCAAACCCATTGCAACCAAAATCCAGAGGGATGTAGTAAGTTGGGAAAAAATTTTTACAGCTAAGCTCGGGGATAAAGGCCTCATTTCTAGAATATATAGAGAACTGACCCAAATGTATAATCATACAAGTCATTCCCCAATTGATAAATGGTCAAAGGATATGAACAGGCAATTTTCAGAGGAAGAAATTAAAGCTATCTATAATCATATGAAAAAATGCTCTAAATCACTATTGGTTAGAGAAATGCAAATCAAAACAACTCTGAGGTACCACATCACACCTATAAGATTGGCAAACATGACAGAACAAGAAAATGATAAATGCTGGAGAGGATGTGGGAGAGTTGGAACACTAATTCATTGTTGGTGGAGCTGTGAGCTCATCCAACCATTCTGGAGAGCAATTTGGAACTATGCCCAAAGGGCTACAAAAATGTGCATATCCTTTGACCCAGCAATATCGCTACTAGGACTATATCCCCAAGAGATCATAAAAATGGGAAAGGGTCCCACATGTACAAAAATATTTATAGCAGCACTCTATGTAGTTGCCAAAAACTGGAAGTCAAGGGGATGTCCATCAATTGGGGAATGGCTGAATAAATTATGGTACATGAATGTAATGGAGTACTATTGTGCCATAAGAAATGATGAACAAGAAGACTTCAGAGAGGCCTGGAAGGACTTATGTGACCTGATGCTAAGTGAAAGGAGCAGAACCAGGAGAACTTTATGCACAGCAACAATCACAGTGTGTGAGAGTTTTTTCTGGTAGACTTAGATTTTTGTAATAACACAAGAACTTCTGAAAAAAAAAAAAAATCCCAATGGTGGACCTCAAGGCAAAATGCCTTCCACACTCAGAGAGAGAAATATGGAAGTCACTCACAGAATGTAGCAGATCATGTTTGTGTATGTGTATCTGTTTGTGTATCATGTTCTGATTTGTTATACGGATTCTTTCATTTATCTTAGTCTGACTACATAGCATGACTATAGTGAAAATATACTCAATAGGAAAGTATATGTAGAATCTATACAGAATTGTATGCAGTCGTGGGGAGGGAGGGAGGTAGTGGGGGGTGGGTGGGGAGGGATAAAATCGCAATTGTATGGCAGTGATTGTTAAACATTAAAAAAATAAAAAAATTAAAAAAAAAAAAAAGAGAAAGAAATGATGAAGTTTTGAAGTAGGTGTTGGCTGCCAGGTAAATGGGGGAAAAGGGATAAATTTGAAAGATACTGTAGAGATAGAATCAACCAAACATGTCAACTGAGTTGAACAATGAGACTGAGAGGACAGAGCCAAAGATAATTTGATTCTATGAACCAGTGTAAATACAACATCTTCAACAGGTGTACAGACTTTTATAGGGAGGCACATGTTCCATTTGCTATCACACATATGGCCGTATGTATATATTTACATTTATGTAGATATATGTATATATTCCTATGGATATGTGTGTATATACATATGTTTAATTATATAAAATATATGAAAATTGTTAGAAATTTGGAAAAAAAAATATCATAATTGAACCCATGGAGCTGATGAGATTGCCAAGGGAGAAAGTATAGGAAAAAAAATAGGAGAGGGTTGAAGGCAAGAGATTTTTGCCTGAGACCGCAATAGGAAATAAGAAGCAGGTCAACAAAGTTAATTGACAAGTGTGAACTGAGGAAGAATATCCTGGAGAAAAGATGACATGATAGGTGTCTTTAAATATTGGAAGACCTATCACATGAAAAATAATTTAGGCTTGTTATATTTATTCTAAGATTCATTTATCTTTCAGTAAATATTTATTAAGTCCATACTAGGTACAAGATAGCAGAAATAAGAACAATGGATAGAAGTTGGAAAGGGGCAAATTTAACCTTAATTAAATAATTAATAGCAAATCCAAAGGTGAAATGAGCTATCTCAGGGGATTATTGGTGTTCTGGAAGTGGAGGTCTCTTAAGTAAAAGCTAAATGATATTTGCTAGGTACAATTTAGTAAGTAAACTTTTGTGGTCTGGTTTTGACTACTTAGCCTCCGAGGTCACTTCTAATTTTGAAAGTCAGTGTTCTGTAAATTATAAAACTGGTAGGAAGAAGGCAGTGGGGTTATGAAAGAGACTGTGAAAATAGACAACTCCCTCTAGGAGTTTGTCAATAAAAGGTAGGAGAGGTAGGAAGGTAGCTTTTAAAAGCTTAAGTTTAAGGAGACATCCAGTATAAATGGTGAATTTTGTTTTAGGTATTGATTTTGTTTCAAGATGGCTGGAATATGCATGTCTGTAAAAATAGTTAGCAACTCAATCAAAAAATTAATGAATCAGCAAGTATTTATTAAGCTCTTTAAACATTTTAAGCACTATGCTAAGTGTCGGTAATACAAAAAAAAAAGCCAAATTCAAAAACCTGGAAGTGATATTAGACATTTTTCTATTCAATCTTCATTAATTTATACAAAAGATTAGCAAAGCCTAATGATGTTAAGTGACTTGCCCAATTTCACACAGCAAATTCAAGTCTTATTTCCCTCTCTACCACTCCTCCCAATTGTAGCACCAACATGTTATTCATAGTGCTTATAGTGGCCATGAATATCCTGGCATAATTCTGAATCACAAAATACCACATGTTGTCCACATGGCAGACAGAACCAAAACATTTTTTTAGATACCAGAAAGCCAAATCCATCATAGTAAAAAGATCCATGCACATTACAGCCAGCTGCAAGCTTGCCTGCATCCTTCAATTCTGACTGCTCTTTCACTAATTTCCTCTCAGCTCTGCTATAACTCTGCTTCTTTCTGTTCCTCCCTTCCTGTTCTACCCATTCAGCAAACTAGTCCCACCATAGCTTCCATATGATTCAGCTTCCATGTGATGAAGACAGGTCTATTATAGGCACAGTCCATTAATGAATGAAAAAACATCTTCCCATTTTAACTGACCATTACACCAATCTACTAAGTTGCTTTTCCTATTCCTTGATGCCTTTGTGGGTTCTTAGAAAGATACCAATCACAGTATTTCAGCTATTTTAAGAAATACATGGATAGGAAAAAAAATAAACCTCCAGTGACTTTGGTTTATAGTAGTAAACATATGTGAATGTGTGTATAGAAACACACAATACACATATGTGTATTTATACACATATGTGTATGTATATATGTGTGTATGTAATGCATATATAATGTATATGTGTGTATATAATGTATATATATGATGTATATAAATAAATTTTGAAGGAATTTTCAGGAAATTAAAGTAAAATTATAATAATATACTTTCATGATAATTTCAGTTTTCAATTATTGTTAAATAAAATGTCCTGAAACTGCAAAAGGCATTTTTCTTAGTTTCCTAGATACACTGCAGATAATTTGGAGACTAATACTTTCTAATCAAAGTATACCAGGATAAAACTAATCAATTCAATCAAACTGAATTTGAAAGTCGTTCTGACATCCCTGCCTTAGTCTGCTTGATTTATAAGCTATACTGTTAAATTAGGTTATTTTTATCTCAGGTTAACACTTTAGGAGAAAGGGAGAGATGACATTTTATCTCAAGCAGAAACAATTCCACAATTCTCTGAAACTCTGTTAATAAGCCATGTTTTCTATATGTTACAAATAAGTTTGTCTTTAAGCTGTGTGATAAAAATTACCTTTAAATTGAATTCTCTGTCACCTTGAAATTAAATGCTCTGTCATTTTTCTGTGTACTGTTTCCATCTTTTGAATACTCTTGTTCCAAAAAGGGGGGAGAGTTAAAAAATAGCCTTACTCTCATTTAGCTTTACAGATTTCATGTTGTTTTTCATTATTTTTTCTTTCATTTTAGGAGATTTTTAGCCATATTCTTTCTCATCATTCTTAGTTCTGCTTTTCTCAGTTCTTAACCTGTAGTCCAAGTATAGCAAGGTTTGGACTCAATTAGTAAGTTTTTTTCCTTTGTGCCAAGAGTTGTACTGGGTACTGGAAGATACAATATAAAAAATGAAACCATCCTTACTCAATGTGAGCTTATATTCTACTCAGAAATAGTATCAGTGATGGTGGCTGATTGTCTTTGTCCTTCTGGATCACCATTCCTTCATCAGACCCCCAGGAAGAATTGCATTAGTTTACAAAGTTAACAGAGAGAGTTTTTCCCAGGATGTAAAAGTTAAAATTTAGTTAATCCAGTGTCACATACAACAAACACTCTTCTTTAAACATGAGAAAATAGGCTTAGAGAGTAAATCATTTGCCCCATTTAATACAACCAATAAATGGGAAAGTCAGAACCTGAAAGCAGATCTCTTATGTGAAGCACGTTTTAGATAATATCAAACTCTACTCTCTTGAAGACCACTCTCCAACAATAAAAAATGAGGGAATTATTGACCTGGAGAAAGCTTCAATCATTTCTAATCAGACTCAAGAGGAGAAAGTTTGGTACTGAAGAAACTACCCTGGATTTGGAAGGAGAAGAATTGAGTTGAATTTACTATTTATTCTCTTTATACTGGGCAAATCATTTTAGATCTCTGAGATTCAGATTTTTACTGTGTAAAATGGACTGGTTGGGATAGATCTCTTTTAACTCTAACATCCTATCTCATTTTACAGATAATAGCAATAACAACAGCAATGATGATGATAATAATAATTAGCATTTGTATAGCACTTTAAACTTTGCAAAGCCCTCTACATTTAGTATCTCATTTGGTCCTCGTAACAACCTGGTAAGGTCAAAGGAGATATCATCTTCATCTTACATGTGAAGAAAGTGAGACTAAGGAGCTAAGTGGCTTAGGCAGGATTTGAACTCAGGCCTTCCTGACTCCAAAGGCAGGATCTCTTCACTGTGTAACTGAGACCCAAAGCAATTATGCTTAAAGCCACATAGCTAGTCACTGGGAAAACATGGTCTGTTATCAGTATAATATCTTTCCTTTAATATATTCTATTCAAATGTAGCTATTTCCAAATATAATGACTTCAGATCTTCTATATTATTTTGTCTACCTTGTTGAAGCCATATTTCTGCAGAAATTTACTGTATCATCTTTTTTATCCTTTTTTTTGTCAATTTGTTGAGTGTGAGAAGAAAATTGCCAAGTATTTCCCTTTTTTATTATTTATTTGTAGCAAATTTTTGTATCTAAAGTTATTAATTTATTGGAAACCTATTTGTGAGTTCTCTGTCCTTTTATTTTCTTTACATTTTCTTCTATTTTTTCATTCTTTAGATTTTGTTTGACTGATTCTTGATGTCTCATAGAGTCATTAGCTTCTACTTGCTCAATTATAATTTTTATCAAACACATTAATCAAATTGTTTCCTTCAGTTAACTTTTGCATCTCCTTTTCCATTGGTCCAATTATTCCTTTTAAGGAATTGTTTTCTCCAGTTTTTGTAAATCCTTTTCTATTTGTTTAATTTTCCTTTTTGAAGAGCTGTTCTCTAAAATCATTGGCTTGTTTTTCTTCTGTTTCCTTCTTCAGCTCTTCCAAGAGGGCTCTTTGTGTATGTGAGCAGTTCACAGTCCCCTCTGAAGTTTCAGATGAAGTACAGACTCAACACTGACCTCTTTAGTATTCATGTTTTGGTCCTTGTCCTTATAGAAAGATTTTATGGTCTTTTCCTTCCTGCTTTGCTTCTTACTCATGATGATGACTCTGTACTGTGGCCTCTGGTTCTTTAATCTAGAAGCTAAAGAACCTGATGCTGAGCTGGCTGATGTGAGAAAGCAGACGCCAGGTGAATTCTTTCTTTTTGTGTATCCCTGGATTAGACCTGGAGCTACGTTGTTAAGTGTGGGGGTGGGGTGGTCTGGTCATGGGAGATCACAGCTGAGCTAGAGCAAAGGAAATCTCAGTGGTTGGTAATCCTGGTGGTCATAGTGTCTTCCCGTTTCTCCTAGAGTGCTGAGGCATTCCTGGGATCCTGGGGTTGGTGATTGTGAGGCTCCATTCCCCTGAAGTTCTGGATCTCCTCCTGATTTGCTGAGGTGGGGCTGTCTGGGACAGCTCTGGTCCTCTTCCACAGTAAGAGAAATAATTCTTAGTGATTTTCCTAGCCTCAGATGCTATGAGACTGTTTGCCCCTTCTGCTGGTCACAATGATCCAGGATTTTTCTGGAGAAATGTTTTATGATTCTTTCAAGGTCAACAAGGAGAGGGGGAGAGAGCATTTACCAATCACCCCAACATTCTGGCTCCCAGAAGTTCAAATAAGTGATTTACAGACATTTGATATGCGGGTTGATAGTCTCAGGTGCAGCTGCTGCTGATGCCTAGGGCACCCTGGCTCTCACTCACTCAGCTCTGTTGGACTCCTCCCCAGGGCTACTGTTCTGCTGTGCTGCAACTGCCTCAGATCACCCTGAGGCTTTCCTGCTGGGCCCTGCCTCAGCAGGAATGTGCTGTACTTTGCACTGTATGCTCCTCCACTCCCATGGAACAGATCCTTCCTGTCAACCTTCCAGTCTGTCCCAGTTTGTGAATCTGCCACAGTCTGTCTCCTATTGGTTTCTGCACCTCCAAAATTTGGTCAGATTCTCTTTTTAGGGATATCTGAAGGAGTTTATATAAGAGCTTAGGTGAGTAATTGCTCTCACTCAGCCATCTTGTCTCCACTCGTCTGTCTTTTTATTTTCTTGAGTCATCTATAATCTTGTACATATTTCCTATTTTTGAAGTTGTTATTTTGTAGAGTTGTGAGGAAAATTACTTGTTTTCCATTTTGTCAGTCATGTAACTTCCAATAAACTCTTGAAGGCTCTTTCCATTTATCATGTTTTCAAGATGGTATAGAAGAGAAGAATAGATTAATCTGGGTTCAAGTCTTGGTTAAGACTAGTGGCAAGTCAAAAAATTGTAAGATAATGGAATCATAGATTACAGATCATATGATCATAGATTTAGAGCTAGACTTGAACTTACATGCCATCTAATTCAACTGTATCATTTTACAGTTGAGAAAAGTGAGGTCATGGAAGGGTAAGTGATACCCAAATCCACACAGCTAGTAAATACCAGAATGAGGATCACTTAACCTTGACTAGCCCCAGTTTTATCATCCACAAAATGGAGAAAATCATACTTATGGTTGTTTTCCTTTGTTCTCAAAGAAGATCAAAATGATATCACCATGATAAAATGAAATTTCAGTGTGTCTATCTGTGGCAGATCAGAACAGTATGAGCTCAGAAAGCTCTACCACAGGTAGGGCATAGATAGTCTGGGAGAATATTTGGAGTAGATACTCCAAATTTGTGCATCCTATGTTTACTTTGTGCTGTCTCAATTCTGCTTTGCTCATAGAGCACAGCACCCTTTCTGATGTAGGCATGCCATGCTGAGTGGTCCTGTGCCAGTGTCTCCCATGTTGCATAGTCAAATCCAAAGTTCTTGAGAGAGACCTTGTAAGTATTTTGTATTGTTTCTTTTGACTATCATGTTCTTTTGAACTGCCCCATGTGAGTTCTCCATAAAATAGTCTTTTTGCAAACGTACATTTTACATTCAAGCAACATGGCCAGCCCATTAGAGTTGCACTCTCTGAAGCATAGTCATTATAGTCTCTTAGTGTCTTAGTCATTGCTGGCAAAATTCTTGCTAGAGTCCTCCTTAATAGGCTGATTCTTCACCTGGAAGATGGTCATATACCTGGGAGCCAGTGTGGTTTCAGAAAGAGCCAAAGAACAGTTGATATGGTATTTGCTGCCTGACAATTCCAGGAGAAATACCAGGAGCAGAACAGAGGTCTGTATACAACATTTGTAGATCTGACCCAGGCCTTTGACACTGTTAATCATGAAAGCTTATTAAAAATTACATCAAAATTTATTTTTTTTGCATCCCACTTTTTACTTTGTGCTGTCTCAATTCTGTTTTGCTCATAGAGCTCAGACAAGTTTATCAATATTGTACATCAATTTCATGATTGCATGCTTGCTCAGGTTCTGGATAGTGGACAATGCTCTCATGCCTTCCCAGTCACCAATGGAGTGAAGCAGGGTTGTGTGCTTGCTCCCATGCTTTTTAGCATGATGTTTTCAGCCATGTTGTCAAATATTTTCAATAAGGATGAACATGGCATCAAGGTCAACTACCATACTGATGGTAACTTCTAGAATTTGAAAAGATTACAAGCCAAGACTAAAGTGAAGGGAGTGTTGGTGCATGATTTTCTGTTTGCAGGTGATTGTGCACTCAGTGCAGCCTCTGAAACTGAGATACAACAAAGTATGGATCAATTCTCTCCTACCTGTGCTAATTTTGGCCTAATTATTAACATCAAGAAAACACAGGTGCTCCATCAGCCACCACCACATCATCCATATATGGAACCATTGGTTACAACGAATGGAAAAGTTTTGAATGCTGTGGACAAGTTCACTTACCTTGATAGTGTACTTTCCAGGAATGTACACATTGACAATGAGGTCGATGCACACATTGCTAGATCTAGCTCAGTGTTTGGGAGGCTCCAAAGAAAAGTTTGGGAGAGAAGTGGTATTAAACTGACTACCAAGCTGAAAGTCTACAGTGCCACTGTGCTGATCTCATTGTTGTATGCCTGTGAAATATAGACAGTCTACTAGTGCCATGTCAGGAAACTGAATCATTTCCATTTGAACTTAGAAAGATTTTGAGGATCACCTGGCAGGATAAGGTACCAGACACTAAAGTACTTGCTCGAGCTGAACTGCCAAGCATTCAAAAAACTATGCTTCAGAGAATCATATTTTTACTATTTAACTAAAAGAGTTACTGCGAGGAAAATATTTTGTAAATCTACATAAACCTAAATGTTATGTGAACATGAACTATATAAAGCCATTGATAATACTATGCTGCTTTTCTATCTGATTAACCTTCCTTTAATCATGAAGGTGGCTTACATTAATGGAGAGTCTAACTCAGAAAGAAATTGCAGTCACTAAACCCTCATGCTATATAATGAGTCAGATAATCAAATATTAACATTGTCTATGTTTCATTTTACTTTGTCAAAAATTTTGTTAAATATTTACCAATCACCTATTAATCTGATTCAAGCTTTACTGAGGTGTGTTACTAACCATGTGGTTGACACTTCTGGTGTACACCAAAATTTCTGACAAACATATCCTGGCAGCTTTTCCAGTCCTGGAAAAAAAATTAAGATCAGTTGAACTGATACAATCTTGTACATGTAGTTTGATTTTAAGTGTGTTTAAGATAACCCACTCTAAAACTATCTGTCTCTTCTCACAGAATTCTTACTTTTACTTAAATCTTCTGTTGTATTTGAATATTGAAGGTTCCCCTTCAACTGCCCATTTAAGAATTGGGAATGATAGTGCTCACATCTTATGATAACCTTCCAAGCATACCCATGTTGAACAAAATAATGTGCCCAATGCTAACCATTTCAGGGGCAGCATAAAAGTATTGACATCTATATGGAGACAATGGAAAGGAAAGGGGGGATCTAAAATCCTCCATAGAAATTTTGCCTAAGGCTAGTTTTGATTGTTTTTTTTTTTCCTCAGAAGACGAGGCTTCTCAATAGAAAGGTAACTTAATATATCTACAATATTTCTTTATATATGATTGGTTAAAATAATTACAGTTCTTTATATATCCACATATAATTCCGATGTGGAAAAATAGAGCAAATTATCTATAGGGTTAAACTTGAGTGGAGCAGTTAATGTCATTAATGGAGTATAATTGTGCATACTTGGCAACTTGCTTGAGGAGGCAATGGTATTAATCTGGTTTCTGTAAGGATTAACACAAAGTTCCTGCATTTGTAGCCTAATGAGAGATATGACAAAGCAAGATTGCTTGTGAAAAGCTAAATAAGGCAACAGATTTCAGGGAAATAGGTAGAAAGAGCCACTATCTAGGAATTACAAAATTAATATAAACAAAAGTCAAATAAAAGTGAACCAGAAAAAACCTATAAAAATATAATCAAGAATAAATTAAAAACCAAATGGAAACACAGAAACCAGACAGGAAAACTAGAAGTTTGTACTTAAATATCCCTTTGTGATCCAGAAGTGCTTAGAGACCCACAAAAAATCTGTATGTGTGTGTGTGTGTGTGTGTGTATGTATGTGTGCACATGCATGCACACATGCCTGCCAGCACCCTACATGCTATTAGACTATTTTTAAGGATGGTGATTTTGCATGGGAAATATTCACAGTGTTTTGCTTGGGTAACCTGAATTAAAATTTGTCACTCTATGTGTGTAGATATTTTTGCAAATAAATATTTTGTTGTTTCAACTTAGGAGCAGACACCATCTAACAATTCCCTTGAAAATAAAGCAAAGAGGTAATTGGATACATCTGTTTTATTTCAAAGTCTTTTCATAGGTTTTCCTTAGTTATTACACTGGACTTCAAACAGAATCTTTCATATTGTCCATTTCTTGGAGACCCTGAGGCCTGACCTATGTGAAAATTCTGCTCTGTAATTCTCTTGCTTTTTAGCAGCCTGCAATGTGTTGGCTCCATAGTGGAATCACTGTGTGTGTAGAAGTCAGTCATTTTCTTTTCCACTAAGTTAAGAAAATGCCTCCAGCAATGGGTTGATTGTTCTGATTCATCATTTTATCAAAGTGACTCTGGATCTTTGAAGGCTGTGTCATGGAAGGAAAAAAAATGTTGCTTGCCCTCCTAACCTGAAAAACCTTCAAGTTCAGGCTTTCCAATCACCTGGTCACTACACAACCAGAGATGTCATCACAAGACATTTGATGAGTAGGAGATACATTTATTTTGGCTGTAGCAATTCATAAAGACTTCTCATCTAGCATGGTGGGGATGGGAAGAAAAGGAGGGCATATAGTCTCTGATCACTTTGAAGTGTCAAATTAATTCCACCATGAATAAAAACTAAAGAAAGGAAGAAGAATAAAGTATATTCACAACTTCTCAAATAGTTTTCAATGTTCTGGGCACTAGTCAAGGAACTAAATTATCAGTCTGGAAAATTGGCACAGCAAAAAACAACTATACATTAGAATCTAATGTTTAGGGAAGTATGATTTGGGGCTGAAATAGCGAATAATCAAAGTACTATAAATTAGTGGTCACTTCAAACATCTGATGCCATATTGTCAGGGAATTCTCTAAGAGGAATGAAATATTCAGTTAAGGCATCATCAGGAATTTGGTGAATGTGAGTAAAAGATAGGAGGCTAAACTGAAAGCAAAGAAATGTATTAGCATGCTGAGGAAAATTATTGTCACTTCATAATAGTTTCAGTTTGTTATGGTATATAGATTTTATTTTGATAACCTTTCAGGTATGGTTAGAATGCACAACCAATCACAATTATTCTGCGGCAACTTAGGACAGACAAATAAAGCATTTCACCGGAAGGGGAGATGCAGTGAAAGATGGGAATCAGCTTAAGGGGAAAAGCAGAGTATTTGGAATGCAACTGGCAGAAATTATTGGGAAAACATAATCTATTCAAAAACAGGAGATAAAGGGAAGTGAGTAAATACTTTTACAGTTGTGGAAAAATAAAGTCCTTTAGACAAAACAACAGGGCCTCTTATCCAAGGATAACAAGTACTTATTGGGAGAATGGGCAAGACCAGCTATCTGTTTTACACTTTCTTCACATAGTGTGTTACAGTTTTGTTTTGTTTTTGTTTTTCCCATAGGAGTTGACAGCTTTCTACTATTAGATCACCAGGTGGCTGGGAGGACAAATTGACCAAAAAATTAGAAAATAACTGTGGTTGCTTGTCACCACTCCCCCAACAATAGTATCTTTTTATTCAGAGTTATTATTAGAGTTGGCCCTCCTATATTTCAGAGGAAAGATTCAGAGAGTTGAAGGTCCCTAAGGTCACATAGTTAGTAAGTGGATGAGTGGAATTTGACCTAGATCCTCTGACCAAAAATATAGTGTTCCCTGTACTGACTGCATCATGCTGATGCTTCAGGAGGAGTTGAAGTCAGACGGACAAGTCTCAAGGCAGACAGGCAAAAAAGAATCTGTTTACTGAGTCAGAGAACTAAAGAGGAAAGCAGGCTAATGCCAAAGGTCTCCCTAGGGTAAATGTTTTTGTAACAAAGCTTGAGGGTTGACTTTTTTCCTTAAAGCTATATGTCTATCAGTTAGTTCTCTCCACTTTTCATGAAAATATACAATTATTAATGGACTTTACTCCTTTAATGAGGGCTTGCTCTCTATAAAGCTTAGAAATATCTTTATTCCCCTAAGAGATACTATTTTCAAGTCTGAATAAAAAGAAAGTCACATTATACGTTTATAATGTATAATGGACAGTACATTGAACTTAGAGTGGGAAGACTTGCATCAGAATAGTTGTTATTCACTAACTGTGTGTATTTGGGAAAGTCACTTCACATATTGGGACCTCAGTTTCCATTTGTGAATCACAAAACACCATGCAAGTTGAAATGTTACCAAAGATGTCTCATAATAGAAATGTGTATAAATAACGATAATAGTAGAATTATAGAAAGAGATATATAACACAATCAAAGATGTATAAGATCCAAAAAAGTATAGCACAAATGAGCAATGGAAGAATGCATATTAGATGTAAAAAGTTTGAAATATTTTTCCAAGGATTTGTAGTTCTAGAAACACATGGTTACAGATACAATCAAAGATGTATACAGAAAAAGAATATGGGCTAATCTTGTACTTGTTTTCCTTGGATAAGAGACATTGTTATTTTGTCTAAAAGGACTTTTCTCACAACTGTAAAAGCATTTTATTGATAGTCCTTAAGGAAAAAAATATAACCAGGAAAGTATTTCTAACACATTGCAAGGATCCATGGAAGATAAACAGAAAGACAGTGATGAGGTTCACATAAGTTGAGAGGGCAAGAAAGGAGTTATGATCCTAAATGGTGAAGAAAGCCTCCATAGCGTTGAAATAACAGATGAAACAAGCAGATCAGAGTATAAACATGTGGCTTGCTATTTCAGTCTCAAAACCAACAGGAATTTAGGCTGCACAGCAAGCGTTTAGTCAACCTTCACTATGTACAATCTGTTAACTTAACGGTAAGGACACTATTGAGAGTATATCTAGTATAGTGTCATTTTTCTGGAGTTCTTAAAACTTTAAAAAAAAAGCCCCCCACATAGTTGCTCAATAACTCATCTAAATCCTTTAACTCTAAATACAGTCCTAACATAGTATTCCTCGTGCGTGGTGGCAAAGCTCTGAGAACAATAGTAGTCTATAACATATGCATACAAAAACAGAAGAAAGCACCTATTATGTGACTGCAATCTGCCAATTGAGGAGATGAAAGCTTGGTAGAATATATTCCATCCTCTTTGATGTCTTTGTAGAGAAAATTGTTTATAAAAAAGAAAAGAAATATTTTAAAACAACATTCAAGGCTGCCTGATTTCAAATGTGACCTCTCTGCTTTGCCTCATATCTGCCTAAAATACTTTGTTGATAGGGTTTTTGCTTCAAAATAAATGCTACACTGTTATTTCTTCCAAAAATATATTTATCTCCAAGCCAGCCACCCACTCATGTACAAACCTACAATTACAAACCTCTATTTTGCATCTGAAACCAAAAAGAAAAGAGTCACATAAGGAAACTTGAATTCATTTTCCAGATTCAGACAAATCATTGCCCTATTAGCAACAGTGGATGAAAAAAAAAATGAGTTTAAATTTAAAGCATGAAAGAAAAATGACATGGGCTTTAAGATTTAATCTTACAGGACCTAGGATACAGCCTAAGCCTCTTTTGCCTAACATAAAGGCAAAAATCACTTTAAAAGCATACACTTTTCTCTGCCCCCTCCATTTCTCCACATCTGATTTAATTGGTAGTAATAGGTAGACTTATGTTTAATTTTGGCTTATGTTTTTCTTTAGAAAGTCCTACTTCACGTGACTCTCTGGAGTCTGGGATCTGAATTTGATGTCATCTACTGCATCTCAATAAGGAATTCCTGTCTAGTGTGTTTAACAGCTTCCTTAATCAATACTAAAACCTTTTCAAAGATTTCTGAGCAACTTCTCTTGCCATTAGACATGTCACCTAATGGAGAAATGAAAGCTAGGAGGAAGTATTGCTCTCTATAGGGAAAATAAAGTTTGCAATATTTGATAAAAAGTGAATTTCACTCAGTCCCTGGCATCAGTGTTATATGAACCTATTTTGCCTTCTGCCAGGTTGAAAAAAATGTGCAAGTTTTGTAAAGTCATATGGATGTAAGTCCATACTAATGACTTTGCAATAAGTCTGACCTCTGTGTGTGTGTGTGTGTGTCTTATGATCGAAAATATTAGATACACATTTTGTGAATCTTCACTAAATGAACATTCAGAGTACTGATGAATAAATCATCACTTTTAGAAGTAAATAGATACTGTATTGTATACCATGATTGACTTGGATTCAAGAAGAACTGGGTTCAAATTCTTCTTAAGACTGCTTTATGACAGTGAGCAAGTCACTAAATCTCTTTGAAATTCAGTTTGCATCTGAAAAGTGGGGATTAAAACCACACTTATTTTATAATATTGTTTTGAGGTTCAAATCTGTTAACATTTTTCTGTATCAGACACATCAGAAGTAATACGGATTTGGGGTGGGAGAGAATTAATAAAAAATAAGAGGCAACTGTGATTAAATGTAAAGAATATTCACTGCTTAGTATTTGCAACATTTGTGTACCTCTCCTGGCTCAGATATGTTCTGGTTGTGTGATCCGGAGGAAATTATTTAATGTCTGTTCAGAGTCCCACTTTCTTGAGCTGTGAAATGAGGCACCTGACCTACAACATCTCTAAGCTCACTTGATCCCTTCTATCACAAATTTCTACAGTTTTATAATGTCACATATTTAAGTCACTTATAATATAGTTGAGAAAATTATATAAATATGAATTGTACATGTATATGTATATATTTGCAGATGTAATTGTTAATACGTGTATGTATGCACACATGCATATACTATATATATATACATGTGTCTTGTGCAACATAATATACACATGTATATATAAATATACATGTGTGGAGGTGTATACATAACTCAGATATTTAAATTTGTATTAATAAAAGAATTTATTAAGTATGAAATAATAGACAAAGAAAACATCAAAATCTTCCTGAGAGGCTACAAAACACAGGACCTCATAGGACCCCTCATTTAAAATGTTCAGTAGATAATAACAACAGAATAGGCCAAGAGAAAATGTTTGTCCCTATACTCTATAAAATGTTAATTTTCTAAGATTCTTCCTCTGAGTGAGAACTTAGTAGTGAGTATTAAGGCTTAGAATGACTTAATAATAATGATGGATACTAAATACCATCAAATGCTTGGTTTTTTTTTTGTTTTTTTTTTTTAACTAAGAGACAAGAACAAACAAGGAAGAGTTATACTTGGGGGTGAATAGGATGAAGGTAGAGTATAATGACAAGAAAGAAGAATTAACTCCATTTCTGCTTTGGTTTTTAGAACGTTATTTTCAAAATATCAAGACAGAAATAAGGTAAGGAAATGAAATCTAAGATAAACCAGTCAAAGATAGGGGAGTACCTAACTAACTCATCATATTCAATCACTTTCTAACAAGATACATATTTTGATAGTCTAAATAAAATGACCTGCCCAGATATTGCATGTTGTAATCTGAGCCATATTCATATTTATCCCCTTTTGGGTTTGTAGGGGGACTGAGTTTGATTACCCAAGTATGATAACTTATGAATTGTGTGATTTTGGCAAGTTATTTAATCTCTTCAAGCATACTTAGATTCCTCATATTAAAATTAGAGAAGTGGTCAAACAATTGCTACAGTCACTTCCTATTATAAACCAATGTTCCTATGATAATGAATTTCATAGAAAAACGTATAAACATTCTAATGAACAATCAAATTAGTATAATGTTGTCTTCAAATGAAAATGTTTAGACAATATTTCCATTAATAGGAAGTCTTTCCATTTAGATTCGGAGAAGGTACTTTTCTGTGACATTGGTAGATCACTTAGGTGAGCATATGACTGTCTTTTATATGCTCCATTTGATTTTGATCCTCAATGGATCATTGAATATAGTTATCTCTTTGGTTGCATCTGTCAGAAAATCTTGTACAAACAAGAAAGAGATTTTGAAGAAAGCTTTAAGACTTCATTTTGTTTTACTGCATCTAATTCTTTTTTTTAAATTAAAAACACTAAACAGTTTTAACAGAAAATTGACCCTGCTATAGAAAAACATTCCTATAATCCCTGATATTTCCTTATGTTTTTCAAAATGTATAAAAGCCATTTAAAAAAGTATTTCAAAATTGAGAAAACAAACAATTAGATCCGTAGTTGCTGATGTCCTTTTGGATACATTCTGGATGTATAATGACTCCATTTGACTTTCCATTATTTAATCATTGAATACTTTTTTTCTAATGTGCTGCTTCTCTTTTGTATAAATCTGTTCAGGTCCAGTTTTTCTTTCTAACTTCATCTTCTTTAATGGCATTACATTTACTGTTACAGTAGCCTGAACAATGAGTAGATAGTGCAAAAATATGAAAATTCCATTATTGTTGTCTATGGGTTTTACTGGATAGAATACAGAACTTGGTGCCAGGAATAAGAGTTGAAATCCAGACTGAGGCACTTGCTGCATAATCACTTAACCTCTGTTAAGCTTCCTCATTTGTAAATACTATTATCTCCCAAGGTTGTCAAGAGGATAAAATGAGTTCATATTCTGAGAAAAAAATCACTTTGCAAATCTCAAAGTGCTATATAAAGGCTAGGACGTTACTATTATCATTATAAATAAAATAAAGTAAAATAACTTCTACTGTTCTTTGGCAGTTCTGCTTCATTTAAAGTTTTTCCTTCTCCCTGTGATTTCATGTATTAATACTCTTGAACTAATTTAGGGGGGAGCTTAGTTTTTGAAAGAAGGTTTGTGTGCTAGATGAGAGACTCTGGGACACCACTAAGCAGTCCCCTGGCTTTGAAAACTCAGATGTTAGTGCTTCCCTCTCTTCTAACTATGGTCAGACAGTTGGACCTATCTTTTGGTTTGTGATATATGTATTGATTATGGTCAGACAAAGGAAACTCTATTTATCTTTGATTTTCTCTGTATTTTCTCTGAAGTTCAGGGTGCAGATTCCCCTGAATTAGGTGAATGATATGTGATTTATTAAAGTGAATATTAACCCCTCAAAAATACTCTTAAACTGATTTAGGACCCTATGTAGTCTCATTTTCTACTCAACTCTTCTTTCTTTTCTTTTTCTGTTAGGTACTCCTGTCAATGTTTTAATATTTTAACTTAATAAGCAATTGTTTAAGCACTTTTTATTAAGCAGTTGATTAAGTAGTTAATAAAATATTCTACTAGTGGCAAAAAGAAGGAAACAAAAAGCCTGTGTCCTCAAGAATTTTGCAATTTATTGTTGAAAGTAGATGTATATTTAAAAAATAAGAATTATTAATGCAGAATTTGGAACAAAGAGGACAAAAGAGATGTAAGACAAGGTGCTTTACTAATGGAGGAGAGAGTACTAAAGCTTAATCTAAATTTATACTTCATTGGTTCATTGTTGTCCTTCCTTCTCAAAGAGGACGAAAATGACATCACCGTGCAAGAGTCAAGTTTCAGTGTGTCCAACTATGGCTCATAAGACCAATATAAGCTTGGAATGTTCTACCACAGGTTGGGCACAATTAGTCCACAAATAGTCACATTTGGGGTGGATTCTCTAAATTTGCACATTCCACATTTCTTTTGAGCCATTTCAATTCTGCAGTGCTCATTGAGCACACCTTTTCTGATATGGGCATGCCATGCTGAATGATCCTGCGCCAGTCTAGCATGTTACACAATCAGTTCCAAAGATCTTAAGACCTAGAAAGTGTCCTTATATCACTTCTTCTTACCACCACAAGAATGCTTTCCTTATGTGAATTCTCCAAAAATAGTGTTTTGTGCAAGCATGCATTTTGCATTTCAACAATATTACCAACCCATTGCCATTATACTTTCTGCAGTAGAGTTTAAACCTTTGGTGGTTTAGTTCAAGAAAGGACATCAGTGTCTAGTATGTTATCCTGTGAGGTGATCTTCAGAATCTTCCTAAGACAATTCAAATGGAAGCAATTCATTTTCCTGGCATGACACTGGTATGCTGTCCAGGTTTCATAGGCATGCAACAATGAAGTCAGTACCATGGATCTGTAGACATTCAGTTTGATTGTCAGTCCAACACCTCTTCTCTCCCACACTTTCATTTGGAATCTCTCAAACACTGAGCTAGTTCTGGCAATGTATTCATCATTATCAATGTGTACATCGCTAGAAAGGACACTACCAAGGTAAGTGAACTTCTCCAGAGAATCCAAAATTTCTCCATTTGCTGTAACCAATGGTTCTACATATAGGTGGTATGGTGGTGGCTGATGGAGCACCTGTGTTTTCTTGGTGTTAATTGTAAGACCAAAATTATCACAAGCAACAGTGAATTAATTCATACTTTGCTGCATCTCAGCTTCAGAGGCAGTATTGAATGCACAGTCATCTGCAAACAGAAAATCATGCACCAACATTCCTTCCACTTTTTAGCCTTTTCAAGTTGAAGAATTTACCATCAATGCAGTAGCTGACCTTGATTTCGTGTAAATCCTCCTTGAAGGGATTTGGCAACGTGGCTGAAAACATGATGCTAAAAAGTATGGGAGCAGGAATACAGTCATGTTTCACTCCATTCACTAGGAAAGCATGAGAGCATTGTCAATTATCCAGAACCCAGGCAAGCATGCTACCATGAAATTGATGTGTAATGCTGATTAACTTCTCTGGACAATCACATTTTGATACAATTTTCCATGAATCTTCATGACTGACATCATCGAAGTCCTTGATCAGATGCACAATTGTTGTACAAAGACCTCTATAGGCTCTTGGTATTTCTCCTGGAGTTTTCAGGTAACAAACACCATATTGACTATTCTTTAGCTTTTTCTGAAGCCACACTAGCCCTCAAGTAGATGACCATCATTCCAGGTGAAGGATCAGTGAATTAAAGAGGACTCTGAAAAGAGTTTCACCAACAATGATTTAGAGAGATACGCCCCTGTGATTGTCACAGGACAATTTATTTCCTTTATCTTTATAGAGATGGACAGTAGAGGCATTGTTGAAGTCCTGGAGGATAACCTCTGCTTGCCATATAACCTGGAAATTTTCAGTAAACTTCGGCATGAATGATGGGTCCCCTACCTTGTAAATTCTGAAGATTTCTTTGGACTATGCTTTAACTATAAAATTGTAAAACAGAGTTTGTTGCCATTATATTTGTGGATAATTAAATGAACTGGACAGTGAAAAATTACTTTCTAGCATGCTACCACAAGGAAAATGTATTCATTTGAGAAAAATCCAGGATCTTCTGTAGGTTTTCTTATATGTAATGTATGTAGAAATCATTGATGAAAACAATATCCTTCCGTACATACACAAGAAATACAAATAACTTTAAGGTAGTTACGGAGAGTGAACACTAGTAGTTGCGGGGTTTACCAAAGGCATCCTGTCTAAGGTAACATTTGAGTTGTATCTTAAAGAAAGAGAGATACTATGAGGAAGGGATAAGGAAAGTTCAAGTTCAAGAGAGAGAGCATTGGCAATTCAAAGGCATAGAAATCATAGAGAGAATGCTATGAGAAAAGAACAAGAATATCCTGACATCTCAATTCAACAACCTTCTAAAACTCTGTGACCTCTCAGTACCTTCATTCCATTTCAGCAGTCTTCAGGGGCATGTGTGCTTTAGAACTAATCATCTCCTATTACTGTGCTACATGCATGATCTTCAAATCTGGAATTCCTTATTTTATTCTTAATCTCTTGTCCCTCCAACTGTCACTCTGTCTCTCTCCTCCTAAACCTCCCTCTAATCTCTAAATGCCATAATTGTGACCCTTTGTCCTTACAATCCTCTGTGTCCCCCATCCTCCCTATCCAACATCCCTACTTTGAACTCATTGTCTTCTAAACGAGTCTCATGTCCCTTTCGGCTACAGTTACCAACTCTCTGCCAATGCTCATACCAAGTTTAACCCACACTATTTTCTCTACAACTACTCCTAGGTAGATAAATGTCACTATAAGAAATCAAGGCACTGTGTTTATTTTACTGCAGATTAATGCTAATGCCATCTCAGTTGAGCTGTAACTTTTTCACACAGTCGTTTTTTTAATCACTCTCCCCCGCCCCCAAGTTGTTACGTTCCATCCAGCCATCCACTAAACATCACTATCAACCAAATCCTCACCAGCATGGATATTTTATTATCATGGCTTCCAGAGCTCACAAAGCATACCCCAACTCTACTACTATCTTTTTCACCTCTTGCTCTTACAAGTGGAATAGTTATTGACTCAATGAAATATGCTAATGAAAACAGCATGACACTGCTCTATGGCTCAGTTCACAATCCTCCTGACTTTCCAAGACAAGGTCTTCCCTGGTCCCCTCTCCCCTTAATGTATTGCATTCACCTATAAGAATGGAACCTCAATAAGAATGCTTTTGTATTTCTATATTCATTACCAAGTACAGTGCCTGGCAAATAAATTTGCTCTATTCATTCTTTTATGCACTCATTAATTCCCACTTTCCCTAGGAGTCAGAGTTGCTATCCCTAGTCTTTTTCTTTTAAGTCATTTAGCAAATCTTTTAAACTACCCCTCCCCATACCTTAGACCACAAATATTTCCTTTTTTCCCATTTCAATTTAATGCAACAAACACATTTAATGACCATTATAGCAAGGGACTATGCTAGGAATTAGGCAAAGAAATTCATAATGGAATTAATCAATAAGCATTTATTAAGCCCCTACTATATGTCAGAATCTGTACTAGGTACTGGGGAGATAAATTTTAAAAAATACAATAATTCCTTACTCATAAAGAGAGAAAATAGAAATAATTCATTCCCCGCCTGCAAACAATTTATATTCTGCTGAAAGTAATTGTGAATGAAACCAGTAAAGGATGACTTAAATTGAACATTGACTGTTAAAATCTTTATTTTGAAAAGATGTCATACCTACACATTACTATTTAAACAAAAACATAGTACTATAATCTATTAAATAGCTTGAAATAAAAAATGACAGTAGACCTTAAAGATACCTTCTCTTTACTCCTCTTACCTTCCCTGAGTAGTTTTCCACAGTGTTCTATTTCAGACTTATTTCATGAAACATAAAAGAGAAATCTGAGAAAGTAGAATCAAAGTTGTTTTTAACCTGTGGAGGTCAGGTTGTCAGGTAGCATCTACTATAGCAACTAGAAAAATTACTGTATAAGAGAGTGGAAAAATTATCATGCAATTTCTTCTAAGTTTAAATGTTTATTGATTCTCTGTTTGAATTTAGCCTTTGGCTATAGAGTTTTTTTTCTTTTCTTGAAAGTCACTTGGTGATATAGGAAAGCTCTGTCAAAATTACCATCAAAAAAAATGCTTTTCCATTTAGCCCATATGAAAACTGCCAAAATCAAATTAAGAAGAAAACAATGTGAGATGTAACACCTTTACATTCCATGTACTTTTTCTTCCCTATACTATCCTAGCTGTTAGTGGGCATATATTTCAACCAAGTGCTTGGCTTTACTAAAACAGTGATCCAGAAGAGCAGAAGGATCCATTCTTACTGTATATACCACTGTCTTCACATTGTGACCTCCAAGCAATGCTTTTAATTTCCTCTATTACTACAATACTTGGTTCTAGTCTTTCATTTTAATTGCAAATTTTGATGTTTTAACATAGTTGGGGAGGCTGAATATGAACCCTGGCTTTTTGTAGGGGAGCTATATGTTAAATACCTTACTGAACATTATTGGCAGTCAGTGACTCTTGGTTAGTCCTTAAGTATCCCTATGACCTGAGGTTGTGTCAAAGATGATTGGTGTGGAGAACAGAGCCAATATGAAAGTGAAAGCAAAGACTCATCAGAGATCTTCCACAAATTCTTTCAAATACCTTTAAATACCTATAAAAAAGTGAATTGGAACAAATTTTAGAATACACTAAGGGACAAAGTATGACAGATTTCTAGTCCAGGACAGCCTGAAAAGTTGAGCAGAAGGATATTTTACACTGGTCTGGGGGAGTGCAGAGTGTGTGAGCTGCACCAGAACAGACTTGACCATTGCAAAGTGGGAACATCCTGGCGTGAACTGAATAAACCAGTCATAGTGCTTATTCCCGAACCTCTCAGTTCATGGCAGGGGTTTAGGAGAACTGGATGACAGAGAAGCATAGGGGCCTCAGCAGCAAAAGCAGCTACTCCTGGAGCTCTCAGTACACAGACTAGATATTTGACAGTCACCTAGGTGAGATTCTTGGGGTCAAAATGGCAGAATAAATTATAAGTGCTCTCACCCCCTTTGTTGACCTTGAACAATGCAGATGTTAATGTCCCAGGAAAAGTTCAGGAATAGTGGAACCAGCAGAAGGGGTACAGCAGTTTGTTAGCTTGAGAGGCTAGGGAGATTGATGGGAAGGATCCTTCTTAATCTGGCTGAAGAGGACAGATATAGAGGTGGAGGTGTCCCAGAAAGCTGCACTTCAGCAGACCAGCAGGAAATCCTGAGCCCCAGAGTGGTAGAATCAGTAAGCACCAACACCAGGACCCAGGTATGCCTTAGCACAGCCAGAGGAATGGGACAGACACCACCACAGATGGGGTTTTCCAGGTGCTGAACCTACCCATACTCTAGTGCAGCCTTAGAGGAATAGGAGACCTCCAGTGACCAGACCACCCTTCCCCCACACCTCACTCCACGAGCTTCAGGATAGTGCCAAGGAAAGTCAGATAGACTTTACCTGGCCTTGGCCTTAGCACTTAGCAGCCAGCTCAACACCAGGTAAGCAACAGAATTATATAGCTTCTTGTTGAAAGAACCAGAGGCCACAGCACTCATAGACAGTAATCAGGCCCCTACCTCCCATCACAAGAGATGTGGAACAGAGTCCTCTGTGCCCCAGAAGCAGGGGTTCATTTTAAAGTCAAGAAAAGGGCAATCACCATGAGCAAGAAGCAAATTAGAAAAGAAAAGACAACAGAATCTTATTGTGAGGTCAAGGGGGATCAAAATATGATTTCAGAAGAGAACAGCATTGGTATTATACCCACATTCAAACCTGAAAATGGATTATCATCTGGTCTGAAGCTCAAAGAGCATTTTTGGAGGAGCTCAAGAAGAATTTTAAAAGCCAAATTAGAGAGGTAGAAGAAAAATTGACCAGTGCCAAATAGATAAGGAGGTACAAAATCCAACGGAGAAAATAATTCCTTAAAAGGAACAATTGGAGAAATGGAAAAGGAGATACAAGAGCTAACTGAAGAAGACATTTAGGTAAAATTAGAATTAGGTAAGTAGAAGCTAATGACTATGAGACATCAAGAATCATTCAAACAAGATTAAAGAATAAAAAATATAAGAAAATGTAAATTATCTCATTGGAAAAGCAACTGACCTAGAAAATAGTTCTAGGAAAGAAAATCTGAGAATTACTGATCTATTGAAAAGCCATGATGAAGAAAAGATCCTGGGAAGTATCTTCCAAGGAATCATCAAGGAAAAGTGCCCTGAGGTCCTAGATTCAGAGTGCAAAATGTCATTGAAAAAAATCCACCAATCGCCTCCTAAAAGAGATCCCAAATGGAAAATGCCAAGGAATATTGTGAAATTTGAGAATTATCAGGTGAAAGAGAAAATATTGCAAGCAACCAGAAAGAAACAATTCAAATATCAAGGAACTATAGTCAGACTCACACAGGACCTTGCAGTTTTTACATTGAAATATCTGAGTGATTGGAACATGATATTCCATAAGTCAAAGGAGATTGGACTACAACAAACGATTAACTGCCCAGCAAAATTGAGCATAATCTTTCAGGCAAAGAGATGGACACCCAGTGAAATCAGGGATTTCCAGACCTGCCTGATGAAAAGGCCAGAACACAATGGAAATTTTGATTTTCAAATACAAGATTGAAGAGAAGAATAAAAAGATAAACAGGGAAAAAATGAAAAAAAAAAAAACCTTTTAATTCAATATGGGCAAATTACTGACATCCCTTCATGGGATGATGGTAGTTGTTAATCTTGAGAATTGTACATTTATTATGACATTTACAAAGAATATACATAGAGAGTGTGAGTATAAATTAACTGGTGTGGTGTTAAAAACATAATAAAGGGGTGTGGAAGGAGAAGAGGAAAAGAGGAAGCAGAAAATGGTAAAGAACATCACAGGAAAATGCACAAAAATATATTGTAGTGGAAGGAAATAAGGGAGAGAGATGAGTACCATTTAAGCTTTTCTCTCAGTGGATTTAGTTCAAGTAATAACACCTATGTGAGTATAGAAATCTAACTTGCCCTACAGGCAGAAGGAGGCGAAATGGGAAAGAAAGGGAGGTGGTTAGAAGGGAGGGAAGACAGAGAGAGTTGGTGGTCAAATGTAGAACTATTTTGATGAGGGAAATAGAGAAAGGAGAAATAAAAGCATAAACAGAGGAACAGGAGAGAAATAGGATGAAGAAAAAAGACACAAACACAGAACATAAACATGATTGTGAATGTGAATGGAATTAACTCTACCACAAAAACAAAGGAAGATAGCAGAATGGTTTAAAAACCATAATCCTATAATGGGTTGTTTGCAATGAACACATTTGAAAGAGGGGAATACTCATAACATAAATATAAAAGGCTGGAGTAGAATATATTAAACTTCAGCTGAAGTTAAAAAAAAATTAAGCAAGGGTAGAATTCCTAATCTCAGACACAGAAAAAGTCAAACCAGTTCTAATCAAAAGAGACAAGGAAAAAAATATATCCTGCAAAAAGGCACCTTAGACAATGGTGTATTATCATTATTAAATATATACGTACCAAGTTGCATAGCATCCAGATTCTTAGATGAGAAGTTAAGGGAGTTACAGAAAGAGATAACAAAATAATACTAGTGGGGAAGCTCAACATCCCCTTCTCTGAATTTGATAAATCTAACCTCAAAATAAGCAAGAAAGAAATTAAGAAGGTAAATAGAAGTCTGGAAAAGGTAGATATGGTAGACCTCTGGAGAAAACTGAATGAGGATAGAAAGGAACATACATTTTTCTGAATGGTACATGGCACATACACAGAAACTGACTATGTACTAAGGCATAAAAAAACTCACATTCCAGTGTAGAAAGGCAGAAATAGTCAATGCATCATCATCCTCAGATCATGATTCAATAAAAATTATATGTAATAAAGGGGCATGGAAAGATAGACCAAAAATTAATTGTAAACTAAACAATGTAATCCAAAAAAATTAGTGAGTCAAACAACAAATAATAGAAACAATCAATAATTTCATTCAAGAGAATGACAATGTTGAGACAACTTAACAAAGTTATGGGATACAGCAAAAGCACTTCTAAGGGAACATTTTATATCTCTGAATGCTTACATGAATAAAAACGAATGAGGAGAGCAATGCATTGAGCATGCAAGTGAAACAGCAAGACAAAGAACAATGAAAATTCCCAATTAAATATCAAATTAGAAATGCTGAAAATGAAAGGACGGATTCATAACATTGAAATTAAGAAAACTATTGAATTAATAAGTAAAACTGAGTTCATTTTATTAAAAAAAAACAATAAAATGGATAAACCTTTGTTCAATTTAATTAAAAAAGAAATCCAAATTACCAGCATCAAAAATAACAAGGATGAATTCACTTTCAATGAAAAGGAAATTAAAACAATAATTAAAAATTATTTTGTCCCATAGTGTGCCCCTAAATTTGCCAATTTTAGTGAAATGGATAATGATTTACAAAATCATAAATTTCCCAGGTTAAAAGAAGAGAAAGTAAAATATTTAAAGAACCCATCTTAGGAAAAGAAATCGAACAAGTCATCAATGAACTCCCTAGGAAAAAATCTCCAGAGCCAGGTGGCTCTACAAGTGAATTCTATCAAACATTTAAAGAATATTTATAGATTATTTTGGAAAATTGGAAAAAGAGTCCTACCAAATTCCTTTTATGTTACAAATATAGTGCTGATACCTAAACTGGGAAGAGCCAAATAGAGAAAGAAAATTACAGACCAATTTGCCTAATGAATATAGATGCAAAAATTTTAAATAAGATTTTAGCAAAAGATTACAGCAACTTATCATAAGAATAAAATACTTTGATCAGATAGGTCTTATATATGCAGTGCAGGGCTGGTTCAACATGAGGAAAACTATCAGCATCATTGAAAATATCAGCAAAAAAATTATCAGAATTTGTTTGATTTTCTGAATAGAAGCAGAAAACCTTTTGACAAAATACAGCAACCATTCCTGTTGAAAACATGGGAGAGCATAGGAATAAATACAGTCTTCCTTAAAATGATAAGTAGTGTCTACCCAAAACCATCAGCAAGAATTATACTTGAATTATATAGAATTATAATGGAGAAAATAAGCTAAATGCATTTCCAATAGGGTGAAACAAGGATGTTCATTATCACTACTGTAATTCTGCATGGTGCTAGACATGTTAGCTTTAGCAATAAGAGAAGAAAAAGAAATAGAAAGAACCAGAACAGACCAAGAAGAAACTAAGTTATCACTCATTGAGCTGATATGATGATATGCTTAAAGAATCCCAGAGAACTGAGTAAAAAAAATTACTTCAACTTTCAGGACACAAAATAAAACTTCATGTCATATGCATTTCTATGTATTACTGACAAAGCCCAACACAAGGTATAGGAAGAGAAATCCTATTTAAAGTTGATGTAGACATTATAAAATATTTGGGAGTCACCCGGCCAAAACAAACCAAAGGACTTTGTGAACACAATAACAAAACACTTTCCATGCAAATAAAATCAGATATAAATAATTGGAAAAATATCATTTGCTCAGGGATTTTCTTCACTAATATAACAAAATGACAAGTCTACCTAAATTAGCTTATTTACGCAGTGCCGCACCAATCAAACCACCAAAATTATTTTATAGAGTTAGAATATATAATATAAAAACTCACCTGGAAAAACCTAAAGTCCTGAACATTAAGGGATTAAATGAAAAGAAGTGCTGGGGAAGGTAGCCTAAAAATACCAGATTTTAATTGTAGTATAAAGCAGCAAACATCAAAACAACTTGGTATTGGCTAAGATATTGAGGGGTATATGAGTGGAATAGTTAGGTATACAAGAAACAATAGTCAGTGACTATAGCAGTTTATCTTTTGATAAACCCGAGGACCCCAGTTTCCAGGATAAGAACTCACTTCTGTGATAAGAACTGCTGGGAAAACTGGAAAATGGTGTGGCAACTAGAATTAAGTCCAAATGGGTACATGATTTAGATATAAAGGTTGATTGTTTTTTTTTTAACTTTTAACATTCATTTTCACAAAATTTCTCCCCTTTTACCTCCCTCCCCCCCCAAACACCAAGCATTCTAATTGCCCCTATGACCAATCTGCTCTCTTTTCTATCATCCCTCTCTGCCCTTGTCTCTGTCTTCTCTTTTGTCCTGTAGGGCCAGATAGCTTTCTATACCCCTTTACCTATATTTCTTGTTTCCTAGTGGCAAGAACATTACTCGACAGTTGATCCTAACACTTTGAGTTCCAACTTCTTTACCTCCCTCCCTCTCCACCCCTTCCCTTTGGAAGGCAAGCAATTCAATATAGGCCAAATCTGTGTAGTTTTGCAAATGACTTCCATAATAGTTGTGTTGTATAAGACTAACTATATTTCCCTCCATCCTATCCTGTCCCCCATTGCTTCTATTCTCTTTTGATCCTTTCCCTCCCTATGAGTGTTGACCTCAAATCGCCTCTCCTCACCATGCCCTCCCTTCTATCATCAACCCCACCCTGCTTATCCCCTTATCCCCCACTTTCCTGTATTGTAAGATAGGTTTTCATACCAAAATGAGGGTGCATTTTATTCTTTTCTTTAGTGGAATGTGATGAGAGTAGACTTCATGTTTTTCTCTCACTTCCCCTCTTTATTCCTCCACTAATGAGTCTTTTGCTTGCCTCTTTTATGAGAGATAATTTGCCCCATTCAATTTCTCCCTTTCTCCTCCCAATATATTTCTCTCTCACTGCTTGATTTCATTTTTTTTAAGATATGATCCCATCCTCTTCAATTCACTCTGTGCACTCTGTCTCTATGTGTGTGTGCGTGTGCATGTGTGTGTGTGTGTGTGTGTGTGTGTGTGTGTATAATCCCACCCAGTACCCAGATACTGAAAAGTTTCAAGAGTTACAAATATTGTCTTTCCATGTAGGAATGTAAACAATTCAACTTTAGTAAGTCCCTTATGACTTCTCTTTGCTGTTCACCTTTTCATGGTTCTCTTCATTCTTGTGTTTGAAAGTCAAATTTTCTTTTCAGCTCTGGTCTTTTCATCAAGAATGCTTGAAAATCCTCTATTTCATTGAAAGACCAATTTTTCCCCTGAAGTATTATACTCAGTTTTGCTGGGTAGGTGACTCTTGGTTTTAGTCCTAGTTCCTTTGACTTCTGGAATATCCTGTTCCATGCCCTTCGATCCCTTAATATAGAAGCTGCTAGATCTTGTGTTATCCTGATTGTATTTCCACAATACTTGAATTGTTTCTTTCTAGCTGCTTGCAATATTTTCTCCTTGGCCTGGGAACTCAGGAATTTGGCCACAATGTTCCTAGGAGTTTCTCTTTTTGGATCTCTTTCAGATGGTGATCTGTGGATTCCTTGAATACTTATTTTGCCCTCTGGTTCTAGAATCTCAGGGCAGTTTTCCTTGATAATTTCATGTAAGATGATGTCTAGGCTCTTCTTTTGATCATGGCTTTCAGGTAGTCCCATAATTTTTAAATTGTCTCTCCTGGATCTATTTGCCAGGTCAGTTGTTTTTCCAA